>NC_133219.1:1819745-3174745 GCF_040436345.1 Pagrus major | reverse complement strand
ATAAAAGATGTTAGCTGTGACATTCTCTCAGAAAAGAGGGTGATTCATGTCCCACACATTAGTTTTCAGCACAAACAGCCAATAACAACTCATATAGAGAAGTGTGTTATCATCCCATATCATATTGAGGAGGACCACTTGGACACATCCTTTGTCAGAGTACATGGCGGTGTGGGGGTGGAGGGATTTCCTTTTCTGCGGTCGGTGTGGCAGCCTGGGCCAACTTCCACCAGCCTCTGAGGGCCAGTTGATTTCCGACATATTTCCTGTTCCTCTGTCAAGGCTATGCTGAAAGTCACAGCTCTCCGTGAGGCTGGACAACACCTGTAACTTCCAGTCTGGGTTCCCAGTCAATACAAACCTCTGTGGAGCATCATTGTATGACAGGCTGCCAAGATATCCACTTTTATGAAGCCCCCTCACTGTAATGTGGAGAGATCCTTCCATCTGAGGTTCTATTTTCTCTCTCATGAGGGTAAGCACCTCAGTGTTATCTGAATTTTGTGGTGTTAGTGTAGAAAATGAGTAATCCTCTCAGGAGTACACCTCTCGAATATAAGTTGCAAACCTTTTAAAGGGGAAATTTGTCTAGGCAACTTCAAACTCTATATTGAGAGTTTGAGCTCAACCAACCATTGAGCCTTAGTGAAGGTAGAGAGCCTTGGGTTATAATTAAACAGGATAAGAAACTGCAGTAAAAATATTTTTCTAATATCCACTAGCCTCTGGTTCTCATTGTGCCATGAATTTCACTGAAATGTCAGGATGGCTCCTAAACAAATGAGCAGTGAAACGTTGTCATGGGACACCAGCTTTCATGTACAACAGCTCTACTGGAAGAGTAATTTCCCTGAATTTACTCCGACCAAACAGCCCGAGCAGACAAACATCGTCATCAAGGGTAATGTTGAGCAGTTCGAGTCAAATGGGCACCAGTGGCGCCATCAGTGACAATAACAAATAGTTAGGAAGTCTCCATGGTGAGATGGCATGCCATGTGTGCTTTTTGGTTCCAGCCTGTCAGTCAGATGGAACAAGAATTCAGCTTTGTCTGAAGGAGGATGCAGAGAGGGATACTAATATTTGACCTATTGTCAGTTGAATTTAAAATAGATGATCCTAAAAGGAAAACAAACCAAGATTTTGTCAAGCCCAAGTTAGGTTTTCAGGCAAGTTTCATTTATGTCACACGTCGCACTGGAAACCACTGTTTTTCATGTTTGGTCATTGACAAACATGCTGTCTGAGGCCGTGGCCACTGACATTTTTTTAAGTTACAAAGTCACCATTGTAGTGGGCTACACAGCCTTAAATCATTGTTTAAAACATTCAAAAATTAACACAGCAACAGTCTGTGAAGAAATAACAGTTCTGACCGTTATGTTGACGTCTGGGCTATGTACTGTGTTGCAGAGATATCTACTGAAGTTAGCATGCTAACCAGCGAGCCCAAGCCTGTAACCTTTAACCACTTCGAGCTCCCAGTCTGGACTGCTAGCTGGACAGCTAACTGAGCTAACCAGCTAACGGCTGTTACAATTAGCAGTAGTTAGCGGTTATTGTGGTGATATGCTGCCCCCTATTTAACCTTGAAGTTATCTTTGACAGGTGGCCACTGTTGAATTCGTATGCCCAACAAATAGGGGCAGCATATCTCCAGAGTAACTGCTAACTGCAGCTAACTGTATGCTGTTTATCCATCCATGACTTTAGCTTCTGTTAGCTTGTTAGCTCAGTTAGCCTTGAAGTTAGCCAGACTACTTTGGGGGTGTCGGTAAGGGAGCTTTTGACAACCCGTATTCCCGTCAGCAACCCGTTTCTTGCTAGGCGGTGACCTCTAGTGGCCTTAGTCATTATTACGGCAGCAAAGGAGGAAGTGAAGAGAAGACAGGGATGGTGGTTGTTTCTCTTTATTGCTATACAGTATAATCCTGCATGTTTGAATGCTTGGGTTTCTGAAAAAGGTTTGAATATACCTTATTAGATTACCAGATCACCACCACATTAGCCATAGAGATTCACTCTCCCCTGATGAAGAATCCTGATGGTTTTGTTCACTCTTATCAACCTTATTTTTAGCGCCACCATGAAGCCAAAACTGATACACCTTCAAGTATCAAACTCTCTTGTCTTTAAACACATTCACACTGCCTGAGGAATGAACCCTCTCCACATTTGACACCTCACCAGATCTTTCCTCTAGCGCCACCCTCAGCTCAGAATGTCTGTGTACCCACCAAGCAATTAAGGTAATGGCTCAAGTATGATCCCACCACTAAATATCTCTGGTGCAGTTGTAAGTGGTGGCTGGAGAATTGGTAGAGATGAAGCCCACAGCAGTTGTTATGACTGGGGCAGTCAGGAGGTCAAAGTGTTCCTCCCTTCTCTCATAAGGAGACAGAGGCCAGGGTGAGGAATCTAGTGGTCCATCGTAATGTTTGTGCTTCAGAGCCAGCTTGAGCATTGTGTAAGGCCTCGAGGCAACATGACCGCAGAGCTCTGGCACAAAATATGTACTGAGAAGCTCTGTGGAAAGAGTAAGACACTGAATATGAAGACAAATGAAAAAACACATGAGGCTGATGATGGCCAAACCAATAAATTGGTGTACACAGCATGTATCATGGCTGGTCAATGACCATGCCCATCAGCCTCAGCTGTACTGTGCTAATCAGCAGATGTTACCATGCTAACATGCTTACCTAAGGTGGTGATCATGTTACACCTTATGCCTGCTTAACATCAGCCTTGTCACATGTTAGCATGCTGAAGTTAGCATTAAGCTCAAAGAGCCACTAGCATGGCTGTAGACTGTAGACTTGCTATCATTTTCTTCTCTTCCTCCTTACTCCAGCAGCTTCAGTTTGAATAGTAATTTGAAAAAATCCACACAAAAGCGGAAAAATTGGTAATAAAACATCAGAAAGATGATCAACTGATCAATGGTTCCTCCATTAGGTGCATAGCTTTTGTAGTCTGAGGGAATTATTCAAAGCAAAAGCCACTTTCGAGAGAGGCTGGCCTGTTCATAAAAAGTGGTGTTGAGTGCAGGATTGTTTCGTTGACTTTGGCTCGGATATATTTGTCTAACTGGACTAATCAGTTCTTTAATTTTTTTGCTATGGTTATGCATTTGCAATTTTTGACAGCTGAAGATAAGAAACTTTACAGGTTGATACATTTTTATTTGATGTACAGGAGTTTAAAGACAAAAAAACATCAAATGAACACATGTGACACGTCTTAAATATTTAGCATCATTTCATCCCTCAAAATAAAGTATTGTATGTACACTGTGAAGGACACACACACAACATAAAATACAATCACACCCCGAAAAATGAGGTGATCCTAGAATTTACCACTCCACAGCTAAGAGTGAAGTCTATGCTTTAATATATACTGTAGTTGCATGGCATTCACTGTAAACTCTCTCGCGTGAAAGTTAGTCATTCCTCAAAAAGACAAATACACTTTCACCTACACACACACACACACACACACACACACACACACACACGTGTAGGAAACATTGTGTCACAAAGGACAGAAATGGCAAAAATGAACACACAGTCCTTATAGTCACTAATGAATATGTCTTATGTCAACTATCTTCCTCATTAATTCAAAATGGGTGTCCATAATTCCCATCAGTTCTCATTAATGTCTGTTACTGGTCTAAACAACCTACCTTCTGTGTGACAAACTGTCACATCACCCTCTGTGGAGAGGACACAAAGATACAAATAAATAAAATAAGTTTCAGTAACAGCTCTCTGCCGACAGTTTAGCAGCACACTGCAGTGTGTTGTCCTCGGTGCTGCCCTGGTGCTAGAGACGTAACACACCTATAATGTGGACAGACTGATGTCATTGTGGCAGGAAGCTTAAAGTGCAAGCGAGTGTATTGCCTGGTTAAGGAGAGGGTGGCAGCAGCTCACCCAGCCGACACACAGGGAGGCAGTCTGCTTTGAAGGGGAGAGTCTTTGCCCACTGTGTCAGGCCAAAAATATAGTATCATGAATCAGCCTCAGTGCCTGAAGATATGGATGTCGTTGTGGAGGCTGACTGAAGGGCTGGAGGGCCCGCTGAGTATACGGCAGCTTGTACTGCAGCTGCAACGCTGGATCCACATGACATTTCTGTAGAAGCCCTCTCCGTCAGAGCAGTGGAAGCGAAGCTTCACAGTGCGAGAGAGGGAGGGTGTGCAGCAGCGGTCATCAGTGCACGTCCCACAGCTGCGAGGGCGGTACAACTGTGCTGTTGAGCAACCAGCGAAGGTGATTCTGACCGGTTCCTTGGACCGGACAGTTCGCTGACACTTCTTCCCCTTCTGGATGACAGAAACAGAGCCACTATTAAACTGACATCACACAGCTCCACTTTAAACATGCTTTATTTATTCATTTTCCATACTAAGTGAAATTCACAGGAACT
This sequence comes from Pagrus major, assembly GCF_040436345.1. Classification (NCBI taxonomy): domain Eukaryota; kingdom Metazoa; phylum Chordata; class Actinopteri; order Spariformes; family Sparidae; genus Pagrus; species Pagrus major. The sequence goes on along the minus strand of NC_133219.1, from coordinate 3,170,308 downwards.
CTGAGGTATTTAATTAGACTGTTCAAAGAAAATGAAATGAGTTTGCAATGTAATGCCTCTAAAATCCTACTTATATTTTATGTTCATTTCCAATATTCTTTAATTCCCTTATGGGTATGTTTTCAACATACTTTGGTAGCTACAGGAAGCTGTAGCTCACAATGTCGGATCTGGCAGAGTCTGGTTTCTCTGACCAGCCGACAGTCTGGGTTGTTATTGGTCACTCGACTTGAAATGCCCATCCCACATGTTGTGGAACACTCGGTCCATTCTGTGGTTTGTGGGAAACAGCTGTGTTCAAGTAACACCTCAGACATGGGGAATGAAGCCATCTCTGTGGGAGAGCGAACAAACAAAAGGTAATAAGTTACAAAGGGGACAATAAATCCCAGCAACCTTTTGAGCATTATGATGTATTTGTAAAAAAAAATGTCATATTTTTTTTGGTTTTACACATTCTCAATAATCATGGGACACATTTTCATGAAGTTAGCATTGGACATTTATGGTCCCCAAAGGATGAATCACGACCTTTATAGTATTAATACCAGGTTAAATTTTTCATTTGTACAAAAGAAATATCAAAAAATCTAATGTGAAGCTTGCCATAATATTTACTAGCAGTATAGTACATTCATTCTTCCCTGAGGTTAGACCGTTTCCATGTTGTACTTTGAGCTTTCACTCTCAAGACAAAATGTGAGCCTTGTTCACAAGCTGACAATATATATTAGAGAGAAAAACTGATTTTTTCTCTAGATTAAACTTTTTAAATACATGCTCCCCGGGAGACAACATCCTACAGTTTGAATGGCGCCATAACCTTTTCACCAGCAAGGTAACCAGCGGGGCTAAATTAAAAAATGAAAAAGACACTTAGGTTAAATATCTACGATTGTCTGTTTTTTTTGTTTGTTTGTTTTTTTAAAGAGATGCCTAAACAGAAGTAAAATCTGGAATCGGAAAAGTATGAATTTCTAATGAAACGTTGGAGTAATGGATTGCACCAGATATCAATAATCACTAGGGGTGGTGCAACACGTCGACGTAATCGACGTAATTGATTACAAAAATGTGTTGATTTACGTAACGTCCGTCTACGTGGAGGATGTAAGCAGTTCTACTACTCGAGCATTTGAAGCAGAAGCTTATAACATTAATAACAGCAAACAACCAGGATGAGACAGATCATCGCTGTGTTTTAAACTCGGGGACAAGACCGAACCAAAGTGAAGCTGAAACTTAACGCTACACTGAGAAATGTCTGTTGTGGTCCCTCTGTAATATTTCTCCATGCTAAATAACATGTCCTGCTGATCGCCAGTTTATGTGATTGGTCATCACAACGTGACGTCGGCCTGCATTTCTCCAAAAGTTGAGTCGAGTTCAACTTTTTTGCCGCTGCCTTTTTTTTTTTGTGGAACTCCCTGCAGCCCAGACGGAAAACAGAGAAAATGAATAGAAAAAACCTGTGTTTTTCACCACAATGCCTGATCCAATGTTAATTTAAGTCCTGTTTACTTTTTGTCCCCACCATTACACAGATTACCAGTTAAAACTGGGCTATTTTTTGATTATTAGGTGTTGATTATGATTGAAGATGATTGAAATATTAAATGACAAGTGTGATTTTGGGTGAATTCGTTGTTATATTAATCAAGTAATAAAAAAAATTGCGAATATTTAAATGAATTCCAAGCCATTTTTCATAGAATTTGTTTAATCATGTGCTTGTATAATATTATGGAAAATATTCCAATGATTTTGACTTCAGACCATTTTTAGTGTTCGTGTAGGGCATCAGGAAATGCATTACTGAGATTCCCTGCGATGTTTACCTCTGAATGTGGCCCCTCTGGTGGCAGCTGGGTGCTGAGGCTGAAGCTGGGCCTGCAGTAGGACACTGATGTGGTTGGGAAGGGGTTGGCTGTCTGGCGGGGAGGTGTGTGTCAGCTTGTCTGGCTCCTCATTGATGTGGTTGTCGTCGTCACACACCCATTCCTCGCAGCAGCCGCCCTCGGGCCTAGTCAGACGGGGCCATGAGCAGCGCCAGTCGGGCAGTGGCACTTGGTGAGGACAGAGGGGCATGCAGCCCACCACTCCGTCCATGCATGTGCACTGGTGCTGGCAGTTGGGCTGGAAGTCCTCGCCGTGCTGGTACACCCTGCCGCTGAACTCGCAAGGCAAACCCTGGGCCTCAGCTGTCAACAAATAACAGGAACCAGAGCTGTGAGGACAGACTTGATCTTCATAGAAGGACACAGTAGGAAACTTGCATCTGTACGCAACTAATACATTAAAACCTGTGGGATGAAACTGAGCGAAGAAATATATTTTCTCAAAGGGAAGATTTCGTGATGTTTCTTAAAGGGGTATGCCAGTGATTTTGTATTGCAATTCAATATTAAACAAGAATGGTCTACATTAGTGGCAGAAATATCTGTCAGTCCCTACTATAGGTTAGTCTCACCACTGGATTCTTCACTTTCCATAATACAACCTCATAGCACCTTTTTCATTAGAGCCTTCCTGCCTGGAAAATGCTCATACCACCTGTTTGAAAAGCATTTTACACAGTTTTGTATTCTCCAAAAATAACCCTGATGACATCACCAGGGGTATTTTCTCTAACTTTTAAGAGCTCCTCCAGAGCCACAAAAGACCTTATAAAACTGTTTCCACAGGCTGAGCCATACTTCCCAGTAGTACACCAAGTAAACTGATCAGCATACATAAAATCATTAGAGCGCTCCTTTAAATGACAAATATGTAAATTATTGATGATAACTGGTTCTTTGCCATGTGATTTTTACTGGAGGCCTTTCCTCATTAAGTGACATTATCTAGTTCTGCAGTTTTGGAGCCTTTTGGCCCAGGGACCCTTAAAATGAATGAATGTCCACTTGTGACTCCCCATGACATGTGAACTGTCCACCCAGGGAGTGATTTTCTTTTCTTCTCTGATTGTGCCTAGATGAAGTCATGCAGTATTTCACAAGGAACACCAGTAGAATTAAGAGAAAAGTCAAAAGAATATAAACAAAATCAACAGATTTATTGTTTTCATCCATTTAGTTATCTGGTGACCACTTAGATTTGTATCCCTGATCTACTTTCTTGGCACAATGCTGTAGCTGCGTTTTTGATTTTTATTCATGTTTAATGTTTCACTACACGCAGGATTGACTTTCGAGAAGATGCCCACCATCCAAAAAACTAATCTTATCAACTCAATTTAATAATGTGCCTTTGCTCAGCCTGCTTGTCGCCCCTCACCTCGACACAGTCCTCTCTCAGGGTCTCCTCCAGCCCCCAGATGGCAGCGCAGCCCCTTGATGTGATCACAAGGTTCAGTGGCACTGCAGTCCTCATTGAATTGGCGAGCACAAACTTTACAGCAGCCACAGTGGTCAGTCACCCAGCTGACGCCCGGCTGGCACAGGGGGGGCGAGGGGTTGCAGGAGCAATCAGCTGGGCAGTCGCCCGCTGCCTGAGGAACAGGGTCAGAGGTCAGGTCAGCATGTGTAACAGTTGATAGATGTGATTTTAAAAGATAAATATCAAATGTATAAAATTGCTGTTAATCCAAAAATAGCTACATACTATGAAATATATCAAACAGAAAGCAAGTGGACACAAGTAACAGCAACTCACCATCACTGCAGCGCAACCGAGTACAAAGAAGGTGGAAATGATCTGCTGCAAAGTCACAGGGCTAAGCATCCTGATTACAGCAGACAGACAAAAGGACAAAACTGTTAAAACCTTCAAAAGGAAGAAAGGATTTTAGATGTAGAAGTTGTCCAGATAGATTGTCCAGAGTCCTAGAGGAGAGAAGTCTTTTTTCAGCTCCAGTATAAAAATGTATCCACGGTTCAGAGTCTGTGCACTAAGAAGTACACCCGTCTGTTCTTTCCTGCTCTCCTACAGTATCTCAGGTCCAGTCTACTTCATAGAGAGGTTTCCCTGTGCAGAGCTGGTACTTATAGACACACATGCCCCCGCCCACGCAGTGATATCATCAGCTCTCCTCTCAAGATGACTGGAGAGTGTCCAGAGGGAGGAGGTGGCTGGTTTGTTGTTATGACATAGTGACAGAGTGTTTAAACAGTCTAATTGCTGAGCATGTGACCTCAGGAAGAAATGTCAATCTGTCAAAATTAATGCAAGACAAATCTTTAATAGTAACTGGCATATCCAGGCAACCCAATATTGATTTAGATATAATGTACTTTAGGCTTTGAGGGTAACCCTAACCCTCCCACACATACCCAGGGCTATTAGACAGGTCAGGTCATATTTGACATGAAAAGAGAAAACAATGGTAGGACAGGTGTAATGGAAAACCTGAGTAGGGAATCCCACTCCATCACGCTAGCATATTCAACAGGGGAAGTGGTGATGTGGAGAAAATCCCTGTGAACAACTCCTCCACCAGCTCCGGCCAACCAGCCAAGCTCTGTCCTCTCCACTGCAGTGTGTTGTGGGACACTGTGCTCAGGACATCCTGTGTTCCCTCCATCTCTTTCCAAATGGGCTGCATTCCAGGAAATACAGGCCGATCCTCAGGTTCCCATGATTGGTCGGAAAAACTCTGCATTCCCATTGTCATCCCAGGGGCACTTAAAAAGTGTTTTGTTGGAGAGCAGGAAGGTCCTAACATTAAGCGTTGGCTCACACTGTCATGAAACATGGGAAATGTAATTTGGCGCATTTGATAAGGCTGCTGAAGGTCTCGCCTCGTTTCCAAAAAACATGGTTTATACAGTCCGCTGAAAGAGTACTCAAACTGTAGATGCAAAACAGGTAATACATCTGTGTGTCTATATACACATCTATCAACCTTTGACCAGAACAGACAGACCAGATTTTATAGCAGTGATTCCCAGCCTGAGGGTTTGAAAGATCTAGAAGGATACCAGACCACCTGAAAATAGCTGTCTGCTATACCTAATAATGGTGCTATAAGAGCAGTGACAGCTAACTTAACCCAACCAGGTGCCATGCAAAAGTGTGTAATAGACCCTTCCAGTTCACTATGGCAGTGTCACATTTTGCCAACCACGCTGGTTGTCAGTCACTCCTCCTTCAATGTAGGGCTTAACACCGCAGCTCCCCTGGGATGTGTTCAGTCCCCTGCTGTTCATGCTGTACATCCATGACTGCACTCCCAGACATGAGAACCCAAGTGAGAAGTTTGCAAACAGCGCCACCATCATCAGCTGGATTTCAAACAATGATGAGAGTTCATACCGGGAAGAAATCAACAATCTTGCAGAGTGGTGCACATAGAACAATCTACTGCTTCATCGCAAAACCAAGGAGCTGATTGTTGAGTTAAGGAAAAAAGAAGCAACTCCTGTATACATCGGTGGAACTGAGGTGGAGCAGGTGAGAATCAGCATCACAGAAAACCTGCATGTTCATCACACGTCTCCACCCTGGTAAAGAAAGCTCAGAAACAACAGTATTTCTTGAGGAAACTTAAGAAAGTTAAAGTTCGGTGCCAAGTTCTTCTTAGCTTTTTCAGAGGAGCATTAGAAAACATCTTGGAATGGAAACACCTAAAAAACATCACAAACTAGCAGGGATCGTACACAGCAGGTGATTAAATCTGCCCAGAACATCATTAGTACACATCTGCAGAACATCAGTGAAGCGATATGTCTCCATCGCAGCCAGTCTGTTCACCGTGCTGCATCTGGCAAGTGATACAGAAGTATCCACTGCCATACCACCAGACTACAGAGCAGCTTCTTTCCTCAAGCTGTGAGACTCCTGACTTAAACCTCTGCGGCCCGTCTGAAATATATACAGTGTATATACTGTATATACTGTATATATACAGTATATACAGTGTATATACTGTATATACTGTATATATACAGTATATACAGTATATACAGTATATACATATATATATATGTATATACTGTATATACTGTATATATATAGTATATACAGTATAAATATGTATATATATATATATATATATATATATATATATATATATATATATATATATATATATATATATATATATGTATACATACATACTATTTATTCATCTGTTTACCAAGTTTTCTTGTGCCTAGGATACAGGGACTTCAATGAGCATTTCACTGCACAAACCTGGTTTATAATGAATGTTGAATGTTGAATTAAATGATTAATCAATAATTACATTGAATCTGGAGTTTATCTACCCTAACCTCCTTGCTACAAGAATTTTCTCACTTTTTACCCCATTCAGTACTGCACCTTGATACGCATGTGTACTTTTTATGCCTGAGCAACACTGATACAGAATCTAATGAGACGGTGCTGACTGCAGGTCGGAAAATACTTTTTAAACAGAGCTGATAGATGCTCAAATGCTTCAGAGAGATGAAGGGAACTGCAGACTTCGGTAATACTTTGTGTGTTCATCACTCCAACTGATCCCTTTCACATTATACAGTCATTTAACTCATAAAAATATAGCAGCTTTAGGGGGCCACAAACCACTGATTTATAGTATTGAGAGAACTATTATCACCATCAAATTTTGTTGCAGGTGGTTGTAGTTTTGTGGATTTCAATAAAGAATTTTAATGGCGTGATGTCTCGTAAGCTTTTCCTCACTTTCAGCCATTAAAGATGTCACATTTAAAGATGATTTAAAGTCAAAAAAGGATTAACTTCAGTGGCCGACAGCCCACCCTTAAACCTCATTAAACTTGAGTATGTTGCTAAGACCAAACCTGTGGCCTTGAGGTTCAAAGTCCCACTGGACACAGCTCACTTCCTGAGAGCAGGTGTTGTCACTCCAGACTGAGGCAGTGATGTCACTGTGTGCAGAAAGAGAACAACATTAAACCACACACAGCCACCCAGACACCCGGCCAGCTGGGCTGTAAAACCACCGGGACGCTGCTGTGGGGGTGAGATGGGAGGAGAGGTGGGGCGAGAGCACCTTGTTGGGCAACAGTAGGGAGGAGGGCAGAAGTCTGAATTCTTGGCATTCCTGGCCCACAAAGGCAGGATGTGTGTACTGGCCACGCTGTGTCGGACACTGATGGAGGAGCGGGAGGAGGAGGGAATTGAGGGGGGTGAAGAGGTTGCCAGTTTGGCAGCCTCCTGCCTGGCTTCGTGCCAACCATTGTTTGTCAGCCAGGCAAACATTTCCAAAACACATGGAGGTCAGGAGTTGTCCGCGATTCATCACGCTGTTGCCCCGCTGTTTATTTTCTCAGCTCGAGATCTGCCATCAACTACCAGCCTGAAGAGTCGGTCCTATAAAATATTTTAAAAATGTTTTCTTACTGGCCTCTAACAAGGTAACTTGTTTGCATGAACACTTGTTTCAAATGCAGCTAGTATCCTCCATTTTCTTCTTTAAACCTATTCTATTTTAGCTTACTTTCCTATTTCTTAACTTGTTTTAATGTTTTGTTTGATGTCTTCCTACTTGTTTTTAAAATGAAATTTTTAATTTATTTTAATGTAATTTTTATGCCCCTGTAAAGCACTTTGAGTTGCCTTGTGTCTAAATTGTGCTATACAAATGAACTTTCCTTGCCTTGCCTCCAATCTGCTGCTGTTTGGTAATGATAGTTGTGAGGAGAGACCTTTCAGTGTTTGTGTTTTCTTTAAATGTGGTAAGGTAAAGGGCAAATCCAGCTGAACAACTCAGAAATACACTTTCAAAGCAATCCAAAGCATAAACAAGAAGTGTGTACAGCGTGCAGAAAGTGGTGCTGTAACACCTCAATCAACCACAGAGAGCTAAGAAGACACAACAGGAATCCAGACAGGACCACAGCAGTGCTGAGTGGATAAGAAGCCCCATTCACACTGCCCTTTCAGTGCGGGAATCATGTGCCTCACTGTGAAAGTTACAGATGCAGAGAGGGGGGACAGGCAAGACGGTGTCTGTGTGAATGGAAAAGCCGGAAGCGTGGATCAGGGGCCTGTCGGTCTGATGTGTTCACAGTCTGACAGCTAAACAGATCCTTCACTCATCAAATAAAAGAGAAATGTCTCACACTTCAACCCACAAAGCAACGTTACAGGACCAAACAACAGTAATGTGGTAACTGGTAGTGTCTTTGGCAACTTATATGAGGAAAGAAATACTGCATCCATACATGGAAAAGTGTCTGGCATCCTGTCTGTCCTACCAACTCTTCGTCACATTTCTGCCTGAAAAACAGCGTCTGTCCCCGGCAGCAGAGCCAGGCAGCTCCTGCAGATGAATGGCGGTGATTATGTGACACGATTTAGAGCAAAAAGTCTCGGTCAGCCCTCCTGACCGAGACTTCAGTGAACTTTCCCCAGAAAACAGCTTGTGTTGTGTATGTTGTTGGTTCATTTCATCAACTTATTACACAAGATAAGAAAGGCGAATGACTTGATTTCATTGATATTTTCTGAAGAACGTACCTGAAGTATATTGTTGCATTATTTTGATGATGCTCTTGTTCAAATTTTCCTAATTTTCTTTCTGTTACATTACATTACATTAAATTACATCAGTGGATCACTTTTTATTTTTGCAATGGAGTAATGGAACAGTCTGGAGCAACTACAGTGGGCTGTTAACGCAACAATATGTAGAAATTGGCAGTTTGTGATTGATTGATTTGGTGCATTTGGCAATAGGAGGGCGGAGTGGGCGTGAAAGAGACACCATTCACCCGACAAGACACTGTACCGTCAAAAATATTTTTATTCTCACCCTTTGAAATGGAACAACCCTTCAGTACCCTCATACATAGTCGCCAATGGTGCTTATGTAAACACATACCCTGCCAGTCTGCACTGATATAACAGGAGCAGTACCAAAAGGACTTTAGTTAAATTTCCAGTGTCATATGCCATGATAAAGGGGAAATGTAACTATAACACATCAAAATGCAGGACTGTCACACAAATCAGCAATAATAATGTAATGTTAGCTAGCTTGCTAGCTACTGAGACATCAGCAAACTTGTTATAATTGTTTAATGCTTGTTACAAAGAAAAGGACCATAATAAATTGAAACGATGAGTGTTCTCATAACCCTCGGTTTGAAGTGTGCCTCTGAAAAACATCAATTTGTAGGGCCATGTAGTCATAACACCTCACACTTCCCCTCTATCCCAACAAGAATCAGGATTCCCAATACACCCCTTGTCTCTACCACTTAGCCCTACCCCTACTGGTTGTGTTTTTACATCTAGGGGTAGGGCTAAGTGGTAGAGACAAGGGGTGTATTGGGACCTTATTGACAGATTGCTATTCGATTTGCTGAGTGCATTTTTTTAGGTTTCCTGAGAGTGTTTGAGTGTGTTTGGCATGTTAAAGGTCATGTTGGTAACATTTTTATGTAGACAAATCATTTTTTTCATGCTGTCCAATCGATGAAATGTGACATCCTGTTCCTCTAGCACCGCCATATGGACTAACTTGACATTTTTAACCCCACCAGGACAGGCAGAATAGTACAGTACAAAAATAGTATGTTGTCTGTTCCATCCAGTTTCCATCCTGCCTGGTGTAAAGGCCATTGACGCCTCTACGGGCCGTAGTCTTTTGTTATTTTTCACATTACGGATTTACAACCGCACTGCAACAGTCGTTGTCAGGTGTATTTCTTTTCTAGCCCGGTTGTCTGTTTACAGTTGATACAAGAAAAACTAAGAAGAACACCTCAAGACAATTTCACGTTCTTTGGCAAACAACATGCAGTATACATGAGTGTTCAGTGAGGAATCAGCTGTATGAGAGCATGTGTGCATACTATATGTGTGTGAAGGCTACACCCCTCATGACACCGTCTCCACAGGTTACGTCTCAGCCACATTCCTCATGCTAGTGTCCTTAAAAAGCTCCTGGTACACTGCAGTCATCACTCATCCTGCTGTTACCCTGAATGGGTCCCATTTTTTCCTCCGTACACATACTGTCTATACTGTATACATTCAGAGCTGATCACCAGCTGAGTATTAGATTTCGTAGATGAGTGTGAGCAGATTATGTCATGAGGTGTGGTGCATTTGGATGCCCATGACGGGCAGCGGGCATCTGCACATTGGCCCTCAGGTGCCCACAGGTATACTGTAAAACTTTCCTTCATGTTGGTCATTTTAACGTCCATCAGTTTCCTACACATTGATATTCATATCTTTACTTATGGTTTTCGATTTACAAAAAACAAAAATACTGAATAAACGCCAATAGTAGATTTTGTTGTTTTTCAAAAAGCTTTCATCCTCATTGAAGCTAGGTAACTCATTAATCACATTACATTTATTTGTAATGCAGTAATTTAATGCATTACTGTTCTTAGTCGCAATGTAATGTACCTAATCACATTACAGTTACTAATCTGACAATTATGTTGTTACTTGCGTTACATAAGTTCTTCAATTATTTAATGGACAGATGCCTTTTCATGCACGCTTGCACAACAATCACAATGCCTCTCCTGATGTCCATGAAATTAGATACAGTGACAAAGTATAGTGCGCCCGTGGAGAGGCTCTTCATCCTGAGCAGTCTTGTGCTGACCTCCACATGAGGTATAACTACTGGTTTAGTGATAAACACGTCAAATATGCCAGACTAGTCTACCAAGGTTCCCTGAACGAGTGTTTGAGTGTGTTTGACATGTTCAAGGTCATGTTGATAAAATTTTTATGTAGACAAATCATTTTAAAAAAAAACAAAAAAAAACAATACATCTACAGAGCTTGTAGCAAGGTGCAGACTAAAAGTATCTCTTTTCCTTAAAAACATCATTATGATTGTGAATGAATAATTAAAAAACACATTTCCAGTCCAAATTATTGTGTTGTTTGTCTCTGTGTAAGAATTGTGATATTTGGTTCCAGCTTCTAACAAGGTTTGCGAGGCAATAGTATAACACTGTTAGTATCACTTGGTATCTGTGTTTCATCAGCATCAACAGTCTTGGTAGTTGCCAGTTTGTGCAAAAAAAATGGCTGAATTCTACCGTATGCACCCAACATACACTACCCTGTTGTTAGCTAGCTAGTGTTAGCAACATTAACATTAGCTAGTGCAACAAACTGGCAACCAGTTGATGGGGCAGATGTTAGGAACAACAGCGGTGTTGAGATGTGAATGCAATGGAAGAGAAAGATGGAATTCCACATTTAGTGGCTGAATGTGATAAATAACACTTTTAATTGCAGCTCATATGCTATTTAAGCGTGTGTGTTTTTCCTTTTAAAGCGACATGTAACTTTTTGACCTTAAACTATCAGCGTCAGAATCATGTTGATGGTACAGTGTCTTGTAACAGGGTGAATGGTGTCTCTGTCTCTTGTTCCTGCTCTATGTAACTTCAGTAAGAGGGTAGGATCACAGCGTTACATACATGTTCACTGAAACATACAAGTTTTCACCACGTCACATTGTTCTGATGTCATGAGTTTTGTTTGTAGTTAGCACCTACATTACATATGACAAACTGTTACACACCTGGGATTTGTATTTACCACAGTGGTGTCGCACTCAGAAACTGTGCGGGGCGCCAAATCACACAAAATGACAATTTCTACATAATGTTGCTTTAAGTCTGTCATTATTTGATCATGTTAAGAAGGCCAGTCTCTTTTATTTTTTTATTTCTTGATATATTATTTTGAGGCAATTGGAATTCTGTACTAGGCATTGTTAGGAAGGCAAACCTCTGTTATATTGTTTCATATATTTATGTAGTTTTATTTTAAGGCTGTTATAGCCTACTGTGCACCATATTTTTCTGTGAGGTGCTGTTTGGGCGGGTGTTCACCAACTTTCTGTTAATTAATTAATTTATTTGGCACATTTCCCACTTGACATTTTATATCTATTTATTCATATTTTACTATACTTGAAGGCTGGCTTACATTAGCCAGCATATGCCAGCTAATGTAAACCCTGCTTCCACTCTTGGTGATACTCCACGTACATACACAGTGTGCCTGCTTGCTCCGGGGCAACATCACCTCCATTCACACTGTTGAGGTAATGTAAACTCTGACGCTTATCCATAGACATTGAAACAGGGATTGGACCTCACTGAGGCCCTAAAATGTTTGTGTGGGTTTCTGCACCTAAATGACACACATACTCAGGCAGCTACGTCACAGCAGGTGTTATGCTCAGGACAAAAGAAAGTGCAGTGTCTAGTGTGAAATTGTTTGGATGAGCAGTTCTGAAGAATGCAAGAGGCCAAGCAATCAGTCCGTTCCAAGCAGGCATTTTTAGATGTATTTGTCCCAAAGTACTATTTTTACTTCCTTTAACAAGGCTTCAGTTCGATGGGTTTTCATCAGAAGAATGAGGCAGTTCCACAAGCTCCTAAACTCTGATGAATAAATGTTCATAAAAAAGTTGGCTGGTTCTGCCTGTGGAGGCTGCAGGTGTGGCTGTCCTGCAGCCACATACAAAAGGTAGTCATGATTTGAGCTGGCTGCTGCCCAAGCAGCAGGGCAGAGGGAAGCTGTGGCCTGCAAATTCCTCCACAGCATCTAATAGGAGTGATGAAAGCAGGGAGCACAGAGCGGCAATAACTGGCCACAGTGCTAACAGAACTAGCAATAACCTGGCCATTGTGTGTCTGGCATGAGCAGGTGTGCTGCGGGTACTGATGGACATATCCCGTCCACAAAGAGGCTGAGGTATGCATCAAGTGGATTTAAAGTTGCCCTGTGGACATTTTCTTGTAAAGAAGTTTACAGGAAAAAGAAGTTCCAGAAGTAACAAAGGTTATGTTTACATTCAGTGTTACCCACCAAAATGCACAGTGTGTGGTTTTCTTCCTCATTAAACCTTTGCAAACCCTCTTTTTTTAATATACGTGAAATTCAACACTGTTAACACTCATGTTTCAAGTTGTCTTCTACCCTGCCTTGATTGGCATGCTGCAGCATACGTTGGCCACCACCACCTGTTGATCAGGGGAATAGTGTATTACCTGCTGTGTAACACACACAAAAGGGCATATGTGGGATTAACTGCTATTTTTTAAAGTGAGATTTTGAACATGAACGCAGAAAGCATCACAGGGAACTATTAATAATATCCTGTTGTAAAATAAGTTGGTGCAACACCAACATCATTCTCCTGCACAGCAAGTTAAAATGACTTTGTACTCATTAGTTTCTAGAATTTTTTTTGGTAACACTTTACAATAAGGTACACAAAAATGTGAGTAGTAACTGAGGAGCAAATAAGGAATAGATCAGGAACGACTTAATATTTAATGGATCATTAATGAGTAATAACTCAATAAGTGTGATTTGAGGACTATATGGTAGATAATGATGAGTTACTGGCGAACAGACTGGGAGGTAATATATTAATGAATCATTAGGAAATGATTAGTTCATCAATATCTGTGAATTGGCATTGACCGCTTTTTTCCTGAGTTGTTCCTGATTAACTATCAACAAGCCACTGAGTGGCATGAACTAGTGACAACTCATTCATTCCTTATTACTTACTCATCAGTTACTCCTCTTGGGTACTTTCAAGTGAAGTGAGACATTATACGGAGTAGTTACTTATTAGTGTCTCATTACTTAATGATTAGGTACTGAGTATTTCATTGTATCCACCATTTTACAGCCCCTTCTTTCAAAAAGAAAAATTAATTTTGGGCCCGCAGTGCATCACGTGACGTTGTAGCTACACAGTTTGGCCATTACAACAACTGGCTTCAGAGCCTGGCACTCCTCCTGGGGGCTTGATGGTTCATAGAGAAAGCATCTCAGTGCACAAATCTTATTAATCCATCCATTAAAGTCCATCAAAACGGCTTCATCTGTAAGTAATAAAGTATTTACAGTTATATTACCATGTTTATGTAACTATTTCCTGAGTTTGAATACATTGTTTTTGATGATGGCTGGGTTGTTGTCCGCTTCATATAGATGCATTAATATTGCTAATTATAGCATTGGTGCGTGTGTAAATTATGTTTACTGCTGTATTTTCTGATGTTATTACATACATGAAAATGCTTGAAAGCACCAGCTTACATTGATTTACGTCAGTTGTCTTTTCTTGTATTAGAGATATTATTATAATACAAATTTACTAATTGGTTTGTATTTTTGTGTTTCCTTTTTTAGTTATACAAAATGACATATTTTCCTCATTAAACCCTGCCAAACACAACAAACTGCCTGTTCTTTTGAGGATGCAATGCTGGAGAATATAATGTTTAGCTAGCTATATAACTGAAAAATACGTTGCGTGCAACAAGTTTTAGTGAGGACAGCATAGATATGTTGCCCATGTATAGTAGTATGTTTAGGCTATACCACCTAGCCCTATTTACAAGATGTTGAAATTAATATTTTAATTTCAGTTTGTTTGTTTTCTACATATGATGTATTATCCTTAGCAATAATGTGAGTAAAGGCTACGCTTTAATGCATGGTGGGTACAATAAGCATGTGATACAATTTTTGCCTGTGTTGTCATTTTTGTTTCATGTCAGGTTGGCTTTTTCAGTTGTGGAACAATATCAAGGACAAGAAAATGAGCAAGTTGGCATCTACCTGCCTCAGCCTGGGTTCACTTGTGGACAGCTCTACGCAGCCTTCTCCAGGGGGAAGACAGTAACCAACAAAAATGTTTTTTATTTGAGGAAATGAGGAAGGGATAATGGGACACCACTGTGTATTAGAAGCTACTATAATTCTTTGTGAGTAGCTGCAAAGTGTTTTTGTTCTTTAACTAACAGGATATCTGTTTTCTATGCGCCACCTTATCTGTCCTTTACCAGTAGGTTGACTTATCCTTTTATTGGCAGACACAAACTTGTTAACTAATGGTAAATAATCATGTCATAACAACTAATCAGTATGACGCACCACTTTCCTTAGGGAGACAATAAGCAACTAGTAGCAGGGTATTAATAAAGTAATGATTTGTCCTTGGTTAAGTGCAGTTTAGTGCATTTTTCAGAAGTAATCAAATGGTTTGCATTAAGTCAAGGGCTTTTATAACAATTAACAGATACCCATGAACAATAATTACATATTAGCTCAAAATGTACTTAAGTTCAACAACTCCCCTTATATTTTGATACAAAAAGTAAAAACTTTTTTTTTTTCTGGGGCCTGGGACAGTGACTGTCCGGAGAGCACAGACCCCTGGAGGAGGAGGAGTAGGCAGACGGTCCAAATCAGTGGCAGCAGGGAAGTTGAGCCCGTGTGGGAGCTGAGCTGATCCTCGGTGGCGCTCTAAACGGAGGGTGGCAGGTTCAAAGCGAAGTCTATGGAAGCCGACAATTATTTTTAAGGCGGCAGCATCACTAATGCTCTTTTTTTATCAGTCTGTTTTGCACTTCAGGGACCACCATACCTCTTGGGGGTCAGTATAACAACCTGGAAATCCCAAAATATAACCTCATTATAAAGGTGTTGTCATATTGTTCTTGATGTCACTTATAGAATGCTGAGAGTGTGTTTTGAAGCCTGGATGTTGGATTCACTGGCCTCTTACATTTTGGCTACATGGAGCCATAAAATTATTATTTGTGGGAAATAAAAGAAAAGTGGATTCTGTCAGTGTTTAGTCATTCACACTCATAACTTTGTACAACAATAAATAAATATCATACATTTGCACAAAAATAAGCACAGTTTTTTACAGATAATTATGGGCTGTGTGGTCCAGTAAAATCATATAAATTTAGCACAATTGGAATACAGGAGATGTGGGCTGTGTTGCAGGGAGCAGAGAGCCATGTATGCAGTGTGTTTATTTTAAAGGCCTCAAAAGAAGGCAGTCTGAAATATAAAGGTGGGTAGTTGTAGGAGTCACCTTCCATTATATTCCAGATTGGAAATGAAAATACAGAAAGCCAGAAGAGGAGGAAATAAAGCAGAGTGTTTGGAGGTTTGCATGAAAACACACCGGGTACAATTGAAGGAGCAGCAGGATTTAGCTAAAAATGACAGCGGCCAGAGCCATCAACACAGATTCTGCCTTTCCATCCTGTGAATCTGACATTTCTTTAACTGCACACTGCATATTTAGTACACTAGAATAAACAAACTGGTATTTCAAAGGGACTTTAGTGTGGGAGCTGGCGGTGTAGCCAACTGACAGAGAGTGTCCTGTTAGTGGGCAGGGGAAAGGTGGCACCACTACACAGCGCTGCCTGTGATTCAGAGGGGAAAATGTTATCACAGTAAAGCCGTAAACAGAAAACGTTCCAGGGCTCCCTACGGGAACTGGGACACAAACACATAAAGCTCACTGTGCCTCAGGCTACTGGAAAACCCATATACAGTAAATGGAAATTAAGTCACTTTTAATCAAGAAATGACTGCACAGAAGGTATTGTACAGTGTGTGTGAGTAAGAAACAGGCCTGGCTACACTCAACCTTGAAGTAGCTCAGCGCAGAATTTGTTTCCTTCAGCAAACTAGCGAGAACATTTGTTTGCTCAGCAGCTAGCAGCATGCACTAATACCCAATGACAAATATTCAGTGTTATTGGTGTCTAAAATTAGGCAGGAGTGTTTGCACTGATATTCAACTGGACTGAGGTCATTTATTCAAAGGGCTCTTTGAAATGGCTTCAAGGTTTAGGGTGTAAATTTTCTTGGGGAGTCTTGAATCATTTCAAAGTAAAATAAATGGACCCACCTGGACAGACAATATATTTGTGTGCTGCTGTTGGTATCTAGACTTCTGCAGCATCAAAATACCACACTTTAAGTCTAGTCATGTTCCTGAGGAAACAAATGTATAAATAAAGGAAAGCTAAGAATTTGTCTGACTATTAAAGTCACAGCATTTCAAATACTAAAGGCAACTGGAAGGTTTTAGTCTTCAAAGGTGTTATATTCCACCAGGGTTCAGCAGTTCTTCTGAGTAGTACTGCACATTTAAACCTGTGGGTTTCCTTCAAGACTTGATTCCGCCTGAGTTATGAAACCAACCTCATTGCCAGATAAGACCTGAGATTCGATCAATACCCAAAATTCTGTTCAATGACAACATTTACATTTTTTCCTGGGATATCTGCACATGGGAGCTATGGTATGGTTAAGGTCAGGGAAATATAATGGTTATGGCAAATAAACTGTGCAACTGAAACATATAAGAGGCACACCACATCACTTTCTGTGTCACTACATATGGAGCACACAACTTCCTGCATTGGCACCAGGAGAAAATTGAACGCTGCAGAATCATCCATATCAATGCAATTTCAAGGGATGTTGGGTTGGTTAAAGTCACATGGCTCTCATGTAATAGCTGATATGTTTGGGAAATGAAACAACTGATAGCTGATATTTACTGGTAAACTAATTAAAATGCCTGAAAGTTAGCAGGTAAAAAGAAAAACATTTCCTGAGGCTATTCCACTCTTAAAGGGACTTGGGGCAAGATCAAGAAATAAGACTCAATAGTGACTCGCCGGCCGTTGCGGCCGTTAGGGTAACTGCAGCCATCAGCCGAGCCGGCGTGGGAGCGTGCATGAGCTCTTCACAACAGTGCAGCTGATGCCGTCTCATCCCTGTTCGTCAGACGCTTGACGGTTGGTCAAGTGCCTTAATGTGAGATGCCAGACTTGTTTTGTATTTTCCAAGTCAATGTTATGACTGTAACTGAAAGTTGTTCAATAAAGTGTTTATAAAAATTTTTTAAAAAAAAAGCTTGATCAAGTGCCCCTCGCCTCGATACCTGACGCAGGAGGCTACCCCTTTGCGTTGGTCTTATCCGCTACACATGAAGCAGCCGGGAAGCTGCTCGCTGTGTGTAGCGACACACAAGCGCAGCGATTTACAGTTACGGTTGATGCAGTCTGAAAGGCACGGGCGAAAGCAAAGACGGCATATCGGGGGACAGAGAGATCGTCTCTGATACGGGATTGCTGTGTGTTAGCAGCTAATGTTACTACACAGACACAAACAAACTGTTAGCCTGTGGCTACAGCCAGCTGCTAACGTCACCTCCCGGATAACAGGTTGGGCTTTCGGTCCCATATATAAAGGGACATATTTCTAACTATTCGGTTTCAGACTAAAGGACCGTGGAAAATGTGCAGTCTGTAACTATTCAGTGTTACACAGCGGTGGACTAGTTACGTGTTTGCAGCTAACGCTACTTTGCACGTTAGGTCACCCGAGTCCTCGTGACCTCATATGATTTTCAAATCAAGCTCTAAACATGACCTGTAATGTTTTCTTACCTGGTTACTAGGAAATGAGCCATGTCAGCATCTGTTTTCAGTCCCAATTCAAGTTGAAGCTGCCTCCATGAGTCGAACACGTATCCGATGTTTATCTGGGTGCCAGCCTGGCTTTGCTCGTAATTTTGTTTCGACTCACGACATGCCGCAGATAAAACCTTTGTTTTCTTCTTAGTATGACTTTTTAGTGGACTTTGTGTGGTGGTGGGTCGTTTGCTGGCCGTAGCAGAATCCATTACTACCCAAACACTAGTTTGGGTCCGCCGCGTTTGTTTACTTCCTGTATCCAAGTCGAAGCCGGTCGAGGACACGCATTCAGTGTCATCTGACGTCACGTCCGCAGGACTGCGCGGGAAATTCGAGCCCGAATTGCAGTACATTATGCAGCACACAGCCTGTTCAAGGCAATGGAGAGATACGTGGGTGGGCTCATTCTTTTTGGTTTTGAACGCTTCATCACCCATTAGCATTAAAAATCTTAAAATGCATGTTTATAATTTCACAGATCCTGCCCCAAGTTCCTTTAAAGGTGGAGGGGGCAACCATAAAAATCCTTCAGCATTTTGTAATTCAAGTGGTCTGAGAGCAAACTAGACTTTTGGACCTCCTCTGGGTTCTGTTTTCAGGCTTTCTCCTCGGCTACGCTTGTATCTCCGAGTTTCAACGAGGCCTGATGACAAACAGAGGAGAACAACTATTGAGGGGATACGGGGGTGTGTTTGGTGCTCCAACCTCTCATCCTGCTGTTACATGACTTCTCCTTGAACAAGACTTGTGTTTCTGATTATAAAAACAGATCTTATTATCTCACAAAAAGCTCTCCCTCTGTAGGAATCGTGTCCATAACGTCGTCAGACACTGAGAATAACAACCTCAGCCTGTCAGTGGTAAAAACAAGCACCTTTAGTGGACATAACTTTGACAGTCAGAGTTGCCCCTATAAATTAAGTTGCAGCCATTCTAGCCATGTTGTGGCTGCCAGCTGAGCTGATCTTCTGGACCGATTCCAACACTTTGGGTAAGTATGAATCATTTACACACCATAACATATCAATATCGGGCCCAGGTAAAAAAAAAAAAAAACTGGAAATCCCCTTTAAGGTAGATTTCGTTGAAATTATTTGTGGTATCATGCACACATTACGTTAATGGTAATCCATTGGCACTTCAAGGTATATTTTGTTTTCAGGCAATCTTACAGCATGTTTGTGTCTATTATTACATTTCATTTATATATATGATGGCTCATTATGCATGTACGGTGTGGTGAATATATTCCTGCCTGTCGTGCATGAGCTCACCAAGTCAAGATCCTAAACAGTGTTTGTTGAAAGGGCAATAAAGTTATCTCAATGCAACACATCCCAACTCAAAATTATAAAGTTCCAGTGCTTCATGTAATGCTGTTACCATAGAGCTTCTAATAAATGGATTTAACTATCACAAGACAATAAAGCTCAACATCACACCAACATTTTGCATTTAACAGTTTTTCAAAGCAGAATGAGCTACCAAACCTTCAGTGATCGGATATATTGTGGTGTGCAGTTTTAGTGAGGTTTTCAGGAAGGTTGGTGAGGCAACGCATTTGTCATATAACGACAATGTCAACAACATATCTCAGTGTACTGAAAAAAAGTTAAGACTGGTTGAACCTGGAGTGCTGGACTACACATCACATTTCACTACATCATCACCTGGCTACTGAAAAGCCGGGCAAAGCTGAAACAACCAAAGAAGACGGTGGTTTGACAGTGACATCATGCTACCAACCACAGCAACAGACACACACTCAGTTGTTATGGTGCCAGGCAGCCAGTCTCAATATGAAAACCTCCTTCCTTCACAACACTATTCATTCAGTCTCAGAGCCTTATTTTTCCCATAAAGTGGTAAACTGGTGAATTGACCTACTGAAGCACACTGAAGTATTTCAGCTTATGAAAACTGTTCAGATATGTCAGCCTCATTTTTCTCTCTGTAGTTCAAACAAACATGCTGATAAATATATGACAGTGAAGGTACAATCTAATATGAAGCCTGTTTTCTCCAAATTCTAGACGAGATGTTGTGTTTTTTATGTTTCTTTCATATACTTCTTTTCAAATTATTTTTATTCTCTTTCCTAGTAGTTCCTACAACCTCTTTTCTGACCCTGCATCAGACAGAAATCTCTCTGGTGAAATAACTTAAGCAATTGTAAACTTGGAAGAGAATGTTTTGTTTATGTGGGACCCCATCACTCACTATGATGTAAGAGCCAGAGGATGACTTAATGGCCTACAGCTTTAGATTTTGTCCAGATACCCTTTAACCATAAGCCTGTAATGAAAAATGTTTATTTTTTTTCCTTGATACATTTGCTAAAGATAAATCAAATGCAGACTCTTTTTTCTGACAACTGGCACATTCAGTTCAACCTGAACAACTAATCTTGTGGCCCCAAGTGGATGGAAGTGGATGATTGGTGGCAATGTTGGAATTAGGGTTGAGGAATGGAATATGGACTCTCAGTGCTTCAAGCACATAATACACATATACATAATACACATAATACAAATACACATAATACACATAATACACATATACATAATACACATACACATAATACACATATACATAATACACATACACATAATACACATATACATAATACACATAATACACATATACATAATACACATAATACACATATACATAATACACATAATACACATACACATAATACACATAATACACATATACATAATACACATATACATGATACACATACACATAATACACATAATACACATATACATAATACACATAATACACATAATACACATATACATAATACACATAATACACATACACAATACACATACACAGAGTACACATACACATAATACACATATATATAATACACAGAATACACATACACATAATACACATACACATAATACACATTCACATACACATAATACTCAGACACAGAATACACATAATACACATACACATAATACACATAATACAGATACATATAATATACATACACAGAATACACATACACATAATACACATTCACATAATATACAGACACAGAATACACATAATACACATACACAGAATACACATAATACACATACACAGAATACACATACACATAATACACATACACAGAATACACACACATACACATAATACACATACACAGAATACACAGAATACACATACATATACACATAATACACATAATACACATACACAGAATACACATTCACATACAAATAATACACAGACACAGAATACACATATACATAATACACATACACATAATACACATACACAGAATACACGTACACAGAATACAAATATGAAGAATCACTAAAATGCTGAAATGCCAAACTTTCATAACTAGAATGTATTTGGAGTACAGCTATAGGATTTTGCAAGGTTTCATGAATTTAAAAGATGTTTCAAAAGGTCTGTTTTCAGTTACCTGAAAAGCAGTTTGTGTGTGGACCAAAGGCTAGAATATATAACAAGATACGTTTTTTTAAAAATACCCGTGTATGTGTGGACTAGGTGTTAGTATCAATAGGCTGTCTCAATTCTAGGAGTATTTAGAAAACAATATATTGGCAACTAGAGATGTAAAGATATACCAAATTCCCCGATATTGCAATTGCGATATTGCATTCTGCTATCTCTCCTTGTGATTGTATTGCTCTGTTTGAACAGCGGAGGGCACAGTCATACCGATCAAGACTCCTGGTATTATGGGTCCCCCGAGAGTTCTCATGTAAGTAGGCACAAGGAGAACCTCGGAGGAAAAAAGAAATTATCCTCTTCTTCGTCTTTTTCTCTTCTCTTGTAATACATGTAGGCTACTTACTATTTCTGTTAATAATAATAATTTAAAAAAATACAAACAACACATGTTTATAGAGACCTGTGCGTCCTGCTGCACATTTTCCTGTCTCTGTCTGTGACTGTGGCTGGAGGTGAGTGGGCCTTCAGTAAACTGAAGCGTATAAAAAACTACTTGCACTCTACCATGTCTCAGGAGAGGTTGAATGGTTTGGCAATGCTCTCCAAAGAGCGCCAACTTGCCCAGAAACTGGACTTTATGAAATGACTTCAATGCTCAGTCCAATGCTAAACATGTTGTATTTCGCACTGCAGCCAATAGGCCCTATGGTCTTTCCACTACGTTGGTTTTATGTTTCATTTCTTTGTTAGGTTAATTTTACAACAATGTTGGAGCATTTTTGAGTTTGTTAAATAATGCTTTTGATTTTTGAAGTGACCCATGACGAGAAGTTATTAATAGTACGTTGGAGCCGAGCCATGCCTGCACAGCCTAATTAAACATAGTTGTCATGCAAATCTGTGTGGGTCTATAAAGAAAAATTCAAGTTTAGGAATGATACCAGTCACAGCGTATTGCAGTATTTCATTGAGTCATCATTCACCAGTAGGCCATGGGAGAGTTGTTTCCATGATGGTGTGGAGATTCAAGCTGAAACTTGCCACAAAAACACTGTTTTACGAAACAAAAATAGTTTATTTAGTATACAGTTGGATTTGTAATGACACTCAGCTGAACATTACACAGCTGCAGCCAGTTGTCGGTGTGTTTACCAGTGGAGAAACTACAGCTCACTAGCTGCTGCACGAGAAAAACACAACATCAACCCATTAACACCAAACAGCCACTGAACATACAGTTAGTTAGTTAACATGTCAGTTACACTGACAGAGATTTTTCGTGGCCCTGGTCATCTGCTGGACAACAAGGGGGAGGAAGATCGGTGTGACCCGCAGCCGAGTGCCTGTTCTCGGCTGTCCTCCCATGTCACACCCCCCTGGCTGCCCTGGTAGTCCCACTGTACAACCAGAGGGAGAGAGGAATTGCTACTGGCGGCTGTATTGTTTTGCAATTGTACATAGTCCATTCATTATTATTATTATTATTATTATTATTACTCACTGCCAAAGACAACTCACGACTACGCTTTGCACATGCTTAGATCACGGCAGGCTTCTTTTATTTTAGTACTTTGTAGATAGAAAGCAGACGGACCTCAAGTAAAAAGTCAAAACAAATTGTATATGAATAATCAATTCTGTACACATCAAATTAATTGTTAAAGTCATCTTTTTCTTTTTTTAATAACGTGATAAATATCGTATTGTGGACTTTTTATCTTGATGATAACGTACCCTGAGTTTTTGTTATCGTGACATCCCTACTAGCTACAATTGAACAAAAAAAATGATCAAATGAAAGAATTTTAGGCTGCAGCATCATTTCAATTTTATTTTTACTCACTGAGTAAAGGAAATTAGATATAGGACATAGTTTGCCCTTTACAAGCTGTGCACGTGCCGCGGTTAGCACCTCACAGCAACAAGGTCCTGGGCATGACTCCTGCTTCTGTACGGAGTATGCATGCTCTGCCTGTGCTTGTGCACTCTGGCTTCCCCCACCATCAAAACATTCACATAAGGTTGATTCTCCAGCAAGCAATGGCTAAAATGTGGAGTTGGTCCCTTGGCATTTACACTTTGCACTGCTCCCTCGGGTGGGTTAAATGCAGAGTACCACAGAGTACCGTTTCCCCATGTTGTACACTTTATTTTACATTGCATTTACATTTTTTGTTATGAGCAGTAATAATAATTCTATAATTTTGATTTGGTCATGAGCAACTGTGAATGAATCAGTTCCAGCCTTCCTGTACTGAGGCCTGGGTAATCAGGGTACATGAACAAGTACGTGACCGACAGCCAGTCTCTGCATGAGATGTTGAAAACAGCAGATAAACCCATTAGAAAAGTGTTGTGTTTGTGATGGCTATCAGAGTTGGCATCTTTGGAAGCTGATGCCCACTCTCACTCTGCAGTTTCTCTTGTGCACTGGCAGGGGATGTTTTTGATGGAGAAACACACGTACTTTAGACTTGTGTAATCATAATTAACTGACTGAGTGGGTGGCCATCTTTAGATGTCAGCACTTTCAATAACAGAAGTTTCAGATCACCGGGAGAGAACTAGGGTTGACTGGATTTTGGCCAGAGAGATACTGAGGCCAGAGAGTGATACTGAAGTGATGCTAACGAAGACCAGCGCTGAACATAGGTACAGAAACACCAGAATAAGCAACCTGCACAACAATTTTCATGTCTCTTTCCCTTCTGTGTTATTATTTAAAAATCCAAAATCTATTAGGTTTTCAGTGAAGAATGAATGGCTCCATACAGCTTGTCTGGCATAATCAAAGTCTTCAAAAGCCCAGAGATCCCACATTGATTTGAAAAGATACTATTGACACCCTCGATACACAGCTGAGCTTGTGAACCCAGTTCAGAAGGGATTCACCCAAACACTTTTTGGATTAAAAAAGGGCATTTGAAAGAATACTTGGTACTCTGGGCCAAGTGCTCTTGTCTTTCACAGTTTTTGACACAAGAGGTGAAGACCTGTAGTCTTTGACACACAGAAAAACACAACCAAAAAGGACAAAATGAGTGTCTTACCATTAGGTCCAGTTTAAATTTGAAGGTATGGTGCTCCTCTTGGGTGTGCCTCCTCTGCATCCTCTTCCAGACAGGCTGAAACTGACCCTCAGACTATTCCTGAGGCGGAGGGTCTGGCTGACCTGGGCGGCTGCTGGTCATGTTTAGCTGCAGGGGCAGCAGGCAGAGTTTGATCCACAGGAACACGATGGTGGACGTAAGAAGTGACAGAGGTCTTCACCTGTCTGACCAGGACAAACCAGGATCTGCAGGTCAGTGCCCGCCTCTGACTTCCGGGAGCTCTTCCCTTCCAGGTTCAACTGAGAGTTCAAAGGAGTTTGCTTAAGAAGAGCGCTTCTTCCTCCACATGTCCTGTCTGGGTTTTCTCTAGATCACACGACACAAATCATCTAACTGCAGCATTTATGTTACTTAACCACTCTTCTAAGTTAAAATAACTCAATGTTGACTTTTGGTTTTGTTGTTCCAGTTTTTAAGACAACAATAGGTGAGAAAGGACTCAGTTCCACAGCGTCTTGACTTTCAAAAGATTTATCCTGATTCCAAGAATCAACATTAATACATAATATGGACTCATCTCAAGGAGAATGAGCCAAGAACACAGTTTTCACAGAGTTCTTATACAGAGGAGACTCTTGCAGACTTAGACAAAATAGTGTAGTTGTTTATCTGTGCTGGACACCTGTTTTGCTGTTCCTTAGCAGAGTACAAACTGATTCAGATGAGTATGAGCTACGCCAGGCTTCCTCTATGCTTACATGAAATACGTTACCTTGACAATAATGCTGATTGTACATATCTGCTGTGAACAGTAGAATGTAAAATAGTACTTTTTGTTTGTAAAATCTCACATCTGGTCACAAGTGAACGGAGCACACTGTACACTTCTTATGCCTTACATCAGAGGTTACAACAGCCTAAATATAATTTCACATCATTCATAAAATAATACGTTCTCATGTAATACTGTAACCACAGTTTCATGAACAGCGGTCTTGGGTGAAAGTCCTGTGTTTGTTTAACCATCCCATGGCCACTAGAGGTCGCCGCCTAACACAAAACATAAATATGAGTCTGCTTTCACAGCTAACCTATAATTTTGTGATGAGGACAGGCTGGTACGTCTGTTGTTGGCTAAGCTAGTGAATCTCATGCTGCATAAATTTGTAAATACAAAATCACCATAAAGCAGACATGCTGAATGGCAAACTGATGTTATGTGTCAGTTGTAACTCTGACTGGTGCCCATCTTTTCTCACTTTAAAGTGTCAAACTTTAACGAGACATCATCATGCCTGTTTTTTTTTATGTCCTTCTGTTTTCTTTTGTCTCTCAGGCACAAGCTCTGTTATTGAAAACTGCTACAGATGAGTGACAAATGAAACGGAAAAGACAACATGAAGCATTGATCCACCATGAGCCTCCAAAGCAGCTTCAGTAGATTGTCTAACTCTGCAGAACTCCACTTAAGGCATGAAAACTACCCTCAGAAGATTTTCTCTCATTTGGTATTTAATGATGGTGCCAGAGTGACATGTTGCTCCATGAACTTCCATAGATGTTCAGTTGAGTTAAGATCTAGTTGCCGTAAAGACAATAGCATATGATTCAAATAATTTTCATCTACCAAACTATGTGAGCACTGTCTTGGAGGGGAGCATTCTTTATTTGTCCAAACTTATTTAATGAGATCTTTTCAGTTGGTCAAATGTCTCTGAACTTAATTTTCCATCAGAATATAAATGTTCATCCATCCCCATTTCTTCCCAATATTAACAAGGGAACACTAGATTTGAATCTGAGTTCAAACTTTTGGGGAAACTTCTGTTACTTGCAAGGAAATGTATATTATTTAAATGGATTGAGTCTGAGCCCCCCACAGTTACTATGTGGTACAATGAAATACTGCAGATCTGTCCCCTAGAAAGGCTATCTGCATTCTTGTGTGGCAGTGAATGGAAATTTAGCCAATTATGGAATCCCTTCTAAAATCATGTACCACAATATCTTGACTGACTGGCTATCAAAATTGTTAATTTTTTGTAACAACATTGTCAAGTATGAAAAGGTGCAACTTTACTCTCCTATTTCTTTTTCTTCAGCTGTGTTTTAGTATCAGGGGGATCTTTTGTCTTGCATAGGATTTGCTTTTGTTTTTGTTATAGAGCATTGACAGGGCTTGTTATTGGTTTGTGTTTATTTGTTATTGTTTTATTTTTTGTGCGTGTATGTATCTACAGTATATATGTATTTTTATTTTGTCTTGTATGTATGACGTGGCTGGGTTCACAATGAATAATAAAAATTCAAAATGTGTAAAAGTAAAGGTACTTTTTGATGTTTGGTAATTAAAATGAAGGTTACAGGTGTGCCCACCCTCAGAGGCTGTTGCTGAGGGGGTTAAGGGCCTTCACATTTTGAGGTTTGTCTTTACAGATGCAATGACAGAGACAATGAGCCTCGTCCAGAGTGAGATGGCTGCCCACACCTCAGCTGACAGAGGGAGGCTGCAGAAATACTTGTTCAGCCATAAAAGGATACAGAATGAAATATATACCTATGTGCCATGTTAGCAATTCATTGCTCAGTTATTATAATAAATAGATGAAAACAAATGAGCCAAAGTGTGATAGACAACATAACTGGGAGTGAGTATTTTCTACCAATGCCAAGATTTAACGTGGTCAGGGCTGAGCATTGTCAGGTTAACTGCATCTGATCCAACAGCCATCTAGAACCTATGCGTCATCCTGCTCAGTCAGCTGTAATTTAACAGGTGGTAAGAGGAGCTGTCTCAGGGTGTGCTACGTGACATACCGCTCCGTTATATGATTACTTTATACAGAAACAGATAACCAAATGTGCTTTGAAATATCAGGTATGACATTCACTCATTTGGAAATATGCACCAAAATGAACTACTAGTAGGCCTGTGCTTCTGCTTTGTGATAAGTAGGGTCTGACATTATTCATGTCATAGTATGACAGCTGCATTAAATGTAGATGTTACAGTTCCCAGGCCTTGTGGCTCTGTACATGGACCTATCATTAATGTTATTGGTCAAAATGTCTGCTGTGAAAAAGGTCTGTCCAGAACAGACATTTACCTTCAACGAGCTAAAGAAGGCATTACATTTTTGTAGCCTTTATCCACCAGAAAGAATTAGCAAATTACATTTAGTGGATTTTGAGACTTGATAGTGCCACCTGAATGATACACTTCTTTTCAAGCATGTTTCCTCAACTAGTCATCCAAGTTAACTCATCCTGATAGAGGATATGTTGTCAGAGCGCCAGGCTATGCAGGACAATACAAAGTTTTGTAGCCATGTCACATAACTTGTATTTCAGCAGCATTCACACAACCACATGTGCGTAAGTCCATTTTCAAGCTGCCATACTAGGACATAAGGGGGTAATATGTAGTTCATCTGATAAAATGGCCACGTAAGGTCTAGATATGTTCACCTCCTTCAAAAGTGTAACGATGGTGTTAACATTGATAGCTTGAACAGAACTGTGAATTAAAACATTTAAATAATAAACTGTGTAGTAATCATGGTGAATTAGGGATTGATTAGATAGGCCTGATTTAGGAAAACAGCCAGTCAAGGTGCTACGTTCCAAAATGCTAATTTAAGATAAGAAAATTGAATGGACTGTATTTTTATAGTGCTTTTATAGTCCAGCAACTACTCAAAGTGCTCTACAACAAATGCTAAATTCACTCATTCATACACTGATGAAGTGTATGTCACCAGGAAAATATGCAAGTGTGAAGGTTATTTGTTTCAAAAGTTCCACATGTATCTCATTTGAAACTAAATGTTGCCTTAATTACTGCATATAAAACTGATTTGACACAAATAACAACATGCCTCCATGTCATTTATTTCCTGGAATGAAATTCAGGTTAGCAAATTGTGTAAAAATTCTATTCTTAAAGCAGCAAGCTAATCATTAAAAACCATGTAATGGTACAGTCTGAAAACCACTGATTTCAGATTTACTGCTGATTCAACAAACTCATCTGCTACAGTGCCATGTAAAAATTTTACATTAAAAAGGGACAGTTCACACCAAAACCAAGAATACACATTTTTCTTCTTACCTATTGTGCTTTTTATCCAAGTAGATTGTTCCATTATATAGGAGAGAAGGCAGACATCTCTATGGCAGATATCTCCAAAACTCAGCAACTCACACCCAAACAATCTAGATGAATAAGTAACACTCCCGGTAAAAGGAAAAATGCGTATTCTTGATTTTTGGGTGAACTGTCCCTTTAAATTGCTTCACCCATAGATATAACATAATCAACAAAATTATTTGTTTTGATTACAATTACAGGCTTGTTATTCAAACAAAAATCAGCCGGGAATTGAAGCTTTGTCCTGCTGTGGCAGCAGCTGTCAGGTGAAGAGCCACGCTGTCTGATTTCTCCATCCAATCAAGTTCATCAGCAGCTTCTCGTCATCTAGACTGCTCCACCAGGCAGAGAGAGCTGCTGAAGCACCTTGTGCCTGTCTTATATGATGGAAATGAAGATGCAGACTTTTATTATTCTCAGTTCAGCCAGTCCAGATCATCATCTTCTTCTTCATCACCAAACAGAGGGGCAGGAGGCGGATGCCCCTTCAAGCTCTGGACACAAACAAGAGAAATAAAAACTTGAATTCTGACCATCAATGTTGTATTGATGGACTTCCCTAATACAGAGCAGAATTTAATGTCTGGAAAGAAGAATAACGTAGTGATGAAACATCACTGATGGACTTAACATTGACACAAAACAAAAACACAAAGGGAGGGGATGGGGTCGGGGTTAGACAGAGAGTGCTGAATCATCTGAGAGTTTAGACTGATCCTTCCTCACCATCTCATCCTCCTCGTCCTCCTCACTGGGTGCTGCGGGGGGTTTGGCAGGAGTTGTGATCTGGAAAAATGGCTCCTCTCCATTTTCCTCACCCATTCCCCCAGTCAGACTGAGAGAATAGCAGACAGGAGGGGAGGGGGGGCACAAAAAGAAGTGACGAAGAAAGAGAAAAGGAAATGGGGATGAAGCGAGCAGTTAGTTTGCAGGAATACATGCATTTATTAGTAGAGATGGGGGCCACAAATGTGTTATTATTGTAGTCAAGTTAAATCAAATCTGGTCAATTAGATTTATTTCCATTCATTCCCACCAGCTGTTTGTTTCAGCTCATCTCAGTACAGTTGGGAGATGTTTCAAATTTGGCAGTGGTTGTTGGTACTGCAGCTGCAATTCAAATGTTTTAAAAACTTTGCGGGGCATTCAAGGATGCTCAAGAATTATAAGACAACTGCTTACATGTTGTCCGATATGTGCCGACAGGAAGATTAGTTTTCTGTAGAGATTATAATGCAGTAAAAGTTAGCGGTTTCAGTGCACTGATGTCATTTGACACAAAGTTTATTGACTGTAAGATTTTCTCAACAGAGACAGTTTGGAGTGGTTGGAGTTGTCAATGCTTACTGCAATGCATGCTGCATTTGTGACTTCTTATGTATCATTTTTACAATTGTTACTTTTTTAATACAGAAATTGCCTGTTTTATTGGTGCTGTTTTCAGGTGCATCACTTTTCTTGAGTTGTACTGTAGTTTTTGTATGTAGTTGCTAGGCATGTCCTCTTAGAACATGCGTTTGTTTCCTAGTGTTACTATTATTGTCAAGGTGTGCATCTTATATGTTGTGCGATGTGAGCTGTCTGACTTGTTGGCAGTTTTTCCTGCTGATTAATAAAGTGATCTGTGTGAGGCTGTGCATCACCTGATGGTTGAAACAGTGATTCTGCATCACATCTATCCCACCGGTTGTGTTAGTGGAATCACTAGCGGCCAGACTTTGCTCAGAGTGAACATTTATGAGATCTGACTGGAAGCCACCTGGTTGGCCAAGAATAATCTGACATATTACGTGTTTACACCAGCACTCACCCTGTGGCTTCTTCTGAGCTGTTCGGAAGTGTACTGGGTGGTGGAGGTGGGTTTTCTGGGGGTCCAAAGGCTTTTTTAGAAGCAGCATTCATTCCTCCAACATGCTCTCCATCATCCACGTTCTCCTTGACCACCTCAGTGCTCACAGCAGTATTCCTTTCTGACACAACAGTTTCCTGTCCATCCTCAGGTGGTGAACTTTGACCAGGTCCATCATCTGGATCTGCAGACTTGCTGGTGTCTTTTTCCTCTGTAGAGGTTTTAGGAACAGAGCTGTCTGCCTGCTCATGGTGTAATTCTGACTCTGCTGCTGCTGTCTCTTGCGGTTTCAGTTCAGTCGATGAAACTGGATAGAGATCAGTGGATACTGAGGCCTCTTCCTGGCTTTGTGTCTTTGGACCAGTTACTTTGTCTGTCTCCTTCTCTGCCACTACATCCTGTTCAATCTGGTTCTCACTGACTTGGTGAGAATCTGATTTAACTGCATGTTCTTCTTCCTTCTTTTCTTCTTCTGTGACTTCTCTCTCTCCATTCACATGTACATTCTGATGAGGTGCGTCCTCTCTTTGTTTCACGTCATCATTTTCTTCTTCCTCCTCTGCCTCTGCTTCCTCTTCATTCTTACTCTGTCTCAGGGAAGATCCGTCTGTGCCGCTGAGCAGCTGCAGGGTTACATTCTGGAAAAAAAATATCCCTATGATGGAGGTAAGTTCACCAAAACAAATCCTCTGCACTAGTGTTATGTTGTGCACAATCAAGTCAGTGAGAGTCATTTTGCCAAGGTGCAAAAATCATTTAAAGCACACAAACACTTGGTTTACAACTGCATAATATAATACATGGCACTGGTCATATGTGAATTGGATACAAGAAACCTTATTTCATCATACATGCATTTCCATATTTTAGCCATTTGCAAAACATGCCATTAATTTTGTGTGACGATCCAGACTGCCACAGAAAGGCTGCTTTGGCATTTTATGGCAAAGGAACTGACCTTAATGGTAGTGACAATCACCCCCAGCACAGCCTGGCCACTGTAGGATTCACTGAGGTCAAACTCCCCTCGCAAAGAGTGAAACACGCCATTCATCACACGCTTCACCTGCAAGTAAAAAATGAAAAAGAAAAAAGTAATGCCTTATGCATGCAAACTTTTTCCAACAAAACAAACTTGTACATCAGCACTCACAGTTAAATAAAGGTTGTATCTCAACTGTGAGCCATGACATGCAGCATTAGTCATTAGTTATACATACATATTCTATGCCAATATGAAAACAAAACATAAACAAATAATTTCATACACTATCTATAGGAAGTACCGGTCATGACATAAGTTATCTTAAAACTCTGACTGAAAAAATGACAGTGATAAATTGGTGTAAAGTGTTTATTTATGGTTGTTGTTGAAAATGTTTGAATTTACAGAATAAAGTGGTTCTGTTTACAGGGTTGTCAAATAATAATTCTCATACATTTCTACATTTTTGTTACAATGTGTAAAAGGTACAATGTGTAGGATTCAGTTGCATCAAACAGTGAAATATCCCTCATCTCACCCTTCCCTACGGTGGTCCGTAAAAACGCAAAAGGCTCTCTTTAGAGTCAGTGTTTGGTTTGTCCGTTCTGGGCTACTGTAGAAACATGGCAGTGCAACCGGGTGGACACTCGCCACCAGGAGGAGCTCCAGGCTTTGAAGCCAGTTTTCGTAGTGGCCAAACCGTGTAATTATATTGTCACGTGATGCACTGCGGCCCAAAAATACTTTTTCCCATAAGCTGACATTGTGAAAGAAGTCGGTCGATACATTTTTTTGAGCATCAACCCCTGTGAAATGACTCATTTCACTGTCAGAATTTAGGTCATTAGGTCCAATAACATTTGAAAAGTCTAGAAGAGCCGCACGATTACATTTTTTATCCCCATTCAAGTTAGCCAGGCGCTAAACAGGAAGTTAGCCGGCTCGGTCAGTGGAAGTCTCTAGTGCGCACACTCTATGGGCTGCACAACATGGAAGATCCGGGTATTTCCATAGCCGGGAAGTCGAGCCATTTTGGCTTTATGCAACACTGAGCAGCTTTCATGGGAATGAATGGGGCTCCGCCTCCAAGGCTGTGTGCAGTAGTAATAGGTCCATGGGTGGACTCCACATAAGAGGACCTGCTTTCTCTGCAGATATAAAAGCTCTTTCAAAGGTCATGAACATACTACATATTTTTGTTTCAGGTGATTACACACTAATGACAATTAATTATTAATAATGTATTGCACAGATTTAAACAATGGACCTTTAAAATGTATCCTGAAATACCAAAAAAGGAACACCTGCACTGTCCTAAAGCTGTGCAACAACACAACAAAACTATTCAAATGCATCATACTGTCTCAATGATCATATCAGTAATATCATAATCTTATACAAATTGTGTTGCACCTATGTCAATGCATTGATTCAACCATGGTCATTTTTGAGGCTGTTGGTTGTGTTGTATCTGTTTACATTATACTCAAACATTTCTCATGAAAAGCGCTAAAAAGGCCAAAGTGATCTGTGGCGCCCCGCACAGTTTCTGAGTGCGACACCACTGTGGTAAATACAAATCCCAGGTGTGTAACAGTTTGTCAGATGTAATGTAGGTGCTAACTACAAACAAAACTCATGACATCAGAACAATGTGATGTGGTGAAAACTTGTATGTTTCAGTGAACATGTATGTAACGCTGTGATCCTACCCTCTCACTGAAGTTACATAGAGCAGGAACAAGAGACAGAGACACCATTCACCCTGTTACAAGACACTGTACCATCAACATGACTGACGCTGATAGTTTAAGGTCAAAAAGTTACATTATGTTGCTTTAATTAGCAGTTTGTAGGAGAAATGGTTTTGACTTCCATCCCATTCCATTTTGACTATCCGGGGACACACTTTGACTGCAGTCTAATGGAAACGTTAATTGTTTTGATTCATATATTGGCACTACTGGAATATGTGCACAGCCCATATATGTATACAGATGATATACTGAAAAACAGATTCAAGATTCAAAGCCCTGCTCACTATGTAGTAACATAGTAACAGTATGTAAGATATTATATGCTACGTATATATAATATGTTGTGAGCTGGAGAGTTGCCTGGTAAATGTTCTGTTGCCTCTATTTGGAAAAGTTCTATTATCATTCCTGTGCCTGATAAAGCAAGCTGTAAAGAGAATAATGATTACCGTCCTGTTGCGCTGACTTCGTTGATAATGAAGTGTTTGGAGAAAATCATGATCAATTTCTTGAAGACAGAGGTTAGCTGTTTTTTAGACCCCTTTCAGTTTGCTTTCAAGTGCAACAGAAGTACTGAGGATGCCATTTTAGCTGTGACCCATCTTATTAAAAAGCATTTAGAGGACTCTGGCTCATTTGCACGTCTCTTATTGGTTGATTTTAGTTCAGCTTTTAATACGTTGCAGCCACATTTTTTTATTAGGAGATTAAATGATCTTAATGTTCACCCTTCTATTATTAAATGGTATTTTTCATTTTAGGTAATCGCAGACAGCGGGTCAGTGTGAATGGAACTTTATCTGACATTAAAACCCTGAGCACAGGTGCACCACAGGACTGCATGAGTTCACCGGTTCTGTTCACTCTGTACACAGATGCGTGTAGAAGTTTTTTCACAAACAATCACATTATCAAGTTCTCAGACGATACTGCAATCTTATCTATGTTGAAAAAGAACAGTGATATATCTGACTACTTTTTGGAAATTCAGAGGTTTGTTGAGTGGTGTGACGATTCATTCTTAATGTAAATAAGACAGTTGAAATGGTGTTCAACCCCCAAGGAGTGGGTGACCACAGGCCTGTGGTCATCCACAATGAAGCCATTGCCCAGGTGCAGTCATACAAATATCTGGGTGTTTTCATTGACAACGCACTCACCTGGAGCACACACGTTGATAACCTCTGTTGCAGACTACAGCAATGGTTGCATTTTTTACGTCGTCTGAGAATCCGTGGTGTTGATCAAAGACTTGTTGATTTTTTATAAGGCAGTCCTAGAAAGTCTGATTAGGTACTGTATTACAGCGTGGTTTGGTAACCTCTCTGTACATCTAAAAAACAAATTGTCTCAGCTAATTCATGCTGCTGGAAAAATTATTGGTGTCAAAGAGCACTTCTCCAGTCAGAGTATTTATGAACAGGCCACTTTGCAACAAGCAAATAAGATTGTCTGCGACCCATCACACATCCTGCATGGCGAGTATGAGCTGCTACCGTCTGGTAGAAGGTTTAGAGTTCCTCACTGCAGACTGAACAGATTCAAAAACCCGTTGGTTCCAGTGTCAATCGAGCTGTTAAATAAGGTCAGATAAGACCTTATTTAGTTCAGGCGACTTGCGTTTGCTTGTTTTGTATAGGTTAGTAATTTTCCTACTACAATTTTAGCACTTTTTTGCACTCTCCGGCACTTTGTATGATACAGATGTGCATATCTATTGTATGTGATTGTGTGTAATTGCATGTTCTGTGTTACTTGTGGCTGCAGCATGGGCGAATAGCCCAGAACAAATTTCCCACATTGTGGGACAATAAAGTTAATCTTGAATCTTGAATCTTGAAATCCGACAGTATAAGTCGATACATCAGCACCACAACAAACAGCTCAAAAAATGACACTTCCTGTTTGTGGCAAGGAACCTAAAAAAGAAGGAAGGGTCAGACTTCTGATGAAGAAGTGCCTCAAGGAAATGAAAGAACACACTTTTTATCGACACGTTGTTCGTCCCTCGATTTCGTTTGGGAATGGCTCATGTTCGCAGTGTAACTGCAGTAATAACAACAGTCATAACAGCGGAAATCAGTCAGACTTGCCCCGTTGCTGACAATATTATCAGCCCTGTCAATCATTTGGGGGGAAAAAATCAATGGTTTACCGACTCTGAAGTGTGTCCTTTCATTTTCAGGAGGCATTTCTTCATCAGAAGTCATATGATAAAGATATGTTGGGTTTTAGTGTGTTTCACCATGCATCTCCAATTGACTTCAATACAAGCAGCAGGACAGTCTGGCCCCAAAGCAAGATTCAGTGACGTAATGACCCTTCCTTCTTCATTGTTTTTCTTGTGTGTGGGTGGTAAGAGGCACCCAGAGAGAATGGGCGGGACTGAAGGTTAAATCATCCTTCACTGACATCTGGTGGTGGTAATATGCTACTGCTGATCATTTTTGATTTTCGCTTGAGTCCCTTTTCCACCAAAGTAGCTCTTGAACCAGCCCACTTTTCTGCCAATTTTGACCAGAACCATTTTAAATAAGGATGCATCAACAACAGAGGGTGTTGCACAATGGGCAGCAGCCTGTACAATAGGACACGCAAACTTTGGTTCCCACTTTAGGTCAAGGAAAACTATTGTTGTTATGTTAGTGTTTGGTTCCAGCTGCAAACCAACTTTTTTTCAGGTTCCGCACCCTCATTTTTGTTCCATTTGTGTGTGTGTGTGTGTGTGTGTGTGTGTGTGTGTGTGTGTGTGTGTGTGTGTGTGTTCTCATGTATGACTCCTCACCTCTGCTGCAGTGTCTCCCGAACTCTCTTGCTCAGCCAGTTTCTTCTCCAGTTCAGCCACTCTTCTCTCCAGCTGCTCCCTTACAGCTACTCCTTGCTGCTCTAAGGCTGTGTACTGAAAGAGAATACCATGCAGTAACTATGTGAGTGTAGGAACGGGTGGTAGGAATGTAACCCTGAATATAAAAAGCAGCAAACATAATTTTGCTGAGGAGTGAATGGCTGCGTATGTATACGTGATGTCCCTGACGAATGCATTCCCTGCCAATGATGACCATTTAATCTAATTAGAAGTGCAGGCTGACTGACAACAAGTCATCCATCTTACTTTTTTCTGAAGCGCCTGCAGCTCTTCAGTCTGCCCCCGGTGTTGCAGCAAACTCTGTTCTTCTGATTCTTTAGACTGCTTTAGAACCGTAAACTGTTGAGAGTGAGAGAGGCCAAAAATAAGACAATAATACATTATACATTGACACGTACAACACAGGATTTTAATGGTATTTTAATAACTAATTTGTTGGTGACTCCAAGTTCAAACTAAAGTCATTTTAAAACTAACTGGTTGCTGCAAAACAGATAAAAAAAAAACTTAAACCACTGGATTTTTGACTGAATATATGTTTAAACAATGTGTGCATTACAGGGGAAAACCAGGCATTCACAGACATAAACTGTCTGTTTTTACTTTTGAGAAGTGAAAATATCTAATGAATTTTCTGCACCTTGTGGTTTCATTTTGTCAACAACATAAGTAGTTTACACAAAAGGCTACCTACTACTGGCTAATAACCTAAAACAGCTATGTAGTTAGCTAGTTTGCTGTTTTAGCTTTTTTAGACAACCAGCTAGCCAAAAAAAATGTCATGGTACTTTGTCCATTTATTTAGCAACAGCTAGTTTTAAGCATTTCAGTTTTGATATATTTATCAATTACTGTTGAAAAGTTAAAGTTGTGTTCAAGGGTTTTCATGTCACCTAGCAATGGCCTTATGGTGAAAATAATGTGTAGGGGCCTATTACATTTATTAAAGCATAAAATAATAATAATGACATATGGGGCCTGGGGGCCATGGTGAGTCAAACTGTGTTGCGCTTATTTGCTTTTCCTTTACCAGTTATACCGCGGCGAGTTGAGCTGTGCCACGCCCCAGAAAGGACCTTCTGAGAGGAGTGGGGCTAAAGTGCGTCTGCCTCCAATAAGGCTGCGTGAACTTCTTGTGACTGCGGCCAAACCATGACGACCACCTTCAACTCATGTCTGAGCAGGAAACTTGAGTGAAAGTGTTTTTAAAAGTCTCTGTGTTCATTTATCATTACTTTTGTAACCGAATCTCTGTGGTTTGAAGCTTAGTTTCTCTTCAGCATCCCTGTTTGGACTTTCAGACATCTGCTTTAGTTTACGGTTTCATCAGGTTCTCTTTCAGCCGTTTCAGGAGTCGCTGTAAGTTTCTGTGTATAACCAGTTTAGTGGAGCCTTGTTTGCGGCTATTGTTCGTTAATACTGTGGTAAGAAGCAGATTACAGTCTCTCTGCAGGTAGCCCTGTTGTAATAGAGATATAAATCCCTGCCACACTGGGCTGACATCAAACAGAGTCTACTCTATATGATACCATAAACACACCATGACCTTGTCCTGCATCAACATATAAAACAAATACAAAATACCATTATTACAAAGAAATTACATTATTATTACAGGGGGGGGTTTCAACTTCAAAAAGCTGCTGGACTTACAAGAGACACATTTTAAAATAACAATGGTCAAAATCAACACAGCAGAGAACAGTTTATTATTTGTATTAGTTTTGATTTTTAGACCCTACTATGGGTTGAGTTAAACAACACTTTGATCTCCAACATTTCCCATTATGTAACCCTGATGACATCAACAGGGTTACTTTTCAATGTGTGAAATGAACAAACAATAAGACAAACTTTCTGAATATATTGCACAGACTTGTGTGTTTTATCACGGCAAGCTTATCTACCTTTTCCTGTAGCTGGGTTAACTTGTCATGCAAAGCATCTCTCTGCTCTGTTAGTTCAGTCAGCTCTCTACTGTGGTGCTCTTTAGCTGAGGCCAACATCTGCTCACACTTCCCCTTCCACTCCTCCTCCAGCTCCACCTGCAGCTGAGACAACTGCAACACAGACATGGTAAATGCCATTAGTGGTGGTATGTGTGTCCAATGTAGCCATGTGAGGTAAGCTGCAATTAAGTTTTTTTTTTTATGAACAGATCCAAAGGATATTTAGGAGAGTTCAGAAGGAAGACCGATTGCAAATCATTAAACCATCACTGCATCATTCCTATTCCTTCAGTATATATTATATATTTGCTGAAAAACTCGTTCATTAGATGTTACCTGTTCAGATGCAGCGTTGTCAGTGCTAGTCCTGGCCTTGCGAAGTTGAGCTCGGAGGTTGTCCAGCTCCTGCTGGCTGCTCTTGCGGAGCTCCTCCACCTCCTCATCCCGACGCTGACGCTCAGCCTGCCACTTCTTCTTCCTGTCTGAAAGTGTCTTAAAGGGAGGGAAACAAACCGTTATTCAGCATTAACATGACAACTTTTTAGCATTTCAAAAACTCCTGCCTGAATTCTTTCTGAATCTTAATTCTTGAACACATTATCTTTGTTTCAATGGTGACTCCTGGTTACTGTGAGATAAGGAGCATAAGCTCAGTAGAAAACCAAAGGTCCCCTTTCACTGACATAAGGACAAAATCATGAAGCATACTTACTCGTTCTAGGCTCTCTTTATCAGTCTTTAGGTCTTGCACTTCCTCCTCCATGTTGTTGACTCTCAGCTCCATCTCTTTGCGTTTTTGCTTCTCTGTGCGATATTGAGCCTGGACCCTCTCTACTTCTTCCTTCAGCTCTGAAACACAAACACAGCACTGTTTCTATAATTCTAACATGGCCTTGGTCGGTTAGCGCGTAACATTATTTTCTTGCTGCCATCAAAGCAATTTCAGTCCAAACCTGTTAACATGCAATGTTAACCACACATCTGAATCCTACTCTGTTATCAGGAATATGATCCAGAAATGTCATGATTCCAAGCTTGAAGTCATTTTCAGACTCAGATGACGTCCTTCCTTACAGTCACCAATAGAGAAATGTTGATATGATCAACAAGTCACATGAGTTTTACTCATTTGTTTGGATGACCATCCAAAATGGAAGGGCTCGGGGCGCCCATTAGCTCAGTTGGTAGAGCAGGCATCCCATGTGCAGAGGCTTTGTCCTCGCCGCAGCGGCCCACGGTTCGAGTCCAACCTGGGGCCCTTTGCGGCATGTCACCCCCCCCCCCCATCCTGTCATCTCTGAGCTGTCCTATCAATAAAGCCATAAAAAGGCCCGAAAAATGTAGGTGATATTCTATCAACAAATCACATTGTAAGACCAAAGCACAGAAAGACTTGCAGGGGGTGACATGTTCCTTCAGTACAATGGAAACTCACTGTAGTTTAGTTTGACTCAATTCCTCATTCACCATCCTGCTGCCACTAATACTCACCAGAGCACCTAATGTGGATTAATCACCCACTGTAAACAAGTCCCTAAAAATGCACAATTTACTCCTGTTTAAAGAAGTATTTCACAGCTAGAAGGATGGTCCTGGCATCAAACTGGGCTGTCTATGAGGTAGAAAGACACATTTATTTATTTTTTTTATCATCTACATGGCTGTAATATTCCCTAATGCTCAAAAGCTAGAAAACCTACAATAACCACAGTGCACTGCATTGAAGAGAAGTTTATCATTGTTCATTTGTATATACTACTAGCATCGTAGCGGTACAGATCTGGTTTTAAGTAACATTTGATGAAAACTACAGTGACCAGCAGAAATTAATTCAACTTATTGTGACTTTAGAGGCTGTAAATTCTGCTGCCGCTCTGTGTATTGTGGTGTCCATTTATATCAATGTATGTATATAATGTATATTATATCAATCTATATATTATATCAATGTAATGTATATAGACTTTATACTAGACAGCTTCAGGATTTAAAGCCTCCTAAATGATCCGAACGCTGAACACTTCTCTAAAAAAAAGGAACCAATAAAATTGACATCAGCACAAACCTTCCTGCTGTGTTTCCATGGCAGCGATGTGCTGGCTCCTGCTCTCACTGTCCTGCAGCACTGAGCTCAGTTTAGTCTGCAGCTCCACAGCCTTCTGCTGGTGAGCTGAAGCTTCTAGCTGCAGCTGAGACAGCCGGGCCGTGGCCGAAGCCAGATCTTCCGTCAGACGAACCTGATGGGGATGCAGGCAGATAGGTGGAAGGGGTGAGAGGAGGGGATATACTACGGTTAGCCTACAGTGAAGTAAAACCCAGGCCGCACAGACACAGTGTAACAAGAGAGTGACAGCCTGGATGAGTGGCTACTAGTGCTAGTGATGTGAGCAGCGAGACCCTGTGGGAGAAAAATGGTGAGTGATGACAAATGGAAAAGGAGACAGATGGGAAAAAGAAGAAGGAAAAGTTAGTTCAAATGTTCATGACGTATGATCTAAACAGGATGATTCCAGTGGCAGCGGTCAGATCTGGGTCAAATAGTAGATCCACGTAATTCTTAACATTTGTGCAGCTTGCCTGGAAGTGAGGAGTGATCAGGACAAAACATAGTCAGATCAGCTGAGTAGTCAAAGAGCTGCATCCAAAGTCAACTAGATTTATTTGCAGAGACTGTGTGAACTTACTACTGAACTTGTCTGATGAACTTTGCAATACAAGGGACCTTATCTGTTGTGCTCCTCTAAATGGAAACCATTCCAAAATCATGTTGGGCAGAAAGAGCAGATTTTTTCCTCCCGAGTTACATCTGTAAATGACAAACTCACTGAGGAGCTGGCTTTACTGTTTTTGCTCAAAACAGCTGCTGGTTTGAAAATAAACTTTTGTGTTTCTCATCTTGTAGATACTATTTGACCCCAGTCTCGTAGCAGTACACAGAGAAAACAGGCTCACCTGGCCGGAGCCCAGGTCCTGAGGCAGTGCGTGCTGAGAAGAGAGAGCAGTAAATGCTAGATTTTCCTCAGTGCAAATGAGCAGGCAGAGAGCAGTCAGCAAAGAGTGAAGCAATTATCATTAGCATTAGATTTGTAACAGGAAACAGAGCGTGAATTATTCAATACATACCAACCCGACCACCACTGATAGTGGTAAATATGATGGGCATTACTGAAGTGAAAATTTTAATGTGAAATTCAGATTGGACAGAAGAGAAGATAATGATGCATGTGCTCTGACGTTACTATTCAAAATGTAACACTTATTTGTTTCTAATACCAAACAAAGTCTCAGCGTTCAGTGAGTTTTGTGAAGTAATTTTGTCAATCGTCACTGTATTGTGAAAAATGTTGAAATGGTGAATACTTTTAGTTTTGTTTTTTTAACAACAGGTAGACAGTCTAAAGACTGTAGCAGAGGGACAGCTGCACACTCACATTTGATTTAATTTTGTTCAGTGGTTAAATGGTGAAGACCTTCACCTACCTTTGTGCTTAAGCCCAATACTGGGTTGTTGAGGTTAATACCA
Organism: Pagrus major; assembly: GCF_040436345.1. NCBI lineage: Eukaryota > Metazoa > Chordata > Actinopteri > Spariformes > Sparidae > Pagrus > Pagrus major. The sequence goes on along the minus strand of NC_133219.1, from coordinate 3,128,511 downwards.
GTGCTGATATTTAAAAGAAAAAACAATTATATAATGGTTAATTAATTCATTATAAATAATGTAATGTGGTTACTAAAGATAAAAGTATGCAATATGTACTGAGCAGAACATTTTAACATGTCAGTGCTCTCTGATGGACAAACTCTGCAATGCAGTCACTGTTTCTAAAACACCTCAAACATATCCTTTGGGGCTTTTCCATACACATGTGCTGGCTCGGCTTGACTCAGTTTGACTCGTCACGTCAGCTTAGCGTGGCAGTATTTTACATCTTCATTACAACAGGGCAACCTGCTTGAAGGTGTGTCTTTAAGAACCCATTTGTCCTGAGTAGTGGTCAAAGGATTCACTGTCAATACTCTTCCTCCCAGCAGTATAATCGAAGATCACTGTTAAAAAAGCTCAACTCATTTGGTGACAAATGTTTCATTACCTATACATTTTTCTCTTCAAAAGCCCCAGTTATTTTGTTATTCTAAAACATTCTATTATGAAGCAGCAAAATAAGGAAATGTTGGGTTTTCACCAGCAGTAACTTTACACGACTTCTGAAAAAGCTGAAAGCGAACACCATGAAACCATAAAATAAAGCAGATGTCTGAAAGTGCCAACCGGGACGCAGAAGAGAAACTAAACTTCAAACCAGAGATTCAGTCAGAAGTTACAAAAGCACTGAGAACTGAACACACTGACACTTTTAAAAACATCTTTCTCTCACGTCTCCTGCACAGACATGAGTTGGGTATGGCAACGCAGGTTTGTTTGAGAGGGAGAAGGGGGCTCGTCACGGAAAACCGACAACTAGGCCTAATGTTACAAGTCGCTCAGAATTACAATAAAAATACTACCAATTAATCAATAATAAATGCAATGATAATTCTAATATTCTTGATCCTTTCCTTACAAACGTCTTGTCCTCTGCACACATAGGTAATCTATGTTTAGTGTTTGGTCTCAGACAGGAGCACTCTTCATGAAGTAAAGGCTTGTGTATTTAATGTTCTTTCTAAATGTTTTTTCAAAGTTGCAGTTTGTCAGAACTGCACAGGTTCTTCCTGACTTCCAAGACATCACAGTCAAAACGTTACAGAGCAAGTAAAGGTAAAAGTAGAGAAGCTTTCACTTATTCGGACAGCTTGCACTGAAACAGATCGAAATCCGTAAATATTGTAGGAAGACACCACCACTAATGGCTACTTGTCTGCTTCCGGTACTTCCCCGGATTTGTATGTATAAATGACAGTTCTCGGTGCATATGACGGTTTGGGTCCATCACAAACTACTATCTTCTGACTAACAGTGGAGTAAGTAGTATCATGCTTGTTACAGTGTAAATGCACAATCAATTGTTCCCCTCTTCACCACTAAAGACAGATCCTCACCTTGTCCTGCTCAGCCTGCAGCAGTCTGGCCTGGTTCTGTTCACTGGATGACTTGAGGGAGTCGTTCCTCTTTTCCAGCAGCAGGTTACTCTGCTCCATGTATCTGGACAAGAACTGAGACTTAGACTGAAAACCTCCCTGAATTTCTCTTTAACCTACAGGAGTCAGTTTGGTCCTGTGACAATGTTCATCTAACTAGAAAAAAACAAAGTGTGGCAGAGTGGAAGAGATACTGACAACTGAAACCTTTTTAGTCTTTTCAAACTATTTGCAATATATCCTCCAGTTTAGTGGCTCACATGAAACATCTTATTGTTTTAATCTTTTTTTCACCAGTTACATTAGGTTTTAAATCCACACATTTTAGTTTTGCAGTGCAGCAGAACAGGACTACAAAGATTATGTGATGACATTGCCTGTTTAAAATAAAAACATAAAGGCATTTTGGAACTTGATCCATTATTTTATCGTCATAACCATTTTAAACAAAACCAAATAATAACATAAGTCACATAAAGGTGGCTTTAAACATAAGAGCTCCACATTATCAAGAGAGAGAGCGGGATCATATACTGTACATTTCTATAGAAATAGAGGAAGTAGTGGTAGGACATGATGTTCTGGCCTTCTGACAGTCGTTAATTTGACTACTTGACACTTACCTCTGGTTCTGGTTGATGAGCTCACCGATCTTACGGTTTTGCTCCTCAATGCGAGAGCTTTTCTCAAAGACTTCCTTTTTTAAACATTCATTTTCCTAAAAACAAAATAGAACACAGTTTGAATCCTGAAAAACAAGTCCCAATATGCCGAAAGTTGTAATAAGAGAATCAATATATATGTGTTCTAAAAAGAGCTGGGGTGAAACTTGAGGAACAGAGCCTCAAAAACACAGAAGGCACCATACCTGGACAATTCTTTGGATGTTGTGCATGATCATCGAGGTTTCCATGGACATACTAGACACACCCATGGACAGATTTCCCTGCCTTTGAAGGTCATCTATCTGTGAAAGTAAAAAAAAAAGAGCAGAACCAGATGTATCTCTGTTCTGTTAAATCTGCTTAAAGAACAAAGAACGTATTCATGCAGACAGACTTCATACCTTTGAGGCAAGTTGTTCAACTTTATCTGCTACTTTTCCAACAGATAAACGGATCTCTGTGTTGTGTTGTCTGGCCTCAGTCATCAGGAAGGAAGTAACATCACTGGAACCTGCAGAAAAAAAGCATAATCACTACAATTATTGTAACAGTTTCTCCACTTAAATCAAACACAAAAACTGCCTTGCAGCTGTGTAGACTGATCAACTATCAAGACTTTAAAAAAGCAGAATGATGGTGGAGGTGGTGGGCAAATCATTGTAAGTGCTGTAAGCCCGACCACAGTGTAACACTGACTACCGTGACAAGCCTAGCGCAAGGTTTAAATACACTGCTCAAAAAAATTAAGGGAACACTTCAATCACACATCAGATCTTGATGAACGAATAATTCAAGTTGAAAATCTTTACTGATGTACATTGTATAATTTGTTGAGAACAAAATGTCATAACAACGATCAATGGAAACCAAAATCATCAACCCACTGAGGGCTGGATTCAAAATCACACTGAAAATCAAACTGAAAAATTGAAATCACAGGCTGATCCAACTTGTCAACTTGTGTGAATTTATCAGGGCAACTCATAATGTGACTCAGTAGTGTGTATGGCCCCCACGGGCCTGTGCCTGTGCCAACATCTGGGCATCCTCCTGATGAGTCGGCGGGTGGTGTCCTGGGGGATCTCCTCACAGACCTGGATCGGGGCATCAGTCAGCTCCTGGACAGTCTGTGGCTGTACTTGACAGCATTGGATGCACCGATACAGAACGTCCCAAAGGTGCTCAATTGGATTTAGGTCAGGAGAACAAGAGGGCCATTCAATGGCATCAATGCCTTCATCCTCCAGGAACTGCCTCCACACTGTGGCCACATGAGGCCGGTCACTATCCTGCACCAGGATGAACCCAGGGCCCACTGCACCAGTGTAAGGTCTGACAGTCGTGCTGAGGATTTCATCCCGGTACCTAACAGCAGTCAGGGTACCGTTGGCTTTGACATGGAGGTCTGTGCGACCCTCCAAGGATATGCCTCCCCAGACCATCACTGACCCACCGCCAAACCGGTCATGATGTTACAGACAGCACAATGTCCACCACGGTGTCTCCAGACTCTTTCACACCTGTCACATGCACCCAGTGTAAACCTGCTCTCATCTGTGAAGAGAACGGAGCGCCAACGACGGACCTGCCAATTCTGGTGTTCTCTCGTGAATGCCAATCGAGCTTCACGGTGCTGGGCTGTGAGCACAGGTCCCACTAGAGGACGTTGGGCCCTCATGCCACCCTCACGGAGTCTGTTTCTGACAGTCCAGTTAGAAACATGCCAACCAGTAACCTGGTGGAGGTCATTCTGTAGGGATCTGGCAGTGCTCCTGAGGTTCCTCCTCGCACAAAGGAGCAGATACCGGTCCTGCTGCTGGGTTGATGCTCTTCTATGGCCCTGTCCAGCTCTCCTCGTGTAACAGCCTGTCTCCTGGTATCTCCTCCATGCTCTTGAGACTGTGCTGGGAGACACAGTAAACCTTCTTGCGACTGCACGTATGGATGTGCCATCCTGGAGGAGCTGGACTACATGTGCAACCTGACTGGGCTGCAGGTACCGCCTCATGCTACCAGTAGTGACAAGGACACTAGCAGAACACACAACTAGACAGTCAGGAAGGATAAGGATAGAGCAACTGTCTGTGGCCACCACATGCAAAACCATTCCTTCCATTCATTTGTGGAGGTTGTCTTGATTTTGCCTCTCCATAACAGGAACTAAGGCAGATCACTTTGATCTGCTGTCACTTTAATTTGCACCAAAGCTGGTGAAACTGATTCACAATCACAATCACTGTGCTTCCTAAATGCACAGATTGATATCCCTGAAGTTTAATCGACTTGGTGTTATACTTGATGGTTAAGTGTTCCCTTATTTTTTTGAGCAGTGTAAGTAATTTATAAGGAAAAAACATTTGCACTGTTAAAACCGTATGTGCATACAGATGTATGATTATTTATCGTTTACATTTTTTTGTTAGATATGAAGAAAACATGAGCAGAAGTGCTGCCAGATGTCTGGCAAGAAATAAATACAAATGTATTTCATTTGTTAGTTCAGTGCGGGGTTATTTAAGAGTAGGGAAAAAAGATTGCTCACTGCACTCTTCTGGTCTGATTATAAAAGTTTCCTTGTAATTGAATTGAATGCTCTTACCCATGTATGGGACAGTTTGTGCAGGGTAAACCTGGCCAACGGGCTGCAGCTGAGATGGAGCCACAGAGGTCTGTGTGTAGGAGTAAGGCTATGACACAACAGAATGCAAATGATATAAAGAGATATTACCAGATGTTATTATGTGCATACTGATGATAAGTTAGTACAAAATGTGGTGAAATCTCACCTGAAAGGCATGGCTGCCGCCTGGCAGCCCAGGCTGTGGGGCAACAGTGGTCATAACAGGAACTAAGGCAGATGGTGGAGCTGTTTGAGGATGAGGATGTACTGTAGGTAAAACAATACAATTTCACAGATCAAATTTGGGGAAATGGTAAAACATATAGTGCACATCCTGAGCTGCAGGAAGAATGCATACAAGAACAGATGGAAGAAGCTCACCGTGTGCTGAAGCTGGGGCAGTAGTGGATATCTGCACTGGAGATGCAGCTGCAGGCCCATCCTTCGCTCTGCTGCCACTGGTGTCCTGGAGATCAACGCACAGTGGTAGAAACTCAGTAACAACACCAGATGTTGCAGATATGCATTTTATAGTGGCACACCAGCTATTTTGAACTGCATTTCCATTCAAAGTAAAAAATCAGTGCAGCAGAGGCTGAGAGACCCTGCCTTTAAGCTGCTGGAATATGGGTTAAGCTCCAAAAACACAGATTCTACACTTCCAGTAATAGTCTGGTAAATTCTCACATCTTTTTACAATTCAACACCAGCATCCTATTAAAAATGTGGTCTGCAAAGCCAAGCACAGATTACTCAAGTGATGCATTTTTTTCTTTTTTTTTTTATATGGCCTTTTAATGGAATTTGCTGACATACTTATTTTTTAACATCTACAAAAAAATTTCCTTTCCACGATTCTGCCAACCCACCTCCAGCTCAGAGTCACTGGATTCAGGCTGGCTGGCTGCTCCTGTCAGAAAGGGCAACATAGGCTGTCCCATCTTTGCCATGCGAGAGATCAGCTTGGCTTTTGTTGCGTCTGGATTCTGAAGTTAGACAAAAAAATATATATAAATTATATATATTATGTAATTAAACCTGAAAATAACTGAAAACAATAATATCCAAGCACATCATTAATAAGTCATAAAACTGCTAGGGTGCTTACTGCGAGTTGATCACTGAGTGAGTTTGACTTTGCACGAAGTGGTGGATCCCTGGAAAAACAAATAAAAGTTCACAGACAAATCAGCTTTAATGAGAAAAGAGTTATGGACAATGCCATTAACAATTTCCTGAGGCTTAAATCTCACCCCGGTATGGCTGGACCTGAGGTTGTCATCTGTACTGGGGGCTCTGGGGCTAGATTCTCCACACTGGGCGCTGGGGAAGGAGCAGGTGAGGGAGCAGCAGAGTCTCTGGAGCTGGCACTGGCCTGGTCAGACCCACTATCCTTGGAAAACTTCACCTAGACCACAAAACAAACAGAACAGGCTTCAGTTCATACTTCACCAATATTACAAGGAACTAGGGGTAAAGAGGTCTAGTCAGTAGTGGCAGCTCGTTAAACACAGACATAACTTACGTATTCATGTGACATTAGAAAGATGTGGTCTGTTAAAAAGGTCTAATACAAAAGCAGATAAGGGAAGACTGTAAAAACTATTCAGTGGGTGTTACCCGTCGAAGCTCTGCTTCAAAAATAAGAGTGCTGTTAGACGGGACACGGTTGGGGACTCCCTTGGATCCATACGCTAGGTTGGGAGGGATGATGATGACACGACGGCCTGCCTTCTTCATCCCCAGCATCCCCTCCTCCCAGCCCTGGTCACACAGAGAAGGACAGAGGAGGGATGATAAGGTAACAACATAATGGTATGATGACGATGAACATCATGCAGTCACAGTTTAGGCTGGTCATTCAAAGCAGGATAGTTTATTTCAAAACGCATTGTTAAGGCATTAGTTCAATAAGTGGAAGAGCAAATGCACTAGAGACACAACAAGAAAGCAAACATCCGGATCCAAAAGTTAATGGGGTCTATTCTGAACCAAGACCCATCCTCCATCCAAGTTTTGTGGAAATCAGTTCAGCATTAGTGTAATCCCACTGACAAAGAAGCCAACAAGTGGACATGGTTGAAAACATAACCTCCTTGGTGAAAGTAATGAAGCCACCGGTGGGATGCTCGGACAGAAAAGCTCTTCTCATAAATGGGCTGTCACAATAATTATACATGGGGATGAATAAAAGATTCAACTTTAGACTGGCTACTTGTTTGCTTCTGTAGCAGCCAGACTTCCTTATTTTCAGTTTACAATAGTGTGAGAGGATGTAACTTCAGTATACACATGAAGCAAAGAGTAGTTCCCCTGAACCTTTTTGCACCATAAGTGGCAGGATCCTCTGAATTCAGCCTGCTCCTAGGCCGTGCAGTTTTGTGATACAGAAACACCTGGGATTTATGAGAGTACAGTGTGTGACTTTGGATGTCATGATTTATTGGAGCTGAAATGTTGAAATAATGATTGTTAAGTCTGAGCTGCAGTTCATTTAGACACTTTTCTGAACAATTTAAAATGTTGCTGGGCAAAATGGCCTATCACCAGATCTAAGTTATCAATGATTTCTCTAACTTTTCTTGTTTGCCCAGCCTGAATGCAACAACATGTGATAAAAATATCAATATCACACAGTGTATGCAAATAAGGAATATTGTCAAAAATGTGAATGAAACATGCGGGGTACTGTGTGTATCACCTGTGAAATTGTGTTTGAATGATGAACAGCTGTTCTGGTGGTAAGGTGCAATCTTTGAAAATATCTTTACATGGTTAAAAACAGTAGGGGTAGGAGTAATAAAAGAAGAAGAACACAGAAGAAAATAAGAATTCATTTTTCATAATTATACTATTTAAAAAGCTTTTTCATGGGGATTGAACTTAAAGTACCTTTCTTAATTAGTACATTATGGATTGACTCACTTTGATCACTTTTCCAACTCCAACTTTCAGTCGTAGCAACTTGTCCTTGTTCTGGTTGGAGTCAAACATCTGAAATGACATTCATGTTTTATTGAGTAATGTGACATAATGCCTAGAGAATTCACTGGAACTGTTCACAAAATGATGATATTGATAAAAAAAAATGTGTGACCTGTCCGATGACGTGGTTCTGCAGGAGCCAGCCTGTGTACACCACCTCCAGAGAGTCTCCATTCTCCACCGCCTGGCCCTCACCAAGACTTAGATCTTGAACTACCACAGTGTCTAAGGAGGCTGCGCTGTTTGCTTTCGCCAAACATACCTGATGAACATAAAAGGGACAGAAGAAGTTACAATCTGAAAAATCAAATCAAATCAATTCTATTTATATAACCCAAAATCACAATCATATTGCGTCAGTGGGCTTTACAATCTGTACGGTGAAAGAAATCCTCTGTCCTCGGACCCTCGATTCAAGTGAGGAAAAACTTGCCATATTGAGAAAAAAAACCTTTTAACAGGAGAAAAAAGATGAAAGAAACCCTCTCCCAGGGCGGACGGACATGCAATAGATGTCGCATGTACAGAACAGAACAACAAAATCACAATTTACAAAAACAACATAACTCATGATATTTGGTAAAAGCTTGTATCTAATGAAGGTCAGAATGAAGCTGAATCCTGATACTCGTTGATCTTGTGCTGGTTGCCTAGTCCACACTTTGTTAGTCAAATAATACATCACAAGCTTAGTGCTAGTTCTGCTCCTGTGCCACTGACCTCTTTGCAGAAGTCCGATGAAGTTTTCTCTGATTCAAACATCAGGGACCAGTTCTGCCTCTGGTCATCATAAAAAGTGCAGTAATTGTTTGGCTGTACCTGCGGGGGAGAAACAACATGTGGTCAGGAAGACAGAAAAGACAAGACAACCAACACTTGAGCTCATGCTGTATCAGTTTTCACCAGTGATCTGCTCTTTTGCACAGCAGCTTGCTCCAAAGTCTATCAGTTATAGAGTCTAGGGGAATCTGTGCTCATGAACTTTGACACACTGTTCTTTTTGTTGTGTTTAAATGTATTTATCTAGCCGGTGACAGACTGATATGGAGTGTGGAGTGTGCAGCTGAACTTTGTAAATGTTGCATTAATCAATTCAAAAAGGATAAAGTATAAAGATGTGTACATTTAAAAAGGGAAAATATCGTCACATGTAATGAATGTTTTAGTTAATATTTGGAATAGCATGCTTAGCTGTAATGAACTTACAATAATGTTTAAGATAAAGATGTTTATGACGAGTGTAGCTGGTCCTCCCATTCTCTTTATCTTTCCACTATATTTTACGACATACAAAACAGGATACAACATCAACAACGCAGAACACTTCACATCATGAAGTCGTCCCAGAAGATCTCCCTTGTGTATTGTGACAGCTAGCTGTAACATGCATTTCTTTTTGATTTCTGGACACATAGCCAGAGATTACTACAGTTAATAGGACTGACTGTGTAAAGATGCCAACCAGCAGAAACCTTGGACTCACTTAGATCTTAACTGCTCTAAAAGTTGATTTTTTAGCATAAAATGCATATTGGAGCCATGAAAAACGTGCTATCGTTTAAACTGACTTCTTCCAATGAAAAGGCTGTTTTTTGTTTTTTTTTAATGTATTTATTTAATTTACTCACTCTTCATTTTGTCTCATTTATTTCATTTACTCACTTATTAAATATAATATATAATATACTATGCCCTCTTTCACTTCATACAGTTTCATACCCTACAAATCTTCTCCCTGTCTTCTTGCTGTTTTGTATTTCTCCCCCCTTTGTTCCTTCTGCAATTATTGCTGCTGTTGTTCTTTTTTTTTTCTCGTATTATTATAATTTATTTTTGTTTGTTTCTGTGTTTCTTTGTTATCAGTTCCTCTGTCTCGTCTTGTGCCATTTTACATATATGTATGATCACATTTGTCACTTGTACTGCACCTAAAAAAAAAAATGAAAAGGCTCAGTGCCAAAATAAAAAGGAACCTACGACAGTTGTGTCTGAAGTCCGTGAGACACAGTTGCTCCAGTGTAAGCCAGTGAGCAGACAATTACATAAAAATTCCATTTGAATTTAAATGACTTTTTAATATTAAAAACAAATAATAACAAAATGATCGATAAATCTGCTAATAATTCTGTTTCCTTACTCTTTTAATAATGATTAATATAATCTTAAATAAATAACTTGGTAATAATAAATCTGTTTTTAAATGTTACTGTCTGCATGTTATATTCCATTTCACAATTCTTTTCTCTCTTGCTCCGATTCCTTCAGTTTCCACTGTGTGATTTCATGTTGATTCAAAGACATCCATGCAGAGTTCCACCAGAAATTCAATCTGGCCTGGCCTGGTGTGTCTGGCCAGCTGTTATATGTTGGCAGGAGTCGGGCCACACATTATGAATATTTAGTTCCATCTCCCATTCACTTCTACAGATGAATGACCGACGGCCAAATTCAAGTGTTGTTTCCTGTTTTGCTCCGACCCCAGCTGCTCTGTGGATGTAGAAGTCAGAGGTGACCTTTATTCAACTATGACATAGATGTGCTCTGTCGGCCAATGGAAACATTCACCATTTTTACCACACCACCAGACTATAAACTGAAGCATCATTCTTATACACCCTAACCCAGCCACCCTACAGTTTGTGATCGCTCCGATCAATAATTATTTATTACCCACATCATCATCCACCTCACATCCTTTTTTGGGGCTGAGATGGCTCGATGAAATATTTCATGGCAGATTATGATAAAAACACTCTTGATCATAGAGAATTTCTGTTATCGAGAATATAAATGAAATAAAAATAAATAATAAGAATCTCCTCACAATACTGACTTAAAACGACTGTCGAGGCCAGAATTTCCTGATTCATTTTGAGTTGTCACAAGGGGGATGCAATAAAATTATTTTCTTCACCAAATGAATGGTCAATCGATTCCATTATTATTTTAGTGCCAGTGGAAGAGTGTAAGGCATATTTTGATGATTACTGGGATATCACAGTGAATCGCAATTATTTTAGCCATGACTGTAGCGACTTCAACGAACAAAGGAGTCGCTGAGAGCCTGAGGCTGGGCCTGATTGTCTGACGCACTGCACACAAAGAAGTCACTGAGATTCGAAAATAAGTTGAGTTGTGAGGTGTATACTACATAAGAGTAAAGTTATTCCAGAGGGGACAGAGGTATAGGAGTAACCCCTCTCTTATGTATGCCATAATATCCTACTGCACTGTATGTTGACAAAATAGGGCAAAACCACAATCATATAGGTAACCTTACTCTAAAGAACACAATGTAAGGAACATCAGAATATGTTCAGACTTCCTTCAGTTAGGAAAACTTTTTTGGACCTAAAAACTAAAAACATGCTTCTGTACATTAGTAGACTTCCCATCAATACGTAACGTGTCAGTCACCTCTCAGTGTCAGAACGCTTCAGGTTCTCTGTTTGTCTACACATATCAAACACTCTACTCACCGTGAAAACAAAGCCCACATGAATCTTGGCAGCAGCCACTTGTTTCTGTTGGCTCAAGTACAGAAGCAGCTTGTACTGCAGGAAAGAAGAGGTGCATTATTCATAAAAATCAAAAGTCACACAAATAATCTCAAACAAGTGACCAATTAACAAAGCTCATACCTCTTTTGTTGTGTGGTTGCCCAGTACGGCTGCTCCCAGCTTGCCCTGCTTCACATACTGTCCGTTAATACTGCACATGGGACAGAAATGGCAGGAAGGCTTTTCACTTGATCATGTATAAGATGGTTTAGGGAGTCGTGACTTGATTTATGCAGTTTTTTGAGGGAATTAATTTTCTGGGTTTTAAAAACAGTTCTTGTGGGGAGTGAATAGCTGCAGCCCATGGATGTTTTACATTTAGAAAATGAATGAAGAAAGCTGAAAATTAAACAAAACCAAAAAAAAAGCAAAGTTAAAGTGGTTTTAAAATATTAAGAACTCACTATCTGAAGGTTTGAACTGCTGTCGCGAATAACACTGCAGGCGCTCCGGCTGGCGGGGCTGCTTTCTGGCTGGCTGGTGCTGTGAACAGACAAACACATTCAGTTCAGCCTCCACATTATGGCTGAATCTGACGTCGCTGATGCCTCCGTTGTGGCGTTCTCACCTGAATTGGAGCTCTTCCTGGGCTGTTTCGGTGCCGTGTACTGGAACGACTCATTCCCCTGACTGCTGGCTTCCTGGTCTAGTCCAAACAGGGAGGCCAACTTGGCCCTGCAAGGAGAACAAGTGTAAAGATCATCTAGATATGCTTATATTTGCCATGAAATGTATGATCCATTTTTAGAATAAAGATAACCTGGTCTCAGACATAAGATATGGCCTCTGACGCAGCTCTGACTGTGAGGTCAGGCTAGTTCCTACTGACAGGGGTAGAGCTGCTCGTACAAGCCTTTCTTCTTTATTTCGGAGTTGTCAGGAGTTACTGAAGCTACATGCCACACAGTTTGAATCCACCCGAAGGTTTAAAAGTCTGTACAACCATAGGACTGCATCGATATTTTCATCATTGATTAATCAGTCTTTTTTTGTACTTTTCTACTGATTCCCAGTAAAAATAAACGCAGAGATGTTAAAACAGAGAGAAGCAGAAAATCCTTATATTTGAGGAACTGGAAAGGGCAAACCTCGACATTTCTGCTTAACAAGTGACTTAACAATTAAATTGATGGCGTTTGATTTTCTGATTATTGATTAATCAACAGCAATTGTAGAGCAGAAACAACTACACCATTACCACACCATTACGTAGTACAATAGCATAACAACTATCTCAGCCGTGGTTACTAGTCACATTATTTTCAACAGATGGGATCAAACCTGCACGGCTAGATTTCTCTCAGAAAACTGCTGAGCTAACTGTACTGACCCCTGGAACTCCTTCCACTGGTAATCATTAGAATCTCCCAGAATGGACATGTTGAAAGCCTTTAGGCCCTCATCCCCGATGGTAAGGAACCGGGGCGAGTCTGTTTGCATGTGTGAGTCAAAATCCTTGGTGCACGTTCCAACGCTTCTATCCTGGGCTTCCCCTGATCACTCGGTCCTCGGTGCAGTCACACCACCACGGTAGATTCAACAGCATAGCAGAGAAAGAAACTGAGGAGCTCCGACTTGGTGCTGTGTGTTCGCTGAGCAGAGATGGGCTGTGGCAGAAGCCTTCACCTTACTACTCTAACAGGCAGCATGTGAGAGGAATTAGCCGCCATAACACTCCTCCCTCCAGAACAGGCCCTTGTTCCCCCGGCTCACACACACTGTGCTGCTATCACACAATGATCATGCAGTGCCAGAGAGCACAACACAGCTCTATGAATGGAAATCTGGCAAAGCTGAAACTGAATGGCTCATAATTGAGAGGTGAGGTATATTAATAGTAAGTGAGTGTGTGTCATAAGGAAAAGGCTCAGTTTGGATTCCTGAGGCCACTCATGTGTTTGTCAACATCCAGACAACCTCCATTTTCAGTGAAGAACTACATACACATACACATAGAACATGAAGAACTGAACATGTCAAAATGTATTTTCAACAAATGGACTGTTGACCTTTATTCTGGAAATATCCCAGTGCTCCACGCTAGCTCACGAACTGTGCATTTTGATAAAAGGGATTTGGCTGATAGGACAGTGATTATAAACCTCAAACCAGACATGAAGGCCTGTGATAACTCATCAGACCAGAGTCCGTATGAAATATGGAATATTTCTAATGCTCCGCAGGATGGAAAGACTTTGCAGATGCTACATGTGACATGGTAAGTTCAGCCAACTCTCCCGTTAGCTTTCCTGGCATGTCGCGCTCTTTGATTTGCAGCTCAAGTGTCAGCAGACATGCAGCAGTGTCCTGAGGGCTAACCACCAGGAAGGACTTCATCATCTGGCTCGGTATTCTTTGAGAGAACTTCGTTTATATCACATGTAATCTTTTTTGACGTGGATCACAGTGCTCCTCTGGGGTTTTGTGGAAGAAAACAATTATGGACCACAAAAATAATTGTAGAATATTGACCGCTTCATTGCGAGAAATATAAGTCTAATAAAAGAACAATTCACAGAATAGCCAAGGGTTTCATTTATTTTCTAAAGCCATAACAAGGCCGCAAATAAATTGCCAAGTTTTAAAAGAAATTTTGCCTATACATAAAAGAGCTAGCTTAACCATGGCTAGCTAAATGGTTGTAAGCTAGTTAGCTTGCTCGCCACCTAAGAGCATTAAGTGAACAAATAAAACTCACCCTCCTGTGGGAGACAAGAAGTCCCCGTCTTCATCGTCTCCGCCGAACATCTTTTCAGTTTGAAGCCTTTCCTTGATACATAAAACAAACACACTAAAGAGTTAGCTGTTTCTCATGACTAGTTTGTTGAGCTATGATTTCCCCTTCCTGTTTATGGGGGAATCAGCTGACTTTCCACCTGATCTGCGTTCAGTGAGCTGCAGCTGCCACTGGAGGGCGCCAAAGACCATCACAGGATTTCAAATGAGACGCAGACGTCTTCACCGGTGCTGAGGGAGGAGGTCACCCTGAGGGTGCACACTGAGAGGATGCTGCTCTGTAGTCAGCCCTGACCTTTCACCTCCTCTATACCCTGCCACTATAATGAATACTCACCACTTTAAACTTGGAAAATCAAAGGCCTCATAGTCTATTGTCTCTTTCTATAATCTGCAGTTTTCTATTCATGTATCTATTTACTTTTTGACTTGTTTTAATACTTTTTTTGTTATTCTAATTGTACATCAGCACTCTTGTACATCTTGCTTACTGGTTTAAAGCCTGATGTGATATGTGCACATTCTTTACTATCGTTCTGTATAAAATAAATGCATGAATGCATGAATGAATGAATGAATGAATGAATAAATACATTTAGGCCAGAATCAATGTTTCATTATGACATGGAAATGACAGTGGAACCTTTATGCCAGTCATGTAAAAAACTCGGTCATCTGGTACATTTATAACTGTGTTAACAAGTGCTGAATTATGTATCCTTGGAAAAGAGATATTACAAGAGAAATCCTGAACTCCACAGAAAATCCCCAGATAAATAAGGAATTGATAGAAGATATATGTCAAAGCAAATTTATAAAGATCTGTTATAAAGATTTATAAAGATCCTTTTAGTTAGGGTCGTATTTAAAAACATGGAGCCCATCAAAACGTGTCTCCAGGTAACAAATCTGTAGCGTTTCATACTTTGTGTGCCATCAGGAACAGAAAGTGTTGGTGTGCTCCCACCAACCTGTTTTCAAATACTTTCCCATCATCATGGCACAAATAGTTCTCATTACATTCACATGAACACCGCCATATTTCCTCCAGTCAATGTTAATTCAGTCTAAGGCTCATGCCTCCCTCCTTTGCCAAGTTCATTAAAAGAGCTTCATTGTTTGGCTGAACTCCAAATAGCATTTTGATCCGTCACAACATTGTGTCAGACCTGGCAACACATACTGTAGATCTAATACAATGTAATCTGATGTGTGACATGAGCGTTGAATGAACTCCACGATCTCGGTGCAGGTTGCTGATGTGTAGCTTGGACTGTTCAATCCATCGTTCCTTTATTTCAGCTTCAGGTGGGTCCTGCACAAATCACCATCATCTATCTTTCTATTCTAATGCTTGTCTCGTCCTTGGCTCCGAGAATCTGTAGGGAAGCACAACATTCAGCATCATTACAGCTGTTGGCTTCACTGTACGTTATCCATTTGTTTGCAGTTATAATAATGTTCTGTACAACTGGCAACACGAGCCATGCTAGCAGCCTGGCACTTCACATATCACTATTTCATGGATTTCCATGAGTTTTGGTTCAGAGGATGACTGATGACCCCCTGACTTTTCTTCCAGTGTCACCATGAGATCCACTAGAGTCCCAAAATCCAAAACGTTCTTTCTAGTTTATGGGGGATATTTTGAAACTCAACTATGGACTACCAGTGTATCTCTAAGATGAAAAAGATTTTTTTATCTAAAAACTGAGTGCCACTATAGCCTGAGTTGGGAATCAGTGCATTTCAGATTAAATTAAAATATATTCTTGCCTTTCACTACTTGGTACAGGTCCCTTTAGCCTCAGACTGTATGTGTTTGTAACACTGGAGTTTGGTCATATTTCATTCCTAAGACGTACTGTAAGGTGACCATCTACTGATGCTCATAAGGCTTTTGAGTTGTTATAAACATATAACAGCGATGTTGATCATTGTAATCATACTGTACAGGGATAGACAGATTAACATGAACACTTCATTACAGAATGAAGGTGTTCCTCGTTATCAAGTTGTGTTTGACATCATAGGATTTTCCAAACTGTCAACTCTCACAACCTACCTAGTGAACAATTTTTGACTGATCCTACTGCAATTTGAGCTCAGATGTTTTGGAGCTCTTTTAGTTGCTCCATGTTGCTTCGAAGACTCACATAGTGAAGTGCCGATTGACAGATTTCAGTTATAGCCGACAGTTAGCTGATTTTCCATAAGGTTTTGGCATTACTCTGTCCACCCGCTGTATTAAACAACATGAAAGAATAGAGGTTGAACTTGTCGTTTGAACTGTGTCATCTGTGTATTTTGGTTCAGTGTTCATGCAGCATGTTAAACCCTTGTATTAGGCCCTTATCACAGGTATAGCATCTGATTTCAAAGTAGTGAAGTGTTGTGTTTGTCATGCTGCAGTTTGTTATAAACCACTGACATCATATGTCCCTCATGCTCATCCCTCGCAGCTCCCCACCAGCCAACACATACACACACAGGACGATTAAATATAATCCATCTGCTTTACTCTCTTTCAGTATTTACACATGATCATTTTACAGCAATATTACTTTAGATTTATGACATTTTAACCATCTTTTACCTATCAAAAATATACAAAAATAAAATGGCATCTGTTTCTTCCTATATCACAGCTGTTGTCAGTCCATTTCTTTTGCTGCATGTTAGGGAGAGGTACGTGATTTCCTGTTCCGCTTTGCTCGACGTGTGGATGGAAATCGGATGAACTCAAAGTGTTTGCTTTGGTCCGTGTTGGGGAAGGGAGGCGGGCCCGTATGTAGTCTCTTGATGAAATGGACCTCTCTCTGGTTCTCCCTTGTCCTGGAGGCTTTGATGGGCCTCCCTTTCCTGGTGAAAGCCACATACCAGCCCTCATACTTGGCATTCTGGAAGGCTGTGTAATTGTTCTCCAGTACTATCTCTGTGAAGATACAATCCCTGCTCCGGCCGTTGGGCTGTGTCAGGAGACAGAAAAGGTTTCTTATGTTAAGTCAAGACATATAGACAGAAGCACGCATTCTGATTCATTCATGTACACATCAAACACAAAACTTTTGTATCAAACTGCTGTATTACCAATATACAGGGTTCATACAGCCTTTGAAGATGACAGTACTTTCCAAGCACTGTCAAAGGTGCCTCAACCATACCTTTCCAGACTCTCAAAGCCTTTATCACAACATCTAAATTGTTACTATAAATGCAAGTGCGACATTTACAAAATGTCTTCATACCCACTGCAATCAATGTATACTGATACTTTGTTACTTTACTGTTCATATTTTTCCGTTTTTAACCCTGTTAACAGAACTTTGATATGTTTTGATCATCATTAGTTAATGCTGGCTAATTTACAGAGTAAGGGCTCAACATAGGTTCAGTTAGGGTGGGTTATTGGAACATGGCACCAATTACAGTATGCATTCTGTTATTCTTGCAATGTGGCTATGCCGCATTTTTAAGTAACCAGCTTACTAGCTGCTTAATAATTTAGCAGACAACAAACAAATATAACAGCAGCATTTGTGTCATTCAAATATTAAAAGATTTGTGGTTTAAACGAGTGATTGTGTAGATGAAACACATCTACACAATCAGGAGTATATTACAATTCAAGCATATTCCTAAACCTCAAAACATAATGGCTAAAATCAAGGATTTCCAATCTTTCTAGATTTTGTACGAACCCTGAATATGTAAGTCATATGATATCAGGATAATGTTTTTAAATCAAAGCACACATTCTTCCTTTACAAATGAGACACTGAGCTTAGCAGATGGGACATGGACCAAACTAAAAGATGGTTTCCATCATGTTAGGTTGTTCTTGTTGCACTGATCTATGTTCCAATCTCCCTTTCTTTCTTTTTTCTTTTTGTTTTTTTAAATTAGCTATTTGCTGCTATACGAATGGGGTGAAACACCATGAGCCCTGCTCTGGCTCCAAATGATGTCATCAATGCAAGAAAAACATAAAATACACTTATTTTCTTTATTGACGAAAGTTAGATGAGAAGATTGTCCAACTATCATAACATGTCCAACACAAAGCTACCGCTTGCAGTTGGTTAGCTCATTAGCATGGCTCTGTCCAAAAGGGACAAAATGTGTCTACAGGCACCTCTAAAGCTCATTAGTTAGCACGTTGTTTCTCATTAATTTTCCTGTAAAACCACAGCACGTTCTACCAATTAAATAACTTGATGGACATATTTAATCATACATAATCACTGTTTCCAGCAATGCTCAAGTAAGCTCAACAGCTGCAGTTGAAAGCTTCTTAGCTATTTACCATACAAACATGAGAGTCCCATCGATCTTCTCGTCTAACTCTCAGCAAGAAAGCCGATAAGCATATTTCCCAAAAATAAAAACTTTCTAATATTAACTATTTCTTCAGTCAAATTCTGATAAGAAATTAAAATATGAGTCCAAAACTAGGCTTTCTAACATGTATCTCTGAGGTTTCCAAGAGTAAACACCTGTTTGGCAGTGCGAGTCTCTATAAACAGACATTACAGTAGCCACAATTTATACACTTCTGAACCATGATAAGAAATAGATTTGTGACTTGTCATGTCAGCCAGCTATGTGAATCCATCTTTTCCATTTCCATGAAGGAAGTGGAGAGCTGACTTATGACCAAACACACAGGAGGTGCAGAATAGGAGGGTACTTTCCTCTCAGCACTGTCAGACACGGCCAATAAGACTGAGTGACTATCCCTCAGTCCTCTGAGGATTTATTTTTTCCAGCACATCATGTCCTGGGGTGACTAACAAGTTATGAGACTACAATGACAATTGGCTGAGGCTTTCATATAGGAGCTTCAGTTTGTATTTT
Organism: Pagrus major; assembly: GCF_040436345.1. Taxonomy (NCBI): domain Eukaryota; kingdom Metazoa; phylum Chordata; class Actinopteri; order Spariformes; family Sparidae; genus Pagrus; species Pagrus major. The sequence continues at coordinate 3,109,667 of NC_133219.1, read as the reverse complement.
AGGTGACACAGGATAGAGGGCTGACAGAGCTGATATGGTTATAGAAACCTACCTTACAGCTAAATGAACTCTGATTGGTTGGGACTGAAGGAAACACTGGTAGTATTGATTTGTACACCCTTGAGGTTTCTATGTGTTGGCACAAAGTGCACATTTTAAAATAAATTCTATCATGAAAGCATGAAAGTAAAGTAAAATTTATTTGATACAATTTCTGCTTGCAACAAAACAGATTTTCTCTGCTGAATACTATAGCTTCAATTTGCTTTTTAATGTCCCAGCACTGATTCAAAACTTTGCTCACAAATAAAAGATATCCAAAAATATATAAACTTATTGTACCTTTCCAACAAGTTTCCCCTTCCGGTTCATGCAGAGGTAGCGGCCACTCTCCGCACCTCTTATCCTCACTCGACTTCCAAAGGTGTCTGTCTCAACAAAAAGACGAGCTGCCGGAAAAAGACAGAATAGAGTCAAAAAGCTGAATGGCACAAAGACAAACACAACAAAAACACAGGGACACCACAAGCCAGACTCATTTTTCTGCCTTAATATATCTTAAAATATCAAGAGTTGTGTGTATTATCTAGCATACTAACAATATACAACTAAACATGCAGAACTACAATTTCTACTGTAGCCCACTGCACAATGTATGAAACAAACAGTATTTGTTCATTAAAGCTTCTTGTCTGCATTTACTGTACTTCAAATATACTGGATAGGCAATGCAGTCTGTCAAGGTGTTTTTTGTCTATCTTGTCATTATGTTACTACACAAAAGTGCTATTATTTTCTTGAAGCTATAATTTTATATTCAATGGTCATTGTGTCAGTGGGCAGAATAAACTGTTGAGTCAATAAGAGCCTTAGGACACGCCCAGGAAAGCCTCAACAAATTACACCTCAAACACCAAATGATTAAACAAATGTTATCTCTGAACATTAGAGAGCTTTATTGGAAGCAGAATATACATTCTCAATTGAATTTGTCCTGAAGTCAATTGCAGCCAGTGGGCATTACAACAGCCTTGTGTATTGGGGCTTTAGAGACAAAGGACTTGTCCTAATCAGCCACTTATTTGCTAGACGATGGCTTCATGGATACAGCGGGGAGGCTGAATTAACATAAAGGCCTGAAAACACCTCACAGAGGGAGGGGCAGCAGGCTGGAGGTGAAACTGCTGGTTGTGCCTGAGGGCATGAGTCCCCAGCAGGGGTCAGGGACAAATAAAATGTACCTTTAATTAAGTCCTCTGGAAAACTTCCTAACATATTTGTACCATGTTCCACAGGCCAGCCTGGCTAGTATTTGTGCAAAAATCGCAATAAATATATACATCCAACAAAGGTTTCACTACTGATTTCACCTATTGACAGAGGCTGAATCACAGGAGGAGGTCCTGAGTGAACAATATCTACCTTTTAAAAAATAATTTGAGTATCAGTCCAAACTATAACCAGATTATATACAAGCCACATCTGATTTTCTCAAAATGAATTACCCATGAAAGTCAATAACTAACAGAATTCTCAAAGACTCCTTTAACTAGACCACTGAATAAATATTCTGCCCACAGCATGATTTTTCTAACCAGTTCTGACTATGTTTCCAAACGTATAGATGTTGGCCGGAGATGACATACACTGTATGTCATGGTAAATTAGGACAACATGAGCAACACATTTGCAATGTTTATCATATGTTATGTTATATTAGTATACTTTTTTACATTTTGTCAAAAAGAAAATGTTTTTTTGATTGTGTTGTACAAAAAGAGCAAGTACGTGCCAAGAATGAAACATATAGGCTGTATTTGCAACTTGAGAAACTGGTTAAAAATCCTTCTTATCTCGTAGTATTTTTCATCCAGAGTGTCACAGGAGTTTTTGAAGAGTCTGGAAATACCTTCAGAACACAGCTAAGTGTTTTTAGACAGCCTCCTGGTATATCCACATATTGGTGGTATTGATTTAACAGGACAGCTCTGTGTGAGACGCACAAACTGGGCCTCATCCAACCCTGCGTGTCCCAAATAAAGAAATATCTGACTGGATCATGTGTTGTCTTAGTTTAGTCATGAGAGATGCAGACCTGGAGCTCCACTGTTGGATGAGCAAAAAACAGAACAATATGAGCAGCAGGCCTCGGGTCAGCTCTTACCGTACATATTTCCATCCTCAGCTGTGGCGGTGACCCTTTTGCCCTGAATCTGGACGTGTTTCCCGCTGGTGCGGCTGTAGAGCTGGTACACCCTGACCTGTCTGCGGCTGAGCTGGTCCGTCACTGCGCCCTGCGTCCTCACATACTGGTTAAAATTAGGAGACGGGTGATTCTCCCCCTTTTTTATGCAAAGGGAAAAATAAAATACATAATTTTTTCTTTCTAATCTGGGATGAAGAAATGTAGAGCCAGTTTTACAACCATCCAAACAGGTTGTACAAACTTTACTACAAAACAAATAAAGATAATTATACTCGTTATGCTAAAATGACACGTTACACCTTTTGTTTTTAATTTCCTACTATTCCTACTTTAAAAAATACGTTTTCACATGGGAAAAGTAACAATGTCGACAAAGTGTTTGTGCGCTTACCTGAGCATGGCACCACAGCACGAAAAAATGAAATGATCTGCAGAAGTAACAATAAACGAAGAGTTATTCAGAAGTCATGTGGCAATCAAACAACCATGCAGTCTGTCAATGGTCTGCTCTTACATGTAAATACAGCGCTGGTTTATTCCATGCATTCTTCTTCTTATTTCATCCGATCAAGAGACGGAACCTTGAGGCAGATTAATCCCAGAAGGATGCCGTAAATAAATCCAGTGGAGTTCCCGCAGTGTTGCATATGCACTCCTGACTGTCCATCCACCAGTCTCTGATGGAAACACCTCGGAGTTATTTGCCCTCACATTTATCAAAAACCTGAGCCAGCTGACTGAGCGGCGGAGAGCTCTTCAAAAGATAGGTGCAGCGCATCAGAAGCAGATCCATCCATTATAAACAGCTCGTTAGATTAGTCTTTACATCGCTGGGGTGAAATGTGAAGGATCCCCTGCTCAGTGCAGCTCTAATTCCAGGTTTTGAAAAGCCCTCTGTCTCACCGGGATCAGGCTGCCCACTGGTTAAATGTTGAAAGGCAAAGTCCCTCCCTGAAGTCTTTCTATTGTGGGTGGGCACAGAGACAGGACCTCAGTGATGATTTAATATGGAGACTGAGTTGTGCTAAAAAAAAAAAAAAAAAAAAAAGGGAGAGAGAGAGAGAAATAATTCACTTTCTTTATGGTTTGCAAAAGAAAAGCAAAATCCAAAGAAAAATCAAATCTGAATTCTAAAGTTAAACAGCAGCGACACAGGTTTGAGAGTTTTAGTTCAAATTTCAGTCCAGGCTCTCTCTCTCTGTCTGCCTTTAATGTAGATCATTACTGCAGGGCTGTATTTAAAAGTGGTAGCCTAATTGCACCAATGGGTGTGGCAATTAGGTGTTAAAGCTGCCCTCCTCACCCCCACCACACCTCCCTTTTATCTTATGTTAACTGGTCACACTTCCAGCTCATGTAAAAGGAGGCCAAAACAAATCATATAGACAAAAGGCCTGTTTCATCTCTACATAAAAAGCAATCAACATCCCAAGATGAGCAGGATACTGTCTTTCCTCTCCCTTTGAAAACAACTCATTTACAGAGACGAGAAGAAAAATGAAGAGAAACAAAACAAAGAGAGAAGACAGAGAACCAGAACACAGAGAGGCAGAGAAGAGAAGGGGAGCCGTTCATAAAAGAAAATGTCGATATTTTGGTAGCTGCCGCATCCAGATGAGGCATGAACAACAGCGTAACATGAAGCTTCAAGTGCCTTCACATCTTACCCTTCTCACGTTCTGTTGACCCCACCACCACCATCGGCCCAGTCCAGGGCAATAAAGTGATAAAATGCAGCAGTTAGGCATCTCTGACATTTTGCTCTGCCTTTGAGTGGCTGACAGGAGCCAGCAGCAACTGATTCCACTTGTTGATGTCACTTCTTACTGTAAGACGCCGTCAGCCCATCAAACCATCAATCAGTTCTCCTCTTGTGTCACAACAGTCAATATTGTTTTAGTCAGAAACCTAAACAGACATTTAGTGATGTCAGTGATGTGTAGTGGGAGAGCCATGATGCATGGTCCAGCAAGGGTGTGTGTGTGTGTGTGTGTGTGTGTGTGTGTGTGTGTGTGTGCACGCGCGCATGTGTGTGTCCATATACAGTAGCTGGTGTATAATAAAACGTCACTATATGATGTTGCAGCGACAGACTTCCAATCATCTGGAAAACCTACAGTATGTGTTGAGCTGTATCTGATTGGAGCGTGTTGGTACAGGTCACCATGAATTAAAAAAACAATAAGTAAACAGGTAACTTAATGACATAATGACTGATTAGTTGATTGTTTCCTCATCTAGTCTTATAATAATAATAATAATAATACATTTACATAGTCTTTATGTTAAGATCAAGAACAATTAAAACTGAGATAAAAAAATTGTACCTATACACAAACTAATGAATATATACAGGTATACAAACACACACATACATACTTAAGACAAACTTAATTACATACAATGTCCTAATCTTCATATTTTACTTGCAATACAATTCTACTGTATCTTGTTGTGCTTATAGAAAATGGTGAAAGGTGTGCACCAGTTTATATCATCCTTCAGAACAGCAGCACCACTGCTTCAAAGCAGGCATGTTAACATGTCATAGCAGTAAAGCGAGGTGTAGGCCTAATTAATACCATTAACAAAGGTGCTGTCCAACTAATGATGTTGGTTAGTTAATCCAAAAGATCAGTTAGCAAGTCAAGAATGTTGAGGTTACTCCTAAAGATTGAAAAGTAGCATTTGGTTTTGTGTCAAACCACTCAGTGAAAACTCATGATGCAGGTGCACAGTATTCCCAGTGTGTGGGAATGTGAGCCTGAACACAATAAAAGCTTATTTTTAATTGTCACCAGACTTTATTTTCTCTGCACTGGTTTCACTTTCACTTTCACTTTCAAGTCACTTTCTATGTTAGCTAGCAGTTTGCTAGCAAGCACCAGTAACAGTGTTTGCAGGAGCAAAGTTGGCAATTTAGTTTTCTTCAGGTGGCGGGGTGATGGAGTGTCTGTTAGTAGAGTTACAGCACTACTTTTGGTGTCCCCCTCAGGAATTGCTCTTGTGAAAATTTCATGTAGCCTAGCTGTCCCCTCCAAATCTGATATCAGATTTCTGGACGTATTGACAACTGCAGTTATGTGAAAGGAGAGTTAGTCAGTTCTGTGAGCTAGCTAATACATAGGACAGGCTCTATAAGGCTTCAGTGAGTGTAAGATATCATTTAGAGTAAATTCAGACCAAATCAGGTGGTGCATTGGTGTAGGAGTGTCACTCACAAGTGAAACATCACACTACACAGAGAAATGTCTGTTGTGTTCCCTCCGTAGCATTTAGCCATCCTAAATAACATGCCTCGTTACTGACACGTTCTACTTTGCTTATGATCTGCAGTCATGTCTCTGCCACAGAAGGTTAGGCATGCCGGTCCTACAGTGATCGTCAGCACCCTCAGATGTGTTTTAAACTGGCGTACAAAACCAAACTGAGTGAATACACATGAACCCCAACGTTACAGTCCACAGTGGTTTCAGTCATTCATGCTGCCAGTCGGATCACCAGCTTACGTGACTGTCCACTGCAACCTGACGTTGGGCTGCGTTTCTCCGAAAGTTGAGTTGGTTTAAACTTTTTCACCGCAGCCGGCTGCGTTCTTTTTCGTCACCGCCACATCCAAAACAGACTACCTCATTGAAGTGAATAGTGACACCTGCATTTTTGCCGTGGTCTGAATCCAACTTCCCTTCCTTTCTAGTTACATATTTTCACAGTGTTATACTTCAACAGTATCATGACAAACTATGACTTTCTTGAGTTGACAAATTATCTTTTAAATTGACAAACACATGTAATTCATGGCGGGTTCAAACAGGATGAAAAAATAATTTGTCTTCCACCATTCACCACCATACATATTTTTTAGAAAAATACAATTCCAGTGGTCCACTGGAGGGGGAGGGAGAGACAAACCCTAATGGATTGCTATCATGATTATTGTTATTAATTATACCAGTGCTTTTTTTCTTACTGTGAGAGAGGTTTACTTCACAATGAGGAACATCAGAATTGGTGAAACCATTAGTAATTTTAGTCTGCATGCTGTTACTTTTAAAATATGGCCTCTTCAATATTTGGGACTCTGAATTTGGCCAACTTACACTTCAGAAAGCAGCTATGCTTAAAATAAACAGTCATCTTTATTCATTACCAGGGCAGATGTTCAGGGTATTGAAGGACAGCTAGCTAAACTATCTTGTATGCTAGCTTGAACTTAAAGTTAACCTCCATAACTTACATTACATTGCATTTGGTTTTCTCATTTAGCTGCAAGTATTAGACTTTATGCCATCTTCTGGCCTTTTCACTTTGTTTCAGTCCAACAGTCTGCTACAGCCCACACGTGTTGGGAAGCTGTAAAGCTGTAAAGCTGTTAAGTTTTTTAAAACTAAAATACTCACTATAAGTTATTAAGATAATAAAAATAACCACTTAATTTTATTCTTACTCTAGTTAAATGTAGCCTGTTTCATGATGAAAATCCCATCTCCTAAAAATGGCATGTGTCCATTTTTCACACAATGTCAAAAGTGCACTGTGGGCTGCAGGACCACATGACCTGAACGAGACCAACTACGAGCTAATGTCGGGGTGAATTCCCTTGCTATGCCACAAAATTAACTTTTTACAGTCAGCCCAGAAAGCTGCTCCCAATGTTACAGCTAGCGGTCCTTGCCAGAAGGACCACTACTACCACCGCCTGTGACTGTAGAATTCCACTGGATGAATGTCCGTTGCGGAACGGCTCCAGTACGGTTTTGCTCCATCGCCCGGCAACCCCCACCGGCTGGAGTTGTGAGACCGAAGAGTTCACGCACTGACCGCAGTTATAGGTATGTGTTAAAAACACAACAACAAGAAGTGTTTCCAAACGAAGGATTAGAAGAAGTGCTTGGGTTTGTCTCTTTTTTGAGATTTTTGTGCTGGCATCAAATTAACCAGATGTTATGTTGTTGATTCGGAGTGTGACTTCCTGTCTGCTCTGTGCTGAATTCGGCTGAATTGTTGCGCCATGCTCTGGCATCCGGCAGAAATAGAAGCCCTGCGTATCTGCTCTGGAGGAGTCCGGACTGCCGGAGCTGCAACGGAGCAGATATGCAGTGCAGCGGAGCCAGTGGAAGTACACACATAGACTAGAGTGAAACCTATCAGCTCCGCTGCCGTGGCGGAATTTAGGGGGTGGGAGAGGGGATGAGATTGATAATAGTGAAGATGTTCTGCATTTGTTTATGTAGGAGGGGGAGAGCATGTGCATTAGAGTGCAGCTCGACCCATCAGGACCCAACAGGTATATATGCTACAAACAAGCTCAGGACTTTGATCCAGGAGACTGTAGATGGGGGTCCAGAGTGAAAGTGAAAGTCAACAGTGAGTTATTTGAACTTATTAACATCAAGCTACAACCCGTACATTAAGTAACTGAAGTTACTTAAGTAACATAGTTAGTTTAACCCAAACCACAATGTTTTCCTAAACCTAACCAAACTGTGTACAGTGAAGGTCTGGTACATCTGTCACTGGTACGCTCCATGGCCGGCTACAGTCATGTTGTTTTGGGAATGGTGATATGTCATTCTGGGACTCACTGGCAGCTGACCTATTCAGTCATTTAGGTATGTCAGTTTTTTTTATATGTGTTGTAGTTCATGTTGATTCGAAGGCTGATTAACCCACCATTTCTTTAAGTAATTTCTGAGTTTACGTTTATTGTAAGTAGCAAAATTGATAATTATATATTACCATTATCTTGCTATTGGTGATAAAATTGGGTGCTATCCCAATTTCAATGGAGACTGACAGTACAAAGAATAGTATAGTTTATATGTCTATGAGTGAAATTACATGAATGATACAATGACCTTTTGTGGTCTTGTTAATATAGGGAGGAAAAAATGCTTTACAGGCTTTGGATCAGTTGCCAAATTTTCAAACACTTCAAAATAGTGAAACCCATTTCCCATACAGTTTGGGCCTTCCTCGGGGCTACTGTAGCTCCAGTGACAAGTGAAAGGGGAACTGGTGGTCTCCAAACAGCTCTGACCACATCGTAAAAATCTCTGCCATAAAGAGCAACTGGCCACTCTTTCTGACCCTGCAAAAATAGAGGGAAGGGTTCAGAAAGTGGGTGGTCCCCATTATGAATGATCAAAAGAAGAGAAAAGTAAAACAGAAAAAAAAGAGGAGGATTCACTTGGACAAGCAGCCTGCTCCTCAGCAGCAGCAGCGGGGCTCTACTTGTCGTTCCCGAACCCACAATCAGGTCAGTATTCACTGCTCTCAGTTGACCGTATCAGCAGCCTGGGAATGTTACGCTCAAAATGTGAACATAACAGTCATCTGTGATTGTACTTTAGGCACTTTTGTATGTAGATGGACACTCAAGTTATACACTGAGAGGTGAAAATGTACAACTCTGTGCTTATTAGAAAAGCTGCTGACCCTTAAGTATCGCCCTGCCATTTGCAAGCTGACCATTTGAGCTTGCCAAATTTGACACAGCTGACGCAGGCAATAAATTTGAACTCGTTTCCCCACCCCCTTTATCCATAATGAGCACTGCCCTGCAAAGCCTTTGAACACACACACACACACACACACACACGCACGCACGCACGCACACACACACACACACACACACACACACTCATGCACACATACCAGCAATCCTAATGTGATAATCATGGGATAAAGTTGTATTATATAATGTAGGACACAAGCAATCTACAAAATCGTAAATATGCAGGACTGTGCAAATGTGTAATGGTGTCTAAAAATGTACCATTGCAGGTCAGACTGATGTGTGTGAATACCTACAGAGGATATGTAAGAGCTAATGAGTGACAGACAACATTGTCAGGGTGACTAGACTGTGCAAATCCCCTGAGTCCCCGAGTGCTGGGATGTCCGACAGGTGATACCCAAATTGCTGATCCGTGATTAACACTTGCCAGTTGCAGACAGGCTCTGACTGCTTCATCTACAGGCCAAGAAGCTGGGAACATGTCAGACTTCAAAACTAATAAAGTGACTCACACAACTGCCCTTCTCAGAGACACAGACGCTGACAGAGAGGGAGGGCCGGGTGTGGGGGGTAATGAAAATAGCCGGACATCCAGCTACACGTTGGCTACAGAGTCAGACAGGGCCCAGCATCTGTGTTATTTTTAAGGAGCAAAATGTCACTGAGCAATGAACATGCCCAAGGCGCATATCTAACAGGGTTAGATGCAAGGTCACGCCAAAGCCAGATCGCTTTCTGAAGACAGGCGCTGTTGTAAATGGTAGTGACACACATGCTACTGCTTTGAAGTCGTAACCCAAGTCCCTGAGAAATTCATTATTAGGTTTTAATTTATTCTAGCTACTTGAATAGGTATTTAGATTAAATTCAGTCTTAAATTAAATTAAATTCACTCTATTCACTGCTTGTGATGTTAGTCAGATATGAATTAAAGGCAAACTCTGGTGTCTGTCCACCAGGGTGTTGTGTTTTTATCCACTTTGACTATTGCTCATGATCACATGTTGCCAAACCCTGTTGTAGAGTTTTGGGAAAGTGAACACTGAACAAGACCAGGAGCACAAGCTTCCTACAGTTTTGAAAAAATATTTCAATTTTCCATGTAGCTGTTGTGTTGAGCTGCATAGCTTATTGGATCCACTGGATCTGTTGCAACTAGAAGTGTTTTGGAGTTTATGATCTGTCATTGTGTAGAAAGTAATCTGCTTTGAATTTTTTGCTACATGTAAGTAGCAAGTTCCTGGACACTTGTATAGAGCAACAGTAGAGTCCTTCACAGCTGATAAAAACTGCACAGTGTGTATCCTGTCATTTTATTTTGGCCTTTGCTGGCACAAACTTATTTAGCATTCTGAGGACTGATTTTCAAATCACGATAGTGTCACAACTGTATGGAAACCCTGAGGGACAAATGAGATTTTTTTTTTTTTTTTTCTGGTGATCCATTTTTAAGTCTGATCTAAATTATTTCCTCTCCTGAGTTTATGACTGTGAGAAAAAAAGTATTTTCAGTAGATTTCTTTTTTCATGTGTCAGTCAAGTAAATGTTTTTTTTTTTCAAAGGAACTTGGAAGGATTATCCTGACCAAATCGCAAGTCTTAAACACAGAGAGAAAATAATTTAGATCAGACTTAGAAAATGGATCACCAGAAAAATAAATTCTCACTTGCCCCTCAGGGCTTCTGTACAACCGTGAAAGATGCAGTTATGAAACTTCACAGGTGTTTAGTTGACATTTTCTTTTGTAGCCTGGTGGAAGTTAATTTCTCAGTCAATTCTGCTCTTGTCTAATCACACATGAATCTATATTATAAACTTACAACAGATAGTCTTTTATGTGTACCTGAATAAGCAGGACGTTGCTTCATCTGCAACAATGAAGTTAAAAATCCATTCACTTGTGTGATGATATGCAGGGAGGGGTTTCTCTCCTGCCAGCAGTTTGTGTGTCTGTGTGTGTCTGTGTGTGTCTGTGTGTGTGTGTGCTTGCCTGCTCATATCTGAGGAATAAATATACCTACATAAAAACACAGTCACAGGTAGCAGTCACTTTCTTTGTAATAGATTATTTGCACGCAGAAAAATAGGCCAAAGCAATCTGTGAACACGCGCTCTGTTTGAACAACCCAGTTGGTTAACATGGGCTCCAAAAAGAGGTGGGAGGCCCTTTGGTGCACTTTTTTGGTTGCACCTTGTGCAAGTGCCAGTACACAGGAGAGGGTCACAGTACGTCAAAATATAAAACTGCCAGTACTAAATACTGTTCAGCAGTGCTGGGGTTAACCATTACAAAAGCAACGTGTTACAGTAATATATTACTTTTATCAGTAACGCGTCACTAATAATATTTCAGTAATGTATTACTATAGTTATGTCATGTAACGCATTACAATCTGCGTTACTGACCGAAGTGAAGTGTTTATTGCTGTTTTTTTAAGAACCCATCCACACAATGCATGACTGCGACCTTCCACCACCAGAACAAAAACAAATCACCCCAATAATTTCCTGTTGGCGAATTTTAGTGTTGGTTACACGCTGGCATGGCTGAGATGGCTGCAGAGTCAGGCTCTACTTTTGCGAGATGGGCATACTCCCATTATTTTGAGTTCATGTACTACCAGACAGAAAGACATTCACCAAGGACTTGGATAAGTCCTATGCTTCAATGGAAAGGGAGCTAAAGAAAACCACTGAAGTGCAGCAGTATTCATCAACAACAGCAGATATATGGAGTGTAAATAACAAGTTTCATGGGGGTGACGGTTCACTGGATCAATGCAGGTACCTTGAAACGAGAGAAGGCAGAGATAGCTTGTAAAAGATTCAGAGGCCGACACACATACGACGCAGTTGCAACTGAGCTAGAGGACATTTTCTCTCAATGTTGGACTGACCAACAGTAAAGTTTGTGACGGACAATGGAAGTAACTTTGTAAAGGTGTTCAAGGAGCATCAACAGCAGCAGCAGCAAGTCTCTTAGTCTGACCAGGAGGACGAGGACGAGGAGGAGGTGGAGGTGGAGGCGGGGTGAGGACACTTGTTATTATGGGAGGCTTCAACCAATGCTAGAAGTTCCGATGGCCAAAACCCTGGCACTGAATCCTATCACTGCTGTCTCGCTGCCCAGGTTCAAACTGCGCTGGGTAAAAGAAGAGGCCAGAAAGACCACATTAAGTCCCTGCTCATTACAGAGTACCGCTCATTTGAGCCTGTAACCCCCAATCCCCCATGCCTGATCCTCAACCTGCTGATGCCGCCACCTGCAAGGATGAGTTTTTTTCCTTTGATATCCAGCCCGATGCCACCACTGACTCTGTGTCCATGTCCGTGGAAGCAGAGGTGATGGCTTATCTTAAATTTGCACCTACAATGGAAACTCTGCACCAGCTACCAAAGATTAAAAAAATTGCTCTCTGCTATAATGCGCCAACACCAGCCAGTGCAAAGACTTTTCAGTCTTGGGAGTTTTGTGCTCACTCCAAAACAAAACTTCTCTTGATGCGCTTCAACAGATACTTTAGTGGTATAGTGGAGTAGGCTAGCCCTAAGTAGGATATATGTCAAGACTAATCTCCTTCAATGGTTTTATTTATTATCCTGTGTTTGTTTAGCCAGTGTTTCATTTTATTCTTAGGCTATGCCTATGGTTGTTTTATATAGCCGAGCCTAAGTTCTGATCTCTGATCAGTGAAGTGTCCTTGTGGTACTGAAATGAGCCATGTAATGAGTCATTGGTTGTTTATATTAGTCTTGTGCCTTTTTTTCTTATTGCTGTTTTAAAGGTTAGGGTTAGGGTTTCAGGCAGGTTATAGGCCCAGCTCATAAAATAATGGTTTGCAAAATAGGCCCTCTCTGCTGGCTTTATACTCCTCCTCCGAGCGCACTTCAATTTATGTTCTTGAATCATATGCTCATGTATTCCTTGTTCTGACTGTGGATAAAAATAAAAAGTCAAGAAAAAGAGATTTTTGTCTTATGTTGTCATTATAGGCTACATTATAGAAGGCATAGGTCTATTGTGTTCCATACGACTAAGCATACAATTAAAAATATTTATTCCTATCTGATAATATATCAGACTTTGATCCTTTGTCTGCCTGCTCATCCCTGTGTCCAAGGACATTCCTTTATTTAAAAAGATCTAGGCTATTTAATTGTTCTATACAGGTTATTTCAGGCATTTTGTTTAAAGTAACTCAAAAGTACAGTAAGTACTGAGTAAAATATTATTCTATGCATACAGTAATATTGTAACTTAATATATTACTTTAAAATGAAGGTTAAATAATATGTAATATACTGCATTTTGAAAGTAACCTGCCCAAAACTGCTGTTCAGTACCAGCCCACTTAAAGCACTGGTTGCAGTATATTTTGAGTTAATTTTAGTATTTTATTCAAACTCTAAATTCAATCAGATTACGGTGTTTTTTCCCTGCAGAGGCAGGCAGACTTTCTGTTAGTGAACACAGGTCTGGACCAGTCGTAAATTTGGTCATACTCAGTAGAAAATTCTAAACAAATGAACAGTGGTGAATGCCACAAATTTTCTGACATCACTCATACGTGCCACTTAAAGATTATATGAGTGGTTCTTACACAAGGCCCATTGTCCATTAGCTAGCTGGTAGCTTTTATATTGTGCCACTTCTCGCGCATCAAGAGCTGTGCACAGTGACTCAGAAGAAGTCATTATAAAGTAGCCTGGCTCTGACAAACTACACCATGTAAGTTACACAAGCACAAAACTGTTTTGTTCTTCTTTAGGCTAGCCCACCCAGACTTTGTACTAAGTTGGACCAATTTCTCCACAAAATGCGAAATTGATATTGATCTACTCATTGAAGTCCAAGGACAAAAGTAAACAAGAATATATCTCAAAATAATCGGATACATTAATAATGATACATTTTGGTGAGCTCATCTTGAACTGACTTAAAGAAGAGAATGTTGTCCAATTTAATTCTGAAACTTAACTACGGAAAACCATATTTTGTAGATGTATCACCTTTGATGCCTTCCTGTGACATTAAAATGATAATAATCTAGGTCCTAGTTTATTATGGAACTCATCTACTATTGTAGTTGCTGTACAGCTCAAGAGCAGTAAGATATCAAAGTAACAGTGTGAAAGTCACATGTTTCAACATGTGTCCACCATGTTGACTATGCCATATTAGTTGTACCTACAACTATCCAGAAAAGCCAATTGGTACTCTTGAGAATCTGAGGCAAGGGGGGAAAAAAGCATGCAAACAATTTGACCTCTGAACACCAGCATTGGGAAACTGGCCATTTATTAGAAATTAGTTATGGATAGAAAAACATGTGACCTCCTGCTCCCAGAGGACACATCAGGCCATTATATTTGACTGGTTTGGGATTTCAAGGAGTCATTGATAGCCATTTTCAAGATTTATTCTGTCATCAGTTGACGGCAAGACAACAGACATATGTCGTTGATGTTACTGGGCCCTGCAGTCAAAACACGGCACAGACCCCAAAGGAATTCTTCAGAGGAACCCTTTCAAAATAATAAGAGGATGCATGTATACAACTGAAACCAGGAGGTACATTTTCTTTACCCCACAGGACTGGCCAACAGCACAGAGTGAGACAAAGGGCACAGCAGTCGCATTTTAAATGTTCCAATAGATTCAAAAGGTGTAGTACCCTTCCCTCATCAACCTAATATGATAGCTTTACCCTACCCTTAGGCCAACAAAACTTTTCCTTACTAAATATTATTCTTCGTTTCACTGATAATCTAACTATAATGCAAAGTCTGTCTCTGTCCATCTGTCTGTCTGTATATGTTATTTGCATATCTCAAGAAACATCCATCCAATCTGTTCCACGCTTGGCAGGTTTGTTTGCTGATGACCCAAGACAGTGCAGTGTGGAATTTGGTGGAATTTGGACAATATTAATACATTTTGAATAAACAGTGAACAGTGTGGCTTCAGCGCTCTGGCTTCATCGCTCTGCAGACCGAAGCTGAAGTTCAGAAACTGGTGTAATCATCCAAACTTTGAATTGTAAATACAAACAGGTTTGATATAATCAGGGCGGCCCTGATGAGTCTATGAGAAGTTCAGGAGGCGTCGGGCTGGATCTGTGAACCCCTCATATTACCAGATCATCTGTGCTGAACAGCATGTTTTCACCAGACACTGGACTAGTAATACTAATACTTTGCAAAAATGTTATATAAATAATCCAAACAAAATGTCTCATGCCTCTTCAGGGTGTAATTTTGGTTAATTACAGAACAAATGTATACATGATGTACTGCATCTTGTAAATCTAGTGTGTATACTACGGACTGAACCATATCTCATCTTAAATCAGAGGCTGATCGCAGCCCCATGCTTTTTGTTCAGCCCTAAGAGGAATGGTAATTGATTTTCAACACTTTCAGTAGAACAATAATTGTGAGCAGAGTGAGAAATAAGCCACCAATGAAGCGAACGTTTACATCACGTCATCTTAACAAAAAGAAAATGTATTCCTCTTGTTTCTTCAATGACTGCTTGTGAGTTTGCTGATTTATTCCAACCTGGCATGGGGTGAAGAACATTCACCCGGCAAATTTACATGCTGTCAGTCAGTTCTGGCTGCTTCTCAGTTAGAAGCGTTAGACATCCTGCTCAAAACAAATACATGCATTTCATTTTATATGAATATGTTTGGTTCTATACACTGTGAACAACAACATTTTCTTTGAAATTATATTTTTTTCCCCCATCAATGGTTTTAAAGCTAAGATATCCCATATTTTTTACAATTCTCACAAGTCCGACAGTTTTGCACCTTTTGCACATTATAAGGGTTTTTAAGTATTGCTCCCTCTATTTGTTATTCATTATCTGTTAATCCACAGATTATTTTCTTTACTGTTTGATTCATTGTTTACGAAATGTGAAAAATGTGTTAATCGACCCAGTGTCTAGAATCCAGATAGTCAGTTCTTACTTTCACATAAGATGGAGGAAGGCAGCTAATTCTAGACATTTAGACGCCTAAATTCATTATCAAAACAGTTACTGATTAATTTTCTGTTGGTTGACGAATAGATTATTGGCTAATAGTTTCAGCTGTATTTACATTAAGATGAGATGGATCTGTAATGATCTGAAATGAAACTTCATCAGCGACTGCCTTTTAAGATACATGCATATGGGTTCACCCTTGCAGGAGGAATGAGCGACAAGTCACAATTTCCAGCCCATTATATACTCTTCATTTTCTCATTACACAAACCAAAGCAGAGAAAGAAGGAGTAAATCTACTGTCTCCCACAGAACAGCCTTGGCTGAGACAAAAGAGAAGAATGTATGATATGAATGTTGCTACAAGACACGGAAACAGAAACTTGTCCTTGGATGGGAGTACAAGATGGTTCATTTGAGGAGAAAAACACTTTCTATCATAGGAGCTCTTCATTGTAAGGTTTAAGTCACAATAAAGTGGAGTTTGATTTATTCACACTGAACTCATAACTGCTTAACTTACCAGATCTAAGGTCTGCATCAGATTGCACTCACTCATAGATACCAGCCCCCTAAATACAACTGATTTTTCAATCAAGATCCATGCATTGTTCCCTGAGAAACTGACAAAAAAATAAGTGGAGAAACGCATAATGTTAAAGAAAGTAAAAAAAAAAAAAATTCCCAGATCCGTTCCTTTACTCGGACCCACACCAAAAGTTAATGGGGTCTATTCTGGGCCGAGACCCATCCTGCATCCACGTTTGGTGGAAATCCGTTCTGTAGGTTTTGTGTATTCTTGCTGACAAACCAACCAACAAACAGACACGGTCGGTAATGTTACCTCTTTGGCGGAGGTTATGATATAATGATATATGATAATACATGTATTCAAGAATACGAAGAATGCATGTATGCATATGTAATTCCTGAGGTACAAATGTGAAGAAAATGTGTGATTTACAGGACTATGTTACCTACTTACAGACAATATGTACATCATCTCTACATGACCTGCCTTTAGAAGGCCATACACTGAGTGTGTACACTGTAAGAAAAGATGTATTTAGTGTAGACCTATTCATTAAAAGCATTAAAAACTGGGTCATTGTTCCTTACATTAATTTTCCCCTGAACAGCCCTAGTGAGAGCCGGGGCCCCCAGAAGCAAGCACTGGGTCCTGGTCCCAGCTGGTGTGCTGCAGTGGAAGGGCTTGATGTGGGGCTGCAGCAGCTGTCTGCTCCCTCCTCCCCTTCCTGCTCTGATCTCTCTGCTCTGCAGTTCACACCTGATCAACAACGACTGCACTTCACACAGGAATTTTCCATTTTCTATTTTCTGTCACCCTCTGCGGCTCACCCCCACCACACAACGGCCCCGAGACCAACGGCAGGACAAGTGGTGCCCTACAACTTGGTGGCTGGCGACAGAGACACCCACACCAGCCTGTGACACAACAGCATGCCTGGTATTTCAGGCCTGCTTACATGACTCAGTTGCTGTAGAGGGAAAAGAGTCACTGGTTTTCTATTGTTTACTAAAGCCACCAGTGTTAAGTCTGATGAAAGACATTGAAAATACGTGGAGACAGTATGGAGAGCTAAAGGATGTGATTAGTAGATCATTATCACATTCATTTTTAAGGGAAAAATATATTTACCCAAAGCAAATATGCATATAACTGAGAATTTGGGGATTTTTACACTTTGGGCCCTATATCCTCTGTTCAACATTTCCGGGCGGTTTACACCTGGTGTTAACATCCATGCAGGGTGATCACAAGTTCCCACAGGTTGCATCCAAACGAAATGACGATGCATTTTGATCTGATCACTCAGACCACATTCAGGAGTGGTCCGGGTCTCATGTAGCAACATTCTTTCAGCTGAGTGTACGGACATGTGTACTGGGCCACAGTGAAGGACCGCCTACTCAACTGACATCCTTTGGAAACAAGAAGAAGCCACAATAACAGGCAGAATGGTTACACACTAGCCCTTTTCACACAGAGATTCCGCGCTAGTGCCGCAACGAAGGCTTGCCTTTACGCCGCCTTTGTTCACACTGAGCCAAGCAGCACCGGCGTTGTGGAAAGAAAAGAGGTGTGATGGTACACATCATAATGGAGAGATCTGTGTGTTTTTTTTAACATGTTTCTCCTGGTTTCCATCTGTTAATCTAAACATGACTGTTTATAATCATATGGATGCAGTTATAAAGTGTTGTGACTGAGATCCTCACCCACCATGCATCATGGAAAGTGACAAAGTTTTTTGCTATTAACATAATTACATAATCACCATCAGCAAACAGCAGACCCTGTCTGACTTTCACTTGCAAGGGGGAATGCTGTTTTACTCTGGGGGGAAGGTTACTGAAGTCGCGGTCAGGAAGGCTGACCGTCGCAGTGATTTTTTTCATTACAAGTTTCCAGAGACAGTAACTACAACAATACAATAGTGGAAGGAGGCAGAGACATGGTGAGTTCAAGTTTTTTGCTCTGAATTGCGTCACATAATCACCGCCATTCATCTGCAGGAGCTGCCTGGCTCTGGACAGACGCTGTTTTTCAGGCAGAAATGTGACGCAGAGTTGGTAGGACAGACAGGATGGCAGACATTTTTCCATGTATGGATGCAGAATTTCTTTCCTCATGTAAGTTGCCAAAGACACTACCAGTTACCACATTACTGTTGTTTGGTCCTGTAATGTTGCTTTGTGGGTTGAAGTGTGGGACATTTCTCTTTTATTTGATGAATAAAGGATCTGTTTAGCTGTCAGACTGTGAACACCATCAAACACACCTGTGTTCGGCGTCTCCGGCTTTTCCATTCATACAGACATCGTCTCGCCTCTGTTTCGGCTCTGTTACTACCTTCGGTAGCGAATCAGAGGCAGAAGGAAACTGTCCCCCATTCCACCTCTGTACTTTTCATACAGATGGCGAGGCGGAGTATCGATGCAAGATTCCCACCTTTAGGGGAAGTGTGAATGGGGCTTTCACCTGATTTCCATGTGGTTCACTATAATGCAAATAACATCCTTGGGCAATGGCGTCTAACCTGCCAACATTTAGCAGCTGTTTGAACATACTGTTTCAGCTGATTTTAGCATTTACACTCAATTTATGAAAGAAGAAACATTTTATTGATGGTAAACCAAAATGTACAAATACACTGCACAGTATCAATATAGGCTACTTCTATGATGCCCTTGGAGAGTCCCCAGATCCCCCTAAACATCGAGTTGTATTTAATTATTTTGGTTTTCTTGTAAACTTGACAAATGTTCTACATTAACTTCTTTCTTCCTTGTTCAAAAATATATTGTGTCCCTTTGTCCCAGTGCTGTACATGTTTATTTGCATATACAGTACAGCGGGGAAGTAGTGTTGGACTCGAGACCAGTCTCAAGACCATTTTTTGAGGGTCTTGGTCTTGTCTTGGAATCGAGGGCATTTTTACTCGGTCTTGTCTCGGTCTCGGACTGGGTGGACTCGGGTTTTTTGAACGAGACCAGTCAAGACCACCGCTGATAGACTTTTTGTCCATGCCTTACTGATAAGAGTGAAAAAGGACCCTCTCAAAAACAGCTAATAACTTCAAATCATTGGTAGTGTAAAGATTTCCCCCAGCTAAAAAAAAAATAAAACTCACATTTTGATGTTTTGTTATGATTTTCCTTTGATATATATGGTCTTGGTCTTGTCTCGGTCTGGACTTCCAAATGTCTTGGCCTTGTCTCGGTCTCAGTACTCTGTCTCGGTTGGTGCGGTCTTGACTACAACACTACGGGGAAGTGACATCCCATCACAAGTGGTCACTCAAGATGAACGTTGAGACACACTAACAACTGCTAATGTCAGATGTGAACTGATCTACATAGAGCTGTCCACTTGTGACTGGATCACCCAAGATGGATGTTATTGGCAGATGTAAACCTTGTTTGTGCTTCTGGGACAGATTTGACATGAAATCTACTGGAAATTACAATTTCACATTATCTTATATTATCAGCTCTTCTCCTGCTTATCTTCTCAAACAAACACCACAACACTGCAAATAACATCTAAGATGTGAAAATATCATTCAGACTTTTAGGACAACAGAAATCTGGAATGATTACCAATGGTTGCATTGTGTTTCATACGTACTGTTTACAATATGATATGAATAACTAGGTAACTAGGTAAAGCCATTGTTTCTCGGTGACTGAGTGTGGATGAACACACCGCTGCCCTCTTACCTGGCTGTGACCTCCACGAGGGCTACCGTCGACCCCACTGGCCCCTTGTTCCTCTCGAAGGCTCCTTCACAGCCAATGAGGGCCCCAGCACAGTGGCCCTGCTAACTCTAGTGCTGGGGACAAATGCATAGAGTCACTCAGAAAGCCATCAGTCACATGTTCCACAGACATAATGACATAAACAAACAAGGCGGGTGCTACTCCAGCTAAGAGGAGGGAAAACTGCCATCACTTGGAGGTCGTGGTTGTGTGGAGATCAACATAACCTAATGTCTTATTATTCTGCTCTCTGTATGTCTGTAGTATTCGGAATAAAGGAATGAATACATGATACTGTTAAGTTAAAACAACTTAAACAAGGTAAAACCATCTAAACATCATCTTTATGAAACTTGTTTTATTGCTGAAATATTTACATATTAATTTGATAATGGCCAGACTATCCTGCCTATGGAGTAATGGGAATAAGTTCACTCACCTGTGCAGGAGGAGGGGGTGGTGTCAGGTGGTCATGGAGGGAACAGCGTAACAGGACACTTTCAAAGACAGCACTTAAACACTTAAAGAAAACCCACAAGTGCGTCTCTTGTTTCTGCTCACCTGTGAAGCCCACGGCATCAAGCCCCGAGCAAGTCGCTACAGGACCCATCGCCGCAGCTACAGACACAGAAGTGGCTTTAACGCAACGGCATTGATGTTTAGTGTGTGAGCTGCCCTCCCATATCATCCCCGAATTGTCTCCATTAGGCCCTATCAAGATGGCATTAGTGCTGTCAGAAAGTTGGTTGCCTCTATCTATGGGTGCTCTGATAACAGCGTTTGATCTTGTTTGGTTGAGTAGAAAGCAAACACTGGTGGGGGTCAAAGACGTTTGCACTAATGCCATTAGCCCACTCAGTTGGGTCACAAGTGCATGAACTAACAGGGTGATGGCAGCTTCAAACAGGCGTTAGCACACTATTATGCAGCAAATAAATGCCTTTTAATTACACTAAAATTGAGTGAAGCTGTTTTTCATGACAAAAAAACAGGTGGGGGAGGGTTATACGTGGAAAGAAGTAGTTTAAGGTGACATGCTGTGAGAGAAAAAAACATGAAATCAAAATGTCTGATTGAGCAACCTTGAGATTCGTTTAATTTTAAACTTAAAATTGTTGGATGGAGAAATTACAAGAACCAGTCACACAGCAGGGTTTTCTAAATGGTTTCATTTTAGATTTTTAGTGCTGAAACAAGAGGTGAATTAACAGAAAATGAATCAACAATTGTGCTAATCAATTAAGACCAGGCTGTGCTTGGAATTGTACTGCCATACAGTACTTACAGCACTATTCAGAACTAATCGTAGTACATGACCGTACGCCTTGACCATTGAAACTCTTGCTCCTATATCCGTTGCAGCTTTAGCACAAAATTAAGTAGTACAAAGAGTACAAAAAACCTAGTACTGATACTTAAATGCGCTTTCATCTGTCAATAGTGTCTGTCATTCTGTAAAAAGAGCTGTCAAATGTTTGTGCTCTCTCTGCTTTGTTTATATTTGCGTGACAAACCGTGACGTATCTTACGCTGCGCAGAGGATTGTGGGTCCAAATAGCCAGAAACACATGCTGGCTTCATACTGCAAAATGCGACTGGATGTAGTAGGAGGTATTTTTGGCATACTGTATTTCACATATTTGTATTGGGACACATTAAATATTTTTCTAGCGTACTAAATAGTATAGTAGTATTGGTATTGGAACACAGAGTAAGACTGTACAGCCATGCTAGCAGCTCTGCGAGGCTGTATTTTGGCACAGTGGTGCTTTAAACTAAAAGCTAATGCTAGCATGGCAACATGCTCTTAATGACATTGTGCCGATATTGATGAGTGATGGATCTGTTTAGCTGTCAGACTGAAAGCCATCAGACCGACACACTCCTGTCCTACGCTGCCGGCTTTTCCATTCACATTGTCTCGCCTCTGTTGCAGCTCTGTTACTACCTCCGGTGGCAGATCAGAGGCGGAACAAAACTGTTCCAGAAGGAATAACATTTACCATGGGTTTTTTTTAGTTTACTTTATTGGCATGTTAACATTTGCTATTATAAAATAGAGTAGAGCTGAGGCTGATGGGAATGGCATTAGTTTTGGTATTTGATCATAAACCAAAGTGTTGGACGAACTGAAATTTTGACCCAAAGTGTTAAGATATTTCAGTCTGGACCAAAGTTGTAGCCCAGCTACAACATGCTCTTACTCCAGTCCATCAAATGTGGTGACTTTCTGCTTTTATCTGTTTTATATAATTATATGTTTGCATTTTATTCTGTTGTTGAAAACAAAAAACAAAACAAAGGAGGCCTCTAGAGTACTCCTGAATAGGACCCTTAAGAGCCACTGATGCAGACAATTGTAATGCCACCACAGGGGTTCTTACAAATGTTTATTCATCAAAATGTCCTGATCAAAAATGTTCCTGCAGGGATGCAGGAGGGAGGATCGGCTCTGAAGCAAGGCTCTCAGGTTCAGACAGGAGGCATCAGCAGACTGAGGGAGCAGTCAACAGCAGAGCAGAGATAAAGCCTGAGATCTGACAGCGGATACGGTTACATGTCACTTCTGATAGCTCCCAGCATTCCTGAGAAAATGTGTGCCTATACCTCACTTCAGCACTCCAGCCCCCTCCCACCCTCCTTCTCTCTCTCAGGTTGACAGGCTGAGCAACAGACACAGGGGTCCACAGCAGGGTGTGTGTGTGTGTGTGTGTGTGTGTGTGTGTGTGTGTGAGTGCTGGGGGGGGGGGGGGGGGGGGGGGGGGGGGGGGGGGGGGGTGCATTGATGGACAAGCATCACCCCCCTCCCCACAGCTCCCAGTATAGCTCCAGTCACACTCCAATTGAAACAGAAGCAGCTCCTGCTCTCAGGGCTGGCTGGGTGCAGACAGCAGGTCAGAAAGAATCAGACACCCGCTCCTGACACTGTTTGTCTTTTACACCAAAGAAGAAGAAGATGTACGAGGGAAACCTCTAATCCATCATGACTGTTTGGGGTTCTCAGGAACTTTGTGTGAAAACAGGGTTATCCCTCAGGGAGTTGTATTGCACATGTTTTATTTCATAGAATATTATTTTTCATGATGTTAGCAGAGGTGGTCGCCCTTGAATAATTATCAGATATCATACACCTATAAACTATGCAACGTATAGACAATGACATTGTGATGGATAAGTGCTCACATTCACACCAGCTCTTAGCTGTTCTGACACCACATCATGTAGGAACTCTGTCTGCAGGCTGATGTGTCCACACACACACGCCAATCCTGAACAATGACACAGTGGTCGTAGTGCAACAATCGTTCCTCTCACTCTGACACGCTCACCTCCAGACAGCCAACAGGTGAGTGTGTTTCTCCTGCAGAGCAGCATGGGAACAGGTGATGGTTGAAAGGCACCTCTGGGAATAAAACAGGTCTGTGATCACTGTAATGTTCGAGCACTCATATATTATATTGTTATGAATATATTGACAGGTGTTTCTTTTATTTTGTCTGCACCATTTATATGTATATATATACATATATATACATATATATGTAAATATACATATATATATACATATATATGTATATATATACGTATATATACATATATATGTATATACATATATATGTATATATACATATATATGTATATATACATATATATGTATATATATGTATATATATATAGCACCACAGTTCAACAGCACCATGATCTTACAGTTGATGCAACACCTCTCTAAAACAGCTTCAACAAAAACTGAACATTAGAAACTTCATCAAAGGAGGAGACAATGCAGGACTGCTGTATTAAACTGCATTAGTCGTAGCTACACTAAGCTATAAATATATTTGAAAAATTGTAGATTTGTCAATTTCAAGTAAGCAAAACACTGACTAAAATCCTAACCTACCCCATAACAACAATTTTAAAGCTGCACCAATTCATATTTTCAGATTAAAAATAGATCTGTGTAATAGATATGTGAAGGTGTTGCTCGTCGTGACGAACCCACCGAGAATTAATACCAATGCTGGAGTTCCTCTTAGCTCTCTGGGGCATTTTATGGTCTTTGAGATCATTTATTTTGTTTGATGGTCCACAACATTTCTGATCTGATTCCATCTTGCTCATCAGTGTAGTTTCCTCCAGCAGCCAGCAGCTGTTTTCAGTGAAAAGCTCAGAAAATCCTCTGCAGACTATTTGCTCAATGGAAGACTAGCTGGTTAAAATAGCGGAGCATTTATAAGCTAAAGAGTCACATATTTTCTCAGGTGTTGGTAGAGATCAACTCAGAACTAACAGGTGAGCTAGTGTCCTCAAGCAAGATACACAACCTGTGCCATCAGTGTGTGTGTGTGTGTGTGTTTGAATGGGTGAGCATCGAAATGTAGTCGGTTCCTTTGGACAGAAAACATTCTATCAATTCTGTTCTGATCGGCACCTTGCACAACAGTCTCTGCATCAGTTTATGAGTGCGTGTGTGTGAATGGGTGAAGTGCTTTGAGTGATCGGTTGATTAGAAAAGTGCAGTGACCATTCCTTTTACCCGCCACACCAGCAAACTGTATCAGTGTAGTCCAGGACCAGAAGACCATAATACTTACACGAACAAAAACAAAGTGAATATTACACACATCTGACAGGCGCACTGTCTTTAGAAAAGTCCTGCATTTCACATCTTGACAGTTGTTTAAGCCCCCAAAAAAGTGCAAAGAAGGAAGAAAAATGTGGGACGGCGGTGAATTCCCCACACATACATACACACCCTTTTTAACACATTCCGGAAGCCGCTGATGAATGACATCCTGTGAGGTACTGTATCCGTCAGGCCAACCCACCCACTGCAAATTCTGATCGCCTCAATACACAAGTGCACCTGAACCGTGAAAGGAAGGTGAAAATTAAGTCTACTTTGGGGCATTAAAAAAAAGCCTGTGGCTTATCTCCCGGCTGGAACGATGCCTTCCCCTATCTGACACCCAAGGAGGCAGGGAAGCTGCCCTGAATGGGAAACAACATGGCCCTTTACAAAGGCCTGTTAGAAACAATTAGTCCTGAGTGGCAGGGTTTTGATTTGACCGTCTAATTGCCAGTTCAGGGTTGAGAGAGTGTGTGAGGTAGCTGGGAAGGCCGGGGAGCTGCGAGGGCCCTGGGGGAGAGCCGCTGTCACACAATAGCAGCCTTTATTTCGCATTCAGCTTCTACAAAGTGGGTGTGCTCAAAAGATTTAATCCCACATTCAGACCTGACAAGAAAAGTCATTCATATTGAAAAGGTGGGTACAACACTGTTTCAGGTGCCTCCCGTCTACTTCCCACCCTTACCCCACCTTCCCAAAAGTCGGGGTAGATGGGACTATTATAGTACATTATAGTTTTTCTTCTGCAGATGAACAAGGTAGAGGGGAAACCTGATCCTGGTCAGGATCACCTCTGAATCCTTCACTGGCACTCCTTTTTAATGGGCTTGCCTTTTACAGAGGCCAGATTGACCAGGATACCATTCCTGACTGCCGTATGTGAGAGTGATGAGTGGCTGACACAAATAAAATAACAGTAGGCCATGCATGTAAAAGGATGGGACTGTGCTACAGGATTACAGGAGCCCCATCCACGGTGGTTTGAGCCTCCTACTTTCACCTCCTGCCCCCCACCCCCACCCCCCCATCACCTCAATAGGCATTCCTTCATGCAGTTTACAGGAGTCTGTGGAGCACAGGTAAAAGGGAAAAAAATCTTTCAAAAACAAAGGTGAAGCAATCCATCCGAGCTGTAACTGCAACCACGTCTTAAGAGCAGACCTTTACTATAATTACATGCATGAAATAGATGCATTGACAGTCAAGCCAAACTGATTCACTTATCTCTAAGTGTGACATATGCAGTTGTACACAGTCATTTATCTTAAAGGAAGGAGAATTCATACAATTTGGGTCTTATTTTGTAGTGTTGTCCAATAATAAAAGTAATAACAGTGTACTGGAAGGAAAAAAAGCACAACTTGTAATTTTGAACACGATGCAATGATTTTGTAGCAAAACCCAGGACAAAAGGCTACTTTTATAGTTTAACTTGAGTAGGTTCCTCGGATGGTGATTTTCACTTTTACTTGAGTCATGTTTTATGGGAATAATTGTGCTTTTAATTGGGGATAGATTTTCAGTTCTAAACCCAGCACTGTTTCTTGCTAAGATCTGTGATAGGAGCAAACAATTCTAAGATGGAGCGAGAAACACGAGCAGTCAAATGATCAGGTGGGTTTTAAATAAACCTTGAGGCCAAACTTATTTAGAAGAAAGGGTTAAAGGGAAAGGGTTTGCTGGAGGTGTTCTTCTTCCTTGCCTTTTCTGGCACATTGCTATGCTTCTTTGCACATGTGAAAAGTATATAAAAAACAAACTTGGGACCCATTCGTGAAAACATTGCTCCATAGCACTACTATTGGTCAAACACTCCACAGGATACCTTTAATTTCGTGACTCACCACATTAAAAATACAGGAGCGCAGCCTTTCACTAGAGGTCTAGAGGCGTACAGTACATGTACGAACAAATCTTTATCAACAAAATCAGTGAAAAGTGCACTGACTGTACTGGATCACCACTGTCACTGACTAAATCAGTAGCTTTTTAGCAGTGGAGCTCCCCACTGGTGACTGAGTTCAGTATTCATCTGAAAGGAGGAAAAATAAAAATGTCATTGTATGAAAAATATCCCTTCAGTCCCTCCATGAGTTGATGCCAAAGTTTGGGAATCACTGGTTTAGACACTGCTATCTGGCTAAACCTGTTTTATAGCCCAAATAATTATCCAAGTGGTCATGTTTCTTGCCCCATCTGACTTTGCTGTAGTGATGTCACCATGTTCCCACATCTCAATAATTACTGTGGTGAGCACTACTACTTATTATAAGTTATTACTACTTTCAGAAAAGAAGGCTGAAAATACAAAAAGATGGCCCATGTTGTTATCCTTTAATTTACAGTCCCAGTAGCTCCCTACTAATCACCAGCCCTATTAGTTGACTGTAATTAAATTAATGTCACATTAACCCTTAATTGTCTGTAGAGATAATCTCATTCAGGTTTACGCTGTGTTTTCCAGCAGGCCATATGCACCCTAAGGTGTGCTGCATTCACATTCATCAGAGAAAACCCTAAATTTCCCAATCACCCCAGTCGACGGAGAAGGTCACTTCAAAGCAGGGACTGAGTCACAGGGGCAATAGAAGCCTGGGACCGACAAATGCACCAGTTGTAAAACTTAACAAGGTGTGAATGCCCTCTGTGTGCCCTGGCTCTCCAGTATGCAGGGACAGCCTGTCAAACTTCTTAGGGGCTGTTGTACACTGCAAAAAATGTTGCTTCTGGCTACGTGTTGTCTTTTCAGTCAGAATGAACTACTTCAGACAAAATAAGTCAATAATGCTCAGGGGTGTGTTGTAGTCTAATTTACATTTGGATTGACACCATGTACATCCATTAAAACAAGCTTTTGATCTAGCTGATGCATGCTCTGATGAAGGTCTTGTAAATTTAAAGCGTGGCTGAATGGAGGTTAACTGATCAGAAGGAATCTCAATGGATGTCAATTGATCACATTCAATCATCAATTTACACCTTCAGCAACCCAATTAATAAGTGGTCTGATGTCCATTGTTATCTGACAGGCATGATCAACTGGAGAAACTCTGCCAATACTCATCCTCAAGTGAAAGTTGGCCATGGTTACAGTTTGGTTGAGTTATTTCTGTTTCCCTTTTGATTTGATTTCATATCAAGTAGTTGAACCTGTGTGTAAAGTAAATGAGTTGATTGCAGCCATGAAAAGTAACTTGTTATTGACTTGGCTTTAAAAATCTGGCTGCTATAGACCACTGTCTAAGTGCTATCACAATTGTATAACACGTTTCAAACAGAGGTTTATAGCCATGCTAGCAACTCTGTGAGGCTTTAGTGCTGGTTTTAAATAAAACCAAACTGCTAGATTAAACTAATCTATATATCTTGATGATAGTGCTCGGTGAAAAGTCAAAACAAGTTCACAAAGACCATCAATGTGTGAAACAAATTGTATGGTAATCAATCCAACAGCTGTTGAGATATTTCACCCTGAACTACAAATGTCAACCTCAAGGTGGCACCGAGGAAGTCAGGCGACCACCAAAGTAAGTAAGATTCATCCTCTGGGAACCATGAATATCTGTACAGCATTTCATGGGATCTATCCAGCAGTTGTTGAAATATTTCAGACAGGACCAAAGTTGTGGTACGACCAACACAGAGACTAACATTACCATCCTAGAAAATGTTATATATGTATGTATAGTAATGTAAAGATTAGATGTATTTTTGTATAGGCTTGGAGCGATCAGACTCAGCAAGGTCAAATAATGTTGAAAACAACTTTTTGTTTCAAAATGGGGCTTAGGAAGAGAGCAGCTACTGTGGCCATAAATAACAATTGCAGGACAATAGTTGATGATAAAACACAGTGTAACCCTTGAGGTGGCTATATTGACCTGAGCAAGGGTGTGTTTTATGGCTTATGAATACAACTTTTCATTTGCATGGGGAAGAATGTGCTATTTCATGCTGGTCTTGCTTGGACACAAATAGCTTGATATAGGCTTCAGTGATGTGTTGAGGTTTTGTTTTTTTTTACAGTGTAGCAGCTCCTTGGGGGAGGAGCGAGTGTTTGGAGAGGAAACATCAGGTGGCTGCTCTGACCACTAGGCCTGGACACTTCTGATTTATCTGTGCATTTCAGAATTATGTTGGCGACCTCTTCACCTGACTGCCATTTGTGTCACCCCCCAAGTTCTGTTCAGGCAATCACTCCCACCCCCCAACCCCTCCCACCCACAGAAAAAAACGCCTACTACAAGCTGCAGTGTCATCTACAGTTCGGTACACACACACACGCGCGCGCACACACACACATTTGGTCAAGAATAACTGCTAGAAATACTAATAATAGTCACACAGGCAATAAAGCTCTGATTCACCTTGATGTTGATGTTAGCCCACTGAGAAAAGTCTCTTTAAATACAAAATGTTTTCTCCTCTAAAGGCTCAGTATGATTGTAAGTGAATTGCATGTCTACTATTGCCTTTAGGTTCATCCGTGATAATAAAGTTTGTCAATGTGTCTCAGTAAAATGACCACTGAAACATATTCACAATTCATATTGATGAAATGCATTTAGATGATGATGTCTTTGTATCATTTTTCAGTTTCATGTTTTAAAATGTATTGTGCATGTCAGTTTGTGTCCTTTCAGCATTTTAGACATTTATGTAGTAACCCATCAGTGAAATCAAATCAACACCTTGTACAGAGAACTTAAAGATTCAGACATTAGAGTATAGCACCCTCTAGTGGATGTAAAGAATTTTTTTTTTATTTTCCCAATCAGTCATTTGGTCAATAAAATGTCAGAAGTCTGTAAGAAATGCTTCTAAGAACTCCCCAACTAAAGCTGCTTAAATTGCCTGGTTTGACTAAAAGACATTAATGTTACTAACAAAAGCTGCAAATCCTCCCGATTGACAAACTGGAACCAGGGACAGACAGACACCCTTTCACACTAGTTGTTGATTAATTATCTGCTGATTGAGCAATTGATCAATCGACAGACCGAGCCGGCCCTGTGCAGCACATGCATCCCATACAGACAGACACACTTTGTCATTCAAGTTCATCCACTGTTTATTAATCTTAAATGATGTTTGGTGTTTAGTTCGGCTACAGTTGACACCAGCTGTACATTGAGGGGCTGCATTCTAAATGCTAATAAAATATGTTGATGTTGAAGATCCAAAAAAACACCAATATAAAACGTAACACACAAAAACAACAACTTAAATTAAAATGTAGTTCTCGCTCAGCTATTTTGAATTATTAATGTGTCTGCATTGTTGTGAGGCTTTTTAAAGCCAGCCTATCTTCATATGAACAGCTCTGACACGTTCAAAAGACCTCCACTAAGAGCCAGAATGAAAGTTTTTGCAACATCTCTTTTTAGAAGTCTCCTCAGTGGGGTTGTATTAGCTACAATCTTTTATTGTATTTGGACAAATACACCTAATTCCTTTTAAAAATTTCTGAATATTTCCTCCCTTTTGTAACATTCATGTAATTGTAAATAACTGAGTAGCCTAACTCTGAAATAACATAAGATCAAATAGAAATTGTAATTCTTAATTGCCATTTTCAGTATAATTTGATTATTTTTCTATATTTAACATGTATTTCACATGACTTTTTGTAAAAAAAAACTTATTTTAGTTTATAATAATGGCAAAAACATTTGTTCAAATGTTGAACCTGCATTAGATGTCTGTAGATGTCCAAAACGTCGACGTTCAGATATTTAACCTGTTGTGCATGTCTACAAGTGTCTAAGTGGGTCCCAGTCGGACGTTAAGACACAAACCTGTTTTGAATGTCCATAGACGTCCAAGAAGTTCCCCAGTAAGACATTTTAATATTTAACCTGTGATGCACGTCCACGAGGGGCCCCAATCAGACGTCCAGATAACAAACCTCTTTTGAAAGTCCATCAAACCTACAAAAGTGGGTCTGGACTGACAGACGTTAAACAGACAAGATCTGAATGTCTCCCTGACGTCACATGTTTGCTGGTGTGGTTCAATTGTTTCTGGACTTGTTTCTTAAGGTTTACAGAAAAAGTCTAATCTTAAAAGTATAACAGGTTTTAAATCTTTGTCCTTAACCATCCTTAATCCTTCTTGAAAGAAATCAATTTTATTAACTGGATTCAATATATTTTTTCTCAAATATGGGAGCTAGCTTGCTGAAAATAAGCTACGGTAAGATAGCACTGCTGTGTTTTAGCTAGCTAGCTACTAATAAATGCTCTAGCTAGCTATTCATAGCTATTTTGTTCTCCTTGCTCTCCTTACATGTAGGCTAGGCCATGTGATATTTTCAATTAACATTAAATATATAAACATTTTCTCAATAATCCAAAACACTTAAAACTGGTGTTGTCCTCTGGGGTCATTCTGACCCCAAATTAAATCTTTTGCCATCAAAATGTGTTTTTTATTCATCAAATGGTCAGAAAAATAATGTTCCAAATTCCAAAATGTGTGGTAATGGGTTAGACTGAAGTAAGACTAAAGGTGTGACACAGAATTGATTGACAATTTATACAATATGCTTTAAATAACAGTCCAACCAGATGGGGTCATTTTTGAGAAGAGAAGCGGAGGAAGATGTAAGGGGGAAAGTCCAATCAAGTGGAGTGAGGACAGAATGAAAGGTGCAATTTTTACTACTCTTTTTAAATCCCTTTGTGTTTTTCATTACAGAATATAAGGTGTCCCTTTGTGATCCAGTGCTCTCAGGACATATTGTGTTTGAAATGAAGTCATCAATTTTCTCTTTTATTTTTCTTTCTTTTTTCTTCTGTATATTGTAGTAAAGGAGATGATGCATATAGGAACGAATAAACTTTGATGAAGTTCATTTTCCCAGAAGGCATATTTTCAGTCCCATTTTACCAAAACTCACCTGCTGACTGACTTCAGTTTGGCTGAGCGAGCGACAGCGTGTGTATGCACGCAGCTGCATGCAGCGGTGAGAGGAAGCGTCTTACCACGCAAAGGATGCGTCAAAAGCTCAGACAAAACCCACAGCTGTCAACCTTCTAACGCACACCCTTCATCTGTACTGACAGTGAAGAGCTCTGAGCTGCCCGAGCGCACAGGACCAGAATCCAGCATGGCTCTCCGCTGCTCCCACACCATCCCTGCGGTTGTGCTGCTGATACTGGCAATAGTTGGGATTCTGCTGCTGGTCCTTCCAGCTAAAGACGTTGAGATGCCTCCTGAGTACATGGTAATAAAACTAATTATTTATGCATCATCTCGTAGCCTAGATGGGGCATCACACAGGTATTTGGTAACTGCCTGTGCCAGGCGAGAAGCAGCAACAGCAACAGCAGCAGCAGTAGTTGTAGGATGCAAACAAACATTAGAAATAATGCTGTTCTCTTACAACAATTGAATGTTACAAATACTTTTTACAAGAAATATTTTCAAATGTGCTGATATATGTTTCATTTTTAGCAGAACAGGTTGGTTCTGGTATGCTTTTGAGTTTGATCTACTGTATTAGAGACTGAATGAAAATGATAGGGTATTGTTATTTTTCTCATTACTTAAAGGGAGGGTAGTCTCACTTTTCTTGGGAGAACTGTGGGATGGTCTTTTATTTTTGTTCTCATCCTAAATTCATATTTTATTTCAGCCTTTGCAATATATTTTATAGTTACATAAATAGTCAAAGAGGAAATCTCTTTATGGCTGATAGAGATATGCCATATGCAGAGGACACAAGTTCTGTCTCTGTAGCAGGGTTGTATTATTAATGTTTATGATAATAAAGCCAAATCATGATCTTTTCCTCACCCTAACCAAGTAAAGGCACCACATTTTGACTAGAGAACAATTTAACCCAAAGAAACAGGAAGAACTGTGTCTGTGGTTTTGCAGGAACATACTTAGCCAACATTTATTCTAGTGATTGGGTTGTTTTATTTAAACATTTTTCAGGGATGGTGTTGCACTTTTTTCAGGGTTTCCATAAAAACATTAATAACCTGGGGGAGGGCCTTTGAAACATGTGGTTCAGCCCGACTCACCACCCCAAACTTTTTTGTGTGGTCCCTAAATGATGTGTTAAAACACTGTCAATTATATGTGTTCCCTTACATTTAAATGTCACTACACACAGATAGGCTGTATTAAAATATAGTGAATTAACAAGTAGCTTGTTAGGTCAGACCAAATAATTTAAATATACCGGTAAGCATTTCAGCTGTTACCAAATTAGAATCAGTCAGATGTCCTGATCGGAACTTGGTCAGCCATAAGTGTGTGTGTCAGCTAAATGCGTAAAAATGAGACGTGTAGCTCTACCACATTAGCGTCATGCAGTATATGCCAACCCAGAGGTTAAAAGGTTTTCTCAGGAGGAAGTGATGCAGAGCACCAATGAATAGTCATAAGAATGAAACAGACAGAGAATGTGAGATAAAAGAAGCAATTTGTGTCTCTCTGAGAACACATCATGTGTTCCTCCTTTTGTTCAAGTCACAGACAGTTTGAACATTATAAAAGGGGACATGAATCGATCTCCGTCTGCTGTACGCTGCCTTTGCCTGCAGACTAACAGTAGAATAGAAAGTGATGCTTTGAAGTTGCTATTGTGAAAGAGCACATAGAGAGAGACAAAGTCAATACAGCTGAATGAATGAGGACACCGCAATACATAATGACACAGACCATGTTGTTAGAGCCAATCAGTAAATGTTCACCCTTAAGTTCCGTGACAGGACATTTCAATGTACTCAGACATTGCAAAATTCTATGCTTCAAGGTCAGTGCTTACCCACATCCTGTCAATACCACAGTCAAGTGCAAACAGAGCAAGACTTCACAAGAGTGATGAACAGAGTGGTTACAACTACTAGTACAATTACCTTAGTAAATCAAACGTTCACTGAAAATAACTTTCCACACTGGACTGCTACAGGAGTAGTCAGCAAACCTGTGTTATCAGAGGTGCTCTGCAGTATTTCATATGTCATATTCACAAAACAATATACTGGGTTACCCTGATAGCACAGAAAAAAATAGGGGACATGGGTATATTCTTGCACCATATTGTATGTTTCTGAAATGTAATACTGTTTACCTGTTTCAGTATGGAATTGTTCTAGATGCAGGCTCATCTCACACCTCCATGTACATCTACAAATGGCCGGCGGACAAGCAAAATGGCACTGGTATTGTTACCCAGCACAGCGAGTGCGATGTGACAGGTGAGCTCTAGCCATGAAGATACCACTGATTTGCACATTTCGAGATAACAACCATCTCTGAATCGTATCCATCATCATACTCTTCAGCATTTACAAAGGCAGTATCAAAAATTCAGTTTGCTTCCATATCGAATCCCCAAGACATGGTTTTCAAAGCCTGATCATATTAACTATTAGTATAACTCAATAGAATGGCACTCAGTAGAGTGCATACCTCCACCAGGGCCCAACAGTCCCCTTCTGTGCTTACTCATAGATACTAGCCACCTAGATATGCCAGATTTTTTTGATCAAGATTTATTAGTGTAATTTCCTGTGAAATTAACGGAAATGTTGAAAAACATTGTATCTCACAATGTCAAATAAAG
The DNA here is from genome assembly GCF_040436345.1 of Pagrus major. NCBI lineage: Eukaryota > Metazoa > Chordata > Actinopteri > Spariformes > Sparidae > Pagrus > Pagrus major. Next base: position 3,075,449 of record NC_133219.1, on the reverse strand, counting down.
TGAGGGAGAATACCTGGATCTGTCTCTTTATCTGGATCCACACCAAAAGGGGGTCTACTCTGGGCCAAGACCCATCCACCATCCAAGTTGGTGGAAATCTGTTCAGTAGTTTTTGTGTAATCCTGCTGACAAATCAATAAACAAACGGGTGAAGAACTAATCCTCCTTGACAGAGATAAAAATGTGAAGCTAGATGCCCCAAAGGGAAGTGAAAAAACATCTTTTTTTGTAATTTGCCTGAACCGACCCTTTAACCCCAGACTGTCCTGGTGGTGAAGACACTTTTCACTTCCACAATGTCATCTTTTAGAAACTTATTCGGTGACTATAGTCATAGTATGGAAGCAATTTCAAAACACTTTGCCTTGTGCAAGACTTCCTAAGTGGTCTACTTCCTTACCATTGCCAGTTATTCCTCTTCTAAGCTCCGTTTGTTTTCTGAGTTTCCTTAGAAACACCAACCAGAGCCTCTCTCTCAGAGGGTCATTCTTCCTTTGAGACAAGAAGTCCTGTTTTTAAAAAGGTCAGGCTCAGTTCTTTGTAAGCAGAACTACTTTCTCTCTCTGTCTAGGTGGAGGGATATCCAGCTATGCAGGCGTTCGTGATGGTGCAGCAAAAAGTCTGGAGGGCTGTCTGGAACAAGCTGTGAAGGAAATCCCAAAATTCAGGCATCACCAAACTCCACTCTATCTGGGAGCCACTGCAGGAATGAGGCTCCTGAAGTCAGTCAAAGTTCCCATTAAGACAGGATATTACGCTACTATTACTACCACTGTTCTCATCAGTTATACATGAATGCCTTATAATGGATCTTGGAAGGATTTAATATTGTTTTATTCTTAACTCTTATATCTCTCTAATAGCATGGCCAATGCCACAGAGTCCCAGCGGGTCCTAAAGGAAGTGGAAAAGAAGATGCGGTCTTATCCTTTCAAATTCAAAGAGGCTACCATCCTGAGTGGACAGGAGGAGGGGGCGTATGGCTGGGTCACAGTCAACTACTTACTTGAAAACTTTGTCAAGGTGACCTCCGACTTTACTGCTTTGAAATGCTGTCCTTTCTGTTCAACACATACAGAGCCAGAGAGGAAAGAATCCACCCTGAGTTGCTTTAACTCTGTTACATGAAACACCTATGGGTTAGAATTGACATTTTCTAGTTTTAGCACCATCTAGTAGAGTCAGGACAGACTGAAAGATGCAGTAATTAAATACAAGATGAAAATACAACACGTGAAAAAAGTAGCCAAGGCATGGTAGCAAGGATATTCTGATCCGAGGAGCAAAGCTTCTAAGATTTGTGCTTTTCAGGAGGTTAGGAACAGGACAGGTGTGTATACTGACATGTTGACATGCACCAATCTGTGATACACATCAAGATGAAATCGTTATATGGGACATAGAAAACAGTACGTGTGGGTGATTTGATGGACTTAATATGCAGCGTGTGGTGGTACACTCAAAAATAAATACTTCATATGACGTGTTGTCCAATCATGCCTGAAGGCTTAAGTGTAGACTCTGTAGCTGCTGTCAATTGATACCCTAGTGTCAGGAGCCACATTTGCGAGAGGTCAAGCCCTACCAGTGAGATGGAACTGCCACAAGCCGAGTGTCCGTTACAACCCCAAATATGCAGACATTGATTAGTAAGGCTATTCTGTGGCAACACTCAGGAGCTGAGTAATATAAGAGTCACACAATTCAAATGACAAAGTGACATTTCAAAGTAATTTCTGTTTAGTAAAATGATAAAGAAGGAATATATTTCTCATAATTATTATATATCATAAATACTATGATATGCAATATTTATGTTACAATGTCAGATAAGCGAAAATATTCCCATCAGTCTGATTCGTGGACATTCTTCCATAATTGTGTAGTGTTGGGACCCGACTACTTTCTTCAGGCTTTATTTATATACGGCCAATTCACAACAAAAGCCATCCCACACTTTCCACATTGAGTAGGTTTAGACCATAGTCTTTAATTCATTTAATTACAGAAACCCAACATTTCCCCCATCAGCTAGCACTTCACATCTTGTTTATCCTTAAACCAGCTTATTGTCACATCACTGTTACTAAGTGGACTGATGGTATGTAGTAGATTGAGATAATTATGTTGGATACATTTAGCTTTGAAAAGGTACAGTGAAAGTGTGCATCTAGTGTGGTTTCATTCAGTGTTGGTTGGCATTTACATACCACGTACCTTCACATGAACGACACTTAGGTGCTCAGGACCATAAGTGTGGGTACTGGGACGAGATGCAAATTAGCATTAAACACAATGTATAGCTGAGGCTGATGGGAAGAAGAACATTTTCACATAGTAAACATACAGTAGTAACACTAGCTGAACCGTCAGCAGGTGATGAAGATTGACTGTCTGGGAAACATTAATTCCTGCACCAAACTTTGCTGGAAAAATCCGCACACAGGGGCTTTGAAAGCCAAAGTGTCTTTGGCTGGATGTTTTCCTCTGCGTTTACGCAGAGTGTTGGAATGTTTCTATTGTCCTATCTCAATTCAAATTTTTATGTCTCCACATGTAATGTCTTGCCACTCAGTATGGTTTTGTTGGGCGCTGGCTGAATCCAGGCAGAGACACAATTGGAGCTTTGGATTTAGGCGGAGCTTCCACTCAGATTACTTTTGAGACCTCAGATAAGGTGGAGGACAAGGACAATGTGATGGAGCTGAAGCTTTATGGACAAACCTACAGACTCTACACCCACAGCTTCCTGTGCTACGGCCAAGACCAGTTCTTGAGAAAGCTGCTGGCTTTGCTTATCACGGTACTGTTTCATATTACAAGATGTTCATGATTTATAGTTCTCTTTCTTCTTGACCACCAGAGAGGTCAGAGGTCAAGATCAGCTAAATAACAGCACTCTTGGACCTCAGTCTCTGTCTTGGTGCAGCACACTTTCCAACAAGGATGTTTGAACTTTAGTGTCCTGGGTAAAGGGTGTATTACATCAATTACACCGTCCTGCTGCACCAGACTTGCTTAAAGGGTAACTCCACCAATTTTACAACATTAAAGTGTGTTCACAGGTCTTGGGAAGTACTACTGCATATGTGAAAAACGTAATATATAAAAGTGGTATGAAGCCTTGCTATAACCTATGGCAGCGCATGCAGATGTGGCGAGTAGTAGCTCCTTCAATCCTCACTACATTTTTGATATATTATTCTATTTATTCGCCTCTATGTCCCCCTTCTACGAAAACATTCTTTGCCTATGATAGAGATGCACTCATCAACGTCAGAAAAGGGTTTGGATTGAGTGCTGCAGACTTGCGAGAGTATCTCCACCAGCAATCACAAACTAAGATCATTCCCTGTCCAGACGGCCTGGATGAATGGAGAGGGCTCTATCCAGGGCCCAAAAATCTTCCTCGTGGTCAGGTGGCAAGGAGGCATACAACACTGCCAGAGCAAGACTGAAAAGCTGGCATCAAGGAGGCAAAGAGGAGACATCAGCAGAGACTTAACACCAACAGCACTAAAGATATGTGGCAGGAGATTCAAAATGTCACAGGCTACAAAAGCAGGAGCTCATCATGTGTGAGGCCACACTACCAGATGAGCTGAACACATTTTATGCTCAATTTGATCTCCTCAACAAAGACTCAGCTGTGAAGTCTACTCCGCCTCCAGAGGACCACAGTAACCACAGCGGATGTGAGAACACTGCTGCAGAGAGTGAATCTAAATAAGGCTGCTGGTCCAGATAATATACCTGGCTGTGTACTAAAAACATGTGCCGATCAGCTAGCTGATGTTGTAACTGACATTTTTAACATCTCACTCTCACAGGAGACTGGTCTCTCCTTCCTCAAGACAGCCATCATCGTTCCTGTACCTGAAAAGTCTGCTGTGTCTAATCTTAATGAAGACTGCCCTGTGGCTCTCACCCCCATTCATCACTTCTGATGAAGTGCTTTAGAAACTGGTTCTCCAGCACATCAAATACAAAAAACAACATGCCAGCCTGGACCTTCACCAGTATGCTTTCAGAACCAACCAACTCAAACAGGCTGTTTTTTAAACTTTTGTGTTTTAAAAAATGACAATAAATTTACCTTGTAACCTTTTGTGGCTCCAAAGGAAGCTGCATGGAATCTGATAAATAACTTCCAACTGATGTCACTCATTGGCAGAGTTGTATTGTGGGTAATGTAGGCTCTTTTTCACATATGCCGTTATACTCCCCAACTGTGAACACACTTTAATGTGGAAAATTGGTGGAGTTACCCTTTAGGTTGTTTGTCATTTGGACTGTATTATTTGGAATTTACTCTCAAAAAGTTTCAGATAAAGCTGGTAACGCAAATATGTGCTTTTTACTGAAATACATATATATTTATATGTGTATATATATATATATATATATCTATATATATATATATATATATATATATATATATATATATATATATATATACATACATATGTAATTATTCATAGTAGAAAGGTGTTGTACGCTGCACTTTGCTTTCGTATTTGTCAGAAGAATGTTTTAATTTGATCTTTTTGGCCTCTTTCAGGCTCAAGGTGTGAAGACCCAAGTGTTCCATCCCTGCTATCCACAAGATTTCAACGTATCTATCAAACTAGGGGAGGATGTTTTTGATTCTCCGTGCACTAAAAGCTATAGACCTGACGCCTTCAACTCCCAGATGTCTGTATCAGTGGTGGGCACAGGAGATTACCAGAAGTGCCTGGGCAACGTGATAAAGATGTTCTCCTTTGACAAGTGCCATTTCTCCAAGTGCTCCTTTGATGGAGTCTTCCAGCCCAGCGTGAGAGGAAACTTCATGGTGAGGGAGCCACTTAGACAGAGACAGCCACAAGTTATAGCTGAGTGGGCAAGTTACAAAAAAGTCTGGAATAACATTTTACATTCATGTTTGCCCCTTTTTTTCTTAGGGCTGCATGTTATTGTAACCAAAACGGCATTGCAATATTTTGGTTTTCTGTGATATATGTTGCGATATGAAAAAATATTGAAACTTTCACCAGATAACTTGAGTAGGCTTTATTAGGCTGCAACATGATTGGTCTGCTCTGCTAAAGGAAAACTGATATGCATCACTGGCTATCGTTAGCCATGCTAGCAGCGTGGCTCTAGAGATGACAGTCTGACCTCCGTTTTAGGGTGGTCTGAAATATTTCCAACTATTCCCATGAAATTTGGTATGGACAGTCACTGTTGCTTCAACATGTATTTCAATAACTTAAACACCCCCAGCAGGAGCTCCCAATCAGATTGAACATATGTGGGAGCAACCCAAAGAACTCAAAGGATCTGAGTGTCCTGGTGCCAGACACCTCTGGACACCCCAGAGGTCCTGTTTCCTGTTTCCATGCCTCAATGGGTCAGAGCCAAGTCTGATGGTGGTTTTAATGTTGTGGCTTATCAGTGTATATGCACCGCTGTACTCTTTTGTTAACAGCCAGAGAAAGTCAGAAGGAAATCCTCTTTATCATTTACTTCAAATGTCTATTAACATTGACTGAACTGTGGTGTTGCCAAGTCAGACATGAAGGAACCTGGGAGTGGCCCTGAAGAATCATAATAATCAGTCATTCTCACCAAATATGGCACCAGTAGCTCCTGTAGATTCCTCCTGTGCAACATCAGAATGATCCAGTCTTTCTATCCAGGGAGGTGTTTAAGTTCTCCCACATCACTCCTCTTGCTCAGTTGCTACAATTACTGCCTTCTGCAGCTTGCATACATTTCAAGACTATAGTACTGGTATACAGGAAGGTGAAGGGAAGGTGCTTACACAGAGCTCCAAAACAAGGTTTAGCTTTCTATTTGGGAGAGTTGCACTTTGAACTTTTGAAGACATCTAGCTCTCATTCCTTTTGATATAGAAGTCACTATGATCTTTATGTCCCTTTGAACAAAAGCCAAATGAATGTAAAGTCTTAAAAAATGAATGGAATGCAGCAATATGTTAGTAAGTCCAAATGTTTCCATCATAAACAGTATTTTGTATCCCAACCAGTTTTTACTGTCAGTTGTTTTGTTAGACCTAATTATTCAAATGAAACCTTAAGGTGCTGCTCAGCTTTTAGTTCTATGTTTTCAAAGAAGTTTGTCTGGAATCTTATCGTACCCAGCTCAGGATCAGTGTGTGGCTCTGGATTGACCCAGTATCTCTTCCTCTCCACAGGCCTTCTCTGCCTTCTTCTTCACTCACAGCTACCTCAAACGCCTCACCAACATCTCTATCACTTCCCCCAGTCAACTGGGGGCGGCAATCCAACTTGTCTGCAACATGACCATTTCTGAGGTACTTTCCAACACACAGCTCTTTGAGCCTGGCCCTTATCATTACTAATTCTCATACATGTTCATTTCTTAAGCCACCAAATTAGCAAGTAGACCTAGTAGACTAGATTTTTACAGCGATGGTATGAGAAGGATTTAAAAAAGATTCAAACAACAAGTCTTAACTCACTGTATTTCCACTCACAGATGACTGAAAAGACAAAGCAGCAAGCGAAATTCATGAAGAATGTCTGCGCTGTCTCCAATTTTGTCCAAGTCCTGTTAATGCAGGGCTACAGGTTCGATGAACACTCCCTTCCCACCATCACTTTTCAGAAAAAGGTCAGGAGCAAAGGAAACAACATTTTTGTTCGTCATTTGCTGCAATTTCAGTCTGTGTCCAAACTATTGACACCTAACTACAGTGCTGTCTGCTAAGCTGAAATCAGGAAGCATGTGTGTTGTGGTTTCACTGCCTCCGCTCTTGTGTTTCACAGGCAGGAGGAGCCTCTGTAGGCTGGGCTTTGGGGTACATGCTAAGTCTGAGTAGTATGGTACCAGAAGAGAGACTTGGACTGATGAAGGCTCTGCCCTCAGGGCCCTGGGCTGGCATTCTCTCCCTCTTCATCATCCTCCTCCTCATTGCACTGGGATACCTACTGATGATCTACAGAAACACACGAGCTAAAGAAGGCATGGTGTAAGGGCAAGGGTGACACAGCTCCCAGTCCACTTCATAAACCTCTTAGAGTATGGGCGTCTGTTTAAATTTCAGTCTCTAGAACATTTTTGATTTTTTTTCTATTGTGTGTGTGTGCATGTAAATGAAATCAACAAAGCAGTGAAATACTGTATGTCCCACACAACTTTCTTTACAAAAACACAAACTTCCTGCTTGTTTGTGAAGACTCACATCAATGTGTCTAAAATTTAACAACTGAATAAACCATGTTTTTGTAAACATTTCAGATTCATTATATAATATCACACCCATTTTCTGTGGTTTCTCCTTGCTACGACAGAAACAGTGCACATTTATTTCAAAAGATGCAAACAACAAAACCAATTAGTCCTCAGATGTGGTCAAAGTAGCTGTCTGTGGGGGCATTTTACTTCAACAGATGTTTTAGGTAGAGCTGCAACGATAAATAGATGAATTGGTTGGTTAATCAGTTTGTGTAATTTACGTAGAAAAAAGTCAAAATTTTCTGATTCCAGCTCCTTAAATGTGAATATTTTCTGGTGACAATAAATTGAATTGAATTTGGGCTCTGGACAAAAAAGACATTTGAGGACATCATCTTGGACTTTAGGAGACAACATTTGTCACCATTTTCTGATATATTTCAACTAAACAATTTATCAATTCATCACAAAGTAATTAACAGATTAGTCAAAATTGAGGATAAATGGTTGCAGCCCCAGTTGTAGTCACACCTCATCCATTTTAATCAGCTTTTTTTCTTTGCCATATTCCATGGGGCTTGCTATGACAAATGTTTTACAGATTTACTGTTTTTGCAGTGGCAAAACTACTAATTGGTCATCAGTAAAAGTCATAACAGTTTCCTGTGTGCTTAAAGCCATTTAAAGCCATTCAACAATGATTACAATTTTTGTGGATTCCTGTCTGTGGTCATTATCATTTAAAAATGCGTTTATGACTATGATTCACAAATAGAAATACTCATAATGTGTGAGCATTTTAAAAGTTGATTGATTGGAATCTTTAGCAAGTAAGTCTTTTTTAAAAGACCAAAAACAAACAAACCAGCAAAAGAATAGTACATAAGAAACCAGGCAGTTCTAATCACATGATCGAAAAGGAGCGGGAAGAAGTGTCCCATGCCTTCCGTTTCCTGCAGCGCGAGAATGAAGCGCGGAACTGTATTCGTCGCCAGTGTTTGTTTCTGACGGACTGTTTACAAAGTCGCAACACAGGAAGTTTGCTCTGACAGCGCTGAGCATAATGTGCTGGTTTGTTTTGTAGCGAGCCATTATCTTTTCGGTCACACAATTCTCATGCTCGAAGACTGAAGTCGCACACAAGTGTTTGAGTTGATGTTCAAAGAGAGGAAGATGTTCGCGGGGCTGCCTGAGCTCGGGATCTCCAACGGCGAGGATCTCAAAGAAACTCTCACCAACTGCACCGAGCCTCTCAAAGCCATTGATCAGTTTCAGGTACAAGCTGGTGTTTGCCAAACAGAACATTACTGCTCATTATAAATGTATGCTCTCCAAGCCATGTTGTGTGTGGAGCTGCCAGCCTATGCTCCGGACAGCGTCCCATACATTGTAAACTGCCTCCAGGTGACGTTACACTGTCCGTCACTGTTGTCTTATCGAGGTTAGCTCGTTTTAACAACGTTGCAATGAAAGGCGACGTTTGAATGTCTACGCTATGTACAGCCATTTCTCAGTAGAGTGTAAAACTGATTTAGTAACTGAAAGTGGTCATTTTCTTGTGATGTTGCGACTTGAGAGCAGGTCCTTCGCAGAATAAACGCAGCGGCGCGAACCCGCTGCAGCTGGAGCCCTGAAGTCTGCAGCCCTGAAGTCTGCAGCCAATCAGACGCTCAGCGGCTGTGCGAGACCCTCTCTGATGTACTGATGGTGGCTCGTGCACACGAGGAGATGATGCGTTACCATGCGAGACGAGGCTCGTTACAGCTGACGTCATGCGACTGAATCTCATTTGTTCTGCTCTGAAAGTATTTAGTTGACTGACGCATGAACAGGACAACATTGACGTGCAGCCTCTTGAACTATCATAATAATGATAATAACAGTAACTTGTACCGCACCTTTCAAGAAAATAACATAATTCAACGGTTACTACAAGTGAATTGATCCAAAACGTAGAATATGAACGCAATAAGATAATTGAAATAGCTACACTGAATACCATCAGTTAAGAAAAAGCCACATGATAAAAGTGAGGGATTTAATACGTTTGCCTGCCTGGGATGTCCAGGCAGGGAGTTCCACAGCTGGGGGGCCTTAACAGCAAAAGCCTGGTCACCTTTAGTGACAAGTTGCAATTTTGGAAGCATCATTAGGGCCCCGCTGGAAGATCTCAGGCTGCAATCAGGCTCATAGGCAGTTAGCAGATCACAGATATAGACAGGAGCCTGAACATTCAAGGCTTGAAAAACAAGCAGTGAAATCTGAAAATCAATTCTAAAACTCAAGAAAACTCACTTCTCTTCATACGTGTTAAAAGCCTGGCAGTGGCGTTTTGTATCAACTGCAGTCTTTGTATGAATACCAGAATACAGTGCATTACAATAGTCAAGTTTGGAAGAGATAAAAGCATAGATGACCTTCCCTAAGTCTGCAGAGGAGAGGAATGTTTGTCAGCTGGGCAAAGCAGGACTGTAACACTTTGGTTACCCGCGAATCAGAAGACAGCTCTGTCAAAGATAACACCCCTTTGCCAACATTATTTGACAAGTCACACAGACTAGATGAGAGGTTGTTAATGCAACTAGCACTGGGGCCAGAGGGCGTAATTATGACCACCTTCTGAATTGGAGTCATTCAGCTGCAGGACATTTTTGGACATCCAGTTTTTAATCTCAGCAAGGCAGGATGATGGCTTTTTCTAAATCAGATATCTTGGGGTATGTTAATGAAAGCATTTTAGTGCTACACACTGAAATGTCTCCTCATTTCATTCTTGGATTTTTGACAGTAAACCGTGAGACTAAATGATCTAAGAAACTGTCCAAAAAACAGTAGTTAGATGCAACTCCTACACATAGCTCAAAGTTTAAAACCAGTTCTTGTGGTGTATGTGGCTGGAACAAGTGATTGTTTTCATTATCTATTAATCTGCCTATTATTTTCACGATTAAAACATAAATTGTTTAGTCAATAACATGCCATAAATCACAACTTCCAAGTGCTCAAAGTGACTTCTTCATATTGCTTATTTGATCAAAAGCAGCAGATCCTTACATTTAACAATCTAGAACCAGCCAATGTTTGATATTTTTGCTTGAAAAATCAGTGAAAGAATTAATCGATTATCAAAATAGTTGCCATTTAAGTTTCTTTCAATCGACTAATTCTTTAATCAGCTAATCGCAGCAGCAGTGATAGTGTATTCATAGTTTAGCTGGTGCTGACCCTGATAGGCTCCATCCTTTTTTACCCAAGTAGACACTGACTGAACAATCGTAATTCAAGATTTGATATTGCATCTTTTTTGTGTGTGTTCAGGTAGATATACATCTCTGCATGCAATCACCAAGCTTACAAACACTTAATGCAATGTAATGTAATGTTTTAAAATAGTATAACTGTTATTCTTAAAAAAAAGTTTGAGTCAAAATGTGGCAGAAAGACTGTATGAAGCAGTTCATAAAAAAGCAGTGGACCTTGATACGCCAGATGTCCTCGAAGATTTCACCGGTGCGTTAAATGTCTTGTTTTACCTGATATCTGCCGTTGCTAATTAGGGAGGGAACATTTATTCCGCTGGCTACATCTAGCACTAACCCCTGATGATGTTGCATGACTGCAGATGGAAAATGGCATCCTGCTGCCAACCCTCCAATCAGCTCTGCCTTTCCTCGACCTCCATGGAACGCCTCGCCTCGAATTCCACCAGTCTGTCTTTGACGAGCTTCGAGACAAGCTGATGGAGCGAGTCGCCACCATTGCAGAGGGCAAGGAGGAGGACAGGTGTGTCATGGTTGTTTTAGACTTTGAGTCATGAGGAACCAGCTTGGATGCTATTGTGTTTTGTTTTCTTTCCCTCTGCTGCTTACAGATATGGGAAGCTTGAAGAGCTGCTGGAGAAGAGCTTTCCTCTCGTCAAAATGCCGTCCATTCAGCCTGTAGTCATGCAGGTGCTGAAGCATCTACCCAAGGCAAGTGTTTGTAGGGCTAATACTGAAAACAGCAATATATTACAAAGGTGTGTGTACTATTGACATTTAATCAGCGCAGTTGGAGAACAGACTGCTTATTGTAGCATGTTAACATATGTACAGTCATAGACAGTACAGTACAATTAGAATATAATCTTCTTACAATTGGTTACACACATTTCTCTTCATTGAGTTCACTCTTCTGTTGTGCTGACTGTGTGAAGAACTTTGTAAAGTGAGCTTTGTGTAAAGAAATGACTAACATATTAGAACTAACAGTTGGTATTGTGGTTGGTAATTATTTAATGTACATTTACTGAACTATTGAACAAACTGAGGTCTGAAAATTCCATTTTTGGATGAAGAATTCTGGATGAACAATTCAGTTTGTTGCTGAGCTGATTGTTTCTTTATTAACTCAGACATAATTAAAACATGCTTTTAAAAGTTCATTATTGTTGGATTTTTCAAACACACTGACACAATGAGACACATTACCAGCAGCAGCGGACTGAGTGAGCAGGTTCCAGTGACACACCAGTTCTCTGGACTGCCTCTAGTTACTCACAGACTTGGGGGCTAGTTGAACACATCATTATGTAACTTTTATGCCTTCAAATAATGGTGTCAGAATCATGTTGATGATACAGTGTCTTGTAACAGGGTGAATGGTGTCTCTGTCTCTCACATGTTCACTGAAACATACAAGTTTTCACCACATCACATCGTTCTGATGTCATGAGTTTTGTTTGTAGTTAGCACCTACATTACATCTGACAAACTGTTACACACCTGGGATTTGTATTTATCAGTGGTGTCGCATTCAGAAACTGGGGGGGGTCAAATTGCACAAATGCCAATTTCTACATAATGTTGCTTTAAGTGTTAAAATGCTCTGTGAATTACTGTAAGACCAAACAATTTAGGAGGGTTAAAGTTTGGACTGACACGCCCCTAATTTGTAGTTCCTGCTTATTCGCCTTAGGATTCGAGCTACACTAATAAATCAGCAAGGCTATTAGAAAGACTGACGACATGACAGCTCCCCAAAAGTGAAGCCAAAACGTCTTGATCGTCCCCTGGTGGCTGGCTGCAGTATAGCTCCTAAACAGACCTCAAAGTACACGTCAAATACATTTTCCTAAAGATGGTTTCTGTCATTTTGTTACTCTGATCATGCTGGTGTTTGTTCAGTTCATTTCTGTGATAAATGTTGATTGTCAGTGGAGCCCTGCTCGCAGTTGAGTTAGTTGGCTGTACGGGCGGAGCTACTGCAGAGCAAAACAACGTTTCACAACCTACATTGCTATGTTAGTCTTTATTAAGTATGAGTAAGGCTGACAGGTATTCAGTCATTACTTTAAGCTGTACAGACTGGTGATAAATTGAAAGGAAACCTGAATAATATCTTTTGGAAGAGTGCTGATAACCCTTCCAGTAGAGTTTATGACAGGGAGCACTGAAGCTCTTTTAGAGGCTCATGGTGGAACACGAACTTAGTAAAACACTTACACTGCTTTTAACCTTTAATTTGTAACCCATCTGTCTTGTTACGAACTGTAGTGAAGAATTTCTGACCTTTTGACGGCACTAGATATAAATCACAAGGATGCAGCCTGTGGGAAACATTAATGTCTGTACCAGATTCTTATAATTGGCCTGACAAAAGTGAAAACACCCCTTAATCCTAATCACATGCTGCCCCCTGCAGGTGCCAGAGAAGAAACTGAAGTTGGTGATGGCTGACAAGGAGCTGTACAAGGTGTGTGCTGTGGAGGTGAAAAGGCAGATCTGGCAGGACAATCAGGCTCTGTTTGGGGATGAGGTCTCGCCCCTCCTAAAGCAGTACATTGTGGAGAAGGAAGCAGCTCTGTTCAGCAGCGACCTCTCCATCCTGCACAATTTCTTCAGCCCTTCTCCCAAAACACGACGGCAAGGCGAAGTGAGTCACAGTCGTCCGATTGATTAAACACTTACTCAAGTCTGATGGGCTTGTTATTAAGCTTTTCTGCTGTTGTAGGTGGTCCTAAAGCTGACGCAGATGATTGGAAAAAACGTGAAGCTGTACGACATGGTGCTGCAGTTTTTACGAACACTCTTCCTGCGAACGCGAAATGTCCACTACTGCACACTGAGAGCAGAGCTGCTCATGTCTCTTCACGACCTGGACATCAGTGAGATCTGCTCTGTTGACCCCTGCCATAAGGTAAAGGACAAACAGTGATGAAGTGGTGAATCAGTGGAGTAACACCATTGTATCACTGAAGACCCCAAACCATGTGCTTCCTTTGTGTTACATGTTTTTCTCCTTTGTGTCTCTGTTGCGTGTGCTGTGACAGTTCACCTGGTGTTTAGACGCCTGCATCCGTGAGAAGTTTGTGGATGGCAAGCGAGCCAGAGAGCTGCAAGGTTTCCTGGATGGAGTGAAGAAAGGACAAGAACAAGTCCTCGGGTAACAGATGAGGATATGCTTACAGTTTATGAACTCAGCTGTTCATCTGCAATGAAAGGGTGAATTCATCTTTGGAGAGTTTGTGTGCATTCCAGGGACCTGTCCATGATCCTGTGTGACCCGTTTGCTTGTAACACCCTGGTCCTGAGTATCATGAGGAACCTGCAAGAGCTGCTGAGTCAGGATGCTTTACCCAGGGTGAGCATACTGTGCACGAGGACGCAGGAAACATCCTGACCCAATCATGCATATGGTGTCATGGTATGCTCCTCATTTACAGCAGGTGGTGTTGATGGGGAAAGAAACCTATAAAGCTGTGTAGCCAGCAAAGAAAAGGAAAAAGACCTAGCAGGGAAACTTGAATGCAAACAATGTATTTTTAAGGTCCAGTGTGTAGGATTTAGGTGGATTTAATTCTAAATTGAAATTCGATCAAAATCAGCTTTAGATTTGTCCATCGAAATCAAAAGCAGGCTCAGTGATTTTTTTTCTCTCCATCCCTGCCTACTTGCGCACAACCTAAGGAAAAAACTCTTCAAAGATGACACAGCTAGCTTAGCGTTAGCCTGCAGCTGCTCTTCCAGACACTTGTCCTGATCAAACGTCTGGTACAAGAGGTAACTCTGATGACTGATTTCTTTTGGAAGAGGGTTTGATCCTGGCAGATTTCAGAAACAATTTGCAACAAACTGAATTTTTGCCTTTTGTTAACTGTTGAATCCTCAAAGGTTGGAATTTTTTGGAATCTTTATTTTGGGTGAATGTTGCTTGAACTTGCCTAACTCCAACCTGCAAAAACCCACAAGGCAAGTGTATTTGTATAGCACAACTCAGAAACAAGGCAACTCAAAGTGCTTTACAGGGGCATAACAATTACATTAAAATAACTTTTAAACTGTACATTAAATACATTAAAAACTAGTAGGAAGATGTCAAGAAACAAACATTGGTTGCAATTTGCAATCTCATCACTAGATGCCACTAAATTCTCCACACTGGCCCACACAAAACATTTTAAAAAAGCAGCTTTGCAGATGTTTTATTAGAGAGGACATGTTTCCACGTTTGTTTATGATACAGAGCTGTTCAGTAACTCTAATTGTGAACATAAGTGTGTTACTTAAGCAGAAAACTCCACAGGGAACATTTACCTATCACATATCAACTTGAATATGGATGAAATGATGAAACAGTGTCACTATAAAGGCAGTGATGTAGTAGAAGCACTGCAGCGAATAATGAAGACTAGTTTTGGTCATGTGACCAGACAAACTTGTCTTCATTAACCTCCAACACACTGCAGCTACGTCACATGATTTATTGAAAATAAATCATAATAACCTACAAGTAACATTAAACCTGAAAGGGGATTAAATATATGATATAATAATTAGTAAACTATTATTGAGTTAAATGTTGGTTTACATACTTTAAACCAATAGTTACACAAAAGAAACTGAAGAGTTATATTATTGGTTTTGCATTAAACATCCTCAGCTCACAATCTAGTCCAAACACAGTTACATTATTTCAGTGTTCTAGTCTTTCTGTCTTACAGTGTGCACATTTAGACACTGTTTAATGCAGTTATTTACCTTCTATTTGCATATTTCTATCTCTACTGTATATATGTCGTACGTTAGTTATAAAACACCGTCGTATAGATCAAATCACTGTGACTAACTGCACCATTACCAACAGTCACTTCCGGGTAGGCAGTTGATTTGCATATGCAGAGATAGTGTATGTGAAATTGGCAAACGTGTTTATGTCTGTTGTCATTTTCAGCTGTAACTTTTACATTTATAGATAGATTGTTTAACAAGTTGATCCAGCCTATCTAACGTTTCTGCTGTCTTTTTTTGTGTATTATGTTGCTCTGCTAGTGTCTTTGGTAAACCAAATCTAGACAACAACAACAACATCCCACTGCTGGTCCGGTGAACTGCTAGTTTGGGGTGAACTCAAGCTGTCAATTTCTATGAAAGCATCAAACGTGTTTTAGATGACGAAGTATCTCTTTGAAATAACACCATGAAAAAGGCAATTAAATGTACATAAGCTAGTATATGAAGCAGGGTTTTTCTATGCAGGAGGTATTGTAAACAAACTTGGAGATTTGTTGTATAGCACCAAAGCTATTTGTGCCATGTGCAGTACATACACACTAGACTGTATTGTGTGACTTAATTATTTGTTTTTCAAATGACAGCTACTGTGAATTGTTTAAGGGATAGTTTTTCTACCTCAAGTAAATGTGCTGTCACTATGAGGTTCTCTCTCTCTCACACACACACGCACACACACACACACACACACACACACACACACACACACACACACACACACACACACACACACACACTCCATTGTATCAACAGCATGTGATGTGTGTTTGTGAACAGGACAGTCCGGACCTGATGCTGCTGCTGAGGATGCTGTCCCTGGGTCAGGGGGCATGGGATATGATTGACAGCCAAGTCTTTAAAGAGCCTCGATTGGTACGTACAGTAGATGGCCTCAGCTGTATCTGTGCAGGTTTTAATGTCACTGCTAAGGTCTGGATCTAAATGGTTCAAAATTGAGTCATTTTCATTGGCATTGCATTAAAATAGATGTCAATAAATTGGCTGTAAGTCGTTGATGTTCATTTGTCTTCCTATGCGCCTGCTCTCAGGATCTGGAGGTAGTGACCCGCTTCCTGCCCGCCATGATGTCAGTGGTTGTTGATGATCACACGTTCACCGTGGAACAGAAGCTTCCGAGTGAGGAGAAGACTTCGCTGTCATACCCCACCACTCTGCCTGAAACCTTCAACAGGTAAAGCTCTGCAGCCAGAGAGACATGACTTTAGACAAAAGTTGTTTTCATGAATAGCAGCATCTCATAGTTTCTTTTTGTAGCAAGTTAACCACAGGCTTATCCATGGTGTGATGGTGATGCTTGCATCTTATACAGTTGTGATCAAATGTTTCCATCTACTTGTAAAGAACTTGAAACTACTACTTCTACAGCTCTCATGTTTCTGTGATGACTGAGTGGAGCACAAACTACGTTGTCACAAAAACATTCATGAAGCTTGGTTCAGTAATGAATTTATTATAGGTCTTCTGAAAATGTGACCAAATCTGCTGGGTCAAAAATATACATACAGTAACTAGAACGAGCAATTCTGTTGATTATAGAAAGTTGTGTGAATCAAATGTTCTTTGTAGCATGGCCTCTTAACTTCTTCTGACTGATTCTGATTGATAACAGGTGACGTTTTAATAGGACTTGTTTGATACACCCATTAGACTCAGCCACAAACACTTCCCAAAGTCCTGACCTGAACCCCAGCGAGAACATGTGGACTGTGCTGAAGAAATAAGTCTGTCATTTTTCAAACAAAAATGCTAATCATTCCCCAGTCTGCCAAAATATTTGGTTGTCTTCTGGACTGTTGGTCTGACACAACAAGCAATCAGTTGACATCACCTCGAGTATTTTTCACTTTTTTCTGACATTTTATTATCTAAACAATTCATCGAAAAAATAACCATCAGCTTAACTGATAATGTAAATAGTCATCAGTTCAAGCTATAGTATGTTTTTTATCTTTTTTGTCTCTGACATGTTCACGTTAAAGAACACCAACAAAGGTGTTCTTTAACGTGAACATGCTCATGGTCAGATTCAACTCCAGCTCACAAGCAGCTTTCATTAGACTACTTATCTGGATGCATGACTGGAGTGAAGCAGCTGTCAAAAATCTCTGGACTAAAAACTGCCAGAAAACTCCTTGTGATGCTCCTTTAGTTAGGGATGTTTTTCCTTCTTTGGGTTTCTGCGGTAAATTATGAAAAAATTCCAGAGTCAAGTATTCACCACCACCCCACCCCACCCAGGTACCTGCAGGAGAACAGAGTGGCCTGTGAAATGGGTCTCTACTACGTCCTCCACATCGCCAAACTAAGGAACAAGAATGCCTTACAGAGGTTACTACCTGGGCTGGGTGAGTATCGCTCTTCCCCTGAATTTTTTTTTTCTTCACAATAGTTCACTTTTGTTCCAGGTTCTAGCTGTGTTCTTTGTTATTGAAGATGTGATAAAATATGAGATTGTCTCTGCTTCCCCACAGTGGAAACCTACAATGACATGGCCTTTGGGGACATCTTCCTGCACCTGCTGACTGGACACCTCACACTGCTTTCTGATGAGTTTGGATCTGAAGAGTTTTGTTCAGTTGTCTTTGATGGCTTCCTTCTGACTTCTTTTTCCAGGTGGGCTAATTTTATCAGATCCAACTGTTCAGTCTAGTTCCACATCATTTAAGTGCATTATGTGCATACAACACAAAGTGGACTGAAGTGTATATTTTTTTATATTCTTGTTACATTGAACTCAAACCTCTCTGCCATGTCTATTGACCATTTTTGTTCCCGTCTGAATATTTTCCAGTAAAGAGAATGTCCACAGACACACCCTCCGAATGTTGCTGCATCTTCACCACAAGGTTCTCCCATCGTACATGGAAACTTTGATGAAAACTCTTGAACCTCCAAAACAGGTTGGCTTCCTTTCTACTGCCTTGAAATGGACCAGAATTTTAGAGATTGGTAAAATCAAGAAAAGTCTGCCTAACTTACAGTCCTACAATGACACTTGGAGGTGTCACTATGGGACTGTCTCATCACATAAAAGCCAGTGCTTTTTAAAATACCTCATATGTCAACCAGATATGTGTCTTAAAAGAGCAATGTGTAAGATGTAGGCACAATTTTAGTTTAATACATTCAAAACATGAACTAACATTATCAACAGAATGTGAAGAAACACTGTTTCAGTGACGACCTGCGTTGCAAAGATGTCTGCTGGAGTTGGTAACCAACTAGCCCCGGCCTGTCCCGTCTCATAATCAGTCACCCAAGGGGCTTCAGGTGGGAAATGTAGAAGGGCGAGTTTGCTACTGGTTCTAATAAGTCAACAAAATAAACTCACAAAATGACAAGAAAGGAAATGATTTTACAACTATTGTCCTTACTAGACAGAAAAATATAACCATACACCGTCTGAATTGAAGTTTCTCTCTTTTACTGAACTAAGATGAGCCTAATCGCCTCATTAACTCAAAACACAAACAAAACACACTTCATTCAGCCTGGACAGAAACTAAATGAACAGTGTTGGTTTGTCTTTCCACAGTCACCTCTAGTTTTGTCCAAATAAATCCTGTGAAATGTGAAAATATTCCAGCTCTACATGCAGTTTTCATCCACTGCTGATGTCCAACACTCTCTCCTCTGTCACTTCATGTCGCTCCCATCAGCTAATAGGGCCACGTAGCTCCACAGCTAACTGAGCTACTTGCTAATGGCAACTAGTTGCTACAGCCAAAGATCGCTACAGCAAAGAGTATAGTGAGCAGCAGTTAGCAGTTATGCTGCCCCCTATTGGTTTTCAGCCATCTTTAAATTCTGGCCATTTATCTGTTTTCAATATTACCTTTGGTGATCAGTGATATATATCATGTTTGGAGCTTTTTCACCGCTGACCTCATTTAAAATTGCAGCCCCAATTACATACAATTATCATTAGAGCTAAATAATTATTGATAAATTACATTCATATTGAAATGAACATTAAGCCTGCCAGCAATGAAGGTCACATTCGTTTTCATCCACAACATTGTGGATTAATTTGGCTAATGGCAAATTACACCAGCTGGTTGTCTAATTGACGAGGATAGCTAGCGTAATTTGCTGTTGGCCTAATGAATCTAGTGTGATTTCAAGTCCCCCTCCAGTGTATTTTGATATTTTTATGACATTTCATGTTTTTCTAAGTCCTTTCCTGTCAATGTTGATGAGCCGCTCTGTTTTGGCAAATAACTTAACTGTGTCTTATGTGTACAACAGAAAGTTCAATGACAAACTAGTGCCCAGCATGTGTGCATACATTTTTACTTGATTACACTGTTTCACAGAGGTTAAATCTTCATCCAGCCTATGGTGTGAACTGTTAAAGAACGGCAGTATACACTGCAGCTATTTTCATTTAGGGAAATGTGCTGTTACTTCCTCCTCCTGCTTTATACGCTGCATATCTTGAAGCTGCATCTAGCCTGAAATTTAAATAAGAAGCATCAAATTGCAACATGCTTACAGGAAATGGTATGTGCCCCAAACATCACTTAGAATTGAACCAAATTGAGGGGCGCCTCGGGGTAGCTCAGGTGGTAGGGTGTGCATCCTCATACACAGAGGCTGTGTCCTCACCGCAGCGGCCCAAGGTTTGATTCCAAGCTGTCCCATATATAAAGCTCTGAAAAGACCAAAAAATAAATAAATAAATACATAAAAAGAAAACAGCCAAATGCCAGCATCCAAACACAGTGAGACAGACCTAAAATATTATATCTATCCAGTTTATCATTTCAATAAGAGCTTTAAAACAGAGCAGCTTTATGTGTTGTACTGACACTTTATGTGACCACAGAGCAGCGAGCCGGTGAAGGAGCTGTACACCCAGCTGACGGAGAAGCTGGAGGCCCAGAAGAAGAGCCCCCCACCTCTAGAAGAAACTCCATCCCTGGATCTGGGGCTGCACCCAGTGGCTGTCCCCACCACCGCCTCCACCCCAACCACGCCTCTCTGAGGAGAGAAAACCAGAACTTTCCATCAGTGACTGACTGTAAATGCAGCTGCCAGTTGACTCGTGAATTTTCAAAAAGACTGAACATTTTACATTAATGTTTATTGAATGATTTTTCATGGAAGTTTACTTTCTTTAGATGTTTGTCTCTGATGGGGTCTTCTAGCTCTGACAGTGTAGTCCAGTGGGAGAGGGCAAGGGTGGCAGGGGTCATCACTTTTCTAAACTTTGTGCTCTTGCATTATTGTCCAAATATACAGTATTTTCATATGTAATTGGGCTATCAGTGTGTTACATTTGAATTGTGTCAGTAGTGCAACAAACATGTAAATAAATGATTATTTAGAAATATAAAGTGTTGTTATTTTGTAACAGGTAAAGTGATTAGATGCAGTGCCACATCTTATGCAGCGTTGACACCTCTCTATAGATTCCCCTGGTAACCACACGGCACATATGTAGGCAGTGTGAAAGAGAAGCAGTTAGTGTGTTTTACTGTGCTCAACAAACTGAGGACAACTAACACTGGTAAGATCTTTTCACACTGTTTAAATGAGCAACCAGTGAGGGGTGAGGTCTCTAAATACTACTTTTGAAAAATTGAACGTCACCTATATGAATAGTACTTGAGCAAAAGTCTTACGGTATCCAATATTAAATGAATCAAAAGAGAGAAGTGAATTATACATATATTTACATATGTATACATAGTACAGTATATACTGTACTATGTATACATAGTACAGTATATACTGTATACTATGGGTCGACTGATTATGAGCCTGGCTGATTATTGGATGCCATATTCAGCATTTTTCTGATTATTGTCTTGTTTTGCTTTTAAATCTGATTGCCAATAAAAAAAATAAAAGTAAATTTAAAAATGCACTTCTTTGGCATCATGCAATCTGCAAAGTAACTAGTAACTAAAGTTATCAAATAAATGTAGTGGAGTAAAAGTACAATATCTGCCTCCAAAATGTAGTGGGGTGGAAGTATAAAGTAGCAGAATATGGAACTACTCGAGTAAAGTATAAGTACCTCAAAACTGTACCTAAGTACAGAACTTGAGTAAATGTACTTAGTTACATGCCACCATCGTCTCCAAGGGAAAAAAAACATCCTCTGCAGAGATTGAACAGTAGAAGCATGACTTCATTGGGATGAATTATATTTTGCACATTGTACTGAGCCCACCTCCTGTGTATGCTCACCATGCCTCCCTGTTCTTCATTATTTGTACATTGTTCATTTGGCAACACCCTACTGACTCCCACACACCCTGCTTACTAAAAGTACTTTAGACCCTGTATCTATTTAAGATATTAACTGCTGAACTTCAAGAAAGTTTTCCTGTGTGATTATCGATAATCTTGGAACAAAACTCTAAAAGTTCCTCCAAAAGTCAGCAATTATTTTATTTAATTTATTTCATGTTTGATCTAGAATAACTATAAAACAAGGGTAGAACTGAAAAGATTGGGTTCCTTTCTTTTACTGGCTACTATTCTGCATTTTTTTAAGTGACCAATCAGGTTGGATTTTGTGATGGTCTCAGTATTTTATTTTATTTTATTTTATAGCTACTTAAGCATTTTATTCCATCTGTCTGTCTGTCTGTCTGTCCATCTATCTATCTATGGCTGAAATGTGCTTTATTTGGAAGCAATTCATGATGTGCCCAGCCGCCCACTCCCCACACGACAACATGACATCATTGACTTGACGTATAAATGAGCAATACGAGAACCAGATGAAATGAATGCAAACAAATGTAAGGCAGCCGGTACGGGTCGGCACCGGGGTCGATCCGCCCAGATGAGATGAGCCCAGAGGTGGCTGCTACAGAGCCGGTTACGACTGTCTGCTCGCTTTTTGTTTGTTTGTTTGTTTTTTGTAATTCCTTTCCCAACACTTATCTAAAGGGGAAAGCTTGGATCTAAACATCAGTTTAGCTGTGGAGGATCCTATTAACATTGTTTAAACTTGGCGTTTCAGACTACTAATTTTTACCATAAAACCTGCGTTATGGTCTCGACAAGAAGTGACAATTCCAACAACTTTATGAAACTTCGACACTTCATACATCCTATTGCTAAAGAAATTGTCAAAATCAAAGCAGCAGAGGCAGAGAGATCCATATTTTTCAAACGGGTCAAGCTCCAAAAACACAGGATCCTAGATTTCCCACAATGCAACCCAGCATGCGGAACATTGTTTGTTAAAACGGCAAAAAAAAGTCATTAACAATAATTCATTACAGTTACACATGATATACACAAGGACTATGTATGTGTAGTTGTTTCTTTGACTTCATATATGACAATATGATAATAATGCCCAAGCCAGTGTTACTCATCACTATTAAACTACATTGTCTGAAATATCAGAAATGTCAGGAGCCCCCACACTGAAAAGATGAACTGACATCTTTTTCAAAACTTAATGAGAGGCACCTGACTGAAACTAAAAAAGGCCTGTCTGTAGTCCTCAGCAGGCAGCTCCACCCAGGGCAGCTACTGTTCACATACAGCAAAGGTAGTGTGAAAGAGAAGCAGTTGGTGTGTCACTGGACTGAGAGCTTCAACTCTGGTAAGATCTTTTTAAACTACTTAATGTGCACGAGCAAACGCAGGCCAGACATGAGAATAAGGTATTAGACTGACATGTTACTTGTCATAACAATCATTAAGCAATGCTCTGTTTATACACTTTACAGTGTAACTATGGGTGTCAAGTGAAGCGCAAACCTGAATAAATGAGTGGAGAAACAAATTCAATCAATCAATCAATCAATCTCTGTTTGTGTAGCACCTTTTGTATAGGGCTAGTAGACCTTTCATACAGGTGAGTGTAATTTTAAGTGCTTTACAGATTATCAAGCTGAGACTAATGCACATGAGAAAAAGAAATCTGAAATTGAAAATGTAATAATAATACCAATAAAATAGAATCAAGAGGGAGAAAAAACCTTTAAAGATCTTAAAATTACAATAAATAGATAAAATGAATAATTGCCATGAACCAAGATGCACTGAAGGCTTGTATTGGAACAAGACCTTATTAAGATCCGTTGTGTTTAATTATCACACATCTGTATATAGATACTGTATGTTTAGCAAAAAAACCTATGGTGAAATAGTTCACTTACTTGTTAAGGTTAAGGTTTTAAGATCAATTGGGTTGCCATACAGTCAACCACAGTAGTTTACCCGAAACTTTCCCTTTGGGGAAGTGATGAAAAAGGGTGTGATGTGTGAATTTAGACGTGAGACACATAAGATGAATCTTAGTTCCTTAGCAATACTAGAACAGAAAGAGTTTTTTACTGCTTAAAGGGGCCAGTGACAACCTGATCTAAGTGTGAGTGTAGATGCTGTATGTATCCTCCAGGTAGACAAAATAACATGAACACTGTGCTATAGAATTTGATACAAACAATAAAAAAAGGTCCATACTTATGAAAAAGAGGTAGTGGTGTGCTTGAGGAAATGTGATGTTCATGTGATGGGTGTAATTCTGATGTCTGTTAGTTTGGTTGTTTCTCATGTTGGTGCAGGATATGTTTTATCACTTGGGGAGGCGTGTCATCTTCAACATGGGATTCACTGACATCACCACCTGCATTCACAGTCAGGATTGTGTGACACTCCTTGCCAAGTTTACGAAATGTTTGCTTGATCTTTGTCTACCATTTTGTACCCTGATGAAGACCTTTAAGATTGAAACTAGTCTGTGTTTTATTGTTCTGTAAATAGCCATGTTTTGAATAAAGGCTTTTAAGTCTAATTCAAAAATCTTTGTTCCTGCTCCACGCACAAGTGCCTGAAGTTAGTTTTTTCCTCTCAATACAAAAAGGTCAAGAAAGAGTTGGGATTTTCACAAAGTTGTATTTATTGTATGGATGTTGGATTGAATGGAAACAAATGTATGTGTTGTTTGCCATTTTGTGTGATTTTGCGCAACCAGTGGAGCTGGGGTATCGATTCTACTGAGATTTATTGGTCTAGCTCGAATCCTAAGGCTAAAAGTAGCTTCTGGTTCGAATACGCAGGAACTAAAAATTAGGGGCGTGTCAGTCTGAACTTTAACCCTCCTAAATTTTTTGGTCTTACAGTAATTCACAGAGCATTTTAACACTTAAAGCAACATTATGTAGTAATTGGCATTTGTGCAATTTAGTGTGTAACAGTTTGTCAGATGTAATGTAGGTGCTAACTACAAACAAAACTCATGACATCAGAACAATGTGATGTGGTGAAAACTTGTATGTTTCAGTGAACATGTATGTAACGCTGTGATCCTACCCTCTCACTGAAGTTACATAGAGCAGGAACAAGAGACAGAGACACCATTCACCCTGTTACAAGACACTGTACCATCAACATGACTCTGACGCTGATAGTTTAAGGCAAGGCAAGTTTATTTGTATAGCACAATTCAGACACAAGGCAACTCAAAGTGCTTTACAGGCGCATAGAATTACAGTAAAAGCATTTAAAATACATTAAAACAAAACATTAAAACAAGTTAAGAAATAGGAAAGTAGGCTAAAATAGAATAGGTTTCCTACGCCAGCTTCCTGGTTTTTGCTGGATTTACCTCCCATTGTTCTACTTGTCACTCGTCCCAGTGCACTTTATATTTGTCCTTAAGACCCGGTCGTCACCGTGAATTCAGTTTGTTTACGCCACAAATTCTGAAAAAGCAGCCAACCAGCGGTGATAACGTTGGGTTACAGGGTAACCCTGGTTCTCTGAGTATAGAGAATATCTCTCCACCACATATAGAATATATGTTATGGGGATTGCTGACATCCTGGCAGCTGACGTGAATAATCATTTAAGACACACCACGCCTACCGTGGCTTCCCCTGCGCCGTCTATAAGTAGACCCCGCTGCGCAGAGTACCGTTGATTACTCTGATTTGAACTGGTCCCGAGCGGCCTCGATGTGGAGAGATATTCTCTATACTCAGAGAACCAGGGTTACCCTGTAACCCAACGTTCTCTTTCGTATGAGAATATCTCTCCACCACATATAGAATATATGTTATGGGACTCTGTAAGACACACCGCGAGGGTACCAAGGAGACAGAGCAGACGCCGCTCCTATAGCCACTCACTCTGGTATTTTCGAATGAGACGTCACTGCCACCGGGTGCAAAAACCAAACAAAAACACAGTGTGTGCAAATCACCCAAGAACTATATACAAACATTTGGGACATCACCCTGGCTGGTCTAACACCAGCACAGGGGCATAGTGGATTCTTCGTCTATTTCGAAGTGGCCCTCAGCACACGCTCACCGAAGGAGGTGCTGGCAGCCACATTCAAACAATAAAACCGCATAAACGGGGTCGGGGTCGACCATGTAGCGGCTGCACATATCTCTGAGAGGGTGGCGCCCCGCCATAAGGCCCAGGAGGTCGACACGCCCCGCGTGGAGTGTGCCTTTACTCCCACTGGCACCGGCTCGCCTGCTTCTCTGTATGCCTGTTGAATTGCCTCCACGACCCAATGGGACAGCCTAGCCTTAGACACTGGCTCACCCAGGCACTGGGGCCTGAAACAGACAAACAGCTGATCTGTTTTCCTGAATGCCGCCGTACGCTGAATATAGATCTTCAGTGCTCTGACCGGACATAGCGCTGACTCCTCCTGACCCTCGCCTGCCTCCTGGGAGGGCCTAAGGGAGCGCAGCTCCACTGACTGACTCAGGTGAAAGTCGGTGAGCACTTTCGGCAGGAACGCCGGATTCAGACGCAGGATGACTCCTGTGTTGTCTGGCAGAAACCTACAGCAACTCTCATGTACAGAGAGAGCCTGCAGTTCCCCCACCCTCTTGGCTGATGTTACTGCCAAGAGGAATGCCACTTTGAGCGACATCCACTGAAGGCTCACAGATTCCAGGGGCTCAAAGGGCTCCTGCTCTAAGGCAGACAGAACCCGACCCAGGTCCCACGTCGGGCTGGCTGGCCTCCTGCTGCGTGGCACAAGCCTGTGCGCACCCTTCAGGAACTGTGATAGAAGGCCGCTGTCATCCACAGATAGCCTAGCCTCACCCACACGAGAGGCCTTGATGGCTGCCACCACACCTCTCAGGGTTGATGGTGATTTCCCCGCCTCCAGGAGCTCCTGCAGGTACCTAAGCACCTCTGGGGCCGAACATGTCACTGCGCTGATCTTGTTAGTGGCACACCATGACACAAACAGCTCCCAGCGATAAGAGTATGCCGCCCTGGTCGATGGGGCTCGAGCACTCTGCAGGGTCTGAACCACAGAGCTTGTGAGCCCCATGTCTAATAGACCAGCCCTCTCAGGGGCCAGGCCCAGAGATTGAGCCCCTGGGGAAAGGGATGAAACAGGGTCCCGTTTGCCTGGCTCAGCAGATCCTGGCGAACTGGCAGTTTCCATGGTGTCCCGTCCAGGAGTGGTGTCACCCACGAGAACCATGTCATGTGGGCCCAGTCTGGCGCCACCAGGATCACACGGACCTCCTCCCGACTGATCCTCTGCAGCAGGTTGTGCAGAAGGCTGAATGGGGGAAAAGCGTAGAGCAGCCCCTGAGGCCACTGGTGTGCCATGGCGTCGATTGCCCAGAGGAGGCGAGTCCCTCCCCACGGAGTAGAACAGCGGGCAGTGAGCATTGTCTCCCGAGGCAAACAGATCGGCCACCACTCTGCCGAAGCGGTACCAGATCTCCTCTACCACTGCTGGGTGCAGCCTCCAGTCCCCTGGATGTGGTCCACTCCTGGAGAGGAGGTCTGCCGCTACATTCCCCACTCCTGGCACATGCATGGCCCTGACTGACAGGAACCGCGTATATGCCCATGTCCACAGATTGTGTGCAATCCTGCACAGACATTGAGAGCCCATGCCTCCTTGTCTGTTGACATATGCTGCCGCCGTGGTGCTGTCGGTTCTTACAAGAACATGGCGGCCCTGCAGCCTCGGCAGAAAATGCCGAAGGGCCAGGTGAATTGCCCTTAGCTCTAACACATTGATATGCTGGCCCTGGCTGAGGACACCCCAGCGCCCGCTGGTGCCCCTGCCTTCGTGGAGAGCGCCCCAGCCCTCGAGGGATGCATCCACAGACATCACCTGGCGACGCAGGACTGGACCCAGCCTGCTGCCTCTCGAGATGTTCGATGGCACCCTCCACCACCTGAGGGCCACACACAACCTCCTGGTGATCAGTACCATTGCCCGTAGGTCTCCCTGCTGGCACAAGCCCAGACTGTAGAGACACCGCTGCACTGGGCGCATGTGCAGAAGAGCTAGTGGTACAACCTGCACAGCAGCAGCCATGAGGCCCAAGAGGCGGAGACACAGCCTCCAAGTGACTCTGGCCCCTAGACGAAAATGTGTGAGACAATCGCTGAGGGAGTCCTGTCTGTCCTGAGTCAATCTCACCAATCCCGTCCTGGCATCCAGCCACATGCCTAGGAACTGGGTGGTCTGAGCTGGCTGCAGACTGCACTTTCTGTCGTTGATGCACAAACCCAGGTCCTGGATGTGTGACAACAACATTTCCACGTGACGACGACATTGCTGCTCTGTCTGAGCGCATATTAGCCAGTCGTCGAGGTAATTCATTACCCTGAGACCCTGCCGCCGCAGAGGCCCCAAGACTGCGTCCATGCACCTGGTGAAGGTGCGGGGAGCTAGTGAGATGCCAAAGGGGAGGACACAGAATTCGAAGGTTTTGCCGTCGAAGGCAAACCTGAGAAATCTCATGTGGCCCTCCCAAATTGGTATTTGGAAATATGCGTCCTTGAGGTCGACTGTTGCAAACCAGTCGTCCACAAGGACAGCCTGTTTCACTCGTGGCACCGTCAACATCTTGCACCTCAGAGGTCAGAGGAACTTGTTCAGGCCCCTGAGGTCCAGAATTGGCCGGAGTGTCCCATCGCGTTTTGGGATAAGGAAATAATGGGAGTAAAATCCTGCCTGCCTGTCTTCCTGCCCCACCTCTCTGATAGCCTTTTTGGCCAGAAGAGTGGTCAGTTCTGAGCGCAGGACCTCTCTGTGCTGGTGATCTGCGACAATGGAAAATGCAGGCACCGTAGTCACAGGAGGGGTGCTCAGAAACTGAAGACGATACCCCTTGGTCATTGTAGAAACAACCCAGGGGTCCGCCCCCAGGGCCTCCCATGAAGCCTGAGACCCCTGAGGGCGGAGGCAGGCTGGGGGAGATGTAGCGTCAGGATCGGGACTTTGGGCCTTGGGGTGCTTTACCACCACGGCCCTTGTTCCCCTTTCCACCACGCCGTGCCGCATCCAGCCTAACCCTCAGATCGGGCAGGGGTTGACTGAACCGCTGCTGCTGCTGCTGCTGCTGCTGCTGCTGCTGCTGCGGCTGTTGCAGCCGACGCCCTTCCTGCCAGCCGGTGTTCGGCCTCAAAGTGCTAGACATCTCTCGGGCTGCGCGACGAGCCTCCTGCGCCTGCTGGATCATCGCTGTCGCGTCTGGTCCAAACATAGCCGTTGGCTCCACCGGCAGCCTGAGTAGACACGCCTTGTCTTCAGGCTGCAACTGGGACTGCGACAGCCACAGGTGGCGACGTGCCTGCCAGAGCCCTGACAAGGCCTTGCCCGCTGCCACCCCTTGCTCCCTCATGATCTTAGGGAGAAGTGAGGAGACCTCCTGTAGTTCACCTACCAGCTGTCCCCCACCCTCTTCTGATAGTTGCTGGACCAAATGCCGCTGATACAGAGACAATATGGCTGCCGTGTTGGCCAGTTTTGTCTGAACTGCCATCACGCTATGCATTCTTTCAAGCAAGCTATCCATTGCGCTGCAGTTCTTGCTTCGGCTTTTCCCTTTCCCCAGAACTGATTTGGAGGGAGCCACCAGAGCTGCCAATGCCGTGTCCACAGAGGGTGGTGGCCCGCAGCCAATCCTCTCTGGAGCATTTACTGCAGTCATGGCTCGACAGAGCCCAGACCAGTGACCCACTGTCAGTGGTGTCTTAAACTGCTTCCTGACCACATCCTCAAAATCTGAGAGGAGGGGCACCAGGAACCGCGGCGTAGGTTGAAACCCTCCCATCTCGTCATCAAAGCGCGATGGGGCAGGTTCTTGGCCGGGTGGCATGTCCACCTCCAAGGCAGCCGCGGCCCTGCTGATAAGACCTTGTAGACGAGGCGACCGCTTCTCGTCAAACTCCTCCTCCCCTTCCCGTTGATCTATGGAAAGGATATCTATCTTTGTTTTTGTTTTTCACGTCGTCTGATCTGCAGTGAAAATCAGAGGATCAACGGTACTCTGCGCAGCGGGGTCTACTTATAGACGGCGCAGGGGAAGCCACGGTAGGCGTGGTGTGTCTTAAATGATTATTCACGTCAGCTGCCAGGATGTCAGCAATCCCCATAACATATATTCTATATGTGGTGGAGAGATATTCTCATACGAAAGAGAACCTTAAGAGACCCCTTGTCTCCACTTGGTTCCACTCTGACCTGAGTTGGCCCCCAATCCAGCGGTAAAACAGCTTAATAGGAAAAAACATCTTTTCTTCCTATTAGCTCCGGCGTTCCCAGAACCGGTATTACTCTGCCCTGAATTGGTCCGAGTCGCCCAACTATCACAATGATCAACAGAAATCCAGCAAAAATTACTATTCACAATAATAGAAAACAAAAGTCACAGAGAAAATAAAAGGTGAAAATTTAAGGTGAAGAAGTGAAAATCAGGTGTTTTGAGTTAATCTCACAGCACAAATACTCTGAGTTTAAGCAGCAGTAGAAGATAACCAAGAGGACCTTGTTGTATGCAGCCCCAGATTGGCAAAAACCCATATACACTCCAGTGAATTTGCGAAACAGAAAGCCAACTTTACTCTCTTCCCGTACTACTTAAATCCTACTTGAACACACAGCTCAAACTCTGAAGCTCAACAAACGTTTTTTTATTTTGCTTTATGTGTTTTTGTCTCAATAAATATTACATTTCTTTATTGATGTATCATTATTATTATTGTAATTGGAGCATATCATACGTCGTTACTGTTGTTGGAATCCTGTTGTGAGTTACATTAAGTCAATGAAAAAGAATGCATACAATTACATGTTTTTTTAGTGTTGATGAATGAAATGTATGAAAACAGTTGCATTTGTAATAAATGACACTGAAGTGCAACATTCTGTTCTTTTCCCACAGGTGTAAGAAACAAGTGGATCTTTGAGAAGATGAAGCCGCTGGTGGTTTCCTCACAGCTTGGAAATAGCAGCAATGACTCTGGATCTTGCATGGGGGAGTCCCAGCACGTGTCCATCACCATCCTCATGTGCCTGGTCTTCTTCCTGGGCCTCCTCCTCAACTTCTTCAGCCTCTGGGTATTCTGCTGCCGAATGCCCTGCTGGACCTCAGGAACCACACTGCAGTTCAACCTGGCCATCAGCGACACCATCGCCACCCCGGTCACTCCCATGATGGCGGTGTTCTTTGCCATTGGCAACAACTGGCCATTTGGTCGGTTCCTGTGCCAAGTCAAGATTGCCCTGCTTAGTTCGCATTTTTACGGCAGCACTATATTCCTCACCCTCATCAGCATCCACCGGTACACAGCCGTGGTGCACTTCAATAGAAACTCCTGCATGAAACAGAAGCAGTTCGTCAGGAAGATGTGTGCAGTAGTTTGGTCTCTGCTACTGATCCAGTCTCTGATCTACGCGGCCATGCTTCCTCCAACTAAAGAGGGCAGTCAGCGTCAATGCCTCACCATTCATCAGAAGAACCTGACAAACACCTACTTTGTCATTAACTTCATACTGTTCATCTTTGGGTTTCTTCTCCCTTTCCTTGTGTCAGCTGTCTGCTATGGCCGTCTGGCGAACACCCTGACTCGCCTGAACATTAGCTCAGCTAAAGGTCTGAAAGTCAAGCTGAAGTCTCAGAGGATGATCGGCGTGTGTCTGCTCATATTTGGGTTGTGCTTCCTGCCAATGAACATGGTACGAACTGTGGGAGTGATAATAAAAAAATACTACCCACAACAATGCCATCTTCTTCTGCAGATTGAGACGGCGTACTATGCATCTTGGATCTTAGCAGGAGTTAACAGCTGCCTCGACCCACTGTTGTACTGTTTTGGTTCGCAAAATTTTCGAGATGCATTTAATTCCTTCAGGATTAGGCAGGGCGACAGTCCAAACAGAAGTGACTCAGAAATGACTGCAAATCAGTTACGTTGAGTCACCGACTGTGACCAATGTTTTTGGAGGCCCAGGATTCAATGCTTGTGGATGGACCCTCTTTGTGACAGTGAACTCTCCTTTAATATGATAAAAGAAACAAAAAAACAACTAAGTTCTTAGTTGGTTGACAATCCGGGCCTGGTTGAGAAGATTTCCCTGTAGGTTTTACACACTGACACCCTCAATTTGATGAGTTCCCCTTATTTCTTAGTCTCTTAAGAATACCCTAGGGTAAGAATATACTGTATCTCTTTTGTGGAAAGTTATTCTTTTCCATGCTAGAGTTTGGCTCAGGCCTACAACTGATACCTGAAAACGGCTCTCACCCACACATTTAAAAGAATAGTTTGACATTTTCGAAAATACGCTTTGATTCCAAGAATCAGATGAAAAATTTAATACCCCTCTTTTGCTTGTGTGGTAAATATAAAGCTACAGCATCCAACCAGCCAGGCGCTTTGGGTCACTTTAGGCTAACCAGCTGCTAGCTGTAGCTTCTTTTCTGTACAGATTCAAGAGATATACATTAAGTAAAACTTGCCAAACATTGAATAATTCCTTTAAGACCTGAACCTGGCTGAAAATACTTTGGTACTGAAAATTTGTGGACAACAGCCAAATTTGTCACCCAAACCCAACCTTAGACCCAAAACTCTGTTTCTGCTTTATTTTATCCACCGCTTGTGGTTAGCTTGATAAGCTAATGCAACTTCATACTGGCCATTGCCTTGCCTTGCCTTGCCTTGCAGCACATGACACACAGAGATACAATGTTTGGCACAGTCAGAGAATAAGAGAGACATTTCAGAAGAAATGACATTTGAAAATATCTGAAACTGAACCAGAAGATTTATGCAACAAAACATCCTGAACCTGACACAAACCCTATACTCTGTCAGGATCCTTCTGGGTGGGGTGTGGAGCAGAATTCCTACTGTTTGCTTTTAACATCAAGTAACTGAATGTCAGTCTGCTTTTGCCATGATTTTACTTCCATTACCTGTGGATTTCACATTGAACTGACTCAAATTTTAGGCAAATGTATGATATCAGAATTCTAATTTTTAAACTTTTTCCAAGATGCATCACCCACAGTTGTAAGGTTGCATTTATTTACCCATAGATATCAACTGCTTAATAAAACTGCAAACTGGATGTTGCACAGAGCCAAGAACAATATATACTGACTATACAATACTGGCCTTATAAGTTGAAGGGTTTAACAGAGCTCATAGCATCCATGAAGCTCAGATGATTCATAACCTGATCTGTGTGTATGGACTGATTATGAGACAATGGTCCCCTGGGCACTGGTGCCTTAAAGCCCCCCTCATACCCAGCCATTTTGTTCACGATGGGATCTCTGACTCCTACATTCCTGCCCCAGCAGATCCACACTAGCAGCCTTCTCCACAGACACAAAATGTTTGAGGATACTAAAAAAATGTGATTAAAGAGCATCAAAGAAAACCTGTGATGCAGGCTATATTTTCAGGTATTTTGTGGTCAAACTTATTTACTTGCTTTGCTAATGTTAATTTAGGCTTGTGGTCGCCAAGTGTGCAGCTGTATTACTGTATGTGGTAAAAAGCTAATAAAAGTGCAAGTGCCACTGTTGCAAAGACAACTGGATCACTTTCCATTTTCTTCATAGTAGCAACTACCACCAACACAAGACAAAACATGAGTGTATTCATAAGCTCAGTCTATAATAGAAATGCTGCCAGGCTGCCAGCCTGACTGAATCACCAGCTTCATTTCCCCAGGAGATTTGGTGAATATGAATATTGCATATAATGTGATTTTATATGGAACCAGTCTAAATGCAGATGATGTAATTGTTCTGGAACCATTACATTGTGCAATCAACATTTACTCCGTTCGTCCATTGCCAGTTTAAAATCATATTTGCCATATTCACCATCTAACATGCTGACATTTGCAAGTAAGCACTAAGCATAAAGTACAATTGTTGCTGATTGGAAGGTCACTGGTTTGGCAGGGTTAGGGTTACATAAATAAGCAAAATTTACACTTGATGGTGGCACCAGAGAAAAAGTTAAAGAAGTCATAACGATTCATCCTGAGGGGAATGTGAATGTCTGAACCGGACTGCATGGCAATCCATTTTAATATTGTTGAGACATTGCAGAAAACATACCATAAATGTCAGCCCCATGGAAACACTACAGAAAAAGTCAGAGGATCACAAAGTCAGTGGGATTCAACATCTGGGAACCATAAATGTTTTGAAAAATTTGGTATGATTCTGTCAAGTAGAGATATTTCTCGGAATACGTACGGCCCAACAATAGCTTTTTTGGCGATTGCCTTTACGCTTCAAAAATCCTAGGAAAATTAAATGGCCAAATGGGACTCAGGATGGCCAAGCAACGGGAAATAAGACACTGTTGTGGCGACATCCTTACGGAGACCTGTCTCCACCACAACATCCCGGTCAGGATCTAGCTGGTGGACTGTGTCTGAGCAGGATCACCATCTTGTTGCTTACATTCACCCTGATTCAAATGTAATGTGTTAATATATACATATATAGATACATTACTGTATGTATGTTCTATGTTTGTGTAGCATGAAGGAGTTTACATACAATCATTTTGAATCATAGGCTTATTAACAAAAGGATCCATGGTGACGCTAACCTCTGGGCTAGCTACAAAAATACATCATCCCTTTCCTGGAAAGGTGAATTAAAAGTAGCTACAAGATGGAGAAATCTATTCTGGGTGAGTCAGTCATGACAAGAAGCAACTTCAGATGACTTCATTCACTTCACTCAGTACAAGAGAAACAAAGAAATCTTAAATGTTACGTTTATAAAGGCTGCAGTCTGCTTGAGCAGTTTAAATTGGATGATGTCATGAGAAACACATGATCAGACGGTCACCTTATCTTAAGGCTAGGCTTACTGCTGTGCCCCTGTGTAATAAATGTGCCATACACACACCTGATTATCCTTCTCATTTTGAAGAGGTCAGTGACGTCAAACGAAGGGGCGGGGCTAGAGACTGGTAAATGTGCGTATTGTTGCTGGTGCGCACAGGTGATCTCCAGTGCGGTGTGGACCGGGGAGAACATGGGGAAGCTTCAGGAGTTTGAGATCGCGTTTGACAAAAACAAAGTGGTGTACAGTCCGGGCGAGTCCATCTCTGGATCCGTGACCTTCAAACTGGGCCAGCCGCTGCAGTGTAAAGGTGAGAGCTCGATCATTCTGCGTGCATGTGCGCACCTGGTGGGAAAACATCGCCGTCGCTAAACACGGAAGTGAGAGATTCAGCCGAGATTACACGGGCTGTAATTCAGGCCTGTCACACTATAATTTGACTTTGGACATAGCCTGTTTGAACATCACTTAAATGTTGGTGGTTTCTGCGGCAGGTTGGTCTGAAATGAGCTTTTTATTGCATTTTTCTACAGCCACCACAGTTCTGTAATCTCCCTACAGATTGGTTCTGGATCACCGTCAGACAGGTTTTAATGGGACCTAATTGTACATTTGAGTGATGTTCTTTCTTGTACCACCTTAATTCTAAAAACAGGGCTGTTAGTGGGATTATTGAAGAGCCCCTGTCCCCCTCCCACACAAATATTTGACAGCACACCAAAGATGGACTCCTAACTTTCTCTGAGAGTTGTTTTTAAAATATAATTTATCCAGTTACTCTTCAGTTACATACGCCATGAAGGTTATTTTCCATCAAGGAGGTCTCTGTCCTGTGAAAACCACACCTTTCCCCAACATAATCCTTTCATAAGTAAGAGAGCAACAGGCCTGTCCTCAGCTGTGTGGCATTAAACTACATTGTCCAGATAAGCCCATGTGTTTTTAAATGGTTTGTTTCATCCAAGAAATGTGAGAAATTTCTCAGCCCATAAAAGGACAGTTTATTTTGGGGAAAAACACCAGTTGTGGTCTGGCAGTGTGCAGCCCAACATCTCATGAATGTTTTTGTTCTTTAGTGTGATGCTCTTTGTGAGTAAGAGGCCAAAGAGACCTTGGAGTTTTAAACATGTCACATGTTGGAAATCCTGGATCAGTGTGTCAGTGTCTGTATCTGCAGAGACCTGGCCTTCTGCTTGTACTTTCTTAGTTTCTTCGTTTTGTGCTGAGATTCTGGAGGAAGATAATTGATGGTTCAGTCTCATTCCCATGTCATCAAATACCAACACTTGGAGCTGGTGGCTTACCAAAATTTCTGTTGCTCAACTAATTGATTCATCGACCAGGCTAACACTTGTAGCTATAATTTGTAGTGCTTGAAGGTGTAGTCTATCAATGAATTAATCATCCAAAAATGAAAATAAATCAACACTTGGACAATATCAATTCTTTAACACATTTCTGAAGCAAAAATGCCCAAACCCTTCTGCCTCCAGCTCCTCTATTGAAGCAAAGACAGTGGTGATGGTTATGAACATCAGAATAACTAATTGGAAAATGTAACCACTGAATCTCAGTGTTTAGATTTAAATACAACTAATAAAAAACAGTGACATATTTTACTATGAAAACCATCCGTCTGAATGGACATTTTCAGACATCCTTTTAGAAATGTGCTTGTTTTTTTTAAGGTTCACAAATTCAGAAAAAGAGTTAAGCTGCTCAAATGAATTTGTGTTTGTTTCATCGCATGACAGAAGTCTGATCCAATCCATTTAGGATTGTTATTCTTGGCAACCTTAATGTCTAAGTTAGAATTTTTCATCTTGAATTTTTTATATCTAAATGTCATCAATTGAATTATTAAACTATTGGACACAGGATGACACTTGTTTCAGTTTCTTGAAGACGTTTCACCTTTCATCCAAGAGGCTTCTTCAGTTCTAGCTAACTGGAGAGGAGTTTGGAGGATATTAAACTCTGTGTGGGAGTGTCCTTATAGAGTGGTTAGGGCCACTTGTGGGTCGTTGATCCAACCAGCCTTCATGTGGGTTGCTAAGGATAGATGAGCCCAGGTGTAAATGGATGTTAAGCTGTCTGGGGAGAGAACTCAGTACAGCATTGTAGGTGGGTGATAAGTAATGTCTTAGGCCACCTCCTCTGTTCAAAGACGGTTGTTTTAGTTTGACATGGATGGATTCCTTTACTCCTCTTTCAAACCATCGGTCTTCTCTGGACAAGATGTTTACATTGTTGTCCTCAAAGGACAATGTGCCATTTGTTTATGGAGAGCTTGTGTTGTCTCAAACCTGCCAACACGCTGAAACAGAAACTTGTCCATCCTAAGGACAAAGCACCCAGGCATAAACAGAGTAATGTAGTTTATGCTGTT
Organism: Pagrus major; assembly: GCF_040436345.1. NCBI lineage: Eukaryota > Metazoa > Chordata > Actinopteri > Spariformes > Sparidae > Pagrus > Pagrus major. The sequence continues at coordinate 3,038,694 of NC_133219.1, read as the reverse complement.
CAGTGCAGCCAGGACTGCACAGATTTGTACATTGGGGAGACAAAACAACCTCTCCATAAACGAATGGCAGAAAAAGATGTAAAGGGATCCATCTATGTCAAACTGGAACGACCGCCTTTGAACAGAGGAGGTGGCCTAAGAAATTACTTATCACCCACCTACAATGCTGTAATGAGTTCCCTCCCCAGACAGCTTAACAACCATTCACACCTGGGCTCACCTAGCACTAGCAACCCACATGAAGGCTGGTTGGATCAATGGCCAGCAAGTGGCCCTAACAACTCTGTAAGGTCACATCCAGACAAAGCTTAAAAGCCTGCAAACTCCCCTCCAGTTAGTTAGAGCTGAAGAAGCCTCTTGGATGAGAGGTGAAACGTCTTCAACAAACTGAAACAAGTCCAGGTGCCTACGGTACAGCACTTAGATTTCATCTAAGTGTACTTCTTCTGAAATTCAAGGTGTCAAAGGCTTTATTGTGCTAAATGATATAATACACGTTTGCCATTGTCTGGGGACCTGCTGGGAGCAGCTCTTATGTGTTTGTGAGTTTCTGTTTGAATACTTGCTGGGCCTCCAGTCTGTTTACATTCCTCTTCAGGTAGAGCAGGTCAGACTGTCAGCTTCACAGGAAGTAAACTCTCTCACCATCCAACAGTTTGAATCACTCATGGATTATGAAGTGGGTTGGGCCCTTAGATAAGAGACACATTACTGAGCAAATAGTGACATTGCATTGAAAACAATTTCATCAGTGTTGGGCCTATCACAATTATTATTGGTGTCGGTGGATATGTATATATGAAATTATTGGAAATATTGACGTTTCTAATGGAGCTTTGGAGACTTGACATGACATCAGTCACGGTCTTTGAAGGTCAACATTAACTCATCATCCTGCCTATATAGCAGAAATGACACGATATGTGTTGTATTAGACAAATGTGCCTGTTAAAAATGTTCAGGAAAAAAGTAGACAAAAATAAAAAAAAACATTTAAATACATAATGGATCAAAGCAACATACACATTCTGGTCATCTTAACAAGACTGGTTGCTCAGTCATGATCACAGTGTTAAGTGTGTTCCTGCAATCAGGACAAAAACATTGATCCAAATGTCCTGAGACCAGGATTAGTGGAGCTGCAACAGACTTTGAAGTTGCAGTGTTCTCTGGGACTCTTATCTACATGGTATGACACTGCCTGGCCCAAAACAAAAGTCACACACTCTAATATTTCATTGGACCACCTTAGCTTTGATTACGGCACACATTCACCGTGGCATCATTCTGATAAGCCTATGCAATGTCATAACATTTATTTCCATCCAGAGTTGCATGAACTCTGTCATCTGTCATCTTGGAACATGCCTGTGCCATCAGGGAATAAAAAATCCACTGATGGAAAAACCTGCTCATTCAGTATATTCAAGTAGTCGGCTGACCTGACCAACTGAATCAACCCCAGATCATAACACTGCCCCCACAGGCTTGTACAGTAGGCGCTAGGCATGATGGGTGCATCACTTCACCCGCCTCTCTTCTTACCCTGATGCAGCCATCACTCTGGAACGGGGTGAATCTGGACTCATCAGACCACATGATCTTTTTCCATTTCTCCACAGTCCAACCTTTATGCTCCCTAGCAAACTGAAGCCTTTTTTCTGATTAGCCTCTCTGACAAGTGGTTTTCTTAAAGGAATGGTTCACTCTAAAACAAAATTCAGTCATTATCAACTCACCCACATGCTGATGAGAAGTACGGTGTAGTTTCTTATTCCTCAAAGTGCAGCTGGAGACCCGCGGGGGTACCCTCCGGCAGCAATAATCCATATAACGAGTGTAAGTGGCGCCCGAGACGAAAAGGTCCATAAAACTACACAAAAACTTTGTAATATTCCTCCAATCTTATGATTGTTCACCACTATCCTTCCAGGTTTTAATAATGTGTTGGACAGTTCTCAACCCAATTTTATTAATTTCAGCAATCTCCTTAGTTGTTTTCTTTGCTTGATGCAGGCCAATAATTTGACCCTTCTGAAACAGAGTAACATCTTTTCCAGGACCACAGGATATGTGTTCTGACATGTTTTTTTAAGAAATGAGAAGCTCCTCACTGCATCAGTTAGGGTTAAATAACTTGTTGCCAGCTGAAACACATTAATCACTGCAGTAATTATTCAATAATAATAATAATAACTTTATTTATATAGCACTTTTCAAAAACAAGTTACAAAGTGCTTTACAATAAAACAGATAAAATAATTAGTTAAAATCCAAACAGAGATATAATATTTAAAACAATTTAAATAGTTACAGCAATTAAGAAAAAGCCATAATATAAAAGTGAGTTTTAAGAAGAGATTTAAAAGAGGATACTGAGTTTGCCTGCCTGAGATCTCCAGGCAGGGAGTTCCATAGCCGAGGGGCCCGAACAGCAAAGGCCCGGTCACCTTTAGTGACAAGTCGAGATTTTGGAACCATTAGGAGGGCCCTGCTGGAGGATCTCAGGCGGCGATCAGGCTCATAAGGAGTCAGCAGATCATAAATATAGGCAGGACCTTGACCATTCAAGGCTTTAAAAACAAGCAGTAAAATCTTAAAATCAATTCTAAAACTCACAGGTAACCAGTGAACAGTCAATGGAAGGCTCTTACCTATTCGCTTAGTTAAATCCAGGTGGTGATTTTTTTTCGGCCAGGCAGTGTACATATAAATCCAAATGACAATAAATTCCACCAACAGTTTCATGTTCATCCAACAGTTGGAAATGTTCCAACAGTGGCTCATAGAATCTGTAATGTCAGAAAACAAAAGACTCTTACTGCCACAGCCTTGTCTGCTGGGTTAAGCTTTAACTGTGGCCTACTTCACTGCTCTATAGGACGGCCAGAACATGGAAGGTCTGTTGAGAACGAACCTACCTGGATTACTTGTTGAAATGTTAAGACTGTGCTCTCTTCAGTCACAATATAGCAAGATTGCTAGGCTTCAGACCACCTCTCTCTTCCTCTCTCGCATCAGTGTAACACGCTTGTGCCTTTTTTTTAGTTCTGCCCAGAGAGGAAATGACAGTAACGACTCTGCCTTATAACACAATGTGCTTATGAGAAGTGTTTCATGCTGTAGCTGCTTAGAAGTGTATCTGTGCTGGAAATCTCCAATGTACTGTCTTTGTGTCCCTATCTGCAGCCATCAAAGTGAACTGCAATGGTTTCTGTGGCATCACCAATAAGGTAAATGACACAGCATGGACGATGGAGGAACAGTACTTCAACAGCACCGTCTCTGTGGCAGACAAAGGTACACTGCTGAATGATTGAAATGCTGAGAACAAACTGATCCAAAGAGTTTGATCTATCCTGCAGTCCACATCAGATAGATGTCTTTTACCAATGCTTCCTTGTGTGTTGGTTTACCACAGCAATCTCAATGATCTAGGTGAAAAAACTGGCTAGCCTACATACTTAGAACATGTAGATGCATTTTGTAACAATTAAACTATATTTTGATGTTTTTGGACATTTAAACTAATGTGGTTAAAAATAATTGAAGAGTAAAGACTGTAAAGACGGAGGCTCCTATTCCCTACTGTGGACACTGCATGCGCCCCTGAGGCATATTCACCTGGTGGGAAACAGCAGGGCGATTGTTACGGTTTCCACTGACGGATGTTATCTGTGCTCTCTGTGTCCCGTACAGGAACCCTGAAACAGGGAGAACACACTTTTCCCTTCAAGTTTCTCATACCAGGTAGGAGCGTGGAGTGATGGGATGAACACTTGTCATGGCACATTCTTTCCTCTGTTTGTGTGTCTGTCTTGTCCTCGCATTTCACCGCCTGACAGACATGTCCTGGCATGTTGACATTTACCCTAATTCTCGTTATGCTTGAGCAGCAGTGAGGATGAGACTTTTATCCCATCGTTCACTTTGGCTTACGAGTGCTGTGTGAAACTAATTTACAGTATGTGTTTGAACCTGCCCAACTGATTATATAAAGGTAGTATTTTCAATGTGCCAATTTTAGATTAAACTACACTTAATACTATCAATGGATCCAGAGACCAGTATAAGAGTTCTAATCTGCAGACACTTGAAGTATATATATATAAAAAAACGCAGCCAGTACCTGCCAGGCACCAAACAGCAGACATGAAATGCCTTGTCCACCAAAGTACTTTCAGTATGGTACCCTTTGAACCTGTGCTTATTTGTTATTAATGTACCTAAACCCTAGATTAGTTTTGTGATCCCACAGCGGACAGTACTGTTAAATGAAGGCGGGGTTGTTACCATGGCTTCGGGGGTAACCTCTTGTCACTTCTCCAGCAGTTAGGAAATGAATGGAAATGGAAAACAGGAGTTTTGGGAAATCTTAGGTCAGTGTGTCCAGAGAGAGAGAGAGAGAATATTGAGCTGAACATTGCTCTGCTATGTTTTACGTCATGTCAGTGTCTGTAACTTGAGCAAGTTGTCGAAGACTTTTTACTTGGAAGAACCCCCAATATGCCCCATCAGCTGTTGTAACGGCTATTGTCAATGTACTCTTTTCCTTCCTATCAAGTGCCTGATGGTAGTGCTTGGTGACAACTTTACAGATCAGATCTGTAATATTTTAGAGACACAGAGTGAGAATAATTATGAAAAATGTTCTGATACCATTTGAATAAAAGAAGTGAGGGCTGAGTCTGTCATGAAACTGATTATCCTCAAGATCTCCATTTCATTTTCACCACCAGGTCACATGATGTCAGCAGCTGTCAGTTTGTTCCACTTACTCATTATAGTGCAATCTGTGAGAGCACTCCCTGATGACATCAGCACATTTTTGATTGGTTCTTAACAACAATTTTCAAACTAGCAATTTATTTTTTTGAAAGCCATTTTTAGAACAGTCATGACTCTTGGAGAAGAACACACCTTGTCCCTCACTTCCTGTCTACATGTTGTTGCCATAGTTAAAGTTGGCTGTCACACAGCCAGCCATTGTGTTTAGCCTCTGTTAGGCCTCTTATCTGCTGCAGTTGTGCAAGATCTTTCCAGGTAAAGCCTTCTCCACATGTGACGGTGAACATCACAGAAACTCAAAAGTAACTCAACCGGTCTTTTGACTGTTGTGAATGTAAATCTGTCATTTGAAACTTGTTTGTGCTTTCACCACTAGAGTGCCTGCAGGTGTCTCAGGACACTCTCTGGAGTCTCTGTTTTCATGTTTACATGTACACAGAAAAATCTTCTTTTTTTTGTAAAGCTAGATCATTGTCATCTTATATACCATGAGCTGTAATTCTCAGCTGTTCTATAACATGGTCAAAAAGTGTGCTTTATTGCTGTTGTATGATAATCAAAACTCTATGTGAGTGAGTAGCTACCCGAGTCTTTAAATCCAGTCAAAAAGATGAGAAGGAAAATGGAAATTGTGCAATAGCATTGTTCTAACAACCTATTAGTCTGTATTTGCTCTTGTGTGGTAAAACTAATGTGTCGTTGACCTCCTTCCAACAGGCACTGCGCCAACATCTTTTGAAGGCAACTATGGGAGGATCGTTTACAGAGTGAGGGCTTTCATTGACACACCACGCTTTGCTAAGGACTACAACACAGAGAAAGCTTTCTACCTGCTAAGCCTTCTAAACCTGAATGAACTGCCAGACATATGGGTGAGACATCATTAGATGTGTGTATATATATGATAAGGTTGAAAGGGCTCCCTGAAGCTGAGCGCAGTCACTGTGCACAGCTTTTGTTCACCAATTCATTGACTTTGGATTTAGGCAAGTTAAACGTCTCCCTGCTTCCAGTCTTTACTGTATGTTATGTATGTTAATTACATCTTAACTCTGACACCTACACAGACATGAGACTGATATCTATCTACCTATCTGTCTTGTCATCCAACCTAAGGTAATGACATACTCTGACTAGGAAAGAAAACAGTTTAGTGTATCAGAAGGTCAAGTGTGTCATTACTTTCAATACATTCATGATGTTCTAACACTGCCTCTCTCTCCATGCAGGAAGCCTGCTCATCTGCAGTAACCCAGCAGTTCACGTACATGCTGGTGAAAACAGGCACAGTGGTGCTGAAGGCCCAGACAGACATGAAGGGTTACACACCAGGCCAGATCATCCAGGTGATGGCCAACATCCACAACCAGTCTGGGAAGACCACTGGCAACATGGCTGCCAGCCTGATGCAGGTAAACACTTCTGACAGGATATGTCCAGGCTTACAGACCAAAATAGATTGTTTCTACCTCCAAATCTACCATTACAGACTACTGTAATGTATTAATGTTATTATTTGACTACTATATTATTATCTGCTCTTTCTGCTGCTGATTTCTTTTGTGAAGCATCTTTTTTTGTTGTTGCTGCAATCGATGTGTTCTAGTCGTCCCATATTAAGTCATCTGTTAACATTGCATGTTGACATTGTGGTTTGTTGAAAATCCTGCCTCTCAAAGCTTGTCAGGTATAGCTAGCAGGTAAACTTAACAGAGAGAGTGTGTTTGGGAATATGAGAATGTGGTTAAATGCAAAAGATTCAATGTTAAAGCACAAGACTGGAATTATTCTATAAATGTCCTATTATGTTAAATTCCTGTCAACATACCCCATTTAAAAGACCAAAATCAGTTGGCTTGTACGTTGGCCTGTTGCCTACTAGTGTTGAAATAATTCATCGATTAAGTTGATAACTATTAAATTAATTGCCAGCTATTTTAGTAATTTTCCACATTTTATAGACCGAACACTTATCGATTAATCAAGAAGATAATGGGCAGATGAATGGTCAGTTTCAGCCCTGTCACCTACTCCAACTGAAGACTAACTTTAAAAACAAGTCACACATGTATAGTTTCATTATCAGCCAGTGCAACAGTACGGCTCATTGAGTGTTTTTAATAGATTTTGGACAACAATTGAGCTCTGTGGCACAGAGGAAGAAGATGTATCAGGCTATAGACACACACATAGACACGCACTGTATTTTATTGAATGAAGGCTATAATGATACTGGTAGTACACTTTCATTATGTCCTTTGTGGCTTTTTTGGCCTGATTGATAGACAGACATTCAGGTGGCCATGTTTGGGGAGTTCTTTTTTCTCTCCTATTGTATCTCAAAAGTGTGCTGTGAGAAAGCTCCTCCCCTGTTTTGAGAGGATGACTTTCTGTATCATTGCATTACTACCAAGAAACTGTATCTTGGTTCTCTAAACGTGTGCTTAATTTAAAATGTATTTGGAATTCAAACATTACAGGTGCTGAGAACAAGCTGAAGTTAGGTATCAAGATTAAAGCTATACTAATCAATATTTTTATGTTACCAATAGATTAATATACTATGTGAAAGAAAGGAGTTTTGTGGCAGCCGTCAGGTCTGTCTTGATCTTTAGCTTAGTAACTTGCCTGTTTTGGATCCTTGTTTCCAGCAGCAGCTGTACACTAGCTGCCCAGCACCGAGCAGCAGACATTTACAGATCAGCTGCTGAACGCTGTGTAGCATTTTTCGCAGGAGGAGGTGGAGACCAAACCAGGGCTAAAAGAGAGTGAATATTCTACTTTTATTTGTAAGGTATCAGAATCATGACTGTGTTTCTGTTTGACTGTGTCTGCTGAATGTGTAAATGGGCATCTGTTTGCTAACAGCCAGAACAACTTTATGAGGTGATTAGATGCCAGAGTTTTATTTTATATTTTGATGCGGTGGTTGAAACAGTTATTAATAGATTTGATCAAGATTCAAAGGTTAAGTATCAATTCAGAATGACTTTGATGAATGAGGCTTTAGACAGCAGGTTGTGTATTCTTTAGATAAGCAGAAATGAATCCTCCTGTTTTATATTAACTGCCTTTGTGTAGATGCTTGAGAAATTGCATTCCCCTGTCACTGTGTACTGAGTCCTGTCTCCATGTTCATGTGTGTTTTCAGAGAGTGACCTACGAGACAAAGAGACCCACCCATGATGTGAGGACAATTGCGGAGGTGGAGGGTGGTGTGGTGAAGGCCGGCAAGGAGGTGGAGTGGAAGGAGCAGATCATTGTTCCTCCTCTTCCTCAGTCCTCCCTCACTGGCTGTGAACTCATAAAGATTGAATATTATGTCAAAGTAAGAGATGCTCATCCTCTGTTACACCATCAGGTAACATCTTGTGGTCATGCTTATTGTGATTTTGAGTGTTAGATAAACACCTGGCCATGTGAAGACAGCTTGTGAGGGGTATCTATCTTTATAGCCCCTTTCTTTCAATCATTCACTTCCCTTCCTCCTATAACTGTGATGGAAATGTTACTGTAGGTCTCATGTCTGAATAAGTGGCAGAGGCCATCACTTTAACGGATCGATGAAGCCAGCCTACAGATTCCCCACCTGAAAATGGCTTCACTTTGACATTCTATTGGCTTAATTATCAAATCAATATAATATTTGCTCAACGCAAGATAATGGAAGCAATTGTTGCAAATCCTATGTAAAATGTTTGTATCGTTTTTGGGTATTCACACGCAGAAAGACATACAAAGGGATTGTTTATTAATTCATGTAACTATGGAAATCTTGATGAAACTCTGTCCAGATTGGCTGCTCTAATACATACTGTATTTTTCTTTATTATGAGTTTTGGTTCTAAACAATACAGTGTCTAATAGGAAGTCATTGGAAGAGAATAAAACACAAGATTAGGTTGGGTATAAATTCTGTATTCCTCCTGTAAATGTAACAAAGATCCTCTCTCTCTGATTAACCAGGTCAGTCTAAAGTCTCCTGACGTCATGTTGATGTTACCCATCCACATTGGGAATGTCTCAGTTGACAAAAAACTGCGCCCTTCCAAAAAAGCAGCGCCTCCCTCCTCTGCTACAGCTGAAGATGTACCAGTCTCTACCTCTACCCCTGACTCATCCACCTCCACCTCTGCTACCACACCCACACTGCCCCCTCGCCATGCTCCAAAACCCGCTCCCCGCCCCGCACCACGCTCTAGGATGTCCTCCCATAATTCCCCCAGTGCTCCTCCAGCTGAGTACCACCAGGGAGCAGAGGGTGGAAATGATGGCTTCCCCAACAAGCGGCAGTCTCAGCTGGTGTCACCCAATGCTTTCAGCTATGCCCCCGGCCTCTTTTTCCCCCAGAACCAGCAGCCCAATGGGCCTGGCCCTGCAACTAGTCAGCCTGTCTTCAGTGGGTCCACGGCGACCACAGCACCTTACCCCCCTGAGGGTGCTAGCTCAATGCCAGCACCACTCATCCTGCCTCCAGACTACGGCAGCTCAACATATCCACAAGGTCAGTTGGTACACGCTCACTTCATCCTGGCTCTGGTGATGGCTGTAGACTGGAATGTATATTGTCCAGCCACTATAGATAAAAGAGGTGAATGGTTAACAAAAATGTTGATATATGCTTGTCTGTTCAAAACGATAAGCTGAAGGAGCAGCAGTGAGTGGTGCATACAGGCTGCCCTATCTGATTGGTACAGGCTGTTGGGGCTGCATGCAGCCTTACAGCATGGTCACACATAGGCAAAATCAGCAGTGGTGAATGCTTGCCTACTTAACATCCATTCTATGCAAGCAAAGGGGCAAATAAAAAAATGTGCATCCCGTGGCAGAAATTCACATCTTGGCTTTGTGGGGGGTCCAACATTGGTGAACTTTGACCAGCAAATTCACAACCACAACCAATGGCGTGTATGTGGTTGACCCATCAAATGGACTACAATCTCACATCACATGTGCCTCACATCCTGCACTGCCCACTTTTAGCAGGCAATAGACTGCATCCATGTATGTGTGAACATGCCCTGAAAGGAGTACCTGCAGACAATACTAGATATGTTGTTGGGGTAAAGAAGATAATTGAATATTTCTATTTACAGTTAATATTCTCTTAAAAAGAGACTAGATTTGAACAGCAGTCAAAGAGAAGATAAGAAAGCACAGAGGTAGGTGTTTGTTGTAAAGACACACATACTACATAACATCATTTGTCAGAAATTATGAGGCATCTGTAAGAAAACAAAATGATTTGAAGTACGGTTGATGTATTAACAACAGCGAGTTTTACATGCAGTTCTTTTTACTACCATTAACCACCATTATTATGGAGGGCACAATAACCAACATCATTATAATTTCTTGCTTGCAAGGTGTTGCGGTATAACAAAAAAAATGTTCTTGTGTAGTAACCAGCTGGTCCCATGCTGTCTGTTACAGAGGCTCCTCCTTCTTATGATGAGAGCTGCAACACATGAGGTGGATGAAGAGGCGGGAATCTTCCACCAGGATGACGATCGATTCAAGCTGATTTCAAACAAAATGCAATCCATGTACCATGTTGGTACATTTCCAAAATAGGATTCCCCATGCTTGATGACTGCAAGACACAGTGGAAATGTTACCTGGTATAATGTTTTAGGGGGTTTTGTAGAGAGAATCTTCATTTTGAACTGAAATGACAGTGAATTGTACTAGAACTGTTGCCCAGTGAACAAGTATCTTCACTAATCAAATGGGGGTTATTCTGTCCTTCAAACCAGCCACAGCCAATCAACACAACCTTTTTAAAACCAGCTTTTGATGTACTTTTAGCACTTTGAATGAAAGATCAGAGAGGGGGAATGTGCAGAAATGTTGTTTGCTCTTTTTTGTACAGGAGTCATGCTTTTAGTTGTGGTTTATTTAGACGGCATCTGTGATGTCAAGTGTGAATGTTTGATGCATGTAAACCTGGAAAACCAAACTCATCTCCGTTAGTATTTAGTCTGACATATTTCTTTTTTTTTTTTTTTTTTTTTTTAGCCAAATAAGAAATTAACCTGTGAAATGAACTTGTTTATTGAAAATGAGTGAAATAATCTCTGTTCTTCTGACATATTTTTCATTTATTTTGAGTTTGAATATTTAAGACTGGATGGGACAGTTTGTTTGGAAAGGTCTTGTTTAAATCGCCTTTGATCAGGAGTTAACCATTTTATGATAATGAACAATCCAGATACTGCTGTTGCTGTTATCTACCTATTGTTTTATAGGGATAGAATTTATGATCACCTTCAGCCTCTGAGTATATCAGCCTTGTTTGCCATGTTACTTCCAAGTTCTTGAACCAAACTTGTGTTGGTTCTCTACGTGACCAACGTCTCTTTTGTGTCTGAATTCTTTTAATAGTTGTACAATAATGCAACATCACTGTCAGTTGAGGTTTTTATGTGGCCTTTCCACATGTTCCGTCTTAATCATAGACTTTTGAAAATAAGTTTTCATGTTTCTTAATCAAGTTAAGGGTTAGGGGTAGGGTTCCATTGAACCTGCAGAAGGACAATGTTATATTTATTTATTGAGTGTTTTTCCAACTGCTGTCTGGAATCCAATAAATCTGTCAAAGCCACTTGTGTTAAATAGTTTCTTGTTTCTGACTGTGGCAGTGGGTGTTGTTTCTGTTCTTATTTCATCATGACCCAATTATGCTTTGAAAGGGATGTCCATTTGTAATATGGTAATATGTATGTTAATGTAACTTAAAAGTGCTTGTTTCCAAGATCGTGTTTAAAATTGGACCAGTCAAAAAATCATGGTCCGTTTGTGGAGTAGAAAAAAGTGCAGTGCAAAGAACCCTGAACCACATAATGTAGCCAATGCAGCTGTAGAAGATAATTTACTTGAGTCACTAAGTAGATTGACTTGAATACAAATTTGATGTTTGTACTGTAGTGTTTTTCTGTTACTTCATATTTCTACTTCACTTCTCATATCAGGATTTTACCAAAAAGCTCATGGGAAACAACACATTGTAAATCATTAAATCAGTTTGTCCTTACCTATATTGAGCCCCTTGTCACCCTCAAATGTTTTGTTATAGCAGTTCACATTCATAGTAAAAATCCTGTCACTGAAAAAAAGACAGACTGACTGTCATTGAAAAACACATCACAATCCCCCAAAATATCAAAAAATAAAATGAATGAAAATGTCTGTTTTGTTTTTTAATATAATTTTTTTCAGTGCCAAAACAACTTTTTCAAATACAAATGTTTCAATGTGAATGTGTCCTTTGTTAGTTCAGGTTTTGTTTTCAATGACAAATGTTATTTTCAAGGCCATAGTTTGCTGTCACTGTTCTGGCTAATTTTTGAGCTACGTGTTGTGCAACATGGCAACATGGCTTCTCCACCTGAACACATTGCTTGGGCCACTAAACAGGGTGGGGCTGTTGCCTTAATCTTAAAGTAACACTTTATAATAACCATCATTAATAAATGGTAAATTTATAGTTAATTAGACTTTAGTTAATAGTCATTTCACAGTTAACAAACAATGAAATGCTTCATAAACCATTTTTTTAGCAAGGTTTTGTTGTGAAGTTGAAACTGACATCTATAATACTTTGTAAATGGTTAATAAATCTATAACGTTTGGATGGCCATTGGCCATGTTGATAAACCTTTACACTGCTGAATATATGGTTTAATAAGCATTGTTTGTTATTAATATGAAAAAAAATTAAAATATTATTTCCTAAAGTTAAATTTATCAACAATCGATTTACTATCAAGCGTTACCCTATTTTTAACCTACCTCCAAATGTGATATTAGACTTAAATCATGATGGATTCCACCTTGTGGTACTCTATAGACCACCTGGCCCTTTTTTTTAGAAGAATTTAGATATTTTGTCTCAAATCTTTTTGCTCATTAAGAATAACTCATTAGAGTTACTGTTAATTTTAATATTCATTTAAATAAGGCCTTCAACCATAGGTGTTATTTACAATGGGCACGTGTCCCCACCAACTTTTAAATGCATAATGACTTAAAAATTAAAAGTAGCTTGAACAAAGTCCCATTAAATGCAGCACCATGATTTCCAAGACCTATTACAGTGCAGAAATGTCTGGGCTGCTCATTTAGTAGAAACTGTAGCTGCTGTCACTTTAGAGGTGACAGCGCCACAGGTGGATGGACAGGAACAGAAATCAATTCCACCCGGCCAAGACGGAGGTGTGGCAAATTGTGGACTCACCTGGCCATGCCTCTGAACAGGTATGCAGAGGGTGTATCACTGCTGAGCAGGTTATCAAAGGCCTTTTCTCTTCACACTCTTGAACATGACTAATTACTGAGTAAAAATACACATTACATGAATGAGTCACTACTTTTATTAACATAACTCACTTTAAAGTCTTAGGGAACATTTCAACTGTCAGCTAGTATTTATGTTTCTGTTCATTAATGTCTGTTCAGTCTCTCTCAAACAGGCATTTGTGTTTCTGCTTGTTCTTCTTCAATCTTCTTTGAGGCTTCACTCTATCACATTGGTCAGTACAGAATGACATCCAGGCCAGGTTTTCTTACATCTTCCCGAATACTTTGCAGGTTAGATAAAATCACAAGGGTCCACCTTGCTACCAGGTAGAACAATACAGTAGATACTTACTATTTACAGTAGGAGATTGCAGGCAAGGGACCAATCAAGTTTCCATACAAGATTAGCACAAGAAAAGGCATTTTTTTGTTTACCTGTTTGTTTTTGTCTTTTAATAGTGTTTTTGTTGCTGTTATTCTGTCATTAAATCTCTTTGAATATGACATGCAAAGTTAAAATGTTGTTGAGTTACACTGATATATACCTAGTTTTGGTAACCCTGTAAATCTGGCAACCCCGTTTCAAAGCCTGCAGGATGGAGGATCAAATCTCTAAAGCTTTATTTCTAAGTTTTCCATCAGAGAGAATAACATCTCTTCTCACATCAATGCCTGAGCAGCTCAAATATTGAAAAAAAAGGAACATTCACATTTTTAATTTAAAAATTAACATTTAATGCAATACAAAATCACGATAAGCATGCAAAGCAAAATTAACAGAAAACAATTCAAACAATGGCTGGCTGGTGAAGTTTCTCCTCTTGGTATGGAGAGAGGAGGTGACAATGTCACAGTGGGTCCATCAATAACGCCTTCTTTAGAGAGGCCAGCAGAAAGGCTTCATTGCCCTCTTGTGGTGAAAAAATCTGACATCAGTCTACCTTACAACAGGCCTCCCATGAATCTCAACTAGAATACTGTATGTAAGGATGTCTGTCACATGAGGCACATGACAAGGTAGGAAAGAGAAGGAGTGTGTGCAGCTTGAGAGTACTCAGACGTTTAACCTGACAAGTTGCAACTTAATGAAAATGCCCAAATAACCTGTATAGAACAATTAAATAGCCTAGATCTTTTTAAATAAATAAATGTCCTTGGACACAGGGATGAGCAGGCAGACAAAGGATTAAAGTCTGATATATTATCAGATAATTGTAGGTTCAGTCATATGAAACACAATAGACCAATACCTTCTATAATGTAGCCTATAATGACATGACAAGACAAAAATGTCTTCTTCTATGCCCTTTTATTTTAATCCACAGAACAAGGAATGCATGAGCATATCTGATTGTATGTAAATTAAAGAGCGCTCTGAGGTCAGGTCTATTTTCATGTTTGAAAATAGACCATGTTTTTTTCTGCTTTCTAGAAACTGGTGTCCCTCAAGGCTCAGTACTAGGACCACTTCTGTTCTACATACACTAGATCACTAGGCTCTGCAATCACATCACATGGATTCTCTTACCACTGTTATACAGACGACACCCAACTGTTCCACTCTTTTCCCCCATCCTCCAATACCCATGTTGCAACGCGCATCTTGGAATGTCTGGCAGACATCTCTGCTTGGACAACTGCGCATCACCTCAAGCTCGACCTTAGTAAAACTGAACTCCTCTTCATCCCAGGGAAAGACTGCCCTCACATGGACCTGTCAGTCACTGTCGAGGACATCACGGTATCGCCTTCATCAACGACGGACTATCCTGCACCCCCAACATCACTGCGGTGGCCCTGATCCTGCAGATTTGCCCTCTACAACATCCACAGGATCCGGTCTTTCCTCACAAAGGAGGCAACACAACTCCTGGTCCAAACGCTGGTCATCTCCCGTCTGGACTATTACAACTCGCTCTTGGCTGGACTCCCAGCCTCTGCGACTAAACCATTGCAACGTATCCAGAACGCTGCAGCGCGCCTCGTTTTTCAATCTACCCAAATTCTCCCATGTGACCCCCCTCCTCCGTGACCTCCACTGGCTTCCTGTTGCAGCCCGCATCCGATTCAAGACAATGGTACTGGCCTTCACGCCGTCAATGGAACTGCACCCATCTACCTCCAAACACTAGTCAGACCACACGGCCCAGCACGAGCACTATGCTCTACTACATCAGCTGGCCGGCTGGTACCGCCATCTCTGAGAACAAACAAAGTTGCGAAGTTGCGATTCTTCTCTGTTCTGGCGCCCCAGTGGTGGAACGAACTACCAACTGCCATCAGGATGGCAGAATCACTCGCCATCTTCCGCAAAAGACTCAAGACCCCCCTTTCTAAATTAGAAATTAACAATATTTGCTTAAAGACAACTGTTAAATCATTGTCACTGGCCTTCACAGGGCCAGTGAGGGTCCGTGGGCTCATGTGAACATTGCTCTCCAGCTTCCCCAGCAGGAGTCTCATTTTAGATTCCACCATGCCAACTCTAATGAAGCAGACACAACAGTTTTCAGAAAGAGGAAGTTGCTGCAGCTGTTGGAAATCCAATATTCAAACCGTTTTCTCCGTCAAGAGAACTACAGGCGTTAATCAGAAGTGCCCTTACCCAAAGATATAAGATTGTCTACTTAAACGTCTACAGTCGTTCTGGTTTTACTTAAACTTGGCTCTTCATTGTCTTTGCTGTGTGTACTCACCATTCAAGATGCTGCTTCTCTGGAGCTGAATACACTTGCAGCAGAATGTAATGCCTTGACACATAAGAGACAGAACAATGTAACAGCATTGTATCTTTGTATACAGGCTGGAATCTCACTACATTAATCTTATCTCCTGTTTTATTGATAGTCATGGTTGTGCTGCAGCAGGCCAAGCTACAGCACAGTGAGGAACATCACCGAACAAAAATGGACACTAGTTTTTCAGTTTCTTCTGTTCGACTGAACTGAACTGAAGACGCCTCTAATTGGGGAAGACGAAGTTTTACAGTGTTATCAAGAAAACAGAGGTATATGTTTAAAATATCAAAATGATAAACATGTCCACAACTGACCATAAATCAGCTGAGTGACTCCAGACCTCAATTGATCCCCCACTGTGAGGATGTTAAGGATGGAGGGAGACAAATTGAAGCCGGTGTTCTGCTGTGGGTATGCTGGGGTGATGATGGGCATGAGGTGGCAACGGCCACTCGGATTCATTCAAGAAGCCCCTTGGATGAGAGGTGAAACGTCTTCAAGGAACTGAAAGTCCAGTTGCCTACGATATAGCACTTTGTAATACTGCAGTTGGGTTCCATAATCTGATGCTCACCGTTGAGACTCCTGACGCAGCGTTTATCCAGATTCTTCAACAAGCTGTCCTTGAGGAAATCCAGATTGTCAGGATTTGTCAAAGATCAAGTCAATCTGGAAAATAACAGGAGCACAAAACACATGATGGAGATACACTCAAACAAAGCTTTAACGAAAGAGTTATTACTTTTTTCTGTGGCCAGATCACCTAAATCCTGTCAAAGGTCAGGTTGATGACGGGACGAACGTGTCTTTAATGACCTACAGACAACAATGTGGTCAGTTACTTGCACTGGGGAGAAATGTCCTTTAAAGCAACACTAGGTAGTTTGGACTCATTACTACCCCCAGCTGGTTGAGAAGCGCAATTATCTGTTACCAGTGTCGTAAATACTGTTGCTGTATGAGCGTCCCTGGGGAAAATGAATACACATGAATTTGTTGACGGAGCCGGCGAATCACGAAATCGTCTGAAAAAACTTCACTCGAGTGCCAACAACAAGCTAGATTCAGAGATAGCAGTTGGTAGTTTGTTAGCATATAGGCTACACAGCACATTAGCATGCTAGAATTATTCTCATACCGAGTTGGTTATAGTGATTGCACCAACTAAGTTACTTCCAAAACACGATGCATGGGCGTGAATGTGTTTAGTAACATCTGAAAATATAACTATGTTTTCGGGAGTTACTAAATACAATCGCAAGTTGACGTTGTGTTTGGTGTAATAACTACAACCAACTCGGCACGACAAAAGTAAGTAGCATGCTAATGTTACCGATTACAACAATAGCCTAACGTTACCTCCCGACCACACTGTTCAACAATTACGTTGATTATCTGCATGAACTAAGGAATCTGCAACTTTTCTAGACAAGACGTTCATAGTGTTTTAGTCAGGTAGTCATCGTTTACAGTCACTACATGAAAACGTGCAAGCTATCGAAATGGACAGCATTAGATTATCTCCCGGCCTTATTATGGTTATAAACTGTGGACAAATAGTGCCCCAATAAACACCACATAACAACAAATCAACTCAAAGTAAAAGTCGGTAAGTGTTGAGACACAATAGTTTTTTTCTCCACCAGTCATATGCTACTTCACATGTTCACTTAATGATGTCCCCATATAGAGCTGTACTTATCCTGTTGATAGATGAGGTTGACAGAAGCATTGACCCCATGTTATGAAGGGTTAAGACATTGGAGAAACAAGCCAGGATAAGAGAGAGAACACAGCTGCCTTTGTCTCTGTAACAAAGTTGCCTGCACATGATGACCTTGTAGTGAGCGGTATCTGTCTGTGGAATGATAGCAAAGTGTGCCTTAGAGGAACTCAAAAGTAGTGCAGAGCAGTACAGGATGAGACAGGAAGAGAACAGGAAGAGGGAGGGTCTTTCCACAGGGCGATGTCTTCACGGATTGGAGGAATCGTGTTGCCAAGAGGCTGGGACCAGCCTGTGCACCAACGATAGGAGAAGCCAAGTCTAAACCATGGCCTCCTCACCTTTTTTGACCAATGAGAAGTTATAACACCTCAACAGCAAAAATATAACTGTTATTGTAATGTGAATATCTGCATCCTTTTTCTGGGCGATGGGTTACAGAGTAACAGCAATCCGCTGACTGTGATTTGTCTAACAGAGAAAGGTCCATGATCATGCTTGCTTAATGATACAATTCTAAATAAATAGTTAAACGGAACGTTGTTGTATGTCTTCACTCAAACAAACGAACACGCCGACATAAGATAATAAATATGTATATATGTAATATATGACTTATAAATCCAGTAGCATCAAGGCTAGGTCGCCATCAGTCTTGAAACCCATTTCTTACTCAGCTCACGCCACCCAGTGTAAGCTGGTCCAATATTTATCCGTGTCCGGGCTCTGTTCTATCACTTTCTGTTTTTCTTTTCTTCGCCTCACCAGACAATACCTTCTTGGCTTTTTCGCTGGCTCGGCCATGGCGTTGGTTTACGAAAAATCCAAGTAGCTGCTGGCTAAATCCACCGACGAATAAACGTGTGACGTATGCCGTAAAGCAGGTCGCACTAGACGCCTTTACGTCAGATAGGTTCCGACCCGCTCTGAGAAGTTACACAGTGCGGTTTCTGCCGGCGCGACCCCCCTCAGGCTGCAGAGACATCACCATCCATCCTATTAACCGTTTTTCTACCACTTAACTGAGTGTAGAAACATTATTTTAAGGTCGAAAAACTACCTAGTGTTGCTTTAACATATATGATGAATAAAGTATGATATATAATGAAGCACTGATATGGCTAACCCTTATTTCTTTGACCTCCTTCTGAGCTTTCAGCCTCTCAAACAAGGAGGTGAAGAAGGCTGTCCAGGAATCCGGTTCCAACACAACATCCAACATCAGCACCTGTCAGAACAGCACAGATTTATATGAGACATTTTAATGGTTGAATATGACCTGAACCAAAATCTCCACCATGTACTTTGAGAGAAATACAAGCTGCCACAGTCCTGACCTGCTCTCACAGCTGAGGAAAGAAAAGTGTACCTTTGGAGTGAACTCCCAGATCATACGAACCAAATGGGAAGATCTTTCCTCCAACTTTGGCCATTTTAAAAAAATGCTAAAGAAATTGTGTAATCTTTGCATAAACATGTTTTCAGTATCATATTTGGAATCACTTTATACACTACACTACAGATAAAACAGAAGTCTTACCATGATTTCACAGGTTTCTGAGAGCCGCTCCTTATAAAGTGACAACTGTAACATTTTCTCTGCAAATAAAACATAAAAACAATTTCAAACATTGTCTCATCCACTTGTGGTCAGCCACTAACATTAACTTCCCCTCCAAAGTGTATTCATGACTATATGAAAATAATTAAATGGAAAAAGATGCATCATGCCTGTGAAGCGGCTCCAAGTTGTCCTCATACATACCACATGCCTTCAGAATTTGGGTCATCTCTTTGGTCTGGATCAGTTTAGCCTCTTCAGGCAGATCCTCACTGATGTGACGATGATGAGAGATCCCAAACCACTTTGGTACGTCCGGCAGTGGTGGCGCCTGGCTCTGAACTGGACTGAAAAGGGACAATGGTTTGTTAGTAAATTAGATATGAAACAGACATTAAACACTGGTATAGTAAATACGTGCACAGCCATTAAAGCTGCTATTTGCTATTTGTGTAATGACTGTTTTATATAACTTGTCAAATAATGGCGCTTTGGAATGGTGGCCGACCTGTCCTACAATCCCAGAGCGTCATTATTTGACGAGTTGGGAATGAGACTTAAAAATTAACTTTTCTTACAAATAGCACCTTTAAAGACAAAGGAAAAGGTGTAAATATAAGGTGAGTTAGCCTCCCATTGTGCTAAGAAATCTGAAATAAGTTGTGTCAGCTAAGTACATAACATCATTACCAGTCAAAATTATTAACAAAATGCAAGTTCAGCTGAGACTGTGAATTGCAGATGTCCTGTACTGATCATTTATCCGATTTAGCTTTACTAAATCTTTTTAAATAAGGAAGAAAAGCATACATACTGAGACATAGTAGGGACAATTAAGCACTTTGAAACACTTGTTTGAATTGAAAGATGACACTTAAACTCTATACACATGAGGGGGAAAAACATGACACGTTGTGACGGTTTTAATGTGAGGGAGCGTTTGGTTGTTCCTTTTTTTTTTTAATGGGGTGCCAGTCAGGTCTCTCTCCTAACACATCAGATAGTTATTATTTGATTTCTCTCTTTTTTCTTTTACCCAAACACAATTTTAAACCACACACACACAGCCAAACCCCACAAAAGCAATACACATCACAGTGTACAGCTCATTAATTAACCAGAAACATAGCACTCAATCAACATAAATCACAAAAACACTTCTTTCAATGCAAAGCCAACAATTCAATAATCAAAGTCCAGGGCAAAATCAGTTCGTTAATAATCAATGTTCAGTCATTTTATTTTGAAGAGGAAAAAACGGAAGAAAAAAAAACTCTTCAAGGAAAAAAACTCTTTTCGGAACAACAACAAAAAACACAAGCCGAGAAGAAGGAAACGAAAAAAACGGCTCGGTACCTGGGAGATCAGTCAGTCAAGTCTGTCTGTCTGTGTATCTGTCGGGGGGGGGGAATCCGCTCCGGGAGGAGATGCGGGGTTCCAGGAAACAGCTGATGCTGCGGATGTTGCCGGTGGAGGAGTGATCCTGTTCTGATCGCTATCGCCAGATAATCCGTGAGGTTTTACGGCTCACTATTAACGGGAGGAGATGCGGGGAGACTGCAGATGATGCGGTGAGGATTTTCGGCTGACTGTTAGCTACTGAGCATAGGAGCTCCGACGCCATCGATAGCATAGTACTCTCTGTCAACCCACCGCACAGCGGCAGAGGTGGAGATTTAAAAAACTGGCGCCATCAATGCCAGGGCGAATCGGCGCCGCACAGCGCACCGAGGAGGCGGACAGGAGGGCGTGGACAGCCTGGCTGTCACACTCCTCCCCCCCTGAGAGAAGTCGGAACAGAGGGCTTACTTCCGACCTCCCTCAGCCTTGGTTTGCATGGGTCCAACCACATCTGGGGTGGAGAAGCCCAGGAAATCTTCTTCATCACTGTCCTGCTGAAATATTTCCAGGAGACGATGACGCTGCTTCCGGTCCACCTCTTCAGCTGTGGGATAACAGGGCTTCATCTGGGCCACATTAACGACACGCAGATCTTCTCCAGTGTCCTCCAAAACCACCTCATAAGTTAAAGGTCCCACCTTCTGGGTAACACGATAGGGGCCTTTCCAACGAGGGGCCAGCTTTGCAGAAAAAGATTGGTCAACTTTTGAATAAGGGTGAGTGCGGATCCAAATGCGGTCGTTGCATGCAAAGTCTCCCTCTCTTCTCCTTTTATCATAGTTGTGTTTTTGCCTCAGTCTTGCTTTTTCCAAATTGGTTTTTACAAATTCTTTGAACTCTCCTAGGCGGCTTGCGGTGGCATAGGCGGGTGTGTCTGGGTCACTCAGTCGGGGATGCAACTCAGCATCCAAGGGTCCCTTTAAGGGACGACAGAGGTTGAGCTCTGCAGGTGTTACTCCCGTAGATTCATGCACCGCTGAATTCAATGCGAAGCGGAATTCAGGTAAGAATTTGTCCCAATTTTTATGCTTGGTCTGTACGTAGGAGGCGATCATGGCTTTTATGTTTCGATTGACCCGCTCCGTCAGGTTGGTTTGTGGATGATATGGGGTTGTTTTCCGTTGTTTCAAATTCCAGCTTTTGCAGGTTTCTTCAAAGATGGCTGATATGAACTGGGGGCCTTGATCCGAAAGGATGTATGTAGGCACACCCCAGCGTGTAAGGATTTCCTTTGTCAAGGTGTGAGAGACAGTCTCAGCGGTGGCTCGGCGAAGGGGGAACATCTCCACCCACCTTGTATAGTAGTCGACAAAGACGATGAGATAAAGGTTCCCGTTACAGCTCCGAGGAAAAGGGCCCATGAGGTCAACCCCTAGCATCTCCCAGGGTCCAGTCACAATGGTCTGTTGCAGTTTCCCAGGAGGTTTGCGTGTCTCGGGTTTGTATATCTGACAAACCTGGCAACATCGCACATGATCTCTCACATCCAGACTCATCTTAGGCCAGTACACAAGGGCTTGTAACCGTTTATAGGTTTTGTATCGTCCCAGGTGGCCAGAGAGAGGGTCATTGTGGTAATGATGGAGAAGCTGGGGCCGGAGTAAAGGAGGTATGTACACTTGGTACAGAGTTTTGTATGGTAACTGCACCACACGGTACACTTTATCCTCTAACACTGTATATTTTGTTGTAAGGTTCTCAGAGATTTCACCATTTTCTATGATCTTCTCATACAAGGCACAGGTGTCAGCATCCTCCTGTTGAGCTTTCCAGATGTCAGCATCCATTACCTGTAGATTTTGGGTGGTATCCCTTTTTGACCGGAGTACAACAGCACACGTGGCGAGGGGGTTTTGGAGGTCAGCTACAGGAGCTCTTGACAATGCGTCAGGCACCGTATTGTACTTTCCCTTCCGGTACTCTACCGTGAAGGAGAACTCCTGGAGGCGAAGCGCCCACCGAATGAGCCGGGTGCTGGGTTTTTGGGTTTTGAAAACCCAAACCAGGGAAGAATGATCTGTGACTACTGTAAAAGGTCTGCCCTCCAGGTAATACCTCCACTTTTCCAGTGCCCATACAACAGCAAGACATTCCTGCTCGGTCGTGGAATAATTCCGCTCTGCTGGGTTTAAGGTGCGGCTGGCAAAAGCAAGGACCTGCTCTGAGCCTAGCCCCGTCTGTTGAGCCAAGACAGCCCCCAGGCCAACATCACTGGCATCTGTGTATACGACAAATGGTAAGTTGAAATCAGGATGTCCGAGTATTGGTGGTGATGTTAAATGTTGTTTCAGGGCCTCAAAGGCCGCCTGACATGAGGGTGTCCAATTGAACCTTGCTCCTTTCCGTTTCAGGGCATGGAGGGGCTCCGCTAGCTGAGAGAACCCGGGCACAAAGCGATGGTACCACCCCACCATTCCAAGGAACCTTTGGAGCTCTTTCATGTTCCGAGGTACAGGGAAGTCCTGCACGGCCTTGGTCTTTTCTGCATCGACCTCCACACCAGCAGCGGAAACAACATGACCCAAGAACTTCAGTGATGTCCTAAAGAACTGGCTTTTTTTCATGTTGACTGTCAGATTTGCTTCCTTTAATTTATCAAGGACAGCTTGAAGGTCGAGGTTATGCTGATCAAGGTTAGGGGAATAAATGATGATGTCATCTAAATACACCAAGCAGGTGGGTCCACGCAACTCTCCTAATACAAGCTCCATCAGCCTCTGAAAGGTGGCAGGGGCATTTTTGAGTCCAAAAGGCATCACTTTAAACTGGTAAAGGCCAAGGGGACAGATAAATGCAGTTTTCTCCCGACTGTTAGGGTCCATTGTGACCTGCCAGTAGCCACTGTTCAGGTCCAATGTAGTGAACACGGCAGCTCCTGCAAGTGATTCCAGGATTTCCTGTATATTAGGTAGAGGATAGGCGTCGGTGTGAGTTGCAGCATTTATTTTTCTATAGTCCACACAAAATCTCAGTTTCGGATCATTTTTCTTAGGAACCAGGACCACGGGAGCAGCATACGGAGAAGAGGATGGCTCAATGATGTTTTTCCCTAGCATTTCTTCCACATGCTCTTTAATCATTTGCAATTTACTGGGAGACACTCGGTAAGGTTTCTGTTTGATCGGCACTTCATGAGTGAGAAAGATTTTGTGAGTAAGAACTCCAGTGCAACCCAGCTGTTTGGTGCAGACATCCGAGTTCCTCTGTAGTTGACACAACAGCTGTCTTTTACCAAAATCATCTAGATGGGCATTGTTGGCGGCGACCTCCAAGAGATCTTGGCTTAGCGGCAGGGATAGCAGGCTGGTGGGGGCTATAGCAGAGAAGAAAGCAAGGTGGGATGGCTGCTCGGCATTTAACCTTCCTGTAGATTCTCTCAGAAACTGAAACTGGCGCTTCTTATTGGACTTAAACCAGTAACAGCTCTCAGAGACATCAAATTGCAGGCCAGAGAAATAAATGAAGTTGAGACCCACCACTGCAGGAAAAGCGAGGCTGTGCACAGACAAGATGACACAGGGTAAGGTCACGGATTGAGACTGAACTGTGAGAGTCATTTCACTCCATCCTAAAGGCTGTCGTCCTTCTCCATCCGCCAGGTACAAAGGTCCCCTCGTCCAGGGCTTCATCACATCCTGCTGCTTTTTTACTCCTGACCATACACTCTCATTGATTAGCGTGTATGATGAACCGGTGTCCAGGATGGCAGTTCCTTTCCATGGACCAATGCTCAATGGCACCATCAGCTGGCAGAGAAAGGTACTGTCAGGGGAAAACGTAGACGAGCCTGCTTCAGAATGGTTGTGGGGAACAAGGGAGCCAAGGGTGGCGTGACCTCCTTGGTTATAGGATGGGTTGTCTGGTTGCTGTTGCTGGGGCTTAGGTGAAGAAGAAGCTCGGTTTGAGTTGAATTGGGGGCAAGAGGCTGGTGCATGGGTTCCTTTACAGCGCCAACAATAGACTTGGGGGGGTCGATTATGGCTGGGTTGGTTTTGTCGCACGGGGTTGTCTCTGGAAGAGGCCAGTACAGGAGGGTCAGATGCAGCAGGTTTAGATGGTGGTTTCTTTACAGTCTTCCTCTGTTCATATTGCAGCTGATTCTCTCGGTCCTTCTCCAGTTGCTGACCCAGGCGGACAAGCTCATCAACAGAGGTGACTCGGCTGCTCCTCAGCTGACTGGCTAGCTGTGGGTTTATGTTTTTCAAAATCAGTTTAATGATCTCCTCCTCCTCAATGTTTGATTTCCAGCGTTTGCACAGGGCCTGATACATGTATGCAAAGTCACGGATACTTTCCCCCTCTGTTTGAACTCTATTCCGCACCCTTTCTGCCAATTCATCCTCATAATCCTCAGACAAAAATGCAGCACGGAACTGTACCTGAAATTCTCTCCAAGTTTGGACTTTCAGGCGGGCCACGTCCCACCAATCTCTTGCAGTCCCGTGGAGCACATTTCTCAGGGTGGCAATGAGCTCCTCATCAGTGAGTGGGTTAAGGGCCAAGAAATCCTCACATCGTTCCAGGTACTGAAGGGGGTCTGAGGGGTCATTTACTCCTCCAAAAGTAGGGAATTGTAGCCTGACAGGACATGCTCCCATGAACCTGCTCTTTGTTTCTCCTTGAATGGTGGACCCTCCAGGCGACCCAAAATTGACTTCTTGCATGTCTGGATGTGCGGTGGAGTGTAATCTATGTCGGGTTGAGATGAGCTGTGGTTGGGTCTGAACACTTGCATGCCCAAACGTGGTAGAAATTTTAACTGCGCTCACCTCCTCTGACAGGGTTTTCATTGTTTCTTTGCAACAGGAGAGCTCCCCCTGCAGGTGAGTTATGGCCTCTGCCACTGGGGTGAATGTAGAGTGAAGATCTTTGAGCAGTTCAGTGTGATGATGCTTTAACCTCCATCCAAGTGCTGCGTTAAATTGTGTCCTCATATATTCAAACTGTTGCTCCATGTGTTTGAAAACTTTATTTTGTTGCTCCTGTAGTTGAACAGTCAGTGTTTCAGTTACTTTGTCAGTATGGGAGGTGATTTGTTTTGTTATTTGTTTCAGATTTTCCTTGAGCTCCTGCTGGTGGCGATGTCCATCCTCCGAAAGTTGTTTCAGCTGCTGCTGATTCCTGAACCCAGAGGCTTGGGCCAGAGGAGGGGAAATGGCAGGCTGAGGTTCCTCTCTCCCTGCATCTGTATGTTCCATATTTTGAGGAATTAAGAGAGTTGTGAGGTCCGGATATATGGTGAGGTCCATGTCCAGCAAAGAATGTGATGTGAGAGGCAACTCCGGTGCAACTTTGGCCTCCACTGATCCTTCCATCTCTAACAAGGTCTGAGGCTGAGCTGCCATTTTATTTCCCTTTGTTCCTTTGTTTCCAAAAATAAACTTTTTCACAATTGCCACGGTTGCTTTGTTTCTTTGTTTTTGTGTGGTTGATCCTTTGAGCACAAGGTTTTCCGGTTTCTTTATATTTTTTATTTTTTTATTTTTTTATTTTATGGTCCCATCTGGGGTGCCATTTTTTATGTGACGGTTTTAATGTGAGGGAGCGTTTGGTTGTTCCTTTTTTTTTTTAATGGGGTGCCAGTCAGGTCTCTCTCCTAACACATCAGATAGTTATTATTTGATTTCTCTCTTTTTTCTTTTACCCAAACACAATTTTAAACCACACACACACAGCCAAACCCCACAAAAGCAATACACATCACAGTGTACAGCTCATTAATTAACCAGAAACATAGCACTCAATCAACATAAATCACAAAAACACTTCTTTCAATGCAAAGCCAACAATTCAATAATCAAAGTCCAGGGCAAAATCAGTTCGTTAATAATCAATGTTCAGTCATTTTATTTTGAAGAGGAAAAAACGGAAGAAAAAAAAACTCTTCAAGGAAAAAAACTCTTTTCGGAACAACAACAAAAAACACAAGCCGAGAAGAAGGAAACGAAAAAAACGGCTCGGTACCTGGGAGATCAGTCAGTCAAGTCTGTCTGTCTGTGTATCTGTCGGGGGGGGGAATCCGCTCCGGGAGGAGATGCGGGGTTCCAGGAAACAGCTGATGCTGCGGATGTTGCCGGTGGAGGAGTGATCCTGTTCTGATCGCTATCGCCAGATAATCCGTGAGGTTTTACGGCTCACTATTAACGGGAGGAGATGCGGGGAGACTGCAGATGATGCGGTGAGGATTTTCGGCTGACTGTTAGCTACTGAGCATAGGAGCTCCGACGCCATCGATAGCATAGTACTCTCTGTCAACCCACCGCACAGCGGCAGAGGTGGAGATTTAAAAAACTGGCGCCATCAATGCCAGGGCGAATCGGCGCCGCACAGCGCACCGAGGAGGCGGACAGGAGGGCGTGGACAGCCTGGCTGTCACAACGTGACCAGAATGCATAAATGTTACTCAGTCCCTCTACATTGTTTTGGTTCTGTTTTTTATTTTTTAAAATAAAAGATTAGATGATTAAACATCACTAGTTTGGAATTGTAACGATGAATTTTGACAAGAAGGGCTGGATTGAATGGACAGACTACTGTGGGCAGACTACATTCCCCCAAACACACAGTTTGATATTTGGTAAACAAATAAAATTACTTAAATGCCACGTGATTATTAATTTAGTTATATTTTAGCTTATCTATTCATATTTTCATATTTTCCCTAATATGAAAAGTATAGCCAACCTTCTGTGTTTAAAAATGAATTAATAAATATATATACATTGAAATAAAGTGTTTTGTTTTTTAAAGATATTTTAATATTTCTTAGATATTTAAATTTTTGTATTAAACATTATTTATAGTAGGCAGCTCTTTTCTCCTCTGGCTGGGCCCCTTAGTGGCAATAAGGGCCATGGCGTGTATCTGACTGTATCATTAAGTGCCAGATGTTTAAAAGTTTAAGATAACCTTTGCCTTGTAAGATGTAATGTACAGTAGCCATGTGAGCCACATGGTCAGTCAAACAGAAACAAACTTTAAGCAAAAATCATATAGACATAAGTTTAATATAATTTCCTGTAAATTAGACAGTTTAAGCAATTGCTTGGAAATAAACTTCTAATTTCAAAAGCACCAGGTTTTTCTTGCTTACTCAGTTACAATAAACACAATCCAAGAAGGCTCCAAGACACTCACATTTACTTTAAAGCAGCAGCCTGTCAGCTTCTCGCCCTTTACAGCTCATGATTTCCTAGTTGTTGTTTTTTACACAAGTAACAAAAGATGAGATAGAAAATGACTCTCCAGCTATCTCTACAAAACTGGCCGTGTAATGTTAATATACAGTCCCAGCTAGTCATGGAGGAAAAATCAGAAGATTGTCATTGAAAAACACATACAAATCCAAAGAAATATGAAGAGAAAATGAAATTATTTGTATGCCTGTGTTTTGTCATTTTTTCAGTGCCAAAACAACTTTTTTGAAATACCAATGTTTCATGCGAATGTCTCCTTGTTAGTTCAGGTTTTGTTTTCAATGACAGCCTTTATTTCATATAGATAGATGAACAAGTAAGAACATAAATACACAGATGAACACATCATCTGCCAAATCAGGGAGCATCAAGAGGATTCACTGCTGCCCATTTCCGTTTTCGCTTTAATCCCATTATTTAACCCGCGAAAACATTCCTATCGCAATCTTTAAAGTTTTACCAATCCTCTCCGCTGACACTGGTATAAAACGATGAACCCAGCGAGCAGTGTCCTGCTGTATTCAGCAGCCAGGACCAGCTCATCTGTTAAATCTTTCTGTGTCCGTCACAAACAAAGAAGCACGCAGCGCGTCACGTGCTCGAGTGTCGGAGAGCGGAAGTGGAAACTCTTGTCTTCCGGTCTCATCCCTCCCCATGTCCGCCCGGAGTCACTCAACTATCGACTGGAGTTGGAAGGATGAAACTGTGCTGCTTCAAGGTTTTCGCCACGGCCTTGTTGTAACTTTCGGTTTGTGAGCTGTTTCCGTCCTGTTTGTCTCACATGACTCCATGTTTACACCGCCGCTCCGCCGGCCCGAGCTTACTTCTGCCTTTCTTCCTTGTTTTAGCCTCATTGTCATGAAAAGATGGGGTAACTTTCCTTCTGGTGCACTATTCATTGCTTCACATGTGGAATGTTGCGAAGATGCACTTACTGTTGAGCAAAGAAAGAGTTGGTCACGTAGTTATTGACTTTGAGACTAAGACGTGATGTTTTGATGAGTGGAGTAAAACTTGTGTAAACTTCTCAGGTGCTGCTGAGGTCTTCTCAGACTGACTGATTTCAGCCATCAGCCCCTCAGGATAGAATGGATCACAGTGGAGTCTCCAGTCCCTCCTCTGGGACGCCCGTGGGTGCCAAGGGACAAGCTGCACAGAGTGGTCAAAGGCCCAAAGTAAAGATAACCCCCTTCCACAGCTCTCCCATAGCCAGCAGTGATGGAGCTCTCCGCAGCAAACGACCAGGAGCAGCTTCTGGGAAACCGCTGGCATCTGCTGGTAGCCTGTTACAGGGCACACCGGGTGGGCTGCCTGCTCCACCCGTCAGAGAGAGGCTGACTGCTGCAGCCTGGAGCTCAGTGGAGCATTCTCCCAAACCAGGCTCTGTACCGACCACAACAGCAGCTACAGCACAGGCAAGTCCCCTAATCAAGATACATGGATATACTGTTTACAAAAATCCAACTACAGTTTCAGTGTCATGATAAATCTGTAAAATGTCAGAAAATGGTAAAAAATGTCAATGAGTGTTTCCCAAAGCCCAAGATGACGTCCTCAGATGTCTTGTTTTGTCCAAAAGCCAAAGATATCCAGTTTACTGTCATAGAGGAGGACAGAAACCTGAAAATCTATACATATTTCATATATTATTAATGATTAACCAATAATCGATTAGTGAGACATCCAGCTATTGTTTAAAGAGATTGCTAAAAATGTGCATCCCTAACTGTGTTCTTTTTGCCTCCAAAGCCTCCTGGCAGGAAGGAACCAAGGTCGGGCCAGACAGAATCACTGAAGTCTGGACCAGCAGCTAACGTGGTGCTTCGTCACAGTCAGAAAGGCAAAGAGATGAGAGATGTCTCCAAACCTCAGTCAGGTCCGTTGATCCTCAGTTTTGCTAATTTTATTGTTTTTATTAACTTTTAAAGATACCTGAGGAGAAACAGGTTGTAGGTAAACGTTTCACCCTGTTCTGTGTGTTAATCGCAATCACCGTCCTCCTATTTGTTAATCTAAGGAGGATAATTTAAAGAATATATTATTAAAAGTATATTTCTTATTGACTGAGTTTATGTATTAAAAACACATACATCTTTTTGATTACTTACTAAACTTCCATTGTTTGATTATAATAGGAGTATTGCTGAGAGTAACAGACCTTTAATGTCAGCGTTACATTGATTAATAAAATCATTATTTCTGTAATAAGAGTTTTTTCATGCAGTGATAATCAGTGCAAACCTTGGCCTTGATGAAACATGTATTCTCCAAGGTTATTTTCTTGTGATGACTTCTGGCCTCCATCTAACCTCACTGTGTGCTCTTCTTAGCTGTGAAGAGGAAGAAGAGGAAGATGGGAATGTATAACCTGGTCCCCAAGAAGAAGGTCAAGGCCCTTAAACAGCAGGAGAAGGCAGGTCTAATTATTTGTTTAAAGTGTCATAGTCTACTTTTGGGGTTTTTGCCTTTACTTTATTGTGTTATGAAGCAATTTTGTGCATGTAAAAGGTCTGCAAAGTGAAAAAGTTATGCTATTGCACTGTTCCTGCACTGCCTAAAACACCTGGTTTGGAGTCGAACCTTTAATTTTGTAACTTATGTTTGTCACTATGTTACAGGTGTTATATAAATATATATTTTTATATACTTATTATAAAATATATACGCATTATTTTAGATCACACTACCTTGCTCGGCATGACCTTCCCTTCTCTGCCTCTGATTGACTACATCCTGCCTGTTAAGATTGAACATAGGCAAGATGTCTCACTCCGTAGCTAAAATAGAGCGTTCAAGACACAGTGTGTAAAAGGATGCTGCAGCAATGCAACATATGAGAAACATTATGTGTTTTTGAAAATTAAAGTATGTAAACCTATTCTACTAGGACCCCAAAATTCAAGTATGAACCTGAAAATTAGCATAATATGACCTCTTTAAAGTTAACCTCCTACCAGCCCACTGTCACTAACCCAGAGGAGCTCACTATGTGGGCGTATAAGCTATATGGTACCTTAGCATTAGTGACATGTTGTTTTCATGCTGTTGAACTGATGCTGGATTCTCTAGGCTGAAAGTAACCCTACAGGGGTTCTTAAATGGGATTGTTCATATTTTCTAGCAAAACTTTTGTCAACATAACAATTTGAAAACTGCTCTTAATGCTCAGGGCGGATGGGAATACCAGGTCTGAATTCCCTCTTTTTGTCAACAGAAGAGCACCAGAAATTGCAAAACAACATGTGACAAAAGAACCAAAAGTTATTAACAGTAGCTTTCTACAGCACTTCATTTCTTATCTTCCTCTGTAAAGTCCTGCCTGTCCTGTTAGTCATTTGCTGTGTGTGATGCTTAAATGAGTTACATGTGTGCTTTCTTGTCTGTGTTATGTGTATTTTAAAAATGACACTCTACAAGTCTTGATGAGTCTAGATAACTTCAGATGTTGGTTCCAAATATGTTTGTGCATGGAATACTAATGGGTCATTACATGCCAACTCACCCCAAATCAAGAACTTTTCCCAGTTCATGTCATGGATTTTCTCCAAAACATTCCTGTTGAAATTTCTATTGAATTCATTGGACCGTGCAAAGTCTATATAGCTGCTTTCCAAATACTTTTTAAGTTATGAATTTTTGAAGTTTGGCCCCTGATTCCTTGTATATGTATTCTGAAACTCACCAATCACTAATTTTTCATTGGATTGGGTTGAAATTTGTCCTGAGCATCCAAGAGACCATAAAGCAACTTGGCAACATTCATTCATTTAAATAGTTGTTGCTGAATGATTACAGTAATCAAATTAATAACAGGAAGTCTTTTTTTTTTTTTTTTTAACCAATGAAAATGATCAATGAATCAATGAAAATCTCCACTATTTATCACTTTGTGGCAACCAAATTTTGTTTCGGTGAAGGATCAATCTAGTTCTGTCACATCCATAAATTAATTGGTCCTGAGTAAAAAATTGAGAGCCACAGATCTTACTAAATATAGCTTCAGAGCTGACAAACCCACTTTTTTATTATGACTTTAGATTTCCCCAAGAGGGATTATTTTAATTTGCTTGAAGCTTTAGGAAATGAGAGTGTTGATATTCATTGTGTGTTAGCATGGAATGACCCATGCATATACATGTTATTCCTTTTTCAATCAGAAGGAGGAGCCAGAGGCCACTGTGGAGAAGAACCAGGCTGCAGCAGATGAGAAATCACTGATTCTACCAGAGACTGTTAAGGCCGCCGAGCCTCCAGTCGCCAGAAACGACTCACTGATGGAGGGGGAACCTGGAGAGGGCAGCCATGTTGAATACACAGAGCTGACTTTGGACTGTCTGGACCTGAAAGCTCAGGAAGAGCTGCTGTCACCTCCCCTGTCTGGTGATAACAGCATCTCACTTACTGATTTGCCTTATTAAGCGTTATCTAAGCTCACATAACTCATTATCACCCCTTTTCTTCTAAAGAATTTTCAAAGCCCACACAGATCCGTTTCTTGATGCGATGTCTAGTGAAATGATGGGATATGTGTGTGCAGGTGTGGCAGGGGATGCTGAGGTGACAGAAACAGACCTGGCTGAGGAGTTACCACTGTGCTGCTGTCGTATGGAGACTCCTCACAGTGGAGGAAGCCTGTCTACGCTGGATCAGATGTGCATGGCCATGGAAAGCACAGATGGAATGGTAAAAACACTTGTGTAACTCTTTGAGTTTGGCCTCATATTAGAAATCCATGGAAGCCCTGAGAGGCAAGTAAAAAAAAAACTTTGGTGATTCATTTTCTTAGGCTGACGGAAATAGTTTTCTCTCCTGTGTTTGTGAATTAACAACAAGAAAAAAGGTTTTGACAAGAGAACATTTTTTACACACTGGAGCTGAGTTAACCAAGTTAACCACCCTCGGTTAATCAACACTACTCCACAGAGAGCAAGCAGCCCTGTGTGATTTAGTGTGAAATTGCTCTTTAAAGCCCTTTTTAGGGGGGTTGGTGTTCAAAGTGACCCATAAACTAAACCTGCATATCATTTGGAATCCATAAATAGCTCTGTAAGTAAAACAATGAAAACTTGAAGGATATGATCAGATTAGAATATATTTAAAATCTTATGCTGAGTAAGGTTGTTAGGGGTCCCAAAGCACCAACTTTATTAGAACACTGTTGGTTTTATTGTTCGGGAATGTGTGGGAGGTTATTTTTGTGAATGCCTACTTGATTTTCTCTTCACAGCTGAGTCGTTGCCAAAGGCGAGTGATGAAGCATGAAATGATGCGACCCTCCAACACGGTCCATCTGCTGGTTCTGTGTGAGGACCACCGGGCCGGCATGGTTAAGCACCAGTGCTGCCCTGGCTGTGGACTCTTCTGCAGGGCGGTGAGGGAAGACAAAGCACACTGACACTGACACTGGAGAAACAATGAGGCCTGACATTAGCACTATACTGTACTTAAAGAAAGATGTGGTCAGATTTCACACAGTTATTGAGGAATATTGTTATAATATCATCATCTCTTTCCTCTTCTCCTCTTTCCTTCTGCAGTGTATAGTTTTTGCTTCACCTTCATTGTCTCCTCTCCTTCTTCTCCTTTGCCTGCTCTATGTTCTCTGCCTCCTTCTTCTAAACCTCTCTATTTTTCTAATCTTTCAGTCTCTTCTTTCTTACTTATTTCCACGTCTGTCTCCCTCATCTCCACGTCCTTATTTTCTCTCTCTATCTCCTGCTTCTTCTCCTGCCTTTCTCTCTTCCCTCTTCATCCTCACTCATACTCTAAAGACATGGTTCCCAACAAGGAGTATCTGTATCTGGTGTTGGGCACCGTTACTTTGGAAAGTAACTTGTTACATTATGAGATTACTGGCATTAAAAAGTAACTTGTTGTGTTACAGCATTACCTACTGAGAGAAGTAACTCGTTAAGAGTACTTTTGTGTTATGTGTAGACACCACAGGACACCCCCAGAAGTCTTGTATCTGTCTTGAGTCTGAACTGTTTTATTAATATTATATAATATTAAGCAGGTGTTTTTTTATTGTTGTGGCTGATCGGTGTATATTGTCCAGAGGACGTACTTTAAATGTATTGACTCTACCGACATGTAGCATATTCTAAGGCCTACAATCTGTGCATACTGCTTGCCAAAGCGGGACGGAAAAAGAAAAGGTGCAAATGCATCTGGGAATTTCTTCTTTGTTGATGTAGCAACAAAAGAAACAGGGAAATATGATGGAATTCTCACTGTAATGGATTATGTATTTGAAAATGTAACAAAATAACAGTTTACTTGAATTGCAAAACTAACATGATACTTGTTACAACAAGAAAGTAACTTCTCACTCACATTACTTTGTAACCTGTTACCCCAAACACACAGGAAAAACTAATGGAGAAACTGATGGATGAATTGTTGCAATTGGTAAAAGTAACAGATAGGAGGTTTAAATAGCTAGCTATAAGTCATGGATGAATGGTTAATTCTGCAGTGTGTGACTTTTACATATTAATGATCTGTCTGCTACGTTCAAGCCCTTGCCAACGAGTTCAAACAATACTGATGGACCTATAACTGCCAGATAAATCTCTGTATTTCAGTCTACCAGAGTTTTAAAATCTGGAAACTGTGGCTATTATTCTGCGCTGGTACACCAGTAGTGATGCATTTTATGTTACATAGCAAAGATCGGTTTGCCAGAGCTAAGTTTTGGAGCCACTGTAATGATAGAGCAAGGAGTATGCAGGAGCCTGTGGTGTCATAGGCATGTCAACAGTGTTTGTGTAATTACTCTTACTGCCAGAAAGTTTCACACTGCAGGTTTAAAATAGAAAACTAAAAGTAATAAATGAAAAGTTGAGATAGTCAGATAAACGTAATGGCTATATGGTTGAACCAGCTAACAGTAGTGGATGAATTGTGGTAAAGGTTAAGTTATAGTAGTACAAATACAAATTTGCCCAAACCCCATTGTTTTCCTGGTCCGTCCCACAGGGCACCTTCATGGAGTGCAGACCGTACGGCAGCATCTCCCACCGCTTCCACCGGGACTGTGCCTCCATCTTGAAAGATCTCAAGTTTTGCCCTCACTGTGGAGAGGATGCCAGCGGGGCAAAGGAGGTCACAGTGCTGAAGGCTGATCAGTCGCCCTCCGTACCAAGATCAAATCCTGGACCATCACTACCAGCTGTGCCCACTGTGGCCACACTGCCGTCTGTACCAACCACACCTGCTGTTCCACAGGTACTCCGAGCTAAGAAGACCAGTGAACCACAGAGGAGCAGAGAGGACGAGAGCCCTAGCAGGTAACTCAGGACTATGCTTCTTATGTCATCTCATCTTCTCATGGAGAAAATATGAAGACACCATTTACTTCTTGAAATCACTTTCAACTAATCAACTATTACATGATAATTCCAATTTATTACAACTTGGTCCAAATAAAAGTCTTTCCGCTTGCTTTCTGTCTCCAGGTTAAAGGTCGAGGCTGTGTGTGCTGCAGACAGACTACCTAAGGAGTCTCTGGAGAGCATCCTGATGGCACTGGATGATGAGAAGTAAGATTAACCATGAAATGTTTTGACAAACCGTGCATGGTCTGCACTTTGATATAAATAATTGATCGAGACCTTTATTCTTTTTAGCCTAAAACCAAAGAAAGTGAAGTACCCCACCAGACAACTGTACATCTCTGCAAAACAAGGAGAGCTCCAGAAGGTCATTCATCTTCTAGGTAACCCAAGTTACCTATGTTAGATATACTTACTTACTTACTTACTTACTTATACTTATATACTTCAGTTGCAATAACTCTGTTTATGTTTTTAGTATTTGTATTTTCACAGTGATACACCAAACTTTGTACATTGCAGTTGATGGGAAGGACCCCAACTTTTTGATGGAGGGCCAAAACAGACGCACCCCTCTTCATGCAGCGGCTGCTGAGGGTCACCATGAGGTCTGCCACATGTTGGTCCAGGTGAGGAGACTGTGGCTTTACTACAGGCTGCACCTCAGGGGCTGTAGAAAATCAGATGTTGTTGGCCAAAGATTCTCAGTGACACAGCTTTGGGTCTACTTTTAGCCTTGGATTACAAGCAACTTATCAACTTTCTTAATTCAGGAAAAATGTCACAGCAACAGTAAAGATATAGCTTTGTACTTTAAGCAACAATGAATCAAGATGAATGAATTTAAGTTATGGTTTAATGCCTTTATTGAATTAATTTATTTATCTATTCACAATAATAGATGGCATAGTGATATTGAAGATACATTTAAACAATTAGATATTTGTTATATATTTTGTTGAGTTGGATTCTTACATTATCCCAAATGTTTTCAACAATGTTCAAACCAGAGAAATCCAAAAGTTTACTCAAACGACCAGTGTGTTTCATTTGGTCACCTGGCCCCATAACTTCCAAGAGAGAGTCAGAGAGTGAGCAAGGAAATCCGGGAATGAGACTCAAAGTAAAATGAATATAAACTTGTCTGTGAAGTTTGTGCCTGAGTCAACTCTGATGAATTTTCTTCAGGAGTGCAATTTTCACCTTGTGTTACTAATGTCAATATTTCAGCAGTAAACATTACAGAACATAAACACTCAACAATGAAGGTCACCTCACTGCTGCAGTCAAGATGATAAACAGGAGTGAAGATAAATCCACTTTTATTCCCAAAATTAATAAGGCAATGTCTGAGCTCTCAACTCTGGATCAGAGGAGAATCTGATGTGACTGGAGGTGTTCATTCCTTTTAGACCTTTAAGGTCTGGCTCAGTACCTGACTCTCTCCTCTGCCCCCCCAGACCCTTCACTCAACAAAATAAAGAGAAATGTCACACAAAGCAACTTAACAGGACCAAACAACAGTAAAGTAGTAACTGGTTGTGTCTTTGGCAACTTATAAGAGGAAAAAAATACCGCAGTTATATGTGGAGAAGTGTCTGTCCTCCTGTCGGTCCTCCTGTCTGTGCTACCGACTCTTTGTCACATTTCTGCACGAAAAACAGTGTCTGTCCCCGGCAAAAAACTTTAACTCACCAAGTGTTTGCCCTCCCGACCGAGACTTCCTTGAACTTTCCCCCAGAAAACAGCAACCCTCCCCGCGAGTGAAAGACAGGGTCCTATTTATTGAGGTGATTATGTAATTATGTAATTTAGAGAAAAACTTAACTTTTTCAGTTTCCAGGATGTTTGGTGGGTCAGGATCTTAATCACAACACATTATAACAGCATCCATATGATTATAAACAGTCAGCGGGTACATGTTTAGATTAACAGGTGGACACTGGGGGAAAGCATTGAAAAAAACACACAGATGTCATCATCATGACATGTATCGTCACGCCTCTTTTGGAGCCGCGGCGCTGGCTTTCTGTGTGAATTATACTCTGGTTCGTCTTTTACGCCGGAGCTGCTCGGCTCTGTGTGAACAACCAACGGCGGAGA
The DNA here is from genome assembly GCF_040436345.1 of Pagrus major. Taxonomy (NCBI): domain Eukaryota; kingdom Metazoa; phylum Chordata; class Actinopteri; order Spariformes; family Sparidae; genus Pagrus; species Pagrus major. The sequence goes on along the minus strand of NC_133219.1, from coordinate 3,001,549 downwards.
ATTGGCGAACCGCTGCTGCGGAGATAATGCGGCATCTCTGTGTGAAAATGGCTATTGTAAAGTCATATTTCCCAACAGTGGGTGACATTATTGAATTAACTCAAACCAAATCAATTTTCTTTATGTAGCCCCTTGATTCGAGTAAGGAAAAACTTGCCATATTGACAAAAAAAACCTTTTAACAGGGGAAAAAAGATGGTAGAAACCTCAAGAAGAGCCACAGAGGAGGGATCCCTCTCCCAGGATAGACAGACATGCAATAGATATCGCATGTACAGAACAGAACAACAAAATCACAGTTTACAAATTTAATTGACAGAAAACATGATACAAGGAAACTGTCCTATCGAGAGAGGACAGTGAGAGAGCGACACAGCTTGCAGCTTGAGCAGACAGAAAACAAAAACTATGGTTGAAGGACGCATACGTTGACAGGTGCAGTTGAAAGGTGAAGTGAACAGTGGTAGAGAAGATACATTATGCTTTCTGTTGATTGGTTTGTTTGTAGCACTAGGTTCAGTTTCCTGGAAGGAGATGCTTGATAAATACAGACCCAGATCCAACAGAAGGATACTGAGGCTTTGAAATGTATTTACCATGCTTTGACTTTTTGCACGTTTGCACTTTCTACCTTTGGAAATAGTGACACCCTAAAAGTTCCTTTTAAAGGTACCATACTGAGATAACAATCATTACAATGTCAATACAGTCAAACAAATTCCTCAATTGTTTTTAGGATTTTAGGTTTAAGTGTCATATGCTAAATATGTTTTTTAAAGTGTAAATTCTATAAATGAACATTAATGTAAAGTTATCCAACCCATATCCTTACCTGAACTAAGGATATAGGTTCTTTTTAGTCTAGAGTGAGTGAAATGAATTACTTGTTTGAAATCTGCAGTAGGCGGTGCTGCATGTTGGGTGTTAGCTGTCATCACCTGTAACCAAAATGTTAACAGCACCCAAAAATCCTGTTCTGTGATGTCAGTGTCTTAGTTAATGATGTCGGGATGCTGTGTGTATGTGTGCGCGCACAGGCTGGAGCCAACCTGGACATGTTCGATGAGGAGCAGAGAACACCACTGATGGCAGCCTGTGAAAGCAACCACCTAGACACAGTGAAGTACCTGCTGAGAGCTGGAGCATCTGTCAGCCACAAGGTGGGTCAGCTTGCACTTAGTTTGTTGGATCATCTCATTCAACTTGTCCTAACAGCCTGACGTGTGCATGTGTCAAATTCTGCTTCTGCATACATCACTCAGTCCAGTCTCAGCTGCTGCCACTGTTCAGTCTATTTCTACTGCTATTTTTTAAAATCATTGCATTGATAATATGTTGACCCTCTGAAAAACAGATAGATAGTGTTAGTGAATGATGATGTAGCAGCAGACTATAGTGACATAGTGAGGCAGTGGAATAGATACAGTGCAGCAACTACATCCACTTCAGTCCTGTTTGGTTCCACACAGACCTGACACCAACATTTTGTCAAGAATTTGGTCCCACTTGGTCTGGACTAGTTGGCAAAACAAGGCTTCAATGAATTTTGTGAAATGTAAAAGGCCCCTCCAGAAAATCTGCACCAGCTCAACCTGCAGAAAGACTAGTTAAAGGGGAATTCTGGTATTTTTAAACCTGGGCCTCCTGTTTACATATTAGATGTACTGTTTTAGCAATCACCATCTCTGGTTTGGTCAGAAGGAACCATTAATCTACCACATTAGATGTGAAAGGTCCATTCATTCATTTGATATTAAATTGAGAATCCAAAGTCAGAAAATTTAAATGAATGAATATCTATCTATCTATCTATCTATCTATCTATCTATCTATATATCTATCTATCTATCTATCTATCTATCTATCTATATATATATATATATATATATATATATATATATATATATATATATATATATATATATATATAATGAATGTGATACAAACAAAACAAATAACTCTTTGTTTTTCATACTTCTGATTTGGTTCATAATCTGCTGCATCAGCTCTGCTGTTGGCTGGTTGTTTTTACAAACCAACACAAGTACAACACATTAACACCAGACAACCCATTGAAGATACAGTTAAGAAATAATAAAAGATTTTTTTCGTGGCCCTGGCAACGTCAGTCAGCTGGATGACAAGAGTGCCAGTTCTCGGCTGTCCTCCAGTGCCGCACTGGTAGTCCCGCCACAGAACTGACAAGAATTACCTATCGAGCGTGCTGTTTCCTGTGAAATCTTAGTGCCTTAATCTGAATGAATTCAAATAAAACATAATGAAAACAAACTAATGATTTAGTTGATTAGGCTGATTTCCCCCCAATAAATGGATACATTTTTACATGACAAAACTGAGCTTCTACTATAATATAGTTGATGCAAGCACCAATACTTCAGTGCATTATATGTCAGATATCAGTCATGGTAGAAGGAGAGAGATGAGAGAATCCTCATAAGCATGTGATTACCCTGGGGAGGAGGCAGACTGTTATTAACTGATCATTTTATAAAAAGCACAAATCTTAATTAACCTCTCAGACTCTAAGCCTAAACCAGACTCTAGAGGGTGGGAACTGATTAAGTGCAGAACATTCCTGAACTGTTGGACATATTTCCCTTCATTATGTGTCCTCTTTCACCCATGAGTTTTTAATCATGGAGTGCAGAAGCCAATGAAATGCCCTGTCTTTTGGACTTTAACAGTGGTGGCAGTAGGACAGTGTTGTTCATTGTGAATCGTGTTGTCATCCCAGGATATCATGGGTTTCACCTGTCTGCATCTGGCAGCTAAACTGGGACATTATGATATAGTCCATCATCTACTTTCCAAGGCATCCAAATACATCAACTGTCAGGTAAAGACACATTTACTAACTGCAGCTCATGTAGTGTGTTAGTGTAAATCTGTGCAGGAGTTTTACAGCTTGTGTGTGTGCAGGATGATGGGGGATGGACTTGCATCACCTGGGCCACCGAGTACAAGCACAAGGAGCTGGTCCACCTGCTTCTGTCCAGAGGGGCTGATGTTAACATCAGAGACAAGGTCAGTGCACACGACTCGCTGCTCACTTTACAACTGTACCGTGCATGCCACAACACTCTGTTTTATCACTTCATACAGCTTTGCAGCTCATTAGGGTCAGCTCTCTGTCAAGTGTGATCTCATGGGATGCATAATATTTTTTTTACCTCGATACTGAGTGAAAATGAAATACATTACACTGGAGAGCCAGAGGCCAGCGGGTGCTCCGTCACTTTGAGGAAGGAAAGAAGAAGACCTCGCTTTTTTATGTGAAGATGAAGTTGGAGGTATTTCTAACGAGGACAGGAAGGAAATTGAAGGATATCACAGCCTTTCATAACTGTATCATTGTGATAATCATTATTATGTCATAATGCCTTTTAGTGTAAGTAAGATATATCTTTCAAAAAGTTATTAAGTTTATTAACTTAATATAAATATATATATATATATGTAACAATTCCAAAAACCTAAATGCATTAGGCCTTCTTTATGCAAGTTGCTGTACAGGCCCATCCTCTGTTGCACTCAACAGTGCAACAAACTACCTAATATTCCTTCGTCCATCTCTTACAGGTACCATAATGATCTTGAGAAAGATAGTTGGTATTTGATGACCTGAGTATGAGACTTAATGCTGTTGGTTGTAGGGTAAGGCCTGCCACCACCCCAAAGTGCCAGTATTGGACAACCTGGCCTGTCTCTCTCTCTCTAACCTGCACTGTTGGAAGCCTGCTCTGCCTCTATCAGAACATGGTGTCAATGCCCTCTTATCTGCTCCTTGTTCAGGAAGAGAATGTCTGCCTGCACTGGGCGGCTCTGTCAGGCTGTGATGACATCGCCCAGGCTCTACTGGAAGCCCGATGTGACCTCAACGCTGTCAATGTTCACGGTGACACACCTCTTCATGTTGCTGCCAGAGAAAACCACCTGGAGTGTGTGATGTGAGTGTATAGTCTAGGAACAAAGTTCACTTGTGCTACACAGACCATTCTATGCAAACAGGGGCAGGTCAAGACATTTTATAAGGGGGGGAAAGGCAACCAGGGCACATGTTCAGAGAGGGGTTACACATTTTAAAAATCAGTAAAAATGGAATTTCACACAACTTTGAAGATCTCTATCATCATTAAGCTAATCTTTGGATTTTGACTGTTGATCAGACAAAAGAAGCAATCTGAAGACGTCTTCTAAGCTTTTAATCTTTACATTCTACAGACTAAACAATTAATAAATTCACAGCAATAATCCTCGTATAACTTCAGTAAGTCTAGCCTTCAAAGTGATCCATCAGTCCAAAGGACACAGTTTTACAGCACAGTACATCATGTGACGTGCCTGCAGTGTGTTGGGGGTTATGAAGGCTTAATTTTGACTGATCACGCAACCAAAAATGAAGATGAAGACTAGCTTCATTATTCGCTGCAGTGCTTCTACTAAAGTGTTGCCTTGATAGTGACACCGTTTCATCATTTATCTCATCATTTCCTTCCACATAAAAAATTTGCAAAGCTGCTTTTTTGAATGTTTTAAATACCCAGTGCGTTGGATTTTGTGGCATCTAGTGGTGTTGTTGCAGATTGCATCCAATCCCTATGGTGGCCACTAAAACACAAAAAGCCCTCTCTAGAGTCAGTGTTTGGTTTATCCGTTCTGGGCTTATGTAGAAACATGGCAGTGCAACTCTTTGGAAGAGGACCCGCTTTCCCTGCGGATAGAAAACGTTCATTCTAAGGTAACGAGAAATACAATGATTCTTAGCTTCCGGTGAGTTTACACTAATGAAAACAGCCATGTAATTCTGCATGTTATGATATTGACCTTTTAAACGAAAGGATATGATTTGCATAATTTTTCAAGTGAAAAGCTTTTTAACGTTGGCTCAAAGTACACTATATGGCCACTAGTATGCAGACACAGACACATGTTTGTGTCTGTCCTGTTTCAACACAGCAGCGCTCCTGTACACAAATTGACTGGCCTACACAGTGCCCAGACCTCAACCACATCCATCACCTGTGTGCTGAAACAAATGCGTTTCAGCAGTAGGCCTTCAAAAGCATGATAATACAGAGCTCACATGACACTAAATAGGTGAGGATCAAACTATCAGAGATGATGGAATCCATCTGTGAGTACCCACCCTCAAGAAGACCTCTCCCACACAGTTGTACAACAAAATTGTCCAAAAACGATACATTTCACACACACAATTATTAATAATCAAAGTATTCAAAAACAGAATATCCTAGATATGACTCCTAGAATATCAAATGAACCTATCTTAAACCATACATGTCAGCACAGAATGGCATCATAATAAACTGTGGATCCCAATAGATTATAGAAAACAGTTCAACATTAGTTCTCTGTTCAGACCCTTGGAACTCTCAGTTTGAAACGTGTGAATCCAATATGCTTGCCTCTATAATAAAAACATGTCCTTATCACCACCTCTTTTAAAAGAAAGTACCATTTCAATGCCTTGGAATCTAAGGGAACATACATCGCAGCCAGCTGCATTGAATTAGCCCGGCCACTGGAGACTTTTCTTCTTTATTTCTGATGTTACTTTTGTGTTCAGAAACCCTAGTTTTCAACTTGCGTTTAGTTTTAACTATGCATGCTAACCCATGGTAATTTCAAAAGATAGGCAACCCATTTATTTCTCTTTATTTTCTTAATAGAGACCTTTTTACTGGTATGTGGATGTAAAAAGATATTGCCTCTAATCATGGCGCTACACTGGGCACAGTTAAAACATGGGAAATTTCTACTTGGTAGGTTAGACAAAAAATGTTGAGATGGTTCCTAACAATCACCTTTAACCAAGGTGTCCCTTAAATTCTTGGCACGCTTATGGGCAAAAATGGGCAATTTTTTGAATGCATGTCCTACCAAAGGATCACTCAATAATATGTGCCAATGATGGATAATACACTTTCTGATCTCTTTAGATAAAGTAGAAAATGTGGTAGCCATGATGATTTTAGAGTGCCTCTTAGAGGGAGGTTTAGGGGCTAATAAACTGTTCCTTCAAATTTCAAGTAGTTCTTGTTGAGAACCAGCTGAGTCAGTTCCACCAAGAAACAAGTAGAAGGAGTTGGATTCTTTCTTGTATGTAGAAAATTGGGCAAGTGCCTCCAAACCCTCTTTGTGATGATAGTACATAGTATATGTCTCCTGTAGATCCTGGATAGAAGACATTTTATTGAGGAAGTCATCGGTGTCTCTGAGATAAGATGGAAGCTGATATACCGATTGTTTAACATGTAAATCAATTTATTGTGATATTGGTTCAATAACAGACTGATTACCTGCAATTACGGGACACCCTGGGACTGGGTCAGTGCATGATTTGTGAATTTTAGTGAGCTGGGTGTTGCTGTAACATAAACTCAAAGTCATTTTTGGTATCAGTTGATCATCCAAATTGAGGAGTCAGATCACAGCTTAGGGGTCTGTAAAAGTCATTATTGCCAAGTTGGCACAAAATTTCAGATCTGTAAGCCTCCTTAATCTGAACAACCACTGCTCCTAGTTTATCTGTGTTCCTTATAACAATAGACTTATCATTAGACAAACTGTCTGCGGTAAATGAGTTCACTGTTGATTCCTGCAACTTCCATGCACCTGCCATATATTTTAAAGCTTTGGAGAAGTGCGGGCTGCTGTTTTTTCATAATGTTTAAAAAAACCCACATATGGCTGCAATGTACAGGTGTCAGCAAATTTTGTTGAAATGTCTACATACTTTTGGCTATAGAGTGTATCAACTACATTGCATTGTCTACAGGATATTGGTTTTAGCTCTAAGGCACTCATATTGGTCAGTCCCTTGATACACCAGTATATCATATTTTCAGTTTTTGTTTTTGTGAGTCAAAAACTTTTTGGACCCTAGTACACAGACTTCTAACCTAAACTTCCTCCATCCGCAGGTTGTTTCTGTCTCGTGGAGCTGACGTCAATCAGAGAAACCGGGAGGGAGAAATGGTTTCGGACTGCTGTGTCTATGGCTCCAAGGTGTGGACGGCCCTCAACACCAACAAGAAGCTGACTGACGCCAGGAGAGGAAGGGACTGTCAGGGAGAGAAACTGCTCAGCAGGTAGACAGTAATACTGCTTTGTGTGTGTGTGACTGTGTTGGCTGGGCTGTATAATAATATTAATGTTTATTTTTTAATATTATATGTACATATAGGTCTATATTTACATATGCTGAATAACACCGCTGTCTGCTCTCATCTCTGTTTTGGTCATTTTCATTGGCACTGTTCCTCTGTGGCTGAGACAGTTCTACCTGGTTCTACCAACAAAATAGAGTGTGATCACACTAAATAACAAACAAGGCTGTTTTTATGTGTCTAAATTATAAAGGATGTAATTAAGGGAGTGTTATTACCTTCACAGAATTAGAAACAAAATATTTAATACATTTCCAAATAGATTGACAGGTTTATTAAATGAGATAGTTTTCAGTCTGGTTTTAAAAACTTTTGCACCAAATTAAAGCTGCATTCATCAGTTTTATTCCGCACACTCCACAACAAGCTTAACATCAGACACCTTTGCGACTGTACCAACTTTGTTAAAGGTATGGCTGATGTGTTAAACAAGTTGTTGCCTGTATATGTATCCAGCAGACACAGAGCAACATTCACTTGGAGTGCTGTTTCTGTTCACCCAATGAATGTACAGTAATTCCACTGTTCACTCTCCTTGATGCTCTGTTTCTCCTGAGAAAAATATTCAACCCTTTTTCCAAGAGGAAAATGCTTACATGCTCACAGTGACAATACAAATATGCTGATGTTGAGCAAGAACAATGCTTACAATGGTCACCATGTAAGTTTAGCTTGTTTTTAATCTGAGGATAGCGTTCAAATGGAAGTTAAGGGGTTTTTTGTCTATTTGTTTGTTGGTTTGTGTGTTGGTTGGTTAGTTTGTCATCCAGTTTGATATTGGATTACGCCTGATTGAATTAAAGGGCACCACATGACATGGTTAAGCTATGTTTGAGTCAAAAAAAAGGTTATAATTGCAATTTCAAAACAACACTTTGGACTCATACAGTATATTAAGATGTTTCTAACTCTAACTCTTCTAAATATCAGACTTTCATTACGGAAACATCCCCAACCCCCTCACTCTTCCATTTGTTTCTATCTGTTGATGTCTCTTGTTTTTCTAAGAGTCACTCTGTATGGAGTGTTTTGTCAGAGTGATTGTTATTTTTGGGTGCTTTAAGGGCCTCTCAGTGCAAGAACAGCAGTTTTCTCTACTGGACTGTTACAGTGTATAAGCATTGTTTCTCACAGCAGTAGATTTTATGTTGTTTTCCAGCTTCATTCCCTCATAGTGTAAATCAAGTGTTGTATCATTCCTGTACAATCTGTACACCATTGAACTGTGACACATTGGCCAGGTATGGACTGGTTCTTGATTTCTTGTGAAGTGTGATGGTGCTTGTGGGTGCCGGATGGACCCAGCAGGGGGACAGAACATTTCAGCACAGTTGCTGCACCCACCCAGCTGTTTGCCAAGAAATTGTTCCAACAAAAAATCACCTTAACCACAAAATGTTATTTTTACTTATCTTACTATCTTTATACCTTACTTTGTTTGTGTACATGCTGAACAAACAGGATACATGTAAATCAGTGAACTTTGGAGGTGTTGGTAGGAATAACTTTCACTTTGGACAGAGCCAGGCTCACTGTTCCTCCTTGCTAACAGTCTTTATGCTAAGCTAGGCTACAGACATTAGATTGATCTTCTATTGAGTTATTCCCACGTAGTTAATGGGACACCGGTCTCTGTACCATATACACCACTGCATTTCTGACAATAGAGTTATTTATTGTGGAGGTAGACTCTGTGTTTATAAAATCGATGCTTGGTGACGAATAAATTAGCTTGTACCTTGTACCTGAACATTTTTTCACAAAATTGTTAAAAAATGCTCATAGCTATTTCCCAAAGCCCAAAGTGACATTTTCATATTGTTGTTTTAGTCCACCCAACAGTCAAAAACCCAAAGACATTCATTCACTTTTCCTTGCCTCATTTTCCTCCTTTTCAAGAAGCTGGAACCAGGACGTATTTGTCATTTCTGCTTAAAATATTACTTAAACAACTATTTGATTATTTGTTGCAGCTCTAATTGGTGCTTAAATAGATGTCAGCTCTCCTATACCACTTAGTGTGGTCCTCTCTTGATATGGAAAAATATGGATATACAGATATTTTTTAGCATACATATTTGAATCATATTTTTTAAAACATAATTTTTCCTTCTCTTAGGGACATCTCTCGGGGGTACGAGGCTGTGCCTATCACCTGTGTTAATGGTGTCGACAGTGAGCCGTGCCCTGAAAGCTTTAAATACATACCAGACAGCTGTGTCACCTCCCCACTGAACATAGACAAGGACATCACTCACTTACAGGTGAGACTTGAGCTTTCTGTGAACAGTAAAAATTACAGTGCTCTAAAGAAGGCACAGCAAGACACACATTAAATATCTCTGTGTGTATGAAAGAATAAGTGTGTTCGTATTCTGTATTTGTTCTTATTGTCAACACATCCCATGTGCAGAGTCAAAACAACAGTGAATGTATCATCACAAAGTATTGTGTGTGTATCACAGCCTGAAATAACTTCATCCCCGTGCCAAGATTGTTGAAAATAGTCCCAACAAATGGACCATTTCTACATAGAAAACAGAAACAGCAGATCATACACCTCATCAGACTACATTAGCATTCTGAATTAGACACATTGTTTTTCCTGGAGCTGATGATGGAAGTTGCTAAGGAGTGAGACGGTGTTGCACATGTGCAGTACCGATCAGGCAGCTGGCAAGGCTCATTCAGTGACACGGAAGCCAGTGACAAGGCTGCATTGGTCAAATTTTTTATATCTTTTACTTCAGTCTTTTAAACTCGGCGCCAACTGAACAATGTTTGAGCACTGATTGAACAGAGACAGATTTCAGGAATTAACAAGCCAGCAGCATTAACTTCAGCACGCCTAATAGCACCGCGCCTGACCAGGGGTGAAATGTAGGGTGTCCACCCAGGTGTTGTGTTTTTTAATCACAGCGGATCGAAACTGCAGACTCATTTAACGTGGGAGAGAATGCTGATTGTACTCATTTACATTAGAGAGTAAAGCCAAATGTAAGCGGCTGTTAGTGGGTTTTTTTGTCCAGTGTGAAAGAGGTATTATAATCACTCACTGATTGTGTATTTCAGCACTGCAGCTGCACAGATGACTGCTCATCCAGTACCTGTGTGTGTGGTCAGCTCAGTCTGCGATGTTGGTATGATAGTGTAAGTTGAGACACACACTCGTAATCACACAAAATGCTAATAAATTTAAACTGGATGATACATTCTGTCATGTTTTCTTAGGATCTTTTACATTTAACAATATGACACGTGCAGTGTCCACTGTTGTTTTTTTATTCTGTCACTTCCATTTGCTCACATGCATGTTTACTCTTGTCTAATTCTGACCACAGTATCTATTGTTTCACATTTTGCTGTCTTGCAAATCAGAGTACACGTTTACTTGCTTTAATATTATTTTTCTATTCTTATAGCTACAAATAAAGAATCAAACAAACTTGCCTGAACAGAAACTGGTTTTATCCCTGTTAGCAGTTTGTAACATGTCTCTCGGTGCATACATATGTAGGAGGGTCGACTACCCCTGGACTTCTGTCAGCGGGAGCCCCCAGTGTTGTTCGAGTGTAACCATGCCTGCTCCTGCTGGAGGACCTGCAGGAACCGAGTGGTCCAGAATGGACTGAGGTGACCTATTCCACTTTGTCAATCAATCAATCAAACATTATTTATGTAGCACCTTTCAAACAAATCAAAATGCAGTTAAAGGTGCTTTGCAAGTGATTGAAAAAAGACCAACATGGGATATTAAGAAAACGAAAACAGGTTTAGAGACTAATGCACACCAACTGCAAAAAAATTAATAGTTAAAATAATAAAGAATAAAGGATAAAAACAAGCAATTAAAATAATGATCAAAGAAAATATAATATCACACATGAAAGTTGATAAAAAAAACAACATATAATAAATATGGTACAGCCAGCCTGACTGACTGGATCCAGCTCTCTTATTCCATCACTGTTATCAAGTTTTAATATCCAAAGATAAAGCAAAAACACAAGGGACTGGGCTACTTCCAGAGACCACATACTGAGCACATTTACACTTGTGATTTCAAGTGTCTTATATCTGGATAAAATCCAAGTGTGATTTAATACACTTCCAGTTACACTTAGTCACATATGCATCACAGTAGAACCACAGTTGAAGCACTACAACAGCTCAGTACACCATACCAGAAGACTAGAGCTGCAACCATTAATCAATGACTTGACAACAGTTAAATGAAACCCTAACTTGTTTTGATAATTGATTAATCAGTCTGAGTTTTTTAGAGAAAAAAAACAACTCAAAGTTCAAGTGAAGTTGAATATTTTCTGGTAACAGTAAACTTAATATCTTAGTGTTGTGGACAAACAAGACATTTGAGGATGTCATTTTGAGCTTTGGGAAACACTGATCCATAATTTTCACCATTTTGTGACATTTTATAGACCAAACAACAAATTGCTTGAGAGTATATTTAATAAATTCATCAACAATGGAAAAAAATCGTCAGTTGCCCTCTAACAGAAGACAGTATTATAACATTTCAAAATGTCTGCTGTGAAAAAGACCAATTGTATGTCTCCTATTTGCTGGAGCTGCTTTTCTGGCATCTTTAATGAGACAACAGCTAATTGCTGTGTAACTTAAGCTGCTCTATCACAGGGGACAGACTGCAGTGATTAGCTGTTTCCACTTACTGTCTTAGTTACATGTGTAACTATGTCCACTTGAGCGGTAAAGGTTACATAAGGAGGCCAATACAGTTACACCTTGAATGTGTCTAGCAATTACATTTCCATCCATTTTGAATGCTTGATTTACTGTTGAGTGTGTGTGTGTGTGTGTGTGTGTGTGTGTGTGTGTGTGTGTGTGTGTGATTTTTTTAAATATGAGGACACATTGCCACATGTCATTATCCCCCTTTCATCTTGCTGCTCTGATGCTCACATGCACATGCAGACGACATTAGTGGCAAGTTTTATACCAGGCTGAAGGAAAAGGGACTCAGTTCTCTGTTCTGGGAAAAGGATTAGCTCTCCAAGTTTCTTTCTTGAAACTGTGTTCTCTCAAATAAAATCAGTGTCATTTTTGCTTTAATGTTCCTGCCATTCTGTCAGCTGCTGGATGAGATAATTGCCTTGTCGTTTTTTCAGAGCTCGGCTGCAGCTCTTCAGGACACAGAAGATGGGCTGGGGAGTGAGGGCCATGCAGGATATCCCTCAAGGAACATTCATTTGCGAGTGAGGACAGGCTGTCATGAGAGAAACGGCTGTATTCAGTTTTTTACAGCATGAAATATTGAAGAGAAGCTGCACTCTGAGCTCTTTCCCTCCCTAATGTTTCAACAGGTATGTCGGGGAGATCATCACTGATGCAGAGGCCGACAAAAGGGAGAATGACTCTTTCCTCTTCACCCTCGACAACAAGGTGACTCAACTGGTTTACATGAATTTTTTAAGTTGGACTACGTAACTGTGAATGCAGGTTCTGAGACACACAAAAGTGTCTACCAATGTCATTATGTGATTGGAGAGAAAAAAATGATCTGCTGTTAAAGGGTCCAGCTCTTTGCAGACAGAATGCTCAAGATGGTTTCTATTTCCACATCTAGGTTTTAAATGTCACCAGTGACCATATTGACCAGTGCTCATATATAACAGAATCATTCCTCATTTACACAGAAATGTGTTTCAGTTTGTAGAATTAGACTACAGTAAAAATCAAAATGCACAAAAAAGGAAAACATTTGTATGAATAGGTTTCATGGGTATGTAACAAAGATAACTAGTTTCAAAGTTTATATGATGCAAAAAATGAAGGAATAGATTAATCTCACAATATTCCTTTCCATATTAAACTCTAAGTTTAATTTTCAAGCCATGCCTTGAGAAATAGAAGTATACACAGAAGATCCTATCAGCAGCATTCAACCACATCATTTTACATGCTTATAATAGCTCCACCTTTTGCTTGAATTGATTGCAGCAATAATGTTGAACACAACATGTGGGCCTCCGAAAAAACTGAGCAGGTGACACAGCCAGGTATACAGTGTAGATGTGTTGAAAATCAAAGTTTGACTCTGCTTTCCCTAAGGATCCTTGAGTCATGGACATTTTCTTTACAAGGTGTTTAGGGCTGGGTTAAAAAAAAAAAAATTCTGATGAAAACAATCTTCACTTGAATGATCTGATATCGTTTCAGAAATATAGCCTATGCCTTTTACCAGTAAGTTGTCAGCCCAGTGTTTGGAAATGTATATCATTGGCTATTTACCGATATAAATGGAGCCAAGAATATGAAGGCAAATTGCTTTCACTGACTTAACGCATGCAGCTCCCACACACTCTGATACAGATGTTTTGGGTTTTTTTTTACAGTTAAGGAATATTTAATCATCCATCTTTACTCACTACATCTTAGCCTTTCTTATGATGTGTCAGGTGAGAATAAACTACATGTTTTTAAATCTAAATATCCAAAGATATTGGATATCTTGTCTGTATTGGCCATGAAGAGCAGATCATTATAATTACTGGCTGAAAAAATCTATATGGTGCATCCCTAGCTTAATGTATTGTGTAATGGATTTAAATCAGCCAAAATTGTGTGATGCTGTTGAATCAGGTCTGTTAGAGCACAAAAACGTCCATTAATGAATTTATTATACTCTTTCATTCCAGTATCACAACACCCAAAGGTGCCCATACATGGTTTTGTATACATGTGCCGAGCACATCATATTAAATATAAACCTAATAAGCTTAATTTACAGCATCCTGATACGTTAATGGAAAGCAATTAAGAAAAACTGATTATTGTTATCACCATTCATCTGTCATAGCTAACAGACTGGGTTGTCAGGCAAACATTGATATTGGTCAAAAGGTGGTGCTGCAGAGTTGCTCTCTCATACACTGCTCAGTATGTTCAGTAATGTATTGTCTTTCCTCTCTCATGGTTGTGCACACTGCTGTTGATCTTATGATGACAGCTTGCTGATTGTAGCAGGGTGGATGAGTGGCTCAAGGAATTATCCTGAAATCCCGTCTCAGCTTTGACTCATTTAAGTGTCATAACGAAACACAACCTGTGTATTTATTTATGTATTCCCTGTATTCCCATTCAGAGTATTGTGAGGCTACATATATTAAGGCCGTGGTTCTTAAACTGTCTCTGTCATGCCTCCTTTATGGAGGCCAGAAACATTGCATCAGCCAGCAACAATACTGCCAACACCAGCAACAATAGGAGCCCAGTTGAATGTCATTGAAACAATGTTATCAAAACCATAACAACAAACCGACAGGTTAATCCAAGTAACTTGAAAGAGAAAAGTGAGGTTTTTATACCCCATTTCTATAATTCTACTCAAAGACTTTGTTGTAACATCCAGCACAGTTTACAGCGCTCTTCCTGCTTCAATGACATTTCAGGTGCTCTCACTCACACTTTGAGCTCTAAATAAAGTTTTAGAAAGTCTGCACAAAGTGTTGGCTTGTTTACAACCTGCCTGATGGTCTCACTGCTGGTGTTTATTGCCCTGTCGTACTTGCTGTAGTAATGAAGAGGTTTTTAAGGTTCATTTATTTGTCATTCTACATAAAAAAGATGATTTTTTTTTTATGGTGGGGTGTTGAGGATGACTGCAGAATGAAGCTGCTCCATAGTGGCAGCGGATACTTCTGCTTCTCTTGCCAGACAGCAGAAGGTGGAGGAGAACAGACTGTGGCTGGGTGGCTGTTGTCTTTTAGTATCTGTGCAGCCGTCTCACTTCACTGATGTCACTGATGCTCTGTAGATGGTACCAGTGATTTTCTGGGAGGTTTTAATCACCCGCTATAGAGCCTTCCTGTCCTGGGCCGTGATGAACCATGCCAGTTTGTAATGTTTCCTGCGAGGATGCTTTCTATGGCTCCTCTGTCAAAGTGAAAAGAAAATTCAGCTCTGCAATTTCACCCTCTTAGGTTTCCTTAAGAAGTAGAGCCTTCCTGACCAGATTGAAGGGCATCGCGAGGTGAACCTAAAGAGAAGATGTGACTGTGACTCTTTTGTTATCGTGCTGTGCAGGTGGGGGAGGTACACTGTATTGATGCAAGACTCTTTGGCAACATCGGACGCTTCATCAACCATCTGTGTGAGCCCAACGCGCTGGCTGTGAGGGTGTTCACAATGCACCAGGATCTACGCTTCCCCAGGATAGCCTTGTTCTCCAGCAGGCCCATCAAAGCTGGAGACCAGATAGGGTGAGTGGTGGAAAAACGACCACAGTTCTGTCTACTGTCTTCATTTTCCTGTTCTATTTTCAGATAAAATGTTAAAACAAAGTTAAAATGATGGCATCTCTTCCTCACCAGGTTTGACTATGGCGATCATTACTGGAGGGTGAAGAGCAAGTTCTTCAGCTGCCACTGTGGTTCTGTCAAGTGTCGCCACTCAGCTGCTAGCAGATAGAAACTGACTGATGGCCGGTGTCTGTCTGAACACATTCTGTGACCTCTCTAATGTCAGAAACACTGCCTTCTGAACCAGCTACCACGTAAAAGAGTGATGCTTTATTAGGTAAACACCAACAGGATTTATTTATACACCTAACAAGGTTACTTTTCTATATGAAGAACACTGCTGCTCGTCACCAGCCAGAAATACTGTATAAATACAGTGGGTTTAACTAGTTTTAAAGAGCCAACAGTCAGGTTAAAAGAATCTTATCAAATGATTTTAGCATGGACTCATCATTAATACTGCAAAGTGTTATATTTGTCTAAAAATGAAGTGAAATGATATTTTTGGTAGTCTGATCTCGTCTATGAACGTGCTTTTTACTACATGTCAAACTAGCAATTAAACACATTTTTAAAGCATCTTGTCGTCTGTTTTTTTATGGTCGGCTCACACTGTTCATCCCAAAAGTGTTGGATGAGGTTGACGTCAGGGCTTTGTGCAGTCCAGTCAAGTTCCTCCACACCAATCCAGGAACCATAGGTGTCACTTACACTCAGGACACTGGGGACATGTCCCCACCATTTTCTGAAATGACCGATTTTGTCCCCATCACTTTGTAAAAGCATAATAAGTTGCCAAAAATGGCTTGCACTGAGCTCTTATATCCCTCACACTTTTCAACACTGAATGAAGCCCCTTTATGGAGCTGGCAGTGTGCTGAGTCATGTTGACTTGGAGTTGGAAGAACTCCGTTGTCTAGAATATCACTTCATGCTGGAGCATTAAAATGGCCCTTTATTGGAACTAAAGGGCCCAAACAACAACAATATACTGTATGTCCATATACATTTGGTCACGTAATTGGTTTTGTAATATGTAACTACTATTTTGTCTAAAAACACATAAAAAAAACCCCCAAGATTTATTAAAACTAACGTATGGAATCATTGACTAAGCACTGAATTGCAGAACTGTTTCCACTGTAGGTGGTCAGGTAATAGAGATGAGAGACTGTAAAATAACACTCATTATTCTTCTACATTCTCCATCTGATATCTCTCAAAAAAAGAAATAATTGACATACGAAGAAACAAGATCCTTCATAAACATTTTGATGGTTTAATCAACAGGCTCTTTGTGCCTGTGTTGGATTGCACAGAGACACAGACAGACCCAATGACCTATTATGTGTTAAACCTATCAAGAGTCATACATATACCACATTCTTTACGCTCTTTCTTCTTCTAATCAGCCCAAGTGACTGAAATGGTCAGAACTGTCTACTTGAATGTGTAAATAAATATGTATATACATATACATATACATATATGTACATATATATATATGTACATATATGTACATATACATATATGTACATATATATATATGTGTGTGTGTGT
This sequence comes from Pagrus major, assembly GCF_040436345.1. Taxonomy (NCBI): domain Eukaryota; kingdom Metazoa; phylum Chordata; class Actinopteri; order Spariformes; family Sparidae; genus Pagrus; species Pagrus major. The sequence goes on along the minus strand of NC_133219.1, from coordinate 2,984,496 downwards.
ATATATGTGTGTGTATATATATATGTGTATATGTGTGTGTGTATATATATGTGTGTGTATATATATATATATATACATCTTGTCTTTCAGAACATGAAATCCTTTTGATATTATGATTATTTTGATATTATGATTATGAAACTCTGCTTCAAACCTACTAATTTACAGGATTCCATTCTGCTTTCTGGTGAGTTTTGGTAACAACTTTTAACAGTGACATAAGGAAATGCCAGTACCACATGAGTGTATCTGATGTTAACCAGTATGAGTATTTATTGTTGATGTGCTCTTAGCTTAGCTTTTATTGATCTCAGTGAAGTATTCCCCTTTTTGCATTTGTGATTCTTTTTCTTATAACATTCTTTCATTCATTGATTCATTCTGTTGGAAATAGTTTAATGCAGTTTACCTGATATATGTGGTGAGAACGCTACATTCTTCATGTATGTGGTTGCATCAATCTTCCATTCAAATATGAGAAAAATGATACTGCATTAAGTAAACATTGTTGTTGTTATTATTAAGTGTGATGCTATTTCAGAAAACTTTTAGAGATTAGAATTTAAAATATGACTGTTTTCCCACACATGTACTTTTATATACACCATACAGTTCAGAGAGGAGAATACAAGGCATGTAAACAGTGGAAGTAAAAGTAATCACTAAGCCTTTTTCTGTCCCTACACATTTATTTTCATTATTATTTACATGCATTTTGTTTGCCTTGATTTGAACCTGAATAAATATGACTGAAACATCTAAAACAACCATGTTGCCACAGTGTCTAATTTCTCACACTAAATTGGCTTTCTTTTTATTAATGAGTGATCACGGAAGTCTGTCTTCTCACTTGATCCCGGTGTGGTGCGCTCTCCTCCCTGTTGCCATGGAAACAGGGCCGGTCCAGGTGGAGCCACTGGCTGGCATCTTGTCGGTCACGTGGGTGTCTCTGGCTGAGGAGCAGAGAAAGTGTCTCAACAGTCACATTAAGGGAGAGTTGATGGAGAAGCTGCTCAGCCGTGATCTGTCCAGTCAACGATAGAAACTAAAGGACAGCGGCGCGCTGCGCTCACCTGGACCGTGCCAGAACGTTCAGCCAGCTTTAACTCGCACTGGAAACGGGTCTGTAGGGGACACGGAACATGTTTGCGGTCTCGAGTCTTCTCGCTGACGCTTCACGGTGTTTTGTCTGCTGTGGTTTGTTGTGTTAAACTGACAGTTTTTACATGGGTTCTGGTAGAGGGCGCATCCTGTAACATGGACCTGAAGCGTTGATGCCAGTGTATTTGAGCTCCTTCTGAGGACCGGGGCAGTCAGTCGGAGGAGGAACACCCATGAAAAATGATGCATCATGGAATGTGATCGTCTAAACTTTGAGCAACAATTTCATGTCGTGGAGAGAGACAGCATGGGAAGCAGCAGAGACGAGGACAGAGCAGACTAACGTCGAGATAAAGAGCCCCTCTCCTCGTTGTGGTGTGAATGTTTGACTCTTCTGTTCGTGGACGACACACGCACCTAAAGGACCTCGAGGACGGGACCACAGTGTGTGTTGTGATGCTTCTTCTCCATTTCTTTTCTAGTGTCAGTTTTGGTTTCTCCAGCAAAATCTGTGCTATCCCAGTATGGCTCGCTTTGAAGACGAACTGTCCAGCCGCTATGGAGGCAGCTGTCCCGCGGGCCCGGCCAGAGGGGCCATTCGGCCGCCGGGGCCTCCGGGGGGCCAGAGGATGTACAAGCAGTCGATGGCCCAGAGAGCCAGGACCATGGCCATTTACAACCCCATCCCTGTCAAACAGAACTGCCTCACCGTCAACCGCTCTCTGTTCATCTTCAGCGAGGATAATATCATACGGAAATATGCCAAAAAGATCACCGAATGGCCATATCCTTACAGTCCAGTCTAACCCGTATACATGCCGCTCTGTAACATTACGCGAGATCAACACGCCGAACTCCGCCTAAAAATATGTCAATTTAAGATCCCTCGCTTGCCGGCAGAAGATTTAGCTGTCTAGGATATTATCCACTATCCTAGAGGAAGCGAAAGAACAGAACGTATAATTCGGCATATGCAAAGAAGCGTTTATATCAATAAAATGTCAAACTTCCACAGTTGGTCCTCCTGTTGTTTCCACAGCCTCTGAGCGAAGGGCGGCAGCTTGTGCCACAATTAGGCGCTCCTCGGTCGATTTTCTGTAGAATGAATGTGCTGCCAGGTCTCATTTTCTTCCATGTATGTCGGCTATGACGACTGACAAGCAAGGTACCCTTACAGATCCACATTTATAATGGAGTTCGGCGTCATTTCTGTCATATTTCACCTCAGAGAAAACAGCAGATTAATCGATGAGTGATTACTAAAGGGTAGGCTGTTGGGGAACATACAGGTTGATTGGTGTTTCGACTTGTGCTTCACTAAACTTCTAAAATTAGTTTTATGCCAAGTGTTAAAGGCTTTTCTGTTTGTGTGTGTGTCAAGATATTTTCATTTACTGGATTCTTACTTGATGAAGAATTTGTCTCAGAGGTCTTAATCCAGGAAGATGTGTCTCTGTTGTGGGCGGGGGACCTCTGGTCAGACAGGCCTCTTGCCCTCTTTGATAATGCTGAATCTATGAATTGGGTGAAGATATAGAAAGCATCAAAGCAAGGCTTAAAGTTAAAGTTGATTTCTGGACTTGGTGATGACACCATTGTGTAGGTGTACTTGGCAGGCCGTTCTGTCTCTGCCTGTCTGCAGGTGGTGCTGTCCAGGGTGCTGAACTGAACTCCCCACAAACAGCAGGCTGGCCTCATCATCAAGGCAGTGGCAATCTGCATGGGTGTGACACCAAACCAACAAGCTGCAGCAATAAAACGCAGCAGGATGCAGGTTTGAAATGAGCTGCTGGTGTATTTTAATTGATTTAGCTAGCACTGAATGATTGTGCGAGCCTGAATGCCACCTGTTGAGTTTCCGTGAAATGACTCACAAACAAAATAATGTCTCCCCCAGTGCAGCTCTGGATGCTTTGTGAGGAAAAGTCAATGGTAAATCACCTCATATGTTAATGAGTGTTATAGGTGTTGCAATTAATTCACATTTAGGTGTGTAATGGCTTCCATTACATAACTCACTGGTTGGTTAACCCCGCTGTAGAGCAGACATTTATCGTGCTTTGGTGTTGCAGCACGTTACTGAACCCTTTAACCTGATGCAGAGCAATCATGAAACACTAGAGGAGGGTCTACTGTGGCCCCGAGCAGCTGGAGGCCCAGTAACTGGAGTCAGTTGGCCAGCTCCCTCTCCTGAGGGTGCCCCCCTCCTAGCAGAGCTGGAAGAGTCTTGAGGGGGTGTTGCAGTGGTAGTGCAAATGTCACAACAGACATGCACTGCCAGGAGGATAGATACCCAGTAATCTGTACTAATCCGTGTATGATTTCTTGAAATAGCCAGAAACTCTCCTCTTACTCAACGCTGCAGAAATGTTGCATATTAATGAGGGTCCCAATAGCCTTTGACTGTGGCAGAGTGGTGATGATTGTCTTTTTATCTGACGGGAAACAGAAGATTTGTGAACTTGTTTCTATGTATCATTGAGGACTGTCAGGGGATATCTATACAACTAGCTAAACAACTACTTTGTGAGCATTGGAGTTAAAGGGGCTAAAGAGCTACAAAATAACCTTGGTGATGTCGGCAGGTTTATCTCAGCATGTAACATGTAACATCAACTCTGCATTGTAAAATGGGGCCGTGACATTTGAAAGAAGTCAGCTTTAATGAGGCGGGGTGAGGGCTGATGGAGGTGGATGAGTTGCATTATGAGAAATGCAGGATCCAGTGTTTGTGTAGTTTTTGATCCATACCTGGCACAAAAAGTCATGATATCCTGACCTTTGCCGTTACAGTTCTGACTATTATTTCAAAACTCTGTCTCTTCTGAGTTCTCCAATTAATGGAAGTAAATGACTATGCTTTAAGTACATGGGGTGCACGCTCTACCAACTGAGCTACTGCAGCACCCCTACTCTCATCTTAATAGTGTACTGTAATTAATAGTTGTAGGCCTGGGCAACATATTGATAGTATATTGTTATGATATCAGGCTATATATGGTCTTATTTTTTGGATATGGTTTTATGGTGACATGTAATCAGTGTTGTGTTTTCCTGGTTTTAAAGGCTCATTACAGTAAAGTGATGTTATTTTCAGACTAACCAGACTACTTGTTCTAATACTTGTCTTTACCCACTTAGTCATTATATCCACATTACTGATGATTACTGATCAGAAATCTCATTGTGTTTAAGTACCAATAGTCTTCCTTACTTACATTACTGATCTATGATATCAGAATATGATTGAAAGAAGCTTTTTTTTCTTTTGATCATGAAAAACTGACACCATAGAGGCATGAGTTAGACAAACTTCTATGTAGGTCCAGAAAGTATGTTCCCAGTTAGGTTTTTAAAGAGCTTATGATTGATTTTTCAATTTGTCATTTTTAATTCCTGTGTGTTTATGTACTGTTTTAATGACAGGGTTTGTGTTTGTATGAGTAGCAACCTGTGAATTTGCTCCCACAAGAATTCCTTAACACTCTTACTCCATTTGAATACATGATCCTGGCCACAATTATAGCAAACTGCATTGTGCTGGCCTTGGAGCAACACCTACCGGCCTTAGACAAAACACCGATGTCAGAGCGTTTGGTAAGTAGTGCACGCCGGCTCTCCATTAGTATATATGTTTTTCCCACATCCACAGCTTAAGCAGATGCAAGTTCTGTGAACTCTTCTGTCCAATCAAAGAGCTGGGGGTGGCAAGGGCAGGGCTGTTTTAAGAATGAAATGTCACTCCCCGAGGCAAGGAGCCTCCCCGCTGCCCGCTTTCATTGATCTTCTCCCTGAGATGGGCTGAAACCTTGTCTGTCAGACACACATCACAGAGTTCATAATGATATGAAGTGATTAGATGTGTCATCAGGACTGTATGACTGCATTATAAAATATTCTGTACAGCTTTTCTGTCTTTACCCAGCTATTCCCTGGCCCCAATAAACATTCTGGGGACAAAAAAGAATTTCTTGACTCTTGTCAAGAAGCTTTGTGTGTGCTATGGCTGCAACTTACAATTAACTTAAAGATTATTCTGGTGTATTTTATTTATTTTATATGATAATGATAGTGGAGAGAGACAGGAAAACATGGGGAAAGAGAGTAGGGAAATTACATGCAGGCGATGCAACATATGCACCCTTCAGCTATCAGGCTACCCCGCAAGTAATGACTATTTTAAGTACACACCATGTGTGAGGTGCTGTTAAAACTCCCAAATTCCTAGAAAAAAATTAGAGGGCATGACTTCAGTGTCCTCAGTGGTAGTTGTTGCTGAGAGTCCTTCAGGGTGTTAAAGGATCTGGGCCAGCTGGAGATGATTATGGGACGCTGAATCTTACAGAGCTACAGACTGACACCCTGAGGCCGCTGACAAACGTCAGTATGGACCCTTCATTTTATTGACATTGACTGGCCAATACCTGATTTTATTGACACGACCAGATGGAAGTCTGTTACTTGTCTGTAATTTCATGAATCCTTCTCGCTCTACTCTGCTCTTTCATAACAGGACGACACAGAGCCCTACTTTATTGGAATATTTTGTTTTGAGGCTGGCATCAAGATCATCGCCCTGGGCTTTGCCTTTCACAAAGGCACCTACCTGCGTAATGGCTGGAATGTAATGGACTTTGTGGTGGTCCTAACAGGGTGAGTAGCACTGGCCTAATGGCTTATACAGCTGCTAACTGACTGAGCTGATGGGCAGCAGCGATTAATGAGGGGCGGGGGAAGCTCTGCTCTCTCTCTGTGTGTGTGTGTGTGTGTTGCATCTCTAATGATAAGTAAAGACGATCCATTCCAGATGGCGGGGTGTTTTCTTCCTGTATGAATCAACAGAGTCTTGATAAGGTGGTATTGTCCACATTAGACATGCAGAAAACCAGAGGGAAATTACTACAACACAAGACTTCAGTGAAATATTTTTCTGTGTTGCCCATCAGATATTTAGACATGATGAAAACAGTACAGCCCAGTCCAGTCTCCAGCAACAAAAATGTTTGCCTTTTCATTTACAATAACTTTGAGTTTTCAGTGGTGATGATCAGAGCTTGTTTCACTCTTGTAAAAAATGGCTGCTGCAGTACATTACAGTGCATACATTGACGTGGCTCCATTTGATCACTTATGATCATTTGGACGAACTGGCGTAAAGTTGTCTTTGATCCTCGGAACAGTTGATTGTACTCTCTGTATCATACACGAGCTACACAATATTATCATTTAGTCATTGGTTTATGTTGTTGAAATGCCAAGCAGATTAAAACACGATGCCAAACCAGTTCTCTCTTTTTTGAATTTTGTCATCTCACGTTGTCTGTGGAGTAAACAGAGAGGATCCCTTGATACTGGATAAATATCAAGGGACTATAACATTGGTATGAGAATAGTGCTGTTGGTGTGGGGGGATGGAGAGCAGAGGGGGTTGGTGGGGAAGGTTGGGGGTAGTGATGGAGGATGCTGTTACGCTGCAGAAAGTCCCCAGGCACTTGGTGGGTCCACCAGGGGATGGCCCAGCCTCTCTTACATAATGATACAGAGATTTATTTGGCCCATCTATTGGGGCTTGTGTCAGGAACCTCATTGCAATAAACAGAGCCTCTGCCAATTCCCAAACCCCTCATCAACGCCCCCACCCCACCCACTGGAAGTCACAGGGAGGCACTGAGCCTTTGTTCCTGTTGGCTGAAAAGAAGAGGAAGCAGTTGGTGGAAAATATAATAAATGCCATCCACCAGGATGAGTCTGGTTTTGCTGGAATGACGCAGGGATCTGTTTGTGTGTGTGTGTGTATGTGTGTGTGTGTGTGTGTGTGTGTGTGTGTGTGTCCATAGGGGTTTATCCAAGGAGCATAACAGTATTTATACAAACCCTTGTGTTTTAGATGCTTAAATAGGGTTTCCTTTTTTCTCCATTCATTTAACTAGAATGAAAATAAACTTGTAGATTTTCAGCTTGTTTGTTATCATCAATTACAATAAAAATGTAAGCTTTAGTTTTTTTTTAATTATGATTTTTCAGATCAACTTGCATTGTCTTGCATGGTTGTGATGCTATCGTGCTGACAAAAATCTGTCCACAGACACACAGACAGACTATGAACACCTGGCAAAATACTCAAAACTGCTTCTGTGGTAGTTCCTGCTACTGAAGGTGTCAGCAGGAATACATTTTGCCATGATTACAAACACACACACACACACACACGTAAACATAGCACAACACCAACTTTATCCTTTCAGTTGTGTGTGCAAGATAAATGTTATACCTTACATAGATGAATGGAAAGCGGTAACTGTTTGGAAAAAGGACAAAACCCATTCAAAGTACAGCACAATACATTTTGGAAACTGGTGTTGTCATAAAATTTACACTGTGTAGAGATTTTGGCATGACTTTGATTTCATACCATGGCTCCAGGTCTCTCATATCCTGAAAACCATATCGGTTTATCCTTCATATAAATCTTACACTCTTATCAGTAATGGCTCTTTAATGATCTCATAGCAAGGGTCTGTGAGGATGAGTGTGGTGAAGAGTGGGCAGTCAGATGAGATTGTACAGTTGACACTGCTCCACACATTTCTGGTGCCTCTGCTGCCTCAGTTTGGTTGCAGCAAGCAGGTGATTCCTTAGATTTGTTGTTGTTGTAGAGTGAGGCAGCTGTTTTTTGTTTTTACAGCTGGCAAACAGCTACAGCCACACTGCTTCTCACACTGTTGGAAATTCATAGGCTGTACATTTTGAATTTGAATATGTCAGTACAGGTAAAATATTTGATATTATATTTTCATGTAATATTTTTTCCTCGTCTGAACAAAAGTTTGGATTTTGAATAAAATGTAATAGCCCTTACATTCATATGACACAGTAAACAACTACTGCTGAAATATGCTTATGTTTATGTAACTGATTATGAGCTGTGTGAGTGCATGTGTGTGGGTGTGTGTGTATATGGTCATGTATGCAGCCAGAGCCTCTCCAGTGTGTGTGTGCGTGCATGTGTGTGTGTGTGTGCGTGCGTGTGTGTGTGTGTGTGGGAGCGGCCCAAACAGGCCTGATTGAATTGGAGCTTAGTAGGCTGACATGATAACCATAATTGAAGGGCCGGGTGGTGAATAGAGGCCATTAGAGCAACAGTCTGGACTGACGGCTTGAGCCGTGTTGTCAGGGTGGATACCCCATCACTCATAAAAAGTGCATGCAGCTGAACACAGATACACATGCACTTTAACATGCATGCAAACACACTAACAAATCACTTATCCATGATGATGTCCATTTCCTGCAGGATGTGTTGTGTAGAAACCCATCGCAATTAGGCATTAGCAATGACTCACTGATCATTCATTGCATTCAGTTCATTTGAACAGGACCTCAGGATATCAGTCCACTCTGCCACCTGTTTGTAATACAAGCGAACGACAGTCACAGTTTTCTTTAGTGTTAAATGAAGACATGAGGTGGTTCTGCAACTACGGCAACAACATGACAAAGGTTTAATTGTTACATTAGTACAGTTTGCTTATCAGCCACAATTGGCTTCAACTCAATGTTGTTCAATGATTTCTCATGAAATTAGTAAGCTATAACAGCATGAAAAGATTACATATGCACGTGCCTTTACTTGTAACTACTTTTTCATTGAGGCTGACTAGCCAGGGCCAAGATATAGTCCAACATAGAAAACCTGAGGACAAAAAATGTGACGGCAGGTTAACAATTGTTTTCCAGTTAATTCATGTTTGCTTGTGCTGGAGAAATAAATAAAATAAAATAATGAAATAACCAAATTTGATCCCTTTTTAAGAAATCTTTATTTGGCAACTTTCCATTGTAACTTTAAATGTTTATAGAAATATATAGAGTAATTCAATGATCCCAGTGAAAAATGATTCTTTCTACAGCTCATACATATGCAGGACACAATTAGAAAATTCAATTAGCAAATTAGCAAATTCAATTGTAATCCTTAATAACATAAATGTCCACTTTGCCGCCATTCTGTATGTGGTTTGTCCAAGTCGTGTTGCCATATCTAGCTATCCAAGACTGCGGACGCACTTGTGCATGCACCACTCAAATAGGGTAGTGACAGGCCCATTCCCTCTGTGGATATAAAAGGCTCATTCTAAAGTAACTAAAACACAACTACAGTTTCAGGTGATTATGCACTAATGAAAAGAATTATTGTTTAATTATGATTCATAATTATGAATATGATCTTCCATTTCTGGCGATAGATCTTTAACATGGTTATACGCAGTCGTAGCTAGACCTAAATAATTTATAGAACTTATGTGTGAGGCAGTTCCAGGGGCTGTCTCATTTTAACACCATTACCATTTTGAACCTGCCATCAATTGATCCTGGTGCACATTGCACATGTGTTCTCTCTCGGGTCATGGGCCTGAGCCATCATTCATAAGCTGCTAATCAGACCATGTAGTGGATTGCATGAACAGAAGTGCCTGGGTTTAGGTCCCGTAGGCCAGCCCCTACCTCGACCATGTTCCAATAAGATGTAGGGAGTTGCTAATAAGAGCATATATCTGCCTCCCCATGCTCCCACCCAGATCAATAGTGTATTGAGCTGAACGCAGAGGGAATAGATTTACTTCAGCACTCCTCTTTATAGCTGGCTGGATCAAAGCAGCTGCTGTTGGAGCTCTGCAGTAGCTCGTTCCTACAGCACAGCCTGCCCTCCCCACTGCCACACACACAGCTGAGGATAGCACCACTCACCTGAATGGTAATATATTTCAGATATCAGAGAAATGTAAGTCTCATTACAGATGGCTCTGTTTTAATCTATAATACTGTGCAAAAAGCACTTTTCTCGCAGACAATCACTCAAAATGGGCATATCTGACTTGGAACAACACATGAAGTGGAACTCAATTGAAACCATGTTTGCCATCATATTTATCAAACTTTACACTTCTTGACAGAAAACGTCTTTCACTGAAATACAGCTTAAGAATTTAGAATACCTTGTTTGTTTTTTCAGAGTCAAATACACTTGAGGTCTGATGTTTAAGACGTCATATGTAAACATACCACATCAAAAATTATTTAACTGGCTTGTTCCTCTAAACCTTCACTAAAATCACCCCAATCAGGCCTCTCTCCAGCAGCTGAAAGCCACAAGTCAGCACAGGGTTCCCACCCTTCCTGGAAAAGGGTTAGGGTTAGAAAATCTTGTGTTCTCCGGGAAATGTATTTAAACATTTTCCTGTTTTTCTGTCAGAGCTCCCCAAAATGGATGACATTGTAATCTGAAAGGTCTAAGTTAAGGATCATATTAATGTTCAAAGTATTTTGAGTAGGCTGCATGCTGTGAACACACCCCAAGTCACATCACACAGTAGCACATGCAGGGTGATGTAATGTTATATTGAAAGTTACATTATGCTTAAAATGTAAATATAGGTAACTGTGGTAGTTTAATCAGATTTATAGATTAACACTGCTTTCTTCCCATCTTGTTGAATAATGTTAAATTGATTAGCATGTTTGGTTCAGTCACTAAAGTTGTCGTTCTTGCTAGCTTGTTTTGGCTGCGAAGCTTTAAGGTTTGTGATTCAACTCTGGTTAGGAGCAATGGTTTCAAATGTGTGTTGGGCATTGTTCAGAGAGTTTGATGATAATGAATGAGACACTGGGGTTAAAATTATGAATGGCAGCCCAACTGTATGCATGTCAAACACTGGCTAAATACTGGCTAATGGTACTTTGCTAGTATTGTCTGTTCAAACACAATGCTGCACACATATAACGTATAAACATGTACAACAAATACAGTTTTATCATCTTTCTTAGTTTTCTATTATTAATTCCCTAAATGTGGATGCAGAGCTGTAGTGAAAAGACCAGATGCACATGGAACGACTGATTTAAAAGCCGACGCTCTAGCCTTCATTGAGTGGAATCCTGTAGGTTTTGACTCTGGGCATTTTCAGTGGTGTAACTGGGAAACCAGACGTACTTTCCATCACAGAAGTAGATCATGAGATTCTGATGTTTATTGTTAGTTCAGTGATGCTCTTCACTGATTGGAGCCGCCTGTCTGTCTGTGACATAGCCTTCAGTGTTGATTGGCTATCACTCGTGAAGTGTAACTAATCAGTTAGTGCTGTGGGTGGAACATTGAGGGAGACTACAGAGTGTATGGGTATATAATCATCGCTTATATGCGCTTATATGTATTACGATATACTATACACTATAGTATTAATAGTATACTAAGTAAGTATAATAAAACCCTAAATTAGCCTTTAAAGGAAACCAGTTAGTAGTTTTTATGATTTTAATTATTTTAATCTTTAAAATTCAGACTTCCACAGAGAGGAACATATTAGTATATGCGCGCGATTCCTGTCTGTCATACCAGCTAGATCGTCACTGAAAATGTTCTGGAAAATTCCTTGAAAATCATCTCAAGAAAAGAGTGGGAACCCTGTCAGCATCATAACACCCTCTGTTCCATGATGGTACAGATCAACTTAACTTATGTTATATTGAGAGTTCACCCTGCAACAGATAGCAGAGGCACTGGTTGTCTCTTTACTGTTTGTGACCATTATACACTAAACAAGAAATATTGCAAAAGATGACTTGTTTTGATAACGTTAAGCAAGACAAGACGTTTCTGGTCGGAGTTTGGCTCATAATGACTTCATGGTTCAGAAAAGCAGAGAAAAAGTGAATTTATGTTTAGAGGGCATCAGAGAGGTGTATTTCAAATAATGTTTTCCCAATGACTTTACTTATTATGTTGCTTATACACCTACCTATTACCTAAATATGAAGATGATAATAAATTCCTAATTTGTAAAGATAATATATATACGTAACTTTAGACATATTTGTAACATTTTATTTTTTAATTGGCTGATATATCGGTTATCAAAATTTTTTACTCCCTAATATACTCCCAAAAATCCATATTGGTCGGGCCCTAACAAAAATAATACATACGTCAGGGGAAATTATTGTTGTCTCCCAAATGAAGTGAATTTTGGAAAATGAAGGAAAATTCTATGTGAACAGCCACAGTAATATCTTGTAATTGACACTTATGACCACAATGTCTGCTCTTTGGAAAACACAGGCAGCCTTGCTTTATTCCTGTAACCATTTGTGAAAAGTAATTTTCAGAAACTACGTCAAGACCATTATATTTATCTATATGCAATTTCTAAATGTCTTGATCATTTCAAATGTGGCTACGAACTTGTGAATATTCACATGATCTGCTGCAGTTCAAATCAATCTCTGACCATATTCTGCCTCTCTGAACTTTGTTGCTTTTGTACTGTTGCCTTGCTGTTCCACCTTTCAGACTAAAAGCAATAAGGTCTAGTATTTAACGCTGTGCTTGCATTTCTCCTAGCAGTCTCCACATGTTGTCCTTCCTTCATTTTCTACATCTGAGAGGAATGTTATTGTAGCTTCATCCACAGTGCATGGCTACAGTCTATACTGTCATAGTTCAGGTTGGATAAACATTGGTGAGATGTTAGAAGGTGATGCCAGCCAAGCCTTAGAAAGGTTTCCAAAGCTCTGAGAAAAATAAGTGTTTGTACTGCTGTAAGCCCCCCGTCTGTTTTCTTTGATCACAACAGTCTCAGATGTACTGTGGAGTGGCACAGTCTTAGCAACAGGCATATTGATATGATTATGATAAGACTCAGTTTGTGTATTTGCCTTGTGATCAACAGAGGATCCTGGCTCTCTCTCAGCTGCACCCACACCTCCCCCTGAACCAACACCAGGGACAACTGGCTCTCTGTGTTTGACAAACTGTCTCTGAGTGCCAGTGGTAGTAACAGTGTGTGATACAGCACAGTGCTGACGACCGTTTGTAGATACATAGTGAGAGGCAGGAAAAATAACAGAAAAGCCAGGGTAGCTGGATCTTAATGAAAGTTAAAACAGTATGGATAAATACGGTAGTTAAAATCAATATTTTTTGGTCCTTTTCTTAAAAATTGCAGGGCTAAAATGAACTTACAATATCAAAATTTCTCGAAAGGACATGTTAAATGTAATGTATTCATATTTAGTTTGAATTCTTATTCCACTACACTACTGTTTAAGTTACCTTTGTGAAGTAGGCGGTGGGATGCCTTGTGCGATCCTGATGCATTTTTTAACCTGGAAGAGGAACAATGTGTTTGTTTCCAACGTGACGGCTGAAGGCATACTGACTTCAATATGAAGCTATACTTGGCTCCTCTAAACTTATACTTGGATGCTTGACATTCACATAAGGAAACACAGTGACACATGACAATGCTAAACAGTGTAGCCTCATTAATTAATTACTTAATGGTGTTATTGTTTCACTTTGGAGTATTGAGAAGGTCTCATGTCCCGTAAAAGGCTGCCTTAATAGATTTTTATGCTTATTTGCATTAACTTAAAAACAGTAGTGTCAAAATAACTTTTTGTATTTTGACTCTATCAATAAGATAGATTGTTGTTAAAAACATTTCTGCCATCAACCAAAAAAACTTTGCAAAGCTTAGCAGGAAATTGGCCATAACTCATTGACTGAAATCTGTCCAGTCCTCATAAATCGGGTTACATACTGTATCTTCAGGCCATATTTGAGAAAATGCTGATAGAAGCATGTTGAGCTCGACCCATATTGTCATACTTTAGACCTTATGGCAGTAAACACAACCCTGACAGATTATCACGTTCAAGTTGATAAAGGGAACTTGTCAGCACATTTGACCTGTTCAGCAGATGTGTAGCAACATTAGCATTAATGTGGGGTCCTGTTTCTTTCTACATGGCAAATGTGGGTGCAGCATTGACTCCTTTTAGCTCTGGTTTTATGGCTCTTCAGCAGCTATGTAAATGTCCCATTGTGTTCACCAGCTAACTTTGTCTGTCTGCTGTTTGGTGCTGAGCAGGTGGTGGACAGAGGATTTATCCGAACTTTTTCACTTAAAACACTGCTGCTGCTGGAAACAAGGTGAAGGAAAGCAGAACCTACGGGAATATGAAAATAAAGAACTTAAAGATACTAAAACATTCTGCAGCACCGAGGTAAACATTGTGGGTTCATCGCTAAATTACCACTTTCATGTTACACATCATGTTTAATCAATTGTAAAATAAAAAAGCAAAAATCATTTGGATGGACATGGGCCACAAGATACTGCTGAAGCCCATAATAACAATGATTTGATGGTAGAGGAAATATTGCAATAGAGTTTGCTTTTAAATGAAGAATTAGTTCATTTAAACATAATTGATTTATACATATTAAGCAGAAATGTGGAATGAAAAGTAAATGTAGTAGTGAACAGTTTATGTAGCTGTGTTCCAGGTTAAATCTTCTCTGTATTAGCAGCAAATGACACAGACTGCCTAACAATGTGTTTTTCATCAATGGTCAGCTGGCCCAATGAGTCAGCAAATTCACATATTCATTTAATGCATAGACACTTTATACCATCCAGTGTATTTTCACATCTGGGAATGAAACTCTTTTATTCATTTATTCTTTTTACTTGTGGTGTCAGAATGTGGACTGAACACTGATAGCAGGCAGGTGTTGTGACTCCAGAGAACTGCTCTGGTGATATAGAGAGGGTTGTCAGAATCTAGACTATGGACATTGTGATGATGGCTCTGTGGTCAGTGCTAATGCACACAGCCCGCCACAAATCTCTTTGAGAAGCCAGACTGTGGCGTTTGTACAGTGAGCTCCTCTCTAATCAGCCTCTCTCTGAAGAGAAAGGCTGGAGCAAATGAATAAATAATTGATTAGGTTTCACTGTGGATGAATTAGCCCAGTTAGAGAGTGCATTTTATCTTCTTTGATAGGCACTGTGCACAGTATTGCTACAGTAGACTTTACCTAAGGGATGTTATACATTGTACTAAAAATAACATGTTGTAAAATGTCCATTTGTATCTGACATTATGTGCGGGAAGAGTGAAAAGCATTTTTCCTCATGTGAAAACATGAACTTATTTCAGTCACACAAATCACTCATGGTCTCTCAGATGTCAGATGAGGATGTTCACTCACTTCACTGACTGTTCACCACTATTACTGGTGTTAAATCAGTGTTTTAGTCAGACATCTTCCTGTTATGTCCCCTGGAGGAAGACTCGAGGAGTTAAGATTTATCCACCGGTATGAAACCGCTTCTTACCCTCTGATCAACACTCCTGATGACATTAATTTATTTAAGCTTAGTTAACAAGTATTGGGAGAATTAATGTAGCATCCAGATCAAAAATGTATAGTAACGTGATTATATCCACATTTCAGGCCTAATAAAGCCTATTATTAAGCAGGGTTAGTATGTAAAAATAACAATAAAACCTCTCTGTGATGCTTAAGAAGGAGACTGACTTCTAACATAATCACATCACCTCCCTAAAACCTATATCAGGCAAACTCCATGTTGTACCATGTACATGTTACCATGGATAATTTGCTGTGTTTCTGCTTAGTAACTACTGTGTAGACAGCATGCAGCAATATTAAGGATCAAATATTAGAATAAAAATTTGATGAAGACAGGTTGGTTGTTTGCTTTTGTTGCCACTGTAGGTCAAATCTGATGAGACTGACCCACACAGTGCTGGTAGAGCAGATCAATTGACGTTTGGGTGTTTCATTCTTGAAATATAATGACTGTGGCTGTTTCATGAACGTCTCTGGTCAAAAGTTTACAGCCTGCTTCATCTCAGATGTGGATGTGGTCAGGTGGGATCTGTTACACCTTTAACCACACCCTCAGTGATGTCACAGGATACTGACAGACCTTGGAGCACACTTGTACATCATTGTAGTAAGGAGAGAAGCTCAACTAGTTAAGATTTTTAGCTGCATACTGTATGTAGTCATGAATATTTCATGAAATAAAGACATGAAATATATCAACATACAGTATATATCTATAACAGCACAGTTTGAATTTTAAAAATGTGACTGTAGTTCAGGAATAAATGAGAGTCTTGGTCTAAACAGTCTACGGTTTCACAGTATATGGTATTACACTATTATTATTGTTGTTATTGCTGTTGTTACTGCTGTTATTATTATTAGTAGTAGTATTATTAGTATTATCATAAGTTACAAAACATATGGGTGTTTTTGGTCTTGACAGACATGAAACCTGATATGAACTTATAACATGAACATTTTCAGTCACACTAATATGGCAGGAGTCAATACCATGGATAAGCAAATCTGCTGACATATGGCTCTTTAAAAAGTGATATGTAAGATATATAAATTGCTTCAAATTGGTACATAAGGCCCCTTTAGTTTACATTTAGTTTGGTTCATATAGTAATTTAGGACACTGATCTCACTGAGACCGTAAGACAGAGATTTTTTCAATCCTTAAAATCACAGTATGATCTGACTGAGCTCTCACAGCTAATCTTACCCTCTTTACACCAGGTCTGCTGATGTTAGATCATTTTATCACCACAGGCAGAGCTACTTATGCGTCTCTTTTTTATCGGGAGAAAGTCTTTTCTCACTCTAAAATTCTGCAGAGTAAAAGTTACGAGTTAATTCCTGGCACCGTTTTGTACGAGATGGGATGAATGTTTCAGATGTTTCAGTGTTTGGACAGAATCTTTTCAAAGGCCACAAGAGCCGTTCTGAAACCCCTTACCTGTGAAATGTCCCCTCAGTGCAGTCAGATGATTGTAAAACATGGTATAACTGGCAAATTTAGCCAGACTTCCCTAGAGCAGCGAGTCTCAGCTTGGGGATGAAATGATTTTAGATGAATTAAATGTATGCTATACAAAATATATTGAAGAAAGATTCTGTTTTCCTACAATTTGGCTCTTATTTTTTATTGTTCAACAACACAAGATGAAAAGGACAGACAGAAGCAACAACAGAAAAAGAAAAAAGGTTACAACTACTCAATTGCAGATTGTCTATTAGGTGGATGCTGCATGCATCAATTTAATTGATGTTACATCAGTTAAACAGCAAGCACATTATACTGTACATGCAGTCAGGCCAGTTACAGCATAGGTGTAGTATTATAATGCAAAGAATTCAGTGATGTTGTGATGGGCATTTTGCCCTGTTTTCTAATGTTGATGAAGGTTCTCAGTCATCTAGGTCATAGTAATTCTAAGTGCTGTATCAAAGGCAACTGGACTTGTCAAACTAATCAAACTGTCAACAAAAGCAAAAAAAACATTGATTTGTCAACACGAATTGGTAAGTGCTGAACTCATTGAACACATTGTATTTCCTGTGACTACTTCATAATAAAAGTCAACTTGTCTTTCTCCACTTAAACAGTTTTAATGTGAAGATGCAGCAGCAGGAAATGTTTAGTTTGCATTTACAGTAACTCCATATAGCACTCTACAGACAGCTAGCATCTTTTCTTGAAAAAAGCCTGGTGTAATTGGAAACACAAGTGGTGTCTCAGATTGATGAACTGGGGAAATTTGAAGTTTTTTGTAAATTTGGGAGTATGCACCTCTAAAGCACAACACCCACTGACACCGATAAGAGCCTTGCTGTGGGTTCTGTTTTATTACCTGATGTGGAGGCTCTGTCTTGAAGAGAGTCCCTGTGTCAAAGCCAAGTAGTAAGACCTTCATGTGGCCACGTTGGTGAGGACACTGTTATCATAACTGATAGAAATGATGGACAAAACTATGAAAATAAGACAGTTTTTATAAACCTGACAAATATATTAGAATGTCTATTTTCACATTCTATTTTGTGCATTTTCTTCTGGTGATACACAAAATTTGATCAGCTGAAGCCACAGGTCATTAGTCATTGTATTTGAAACCAGGCATCTGTCTCAGATGTATAGCGACTCAACAAATGAGGTAGAGACAGCCAATGATGATTGAACTTTGGACTTTCTCAGAGCACATATGGGGCATTTCGCCTCTGTGTTCCCTCATTACTGTGAGGGGAGGAACCTGCTGCCACTCAGCATAACCGGCCTCAGCCTGTTTCAGCTCGTCACACTCATCTCCAGGAAAGAGAGGCGGAGAACGAGACGGAGGCAGACAGACAATCTCTGCACTGATGTGTTTTCTTTTTCGGACTGATGTGTCTGAGACAGCCAATCAATGGCCCGGGAGGTGTCTCAAGCCCCCTCGTTCCATCACCACCACCACCTCCTCCAGGGAGCTGATTGATCTGAGAGCTGGTTGTCAGGGAGGATCGGGACCCCGCAGGCAGCCAGGCACTGCTGTCTCCACTCAGCTACTAGCGATGTATCTCTGCATGCTACCTTGCTTACACTTTCATCTGTGGGAGAAGCCAGCCAGAGAGCATGCTGGAAGAATCAGCTTGTGGCTGCAAAGCCTGAGTGACTGTGTATATATACAGAAGGATCAAATGACGCCATGCGTCTAATGTATTCTGGCTGGGTGCCACACCCAAATTGAAGTCTTGAATAGGCTCTTTCCAGAATTGGTTATTTTGCCTCATTCAGCCATGTTATCTCTTTGTCTAGATGCCAGACAGTGATGAGTGTAGTTTATTGAACGTGGTCTGTCATTATGTTAAGCTGATGTCCATTACACGAGTACTGACTTTGGCCCAAAGCTCTGAACTCAAAGCATTGATTTGCACTTACTGTCAATCACAGAGATGGCCCGGCCTCAGTTTATTGCACAATATAAACAGTATGACATGTTTGACTAGAGAAATATTGCAGTCCTGTGTGCTTCAGTGGCTTGAGGATGATGCTGGAGATACCCATCTACAACTGAATGTACTTGTGGTACTGTAAAGCAGCAGATAAAGTTCTGTATAGGGCTGACACAGTCAAACACACGGCATCAAACAAAACACATTTCTTTAATACGAACAATATTTTCTTCCTCTACTGTATACACTGTTAGGCATCCACAATTTTTCAAATGTAAAAAAAAATGACATTACATTACAGCTGATCTTTGTATCACATAAAGCAAACAATTTTGCTCAGAATTAAATCACATTTATTTGTTCCGTTTTTGTGACAACAGTAAAAACGTCGAGATTCAAATGAATGAGAGTCATTGATAGTGTCCTTTCAGCTGTCATGCTGAGAGCTGCTCTGTTGTCCAACAGTCTCACATCACAGGAGTGAACTCTCCAATTAAAAAAGCAGCTTTGCCTGGTAGTTCAGTCTTACAACAGAAGCAATTTGCCCTTGCAATTAGTAATGAAGGGAAGGATTTGCTTGGACAGTGCTCTGTGTGTGGGCTCATTTATGCCATGATACCATTTGCATAAATGTCCTGGTCAGATGCAGTTAAAAACAACTGAACACTGCTGGCTGCTAGCAGAGTTGCTGATGATAATTTGACACATGTAGAGCACAAACGCTTTATATTAGGGTTCTTGTAATTAGCACTGGTGAATAGGTAATAAGTCCTTATAAGATGACACTAATACTGTGATGACATTAGATTATATATGTGTAGCAATAACAACACAATAAACATATATACTGTCAGATTGTAAGATGTTTACAGTGGCCTTCGCCTATTGTATTGTCAAATAAAGGCAAAAGCCAATATGAATAATCTTAAAAAAACAAACTGGTAATCAGTGCAAAATAAAGGATTTATTAACCCTAACAATGCATTTTTCTTGCTTTAAATCTATTAGCTATAAAAAGCCTTATTAATTTGTTAATGAGTGCATAGTTAACGACCCATTAATGCATGATGAAATGTAATATTAATATACAAACAAAAAAGCTTCATGATGGTTTAACAAAAACTTATATAAAAATATTATAAACAATCAACAAAATAAGTTTGTATTATGCTATTTTGACACTTATTGTGTCATTAATTTTGATATGCATCTTATGAGGGTTAGGGTTATTATTATTATTATTACCTGTTAACCAACACTTAGTACAAGGACCTTAACACAGAGGTTTCTTTCGCTGTTTAGGTTAATGATTTACATAACTGTGTGTCAGAGGTTTCTCATTATCTGTGAAAACATACCATGCTCCCCTTTATCCCCCAGCCCCACTTAAGATTCATTTGTTGCCATGGAGATGAGCTGGGATGGTATGCACTTGTTGCACATTTTACATCTTATGTGCATAATTACACTCAGAGTATTCATGTTTTTATTAATACAAGCAGCACCTCCCCCCAGTGTGTTAATAAAGAGCTTCCTGGTGAATTGGGAGCTCAGTAAGGCGTCAGAGTATACACATTACACACACACACACACACACACACACACACACACACACTAGCAGAAAAAAACACCCATCACAAGATGAGATCACAGAGCCACTATAAAAGCAGTTTGCCTCTCCACGCAGGTCAGGTGAGCTTAACAAGCTAAATTTGTCATGCAGGCAGATGTTCAAGGGCTCTTGTGATTTTTTCTTAGCTAGTTCTAATAGTGAAGCAGTCATGATATCAAGCACTGTACAATGATAAAGGCACAATGCTGTATTTACAGCCAAACAATATTGGAACTTAATGTCATCATGCTGTCTCACAAAAGAAGAAAGCAAGTCAAATGCAGGAGCTTAGTCCTTTTTTTCATGCTCACTGTGGCTGCTTTATTGGCATGTATGTGATTATATACATTGCAACTCGTTTAATGCAATACTAAAACAAGTGCGCTAATTGGTCAAATCAATTTTTTTGTTCCTTAAAAAAATATCTTGGGCAATACATGTTTTTTTCATTATTATTATTCTCTTAAAGTAGTATATCCTAAGTGGCTATAGAGGTATGTTCTGTCTCGGGATGTGTCTTGAGGTTTTGAGTTTTCCCTGCAGATGACACGTTGCAGTATGGAAGATTCCACTGCATAGTCTGATTTTAGCTGTGACTTTGCCGATGGCTGAGATGTGTTAGCCTTTCTTTTAGCTGTGCTTAGGGTAAAAAATCTTTGTGCCATTTGCTGTATCACTATTTCTGACAGCCTTTTACCAGGAAAACTCTTACTGCGTGGCAGTAAATGAGATATGTTACTATGACAGCTGACAATCGTGATCTGTCATCACTAGTCTTAGCTGTTGTATAATGGCATTGCAGTTTATAATATGGTGATTTTGATGTTTAGTCATTTCATCCATTTTAATGCTTTTGAAACCATAATTTAAAAGTTGCCTTTTTTTTATATGTGGTAAAATATAGAAAAAATCTTTCGCCACTTTTTGCCAGCAACTATAACCAGTTTTTTAGAATAACAATGTCAATGTGATTGGGGTTGCTTGTAGTGATCTGCAGTTCTGCTTGGCTTAACAGGGTTTTATAGTGAGTTTAAGCTCATAGTTTAGCTGTTTAGTCAATGTTGCAGTTCACTCTCACTGCTCTCATAGCATCTCATAACTTTACCAAAAAAGAAAACTATAAAGCCACTGTATGACACCTGCTCAGCAGCAGACAGACACAGTTAGAGAGTGGCTAGTGAACAAAGTTTAGTATTTGGTAGGGGTGGGCAATATGTATATATGTATATTTTGCATACAGTATACTCCAGTCAAACATGATTATATCTCCTTTCAATCTATTGGCTATGCAACACACCTTATGAATGAAAAAGATTTAAAAACAAAACATGTGTTTATTGGCTTAATATATGAACAAAATGATCTCAGAGATAGACCAGGGGTTGGCTCAGGCATTTCACCAGCATTTATTTATAAAAAAAACTTAAGTTCAATAGTCAGTGTACCACAGGCTGTTTCTATTCAATATATTTACATACAGTAGCAACAGATGCACTTACTGTGAGTATCATGAGCAGCTTTTGTGTAACGTTAACAACAGATCAGCTGAGCTTATGTTGCAGTATTAAGTTCCACAAAGAGCAACGTGACAAAACAGTTTCCGACATCTGACCTACGGCTGTGGTTAATGTATGTCATCAGCTTCAAACGAGGCTCGACGTTCACAGTTTCTCTTGACTCTTGTCTCTTAATACTAAATAGTCATATTCAACATTGTGCTCCATTGTGCTTTAATCAACACTAGTCACATTAGCCATGGTATATGCTGATGCTAAGTTCAATAGGTTAAGCTGTAATATAAACAGTTTGCCACAGCAGTGACTGAACGTATGGCTTCGGAACATGGTCACGATCCATCCTTGATCTTGACTTTTGAAGTGCATCCTACTTTTTACGTTGCTGGCCCTCACTGAGAAAACGGCGTGAAGTAAAATGGTTAGTGTACAGTTGTTGTGGGGACATTTCCATCACAAATAAAGTGAATCCACTGGGTCTTCACTTCCTCTGATGGTGGGAGTAGATGAAGACGACAACAACAACTAATTGTGGTGTTTTTCCTTTACCATCCACATGTTTGTGCTACCAAAGTTGGCATTAGCGAGCAAACGTTTTTTCAACTGGATGCACCTTTAGTTCTATGAGAACACATTCAGCCCTTTAGCTGCGTGCAGCCACAGTAAAGCATATTACTTTTAATGCACTAAAACATTTATGACTGTATTGCAAAATCCATCGAAAACCCAATCGTGGCCCAATGTGACACTGGTGACAGTGATGATACCAGAATTCCGCCCACCCCTAATGTGGATCATTTAATCAGTGAGTTTTGGTGAAGTCTGCACCTCAAGCAGACTCCCTGGAAGTCTGCAGTAAGGGTTTGGCCAGCCCTCTGCAATCGAGGACTCCAGGCGAATCTGCCCGTCTGCGAGTCTGCATTAGTATGGACATTAGGATGCAGCCTAACACATTGTCGGTTCTGTTCTTTTCCTGGGATTTGTTGACAGTAGAGAATAATTCCAGCCTTATCTTTGTCAGAATAGTTTAGTATATGCACCATGTCATTGTTGTTAAAGACCTCATTAGGATAATTTTATTTATTTTTATTTCTTTTGTTTGGTCCCAATCTGTTTTGATGTCATGGCATAAATAAACATATACTATCAATCTATACACCATGAAAGTAGTCCAGGTCATTTTCCAAGCATTAACAGGTGACAAGTTGTCACACATTGGACATAATTACTAATCATGGCATTGGAGCAAGGCGTTCTGTCCATAGTTTAATACTTTTCATGAATCCTAATCTGTACCCTGACTCTTCTGTTTATGTATAGATATGAAGATGTGTATGTAAAGAAACACACAGTATTCTCTCTGAGCTAGTGTTGGTCTCCTGGCTATTTGTCTCTAATGAGATCAGTGGAGCCTCCTTTGTTTCTATGGCGACATCCCCGCTGTGGCTTCCCCTCTCCAAGCATCCCTCTCTCCCTCCTTCTCTGTGTCTCTCTTGCTCTCTGCCTCTTCATCCGTTGCCTGTGTATCCTTCATCCCTCCTCTGTTCTCTGCACTTCTCTGTCAGATTCACAGTGTTTTTATCAGCCTCATCAGGCTACTATACATCTCCCTCAGGGACATGTATGAGAATGAATCTGTGTTATAGTAAAGATAAAGGTGGAGAAGTTACAGTTTAGTCTGCTGTGTTTTGGCATCATCCTAACAAAACAACTGCAGTTATGAGTGAATATCAGTCGTACATTCAGATGAGTAGGAATTAGGTTTTTACTGCCACCTGTAGGACAAAATATCCACAACATGGAGGGTAAATGATCGAACCAATACAATATTGAATACACCAATACATATGAGATAGATTATAGCAGATTTTTTTTTTACTTGCTGGAGTTTTGTTCATACTCTGTCTTGCCAGATATCTTTGATGATCGGTATGTCAAAATCTAGGACGACTTAAGCTATATTTATTCTTGAGGTTATTGATGGTTCTGTTGTAGATACATAGCTCAAGGTTTCAATTCATACTTCAGTGCTGGATTTCATTGGTAGCTGTGCCGCAATGCTAGACTGATGTATAGTACATGATCAGGCCGTGATGTGTACATATTTGTATATGTGAACACTTCATAAAACTGTCAAACTGGTAAACACAGTATGTTTGTGAATGGGTTGAAGTAAGGTAATTCGTAGATTAAGATTTTGCATACATGTAATGACAAATATATAATAAAAATAAAATCGGATGCATTTACATTGATTAATGTTCTTTAATACGTTAATGCATTTACATTACAATATTATGATATGTACAAATATATAATTCTCTGGAATCTTTCTGTTTAAAGAGTATTTTTACTTTGATATTTACGTTATATTCACTTTGATGCAACAGTGAAACAGAGTGAAAAAATGTCATGAGAAAAAACTTTTTTTTTCTCTGTGTGGAACCATGTGAACAATTTTCTTTAGTAAGGCTAAAGTATTTGTTTTTGTAATACTCATTTTGACCACAAGAGGCTGAATTGCACAACTACTCACGCCCTTAATAAGATGTAATACTATAAACATTTTTAGAACTTACAAAATGGATCACCAGAAAAAAAAATTCTCACTCGTCCCTCATGGCTTCTGTAGCATACTGATTTAAAAGCTGAAGATGATCAGACAAGGTGTCAAACTTTGTTAGAAAATCCAGGTTTCACCTATTTAGAGCCTAGTCCTGATAAGTAGCCTAATGCCTGATATATGGGCCTTAGGCTGTTTCTATTTTTGTCTATGTTAAGCCTTAGAAAGTTGTATGATTTATACCTATCTTTAATTACCACAGTTTTAGTGCAGTGCAAAGGGGAATTCATCTCATCTCATCACATCGCATCTCCTTCTTTAGTTGTGTGAATAGAGTGTTCGTGTTTCTTTCTGCTTTGGTGTTATTACTGTTATTATTGTTAATATTATTGAATCCAGTTCTTGATTTATGTTACCGTCTGTCCTTCCAGCCCTCTATCTCTCAGTTCTGAGTGAACTTGCCTTTCTCTCCCTCCGTTTGATTTCCCTCATCATTCCTCGTATCAATCTTCTCAGCTCTCTCTCCTCTTTCTTCCCCTCTCTACCAAATGGCAGAGGGAAATTCAGGGGATGAAAGAAAAGTACAGTCAGAGCAAAGCAACAAATGCACTGTTAATCTGATTTGTCACCGAGACTGAACCCTAGAAACCCCCCTCCTCTCCTGCCTGCTGCTCCGGGATGATATTTTCTGGGCACCAAGCCAAGTCCAAGTATGGTGCTGCCATAAATATTCAATTGAATATGAAATTTTGGGGTCAGTGAGAACGTAGAATGCAGCACTGAGTGTTCAGCCCTGCTGGAATCACAACACTACATCAGAGTGATCTGGGGATCTGTTTCCCTGGACGTAAATACAAATTCCACTTAGTGTTGAGTAATGGAGACTGATGTCAGAAAGTTCAGGATGTTACAGGTGACATATCAAACACAGAGGCTATGGCTCAGGAGGTAGAGCAGGTCTGGTTCGATTCCCCGGCTCGATGTCAAAGTATCCTTGAGCAAGATTGCTCCTGATGAGCAGGTCGGCACCTTGCATGACAGCCTCTGCTATCAGTGTATGAATGTGTGTGTGAATGGGTGAATGTGACAAGTGCTGTAAAGCACTTTGAGCTGTCAGTAGACTGGAAAAGGGTACAGTAAGCAGATGATAATTCAGGGATGGTTGGTCCAGAGACATGGGATGGTGGTCTTCTCCATTTCTCTTTCAAACATCTGTCCCATCTGTGTGATTGTGTACATGCTCTCCTCAGTGTGCCTGTATTTTAGTGGGAGGTAGTTACAGAATGTTGACCTGAAGACTTCCCTTTCTAAGTTGATGCATGTGCTTGTTCTGCAGTTGCATACTCTGGTTTTTGTTTTTGTTTTTCTTTCTTTCTTTCTTTCTTTCTTTCTTTCTTTCTTTCTTTCTTTCTTTCTTTCTTATTATTATTATCATTATTATTATTGTTGTTATTATTATTATTATTTCTTATATACATTTTATTTACTAATTTACTATTTAGCATTCCTGTAGTGGAGCATAAGAACAAGTGTACTTGTACAAACGGAGTGACAATGAACATCTTGAGTCTTGAATCTGTAGATCTGTGCATTCCCTGTTGTATTGACTTGCTGTTGTGTTTATCAAATTGCTCCAGTGGGTACTGGGTCTGGATACACACGCCTTAGGGTGAAACAGTTTCTTCAAGTCTTTCACAAGAAATGCACAAGTACACATAATTGTGCAAGGTGGAGGACAGAATGAAGTGCATCATGGCAGGAGAAGTTCAACTGGGACCATTTGAATTTCTCCTGCCTATAGTTTTTTTTGCTGTTGTTGCATCTTCCTTTTCTTGAGGAGCAGGACTCTGATGTTTTTCTGCCCGTTACCTTTTTTTTTTTTTCAAGCAGAAATCGCTGTCTGCACACTGTGATGAAGCACTTGTGGTGAGGGAAAAAAAGGCTGCACATTACTAAATACGAAGAGGAATCTCTCATGGTCTTAACAAAACCAATCTTTTGCATAATATACGATTATAGTTAATTTGTCTTGGCAACATCATATATGTCACACAATATTACGATATTAAAAGTGACAACGAGGAATTTTTCATTGTTTATGAAACAGTCTGCTATTTTTATATAGTTATTATTAATGCCTGTGCTCAGGTCTGATCACATATATCACATATAAAATCACATATAAATACATTACTACATCATGATCCATCCTGCGGTCTCTCTGGCACACACTTCCAAAACAAATGCACACGCTGCTGGCACATGCTAGCAAAGACCTTTACAACAGCAGGCGCTGGTGTCATACTGCTTTTGTCTCAAAGGGTCCGATAGAATCAACAAAAACTGAAAGTTCCTTGTAGTCACTTTAATATGCTAGTAATTTATTCTTTTATTTGGCAAATTTTCCCACTTGACGTTTTGGCTGTTGATATCCTCACAAGCTGGACAACTACACGTGATACTGGTAAAAAGTAACATAAACCCTGGTCAAGACTTGGTTATTCTCGCTTAACACGAACACTGGAAACAGGGAAACAGCTCTGGCTCTGTCTATAACTCAAAAATACACCTATTAACACCTCTGAAGCTCATTAATCAACATGCTGTATCTTGTTTAATTTTTACATAAGCAGAACATTTAAAACAACAGTTGTTGTTTTAGAACTTTTTAGACTTTTTTGGACACTTAACATCAAGAAATTGCCCAAAATAATGTCTAATAAACAACAAGTCACAATATCAGCATAATCATACAAAACAAACTATTTTCTTCCTTCTGCCTCAATAATGAATCTATTCTCTTCTACCACCTTTCTGTCAAATTCCCAGACCCATCAATACCTGGAGATGACCACATTCTTGTTCCACCTGTTTCCTCACTCACAGCGGACCTGTAGTAGAATCCTTAAAAGACTTTATTCCCATGCTCAATGTCTTTTTACTGTAAGATCATGAATTAAAGAAGGGAAGAAGCTCTTTGCTCGGTTGCACTCCTTCACCTTGCTGGACTGACTTCAAGGCACAGGCTGTTTGTATGGGTGCTGCTGATGTCTTGCCGGGCCCTCTTTCCCAGATCTCATTCTGTTGTGAGGCTTTCTGGGAAATGTGAACAGCTGGGATGCTCTGGTAGTGTGTTACCACTGCAGTTTGGTTATAAGTCCATCATTCTATGTGTAGTCTTACATTTGAATCATACTTTTACAGTGTATGCAACAAAATATTGTTATTTTAAATCCTGGGTCCTCTTTTAGTTGTGACAAAAGCTTTTGTGTTCCCTGTTCTGATAATCTTTTATCTGTTCCTGGGAAATATCCTCTGTTTAATCATCCTGCAGTTTAGTTTCCTGGTTTGTTTGGAATTCATTAAAAACCTTTGTTGACAGCTCGAGCCAAAGCCAGTAGAGCTCCATGGTTTTAAATGGATTTACATGTAAGTCGGCTTGGTGCATCATACCTACCCAAATCTACTTACTCCAAAGTATCCCTGAATGATGGTTAATTCCGACCTTTCAAAGTGTGTCCAAGCATGTCCTGTGTTTTTGCAGATGTACATGCCTGTATACACTGTATCTGCTCATGAACGTGTCAGTGTGTGAGTTTTACGCGACTGAGCTCAATATGTCTTCCCGACATAATTGGCTGTTTTCCACTTCACCTGCTGCAGCGTGCAGCTAATGGAGCTCCCGGGTTGGGCTTGTGCAGGATGTTGCTGGCTGAGTGTATGATGTTCTTTTCCACAAGCACAGCGAGGCAGTTATCTACTTCAGGCTGACTATATACTGCCTGCCTGTCTGCGTCACTGAGTTCAGGGCCAGTGAGGTGTGTGTGTATGTGTCTGCACATGGAGTGTTTTCCTACACAGCTGTAATTACAGAGTCAGTGAACCTCCCCTGTAATGCAAATAATGGACTTGTAATTCATGTTGAATGAGTTGTTGGACATACTGGCAAATTAAATCGACAATGATCTGCATATTAAGCTCTTGTATGCGAGGGCGATACTGTTGTGTGTATCAAAGCATTCAGCAGGTAAGGCTAAAAAACAGCTGTAATGGAGTGTGAAGGATGCGCTCATTCACTTGAAGTGGTATAATAGACAGTGTTGATCCCAGCTCAGCATCCCAGAACAAAGCGTTCAGCTCTGATGTTACAACTGAAGCCTATCAACACTTTGCACTAAGAGTGAGTAGAGAGGACCCACTTTGGTGCTTACTGTGTGTTAATTTCTGACCCTGGTTACACCTTCACATTTTCTGTTCTTTGGACATCAAAATATTTGTTATACTTTTATGTGTCAAATATTGTATATTGTCAATGTCCTTATACATAGATTTGAATTTTGCATCATGTCATTCAATTCAAAGTTACTAAAATCCACTTCAAACTTCTCCTCATCACCTACAAAGCCCTCTACAACCTGGCTCCCCCCTACCTGACTCCTCCACCGGCACCCTCCAACCTCCTGCCCCCCCATCAGGACCAAGTACTGTACTTGGGGACCTTCTCTATTGCTGCTCCCACCCTCTGGAACTCACACCCCAAGAACATCAGAGACTCCTCCTTACTGACAAAATTCAAGAAATCCCTCAAAACACATCTCTTTAAAACTGCCTACAACTTTTAACCCCCTCTTTGGATATGTCCTTTTATGTGTTTTCGTTTTGTTGGTTTCTTTGGTGAAGTGTCTTTGAGAATTTTGAAAAGAGCCTTATAAGCTAAATGTATTATTATTATTATTATTATTATTATCATTATTGTTATTTTTTTTTATTATGAAGAGGGAAAAAGGCTTGTTAGCTGTGTTGCTAATGGGACCATAAGGTCAAACAGCTAATTGAAGAGATGTTTATCTACCACTGACTCTTTTGTGGAACACTATAATCTGAAAGAGGGGGTTAGATAAAAGTGGATAGTGCAACACAGCTTTTGAGATGACTTCATCTTTTTTGGACTCTGTGACTGTGTCCTTAATGTAAGGATAGTTTGATAGCCAACAGTGCAGATCCATGTATCAGAGTTCACCAAAGCTGAACATGAGGTAAGAGATTTAGATTTAGATTCGGATTTAATTTACCTCTGAATTCAGTGATACCATTTAAATGAACTGATTGATGTTGTAAAGGCTGTTAACAAGGACATCACCATATATGGTGAAGGTTATTCCACCCTATACATTTTTATCTCATACACTCATACAGCTTCACTCATTCAATACAACCCAGCATAATATTTTAATACACTCAGTGTTCAGTGTTTGTAGTTTTACTGCATCGTGCCATTTGAGTGCACAGAAATCACACTCAGGCAGTCACTGGAAAATATATAATTCATCAGCTGTGTTAAAGTTAATAAATTACACAAGCAGTGCCTGTGACAGTTCTTAGCAACCTCTCTCTCTCTCTCTCTGGTATGACATCATCAGGTTTTGAGTGTGACGCCTTTCTCTCTTTTTCATCATTTGTGTAGGATTGTAGAGCTCACACTGAGTAAGTGACCACAGATTTCTGTTGCCAATGTTGATGATGAGTTGTTGCGATCCTCCCCTCTCTCAAGTCTGACTGAGTCTAGCCCATGGTTGAGGGAGTTGAGTTATGCCTGGAGCAACTAAGCTGTACTGTGCAGGTGGAAGGAAGTGGAAAAAAATCACGAGATCATCATGAGACAACAGAAATTTGTTGATTGTTGATTTGAAGATGTGCCTTTATTTTGAAATTTTACTGGCATGTCTGTGTCATCTTGTCTGTCCAAGCACGCCTCCTTCTTAAACATTGACTAATGCCAGTTCATTGTTTTGTCCCCTTGACAGTTTATATTGAGCTGAATTTTATGCTCTTGTTTTATGTTCTTGATGTTGAGCCATGTTTTATGTGTGCCAGTTTAAAATGAACTGTACTGCACTAAACCGCTTACAATAATTTAGAATTATTTATGTGTTGTTTTTTTGTGCTGACATGCATTAAAAAAAAGAAAAATCAGCTTGGTGGCACAGTGGTTAGCGCCGTTGCCTCACCGCAAGACGGTCCTGGGTTTGAGACCCAGCTGGGGAAGGGCATTTCTGTGAGGAGTTTGCATGTTTGAGCTGTGTACTCTGGCTTGCTCCCCCACTCCAAAGACATGCAAGTTAGGTTAAAAATTAGGTTAGGCTCTGAATTGCCCGTAGGTGTGAAAAGTTGTTTGTCTCTTTATGTCAGCCCTGTGATTAACTGGTGACTTGTCCATGGTGTACCCCGCCGCTCGCCCAGTGTCAGCTGGGACAGATGATATTGTCTCTGAAGTGAATCGAATGAAAATCACATTATGCCAGACTTTGTGATGTCATCAGATATCGCATTGTTGCCCAAAGAATCAATATAACATCGTATTGTGATGACTTACAGCCGTAATCTTTAGTTCATTGTGGGTAATGTTGAAAATCTGCCGCCTCTGTCTCAGAGGTGTGAATCTTCACTTGTCTCACGATTTGTTTTGAATATGATTTGAACGCAAATCGATTCTCGATGCTTCTCAGTGTATGGGATCTTGAATTTTCTATATTACTGCATACGGCTACTTTTTCATCATTCAAATTCCCCTTTTATTTTGAAAGTCCTTTCAATAATCACTTTCCTGCACTCTTCTTGTTTGGCGAAGATAAATCCACTTTTTAATCCCAAAAGTTTATAAAGAAATCTCTGAGCTCTCCTCCTGTTGGTAAACAGCTCAAGGTCAGAGCAGAATCTGATGTGACTCCAGGTGTTTATTCCTCTGGCTCTGCACCCGACTCACTCTTACAGAGGTGCCTGGGTCTGCCAACACAACACTCAGCAAACATCTTTTGTTTTGTTCTGATAGAGACCCCCAGCAGCAGAAATTAATATATTGTGTGTTTAAGTTAACAATTTATGGTCAAACTTAAAAGCTAATGGAATTCCAAGACCTTTTCGTTAATTGATGTGTGTTCACTGACAGTTAGGAGGCACATATACAATTCATGAAAATCAGATACCAGTAAAATTTGCTCCTGCACTTTGAGCCACAGGGTTATGGTGAGTGAAATTCTGTCATCATCAACATGCAAATAGCTGTGCTTGTTAATGAGGACAGCATCTGCCCTCTCTCTCCTTCCTGCTCCATCCACCTTCGTGGCACAGCTGCACTTGTGTTACAGCAGAAACAATAGACGGCAGCTGTCTGACAGTATCTTTATTATTGTAACTGATGTTTGACAGCTACGCTTCAAAACCTTTTAGGAGCAGACGGGCACGCAGATCAAATTATTTAAAGATCAGTTTATTATATTTCAATGTGACAGAGTTTATTTGACAGTATAGGTGGTAACCCACTGTCCTTTGCTGCTGAGTTATCTTAGTGAAAAGAGGATTGGCTATTCCCCAGACAGCCTTCCTCAAGAGCTGTAAACAAACAACTTTTACTAATTGATAATGGGGCTAATTTGTTTGACTTATACATTTCTTTCATGTCATGTGAGTTTATGTATGCAAGCAGGATGTATTATAAGGCTTCCCCCAGGCTCATGGTTTGAGCTGATGCATTTATAAAGGCATATCCTCCTGAAAACAAAATGATGTATTCATGCAATATCCAAGAAATTTAACTTCAGCTATTTGTGAGATTATTTTGTGATCTACATTTTCTGCATCCTCCACATCCTATTTAATCTAAAGTATGTTCAGTTCTTTATGGAATCAAGCAGATACCAGCAAAGCGTTTCCTGCGTTCCCTTTCCATGATGAGAACATGTACATTATCTCTGCTTTTATTATGAATATTGTAAGATGTTTGTATCATTATGTTATCATGTCAGTCCCCAACTGCTTTCAGTTGAAAATCTTTTTTCACAAATTTTTATGATGCAAAAAAAGAGATAATAATGTTTGGTTGATTTTCTCCTTGATCTTTTAGTCTTTTAGTCTCTCCTGATTTAAATATTGCTTTATAAAGCCCATCTGAAAATAAGTTGCATGTTTTTTGTTTGGCTACAGTATACATATGACCTTGTCATATTCGGAGTTTGTGGTTTTGTTATTTTCTGTTTTATTTTGAGGTTCTATCCTCATGCGTCTTGTTGCACTTTCCATTTCCGCTCTTTGCCCCAGTCTTTGTGATTGTCTGCCGCTCCCTGAAGTGTTACACCTGTGTCCAATTATCTCCCTATTGCTTCTGTCTGGCTTTTATTCCCCGTGTCATTCCTGGTTTGTACCATTGCCTTTTGATTTGATACTTTGGCTTTTGGTTGGTACTTTTCTTTTCTTGGTTTGTACTTTGTTTAGCATTTATAGTTTGTCTTTGTATTTAGTATTTTTTTGGATTTGGATTTGAGCTATCATTAAAGCTCGCCTTTTGTTCCTTACCTGCCTGCTTGTGTGTCTTGTGTTTGGGTCCCATTCTGTGTAACCTGACAGACATGGCCTGTGATCACTTGAAAAACAAATCTGTACACAAAAATTCAATTAATAGAGGAGGAAGGCTGTGAGATGAGGTTTCAAACTTCTCTTAAAACTGTGGGCCTTTTTTTTGGAACATTTTGTATCTTTTTGGTTTCATTAGACTCTGTGTATGTACTAGACAGATTGCTGTTGTTTCTCCGCCATGCAACTGGAGAACTTCTTTGCATATAACCAATCAAATTATTTCATTCTGCATAAAGAAAATAATGCCATTGTTCCATCATTGGCAAAAACTGACACACACCAGCCTTAAGCAGAACACCAAAAGATCCCCGACTTTGAACCACAGCGGTTCAGTTTTGTAGCCACTGTCTCCTTGTGATCTACAAGCACCAACATGTCATCTGTTGCAGCTCAACTCGCTAAATATGCCACCAAACATACTGTACCAATAAAAGGTGCACTAAGATAGATGTGTAGGCTAGCTAGCTAGCTAGCTTCACCAGCGTTATAAAAGGTACCCAAATGTCATACTTTAGTTACAGTGAAACATATTGTGTAAGTATTACTACAGTTCTGTATGTGCAGCATACCTGCCTCCACTCTTTGTTAACTAAGTGTATAAAAAACAATGTAATCCCGGTGATAGAGAAAGATTCTGTGAGATGATTTTAAATAGAAGCATATTTGTATTTCTTCTTGAGAAAATTCAATAAAAGTGCAGTCATTTTCAAGAAGAAGGCTTTCTTTTATTTCAGTTTAGATCAAAACAGTCTTTTCACGTTGTGTCTGCCCAGCACATCAAGCTGAAAGGTTTTTTGAGTTCAGATAAACACATGGCTGCTGTTTAAGGGAAAGGACACAGTCTAGGAAGAGCATTTGCTCTATAGATAGACTGAGTGATCAGGGGTTTGGCAATATGACGCCATACGCAACAGCAGTACCATGTTTTCACTGCAGGAGTTATCCCTTAGTGCCTGTGCTGTTTATTTAGGGCAGGTTATGTAGCAAATCATGGCTGCCTTGCAAGTGTACATGATTTGGGGAGAAGGACTGCTTAGGACGTTTTCACCATATGTACTGCAAGATCTCAGCCTTGCTTCCATTTTTTCCCAGTAGCCATTTGTGGTCCTGCAGTGAAAAATTCTCCTGTGGCACAAAGAACATTTTCCCTATAGAACACCATTATAAAGGATATGTCTGTAAAACTGTTGACAGACCACCTCCAACTTCAAACTTCAAACAAGGTCAATTATGACCCCTTTGAAATTTTTTATCCATGGATGTTTTATATTTGTAAAACTTTCTAACCTCAGTTTTTTTTTTTATATCAGCAACTGTTTCCTATTGATATCATGTTTTTTGTTTCTTTATATTTCTCCTTTGCCATGTCATGGTTTCTTATAATTTTCTGTTCGTCTGACATTTATATAAATAAATAAATAAATAAATAAGTAAAAATAAAAATCCTCTTACTACCCCTACTGGACCTGCACCATCATCATCAGGCCAAGAATTATAACTCATTCAGAGCCACTAGCATGGTGCCAGACACAGCAGAAGACTTGCTAGAAGGCCGTGGTGGATGTTTGAGCATCTCACACTGGTTCCCCTCCTGTATCCCATGTATTGACAGGTTTAGGCAACAATAGCACTTTGGTTATAGACAGTGGTTTTGGTTACATTTTCAAACACACAAAAAAAATCTGGTGCTTCAAGAAACATTTTCAATATTAATGAGACCACGACCCTAGAGCGACTGATTGAAGTTGATGTGTGTCGCTGTGGACACCAGACAGCAGCGGCAAGGACGAACAGAGGAATCTGAGTGGACAGATTCAAGCTCTATCCATCTCCACATACCTCTCTTCTTTCCCACACCCATACTTTCTTTGCCTCCTTTCTTTCTTTCTTGCTTTGTATCCCATCTTATTTTCTTTTTTTACTTCCTCCTTGTAGCCCTCCTTCTCCTCCATTCCTCATGTTTTTTTTTTTACCATCTGTTTTGACCTAGTATTTTTTTTATTACTTTCTCTCCATCATCTCCTGGTCTATCTTCCTTCCCTTAAGCTCCTCCTTACCTCCATCATCTTTTTTTCCATCCCTCCATTCTCTGTTGCCTCATCTCATGTTCCTTCTCCCTTTTCACCATCTCCCTTATATATTTTTCTTTTTACCTCCTTTAACCCTCTGCTTCTCCATGATGTTCACCCTCTATAATTTTCTTTTTCTTCTTCTTCTACATTCCTCCATCTCTCCTCTCCTACTCTGTCTTTATTCTTCACCTCCCCTACCCCTCATTCTCACAGCTTCACCACAGTGTCCTACCATCAGTGCCCGGCAGGAAATCTCCACACTCCATCCTCTTCCTGTGTGCTCCCTCGGTGGTAGACTGACTTACTGAACTGAATTCAGTCAGCAGAGTCCCTTTGTGTTTTAAAAAATCTATTGAAGATGACTTTCTCTCTCCATCTCTCTCCCCCTCAACATCTCATCTCATTTCATCTGCACTTCTGTGTTATTCTGTGGAACTGCAGCTCGTGTTTAGACACTTTTTCTCGAAGGCTTCTCTTTGATCTACTGTGGTATGGATTGAACCTCACTTGAAAGTCACTTTGGACAGAACTTCAAATGAAAGAATGCAAAAGTGTAAGGCTTACCTTACACATTCCTGTTGCAATAGAAAATGAGAAGGCTAATAAGAGAAAACCCTCTCTGCTCTTACCCAGTGTCATGACTGTAAAGAGTGTAGAGCAGGCAGATGGTGTGGAGCAGGAGGAATGGTGGATTTTGTGCAGAATTGTCTTCAGTATGCAGAACCCCCCAGGGGGACACAGACAGAGAGAGTTATTGCTGTGAAGCAGCTCAGCCAATCATGTAAAGCTTATAAAGAAGTTCTGCTCTGAATGATTAACATTTACATTTAGAACCGCTGTTCTCCCTTCGCCTGCCCCTCCTCGCTGATGCACAGCACTCTGCATACCAACACACTGGATCATTACTATTCTACATGTTGACTCCTGACTGATGCACACACTGCAAACGGTTGGTTGTACCAATGAGGCCCTGGCAGGACTGAATTAGCACTGCGCTCTCTGAATACATTAAAATGTCTGTTGTGTCAAATAATCATAATACCCTGTCCCTCATGGACTTACATAACACCATGTCAGGGATAATGCCCAATGAGGTGTCCATTATCAGGAATTAATGGACAACGTGGACGCCTGAACCATCCTCTGCACGTCATCCACTCATTTCCTGATAATGGACACCTTGAAGGGTATTATCCCACGGATACCACGGTCACTTGCCAAAGAAGAAAACATGAAGAGCATTTACATATATTTTTACATCTTTGCGATCAAAACAAAGTTTTTTCATAAGCAGTAACGCCATCAGATTCCCATGTAATGAAGACGTTGTTCACTACTCCAGTAAATAGAACGGACCTTAGATACGATTTAGCAACGGGAGATAAACTAGTCCACTCAGCTCATTGAATCCTTCGTCTCCGCTGTTAGCCAGATAGCTAACGTTATGCTAGCAGGATTCTAAGTCAATAACAATGGGTATGGTTGACAAACAGTAAATATAATTTCACAACATGTTAAACAACAAGACAAGCCAGCTAACAGCTGTCACTGTCCACAAATCAATAAGGCTCTATCTAAAGCTTGGTGCAAAGCAGCGCACGGCACAAGTGTCATTGCTAGTTTCAGACCGATGCAGTTGTTATTTTCATGCCCAGCGCCCACATTGTGTAAATAGCAAATGGACTTGCACCCACCTGTGCTCCCCTGGGTGTGTTGGTCTTAAAATGAGGTGTGGTCAGGAGCACTGATAGTGGTTTGCTATCTTGAGGCAGGAGAAAGTGACTGCACCATAGACCAACGAGAAGCTGGTCTAAAGGCGCAGCTATTGAAAGAGCGCAGCTATTGAAAGAGCGCATTATTCAGACAGTAAGATGCACCTACACAGGCGGGTTCACACCGTGCATACACTTTGATTTTATGA
The DNA here is from genome assembly GCF_040436345.1 of Pagrus major. Classification (NCBI taxonomy): domain Eukaryota; kingdom Metazoa; phylum Chordata; class Actinopteri; order Spariformes; family Sparidae; genus Pagrus; species Pagrus major. The sequence continues at coordinate 2,947,669 of NC_133219.1, read as the reverse complement.
TTTAAGAGGCTGCCTTCAGTTATTTTAAACATTTCCATGCACGCAGTAATGTACAGTTACAAATATCGTGGCACATTTAAACTCATATTTTATTTCCCAACTTTTGTATTTTGTGATGTTCACACTGATGATGCATTGTGCACTAATGATTTCCAAAGTAAATGAAAATCATCTCTAAGTTGAAGTTGAAGCTTCAGGATTTCAGCTACTTTTCTGTGGGCAGTCATCAACATACTGGGGGTATATCACATGTGGCAGTTCAGTTACAGTAATGCACTTACAATGCAATTCAATACTGTTCAAGCTGGATGTCATTTATACTTTTCATCAGTGCAATGTTATGAGTATTATTTGTAGATATTTATCTGTTTAAAAAAAATTTAAAAAATGTAACATTTGATGGTACCTTACGGTCCATGTAGTGACAGCAGCATGCAGCAGAGCTGCAGCAGCAGCTTCAGTGCTCTGTCTGTGTCTGCAGTGCTTACACTGGATGCGTTCAGGGACGGTATTGACTGTAGGTCGCTCACGTTTTGGCAGCATTTGGAAGCTCAAAAATGTCATCATGCAGACTGTTTAGACTGCAGTATTGATTAAAATTGTGTTGACAAGATATTACAAATAATATCTGTATCATATATCTGCATAGTCAACATGATGTAACACCTGTAAGTACCTGTAATCTTGAGCCAATGCTGTTGCTGTGTGTGCAGGATCCTGGCCACCGTGGGGGCTGATTTTGATCTAAGAACACTGAGGGCAGTGAGAGTACTGCGGCCACTCAAACTGGTCTCTGGCATTCCAAGTAAGTTCTCTTCACATTTTAACACGTCTATCACTGTTAATGTCACCACTTTAACTCCCATTCCCTAAAAAGTTAGGATGCTGTGTATAATGTCAATATAAATAGAACATATGATTTGCACATTTTTTTCAAGATATTTAACATAATCAAGGCAGAAATGTCTTTTTTCACTGCAACATAACTAGCAAAACACTACTATATACTGTAGATGAAGGTTCTCAGTCATCCAGGTGATGGTAAATCTAGGTGCTGTATCGTAGGCAACTGGACTTGTTTCAGTTTGTTGAAGACGTTTCACCTCTCATCCAAGAGGCTTCTTCAGTTCTAACTAACTGCAGGGGAGTTGCAGGCTTTTAAGCTCTGTGTGGGAGTGTCCTGACAGAGTCATTAAGGACACATGTGAGCTCTGAGTTTCAGAGTCGTTAGGGCCACTTGTGGGTCGTTGGTCAAACCGGCCTTCTATGGAGCTAAATTGGGGTCAAATGTTTTGTACTTGAAAAAGTAAAATTTGAAACTGAAATTTCAAGTTTTGATCTTGAATTTTGAAAAATACATCAACGTATTCAAAATTCAAAAAGTTTTTTCAGGTTAAAAATAATTATGATCAACTCTGGTAATTCTTTTGAATAAATCATTTATTTTCATTTTTCACTTTCATATGTTTTGATATTTGGGATCCTATTTCTTTCAGTTGCATGTTTCATGTTTTCAGATTCAGATCTTAGTTTTTTTACTGTTTCAAATCTTTTTTTCAGTTTCAGATCCTACTTTTTCAGTTTCACACTTTTGACCCTGATCTAGCGTGGGGGGCGTGGCATCAACTGAGAGGGGTGTGGAATCATGACAGACAGCTTAACCAAAAGGCTACAGACCTTCCCCTATCATGTTGCCTTCAGGGAATGTAGGATCTAAAACGATTCGGCTACGCCACATGATTGGCAGTGAAAAAACTGCTGTCAGTGACAAACTTCCATTTGCACACCATGCACGAATATCCTGCACGGCTAAAACTGTTTATTATTTTTCAAAATGCAAGGTCAAAACTTGAAATTTCAGTTTCAAATTTTACTTTTTCAAGTACAAAACATTTGACCCCGATTTAGCTCCATAGCCTTCATGGTGGTTGCTAGGGCTAGATGAGCCCAGGTGTGAATGGTTGTTAAGCTGTCTGTACCGAGTTCTCTCCCCAGACAGCTTAACAGCCTCTTGGATGAGAGGTGAAACGTCTTCAAGAAACTGAACCAAGTCCAGTTGCCTACGATACAGCACCTAGACCTACTATATACTGTAAACAGAGTTCTTAGGAAACTTTAAAGGAGTTTGATCATAGATACTCTTAGGATCAAGAATTCACCTCTGACTAAAGTTTAGACCAGTTACTCTATATGAATGACATTAAATGAAATTAATCTATTCCAAAAGTGTTGATGAAGAAATGGCTAAAATTCCCTCTCTGCTTTTTAACAGTCTGAAACACATTAAGTTTATCCAGTCATTCTGGCATAATCCTCACCAATAACCAGTAGCCTGGCTCCAGACCTCTCAATCATTGCCCACATCTCTGATGTTTCCAGTCATTCAGATCAGTCTGGTGCTGTGGCCGCTGATGGCTGTAAACTCAGTTGTAGAAACAGTCGACCAATGAGAGCTTTTCAAGTGAGATTGAGAATGAAACCATAAATAGCTAGCTACATTTATGAAAACAGTAACTGCTCCAACTAGATCCGCTAGATCCAGATTTTTATTTGGATCCGCATCAGATTGTACTCACTCATAGATACCAGCCACCTAAATACACCTGATTTTTTTCATCAAGCTCAGCATGCTTTATTAAGAAAACCTATGTGTAAGCAAGAAAATATGTCATCAGGTGGTTGAAGTGAAGTAGGTTTTGACTTTGCTGCATGTCATATAATTCTTTCTCTCTCCCCATGGTTCCTGACAGTCCTTCCATTACTCTCCAGTAAAGGCAAAACTAAAAAAAGAAATAAAATAAAATAGTCTCCTGTGTTTCCAAAAGCATGTTTCTCTTGTCTGCATCAGGTCTTCAGGTGGTATTGAAGTCCATTATGAAGGCTATGGTACCTCTACTGCAGATCGGCTTGCTGCTCTTCTTTGCCATCCTCATGTTCGCCATCATCGGCCTCGACTTCTACATGGGCAAATTCCATCGCACTTGCTTCAGGATAGACACAGGTAAGCAGGAGGAGGACAAGGGATAAACAAGTTGTTGGTGTTAAAAGAGCAATTTGTAAGATATGAACAGAATTTTAGTTTAAAACATTCAAAAAGTGAACTAACATTATCAACAGAATGTGAAGAAACAGTTTTGACGTTCTGTCAAAGACGTCCTGTCTCGTAATACCACTTTGTACCGCAAAAGGCGAGTTTCAGCTGGGAGATGTACGCCGGCAATGATTTGTTGATGATTTGCTATGTTTCACAAGCTCTATTAGCTTTTTTGTAATAAATTAGCAAAATACATTCTCAAAATGTCAAGAAAAGAAAAACTAAACAGAAAACACAACTGCACACTTTCTGAATTCAAGTTTCTCCTTTTTACTGAACTAAGATGAGCTTAATCGCCTCGTTAACTCAAACACACTTTATTCAAACTGGACATAAACTAAACATCAGCCTCCAACACAGTCTTGGTTTATCTTTCCACAATCACCTCTGGTTTGGTCCAACTTAATCCTCAGTTCACAGAGTAAGATGTGAAAATATTCCTGCTCTCCACGCCATTTTCATCCGCTGTTGATGTCCGACTCTCTCTCTCTCCTCTCCTGTCCCCGACTGCCATGTCTTCTTGTCCCCGGAGTCACAGTCCTGGTCAGAGCTGCTGTTAATCACCTCCGTTGGTCTCTGAGGCTGTGTTCAGTCTCAGTTCAGTGTCCAGCCATGTTTACTCTTAGGCTGCCAAATCAAGTTAAGCTGGACCCCTTTGCATGTGTCAACTACAGCTGTGATCAGAGGTCCCAGTCCAGACAAACTCCAGGGCCACTAGCTCCACGGCTAACTGAGCCATGAGCTAATAAGCCCTGGAAGCTAGCTGCAGCCAAGGAAAGAGCAGCAGTTGCTGGTTACTCCGGTGATTAACTACCTGCTTTTTTTTAAAGCTAATTTAGAATCTAGAAATCATGACCTTTGTCATGGCTATGGACATGAGGCCGATCAGGGCATCCTTTGTGCATTGTACTCCAGTTGTCTAAACACCCTCTTGATGTGTAACTAATTGAGCTGGTGGGAGGTTTTGTTATTTCATACTTTCATCGGAATAAAATGTACTTTAAACAACAAAAACACTCCATCTGGCCCCATTAAAACACTCTAATCTTACCCTTAAGTGTGATGTCAAGCAAGAGTGAACCACAGACTGGCACGAACAAACAGACAGACCTTTGCCTTTTCCACACTGACAGTGTGTACAATTAGCTTTAGCTGGTTGCTTATGTTTTACTGACATTTCTCAGGGACATCACACATCTTGGTTGCTGCTTTGTGATGGAAAAACTGTATTTGAATTTAAATATTCAAATTTAGAGCAACTGAATGCATTCTGTCCAAACCTTCTCATCCCACATAAGACTTAAAGCAAAGCTATAATGGAGCTTATATTTTTATTTAGCTGTGAAACATGCAGTATAACTTGTTTTTCTAGTTTTGATCTGAAAGAGGTCATATAATGCTAATTTTCAGGTTCATACTTTTCTCTGGGGGGTCCTAGTAGAATAGGTTTACATACTTTAATATTCAAAAAACACATTCTTTTTCTCATATGGTGCATTGCTGCAGCATCCCTTCTCACACTGTGTCTTGAACGCTCAGTTTTAGCTACAGAGTGAGACATCTCGCCTCTGTTCAATCTTTGATGTAAGTTTCACATGTGCATTACTTAACAGGCAGGATGTAGCCAATCAGAGGCAGAGTAGGGAGGGTCATGCCGGGCAAGGTAGTATGATCCAAAATAATGCCACTACAGCTGGTAACCATGGCTGTGGTACAGCTGTATGTATTTTATTATATATATAAATATATATATATTATTATATATATAAATATATATATTATTATATATATAAATATATATATTATTATATATATAAATATATATATATTTATATAACATCTGTTATATAGTGATGCACATAAGTTACGAAAGTAAAGGCTTGACTCCAAACCAGGTGTTTCAGGCAGTGCAGGAGCAGCATATTCCAGGAGTCACTCCCTTTGGCCTGGACTTTGGGCTTTTTCACTTTGCAGACCTTTTACATGCACAAAAATGCTTCATAACACAATGAAGGAAAGGCAAAAACCCAAAAAGCAGAATGTGACCATTTAAAGCCTACTATAGTGTGTTATAGTGTTGTCACGATACTGGAATTTCTTTTTTGGTACAGTACCTCAGAAAATAAATGATACTATTTCTGATACTGCGGGTAAAAATTGACACACCAGTGAGGGCATGAAATTGTCGAAGTTGTTGCTAACTGTTGTTGCTAACACCCTTCACTTTAATCAGCGGGTTGCAGCTTGGCTCACTGCTACAGCTACTGTAAACTTCCTACTCACTGTCACAAACATGCTCCCTTTTTCTCTCTCTTGACCACACACTTGCTATGTTGCGCACACAACCTTCACACTTGAGTTATTCCAGAAAGAGTCTGTGAGAGAGTTTTTTTAAAAATGTCACAATGGTCACAATGCTGAGGCCGTGTGTGTGTGTGTGTGTGTGTGTGTCAACTTGTGGTCAGAGAGATGAGAGAGTGAGACCTGGTACCTGAGTATTGATACTGTAGAAAATGAGTATTGAAAGGGTTTCAAATATTCAGAATGCATTTGTATTGAAAATCTACTAGTGTGTTCATTTTGCAGCTGTAGTTGGATTTAGAGATTGTGATTTTTGATAGAAATCAAAATTCAAAATACGTTTTGTGTAACAGACTACACACACACGTGTGTGTGGATATTGTTCACACAGACATTTTGATCGGAGTGCACAGAGAAGTTATTGAATATAAGCTCTGAATTCTTATAATTACTGTAGAATGTGGGATGTAGAATTTAAAGGTAAGTCCAACATGTTAATGTTTGTATCAACTCTGGAGAGCCAGCATCAGTCGAACTGTATTTGTAAATCACTGTGGATAAAAACAAGAAATGAGGTCAAATGTGTTCTGCTTAACTGTTAACATCCTGTGTATCATTGTAGTTGGACTCATATATTATGCACAAGATGGCATGTTTTTCTGTATCTTAGCACGAGAAGTACTTTTACATAATACATACCCAGCCTTCTCTACAGGGCCTCACCGTGTGTGAATCTCTGTGCATGTGGTGGTGTGTGTATGTGTGAATTTGTGGCTGTAGGTGAGCAGGCAGCAGATTTCCCATGTGGCTTGGAGCCTCCAGCCCGGACCTGCAGCAACGGCACCGCCTGTAAGGAGTACTGGATCGGACCCAGCTTCGGTATCACCAACTTTGACAATATCCTCTTTGCTGTTCTCACCGTTTTCCAGTGCATCACCATGGAGGGATGGGTGGACATCCTCTACAACGTGAGTCCACTGACAGGAGACACATGTGGGCCTAAATGCTATTTCTTAGGGACTGTGGGTACCAGATGGATGGGGTTTGCTGCACTGTTGAGTTATGGAGGGAGGAACTGTTGGCTCTAGATTGCAACTTCAGTGTGTTACACACCAGCTATATGCCCAGCCTGGTTTCAGAATCTCTGAATCACCACACAGACCTCTGTGATGATCAATCCTTGAGCTTTTATATATTCTTTTACCTTTAGCTCAGATATATCCTTTTATTAATTGGGAAGAGTTGGTGATGGAATGTCTGAGAGAACTGTTGCATTTGGTTAAATTCCTTACTCAACAGTAACTGTAACTGTATTTATGTAAAGTTCTGATGATAAGTGCACTGCTCAGCCAAAGATGTTAAAAACCAGTGTGTGGAGAGAATATCAGTGTGAATGTACAGGCTAGTCTGTCCTGTGCATCGTTGCTGAGACACTGTGCTTTTCCTCCCGACTGCTCCTTCCCCTCCCACCCTTCCTCGGGGGGATGATTAGAGGCAAGCATAAGAGCCTGCGGAGGATGACTCACACACAGCAGCTCCAATTAGGACCACAGCATCGCAGCCTTACTGCTAGCATGAAGCAAATCACACCTATCTGCCATTTTCATAAAGTCAGTATTATATCATGCCACTGAAACAATTATGCAATAGGCTAAATTATTAAATATTTGTAGAGGGGAGAGGCTGTGTGAGTTTTCCCTTGTAGGGCTGAAAGATGGAAACAGAAACAGAGTGAAAGAGGAGGGAGGTAGAAAGCGATCAATAGTAGTTTGGTTGCTGAGAGAAAGAAAAGGCATGGTGGATAGAGGATACTGCTTTGATGCTTCTTAGATGTCAAATAATGGTTTCCCCGCTGTAACACAATTATTGGACACAGGGACATGGACAGCAGGACAGAGCTACAAATTAACTCTGTTTTTTAGGGTTGGGCGATGTCTGCCAAATCGGCATATGACGATGTCTACAGTGAAACATTGTGATGGACGATGACATCAAAACGAATTTGAGGCAGTGTGTCCCCTCAGTGTTGTCGTAAGGCAGCAGTTGCATATTAGCTCACCACTGTAGCCGCCGCTGTTTCCCACCGTTGCTCTGACATGAATCTCCAACTGTCTCATCCTGCAGAGGAAATGTTACCACTGACATACATCCCTGTGCCAGCTTTAAAAGCGTCCTCGTCTCTGCACCACATGTCCGTAACTCAGCTTTGTTCAGCCTCATATGCATAAACAACGTTGGCCGACTAGCCAAGGAAGCTAAGTTAAGAAAACTGTGTATAAAAACAGAATGACTCTGAGAAACAGTGGCCCGCAGGAAAAGAAACACTGCTACCACAAAAGTGTCTTGGGTTCTCCTAACTGAGCCGGTTTTATAAGAAAATAATAAACAGGACATGGAGACGTAATGTTAATGCACTGAGCAGCAACATACTTCTTTTCATTTCCTCTCCCCACACATCATAAACAACAACAACTCATGCCCTATGGAAACTCTGAGGGGACACGCCACGTAATTGTGCTCTCTGATAGGGAGCCTTTTAAATCAAGACGTTACGATGGTCAGGGATTAGTAGTCTGTGGCTGTCAGCCATCGGCAAAGGACAATGGCATCATCCATTGGCCCAACTCTACTGTTTTTTCACCCTTAAGAGCAGGAGTGAAAGCAGATTAAGCACAAATGCGCAAATTCTTATGGCCAGGACTTTTGCATCAATATCTAGCCACTGCGTCTTTAATTGGCTTTCCACATAGTAGTTTTCATTGTTACTAACACCTATTCCTGCAGTCTGGGAACTTTAGTTTCTCTCATTATTCATTTTTTCTTTGACTTTTAGCCTTTGTTTGACAGCCTAGAGAGTGACAGGAAATGGGGGAGAGAGTGGGGGAAGACAAGCAGCAAAGGGCCATGGGCTACAATTGAACTGGGGCAACTGCTGAGGGCTCACCCTCAGTACATGGGCCACCTGCTCTACCAGGTGAGCTATCAAGGTGCCCTGGGATCTAAAGTATTAAAATGCATTTACCTTAACCATTGGTAACCACTGATGTCACCATATCAACCACCACTGAAATCTTGAGATATTCCGATACAACTTTTTCCTTCCTGATACTGATTCCGATACGTGGACTTTGGGTATCAGCCAGTACCGAGTACTGATCCGATGCCAGTGCGTGTTAAACAGCTGTATATACTACTGACCCTGTATGGATGTGATATGATAAGTATCATTGTTGTATAGCCTGGCTCAGGTAAAACCTTGCAAAGAATGATTGCCATACAACATTCTTTCATTATCTTATCTTATTAAGTCAGTCATAACCGAAAAAGAACAATAAAGAAATCTAGGAATAAATGACATTTCCTTTAAAAAAAACATGTTAAAGTGCAGCCACTTTTTAAATAGAACAGTTTAAAACAGTAGTGCAACAGCAACTTAAATAAATCTAGGAAGAAATAATTCCCTTAAAACTTACTCACGAAACTCGTTTGCATGCAGCAGTGCGCTTTGAAGGGCAAATGTTGATGGCGATACTGTGTCCACCCAGTGTGCAGACTCAGACAAAGACATGAGGCACATGTCTTTTGGGGCACTAGTAAAGCTGATTGCCTGCATGTCTTTCAGCCTACATGAAATGTGTTCCCTCACTGTCTCAAGTTTGGGGAGAGCAGTTTCGTCGTGCTCTTTCTCATGATGCGTCTTCAAATGCTTTATAAGGTTGCTGGTGTTGAAATTGGCAACACTCGTGCCGCCCCTTCAAATTACAACCTTGCATACTGAACATGTGGCTGTTTTACTGGTGGAGTTATCCAAAGTAACATATTGCCAAATAGCTGACATGTTGGTAGCTCCATCTGACTCAAGCGAAATCAACTTCTTCTTCACCGCTCTAAAAACAGTAGTTGCCAGGAGCAGCACAGCGCAACTTCCTGTGTTGGCTTTTAGAGCAGAGAAGAAGAATTGATTTCCGGCTAACTGGGAAGTAGCACGGTCCCTTTTCTAAATTACGTGGTATCGGATTGGTTCATAGGCTCACGTATTCGCGGCAGTATTGGCAGCATTTCTGATACTGGTATCAGAATCAGAACAACTCTAATTATAAGCGTTAAAGAATGCTTCTCATTTGTCTTAAATGCATCTCATACTCATCTCTGTCTGTCCTACAGTACATACATGTAAGACACGAGGACAAGAGAGAGGAATCGAGGGAACTTGTCTTTAGAAGAATTAGACTTCCTTCCTCTAACCCATCATGTAAAGTGACAGCATATAAGCCAGTAACGCTTTATTAATTATTTATATCTGCATTTATTGAAACTCTGTTTGTAAATTCACTATGTAGCTAGAATGGCACTCAGAAGAGTGCATACCTCCGCCAAGGCCCAACAGTCCCCTTTAATTGAATCAAGCCTAATCTAATATCAAAATCAATAACCCTGTATCAATCTAAACTGTAAAGCATCCATAACTGCTTAACTTTAATTTAAGATCACCAGATCTAGGATCTGCATCAAATAATACTCACTCCTAGTTACCAGCTGCCTTAATATGCCGGATTTTTATTATTTTTGTAAATCAAGATCCATGCATTATCCATGAGAAATAAATACAAATGTGGAAAACACCCTATCTCACAATGTAAAAAAAGTGAGAAAAATGTCCAGATCCACACCAAAAATGAATGGGGTCTATTCTGGCCAGACATCCATCCTCCATCCAGTTTTCTTGGAAATGTGTCCAGTGGTTTTTGTGTAATCCTGCTGAGAAACCAACCACCCAAACAAACGGACCATAACCCTAATTATTACCTGCTTGCAGGAGGTAATAATTCAGGTTATGGTGAGAATGTCTCTTTGAAGAAATAATTTAGTAGCATACTGTATATATGTAAGCATATATTTAGGCAAAGTGGAAATGATGTCAATATGTAATGTCAGAATATACTTTCTACCTGACACACAGCCTCACAGAAGCTGATATTTGACTAAAATGTATTTTCTGCTGAAAGACAATAGTCTCCTCCTTCCACTGAATTTAATATCAGCCCTGATACAGATTAAATTATAAATTACTGAAAATGAAAAGAAACATTTTCTATGAATGATGAAATTTGATTTATGCTTCAGTTATTAATCAAACCTGCAGTCAAGTCAGTTTCATTCATACAGGCCAACATAACAAATAAATAATTCACTTCAAGGGGCTTTACAATCTGTACAGCATAAGACAGAATCTTGATTTACATATGGACAAACTCCCCAAAAACCCACCTTAATGGGAAAAAAACAGAAGAAACCTCAGGAACAGCAACAGAGGATTGATTCTTTTTCCAGGACAGGCAGGCGTGCAACAGATGTCACATGTAAGAACAAACCAACAAAAACATCGCAGTATGAACAATTCATGATGACAAAAATTACAGATACAGATGAATTGTGCACACAAACACACGGATAGGAGAACATAACAAAAAGAGACAAGAAGAGAGGCTGGATCTTCTGGAGGATGAAGATCAAAAACATCTGGAATGAGGCATTGACAGCCAGCAGAGAGAGAGAGGTCCAAGGAGAGCTGATGGCTGAGAGAAGTCTGAATGAAAAGAGAGGACAAGTAGAGAGAGGGAGAGAGAGCACACAGCTTGGTCACTTGTCCAAGGTTACAGTAGTCTCGTTGACAGGACAAAAGTAGACTAAAAGTGTGAGGCTTACAATAGAAAATGAGCTTTTTCTGAAGTCCTCATTCTACCTCTTGATTATGGAGTTGATGGTCCTACTGGTCATGTTGATTCCAGTTCATGGTCTAACACTTCTCATTGACATATCCATGATGACATATCCACGATGAAGATTTAAGACCTTTGCTCTATAAGTATCAGCCGTTGGTGTCATTAACATGATGAATAATCCCCATTAAACTGAGGTGTTAATCCAGAATTAGTCCATATGGGCTGTAAAGGATTGGGGGTGAGGGTCATTCTGTCATCCATCATCAGACAGCTCTTTTTCCTGTCTTTTGGATCACTGACAGACTGGTAATGCGCTCTGACCATGCGGGTTGAGGTTGCTGTTTTGGCTGAATATGATTGGTGGATTCTCTGATTGAATTTTCAAGGGAGGAGTGACGCCTGTCTCGTTTCCTGCCGCCGTGGGACCTGGCTGTGTCCTCATCATCAGAGTGGCCATCCATCATGGCCCAATGGGCCCTCGTCTGTCTCTGCCAAAGCTGTGGCTCTCTGATGCAAAAAACTCAGTCCGTCAGTTTCTCATTAGGAGACCCCCAAGACCTCTTAGACATAAACTCTGGTTTCTGACAGGTGCTCTCGCCTTTTTATGCTTTGTCTCAGCTCTGTGTGTAGAAAACCTTTAAATTGACACTGATATTGGAGATGAACATACAGTACAGTAAGGATTTAGGGTTAGAAATTAAAGAGTCAACCCTAAGAGCAGAGAAGATTTGGTGTTGAATCATCCAAATAATATGAATTTTGGGCTGAATAAACTTCATAATAATAAACCCAAATCACATAAAAGCTGAGTATCAACATCCCGCAAATGTGTAATCTCCACAATCACACAACCAAGTCAAAACTCAGTGACACTCAGCTTCAGCAGGTTCTGTTCTTAAATTTAAAACGACTTTGAAGTTAATCTACCGTCATCACAGGGAGTCGAGTGAGATGACCTCATTCCTGACTAAAGGTTGGGATGTACATAATACAACCTAGTTTTATTAAGGTTTCATGGTTTCAGTTCACAAGAATACAAAAATATAAAAGTCAAAAAGGTCAGCTCAATACAAAGGTCAAAAGCTCCCTCTTATACCTTCACAGCTCTGTATTGAATTTAACAAGGTCCATTTACAGTTTCAACAACAGCAACCTTTAACATAGCTCTTTTTTCTTAGCAAACAATGTTATTCATAAAACCCATGGTAAAGATATCAAGGTGTCAGCAGAGTGTCAGGTGATTAACACCAGCCCATAAATATTTTGGGTGAATATGTTTTAGGTTTAGACGACCCCCCTCTTTCCAGATTAAATAGGAATATTTAGAGTGAAATGGGAGGTGGGGTTGCTGTTGTGGGACTCATAAGTTAAATGAGTATCATTTCACTATCACACCTGATTTTCCCTGCTTTGTTGTAGATAAAGTATTCTTCAGGAAAAATGCAGAAGATGCAGCTTGTGTGTTCGAAGGAGTTTAGTTGCAAAAAAACTGAAACTTAGTATGAGTGTACATTCTCTTTATACAGAATCAACCAATTATGATGTGATTACAGGAAAACATCTGTTTCCTGTTTTTATGTACTTTCGGTACACACCTGTTTCCTGAAACCAATATGTCCCAATAAAAAGGAAATAACAAGAGTGAGAACTTAACATGAATTTTGTCTTAATAAAATATCCATACACTATGTCCCCAATATATTCAGTAATGCAAATACACAAAAGCTTCTGCTTGGTATACCCACATCCCCATATGTACTTGGAGTTACTGGTTGTTTCCATCATTCCTTCTCACCATAGTGGTCCTGAAAACTCTCTTTCAGATGGGATTTAAATGAAAGTGATTGGGAACAACATCCACTGTCCTCTTTTAGGTTCAAACTAAGCTAATATGAAGATTGACAAGTCTGCATTTCTAATTAAGTGAGTGTCTTCTAAAGTTACAGTTGTTGTATTATGAAATTCTCTTTATACTTAAATTACAATTTTACTACTACTACTATTGATATGGCTGATATGTTACTTTGAAAGATACCCTCTTGATTTGTCTGATTCTGACTGAAGCGTGTGTGAAGCATCATATAGGCACATTCTGAATGTTACTGGATCTATGTCTGGAGGTGGTCTGGCAGAGCAGGTGGAATTGAGATATGATATTGATAATAATATCAGGTGTCAATACAGAAGCAGGTGATCGGATGTCATCATTTAGATAAGATATCCAGAGATGTTAGATGTAGGTGTGAATTTGTTCATGGAGTTTTATGTTTCAATTTCTCTGGACTCTGGTGCTGTCAGATGTAAATGCTACAAATACCAGTGAGAGATAAAAGAAGGACAATAGTATGATAACGTTATAGTAAATACAATGCATGTAGAGATGAGCAGTAAGTGGCAGTCTGTTGTCAGATGTGTTGATGAAATGCAGCTATAAGTCAAGTGAATGCTCTCCAAATTCTTTTTGTTGTGAGGTTTGTGTATGTTTATCAGTGCAAGTGAATAAATCAATCAATCATTGCTTTTATGAAGTTTAAGACACTTCATAAAAGCCAGACTGAATAGATTTAGGTTTTGAGTTTACGTTTAAAACTATAAATACTTCCAGTCCCTTTCAGATCCTCCAGCAGGCTGTCCCAACAGCTCGGACTGCAACAGCTGAAAGCAGCATCACCGAATGTTTTAGTTCTGCTTTGTGGAACAGCTAAAAGAGAAGAGCCGGAGGAACACAGGCCTCTACCTGTAGTGCTATTAATCCATCTAGATTGTTTTGGACGAGAGGCTATCTAACTAAGCTAACTAAGCTGGCTAACGTTACAGCTCAGCTCAGAAGAGGACACCATAAATGTTTATATCCCATACCGTCAGTAGATGCATACTTCCTTCTGCATGGTGATACAGTTGGGGGTTGGAGGGTCTGTGGATTATCTTGAGTAACTGGGTCATGGTTTCTGGAAAGTGACATTACTGTTGACATTTTTTTTTTTTTTTGGCACTTTGGGCACCACAAGCCGAGTGCCATCTAGTTCCATTATAATGGAGAGAAGGCAGACATCTCTAATGCCCATATTTCCAAAGCACACCAAAACAATCTAGATGGATAAAAAGCACTACAGGTAAGAGAGAAAGAAATTTATATCTGATATTGGGGTGAACTGTCCCTTTAAGTATTAATCTCATAAACCGCAACACAGAGTGTGCATGCTTATAGTTGTAATTTTCTGCAGTAACTCTCCATATTGTATTACAGTACATGTCCCCTTGCCTGCTGTGGTCTGGTATGTTTCAATGTTGCACTGAGCCTCCCAGAGTCGCAGTATGCCCTGTTACACACAGGACAGTGCACTGTTGGTTTCACTAGCCTTTTCAGTGCTTGTCAGGGATAGTTAGGGTTAGTTGCATGAGTTCCCCCTGGTGACACAGTATCCACTCACCTGTAAACAGCAGGCCGACTTTCAGATGCTATCAGACGTAGCTCTGGGGAGCAGGATGTTTACAAGGCAGCTGGAGGAAAGCAACACAAGATACAGTGCAGACCATTCACTGCTACTCATCGTCCAGTACTGCTACAACCCCAGTCTCTCCCTGTCTCCTCAGTGTGCTCAAAGATATATTGAGTGGAGGAAATACTGCTTCCTTGCAATACTGTAATTCTTTAAAATGAAAAAGATCAAATATAAAGATATATTTCATTAAGGTGCAGCAGTATCAGCAGTCTCACACATGAAACTGGTTGAGTGTGTTTGTGTGAGTCAGCACCTGTTATTTTCCGGTCTGTCTGCAGTGTGTTGGGCAGTATGGGTGTGGTACTGCTGTTGAACTGATGGCTGTCCTCAGGCTAACACTTGTAGGGGCAGAACAGAGCTACTAATGGCTTTTCTATTGCCTTGTGTGCTCTCTCCATTCTGTGAGCCAAAGTCTGAGGCAGCCTTGTCCCGACAGCAGCTAATGCACTACTACACCCAGTCCTGTGCAGCCACTTCCAGTTCAGAGCTACATTATGCCAGATTATTCCACTTCTGTAATACAGTGCCTTTGTGTAGGGATTCACTGGCAGCAGTTCATCATAGATCTCCAACCCCTTCCCTTCCTGTTCCTAATCAAGAAAGCTAATTAAATTGAGTTTTTATAAAGGATAACAGATACCAATTTTACAAAGCTAGCTTCAAATGTCAACTGTTGTTGTTAACCATAAATGCGTAGATAATGTGCATATGTACATTATCTGGATATAAAAAACTGTGAAGGGTAACTTGTGAAATAAACATGCTAAGATAAATACATGATGAATTATAATTGCAAATTAAACTCCAGGCTCAGTATCGGCTTTCTTTAGATTTTTTAATTAAACCATTTTTTAACCAGAAAAGCCTCATAAAAGATAACTTCAGTTAAAGGGCATTGCCCAGAGTGCACTCTGCTGCTCCCAGAGCGCGGTGCTCTAAACAATGGAACAGTATATTATAACAGCGCTCCCAATTTATGAACTGTCTAGTTTGTGCTGGAGTGCGCACTGGAGTGAATATTTAAGAACACACTATATTTACCCTGTCATTTCATTTGATTATGGCGCAAGATGAAAACTCATGGAATGACTAAAGTCACTGAGCTTCATCCTCTGGTGACCATGAATATCTTGTTAATACAACCCTGATTCCTGAAGTTGGACCACTGTGTAAAACGTAAATTAAAACAGAATGTGATCTTCAAAAAAATCAACTTTCCTTATTGTTTTACGAGTTTGCCTACATCACATAGTGCTGCTGTATTTGTCTACCTTAATACACACACACTGGCTGGCCTCGCCTTTCTTTTGGCTTTCTACTTCAACAGTAAATGTTTTAGAAAGTTGCCCAAAAAAAACTACTGGCATTCTGGATTTTTTCACCCAAGATTCCGTTGTCATAACAGTTCGTATGTACAAAACAACAGCATAAATAGGCCTACATTAAATAGGAGAGGTTGCATCACAATCAGTGTGTTTACAGGAGGGATGTAACACCAGAGAGCTTCTCTCTCTGTCTGCAGTGTATGATTGACAGTAGAGGGGAGAAAAAAGAGGGAGGGCAGATCACATAGTTAATTGATCGCAGATAAAAACAGCATATGTGTGGGAAACACTGCCATGTTTCACACAAGTTGGCATAGAAGCAGCAAAAGACTGTGACAGTTGTGGATCGCTTCAGAAACACCTGTTTGGAACATTCCACAGGTAAACAGGTTCATTGGTAACAGGTGATAGGATCATGATTGGGTAAGAAAGGGGCAGCCATCATCTAAAGGCTCCGTTGTTTACATGCATAGATGGGGCGAGGTTCATCACTTTGTGAACTGTTGGCAAATAGTCCAACAGTTGAAGAACATTTTTTCAATGCACAATTGCAAGAAATGTAGTGGTGTCACCATCTATAATCCGTAACCTGCCCGTGTGTCATCTTTTTGAAAAAAGATTCAACGTGTTGCAGGCTTCAAGTTCAGAATGAGTGTATATTTACAAAAAACAGTAAAGTTTAACAGTTTGAATAGAAATATCTTGTCTTTGTACTGTATTCAAATGAAGGATTTGCAAACACTCACAGAGTTCATGTTGGTACACTAGCATTACCAATAATATCAGATATTAATCACTGTTATTCTGTGAGGAAACTGAATATCATTCAAATGTGTTCGATTTAGAAATGTACCCTTGCGCTGGAGAATAAATCAAGGAATCACATCAAGCTGTGTCCACATGTGTCATCCACTATGCAGCAGCTTTACTACTCTCTGTCGGCTGTGTGCTGTTTTTTACAGTGAAGTCTTAAATACAGATTGGCAGACTTTTAACGGGACAGATCCAGGAAGTTTGTCACACTACCCTCATTTACAGTCCCCATTAACTGAAAGGCCAGATGTTAAATATGAAAAACAGTCAGGTAGAGAGGGACTTCACTGTACGTATGGCAGAAGTCTACTTCAAATAGTTCCTGGAGCATTAGGAATAAGCATCTGGACACCACACAGTAAGTATCCACATCAGCAATGGGGAACAAGAATGGAGGTTGTTGACAGGAGAGGCATAACCAGTTGTGGCAACCGAATCCAGACTGTGTAGCTGCACCCTCCCCACCAGAGACCATAATGTTGTTATCTTGGATACTGGAAGTTTGGGTCAATAGAACCTCAGCATGCTGAGATTAATCTTAACAAGTCATTTAAACTCAAATGGATTCTTCAGTCCTCTGGAGTTGGGTTTATCTGCCACAATCGGGATTGATAATTCCCTTCTGAACACATTCAAGTGACATAAATAATAGAATAACTTTTTTAATACCATACTCTGATTCATATTTTGCTTCTAAAAGTGTGACACGAGTTATACCATTATATCAAACAGAGGTACTAAGTCCATCCATCCAGCTGCTTATCTGGGTTCAGGTTACAGTGTGATTATTATTAGAGCTGCAACGATCTGTCGATTAATCGATTAGTTGCCAACTATTTAATTGATAGTCAACTGTTTTCATGTCAATTATCGATTTTTTAAGAAAAAAAATTAAAATGCACTACAGTAATTTCAGCCTCTTCAATGTGAATATTTTCCAGTTTCTTTAGTCCTCTTTAACAGTAAACTGAATATCTTTGGGTTGTGGACAAAACAAGACATTTGAGGACGTCATTTTGGACATTTTTTTCATTTTCTAATCTTCTAACTAATCAATTATTTGAGAAAATTATCAACAAACTAAAGGGTAATTCTGGTATTTTTAAACATGGGCCCTCTGTTAACATGTTTTGGTGTGTAAATGATGCATACTTACCAAAAGTTTTGGAATCGGGCCGGTGGATCTCCTCAGCTAGTGACACAACTGCAATGGCTGCAACGTAATCTATAGGGGCTTGTCAAAATCATGTAAATAGTCAGCCATGAAATTCTTATTGCAGTTCTTCTAGGTAAACTCCAACCTACTCTCCACTGTCCTCTTCCTACAACAACTTACCTCTGGCGAGATTTCAGTGAGACTTCTCAGGAAGTGGCTTGTGTTTCTGGTTACAAAATAGATCTCCATAGGAATTGTCTACAGCCAGACTGTTCAACTATATTGTTCAGGGGGCCACATTTTCAGAAAGCTAAGGGCCCAGGGGCCAGACATTTCACAAAAGTTTGCAAAAGTTAAAGATGAACTTAGTCTACAACAATAACAGCAAGAATGCACCTTGCTGGTTTGAAGGATTTATTGTGGCAGAAATGTCAATCATTCCAAATATTTTGGTTTTAAATTGTATTTAATTGTAAACAGAACTGATCGGCAGGCTGGTCTGATTTAATCCGCAGGCTGGAGTTGAATAGACCTGATCTACAGACTGCAGAGCATCTTCTTTCCTCAGGCTGTGAGACTCCTGAACTCATCCTCAACACTCTACCTTGAGTTGTTCATTCTTGTGTCTTGATTATTTTTTTGTTTGTCTGTTTAGTTTGTGTGTGTGTGTGTGTTTGTGTGTGTGTGTGTGTGTGTGTAGCTTAGAGAACTAGAACTGAAACTTCATTATACAATCTTGTGTTGCGTAATTACAAATTAATCCTGATCTTGAAAAGCTGCTGTTTTCAAATATATTGACCTTTTTTTAAAACATTTTTTCCTCCACTGATTGTTCTTGCTTATCCTCCTGTCATTGGTACTCAGTCTTGCATGTCATACTTTATGTGAGCGTTTTACCCTCTAATTAAGCTGCTTTATACCTCAATTGTGTGGATGTGCAATTATAGTGCTGCTTAGTTAAAAAACAGTCATGAGAATCTCCCTTTATCTGAGAGACAATGAGCACATTTAGAAATTAACACACGCTTCTGAATGATAGGAAAGCCTCACAATGGTTTTCAGTAAATGAGCGCATCAGCAGACAATTTCCAGCAATCAAATTAACCTCCCGAAGCAATTATCTGAGCATGAGTGCCTACTGTAAAGAATTCTGTAAACATTAATACAGTAGAAAGCCCTCAGGCAGGGTGGAAGTCACAATGGAGAACATGAGCCTCACATTGTGACTGCCGCTTCTGTCATTAGTGCTTCACCAGCAAACCACACACAAATAAGCACACCTGTCCTCCACACCAACGCCAATACCCATTTTATTGCCTTGTACTTCCAAAGGGAGCCAGTGATTTGACAGTAGAGACAGAGTAAAGTGATAATATCATCCATTATAGCAGTGAAGCCTGTCTTTTTTCTCTTAAGAGTCACAGCTAAATGAGTAGAAGAAGCTTTGCTCCAATCAGCACTTCTATGATGAAGGGTCTTCTGAGGTCTGGATGTTGTCTCCAGACCATCAGGATGCAAAGCTGTAATGCCTTTGAAACCACAAAGCAATGTGTTTCTCTTAAAGTATATGACAGTATACAGTAGTGTCCAAAAGTATGTGGGCACTCCTGTCTACATGCTTTTGTGTACTTGTAGGGTGGGCCTGCTTCTCTTGGGCTGAATTTCCCTCCAATGAAGGGAAATTTTAATACAGAACAATATTATTGATTGACCTGCACAGAGACCTGACCTCAACCCCACCCTACATCTCTGGGATGAACTAAAACTCTGACTGTGAGCCAGACCTTATCATCCACATCAGTGCTGGACCTCACTAATCCTCTTGTGTGTGAATGGGAACAAATCTCACCAGGTTCCCACACCTGGGAGATAAACTGAAAGTTGAGGCTCTGAGAGTGCAGAAAAATAATGCCCATTGTCTGAAATCACATATTGCCATTGCCATCACATATCACCATGATTTTCATCTTTCTACATACTATTTCCATGTATTTATTTGTTATTTTGTCCATACCTGTAGCCTATGGTAAAGAGTTTCAGTGGGACTTGTCATTTACTATCTACTAATACTGACACATTATAAGCTCTCTGAACATAATTACTCATTTATGTTAACTTTAAACATGGATGTCCTGCAAATATCCTAATCATAAGGATGTTTTTGTCAGTGGACTTCCAATTTTTTGACAGTTCCTGTGCTCTTCTTGTCGCCCAATTGTTGCCGTGTATCCTGCACTGTTGGTAGTAGTCGTCCATTGTCGGCAGCATTATCAGCTGATCATCTTGAGTAGGCAGGGGAGCAAGTCAGTGAGAGAATTAACTCTGATTGGCTGTTCAGCTAACCAAATCAGTGCACAAGAAGATAAATGGAAAAGAAAATGAAAACCCCCATTCCGTGCAGTGTCTCCTTGTATTTCACCTCCGCCTCTTTATTTCTCCTTCCATATGAGAGAAAGTGGCAGTGGTGTGAAAATGGTATTCAAACTTTGCTTTATCATAACAACAGTTTGTAAATCTGCAGTCTTGAGTTTTCTGGTTTCCCTTTTTGAATAAGTAATACAGACCACCACCACCTGATGGTATGGAGAGGCATTTCCTCTTACACGGTACAAGCTATGCAGTTTTTTCCATCACATCTGCCGGCCTGGCTCTACTCGGTAACCCAGCACCACAACTGGTCTACCTGCTTGAAGGTGTGTCTTAAACCAATGACGTGCTTGTCCCAATCCCCACAGCACGTTTTATTTCCTACAACACCCCGGTTATTTAGTGATTTAAAAGCTTGTATTTTGAAGCAGCATTACAGGAAACATTGCTGACTCCTGCACAGACTTGTTTGAGGGGTAGATGGGTGGATGACTTGGCCCTACTCCAGTCCAGAGCAGGTCCATCGCTGGCATGTCTCAACGCTACTCGGCGCTGTAAAACTGGTGATAGTACAGCAAATTGGCACAGCTCGGTTTCACTCGGCATGGTCAAAAGTGCTGGTGGAAAAACGGCACTAACTGGCCATCAGCTGTAGTCTCTGTAGTGTGTTCAAGTGCAGCTTTTTGGCCGAGACACAGGAGACATGAAACGATGGTTGGCCTATGTCGCAGCTAGTTCTTTGATGTCAGTTTTTGTGTGCGTCTAGGCCAAAGAACCAGAGGGTTTTTTTTTATAATGTAAGGTGTTTAATTTACTTTGAA
Organism: Pagrus major; assembly: GCF_040436345.1. Lineage (NCBI taxonomy): Eukaryota > Metazoa > Chordata > Actinopteri > Spariformes > Sparidae > Pagrus > Pagrus major. Next base: position 2,926,566 of record NC_133219.1, on the reverse strand, counting down.
AATAATGATCATTGCAAAATTTGACACTCTATAAGCATATAAGCAGGTCAGATAGAATCTGAGCTCTTGAGAACATCTTCATGAATTTGAAGGATAATTCTGGTGATATTCTACATTTGTCTTCCTGGAGACTTAACATTTTAGGCAGCAACAAACTTCTTTTCATTTTCTCTCTCGCAACTCTGAGGGGACACCTTTCTTTTTTGAGCTCTGTGGTAGAGGGCCTTTTAAATCACAATGTCACAATGGTACAGCGCTCAGAAGATGATGACTGTCAGCCATCGGCTGGCGTCATCCATTGACCCCTATCCTTTAACTGCAATAATGCAATAGCATTAACAGTTCTGTTCTTTGTCTCTGCTGTTTGTCTCTTTTATGTGGTCAGGCCAACGATGCCTCAGGGAACACGTGGAACTGGCTGTACTTCATCCCCCTCATCATCATCGGCTCCTTCTTCATGCTCAACCTAGTGCTAGGTGTGCTGTCAGGGTGAGTATAAACTGTGACACTGACCTCAGCTGAGCTTTTTGTTGCTTTGTTTTTTAGCAAGATGTATCCACATTTAACCAGACCTGTTTAGCTGCCTTTCCTCAAGATTAAATGAAATGCGAAGTCTTTGCTTTGGTAGTTTCCCATTTTTATCTTGCTGATGTAATTTTGTGTTTGTCTAATTGTGCCTTATATGTAAACTCTACTTTTTTACTCACATTGCTAAAAAAGATAAGCTATAACTCCAAAACAACACACTGGAATGGCTGCATGGATTCTCAGTAATAACGTCAGGTCAGCACTGTAAAGATGGTTGTATAATCACTCAAACTGATTCAAAATAATGGGAGGACATGCTGAGAAGAGGACAGGATGAATCTTTGTGGCTGGTATTTATGTTGTTCCACCTCAAGATGAATAGTTCTGCTAAAAAAATATTACTACATCATCTCACAAATATTAAAACTAGAATAAAAACTATAACCATCAGTTTTGTGACTTCATTTATGGCAACTAAGTCCAGGGTAAATAGCAGTATATTCAGTATAACAACACATCTGCCTGCCTAAATGACTGATTAGGTTCATTACCAGTGACTCCCAAAACAACATTTATCACTTTTTCCAAAACAACATGGCTGTTGCAGCGTGCCAGCGACAGGCGTACTGGAACTACATTGTATGGTCACAGGCTGGTTGGATTTTGGCAGTAAAACTACTGGGTTAGGTTTAGGAAAATATCGTGTCATGGGTTAAAGTAAGTACGTTCCAAATGATGTTACCTCAGCTACGAACGTTACTTCAGTTAATGTACGTAACTGAAGTTAGGTATGTATGTGATATAACTTAACTACGTTAGTGCTAAAATAACCCACCGTTGACACTGGAAAAGACACTTTTAGACCTTTAGATTAGGCTAATAGGCTCAGGTATTTGTGCTTTGTTATGTGTTTATAACAATATGATATCATAACAGAAGTTGTCTAAGCATGGCCGATCAAAATGTCCGCTAACGCTAATAAATCATCTTTTTTCATCCAAAGCACAGTCACAGTGGACTCCCTGGATACATAATCCAGTTTTTCTGACATGGGCTTATTATTGTGTACCAAGCTTCTCATTAAAATCAAAATCAAATCAATTTTATTTATATAGCCCAAAATCACAATCACATTGCCTCAATGGGCTTTACAGTCTGTACAGTGAACAACATCCTCTGTCCTTAGACCCTCAATTCGAGTGAGGAAAAACTTGCCATGTTGATGGGAAAAAAAGACCCTTTTAACAGGGAAAAAAAGAAGATGGAAGAAACCTCAGGAAGAGCCACAGAGGAGGGATCCCTGTTCCAGGATGGACAGACATGCAATAAATGTCACCAATACAGAACAGAGCAACAAAATCACAGTTTTCAAGTTGCATTGACAAAATATCTGATACAAATTATAATATATGTAAAGTGTGTGGATCCAGGAGACGACTGAGCAGGACGAGGCATCGCCAAGTGGTGCCCGAGCCACACGACCTGCTGTCCACCGTGGTGACCTGGAAGAGGGCAGGCCACACAAGATAATTAGTAATAGACAGAGATATCCGAGTGAAGAAGCATCAAAATTCTGAATTATATTGTTATAAAAACACGTTATATATTGATACACAGCGGATGTGCTTGTCATGAATGGAGTTTTTTAAACTTGTAACTTCACAAACTAATGCAGTTAGCAAATGGTATTCTAACTTGGCTTTGGAAGTAATGCTGGGTTACTGCTGCTGTTAGCCAGATGTGTTCATGAATGTAGTTTGCGTTAAAGCTGATAAATGCACTCTTAATCAGTTCTTACACTTTTGCTCTAGTGTTTTTGGCTTTAAATAAAAGAAAAAGAAAAAAAACCCCACTGCTTTAATATGTAAAATTGTGCCTGCTGAAGGTCACCAAACTATCATTTGACAGTCACAGTTTGGAGGAGCGGTTTAGTGGACAGTCTTTCAAAATAGTGATATTAAGGGTGTCTTTTCTTATCAGATCATCACTAAATCAGAAATGCCACTGGTAATATATAGGATTCTATAACTTGCATGAAAACGTCCAGCATTTAAAGGCCTTCTGCCAGAGTAGGATCCTCTCTTGCATTTACTAATGAAGCCAAGTCCATATCTGTGGTGGCTCCAATGTAATATTCATGAGGTTTTATTAAAACATAAATTCAAATAATAATACAAGCCTGCCACACCATGACTTTGTACTGTACATGGTGTGCGGAGCCTGCTATTGCAATTCTGTGGTATACGGTTTCATTTATAAAGCAACACAAGTTGTTGTCATCACCATTGAAAAGAGCATCATGGGAGAATGCTGTGTTTATATTGCCTCTTTTGTAATATGGCTTTGCAGTTATTATAATCTTTCTTCAGCAGCAGCAGTCTCTGGTGTTGTTTCCCCTTCCCCCCACTCATGTACAACATCTAACCTACAGTATATCATCTATACCAAATCATGATAGCCATGGTTATTTTCCATTGGGATGGGTGGGTGGATAGATAAAGAGCTGGGGCTGCACTTTCTACATGGTTAGAACCTCATAGTTATTGCCTCATTAAAAATCTAGCATGCCGTGGTCCTGAGCCAACACAAAACTGTCTAAATACATAGGGACTGCACTGTACCTCCTATATTGCTGATGGTAATTGTCAGTATCATTGCAGGTTAGCTTCCAATCCCCAGAGGCAGCACAATGATAAGAACTTTCTCACCTCTCACTTGAGGGGTTCACCTGCCTTTCACACAGTCTTTCCATACAGAACTTTATGGGCATTCAATGACAGAAACTGGTCCTTCACCATAATACTGTTCCATGGTATTACAATGCATAATCTGATATTGCCATGTTGGTGTTGTTCCTGGTACATCATAATTAATGTTGCACCAGGACCATCATTAACAAAGGACAAATCATGTTTTTGTAATGTCATAGCTTAGTTTGTCAGGAAAAAGACCAGAAAAGTACAAAAATGGAAGAATTTAGCCTTATAAACACAGATTTAACTTTGTGAAAGGGTCTGTTTTCACCCTAAACATGTGTTTCTAAATCTAACCTTTATTTTTGTTGCTTAAACTTAAAGTGACAGGGAACTGAAAAGAAACAGAAAATAATAAGTAAACTATTAAAAATAATATGTCAACAGTATAATAATATGTTCCAAACAGGATCCAATCACCGGACTCCTGAGTGAGAGTCCCATATTTAACCCAGTCAACCATTACGGCTTGCGCTGGAAGCAGTTTTTGTCACTATTTCCTAAATTGAAATGATGGTCCTTCAACAAAATTAATTATGATGTTCCAGGAACAATATAAACATGGTTATATCAGATACACTGTACTACAACACCCATTCCAATGCTGCTCCTCTGATATTTCACTGCTGTCATTCCTGTTTTGTCTTCCTCTATCCGAGCGTATTCAGATAAATAGATGAACAGAGTTGCATTCATACTCACTCTCCTGTTGTTTAATATTAAGGTCATTACATTTTGAAAGAAGCCACAGTACTCTGTGTTCCAGCTGAGTACTCTGCCCTCACTGATAAGGACACATTTCTCCCTGCTGGGATGAGAATTTCCTCACTGTGCTTCTTTTTGAAATCAAGGTGATTACAATGAATAAATAATGAAATAACAAGTCTCAACTTTTTCTTTTTTACTTAATTCTGAGTTAATTAATTGGATGCTGACGGGAGAGGAGTGTGATGACTAGAGTGAATAAACTGTAAAGTCAGCTCATCAGAGCCATTAATATGTTGTTTCATTTTGTCATTTTCCCAAAAGATTTTTCTTTAGGTTATCATTTTTAATGTCGGCCTGTAAGTTAATGCTCGTATCAGCACCCCACAAGCTAATAAAGTGGGCAGTTTGAGGCTAAGCTCAAAATTAGTCTAAAATGGCTTATTAAAGGCCGTCAGTGACACATTTTTATCCATTTCAGTTTTATCATGAAATGTAACTATTTCAGAAACAAAAAAAGGATTGAATTCTTGCCAGAAACACACTTGCTGTGTTTTCTTCTTGCCTCCAGGTCTTGATCCTCTGGCCCTTAAAACTACAGTCCTATTGCCAAATTGCTATTACTTGCCTAAGTCTTACAAACTGATGACTGATAAAGACATTTTTCGAGAAATGTTATTATACATCTTAAGATTCTATCATACAGAAACTGTGCTTTTGTCCCTCGTTTTATGTTGCTATAATGAAAACGTCTTCCTCTACTTCTAATCCGATTTGGTGCACCCCTGTGGGTTTTTGTTAAATATGCTGCCTCTCTTCACAATCATTACATTTTTCTCTCTAACTCCATCTGTGTTTTTCTGGAGAGCAGGTACGGGTATGTATAGAGGGGTAGAGCAAGGGCAGATTGTCCACTAGTTAATCAATCACAGATGGCTTTGTTCTCTAATGAAAAAATTAAGATAAGAAATGCTAAGATGGGTCCCCAAATATAATTAAGTGGCCATTAATACAGCTGGCTCGCCCAAGTTAAGTCTATGTGTGGGAAACACATATAATCATTTACATGAGAGGGAGAGAGAGAGAGAGAGACACACACACACGCACACACACACTGTATATACTGTATATATAATTAATGTAAATCAATCTTGGTGTTGTGTTTGTGTTGTTATTTGTTGCGTTATGTCCGAGTGTTTGGACAGATGCTTTGGCAACATTGTTGTTAAACTTTCATGCCAATAAAGCCCCTTTGAATTGAACTGAATTGAATTGAGAGAGAGAGGGAGGAAGAGAGAGAGCGCTGGGCAGTTCCAAAAATTGAAAATCATTATATGGCCAAAAATAGATGTAAAGGCCCTTACACACCGGGGAATGAAAGACACGAATATGCAAAATATTCACCCACGACTATGTCACTTGAAAATTACTTACACAGGCAGCGATGCAAATTTGTGCTAGTATGGTCCAATATGTGATTTTGCGACACGGGTATATCATCACATTAAATGAAAGTCACAGCAGACAAGCAGGGCAGAGACTGGTAGAAAAACAGTGCCAGCTTGCGGCGCTCCAAGAGGGACCCAGGGATGTTTGGGCTCGTACTGCAGCACTGACCGGCTCACTGACAGGTAGAGAGAGGTCACGTTCACCAGGTCATCTCAGCTGAATGTCCTGGGGCTCCAGTCTAGTCCATAATGATTTATTAATAGGTTAAAACACCTATCGCAAACAAACCGATCGCAGAAGTAGATCAGTCATGTTCTACAAGGTAGAATTACTGTTTTTATCAAAGTAGTCTGGTGGATGTAAAGACAGCACAGATGGATATAACAGCTTCAGCTCCCCATCAGTAAATCCTTTAGATACAACAGTCTGTCTGTGCAGGGAATAATCGAGTTGTTGTGGTATTCAGAAAAATGGACCTTGTTCCTCCCCAAAAAATGATGATGCTTTCTCGACATGTACTATTCACTTTCTGTGTGCAAGTACTCATGACAAAAACATCAGCTCGAAAAAAACAATGATGTGTATTCGCACAAAAAAAAGTGCCTCCAGTGTGGAAAGGCCTTTCACCTGACATAACCACATTTTAGTCTTTTTTTCTCTGTGGACACAAAGGTCCAAACAACAAACACACACAAACAATGTAAAAAATAAAGACATAACTGAAAAATACTAGACCACTGATAAGCATTACAGAGACCTGCCAACTTCTTCTCACCTTCTTTAAAAGATATGTCATTGGTCAAGTCATTGAAGTCCTACTCCTGGAAGTTCATATTCACTGGTCATAAGTGATGGCTTGTTCAGCTTGTTCCCTTTCTCATTTGTTTTTAACACACAAAAAAGAAGACACATTAAAAAAACATTGACTGCAATCCACAGTCCAGCATTGTCTTTAGTAGCTGTGATTAACTATTGGAAGATTTTTTTAGTGACTTCAGCTAGCGATTCCCATGTTAGAGCTGTTGTGGTCAAGGCTCATGGCTTTAGAATGCCTTGCCTGATGAAATGAGCTATTTTTGTCATGATTCTGGTTTCGTGTTTATGGTTTCGTGTTTTATTTTGTAATTTTACACTCATGTGTCATGTTTTGCTTGTCATTTCCTCCTATTGTGTCATTTTCCCTCCTGTTTTCTTGCTGTCCACGCTTGCTCTGCATCTCCCACTTTAGCCTTTCCCTCCTCCCTGTGTCTTCAGTTTTTCCAGCCCATCACACTCTTCCCTGTTTCTAGTGTTTTTCTGTTTATTTCCCTCACCTGTGTTGCTCCACCTTACTCCACCTGCACCTCATCCCGTCTTTAGCTGTGTGTGTATATAGTCTTTGTGCTCCCTCTTGTCTTTGTCAGTTTGTTCCTGTGTTACCACCCTGTGTTTCTCATCTGTGTTTTTCTTCTAGTGTCTCCCCGTGGTATGTTTTCTGGTTTTTGTTCCTGGCTTTATGTTTCCGCTTAGCTCTCGTGATTTCTGGTTTGAACCTTGCTCTTGGTTTGTACTTTGTGTTAGTTTTTTGTTTGCTACTTTGTATTTAGACGTTTTGCACCTCTTTAGTTTTCTTGGTTATTTCAGCTTTAGTTATTGAAGCTCGCCTTTTGTTTCTTAATCCTGCGTGCCTCCCGTGTGTCTCTGCATTTAGGTCCTCACCTTTTCACAAAGTGTAACAATTCTACTTCTTTAGCAACTTTCAAGTCTCTTCTTTTAAAATATTTCTGCAGACAAACATTTTAATTTGAAGGTTTACAGCCTACAGCTTGCTATTAACCACCTTCATTTCTGGTGAGGATTTTATTTTCACGTTTCTCTGCATATTAGAGGATTTTAGCTTAAACTTTATCTTTGTTGTCCCTTTTCTATAATTTTTTTTTTTTTTTAATGTTCTTCACACATACTGTACTAGACAAAAGCTTTAGAAGGCGGGTAGCCTTTAGCCGCCTCCTCTGTGGTTATCTTGTCCTCTCTGTTTCCTGCTCTCTCCACAGAAGTTGTCAGATGGCTTTACAGTTACTATGGAGGTGGAAGGTCACTGATGCTGTCTGGCAGGGCGGTGCGGGGGCCATGTCATTGTTTAAAGGCCACGATCTGAGCTTCAGAGCAGGCAGGAGAGCAGAAACATGCAGGGTTGAGAGGCTGCAGATCCCCAGGGGAGGTTGGGGCCATTCACTCAGCTTTTATCTCATCAGTGTGGGCAGGCTGGGATAAGATGTGACTGTGATCAATGTTGATCCCCCAACCATCTATTCTATCCCACATTTCTTTAGTATGTCTAACTTATACTTTTACCCTAACGTCTGACAATGTGTCTCACATATTGTATGTCAGAAAACACAATTCCAATAGTGTTGCTCAACGTCTGTTGGATGTGTCAGTAGACAAGTGTTCACAAACATGTTAGCTATAACCATTAAGGTGATAGGACTACTACAGCTACTTTATCTTTAGCGGTGTCTTCAAGGGGATTTGTCATCACACAGGCTTGCTAACAAAATGAAAGTTTGTCATTTCCTTCATGCGACACAAACCTAAAACATACATTTAATTATATCCACATACATGTAGTGCATTTTTTAAATTAGTGTCAGGGTGTATGTAAACGGCAGCAATCAGATGGTGATGATAATATGGTCGGCATCTTCATATCAGAAGTTTGACATCAGGTAAACACTGTTCATTAACTTTGACAGTGTGTGAGCACCAAGCAACAACTACGTGAACACAGTGTCCACCTCTCCTCATTGGCTTGGAACACAGTCTGCCTGAGTGCAACAGCATGATCTGAGAAGTTGTGGTGAAGACGGGTCTCTGTAAAGGTGTGGGCCCAAAAGTCTCTGATTTCCTGTTGCTTGGCCAGCCTGGGCCTCATTTGTCCATTACGTTTTCCTGTGACCAGACGTTAGCCAGAAGCAGCTTTAAACCAAGCTGGATTAGCATGGCTTGTATCCATGGCTTTTACCTCTCTTCCTCCCTGGGGTGATCTGGCTGGTTAGGTCGGATGGTCGAAAGATGCTGTTGGCAGTGATCGTCTCAAAGTCTGCTGCTCCAAAACCTGTGCTTTCTCTTCCAATGCTGATGAATGTATTTCTGTCATAGGTAGTACTTGTTTCAGCAGCAGACCAAAAAATAACACAAAAATGTAGAAAAATGTTTTCTGTTGTACAACTTTTACCACCCATCATTACCATTATGACTTCATTATCAAGCTCCATGAGGAGTATACTGGAAGAAAATGGCATTTCTGGGGGGAGGTATGCGTGTTGCTAATGACAATGTACTTAAAGTCAAGTACACTACGTTGTTAATGTTGAGAAACAGTCACAGTTTGGTTAAGTTTAGGCACTATAACCAATTGGTTAGATTTAGGAAAAGGCCATGGTTTCAGTTAAAATAAGTACATTATTTACATAATTACTGAAATTAAGTTATGTATGTAAGTACCACCTCACTTGTCATTTTCCATGATTTTCACTTTTCTTTTGAAACATCCCAAACAGTGCCATGTTATGTTCATACTCAATAGAGCCAAGTACAGAGGTATATTCAGTTCATTAAAATAAAGCCCTAAGGCACAGCTGTAATGAACACTGTCAAATTTGAAAAGATTGCTTTAAAATATACTCTTGGTGGGAGGTTAAAGGCCATATAGTTTTATACACTGAGATAAAGGCCAAATACCATTTCTAATTTTTAACCCTAGCCTTCATTTCTCGGTGCCCCTTTGCCCGTCATAGCAGAATTAAAAGAGGTGGTGGTTAAAATCTCCCTCTATGAAATGGGACAACCCTGTAAGACCCTTATACGTCATCAGTTGTTATTGTTGATATTGTTCATGTTAACAGACGTGACTGGACATTTCCAATATATCGCCTTTTGCTGTGCTGATTTCTCTTGCGTCACAGTGGCAACCCTGGTATAATCACTATGCCATTTATCTGACGGAGTTAGAAAAGCATGGATGCTCACAGTTCGTTCACAACTTCACGCAATCAAGTCATCAAATAAAAAAGAACACTGCTTCATTACCTGGACACTAGTGGTGCTTTAAATCTGGAAACTGGAAATTAAATCTTGGTTCTCACTCAACTTCCTTAAACTCAACAGCGACAAAACTGAGGTCCTCCTCATTGGTTCCAGATCCAACCTAGCAACACTCAACACTTTCTCCATGTCCATTGACAATTCCACTGTTCCTCCGTCACCTCAGGTAAAGAGCCTGGGTGTAATCCTGGACGGCACCTTATCTTTCGGAGTAGGGATAGGCATTCGATTAAATTGTCTTAATCGATCGTCGGGAGAATTAACGATCGATTTTCGATTAATCATTAATATTTTTATATTAAAATTCACTATTTATAGGCTATATTCAAAATGCAATGAAAATACAAAAACACAGCGTGTTTTCTTCATTGAGATCCTTATTACAAGATGAACAACTCTTGTGGCAGTTAAACCGGATCCGTTCAATGGTTACACTTGAAGATATGCGCTGCTGTGCTCTAAAGCAGTGGAGCCTGCAGCGAGAAGCCGGTACTCATAAACACAACTGACCCTCGTTTTTTTTCCAAAATAATAATAATAATAATAATAATAATAATAATAATAATAATATAAAAAAACAATCATGTTAAACAATAACTTAACCAAAAATATATAATACTTAGGTCGGACAGGTTTTGCTAAATGTAACTCAAAACTATCAAAAAAGGCACCGAGTCGAGAAAGAGGGTGAGAGAGAGATCAGCCTACCTAACAACGAATTAGGCTTATTAACAAAGCTTCATAAAAAATAACCAGTAACTCACATACAACTTCAGCACCAGCCTACTGATTTTTGTTGAGAAAGATGAGCATGTTAACATGCTCTGGGGTCAGACGCGACTGCAGCCTGGTGACCGTCAGTCCAGCTGCCGAAAACACCCGCTCTGAGGGGACCAACGTTACCGTGATGCACAGGTCTGCTCGTTGTGCATTGCAGCTCCTCCGTGTCCGTGCCAACACCAAGTTGATGCTAGGTTGAGACTGAGAGCAGGATGCACCGCCACTAAGCAGGGTCAGATGCGCGTTGTTCAAGTGGTACATCATTTGAGTCATGGACGAGTTCTACTTATACACAGCTTCGCAGTGTTGGCAGTGAACTAAGTCATTTTTTAAATCAAAATGGTCCCACGCCACACTTCGCCATGACCTCTTCATGATTACTTTTGATATACACGGAAACTCGCAGGTAACTGAGTAGGCCTGCGGCGTTTTTTTCAAATATTGCCCCCGTGTGGTAAAAAGTTTAATTGCTGTCACATAGCAAAATTCATTGCATTCCTCAAGACTCACACTACGCAACAGAACCTGCATTAGTTTTATCGATAAAAAATTAACGTCATCGACGAAATTCTTGATGATCAATTAATCGATCGTCGAATAATCATGCCCATCCCTATTTCGGAGCCCACATCAATAATGTTACTCAGTCTGCATACTTCCATCTACGCAACATCAATCGTCTCCGTCCCTCACTTACACCAACCTGCACCACTATCCTTGTAAACACCCTGATTACATCCCGTCTGGACTATTGCAATTCTCTCCTCTATGGTCTTCCTCCTCCTGCAGCAACTTCATTGGTTCCCTATCAAATCCCGCATTGATTTTAAGATTCTACTCCTCACTTCCAAGATCCTTCACAACCTGGCACCATGGTATTTCTCTGAACTTATTCATATCCACACACCTTCCCGCACTCTCTGATCCTCTTCTGCCATCCAGCTCTTTGCCCCATCTGCCAACCTAATGGGGTCAAGAGCTTTCAGCCGATCTGCCCCCCGCCTTTGGAACTCTCTCCCACCAGACATTCGCACTTCCGACACTATCCCCACCTTTAAATCCGGCCTGAAAACACACTTATTCTGAGTGGCATACTCTGTCTCACACTAACTATGCAAATCACATTCTGAAATATGTCAAAATGTGGGACTGTCATGCACAAACCAGTAATAGAAATGTAACATTTGCTTGCAAGCTAACTGATTGTTATTGTTTTAGGACAATAATATGTTGAAAAGACAGCCAGTTCTCATAACCCTCAGTCTGAAGTGTACCTCTGAAAAACATCCATATGGAGGGCCATGTGGTCCTAACACCTCGCACTATTGCTACAAGAATCGGGACACCCTTCCCCTAGATGTGAACACCTGAAACAAAGGCGCTAGGAGGAAGGGATTAGGCTAAAGTCACAAAGATTCAGGTTTGGCTAACATAATAATCATGGTGGTCACATCTTCCATGGCAGTATACGTATATTCTTACAATCTCCATTGTCCACAGCTGCTTTATACTGTAGCCCCTCTAGCCATCTGAAGACATCAGGACATATGTTGATAAAAACCCTTGCCTCTGACTGGACAAGTGCAGCACCATAGTGCGGTGCTGTTGCCACAGTGCCACTGTACAGATCACACACACCTCCACTCACATCCGACCGGACTGTTATAATTCTGTCTTTGGCCTATTTATGTAGGAGACGTTGGATTACTAGACTTTATTAATCATATGCATCACAGCCTCCTTCCCAACTTTTAAAAAAATTCAGTGGTTCATGTTTAATTCATGAAATGCATTATGGAGCAAACACTGCTGTGCCACTTTTTAAGATACGATGCGACCATTTCCAATGTAGTAATAGTAGAAATATGACATAAATAGAGTCAGACTGATGCGATCTTATAAACATCTTTACTAATAAGTTGTTTCTATCGTCTTTGTACAAATTAACTGTTAAAAAAATTCAGACCATCTGCCTCTGGCTGGAGATTTGTGGTGCTGAGTGTTCACATCTGCTGCTCTGCACCATCCAGACAACAACATGACTTCCTGGAGAAAACCATTGAGCTGTTGTCGTCATTTGCCACTATGATTGGCACAGGTGCTTCAGAGTGATGAAACCCGTGATATGACTGGCTGTGACACCCAACACAGTTCCTGCACCCAACACCTACCACTCTGTGTTTTTCGATGCAATTAAAATAGAGCCCATAGTATGCATACATATACAAATGCATATACTGTATAAACTGTAGTCTCTTTTTCTATGTATATTTCAGTTGGTCTGCTTGTTTCTGGAGGAGAAAATATGAGTACTATGTGTGTATGAAAGCTTGTAATTATCTAATTTAGTGTGGATGTGACTGTGCACTGTTTGTTTGTGCTCATGCCGGCATATGTATCAGTACGAACGTGTGTGAGACGGTGTGAAAGTGTAGCTGAAAGCTGCTACAACACTGAGAAATCTCTCCCTGTATACACACACACACACACACACACACAGACGCACACAGACGCACACACACACACACACACACACACACACACACACACACACACACACACACACACACACACACACACACACACACACACACACACACTCTGTATACTCAGCCAGCCAACCCATGGATGCACTGCACACACATTACAGAGAGAAAGATATGTAGCCACAAAATTAGATTTAGACACACTGGCAGGCATGTATACAAACACACACACACCCTCAGGAAGGCAGGCAGACAGCCACTGCAATGCAGAATCTAGCTTCCCCCTCCACTGTGTGGGAGACACACCAATCACTGAGCAGTGGGGGTGGACTGGAGATCCCTCGCTCTGTTATTTCAGTAGTCTGTCTTCCTCTCTCTCTCTCCCTCTGTCTCTCTCTCTCTCTCTGTCTCTCTCTCCACCTCTTTACTTCTCTCTTATTCCACCTCCCCCTCTCTCCCTCATCTCTCACATATCTTATTTCCCAGCTCATTTAAATTGAAGACTTCCTTACTGGCATGACATAAACCCTCACCCTTAGCAAATCAATACAACAATACAGTGGCAGTGGAGATAACGCTATCCAATTTTTAAAAACAATCACAAAAAAGTGTGATATGAGTAGTTGTACAAAGAGTTTGTTCTTTTTATTGGCTTCAAAAGGGAAAACATTTCATAGCTACACATGCGCTGTATATGTACATGTCCTGTTTTTGAACAAAATTCTGACATAATTCTTTTTTGTTCTCTCTGTCTATATATAGCTGCTCTGTCACCACACAGAGAGAATGTGACTTTAAAGGGGGAGATTAATAAAACAGAGTCCCAGTCCTCTGTGCAGCCCCAGCTTTCTTCATAACACAGACACAGATATTGGAGCTACAAGATGCCCATGTATCACTGTTCTCTGCCATGCACCTCTCTTTCAAGGATTATTCTGATTTATTACAGCTTGGCTCTAATTTAAATTTTGCCCATTCATATGTCCTTTGGAACAATTACACTCGTATTTATATAATATGATATACATTTTTTGGTCATGATTGCCAAAACTACTACAAATAAGACCTAAGTCTTGAGTCACGACTGAGTCTCAAGTATTGGCTATGAAGTCCCAAATTTAGCATTAGCATTGCAGCATTCTCCTAAACAACTGAAGTAGCTTGGGACTTGTTTTAGATCAACCAAAACAATTAAATGCTCCCTACAGCTCATCTGGTGTAATCCAAGTCTTCAGAAGCCCAGAGACAAAAATTGAAAAGTTGTTATTTACACCCTTTTAAAACCCAAATCTCCACTGTAGCTCCTAAGCTACTGTTAGCATGCACCCCTTCTGAATTCAATGCACAAGCTTGACTGGGCATCAAGGGTGTATACAAAGTCTTTTAAAATCAGTCAGGACCTCAGGGCTTCTGCAGATTTGGATTACGCCATATGAGACATTTTTTTGGTTGTTGTTGTTGTTTTTCCGTTTTCTCCAGCTACTTCAGCTGTTTTTATTTTGCTGCGAAGCTACAGAAATGTTTTGTGGACTACAAAATTTCACATTGGCATGCAGTGTGTAGATAATAACTGAATTGTCATTTTTGGGTAAACTGTCCCTGTAACTACTGTCAAACTTTGTCATACTTGAAAGCAAACTTTTCAGGTGTGATTTGTATGTTATTCAGTGGTGCCAACTTAGCTGAATTCTTAAAGAGGGCATTAGGAACTATTTTTAAATGAGCCTTGCTGCAAATCTTTACACCTACATCAGTGACATAGATGACAGGAAGTAATGGTAGGGAGAGGTTTGGAATGACGGAATGACAACAGTAGCTGGCTGGATACAAACTAGGGGTTCAGCTTTGCACCTTTACCCCTAGGCTACCAGGCCATCCCACTGATCTTCCTCCTTTTATTTTGCTTTTGTTCTAAAGAGCATAATTTGACTATTGATTTGTTTTTATTTTTGCTCAAAATACACTGAGTTCACAGGATTAGATCATTCTGGTGTCTAGATGCTCAAAATTCACGACACTTCAGTTTCAAATTGTTATGTGATAATGTGAGTCATATGCAAATCGGCAAGTGACATCATCTTATGACATCTAGTGACTTCAAGCTTTTTGGTTGAATTCAGTAAAAGAACTGATGTTATTCCTGTCACAAAATTACAGTGTTTCTCATTTCTCAGCCAAATCTTTTCCATGTCAATTGTTGACCACAACAAAGTCTTCACATCTAAGTGATAAACTGAGATACTGTATCATCACCTTTAATACCTGCTTATCTGTAGTGAGGAAAATTAAGAGAGAGCACACCGTCTTACAGCCCTATTTTAAATCTGTGGTCTGAGGATATCAAGTAATTTCAAGTCAGAAGGCCAAAGTTTGTTTTGTTAAGTCAAGTCTGAGGTCACTGGGCAACTTGATTGTTGAGATCAAGTACAAAGAAGTTCCTCATTCCATGTGGACAGATACCAGCTTGTTGTCTAAGCATGACACCACCCTGCTGCTGATGCTCCAGCTACTCCGCAATGTGACAGGACACTGACTCTGTCTTACCTGCTGGAAGTCAGCCTGCTATATACCTGTCAACCATGGAGCTCGTGTTCCAGGGTCTGTGTGTTGGCTTGTCAGATCCAATAAACATTTCTGTGTGTGTGTGTGTGTGTGTGTGTGTGGGATTTCATTGTGGTCCATAGTGAGTTTGCCAAGGAGAGAGAGCGGGTGGAGAAGAGGCAAGAGTTCCTGAAGCTCCGCAGACAACAGCAAATAGAGAGAGAGTTAACTGGGTACCTAGAGTGGATCTGCAAAGCAGGTCAGAAAACAAACACACACGCACACACACACACACACACACACACACACACACACACACACACACACACACACACACACACACACACACACACTCCTTTGGACAGACGTGGGTTTCAAATGGCTGTAAAAACTTTACTACAGTTGATTTTTACATAAATATGACCTAAGTATGACTACCTTTGAATCAAGGGTGCTATTTGTGTTGCAGAGGAGGTGATGCTGGCTGAGGAAGACAAGAATGCAGAGGAGAAGTCTCTGGATGGAGCATGGTACAAACGGAAACACACCAACTCTGGTGAGGACTACCATCTTCAGAATCAATTGTGAAGATAGAAAATCACCTGCAAGGTTAAAAAAATGGATAGTGCCCTGTTAGAGTAATAATCAGGTGTTCACTAGCAGCTGTAAATGCTATATCACACCTTAACCAAAATACAGTGATACATCACATCTAAAAAATGTAGGACTCACAATATAATATTAATGGTGATCAAATGATCATCTTTTTTAGGCAATAATAATCTATATATGCTTAGCAGTCTGTTATTCTCCTCTCCTCTTTTATTGCTGCGTCCTCACCTATGATCTCTTGAAACCCCGCCATTAGTGTTATTGCCATCTACAGTCAGCATAACTTTCCATGGCGTCCTCCCTGTGCTTCCTTATTTTTAAGCATTTACTGTTGAAATTGATGATTGGGGTGAGACATATGCAGATATCTTGCCAACAATAACCAAGGTTATAGACTCTTTTCACAGCAGACATTGTCAAAGCAAGAGCACAAGCGTAACAATCTTAAACTATTGCTCCTTTCAATTAAAGGTGTCTGTCTCACAATACCACTTGGTACCTCAAGAGGCGATAATCTGAGCCTCCGTAGTTTCAGATGGGAGATATATGACAGCTGTGAGTGTAATAAATTAATTAAATAAACTCACAAAATGCCAAGAAATTAAATACTCTTACCTCTGCTTTCCTTACCAAAAAGAATACAACTGTACACCTTCTGAATTCAAGTTTCTCGTCTGTTACCAAACCAGAACCAGCTTCATTATCTCATCATAAAACACACTTAATTTAAATTCAACATTAATTAAATAAAACTCACCAACACAGTCTTGACTTATCTTTCCACAATCACCTCTGGTTTGGTCCAAAAAATTCCTTGGTGCAGAGTAAAATGTGAAAATATTCCGGCTCTACACGCCATTTTCATCTGCTGCTGATGTCCGACGCTCTCTCTCCTCTCTGCCGCTTCATGCCTCTCCTGTCCCCACCTGCCGTGTCTTCTCATCCCTGGAGTCATATTCCTGGTCAGAGCCGCTGTAAATCACCTCCGTACCGTATCCACTTCAAACTGACCTCTGTCACTTTCAGAGGCTGTCAGTCCCAGATCGGTGTCCAGATGTGTTCACTATCATGCTGCGCAATCCAGATGAGCTGGACCCTATCACCCATGGTGACTCCTCCTGTGATCCAAGATCCCAGTCCAGACAAACTCAAGGGCCACTGGCTCCATAGCTAACTGAGCCATAAGTTTAGTAGCCAACAGTAGCTAGCTTCCACTACCAACTTATCCTGAGTGCAATCTGAGATAAAATCTGACATTGACCCATCCATAGTCTCAGTTAGACACCACCTAAATGAATTCCAGCCATCATCCATGTTATTAATTACATCTGTGCTTTTCCTGCTTGGACAATTCTTTAAAAGTGTCTTTTAGCAGGCAACCACAAGAACAGACATATTACCAGCTAAATAAAATAGTGTACCAGTGGGATTGCTTTATGATCTGACAAATGAGAGAGAACATGCCATCTATATTTACACAGATTAGGGAATGATGTAGAGCTAGGGAGGCAGGCAGCAGTGGGCTGCTATGATGACAGAGAGTGTCTGGTGGACAGGTGAGGAATGACTAGTTTTGAAAAATACACCTCTATTGACTCTAGGATAGCAGACAAGGAGGCAAGGAAAGAAAGAAGAGACATGGTGCAGTTGTTGGTGAGAGCTAACCAATTCTCCTGCACTGGCCTGTTTTTTTTTAACTTGTCCATAGCAGCTAGCATCTTTAGCTCTGTTCTCTTTTATGCAAGCCTCTTTAATTTAATCTCTTTTAGCAATTGCTCTTGCTAACATTGACAGTAATGTAGTTTAGTTTATCTAGATAAATTAAGATAAAACAAATGTAGTCTACACTGTGTCTATATCTTGTTTAACTTATCAAACTTAAAGGAAAATGTGACATGATAAAACCATCTGGTTTTCCATTTTTGTGGTTTGGTTACATTGATAGCAAAGTGGGTAGCCCTTTTGAATTCATGAATAATGCAATAATGCGTGAATGCACACATGTCAAAACAGCAGGACATTTTCCTGTTCTTGCTGTCCTGGGCATTGTATGTTGCTGTTTCCATTTTCAGACCACTATGACAAGCATCCAAGTAGAGAAAAACCATCAGCAGGTTGTAAATTCAAGTCAGAGATACATGGAATTTTTCCTATTTTCTTATCTTCTACTTGGCAATAAAAAAACACTGCTCAACTGTCAACAGATCCATCACTTGCATTGAAATCCCGGCGGTACATTTTTACATATAGTACCTTTTAAGTATTGGGGGTGTCACAATTTCCATTCTAAATTGAAAATCGATCATAATTCACTTTCAATTTCATCAATTATGATATTCACAACTAGCTTAACGGTACTCTACAGCTGCATTTCCTGACACTTATCTTGTGTGCACGAAGACTATCAACCGACTGGTACCTTGATTGTTTATTTTAAGAGGAGAAAACTCTCTTCTTAAAATAAACAATCAAGGTACCAGTCCTGGGGAAAGAACTAAACTGATGAGAATTGATGACATTGCCATAGATCCTCTATCAATTTGATTGGGAAGAGGGATGGCTTGGGACAGATTTGAGAGATGATTATTGTTGAATCCCCAAAGGGTGGCAGTTTTTGAAAATACTGTACGTTGCACTGTGTCTGTACAGGTAACTGGCACACTCCATACTGTCAGATCTACCATCATCTGGGCAGCTTTCAACTGAGTAATCAGTATGTGGCTGAGATAGATAATAGATAATTTCCTCTAGCATTCCCCTCTGAGGTGTGTATGTGTATATATTCTCCTCTTATCAGGGCCATACTGCCTCTCATCTGCAGCATCACCCAGGGTAACAGTCACAGTGATTATTGGTGCCAGGGTGGAAGGGTAATGAGATTAGAGTGAAGTACAGAGAGCAAGGCTCACTGGAGTTCAGAGACAGTGTGGGAGTACGAGGGTCCTTCATGTAATTTCAAAGCTCTTCTCTTCTCTGTAGTTTTGATACACTCTGATTTTCTAAATAGCTCTGAACAGAAACACTGAACTGTGTTTTAAGTTATGAAACACTCACAGTTTTGGGAGATTTGGCAGCACTATGGTATATTATAGTATAGTATTACACACATACTATACCTAGCACACGCTTTTTGCTATTCCATAATTATATTTGTAGGGCTGCAACAAATCATAATTCTCATTGTCGATTTCCCTAACAATTATTTTCCCAATTTATTATTTGGGTCATACAATGTTAATATTAACAAATGTCTGACAATTCCCAAGTTGACATATCTAGATATCTTGTTTCATTGACCATCCAAAATCTAAAGATATTATGTTTACTTTAATAAAACCAGATAATATGCATTTAAGAACCATTGAATTGTTGGCATTTTTGCTAAACAATTGATTACCAAAACATAACATTTCTGTCGATTGACTCATCCTTTCAGTCTTAAGTATTAGAATAGAAAGCCACTAGGTGCTACGAAAAATCTAAAAAGGAAGATACCCCTAGAGCCTGCGAGAGTGGGGGCGTAAGATGGCTCACTGACTGACAACACGGTTACAGACCCAGGAACTGAAAAATGCAAGATAACCACAACAGCAACAGGGCACAGCTTCAGGTGTGCAGCTGTGGATGGGAGAAAGTAACATCGGCAAGGGGTTTGCAGATCCACCAAGGGAAAAAAGGGTGCTTGAGAGGGCAGAGACAGAGGAATCACATTGACCAACCTGTCAAATCAGTCGAGTGACGTGAAGTCCCATTAACAGCAGTGGAGAAGGTGAAGGTGAAGAAGGTTTGGGGAAGATCCAACCCTTGCCCTCTGTCCAACACTGGCAACCCTCAAACACATCATGACAGGATGTAAGACCAGCCTCACGCAAGCTATATTGATAGATAGCTTTATTAATCCCCAATGGGAAATTAGGTTATCATAGCAGCGGGTACATTCAAGTACAAATACAATCAAAATACAAGGGCAAGTATAGAAACACTAAAGTACTATATACAATATACAAAAAACAATAAAGTACTATATACAATAAAAAGCTTAAGAAGTTATAAAATAAAATAAAATACCGAGGTATCGAGGAGTAACGATAAGTGGAACATAAGGTACAAGAGGATGAGGTGCAGTTTTATTTACAGTAATAATAATTTAAAGCGCAAAAATTATTTATGTGTTTTGGAGTGAGCGTTATAAAGTCTGATGGCACCAGGTAGGAATGATTTCCTGTGCCGTTCCTTTAGGCAGCGGGGTTGAATGAGTCTGTTGCTGAAGCTGCTCTTACGCTTGTCCAGAGTTTTGTGGAGGGGGTAGGAGGTATTGTCCATGATTGCCAGCAGTTTTGTCAGCATCCTGTCCTCTACCACCTCGTCCAGAGTGACAAGCTTAGAGCCAACAACAGACTCTGTCTTCTTTATGAGTTTATTCAGTCTGTTAGCGTCCTTCGCTTTGATGCCTGCACCCCAGTACACCACAGCGAAGAAGATGGTGCTCGCAACAACAGACTGATAGAACATCTGGAGCATCTGGTTGCAGACGTTAAAGGACCTGAGCCTCCTCAGGAAGTAAAGCCAGCTCAGGCCCTTCTTGTAGACTGCCTCCGTGTTTGTAGACCACTCCAGTTTATTGTCCAGCACAACACCCAGGTATTTGTATGATTCCACAATGTCAACATCTGTCCCACCATTGCAGACTGGAGAGGACGGGGGCTTGTTCCTCCTGAAGTCCACCACCATCTCTTTCGTCTTCGCCACGTTCAGCTGCAGGTGGTTCTCCCCACACCACTTAACAAAATTGTCAACCAGGTCCCTGTACTCATCCTCCCTCCCGCCCTCTACACGCCCCACAATGGCCGTGTCATCAGAGAATTTCTGCAGATGACACATCTCAGTGCAGTACTTAAAGTCTGCAGTGTAGGTGGTGAAGAGGAAGGGAGACAGCACAGTTCCCTGGGGGGCGCCAACGTTGCCGATCAGACGGTCAGACACACAGTTCTGTAATCTCAAAAACTGCGGTCTGCCCGTCAGATAGTCATCGACCCATGTGATGAGGGGAGAATCCACCTGCATGTTCTCCAGTTTGGCCTTCAACAGCCTGGGCTGGATGGTGTTGAAGGTGCTGGAGAAGTCGAAGAACATGATGCGGACAGTGGTGTTGGGTCTATCCAGGGAGGAGTAGGCTTCCTGCAGCAGGTAGATGATTGCACTATTGACCCCAACATGGGGCTGACATGCAAACTTTAGGGGGTTCTGTGATGGGCACACTAGGGGTCTGAGTTGTGCTATAACTAGCCTCTCCATGACCTTCATGATGTGAGAGGTCAGTGCGATCGGCCTGTAGTCATCCAGTGCCACAGGACGTCCTTTTTTGGGCACTGGAACGAGGCAGGATGTTTTCCAAAGCACTGGCACTCTCTGAAGGTGGAGGCTCAGGTTGAAGAGGTGCTGGAGAACTCCACAGAGCTGGCTGGCACAGGCCTTCCGCATGTGAGGGCTGATGCAGTCCGGTCCAGCAGCTTTCCTCTGCTTGAGCCTCTCCAACTCTCTCCTCACCTGGCTGGCTGTGATGTGAAGTCCAATCTGGGGGTGGGGTGTGTGGCAGGGTCTGTGGTGGGTGACAGCAGGGGGGTGAGGGGTGGTGCAGAGTGGTGTCTGCTGCAGGAGTTGGTAGGGGGCAGTGGGGGGTGTGCAAGTGTCCTGGGGAGGGGGGTGTGAGAGAGTCTGTGGTGGGTGCCAGCAGGGGGGTGGGGGGTGGGGGTGAGGGAGGTGCTGATAGCTGGTGTTTGCTGCGGGGATTGGTGTGGGGCTGTGGGGGCTGTGTGGGTTGTGTCCTTGAGTGGTTGCTCAGACGAGCAGCAGGGGGGCTGCTGGGGGTGGAGGAGCTGGAGTCAAACCTGTTGAAAGACTCGTTTGCTCGTTGTTCATTTCCCTCAGCTGCTCCTCCACTTTTCCTCTGGAAGCAGGTTATCCCTCTCATCCAACTCTGTACGTCCCTGGTGTTGTTGTTGTCCAGTCTGTATTCTAGTTTTCTCCTGTAGTTGTCCTTGCTCTCCCTGATGCTATGTTTGAGTTCGCTTTGAACACGCTTGAGCTCTGCTCGGTCCCCTGACCTAAAAGCCCTCTTTTTCTCATTGAGTAGGGCCTTTAGGTTGCTGCTAACCCAGGGTTTGTTGTTGGGGTAGCAGAGGACCTCTTTAGTGGGGATGGAGTTGTCCATGCAGAACCCAATGTATTCTGAGATGCAGTCAGTAAGGCCATCAATGTCCTTACCGTGTTGTTTGTACAGGGCATCCCAGTCAGTGGCTTCCAGGGCCCCCTGCAGTGATTCCATGGCCTCGGGAGACCATTTCCTCACAGTCCTCACTGTAACTGGTTGCTGCTGAACCACAGGCTTGTATAATGGAGAGAGCAGGACGAGGTTGTGATCTGACCTGCCCAGGGGAAGGAGGGCAGTGGAGCTTTATGCATCTTTAACATTTGCATACAGCAGATCTATTGTCTTATTGCAAAATGTTGGGAGTGTGGATGAGAGAGAAGTGGTTGAAGTCAGCTGTGATGATGATAAAGGCTCCGGGGGAATTCCGTCTGAAGTCCCGCAGTCACAGCGTGGATGACGTCACATGCTGCTTCTGTGTTCCCAGATGGCGGAATGTAAACAGTAATGACGATGACATTAGTAAACTGCAGACACGCTCTTTCACAGAGATGTGCCCGGGGTGACACCACCTGTTGTTTACAAGCACAGCGAGCCCCCCTCCTTTTTTCTTGCCGTTCGTGGTGGTGTCTCGGTCGGCTCAGACCATGTGGAAGCCGGGGATGGTGGCATTGGAGTCCGGTATCTGCTTGTGTAGCCACGTTTCCGTGAAACACATAATACTGGACTCTCTGTACTCCCCACAAGAGGATTGGGGGCCTCAGGGTAATCAGCTGGTTGCGGTTGTAAACAATGCAGGCTGTATTGCAGGCATGGCTTCCAGTCATCAGGAGAGACCCAAGTACGAAAAAAGTTAAAAGAAGGTGTTCAAACCGATGAAAAAGCATCTTGATGTGTGGATAATGTATAAATCCACAGCGCAGTGTACAGGTATGAAGAAAAACGAGCTAAAAACACAATAAAAACTCAATAAAAACTATTAAGTACCGGGAGCTGCTACGATAGGCTGCCACTAGCACGGCACCATCTTGTAAGATGGACAACAGGACACAGGAGTATGGTCTATGACTGGACTAGTGGATATTGGCCAGCAATAGAACATAAATTGCTTTCACCAACTGTAGGCTCGACCTGGTACTCTGGTCCCCATCACTGAAGACCGCTTACATCATAGTGCTCACAGTCCCATGGAAGGGGACTCTGTTGAGGAGACCTGTGTGCATGAGAAGCTGCACTATGCAGAGCTGGCAGCAGATCAAAATAATGGTGCTGGAATACAAAAGTCAACCCGGCCGAAGTGGGATGGAGGGGGTTTGTAGCATCTTCCACCATCAGACTTCTGAGAGAGCTAGGAATCTACGGGTAGGCTTCGCGGCAGACCATCAGAGCCATCCCAGAAGCGGCTGAAAGAAGCAGCTAATGAATATGGATCAAGCGGAAAGGCCCTCGCTGGGCAAACAAGGCGAGTCTCGTGAGCCATTGGGTAGGGGACACAAGCTCAGGTTTGTTCATCCTGCAGCTGGCTGCCTCTGGGGAGGCTGTCTAGTGTGAAGGCCGAAACACCCATAATCCAGAGTTATACTACTGACGATTTGTCCCATCCTACCTGTTCTTGAGAACGCCCACCTACTGGAAGTGCTCACTGTCTATTGGCACAAGAGATGGATAACGTCCTATGTTCTTGCTGACACAGAGCAGAGTGGCAAAGATGTATGAGAAGAAAGTGAGAGAGAAAGGATCTCACGTAATGAAATTTAAATAAAACTTCAACAATCTGATTTAATGAACGCTTCATAGCAGCTTCTTAGCTGCTTTATGACTTGTGTGATCTGTTATTATTCATATTGTGTTTGCAGTGCTGAAAAGGACCAAGAAGAGTAAGAATGACCTCATCAACGCTGAGGAAGGCGAGGACCACTTCACTGACATCTCATCTGTTGGTGAGGACAATACCTGAGACACAAAATCAGCATATAACTGCAGGTCTCCAAACTGTCCAACCTATAAACACATACAGTTCATTCTTGTTCTTACTACAAGTGGTTTTGTGACAGATTATCACAAGATTTTGTTGAGCTAAAATAGCTCAGCATCTAGAGAGCTAAATAGGAAACAATAAAAAGATCTTATGAAAAAAAATGATAGTTTTCTATCAACTTCATCATTTTCCAAACACACTTTTTCACAATGGAAAAAAAATACTTTTTGGAATAAGTTTTGGAATTGGTCCAGTAGATCGCCTCAGCTGGCAGTTGCTGCATCACTGCAATGGCTGCAACGTAATCCTTTGGGGCAACTCCGATTGAGTTATGTCCACTAAATGTGCTTGTTTTTGCCACTGACATACAAGTGTCTGACAAAATCACGGAAACAACTCCTGTTTGTGAGATCATCTGTTTTTTAAAAAAGAAACACAAGTCTTGTTCAAGGAGAAGTCTCGCTCTGAAATCTCATGAGAGGTGAGTTGTTGAAGAAGATGACAGTGGAAACATGATTCCGAGTTTGGAGATTACTGTTGAACAGATTTTGATCGTCTAGATGAGGCAACAACTGTAACAACTCACCTTGTGAGATTTCAGAGCAAGGCTTCTCCTTGAGAGAGACTTGTCTTTCTGGTTACAAAATGGCTCTTATTAATTAACAAAAAGGTCTCTCTGTAGGAATAGTTTTCGTAACGTTATCTGACATGAATTTGATGGTTGGAGTTGCCCCAAAGGATTACGTCACAGCCACTGCAGTTGTATCGTGGCTGTCAGCTGAGGAGATCTACTGGACCGATTCCAAAACTTTTGGTAAGTATGAATAATTTAAACACCAAAACATGTTAATATAGGGCACAGGTTTAAAAACACCAGAAGTCCTTTTTAAGGCTTAACTTTGCATGTGGTGACATTTCAAAAGTAAACCGTAGATTTTTTGAAATGTGTGTCTAAAACTACTTAACTACTACTAAAACTGGATGGATGGATGGATGGATGGATAGGTAATGTGGGTCTTCAGGTGATACTGTATGAGTCAAATGTCTGGATTAAAATAGATCAGGAAATGATGAGCCCACTAGTCTTCCTGTACTCGTAATGAAATTCTAATAGAACAATTTTTCTCCTTTCCTTTTGTGTCCAGTCCCACATGACATTTGAGCTTAATATAAGTTACAGAAGGTTTAATATAGTACAGGCTAAATGGAAGAAGGGTGGGGAGTGGTGGAGACCATGGCACTGTGATCCAGAAGATCTAAGGTCTTCACATTGGTTACATCACAGTTAAGGATCATCAGAATATGGAAAAGCTTCTGCTGAGGCTGTATAAGTCAATTATTTCACATTCAGTCTAGGTGTCCTTGTGCCAACTTCAAGCTGACAAGTACATTGCTCTGCAGTGAATTAATTGCAGCTTGTTTTGATGTAAAACAAGGCTCAGTTTCAAAGTACCTCCACTCAAACACAGTCTTGATTTGGTGAGACAACCTCAGTTTTAGACTCTGTAACTTTATTGCCATTTTGTGTGTTTGGTTCAAACTGCCCCCCCAGGGTCGCCGTTTGCCCGGGCCAGCATGAAGAGCAAGAACGAGAGCTCATCTTACTTCAGGAGGAAAGAGAAAAGGATTCGCTTCACCATCCGCCGTCTGGTCAAGTCCCAGAGCTTCTACTGGACTGTGTTGTGTCTGGTTGGCCTCAACACATTGTGTGTGGCCATAGTACACTATGACCAGCCTCTGTGGCTTACCTATGCACTGTGTGAGTACCAGAAGTATATTGTATAATTGTCATGTAAACCAATATGCCTATATTCAATCATTATATGTCTTACTAATATTATTATATTAAACCAATTATACATGCAGTAATGTTTTCAGTTTAAATTATTTGAAAGGGTCATTAAAGAGTTTTCCTCTACAGCCTTACTTGCTGGGAAAGGGCAGCACATAAACAGTATATATCTTCATGTATTCTTTTTTCTTTATTATCTTTATAGCACTAGCCTGATGAGCAGGAACAGCTAAATGTAGCACTTTATTTCAAAAGTATTTTATTAACCACTTTTATATGTAGTCCAGGGTTTTGAGCAGCCTTGACAAGCACCACAAGTCGACAGCATTACCAAGGTGGTGCTGGATCAAACACATTCAGCATTCACTTGTCGAGAAGTTTAGATTTAGACCAACTTCTTTTAAAGCCTAACTACTTCAACTGAAATGTAGCTGCTACTCCAAGTCCTGATTGTTTTCTACTATGCTAAGGCAGATCAAAAAACAATGACTGTAGATCTAGATAGGGACAGGAAGAAACTGCAGAAACACGTGCAAACAAACATCACACGAGTACCATTGTACACTTCATAGACACACGTGAGCAAACATACATCTCACACATTATCATGGGAGCATACAGCAGTTGTTTATTCAAACAATAGAGTCTTTCTGGGTCTTATTTGCTGTGGGCACAGCTGAACAGGTAGCAGTAGACCAGCTTTATTGAATTGCGGAAATCAGCAGGGAGGCCCTTTTTAACCCGGAACATTGATCTGTGTGTTTTCATGTTGTCTCTGGACAGACCTGGCCGAGTTTGTATTCCTGGGCCTGTTTCTGGCAGAGATGTCCATGAAAATGTATGGCCTTGGACCCCAGAACTATTTCCACTCCTCATTCAACTGTTTCGACTTTGGGGTGAGTCATCCTGTTCAGCTGGGACTTCAATTAATCCACAGAGGGTTTTAGACTTTGAGCTTGTGTGGGGTAATTCAGATGATTCAGGACTGCAGGTCTGGTGTTCTAGGGGCAAATGTGTTTGGTTAATGGCAGAATAGCAAACAATGATTGTGTTGATGTAGTAATTAATGAGTATTTGTGGAGGCCTGCTGCATTCATCAGATTGTGTTCACAGGTGATTATTGGCAGTATTTTTGAAGTGATCTGGGCTGCCATTAAACCCGGGGCCTCATTTGGGATAAGTGTCCTGCGGGCTCTGAGACTGCTCAGGATCTTCAAAGTCACAAAGTGAGTCTTCAGCCATGTCTGTCTATGTGCTAGAAACACTGATTATGCAATAATATATCTGCATATATTTATATGTGTGTATTTGTGTAGATACTGGAACTCTTTGAGGAATCTGGTGGTATCTCTGCTCAACTCCATGAAGTCTATCATCAGCCTGTTGTTCCTGCTCTTCCTCTTCATCGTGGTCTTTGCTCTTCTGGGCATGCAGCTGTTTGGTGGCCAGTGAGTAATTTGTGTCTAGAAGAAATCAAACACAGCTACTGTATTGATAAGATCAGTGGCTCCCATGTCGAGGTATAGTGAGCACCATGGCTTCCTGAGGGAGTTCTGGTGGCTCTAAATCAGGCCTTTCAAACCTGTTTCACGCAATTTGCACCCAAAATTGCACATGTGCCAAAATAAGGCTGTGAAAAGGGGAAGATTTTCTGGGGCATCAAGAGAAACGATTAACAGTAGGGAGACTTCCACGCTAATCGTGAGTGTTGGCAGGTATGAAATTGCACCCTTTCCTCTCAGAGTTATAACTCTGTCATTTGAACACACAGATGTCATATACTGTGCATGCAAGCCCCTTTAAAAAATTGTTGTTGGCTTGAAAACACTGAATTCATAAATATTCAAAGAATTGTAAACAATATCTGTGTAATTTAAGCATTCAAAGTGATGACTCAGCTCTAGCCAACTTGCTCATACAGTCCCACTGCCCTCTCAAACATCCCCGATTTCCCATAATAGCCTAGCCTGTCCTCTAGTTTTTTTTCTCTGGGTAGTGCTTACAGTTACAATTTTAATCTATTTACACACTACTGTTATTGTTCATCTAGTTTTTGTTTCAGTGCCTCTCCGCATCTCCCCTCTCATCCAAACTTGTTTAACATTCTACTTTTGTTTTTTTTTCTCACTGCAACGCATAACAACAGCAGGTTGTTGCAAATCAAATCAAATCAAATCAGTTTTATTTTTATATCCCAAAGTCACAATCACATTGCCTCAATGGGCTTTACAGTCTGTACAGTGAATGACATCCTCTGTCCTAAGACCCTCGATTCGAGTGAGGAAAAACTTGCCATGTTGATGGAAAAAAGACCCTTTTAACAGGGAAAAAAAGACGATGGAAGAAACCTCAGGAAGAGCCACAGAGGAGGGATCCCTCTTCCAGGACGGACAGACATGCAATAGATGTCGCATGCACAGAAAAGAACAACAAATCACAGTTTACAAGTTGCATCGACAGAATATCTGATACAAATTATAATATATGTAAAGTATGTGGATCCAGAAGACGACTGAGCAGGACGAGGCATCGCCAAGTGGTGCCCGAGCCACACGACCTCCTGTCCACCATGGTGACCTGGAAGAGGGCAGGCCACACAGGATAATTAGTAATAGACAGAGATATCCGAGTGAAGAAGCATCAAAATTTACAGAAATACAGATATAAGGAGATAGTGAAACAGAGGAGAGCAATGTTGCAGCGGAGCCCAGGGTGTGACAATCCAGATCCAACAGTATGTGAGACTGCAGGAGCCAGGAGAGGTAGATGGTCCCAGGGGCCCGAGGTCCATCAGAAGGGAGCCTGAATGAAAAGAGAGGAGGAGGAGTAGGAGAAAGAGGAGGAGGAAGCTGTAGAGAGTGAGAGAGCGACACAGCTTGCAGCTTGTGGGGACAGAAAACAAACAAAAGTTAGAGAAATGCCATGTTAATCAGAATAAACAGATTGTTTCTCATCGGCAGGACAATGTGAATTCTAATACTGACCCACTGAAGAAGCTAGCAATTCACCACGCTAATCTCCATTTTGTTTACGTCTGCTTCCCCATGAGATCATATGAGAGGGATCATGTGTGAGTCCACCTTTATTATATAATTTGATTTATGTAGCACTTTTAAAAACAAAGTTACAAAATGCTGTACATACATAACACATAGTAAAACAATGGAAGAGTCACAAGGAAAAGCAAGTACAGAGCATGGAACTAAAATAGAACAAAGATAAAAGCATCTAAATCAGGGGTTTAAAGCAGCTTTACAGCAGTGTGTTTTAAGGAGTGATTTAAAATGGGGCACTGATTCAGCAGTGACAAAGTGACAAAATCAATGAAAATCAGATTTTGTTTTACACTACGAATGTTGTCAATTTTTTGACATTAATAAAGCTCAGAATGTCCAATAAACATGTTTATTGTATCCCTGGAACACCAACACTCTATCCAATCACTGAGAGATATTTACTGTGTGTTGAAAATCTGTGACATCACGTAAAATTTTAAATATTATTTTAGTTTGATTTGAAATATAAAAATGAAAATACTACTGACCTGCCAATTGAAGACATTTCTGAGACCTTAAACTTACTGGGGGAAGAATCTGTAAAAGGTAAAAACTGTTCAAAAACAACTAAGAGCACTGAAAAGAAATAAGTGAGAACAAATATTTTGCCATTTATACAAAAAACATAGATGTAGCAACATGATTCAGCTTTCAGTCGCTGTCAGCATCTCTTTGCACTTAGATATAGTGGGACATATTCATTACTGATTACTTTACAATCTTTAAATCTAATTTTGATTAAAGAAGTTGAAGAAAATAAAAGAATGTAAAGAATTAGAAGTAAATGAAAGCATGGTTCACAGGCTCCTAAGACAAATGTTTTCCCTCTCTACTTTCTGTGGTTGTCTCTTAATGAGATCCAGACTAAAGAAAACGACACAAGACAAATTCAGCTGGCATTCCGACCTGCTCTATCTGCATCCCTCACGTTGAGGAGGGATCTAATTAGGTCTCAGTAGACAGACAGAGATACAAAATGTCAGCATTAGCACAACTCATCCATTTGAGAATAATTTACATTTGGAGATCAGCCATAAGGTCTCACACACAAGATAGTCAGACAGCTCAAATGTAATAGGCCTATATTGTGCTATGATAATGTGCAGCGGCCTAATGGAGGGGGCAGTATGCTGCTCCATCCTCCAGTAGGTGGAGAAGTGGATGTGACTGTGTTGTGTCTTTGAAGCTTGATCACATTCTGTGTGTCATCTCCTCACAGGTTTAATTTCCAAGACGAAACGCCGACAACCAACTTTGACACATTCCCTGCAGCAATTCTCACCGTCTTCCAGGTAAAGGTCAACTCCATCATGCTTCTCTTCTCTTTCTTTATTTGTACCGCTGAACTGGACTCAGCAACCAGCCTGTGTCTCTCCTGCAGATCCTAACAGGGGAGGACTGGAACGCAGTCATGTACCATGGAATTGAATCACAGGGGGGCGTTCACAGGGGAATGTTCTCCTCCATTTATTTCATCGTTCTCACTCTCTTTGGAAACTGTATCCTGGCCGACTGATCCAATTGATTCAGCTTTGTGGCTGTCAGGCAGCCGTACAGCACTGTGAAAGAACTGATAATTGATTTTTTTAAAAAGCTGCAATTGTAGACTTTGATTCTGTGTTCATCAATCATTTGATAATTTCCTGAGACCACAAATAACCAGACACTCTCCTCAATGTGTTCTTGGCCATCGCTGTCGATAACCTTGCAAATGCCCAGGAGCTCACTAAGGTACAGTATTTGTTTATGCTGGCTTTATAGCAATGTACAGCAGAGGACTAAATCCATAAATACAATTCCTTTAACTTAGATCAAATCCCACAGGCACATGGCCTTTTACCCCATTTTTTTCCTAGATAGTGAATGTTTGCAGGTTATGAGAGTATCTTGGTTTACTGGTGTCAGCATGACTGATGTAAATCTAGTTCAGTAACTCATCATAATGAACTGGCAGCTGCTAAGAAGATATGTGTCAACTATGTGAGCAGCTTATGTAAGATCTATTCTTAACATAGGTTGTCCAGGTGTAAATCCTCCCGATTAAGTGCTAAGTAGATATTATTTATAAAACTGGAGGAATCAACAATCAATAAATTGACTTAGATCCCTAAACGTGCTGAAATAGAAACCTTGACCAGCATGAACAAATAATGTTTGGTTGCTGGAAAATGCTGGCTAACACTCTGAGGGGTGGTAGAATCACCTGTACTATAATAGCTCTTGATAATTCAGCATAATGTACATTTACACGATCAACAGAGTCATGTCATACTCACCACTCACCAACTGCTGCTCTCAGTTCCTCTTCTCTAGCACAAATGCTGTTTTTATCCACCTATTTATTTCAGTTGCTTCACTTTCACTTAAAGATGACCAGGAAAGGGAGGCAGTGTGCCCATTTAACTGCTGGAAGACTTTTAATGTAAATATCTGTTGAGGAAGGTTTGGGTTTCATTGACCAACAGTAATCCATGTGAGTGGAAATAATAAAAAAAATGAATAAAAAAAGTTTCTGTCAGTGAAGACTGAGTGAGAGCAGCAGGGTGTTGAGTATGATAACTCTCCTGTTCTAATGGAATTAATGCTGTGGAAGTGCACACTGTACTGAATCAATCAAAACAATAGGTAAACCAGTAAACCAGAGAGCAACGTAGCTAACGTTAGTCAGATAATGAAGTCCGCCAACATAAACTAACGACCAGCACAGAAGTTCCACAGAACTCACCTTGTTACTCAGATCTTGGTCTGAAGGTCATAATATAGATAAATAATATTAATCCTATAAAAAGGACTTGCTCTATGTGCTGTATGTATGTATGTTTGTTCTTGCACCTACCGTCCAGGACGAAGAGGAGCAAGAGGAGGCCATCAATAAGAAGCTTGCACTGCAGAAGGCCAAGGAGGTAAAGGAGGTCAGCCCCATGTCGGCCGCTAACATTTCCATCACAGCGTAAGTCAGCCTCTTCTAATGTTTGTTCTGGCTTCCTGAAATATCTGTTCCCACTCAACAGACATGAACAGAAGATAACAGGCAGTAATTCTGGGAACCTTTGCTGTGCAGCTAACTTGCTGCAGACCAGTTCACCATTGTGTCCATACACAAGACTCTGCTCATGTATAAAGAATTATAATATTAAAGCCATAATAATCCAACCTTCCCCAGTGTCCAGACCCTTATCCCCGTCCTGAAAAAATACAGACAGGAGAAAGGCAGAAATTAAATAAAGTCTTTACATTAAATAATTCAACATGTGAATGATACACACATCAAGACAAATCCATGGCTTTATCATTTATAATCTGTTTATAGCCTAAATGTAGAATCTCAACATAGCTGTTCAATTTCCTTTTTCTTTCTGTCGTGCCCTGTTTTTCTGTCTGTATGAACACAAACAGAGACAACCTGGTCTAATTTTCTTTCACTGTTCACTGTTACCATGCATGTTTGTAGCTCTCTAATGTGATGAAGACAAGCCCTTGTTGGAACAAAGCATAATGTTGACTAACCTCCTCAGAGTCAATGTCCCAGTGATAGTTAATGTAAATCTCATCGCCCACACACATTCTGTTCTTCACTTCTTTTCTTCACAAGGCAGTTCCCTGTTTTCAGTCTCCCAGGTGACCTCTGCTGTAGATTTCTGCATGGTCCCCAAGAAACATCAGAACATTAACACACAAAATACTACGAAGAGAAGTGATAGATATTTTACACCCTCTCAAACAGACAGTATGTCAGTGATATCCTATGGTGATGTTGACATGCAACCACAGAGGGCCCTTGAAACCACACACATACAACATATGTAATATTGGGATAGACAGATATTTAAGGAAAAGCTTTTCACTTCAGACACATGCAGCAGCTATTGTGCAATTACATGAAGTTGTTCACAAGGCTGATTCTGGACTTACTGTAGATTGTCCAAGCAGTACAGTATATGAATAATGTCATTGTCTAGTTAGTTAACTTGGTAGCTTCAACTGGGATTCAATGTGTGTTGTTTTACTCTTGTTTTAAATACTTTCCTTTTCCATTTTGAATTACAGATACTGTCCGTTTACTGTTTGATTTTCTGTAACAAACTGTGCTTGTAGGCATTAACTGTCGATACTCATTTGTATACATAGAGTTGGTTTAACACAAACATAAGAGTGCTGTTCTGGAGACATTAATAGTCTTGGTGAAGTTGAACCACAGTGAGAAGGGTCAAATATACTTCTTGAGAACTTGGTACATTGTAACTACCCTATGGTTTGGAAAAAGGGAAAAATTATATACACCTTAAGTCTTGAGGCACTGGCTCATGCAAATAATGGACATCCAGAGTTTAACATTTAACATTTTGAGTTATCATCATTTCAGGATCCTTCAAAATTGATCCTGACAAAATTAGAATGACTCTAAAATCCCTTTGTAAATCTGCTACTTTGTTTTCCGAGGCTGAAAGAGGGAAATTTGATTACCATAAATGGCAATGACTTTAACTTCATTCAAAGTTGCACTAATCAATATTTTTGTATATTTAATAGATAAAATATATACTTAGCCAAATAGTGTATAGATATTTTTCAGCCTGAACGGTATTCTGTATCCAGAGTAGCTTTAACACTACAAATAGCTGTACAATTCAATTAGATTTTCTCATCACTAGTTACAGTGAAATTTGTCCTGTTTATGTATTTCAGCAGAACCCTACTCTGTCATATCTGGGCTTTAATAGTATTTCCCTTTCTCATTGTAGCTAAAAAACTGAACAAACTGTCACTGTGGCAGTCAAAATGTCCCTGATGGTCCATTGTGTGACACTTCCTTTCTGGTTCCATCTAAGTCTTGTGTTTCTGAGCTTTGACTGCCCATTGCATTGAAATGTGATGGAAGGCTAAAGGACACAGCGAAGACAGAGAAATGTCGAATTGTGTCTAGCTGTTTCTCTGATTTCATCCTATATGATGTTCCCCCTCCCCCATTTTTGTTTTGTGCATGTGCAGTTTTCTAACACGCAGTCGAGGTAACGCGCACTCTAGCAGCTCATCCATCTGCAGCGTTAACTCACTGTGAGTTATTACCTCTCTGTTATAATGTTTAAATCCTCCCATTACCCTTCTCTCATCCCTCTTCTGCCACTGCCAAACCCTGTCGTCTTCTGCTGCTGTCATTATTATGTCATTCTTCTGTGTGGATTGTCCATAAGGACGTGGCAGCTCTTTAGTGCTCACACCTCCTGATAGAGCTGCGTGTGTGTGTTTCAGAGTTTCCATTACTGTGTCTTGTTTTTTTTATTTCTCTGTGATCGAAAAGTGTCATGAGTGTGTGTGTTGGTGATCATGGTATCTGACTGTGTGTTTGTTTTTTCAGTGACTGCACCTTTCCTGTAGATTTCAATATATCATTGTTCATATTGTACATGTTCATTGTGTATATTTTCAGCTGTGATTAATTTTTATCAAGCTTGTTGTAATTATGTGTTGTATGTTATAACTGTTATGTTAGCTTTATATTTGAAGGCTTTTAAAGATTAACATCCTCAATAACATAGAAACCAATGAACAGGGTAGAGAAGTCAAAAAGTAACAAGAGAATATGTCTCTCAACACCTCATCACACTTTAATGTGTAAAATTGGTGGAGTTACTGTTTAAATTTCAATAAATGATAACTGTACATCATAGCTCAAATAACTGAGACGGAGAGATTGGGTAGATTTGAGACCAAGGCTAAAAATAGCATTAGTAATAATGACAATTTGCTGTAACCCCACTGCTCCCGTCCACATTATTTCCCTGCTTCTTTTTAGCAAAAACGATTTCTTTTGGTTTTTTGTATAATTTTGCGTCTCCACAGTACATGTTTCTCCCCTTGTCAGTTTCCCGAAGTTTATTTGCCCCATCTGTGCTTTTGTCTGTAACCTGTTGCTGTCCTTTTGAAGTTCCTTCTCTCCCTCTGTTTGTTTCAATGTTGCTCCCTTTATGTGTTTGTAGGAGTTATGTCTGCACCCCAGTCCATCACTACCTGAGGTAAACCCAACCGCCTACTAGCAAGGTGGTCGATGATGTTGATTACACACATACATGCACAACCATGTTCTCATTATTTACATTCTTAAAACCAAGACCACATTAATAAAACTGAGCTGCCCTGCATTCTTGTCATGCACACCATGCTATTGGCTTCTCTGTTCATTCAGTGAGTCCTGTACCATGTTGTCCATCCACCTCTTAGCAGGAGTTCTTTAAGTGTAGTGTGTAGTACAGTGTGCTTTGTCTACATATGTAGAATATATGTATGTTGTGCATATTTAGGAAGTGAGTACAAAGAATGTAAGTGCAGGATGATAGAGAGTTGAGAACATGAGATGAAGTTATTTTCTGTTCCTAATCTGTGTAGTGTCTGATGAAATGCCACATTAAGGGATGGCACTATAACATGTAATTTCGCACTCTAGCATAAGGTGAGGAGATAGCACTGTTTTTATTTCACAAAGTATCAAAAGTGCATGTATTCAGCCATTTCCAAGTACTGTAGCTATTAAACACAGGCACTGACAGAAAAAAGTAGCATGTCCATGCATGGTAATGTGGCCATGCTTGGCCTTTGTTCAGGCATATCCATGGCCGAGCTGTCACCACAGTAGGCTGTGATAGATGGACCCTGTGGTTTGCTGTGTTGAAAGCTTCATTGCACCTCGGTCATACCGTAAATCATTCAGCATGAAGGGACTGTATGCCATCATGAAATGTAAAATGGAATATACTGCTGATTTTATGTACCATGAAGTCATAAAGTGTAAAGTACATAAACATGAATGTGTCACGCCTTAGAGGAGGCCATGCCTGTCAGTGTAATGGAAATGCTAATATCCTTTGTAGATGACAAACTGTTGTAACAAACTGTGGCACTGACATCAAAGTACAGGGTTTATAAAATGGTTTACACAGTATTTTATATGGTAGTATCACTCTCAGTGGTTTTGATTTGTCTGGTTCTTCTGCCCCTCCCTAGTAAGGAGCAGCAGAAGTCAGTGAAGGCAATGTCAGTGTGGGAGCAGAGGGCCAACCAGCTGAGGAGGCAGAACCGGGCAAGCTGCGAGGCCCTCTACTGTGAGCTGGAGCCTGAGGAGCGTCTCCGACTGTCCTCGGCCCTCCACATCCGGCCCGACATGAAGACCCACCTGGACCGGCCGCTGGTTGTTGAACATCGCGATGGGCCTTTGCTGAGTGGCCACCAGCACCACCATCACAAGTCCTGCATGCCAGAGGAGGCTGAGACCACTGCCGACCCTCCCCCTGTGTCTCACCAGCCCCGCCGCCACCACCGCCACAGAGAGAGGACAAGAGAGGAGACAAACGATAACGGCGACACAGGTAAGGATGGAGGGCACCACGTGCATCACAGCCGCTCCAAAGACTACGATGGCAGTCACAACAAAGAGGGGAAGAGCGAAAGGTCCCGCAGCCGAGAGGGAGGCAGGAGGCATCACCATCAGAACTCAGTGGATGACAGCGGAGGTGGAGGAGTCACGAGCGAGAGAGAGCATCGGCATCATCATTCACACAGGCAGTCCCGAGGGGGCAACGGTACTGTGAACGGTGGAGGGAGGGGGGGAGCGGAGATCCCGCCACAAAGCTGGACGTTCATCTCACAGGGATGGGGATAAGAATTCCAGAGGAGACGGTGGTGTCAATGGAGAAAGGAGGAGACATCGGAACCCTGGATCCAGGGGCCAATCCACAGTCGAAGGAGAAGAGTCCAACGAGAGAGAGAAGACACACTGTCACAGGTAAAAATCAGAACATCTGCATAGTGGACACTCTTTTCTCCGAACAGTGACTTTACAGGACTGTGAGCTTGTTAAAGCTTACAGTGGATAACTACAGATTCAGTTTCTTAGTCAGCTTTCCACATCTGTTCACTGTACAGTCAGAAAGTGTCTAGAAAAAGGCACCTTTTCTTTTAGCTCTCTACTCAAGTACATGGATTTGAAATGAAACAAAAACTATGAGGTTAAAATTGTTGACTCAGGTTTAATCTGAGAGTGTAAGCAGCTCTTGCATTCAGCAGTTCACTTTTATCCTTCTCATATGAAATGTTTGAATCTGAAAGTGACTCTCAAGTAATTTATCTTCTGCCAAGTCAAGTTGCAATTCATCAAAACAGTGACTCGAGGCGACTCTGTAGTCTATTCTGCAATTTTGACAAGAATAAACTACAGAGTGACTAGTCACAAAGACTCGGGTCCAAATCACTGGTGTCAGCCACAAAAACAAAATTGCAGAATAGACTAGATGTAAGAAATATCTCCATCTGTCATGGACAGCGATCATTCCATGCTATGACAAAGTGATTG
Source organism: Pagrus major (assembly GCF_040436345.1). Taxonomy (NCBI): domain Eukaryota; kingdom Metazoa; phylum Chordata; class Actinopteri; order Spariformes; family Sparidae; genus Pagrus; species Pagrus major. Next base: position 2,889,308 of record NC_133219.1, on the reverse strand, counting down.
ATCTCTTTTTACAGTTTTGTAAGTTAAGGAGGTGGTGATATCCTGATAAAGTCTTTGTCACCTGTCCGCCTGATGCTGTCTGACACATTCATTATTATAGATTTTTAAAAAGAGCTTACTTTTGTACTTTTATTTATTAGATGAGTGACTATGGAGAACTAATCTATAATCACTTTGTGGGACATGGAACACACTATGATATATCAGAAAACAGCTAACACATTACAACAGCTTCATGTAAAGAAGACAGTGTACTGAAGTGTGTGATGCAGTGTGTCCCATAAAAAAAAGAGGGAGAAATTATGTTAAACACTGCTATCACTGCTGTCAGAAGACCCCCTGCGAGAGCCAACGTGTAACTAAAATACTGCCCTAGAGCTAAAGGCCGGCACATATACCCCACTGTCACTGTTTGATTTCAAATTCAGAGAGCCAGAAAACAGAGCCTATCACTGTCCTAATCATTTTTGAAGTGCACTTGCCTTTGAGAAGGAAATTAAAAATTGCACTGAAAGAGATCATCAAAGATTTTGCATCTGGATACATATTACATATTATTGCTTTTCAGGGACCCTGCAGTATTAAATTGTGTTTCTACTGGTCTGTAAATATTAAGCCAGACCCATCAACCTATGGTCAAATGGAATTTCATTGACAGTGGTGGCAAAATCATAATTTTAAAGGCATACTGTGCAGAATCTGTCAGTTGATATTGGTAAACACCTCCCCGAAAGAAAGAGAGAGACAGAGTAGCAATGGCAGACTAGAGATTGAATGAAGAGAGGGAGTGGCATAAGTGAGAACAAATCAGTGAATCAGATAGATAATTCTGATCATTTCAAAGCAGTTATGTTCTAAAGCACAAGTAAACAAGCCCACACGTCCACACAACCACCTGAATTTCTGCTGAGGTGCACGTTCCGCTGTTTGCCTCTCTGCTCTGCCTGTCTGTGTGTGTGTAGTTAGCCCTGCCCTCAGACAAACAGGCCAAGAGTGACAGTGATATCACCTGGTCACTACGTTTCAATAGTGTCCCGCCCTCACAGCCTCCACACTGTTATTAGCTGGGGCTGCACACGCACTTTCCAAAGGCTGAGGTCCAGAAATCCTGAAAACAGCAAAATATGAAGAAAATAAGAAAACACAGACGGAGGGCAAGGTCTCTGCAGCTACAGACACTGCTACGAGCTTCTTCTCTTGAGAGGAATTACTTTCATAAAAGTCTATACATTGCATTGTATACCTCCCCCCCCAGGCCGGAAGCGTGAGATACTGTTTGGGAATATGCTGTATATTAACATGTTGTCTCTGTTCTAGGGACAGGTTTGGTGACTCAGAGGGGGAGTCCCTAGCCATCTCACCCCAGCAGGGCTCTGGGGGGGGCAACTGGCCTCCTGACCGACCAGAGGACTCAGACAACCAGAGGAACGTCAGGCGAACTGGCCAGACTTCCATCCACATACCTCCTGTGACCGTCACCTCCCCACCTGGAGAGACCACCCTCATACAACGTCAGTGTCTATTCATAATTTTGTGCCTCATTGAGTAGTGTTGAATTTGGCCCCTATTATAGTCACCATTCTCTGCAATAGTGAGCTGTATCACATACAGTATTATAGCTGCAGTAGAGAGGTGATAGGAAATAAAGGGAAAGAAATATGGTGCACCTTAACCTCTAGGCCACCACAAACGAGCCTCTTGATGTGCATCTTTTTTTTCTAACTTAACAAAATAAAATAAATTGTCTGTAATCCACTCGCCTTGTGGTGGTCAAAGCATCAAAAAAATACATTTGAAAAACTCATCAACAATGTAGTTTGGTAGAAAGGAAATAAACCTTCCCTGTAAGACAGGCTTTCATGACTCTGACCTGCGTTGCTGTAATTGAACTCTGTGTCTTTCCAGTGAACAGTATTGACTGTGAGATGATGCCCATGAATGAGAAGAACCTGGAGGATCTCGGTCAAAGTGGACCAAAACCCATCCTGCCTTATAGTTCTATGTTCATGTTTGGACAGACAAATCCGTGAGTCACCTCAACCTCCTTCATCCACTTCTTCACCTCCTGTAGGACCTCCGACATGCATCAGATCAGGCCACATTTGAAGAAAAGTGAAGTGCCAAGGGGCTTGACTTTTACATCCCTATGTCTGACCTGGAAAGCTTAGAGTTTAAATATGCTAAAACAATGCACTTTTTTCCTCCATTTTGTTTATTAGTTTTCACAATTTAAAAAAAACAAAACAAAAAACTTCTGTGATCTCAGAAGTAGGCGGTAAGTTTGATTCTTGTAAATGTCCTCTGCTTAAACAGCCTGGGTTAAAGCTTTTTGATAAAAGAAAATAATATCAGTGCTTAGCAACAGGCGTAACTGTTAACAAACATAATGAATGGGTTAATTAGCCTACTAACAAAATAATAAAAGGGCTCATATGAGTTTGTTAAGGGGGTGCATTTGTCCCGCTGGCTGCCAGTTGAATAGGTCTGCTATAGAGCCCCAGAAATACTCAATTTTTGGGGATAATTGCGACAACGTTATTGGGAAGAAGATATCCTACAGAGGCAGGATATTTTACGGTCTAACAGTAAACTTTATTGCGTATAATGATGACTTCACTGGGAATTTAATGATTAAAACAACCCCAAGCATCTTTTTGTGATTTATAATCTCTAAAAATAAAGTTTCCATATCGGTCAATATGTCAATACGTCGGGCTCTACTATAGACCATGGAGAGTTTGTATATCAGCTCTTTTATTTCTTATCTCTGATCAAGCATATCATCACATCGGTACCAGGAGTCACGCAGTCCTACAACACTGTGGTTGATGAGGAAGCTTGTGTGTGTGTTGAACATTTCCCTCTACCCCTCAAGAGACCAGTGCCTCTCAATACCAGGGTCCATCTCCTCAGTGTACTCATAAACCTTCACATAAACACACTGTTCCCAATACCAACACACACACAGGAGACAGTGGTAGCTGGTCTGTATGTCGGACGTTAACAGGAACACTAGTAATTTTAGGTTAAGGCTCTCCACTTGTGTGCTGAGCTCATAAATAAAGTTTGAGCATGTTTGGCTGCAGCATACAGTAGAAAGTTGTGTCTTTATAGTTAGATGCAGCCTCTAGTCAGCCTCTATGTACAGTATAAATGTTTAAAAGTTAAAGTTTCCTTCCTTTATCCTTGTAGTGTTTGTATATTATATCCTGCTATTTCCTCACTTGTCTCTGTGTGTTTGGAAGCTTATTTTTGGTTCAATATGTAGTAATTCATATTTTCTTTGAGATTTAGGCTGAAAGTGTTTCAAAGCATGCAGTTTATTGTCTGCATATGGTTTACCTGTTGCTTTATTTTTACTATTATATTCTGCTCTTGCTTTCCTTTCCTGTTCATTAGACCACACTCCTGACAGGTCCAAAAAGGAAAAAAAAAATCAGCTATGGAGAAAGGAAGTTTTGGCACACTGAGGTCTACGGTCATTAGACCTTTATCATGGCAAATATTTACCAACACGAGAGTTGCTGTCTACGGTTGTAGCTCTAGGGACTCTGCAGATCCACCAGATTTTGATGCTATACTTGGAGTTGACTTATGCATTTCAGGGCTGTGGGTACTGCTATCTGCTTGTCTTTTACTACTTCTGCATTTCCTGTATTTAGATTTCCTGACAGCTTTCTGTGCGGATTTGTTTTCTGTTTCATTGACAACGTATGTGATTGTGAGCTATAAGTCCCATGTGTGCTTGTATAAAAAAGTACAGCTGTGCTCTGTTAGTTGTCATTTTAAGCTTTAATATTTGTTTTTGTTGAACATTTTCCCTGATGAAGATCTAGTGACTGAGAGCTTGGCTTTATTTTGATCCTTGCTTTAGACGTTTTTGTGTGTTTTAGCAAGTAAGTGGTGAGGAGATAGCAGTGGCTGCCACAATCTTTGTTATATCTGTGTCTGCTGCTTACTCTTTGTCTCCCTCTCTCTGTCTGTCCCTGTCTCTCTCCTCAGGGTGAGACGGTTATGTCACTACATTGTGACTATGCGTTATTTTGAGATGTCCATCCTGGTTGTCATTGCTATGAGCAGTATTGCTTTGGCAGCAGAGGATCCTGTCTGGACCAATGCCCCTCGAAACAATGTGAGACCAACAGTATACATTTACACATAAACACATGCACACTAATATTATGATATTTCCTACATTCACATGTACCCAACTGTGTTTTTTAAAAGGTGTTTTATCCTGAAATATTCTCTGGTTAGTGTGGAGTTTTGTCTGTTAATGAAGTTAATTATCCTGTTCTCAGTTAATAATGAGATTCTGTATTTCTGTTTCAGGACTGATTTAATCTCTCTTTTTCAGGTGCTCAAATATCTGGACTATGCCTTCACTGGTGTTTTCACCTTTGAAATGGTGATTAAGGTAAACGTGGAAATAAAGACACACTTTAAACATTCATAACTTCATGACTTCATTGTCTTTCGCTGCACTCTTCTTCCTCAGAGTAAATCATCTGTGATGACTATTTATTAGAATTTATCAGAATTGAGTTGCTGACTCATTGCATTTCTACTTACTGAAAGCACTTAAGTGATGCATTTGGAGAGGACATTGAGGCAGTCTGTGCCAGGACCTCACCTCATTGTGACCATTGTGGTGTACTCAGGATATCAAGGCTGTATGGATGCCCCTTTCTATTAATAATACTCTGTTTTTCATTTAAATCTGTGTCTTTAACTTTCTTTCATTGTTTAATCTAACAAAATGGTGATGATTGGTAAACCTGTCTGACACTCAAAGTCTTACATATTAATTTCTAAATGTAAATATAGGGCAATCAATAGAAAATCACAAGTGGCATTATGTAATAATGAGTCTATTATGTAATACCTTTCGACCTAACCAGAAATACAAATTAAATAAATCAAAAATAAAAAGATGTAACAGTGGTGTGTTTCATGGGTTTAGATGGTGGACCTTGGCCTGCTGCTTCATCCTGGATCCTACTTCAGAGACCTGTGGAACATTCTGGACTTCATAGTGGTCAGTGGAGCGCTGGTGGCTTTTGCATTTTCGTAAGTTTGATAACTCTTATATTTTTGTCATAAACTCAAATGTCTACATTTGTAAATAGTTAATCCTGATCAACAGATTTGGCAGATGCATCTGGTGACTGGTGGTCTGGTGTGTCAGGTTTAATATACAGTATCTGCCTAACGTCAGAAACAACTTGTGTAATATGGACTGTGGCTCTGCCTTGCAGCATCTCGTCCGCCAAATGTTTTTCAGGAGAAAGCAAAACAGTATATTTAAGCAATAACCAAAAGGTAATTTAAAGGGACAGTTCACCCCAAAATCAAAACTACACATGTTTCTTCTTACCTGTTGTGCTATTTATCCATCAAAATTGTTTTGGTGCGAGTTGCTGAGTTTTGGAGAAAAATTGGTCTTCGAGATGTCTGCGTTCTCTCCAGTATAATGGAACCAGATGGCACTTGATGAGCTCAAACTGGCAAAAATACATTTAAAAAATTCAACAGCAATGTCTCTTTCCAGAAATCATGACATAATCCACAGATCTTGCTGTGAACAGTGTCATGTAGGAACTATTTTCTGTCCTTATCACCATGCAGAAGAAAGTGTGCACCTCTTCATGGACAAGAAGCTGGCTATCTAAGCTAACTAAGCTAGCTAACATTACAGCTCAGCCATGGAGGATGCCATTAATGTTAGCATCCTGCTCTATCATGAGCATGAGCCTCTCGTCCATGAGTAGATGAACTTTTCCTATTGCACATTGATACGTTTGGCAGGTGTAGTTGAAAATAGTTCCGACCATGAAACTGCTCAAAACAAGGTGTGTGGATTATCTAGGGTAACGATGGTCATGATTTCAGGAAAGAGACATTGCTGTTTATTATATCAAATGTAATTAATTGGCACTTGAGCGTAACAAGCCGAGTGCCATCAAGTTCCATTATACTTGATAAAAGATGTACATCTCCACGGCTGATATCTCCAGAACTCAGCAACTCACACCAAAACAATCTAGATGGATAAATAGCATTACAGGTAAGAGGAGAAATGTAGTTTGGATTTTGAGGTTAACTGTCCCTTTAACAGTGGAATGGGATGGTGAGCTTTTCTTTTAATAAAGATTGACTAAGATCCCTGTTACAGGGCAAATCCTGGATGAAATACAATGATTAAGTCTTATAATTCAAGTTCTGTGAACACTTAGTGGTTAGTGAATGCTCTTTTTCATGGGATTCATCCCAGGTTGGATGGCTGAACATGTGTTAGGCAAATGTGGCTGTATGGACCCACTGGGATCCTGTTAGAAGTCTCTGCCAGTGTTCAAAGAGCTAAAATTATAATAGTTAATCATCAATCTGTTGATTTCATGTGATAGTTCTATTGTTGCATTTTATTTATAATTCAGTAATTCAGTGATCAAATAGTTATATCTAACTATCAACCACTTCTATCAATATTTTATCTTTGACATTTTTATTGTTGGATTTTAAGTAATTTCATGATGTTTTAAATACAATGAGATGATTTGTGGTTGTTATAATTATAAAAACTATCTTAGTGATATAGGCTATTATATATATACTGTGAGCTGTCAAAGCAAACTTTGCTGCTCGCCACAGCTTTTTCTTTAAGTCTGTTGTTTCTGTGTGTGTACGTGTGTGTGTGTGTGTGTGTGCGTGTGTGTGTTGTGGTGTTGTGCTATGTGTTTATTGACATGATCCTCTTCCTGTTTCTGTCCTGGGATCATTTTGAAGGAGCTTCATGGGGTAATGCTTCCTCTACCTCTCTCATGTTGCCTGTCTGTAACATTATCTGTGTGTATGTATGTGAGAGAGAAAACATACATGGCTTACACTGCAAAAACAAGTAATTTCCTCTCATATTCAGTCTTACTTCTTGAAATGTATCCAGGTTTTATGTAAAGGCCAGTCATAGGTTCAAGAATACAGCTGTATTTTCTCCAAAATACTACTGTTTGTTTAAGTAAAAGGAACTATGATTTCAAATTAATTAAAATTAATACAATGCACCAACACATTCTCTTGGTGTAAGTTGTGTATTATATTCTAGTAACTCAGGTGGTGTAATCACTCCTCCTAAACCTGCCTTGTCTACTGCATCGAGTCATATTTGCCCCTCAATTCTAAGAGAATTTGGACATTTTGAGCAAATTTATGAAAATTTGCGAAACACATAAGTTGTATTTTGTAGAAAAATTACAAGCGTAGAAGAATTTAAACAAACAATTTCTTCTTTGTTCAAAATGTCTCATCATTCAAAACTCAGCCATAAATATATTGCCATTTACCTATATTCTTGGATTTCTTTCTGCATTATTATTGATTATTAGTGCAAAATGGTGATTGCAGAAGTAGCAGACATCACCATCAGCTGTGTTCTTTACAAGACTGTAAGACGTGCAGTATATGAAGTGAAATTGCTTGTGAGGATGAATATTTTTTGCAGTGTGCACTGTTGTGCGTGGAACATACTCCCATCTCGTCGCCCATCTAAGACCTTCCTGTACCCTCGTGTGCCAGGCTGGAGGTCCTTCTCCATGCTCTCCTATGCTATAGACGGGCATGTCACCTGCGTGTTCATCATCCATATCTTCCCTGAGCCTCTGATGGGAGGTGTTTTCACCAGCACTTTGCCTCGCCACTGCTCTGCTTGAATGAAACAATCAATTTCACATTCTCTCTTATTAATTCAACAGAGGCTCACTAATGTAACAAGCACGCTGCTGCCGGAGGGCATAAGTACATCTCAGGGAATAGCATGCACATTAGATAAACTGTATGACATCAATGCTGTTAGCTATAGGTTTTTAATGGCTGCCCTATGACCATACTGTCACATCATTTCCATTTACATGCAGTTTGCAACCTGACCCAGCATCATATTGTAGATGGGATATATTGATATGGTTCAGTTCCACACCTGTGCTGAATAGCATTTGTGAATACTTTTTCATGAGTAAGACTCATACAGTAAGTGGCACTTTTCAATGACAACCTGCTGATATGGAGACCCAACGTTCAATACTGAAAAAATAAATAAGACATGAAATAATGCTTACTAGCTTACTATATAAACTGGTAACCTATTACTGCTTACAGGGTCAAGAGCAAGCATATCGTTAACTAATTCAATAGTTTGGTTATGTCAGTTAAGTTTTTCCTTATCATATCTATAATACTAAAGCTAACTGGGTTTAACCTCAACAAATGAGGATGCTGATTTTTTTTTGCCTGGGACATCAAGATATTATGTATGTAGTGTATTTAAGACTCTTTCACAAGATTGTTTTAAAATAAGTCAGCTTAAAACCTTTAAAAGCCAACCAGAGACAGTTTAAACCAACTCATGGAACTAACATTAAGTACAGGGCATAAAATGTACTAATGAGTACTAATGAGCTACTAAAGTGTTCAATCTGCCACCGTTATTACTGTCAAATGCTCATTGGTCACACAAGAGAGTAAAGATACATACATATATATATATACATATGTATGTTTGTATACATATATATATATATATATATATATATATATATATACACACATATATATGTATGTATATATATGTATGTGTGTATATATATATATATATATATATATATACATATATATATACATATAATGCCAATATTAATTCCAAAGCCTTTTTCTGTCAATCCACATACCAGAACCAGTTTTCGTTATGAAAAGCTGTATTTTAAAATAAAATCAGACTTTAGACTTTAGTCATTTTAAATGAATGGCATCGAATTAACCTGACGTGCAACGTCTATGATTGTAAAAGGAGGCAGGATGAATTTGTAATGATGTATTTTATGTGGTCAATTTAATGGTCATATTACATTTTTAGTCTATCTACTCATGTAAATATTTAATTTATATTGAACACTTTGGATCTCCGTAGCAATGATTCTCTCTTGTTCTGATGCATTCAAACCCACATATCTGATGCTCTACAGGTTAAATCAAACTCAAAGAAAATATTTGCAAACACTATTTGGCTCCAGGTCACTCTCATATTGCCAGTTACAGATGGAAAGTCCTATTTGATAGACAACTGTCATTCACTCACCAAGCATGTTGCCGGAGCTCATTCTGCCTGCCATCCATCTGATCGACTGCCTGTGGCAAGGACAACGAACCATAGCATCCCCATCAAAGCCTGATCTGTGAATCTGTCATCTCACCTACTGGAACCACTCGAGTGTTGAGCCCAGTCTGCAGCTTTTTGGTGCATTTCACATTTGATGTTGCAAACTGCAATTCTGCCTTTTAATGTCAGCTTCAGATTTTATAGTGACAACCTGGTTTTCATGACTGGGATGATGAATCTATTTCCTTGATTATATTATTAGTAATTACAAAATCTCCTAAGAAGCCTGTTTTGTTGGCATTTGCTCTTTTTATTTGATCTTTTGGTTGACACTGAGAAGCTGTAGCAGTGTGCAATTACAGAGCTGAGCAACTGCCTGTCATAATCACCAAAATCACTTGATTTGTGTGTTCAGTGATAGGCTGCCTCCAAAAAATAACAGGCACATTCAGCATCCAATCACACCTGCTATTTTCTCCTTGTGTGGCCTAAACTGAATCCATTTTTCTTTACTGGGATTTACTACCCAGTTGTCTGCTAGCAGCCAAAATAATCTTATTATCTGTTTTCAATCATAGAAACTATGGTGTTTTAATTTGATGCAAAACATATGCTTTATTTTGTTTGTGTGTGAAGCATCCATAAATGTGCTGTACCTTGTTTTACCACTGTTTTCCCCCAAGTAGATCGCAACAAGGTGTGACCAGGTGGGGAACCTCCCTATGCCACCCTGACCCCCCACCCTGTACCCATACCTTACCCTCACCCTTTCCCCCAAATCCAACCCTCTCTAACTACCATCCTACTTATGCTTAGATCAGCTTCATGTATAAAATGATTAAACTCATAATCCAGTTTATTAAATGCCTTATTAACACAACAGTAACCTTTGTCTGACAGCTTTCAATTGAAACCTTCCTCTGCCTGCCAAAACCACTGCTGGTTTTAGCTGTTTCATTCCAAAATGCTTTATTACCATTTAGGGTGGAAATAAGATTTTTCACTTTCTATTTTTAATATATATATTTTTTCTTTGTCATGACTTCAATAAACAATACAAGTTATTTAAATGATCTATTTCATTAATAACCAATGATAATCAAAAAGTTGGCTTTAAATGGTATAAACATGTTCTTTATTTAGCATTTTGGAATGAAGTCTGTTATTTAGAGGTTAGTGTCCAGTGTATGTTTCCTCCAGTGCTGGTCCATCTACCTTTCCTCACAGCAGCCACCATCCGCAAACTCGTGTCTGTTAACACTGACCTTCGCCCCTTCATACCCGAGTACCATGAAGTACCAAAGTAGGAGCATGTGAAGCCTTCGAGCCCTCACAGTACACACAGCCCTTGTTTATTAGCATTAGGGACAGGCAGCAAGTATGAGGTTATTAGGGAGTCAATGATTGAGATTATAAAAAGAGATTTTAAAAACAAATGTGTTTTTTTGTTTATAATTGTTGACTGATTATAGTATTGAGTATGTGGTGAGGAGTAAGAAGTACTCACTGTGCTGCTATCACACTATGTGTAGTGGACTGAAGGAAATCCTTCACTCTTCAAATAGAAGCTCAGCTGTGAGTGTGTTACTAAGACTATGGAGAAAGTTCAGTGCTTCCTGCTGTTTTGACACCAAATAGTAAGGCCATTGTTGTTGTGGAAAATATGAGGACATGCACAAATTTTAGAATACTCACATTCTATCTCCACTGCAAGACCACAAAGATTAAAAGAAAAGAATAGTGTCATTTATGTTGTTTTTGCCTATTTAGATTAGAAATTAAGCGATTGTTTTATTTTTTATTTTTTAAATGGAGGCCTCTAGAATTTGTTTGGTTTTCAGTCTGACCAGCACTGGACAGCAAGGGCAAACGTGCTGCAACTTAATTAACACATACGAACAAAAACAATCTCATTAACATCGATTTGACAACACATGAGCATCATTCAAGAAATGTGCTGGAAATACACACAGCACACTCAAATACACAAACATGTTGCAACAAATACAGGAAAAGACAACTGAACACTAGTGTTTAACAGGGCTCGGACAAGTTCACATATGTAAACGACGCAAGTTACGTCTTTTATATACGTTACATAAATTATAAACAAATCAGTCTTGGTCACAAACGGGATAGAAACCCTGGTCTTTGGAGGGGGAGTCCTGTGAATGACCCACCCAGCAACCCCAACTGTCCCCTGACTCAGATGTTTCTCGCTGTTTATGCTACTGCACTAGAAGAGCGCTTCAAGAAGTGACATTAGAGGGGTAACTACTGCATCATACTTAAATCACAGGCTGCTCTATTTGATGCGTTGGGAGTAAGTACAGGCTGTTTATTTACATGCACTCTCTGAAGTTGCAGCATGTTTGCCCGGGTCAGCCACCATACTGCACACATCATTACGGTGTAGTCAGCCTATGAAGATAATGCTTCATAGCTTGGGTGGAAATACAGAATCTTCAACTCTTTCAACACACCTGGCATGAGAGTATTCTATTAAGATAGGCTTGAGAAAAGTCTGAACCCATCCTTTAAATGATTTTGTAATGCAGCTGGCATTAGTAATGTAGTCCATACTCACCAGAGAGGGAGAGAGAGAGAGAGAGAGAGAGAGAGAGAGAGAGACTCTGGAGTGGAATGGAGGTAAAAATAGAGCAGTGCTGAGACAGTTGGAAGACAGATTTTGTTTTCAGGGCCCATCTCTGCATTCTCGTTCCAGGAAAATGATGAACAGTTATGGCCTCAGCTACTTCTGAGCCAGATATCCTCATTATCATTTGAACCTTCACACCCCCCCCCCCCCCAAGCATCTCACTATATATATCTGGGTGTTGAGGGGTATTCTTTGAAAGCTATCAGAATATCTTATGTGGTTGTTCTCTTAGCCCTCATTGTAACTGTGTGAGTGTCTGGGCTAAACCCCCTCATCCCTCTGTCACTATAAACGCATGCTAGACTTATGTGCATCAGAGCATGGAAGCTGTTGCATGTGTTTGTGATTGGTGTAGGCGCCTCATAAGGGCACAAGAAAAGACAAAAGTTGTGTCATCATGTCACATGGATGCCATGCTGTTTGTCACTCCACAGCTTACTGCAGTGGTTCTCAAATAGTCCAGGGTTCTTTGGGGCCTTCTAGAGAGCCTGTGGCAACACTTTGAACTGTTCACTATAGTCCATTTCAGAAAATATTAGGAGAGATTTTACCACTGTTTGATCTCCATTGCTCCTCCTGGATCTGAGGTACGCCAATTAGTCAGCACCTCCTGGCTTAAGCTTTCTCAGTGAGGCTGAACAGTGTAATATTCCAATAACTGGAGCACACCCTCCTCTCTCTTTTTTAAAAATGGGTAACACAGCCCCTCTTCTGCCACAACCACACAACACTGTTCAGAGCTTACAGCATCTCAGTCTCAATCTCATCCACACACGGCACCTTGCCGCTGAAGAGCCTCTTGCCTGCCTGACCTCTCTTGACCTCTGCCAGGGTTATAGGTAAAACTTCTCCTAAGTCTTTCATCTCCACCTCCTCTACAGAGGAAGTGTTGGTTGGGTTCAGGAACCCCTCAAATACCTAGAACATGTTGGAGGGACTATATACTGTATCTTATTTTGCTTGGGAATGCCCCAGCATCCCCCAGGAAGAACCTGAAGACGTTGCTGGGGAGAGGGATCTCTGGAATAATTTTTAAGCATGCTACCACCCCAACCTGGCCCTAGATAAGCAGCGGAAAAACAGATGGATGGACAATGAAATCTTGGTGTGAAGACACAATATATTTCAACACTAAACCCCAGTAACAAAACTCTTGTTATACTGAGGCAGAAGCTCAAACTTAATCGTATTGTAGGGTTTATAGGATGTAAATACAGTGAATCTTGTGTGTTGTGACATGAAAGTATTTGAATAGCACACTTTAGTGCTGCAGTGCAGTATAAATAACCAATGAAATACATAAAACAGGAAGAGTTCACTGATCTCACTCAGTGCAGCTGTATTCTGTCAGTGTTCGTCTTGTTGGTTTCATGTTTATGTAATTTTATGACGTGCATATAAAACTGTCCGCTGTACAGTAGACAGGATACAGAGAACACATGTAAGTTGCTGATTGACGGGACAAAAAACTGTATTTAGCATTCACTTGTATTCTATTTTTTGATTCGTGTATTTGTCAGGGTTTTCAGCCACAAGTCTTTCGCACTTTTATTGTAAGATAGCAAGCTGTTACCTCTGACATTTACTGTCTGCACATTTTGTTTTACTTTAGCCTCAGAAATTTGTTTCTTATTATCAATTTTAGGGCTGCTCTCAGTGCTTATTCAGCACAAGCCTTCAGAAGCTGTAGGCCTCTATTATTTGACACCTGGGTGATTTTAAAGAACTCTCAGTAGGTCACAGGATTTTGTCTTATCCTTGCACTGTGGCAGGGATTGTCAGTACTGTTGCCTACTGTAGTCATTTGTCTCTTAAGACATTCTGCTTTACTGTATATCCCACACCTTTTCCATCTTCTCTATATCCCAACTTACAAGACACCTCTCAGTTTATGATTTCATGTTATTCCCATATTCTGTAGTAGGTTTCACTTGATCCTGGGCCCTATACACCCTTGGAGTGGCAAATATCTCGAATTTGAAAGTGCAATGCAATTAATTTTATTTCAGCAGGATATCCACTCAGCATCACTAGTGCTCTCCAGGGAGTCATGGGTACACACTACAAACAAACAATTTAACAGTCGGTGAGTCTGTCAGTCAAGTGTACCAGTGTCCAGATTTCAGTTGACATTTGTAAGCATGGTGACTAGTTTGTTCCCTTGTAGCCGTCTATCTGTTTTCAGATGTTCATCATAAAGAGCTCAGTTTGTTTTAAGTGAAGGCCGTTGAAGAGCCTCTAAATACCTCAGAAATAGTTTGCACCTGTCATTTTTTCAGAACTGTCCACCAAGCACGCCCACTTTACACAGTGATTTGCCAGGTGTGTGGGAATGAGAAAGTAGGTATGGTTTGAATTTCTCTCTCAAAGTGTGATCTTTACATGTGGCAGAGCAGATATCATGAGCGCCTTCACGGAAAGTGTGCACTGTTATTCTCAGTTGTATGATTCGCGTCTTACCATTTACCATGAAAGCAGGATTTTCACTGTTGCGTTTGGACAATCAAAACAGCTATACTATATACAATACTTTTGCATTCAGACATGGTTGAATAACCTGTTGTACTCAAGAAAACCCCCAGCTTAAAACTGGCTGTTCTTAAACATTGCATTTGAATGCCTTTGCTTGTGGTGGACAAACTATGTCCTCTTGTAAACAATTGTATTCGCCAGTAAACAATTTAATCATAAACACACTGGTTGTGTACACAAATCTGGGAAAGTACAGGAGTTACAGCGTTGGTGTCGCCATACAATATTTGCTTCTAAGAAACATTGCTATTGACAGTGAAGTCAAGCAATCAGGAGGAACCTGTGCAGTTCTCAGGTGCTTCAACAGCCGTGGCAAAACCTGAATGATTTATTTTGAATCTGTGACGGGCCTCTACAGTAGAGGTAACTAATGGGAAACACTGGTTGAAGACACAGTCTTCAAAAACCCTGGAAAAACAGAGAAGAAGATAAATACAAAGTACAAAGATAATATAGTGTAACTCTCAGATGTTTTTTAAAACCTCACCTCAGACAATGACAGTCATAGTCATTTTTCTTCTATGTCTCCTTTTAGTTGTCAAATGAGTTTCAGATCTTAATCACCCAAAATGGACACTCAAGACATCTGGTTGATTAAGATCACTGATGCACAGTCTTAAGTGTGACCATGTTTGCATGGGAAATAATGTGTTGAAATGCAGCCTTCTTTTTGTAAAAGAACAACGGAAGACTTTTTGTGAAATAACTTCTGGATTGCATGTGTTCAAGCAGAGATTTCCAACCGACTTGTTCATGTAAACCAGGATTACATGGTACACTAAGCTGAATGGTCAGGAGGTGCATGTCCCTGTGTGAGGGTGTCTCTACTGTTGAGTGTGTACTGCTCAGGAATAACATGACAACAAGTCCAAAAGTGTCACTGAAATATTCTCCCTCCGCCCTGTACAGTCACATAGTACAGTACAACACATTTAGACCTATTCTACTGGTTTTAAAATGTGGCGCTTTTGATATTTTGGCTTTGACAGTTAGTCCCACAGACTACAGACAATATCCTGCTGAACATACCATAGTTTGGTCTCAGTTTAAATGATAGATAGATATAAGTGGAAATGCTTTTGGCTAGACAAATAGGAATAGTAATAATAATAAATGGCTAAAATGTCACTGCCCAACAATTCTAAAGTGGATTTGGCTCTTACAAGAAGTAAAAGGAATAGTTTTTGATATCAGTCTCATATCTATGTGTTAGCTATGGAGCTGGAGTCAGGACGTGGTCAGCCTAGTTAGGCATAAAGACTGGAGATCTGGTCGCCTAGAAATCTCATACTCAACATTTTCCTCCATGTACAAGCTCCAGTATGTCAGTACATTAGAGTTTTGTTAATATCAGATGGTTAACATTACCAATGGAATTGTGAGTGACAGGATAACATATAGGAAGCCTCACCTCCTTCAGCTCCATTATCTGTCCCCACTTATCCTACTCAGGACACTGGTTAAAGATTTGTACTACAGAAATAATTTCTCCTACGTGTGCTGTATATTATCATAATAATTCAAAAAAATAACTGATGAACTACATGCTTGTGTAGATATTTCTGTGTGTGATCTAACTGTGCTTGCTTTCTACAGGGGGACCAAAGGCAAAGACATAAGCACTATCAAGTCACTGAGGGTTCTCCGTGTGCTCAGGCCTCTCAAGACCATCAAGCGTCTGCCAAAACTCAAGGTTCTTCTCCTGTGCTGTTTTTTGTCTTATTGTGATTCATTTAGACAGGTTAACAGGGCTCAGCTGTGATTCAAGCAGGCAACCTACCTCAGGGCTCCACTCCTACTGATACTTTTTACACTGGTTTCACTGGTGACTTTTTCAGTTAGGTGCACCATGTAATACATTTTAATTAATTAAAAAAAAAATGTAAATGACTTTAAACAAGAAAGGTGCAGATAATGGTTTTCTTCATTTAAATCACAGCACATGCAACAAGAAAATGCGATGACCTCATCAACAACTCACTAACTTGCTGAGCATTGTGTACCAGTAGTTTACAGTGATACGCTACTTCTCTATTCTACTGTGTATTTTCTTCCTCTCATCTTTTAATCACATGCTAATATATCTCACTGTCTGGACCCATGTACCAGCAGGCCAGGCTACTAGGAATTCACATCCACATGATCTTCCCAGTGCCTTGGTTGGGCCTGCAGCTCAGGCTCACTCACATTATTACAAAATCAACTTAATAATTGTAATTATAATGAATGTAATATAATAGTTTTCAGCTATGTTCAGAAATAATTTACACTTAACGCCGAAAATGAAATGTGTGTGTGTGTTTCTGTGTGTCACCAGGCGGTGTTCGACTGTGTGGTCAACTCTTTGAAGAACGTGCTCAACATCCTCATCGTTTACATCCTCTTCATGTTCATCTTCGCTGTCATAGCAGTTCAGCTCTTCAAAGGAAAATTCTTCTACTGCACAGATGAGTCCAAGGGCCTGCAGAAGGACTGCAAGTTAGTCTCAATCACCTACTTCCTCTTTTCTTTTCTCAGAAACCTTGGTGGCATCAAACCAGAGCCTGCACCTTTTTGCCCACTTAGCTTTGTTTATGCCTTTATGTCTTCCAGAGGACAGTTCCTAGACTACGACAAAGACGAGGTGGCTGCCATGCCCAGAGAGTGGAAGAAATATGAATTCCATTATGACAACGTGCTGTGGGCCTTTCTAACCCTCTTCACTGTCTCCACTGGGGAGGGCTGGCCTACGTAAGTAAAGCTGATCATTTTATAAACATAAATAACGCTGTCATAGTAAAAACAATGCCAATCTATGATGGATTTGACTGTGCAAAAACAGGAATAAATGTAACGGCAATGGTTTATGTGGAAAATTAAACATTTTTCACTGAAAATGCAAGTAGAAAAAGAACTTAACAAAGACACAAATTTGTTCTAAATATAGTGAAGGCTCTGGGAAGATGTTCAGGTTCAAGCATATTAAAACATACCCAGTGGAATCATAAGAAATATGCTCAACATGTACCCATTCATCTGTCACTGATAGGGATTTCTTTTGTAGCTTAGATTGATAAACTTATTCGACTCATCCAGCAGATACAGATTAATATTAGCATCAGCATTCACTCTCCTTCTAACTCTTGTTTGGTCTCCATTACCTCCTGAGAAAAATGTCACACCACATGAGAAGAATAACAAAAAATAACAGAAAGGAGTAGTTCTTTTGTATGCATTCATACATTTTATATCCTCTGTTTTCCCGTGATAACGAGTTAATTTCATGTGTTTTCTCGAGATCTCGAGTTATTATCTCGAAATAACAACTGCCGTTTTCCCGAGATAACGGGATAATTTTCTCGAGATCTCGAGATAACGAAACTTTGTTTTCCCAAGATAACGATATAATTAATCCGAGATCTCGTCATTAACTACATAGCTGGTCAGCTAAGTAGTTAAGGATGACATCAGGCTCACTTAGATTGCGCCGCCGATATACTGTAGCTGAAGCCTTGCTAACCGTCTTTTTAGATCATGCACACTAATGTGTATATTATCTGTAATAGCAAGGCTGAATACTATTAGAGCCTGTGTCAGGCCTTGGGCCTTGATTGAAAAGATATGTGAGGCAGTGATCGATATGCTCCTGCTCCTGTGACATTGCTACACTGAATGATGTTTCCTGCAATGATTTAATATACTACTACACTATCGTTTTGTTTTCTCAAGATCTCGAATTAATTATATCATTATCCTGGGAAAACAAAGTTTCTTATCTCAAGATCTCGAGAAAATTATCCCGTTATCTCGGGAAAACGGCAGTTATTATTTCAAGATAATAACTCGAGATCTCGAGAAAACAAATGACATTAACTCGTTATCACGGGAAAACGGAGGAAATAAAATGTATGAATGCATGGCCCTTTAGGGCTTCCGTACTTTTGGTACCATCCACAACTTTTGATTATGGAAATGCAAAAATAACCATTCTAATGTTTAACAAACTGAGCTGATCTGAACTTGGCTTCTTGGTGGCAGTGGAGAACAACTAGCTTTTCTAGTACTGAGATAAACGAGGTGAAGTCAAGACCCTTCACAATACACAGTAATTTCATCCATTGTTAATATGAAAGTGATGAGTGCAGCTTTAAGATTTTTTAATAGGAAATTAAAGGAGCACTCATGACCTTTACAATTTGAAGCCGGCACATCTGGCATAGCCTTTTCAGTTTCAGAGACCCTGATGTTTGTTTGTAACAGCTTGAGAGATGGAGGTATTTACTGGAGATAGGGGGTTAAAGGAAAAGTGCTTTTGGGTTTTATTATGGGAAGTGTAGGATCAAGTGTTTTTGACAGAAAATAATACAAAATCTGCATTGATTTGGACCATTTTCTTCTAACCGGTCTCTCAAAACTCCCACAACTTTATGGGAGTGAAATAATAAGTTATGGCAGAAACTCTTTTAAGAGGAGAGCTGTGGAGTTCAGTGTTACAGTGACAAGTCAGACCCTTTTCTTGTGGCAGTCAAAGTAAAAGACCAGCAGTGAGGCATCTCCTTCATCACTACCTTTATTACCAATAGATTGCCTTGTGTATCACTACATTTAATCTGCCAGTAACATCCTGTATTCCTGAAGGTATAGATACTGTACTGTACATGTCCCTTTAGTGGCAGTATCAAACAGTGGAGGGAGGAAATCGTATTGTTCATTATCCTTGATTTTCAGATTTTTGTAGAAAGTCGGAATATAGTTTTGTTTGCAGGACTGAAGTACATCAGGAAGTTTTCATGGGGCCACATGAAAAGTCAGAGCTGTGAAGGGAGAGTTATGTTGGCAGGTTTTTATAAATGGAACACACTGACATGTTGAGTTTTATTCAGTTTGTCACAGTCTAAAAATACTGTGGATGGCTACTTGTTATTGAAGTCTGTCTTTGCACTTGTTTTCATGAATTTGTTCTGTGAGTAATTTGCTGATGAATGATGTATAAAATGCAAGAAAGGGGCTTCTTCTCAATGTCAGTTATATATAGCTCACTTCTCATAACCTGAAGGCTTCTGTGACCTGCTGTGGTGTTGCTGTTAAAACCAATGTGTATTAACTCTGTTAATGAAAGTACGCCTTCATATCTGTAATGCTTAATATTAATCACATGCCTACACATTCACAAAAGACTTTTAATTGTCAAAGTCTGCTTCTAGGCAAAGAAGCTTTTGCTGCATCATGTTTTTCATGAGTTGAGTTACATAGTTTTTAAGTCACAATAGTTTTGATCATGCCCTCGAGTATGATTTTTGTTGTATTATCATCTTGGAGGATGACAGTACAGACTGGATGTATTACTGTGTCTCACCTGTTATTGTGTTGTGCTCTACCCTCCTTGCAGTGTCTTGAAGCACTCTGTGGATGCCACCTTTGAAGACCAGGGTCCCAGTCCAGGCTACCGGATCGAAATGTCCATCTTCTATGTGGTCTACTTTGTGGTCTTCCCTTTCTTCTTTGTCAACATCTTCGTTGCTCTGATCATCATCACCTTCCAGGAGCAGGGTGACAAAGCCTTGTCTGAGTGCAGCTTGGAAAAGAACGAGGTGAGGCACATACATGACAAACAGTTCTGAGCTTTATGTTATATTAAACTAATGTTGACAGTGCATTTTACACAACGTTGGTGGTAGGAGACACTGGAGACTGAGGAGCTCATTTTCTTTGAGAAAACACAGATCTGTCTGTTTTGCTGACAGGTAATGTAGATACATTGTTTAAATGTGGTTACATTTTAAATGAATGATTCTAGACCTGCATGAGCCTCTTATCATACTAGACATCATACTTGATCCAGCAGACTTGGTCACATTTTCAGAAGACCTATAATAAATCCATTATTGAATCAAATTTGTTTTTGTGACAAAGTAGTTTGTGCTCCACTCATTCATCACATGAGAGCTGTAGAAATCATTGGAACTGAAGACTGCCATCATATACATGTTCTTTATGAGTGGATGGAAACTTTTCACCACAACTGTATGTAATGGCTGTCAAGTCTCCACCCAACCGAACACCTACAGGGCATTTTGGAGCGACATTAAGACGTTGCACCATCATTAACCCACATCAGGGAAAATCTTTCACCACAATCATTTCACACAGCTGGAGAAATGTGTAATTACAGTGAACAAAGGAGGCTGAACTACGTAGCTTATGTAGAGACACAGGCATCGGAAATCACAGAAAAAACACATTGTTGAGCACATTCTAAATATAATGAATATAATGTGTGACAACTGATTGGACTCGGTTGGGCAGAGTCTGTTCCAAGCTGGATGGTTGATGATGGAAGATTAGATCAGTTGTTGCCTGTCCTTGTCATAAAGATTAAGATGGTTTTACTTGGATCAGGACAACTGACATGACACCCTGTATGTCAGCAGGCAAAACAAAAACAGAGGTGGCTGTAGGCAGTGAGCATATGTGCAATGTGCTGCGAGTGACAGAGTAAGCGTAATTGTAGAATCCACTTCATCAGGTTTGCCTCACTCTGCTGAAGTTCTCTCTCCTCTGCCTCTGCTGAGCAGAATTTACTGCTCATGTTGCTCTCTTCTCTTCATCCACCAACTCATGCACACCCATTTTCCCTCCATTTCTTTCCCTTGTCAGATTGCAGTATTAATTGGCAAGTTTTTTTTGTTTTTTTTTTCTTTTGTGAGCTGTCTAGTCTTTCAAGGTTTAAATAATCTTTCAAGTCTATTCCTGACTTATCAACTCTTTGAGCTGTGTGTTCATTTAATACTTAATATTGATCCACATTTTTTTTTTTTTTAACTATAATTAGCACCTGGGACCAGAATTTATGTCCACTAAGTGGTTATCAGTTCCCCACAGTTGATAAAAACTAAAATTGTGTCAGTCTGATGCCAGCTGCTCACTCAATAAAAAAAATATATGCTTTCATCTTCTGAAGACTGATGGAGAACAGTTCCTTTCAAATAATGAAGACAGTGAAGCAGAGGTGTGGTTTCTCTGTTACAGAGGGCTTGTATTGACTTTGCCATTAATGCCAAACCTCTGACACGCTACATGCCCGAGAACACGCAGTCCTTCCAGTACAGGATGTGGAAGTTTGTGGTCTCAGCTCCGTTTGAGTACTCCATCATGATCATGATCGCTCTCAACACTGTGGTACTCATGATGAAGGTAAGAACTTTTATTTGATATTCATAATACAATGCAGAACTAATATAGTTATATGAAGTCAGTCCTGGATTCAATAGCTCAGGAGGGGAATAGTTTGACATTTGAGACAGCCTTTCTTGCCTGCGAAAAAATGCGAATATTTCGGACTCAGTGTGTAAACATGATGACACAACATGACGTTTTTATTTTTAAACGTGTGGCAATTTCGGACAAAAAAAACCAAACACTGGATGTGCAGAGGCCTTAACACAATCTGCAAATCAGCACATGCTCAGCTAATCAGCTGCACTATGAGAGTGGTATTTATCTTCTCATGTTACCTTCTGCAAGAAAGCGAATAAGTGCATTTCCCAAAATGTCAAACTATCCCCTTAACCCACATGTTTGAAAAGGAAACCTGATCAGCTTAAGCGTATCTTGAAACACCATTTTCTTTTAGTTCCATGGAGCTCCAGATTTCTATGAAGTGATGCTGAAGAACCTCAACATAGTCTTCACCACTCTCTTCTCTCTGGAATGTATCCTCAAGATTATTGCTTTTGGTCCTCTGGTGGGTAACATTTATAAAGCAACTTCAGATGTCCTGAATGAGAAATAACAAATCATGATTGCCATCTGTTGTTTCTCAGAACTACCTAAAGGATGCCTGGAATGTATTTGACTTTGTGACCGTGTTGGGCAGCATCACTGACATCCTGGTGACTGAAATCAATGTAAGTAAGAACACTGCATCCAAACAACACAGCTGTCACGTTAATGAGCTGGGGCAGGGACAGCATGTACAGCAAGTTTTGTGCAAACAAGCTAACTAGCACGCATCAGTAATGACAATCACATGGCAGCAGTCCAGAGAGGCGTACAGCTTCAGATGAGGAGAAAGGGCAGGATTGTGAGCCGGTCCTTTGTTATCATAGAGGGCTGATACAGCAGCTGAGGATGGGTACCTTCTTTGAATCTACCTCAGAGATTAATGTGTGTGTGTTACAGTGGAGCAGTACTCTGCTATGGTCATTGTGTTGTTTGACACTTTCTTTATTCATTCCAGACAGTTCTTCTCTGTGAGCTTACCTGTATACGTGTGTGTTGTGGGGTAGACTTTGACTTTTTTACATGTGTATATGTTGAGCTGTATCAGTTTATGTTGTGCAATATGACTGTTCCTGTTCTCTCGCCTCTCCCTCCTTTGTCTTTCTTTCTTTATCTTGATCTGCTCTCTGTCCCCCCCACCTCCTGCTCCATATATTTCTCTGTCTTTTTCTCCCTCTACATTTTCATCTTGTTGATTGTCATCACCGGTGTTGCCATGCCCTGATCCCAAACACCACCAGACAACGGTGAGTGATTTTTCTGTTGACATTTTTTTAGCTCACCTACTGTTTTGTGGATTAATAAAGTAATCTATCTATCTATCTATCTATCTATCTATCTATCTATCTATCTATCTATCTATCTATCTATCTATCTTTTATTAAATAGGTAAAATGTTACGGTCTAATGAGTTAAAGGAGTAATGCAATAATTTTTCTACTGTGCTTTGAGAACTTGTGAGAGATGAAAATAAGCATGGTCAAACTTTGATGCAGTGCATGCCCAGATACCCTGACTTACACCTTGTCAAACAGGTCCTGTTACATCTCACACAAGTCCCCGAGTAACTTTTATGTAATATGCACAAAATAATTTACATTTCTGAAGCATGTTCAATGAAGCATAAGTCTGAACTGAATGTGGCTATTTAACATAATGGTTGAAGCACCACACGGTTCCATACACACACACACACACACACACACACACATGTAAGCATGCACACACACACATGCACACACACACACACACACACACAGAAGAGGGATTTCACATAGCTCACTCTAAAAAGAGAAAACTGAACCAAAACCAGTATGTCTTATATGTTCTCATATGTTCTGAGACTGTGGTGATTGTTTCAAAGCGGTGATGTGAAGCGCCACTAAGAGACGAAGCAGCAAACATACCCACTCAAATCTGAACATGCCATGGTCACTGTCTCCTGACATTATTCAAACAAAATATTGTTTTCTGGCACACCAATGAGCACCTACACATGTGTATGAGGATCTCCCTGACACCTTTCAGTCCAAATTTAAAATCCTGGCAGGACAAGCTAGAGCTCACTGTGCTTACTGAACAAAGAAAGTGGAAGGAAGGGACATTAGAGGGAGAGAAAAAGGAAAGGAGGTGTTAAAAGTGCTCTGTTGTTAAGGTGTGCTGAGACTGTTTATTATAAACTTGGTTGAGACTGTTAAGGTGTGAAGTGGAGTTTTTGAAAAAAAAACAAAGAAGAAAGGAAACTCAAGGTAATTTTTTAATTTTATTTAATTTTATTTTTTCTAAAATCAAGCACCTTAAGAGATAAACTTTTTAAAAGCTCTCTGTTATGTTTTTTTATGTTTGAAAACGCAGCCCTTATTTGACTTGAAATGGCTCTAACCTTGTGGCTCTGTTCCGTTCTCTGTTATGTCACATGTAGTAAACCTTATGGCTGAATGATAAAAAAAATCATCACTTAACAGAATGATGGAGACAGAAATGTAACGGATTCTCTGTGTGCAAAGGCCTTATTCCTTATTATGGTTTAAGCTTTTTACACCTGAAGATAATAACCCCAGTTTCATTTGTAGCCTGATGACATAATCAGGGTTACTTTCTCAGTCATCCCTAACCCTAACTGATAAATCTCCTCCAGAGCCACATACAAATGTTTTCTGATGTGGAAATGTTGAGAGGAGTTGCCCTTTAGGGCACACAGCAGGAGATGGATTTGTTTCCGGCATGTCATCACGTCATAAACGTTTCAGAGCAGACACTAGCAGTCATGTTCAGTGGTTTGCCAATATTCCACAGGTTTTCTTTCTTTCTTCTTCTCGTGTGTGTGTGTGTGTGTGTGTGTGTGTGTGTGTGTGTGTGTGTGTGTGTGTGTGTGTGTGTGTGTGTGTGCTGTCTGCTCTATTTCACATTTTTGTGATAAAATTCCCCACAGACAGTGTGTCCTGACTGAGCCTAAGCAGAGGGACAGTAACACCAAGCAGGAGTTTTGTTATCACCTCTGCTCTAGAAGAGAGAAAATCTTAACACCTTAACACAGGATTAGATTACTAAAGAATCATAGTCCAGATGTATAAATAATGTTTCAAATTTACAAATGCAGAAACAAGCTGGAGGTTAGTTCAATGAATGAGTGAATACCTCAATAAACTGGAATGGCACTCAGTAGAGTGTATAACTCCACCAAGGCCCAACAGTTGTCTTTAATTCAATCAAGCATAATCTAATACCAAACTCCATAGCCTGGTATTACTCTACATTTTAAACCACCAGTAATTGCTTCACCATAATTTAAGATCACCAGATCTAAGATCTCCATCAAATTGTACTCATTCATAGATACCAGCCACCTGAATACACCTGATTTCTTTCATCAAGATCTGTATATTAATCCCTGAGAAATTAATGAAAATGTCAAAAAATGCCCCCTTTTGCAATGTAAAAGCAAAACATCCTGGAACCGCACTTATTTGGATCCCCGTCAAAAGTCATTGAGGTCTATTCTGGGCCAAGTTTTTGTGTAATCCTGATGACAAACAAACAGACAGGGGTGAAAACATGAGCTCCTTGGCTTGGCTTTAATGAAATATAGTTACACTTTGTGCCTTGTATGTTTCTGTTCATGCATTCTTGTTAAAGGGGATCAACATGTCACCACTGTGATCATTTGTGTCCAGCTGTGGTGACTTTTAAAACAGTTCATCCCTGTGATACGGGTGTGTGAAGAGGGTCTTTGGTTGGTAAGTGCTTGATGTCCCGTCTGTGTCTAACAGGACAGGCTGCTGAACTTGAGTTTCCTGAGGCTGTTCAGAGCTGCTCGACTCATCAAGCTGCTGAGGCAGGGCTACACTATCCGCATCCTGCTGTGGACCTTTGTCCAGTCCTTCAAGGTGCTCACACACATCATTACATGTGCACAAACATTCTGCACATATACTAGCATCTATTTACATGCACATGTGCTATTTTACTTTCATGCAAGCACAAATAGTAACTACGTGCACACACAAAGTCAAACATCCAGGATGGAATAATTGAAAGTGGATATTAATAATTCAGTGTGTTTTGATTTCCTGTTGTTTCCTTTAGGCCCTGCCTTATGTTTGCCTGCTGATTGCTATGCTGTTCTTCATTTATGCCATCATTGGGATGCAGGTGGGTGTGTTCATAGAGGCCATGATATTCAGACTGCGGTTCACCATTTGGATGTTGCAACCTGATCGTGAAAAACATGAAGTGCATATTGCTGAGACAGTAGAAATCCATTTCCCTCACTGTGTCTCTTCTTCAGGTGTTTGGCAACATTGATCTGAATGAAGACACAGCTATCAATCACCACAACAACTTCCGCACTTTCCTCCAAGCTCTCATGCTGCTGTTCAGGTATAAGAAATGTTATGATATAAATCTCATGAGCACATTAGATCACATTGACCAAATACAGACAGTTTTTGCATAAAAATGTAATCACTTGGACTTCAAGATTAACAGACAGCCCAGTAGGTAATTAGCACCAAAACCACATTAGGTTGGACCTCATCTAGATGATATCCTAGCTGCTATAGTGATCACATGGAAAGGCATAAACATGCTAATGGTAGTCAGTCAGGCAGAGGTGTGGAGTTCAGAAAACATGGACACTGTCACCTCCTTACACATCTATAACTATTGAATTATTCACAGTCAGACAATCCAACTGAACTGTAAGACTCTTCAAGACAAGGGAGCGGAGGGGGGTAATACATGAAAGGTCTAAGAAACTGGACTTTAGAGGCAGAAGTAGTGGTGTGTGGGGGGGCTAACACAGGTCCTCACCATCAAAGTCTATGGCAGCACGAATAGCATGTTCCTCAAGAGTTCCTCAAGTATTATCAACAAAATACGCTACTGTCAAAGGTGTATCACTAGGCATGCATAGTTATACATTATTATGTATTACTGGATAATTATTACTGATGCATTATTGCTTAAGCATGACATTATAATCTTGTAGCTAGTTGCCATGAAGCCAATTTTAACCAATTTTTATTCTGTTGGGTAGTTTAACCTATAACAGTCATCATATTTTATAAGATGGTCATGTGTTTTGTATATAACATTTAAATCTGCTAAGTTACTAATACACTACACCAGTAAAACTGTCAAATAAAGACAGTTGAGTAAATTTTATTCCAAAATGGAAATAACCAAGTAAAGATCAAGTCGTTCCGGACAAGCACCATCCGTGTGCTATTAATGACAAACACACAGTCTATAGACAAGAGTCTATTACAGTCGAGTTCAATTTTAAATGCACATGCTGCACAGCTAAAGGAAGGGTAACTTCGGATGACTGTGGCCTAGGAGGCAGAATGGTTTGTCCATTTATTAGTGGTTTGATCCACGGCTCCAGTTGCATGTCAAAGTATCCTTGGGCGAGACATTGAACCGCAAAACTGCTCCTGATCACTGACTGTGTGAGTAAATGAGTGAATGGCTGAGGATGGAAATATCATGAGCGCTTTGTGTAGGAAGCGCTGCATCGCTCCTGATGAGCAGGTCAACACCTAGCATAGCAGCCTCTGCCATCAGTGTATGAATGTGTGTGTAAATGGCTTAATGTGTCAAGTGTTGTAAAGTGCTTTGAGTACTTGGTAGTAGAATAGCACTATGTAGATGTCCAGTCCATATAGTCCATATATACTATATACATGTATCTTTTTCCCTAGTCCATATAAATGCTAGTGCTTTCATTGCTTAAATAATTGCTCTTTTATCTGGAGTATTGAACTTGATTGGCAGCACTCTCCATTCTTGATCCCAGCCTCATGTTTACAAGATGATACAAATTGGCTGAGAATAAGTGAGTATGAGGAACACGTAGATCGCTCTAATATTCCTACTCTTTTGCCACATAGTTGTTGTTCAGCGAGCCATTAATTTGATCTGGCCTCAAGAGGACTGCTGCCTCACTGTAACAGGAAGCAGGAACAAGCTCCAGTGAACAGTGAAACATTCTCAAACACTGAGCACAGCTGTTCTCTAGATTTTTTGTGAGTTGTATTGTAACAGTTCGACACCAGAAGCATCTTCATCAGAGTCAAATAACAGTAACTCATATCCTCTAAAAAAATTAGGACCTAATCCAGTACAGGCTGGAGGAATGGGGAGGGGGCAATCAGTTAGAAGTGGAAAGAATTCACAGTAAGACAGGTTTACTTGTTCAGTTAAAATACACAGATGACCATATGATCATAAGTAACATCAATAAGCAAACACAAATATCACAGTAACGGAAAAACTTTTTAACAATAGAAAACCTTCCATCCTTTTAATCGACCTCCTTTCAATAAGGATGAAATCCAGTCCAGGATGGAAAAATAAGCAGGAGCCAATGAACTGGATGTGTATGGGGTAATAAATCATAAACAGCAAACTACAATTCAAGATTAAAGTACCACAATAATAATAGATGTATATTAACTCAGTTTTTATTTATTCATTTATTTATTTATTTATTTATTTATTTATGGTTTGTTTATTGGATATTTGGCTGTGGCCAAATTGTTTCTTTTCTTGAAATGAAATTAAATGAAATATTAATTTCATTTGCATCTCTAAATCCAAGTGACACTGCAGATTTCAGAGACATAGCCCAACACCCTTACTTGGTTTCACATTGATTCCAACATTATTTGAATTTTAATTTCATCAATAAAGCATTGAAGGCCCTGAAAACATTTTTCTGAATCAGCTTCTTACTGTGAGCTTCGAGGTTGTGCATGATCACACAATGTTCTGCAAAGTTTTACTTGTTTCAAATGTTCTGTTTTCTGTGTTTTTGCCTATGCTCTTTGTACTGATTTAAGGTGGGTGGGCTCTGTTGGAAGAAGATGTAGTAGGCGTGGTAGCACGAATCATAACTTTGTGTCTTTGAATCCAAATCTGTTAGCAATTGGTGGGTTGTTTGCTCATTGTGAGGCTAATGTCCAATGTAATCAAACCTCACCAACACAGTGCTGATGAAACAGACAAACTGAGTCTTAAAGTGTATAACTTAAAAATTGCTTGTTATAGAAAAGTATTTCAAGATTTGAAACCAGGTTTTCAGAGGCTTTAAGTAATAAATTGGTAAATCAACACAAAACAATTTTAAATTTAGCTTCAAGCACAATTATGAACATGTTTAATTCAACACACAGTCTACAAACAGCACAGAATTCACATGTGTGTGTTTAATGTTGTTGAAGCTGAACTACCATCCTGCTCAACTCTGCTAGCCCTTTATGTCTCTGTTTCTCTGTGTTATTATGTGTATCAGGAGCGCAACTGGCGAAGCCTGGCACGAGATCATGTTATCATGTTTGAGTCACCGAGCCTGTGACGAGCGATCAGGGTCCCATGGCAAAGAGTGTGGCAGTGATTTTGCCTACTTCTACTTTGTCTCCTTTATCTTCCTCTGCTCCTTCCTGGTCAGTACTGAAACACACCTGATTGTAGCCACTGTAACTTTTGGCCTGTGATTGATTTTGTCACATGTGACTGTTGGGTCACATTGAGAGAAAGTAGTGCACCAGAAAGTAACACAGCAACGTTCATCCAGCTGTCCTTAACAAATAGGTGCCAGCCAGAAACATGTTAGCGCTAGCCAGGCACAGTATCGCTTCAAGCTAGCTGCCTAACTAAAGCTAAATCTGTAATTTGTTTGTGCAGATCATGCCTGTTATATGAAGAACTTTATATTCCAAAAGATCAGGATGGTGAACACAGCTTAAATGCATCGATGCTATTCCTGTAGATAACCTGATGCAGCAGATGGTTTGTTCTACAGAAACATCTGGGAAGGTGCTGCTAGAAACTGTTTGGAAAAGGGCAGCCACTTTCAAAAAATACCTTGCAGGTGATTGGACAAAACATCTGTCTACCACAGGCTTACTTCCACCAAGCAAATCAACAGTGGGATAGCGCTACCACCAGCAGAGCCAATCAAACTCGTACTGAAGCCAGTTAAGAGAAGAGTGAAAACATCTTCAATTAAATATTCTCTCCAGCTCTGATATAACTGACGCTGTAGCAGCTACACTAGCATCTTTAGCAGTGGCTATTTTAAAATGAACAGTTACTTCTCTGGCTGTGGGTTACATCTAAACTACCCCTGTAGCTGCAAGTAGTTACTCATAAGATGCTGACTGATCTGAACAACTGTGGTTCAGAGACAAGTGCATAGCTTAAAGCCTGGCGAGATGGATTTGCGAGATGGCATGATCATGTGATCTTGTGAATCCATCTGCCCCGCAAGGTAATGCTGCAAACGCTTCAACTGTTCAACCACTCAAAGGTCAGCAGTGTGAAGACAGCTTAGAGTCTGGTTTTGATTCACCAAAGTTGACTTTGACATAAGAGATTTTTGCAGATTCTAAAGCAGCTGAGTTGATCATCCCAGTGCTAGATTTATATTCAGAATTTCAAAATGATTGTTTTAGTTGCCTGTGTGAGCAGGCCAAACCACAGACTTAACTCTACTGATGTCTGTGTTCCAGATGCTGAACCTGTTTGTGGCTGTCATAATGGATAACTTTGAGTACTTAACAAGAGACTCCTCCATCCTGGGGCCTCATCACCTCGATGAGTTCATCCGGGTTTGGGCCGAGTATGACCCGGCTGCATGGTATGTTCAAGCCTCCCCTATGGGCCCCAAAGAATAGCAAACAAAGTAAAGTGGAGGGAATAGATACCCTAACTTTACTCCTCTCTTTCCCGTTTGTGACTAAGGTGACTGAATGAGGTCTTGTACTCCTTGACCTTGTCCCTATACCTTGTTGTATGCAGTCAGCCCACTGATAAATATTGTTTTATTTTAAGCTGTCCTCAACGTTTGTTTATTTATGTGCTTGTTCTTTTCCACAGCGGACGGATTTCCTATAAGGATATGTACAATTTGTTACGTGTTATCTCACCCCCCCTTGGCTTAGGGAAGAACTGCCCTAATAGGGTAGCATACAAGGTTTGCAAATACCAGACATTTCCGTCACTAGGGTGCTTTGTGTACCTCTATGCCAAGAGACTTTTAACTGAATGGCTGTGCACCAATGAAATCGCCTTTACACTAGCACCCGTCCCTCCAAACTGACTGGCTTTGGTTGATGATGCCGGAGAGGAAACAAAGCTTTCAAAGCCACGGCATTGTCCCAACATGCCGCCTGCCATGCCTTCTTTCTCCTGTCTGTAATGTTTAGACTGCAGACACCTTTTACTTCCCATTTCTATCAGATTAAACCCTCAAAAGGCTTGAAAGAAATGTGATCACCACATTCAGATCTTTAAAACATCTGAATCAGATCAAAAGCTTTATGAAGAATGTGGTATTATCTTTTTATGAAGACATCTGCCAGAGAACAGCCAGGCTATGAGTGAAAGCCCCTGACAAATCATTGGGCTGGCATTGAAACCTTTGTCTCCGTGCACCTTGGTTGAAGTACCAGTGGGATGTCTGCTAGCATGCTGAGGCAGACATCCCCGTTACAATGCTGTCATTTCTCTTCCCTCCCATCAGCATCCCGTGTGTTGGGTCAACCCATCCTTCCCTCTTCTCTCCCCTCCTCCTCCTAACCCTCTCCCACCAAACTCACTCTTTATCATCCCATGTTTCCTGTCAGGGATCCAGAGCTCCACAGTGATGCATCCCTGTGCCCCAACACAGTGGCCGAGGATGACATCCACCTTACATCTCACTCGAGGAAATCTATTAACAGATTTCTTTTTTTCCTTTCCATTATTATCTTGTTTTGTTGATTTCTTCCCTTTGTTCCTCTCCTCCTTCTCTAACTCCCCATCCTTCTCTGTTTGGGTTATGTTTATTTTATTTTTTTTATTTCCTACCCTGTCAAGTGGCCGTATCAAGTACCTCGATATGTATCAGATGCTGCTCCACATGTCCCCACCCTTAGGTTTGGGAAAGAAATGTCCGCCAAGAGTCGCTTACAAGGTAGACCCTCCTCTTCCTCCACCTTCTTCCCTGTGTTCGACAACCTTTCTCCCATTGGCGTGAACTCAAGCCAATGTCTGTGCTCTGCAGTGTTCCCTCGTTTGTTTTGCTAGCGCTCCTATATTTTTGGTGTAAGCCCCTACCTCATTTCTATTGTCTTTACTGTTTCTTTGAGCATAGCTGCTTGCGTTGGCTAATACCCATCACTAATGATAATGACATAGAGCTTAACTGAGAGGACTTAAAGTCATGTTAATTGAAATATATTATGTTTAAGGAGGAAATTTGTCACTTTATGTCACTATTCCTTTGAATGATACGCTTTAGTTGGGGTTTCATTTTGTGGAGCAGTGTGTGTGTGTGTTTGTGTGTGTGTGTTTGTGTGTGCTCAGGTGTGTGTGTGTGTGTGTGTGTGTGTGTGCGTGAGTGCGTGCGTGCAGCTTCTGTTGCTTCTCTGTGGGAGTAATACTTTCTATGTGTGCTTTTCACTTTGTGAGTTTGTCTCTGCTGCCCATCCCCTGTCATTCCTTCTCTCATCTCATCTCGTCTATCCACTGTTGGAGATATTTGTGTTTGCCTGTGTGTTTGTTTGAGTGTCAGAATGTAAGTGCTGCACAGCATTGACAAAATTATGTCAGTGTGAATTTTATTTTATCTTTTGCCGAATATTGTTTGAGGTAAATGAAAAATAGACCAAATTTCCACAAGATATTAACATGTGATCCAATCTCAATATCTTCTCTGAATTGATGTTAATGCAGGTGTCAGTGCACACAGAGCATTGTGATCATCATCATCAACATCTGGCTTACATTGTGATCAGATCTCAGCCAGGTGTAGGGCTGGGCCTTAATTAGTAGTATTTTTTAGGTAATGTTAGATATTGTAGACTGTATAAAAAGCACTGAATAAATGCTTGAACAAAATCAAATATTATAATATCTTGACAAAATACTTCAATAACGATATTGCAACAATATTGTGGGGATGACTATTGGTACTAAAATATGAACACAGTCAGATTTCTGATCAATAATCATCAGTAATGTGGATATAATGACTAAGTGGGTAAAGGCAAGTATTAGAACAAGTAGAACTGTCTGGTAAGTTCAGAAATTGACATCACTTTTCTGCAATGAGCCTTTATAACCAGGAAAGACAACACTTATGTAATATCACCATATCCAGAAACTAAGACATGCCATATCACAATAATGCTATTATATAAATATGTTGCCTTGCACTAGCCAGGAGTAAATTACATTTGTAGAATGTGACCACATGCAAAATCAGTTCAATGAAGAAAAGGTCACTTACAGTATCTCAGCCTCTGCCTTGCCATCTCCATGTTTTCTTCAAAAAACTACAGACTTCTTTAGGAATTAAAAAATGAGTTCGTACAGCAGCAGCATCTTGGGAGACTCTTGTGCTGGGGACCTCAGGCTTCCACTTTTTGGGAACAGTATGACAGTTAGATTACCATGAAAAAAACTGACCAATCAATGATTAAGGTTCAATGTTCATTTTGTTGTCGAGGAAAAGGTTTGTTTGTGACGTTCAGAAAAGTGGGTTCATCATCTCACAATCTTTCTGTCTGTAATGATATGGAAGTGCATCTTTTTGGGCCAGTGTTTATTGCCTTCATGTTAGGTGTTAGTTAGTTGTAATGTTAGTTGACAAGTCCAGCAGCTCCAGCTACCTAATAAGGCTTGTTGAGAGCTACACACAATGTAAGCTAAATCAAGATGATAATACCAGGTGTAAATACAGAGAAATCATATAATGTCCATATGGGCACAATGTCGCACGTCCACAATTTTTATGTCAGGCTGTAAAAATATTTGTAATTAAGACC
The DNA here is from genome assembly GCF_040436345.1 of Pagrus major. Taxonomy (NCBI): domain Eukaryota; kingdom Metazoa; phylum Chordata; class Actinopteri; order Spariformes; family Sparidae; genus Pagrus; species Pagrus major. Next base: position 2,855,893 of record NC_133219.1, on the reverse strand, counting down.
TGGTTTAGATATTCTACACTCGTCTTTTACAATTTCAAATGTTTCTGCTGTCTTTCTGAGTGATTGTAAAGCCTGTGGTTGTGTGCGTATGTACTATGTGTTAATTGAGTGTGTGACCACGTGCAAATTAGCGTGGTTGTACGCGTATGTGTTTGCCCCTCAGCTCTCCATCCCCGTCTCATTCTGAATCTGGTCTTTCTTACTTTCTGCACTGCCACTGATAGCACATGTAGGTGAATGCTTTTTGTGTTCAGGGGAGCTCAACTCTTACAGCAACAATCCCACAGCATTCTGTAAGCATCTAGTGGTGTCATTAGTCTTACCTGAACCAAGTCTTCCTGCTAAGGCTGCCTAAGCTTGGTGGAATGGACACTCTTTTTTGCTAGCTGCCACTGTACATGTAGAGCATACCCAACTTTCCTCAACTCCAAGTTGATGATTGTTAGGATGGCAACCACAGAGTCGAGCTCCTGCGACTGTCGAGGCACCTTCATGGTTATGCGTTACATGCCTTCTCTCACCTTTATTTCGGTCAATGTCAGTCTTGCACCAGTGCACTTTGACATGCAGCGTAGTGCATACTGTAGCCAATAGCAGTGAATGTGAATGTCTAGTTTGTCTCCTCTGTACGTACTTGTAGAGAAGGCTTTTTGTGTGCTGAACTGAGACTCAGTTACATTTTACCAATATGGCCAAACTTGCACATATTCAATAAAACTTAGCAAAGCACATTCAAGGTACTTTATGCTAGGAGAGTGAATCAATAGAAAGTATTGGATCACAGCAGCACACAGATTGATTTCTCTGGGTGAATTGTATGTTCTGATTGGGCTATTTGTAATCACTCAGTGACCTAACATCTCTCTGTCACCACTCATCTCCTCTCCACAGCGCCTTGTCAAAATGAACATGCCCATCGCTGATGACAACACCGTCCACTTCACCTCCACCTTGATGGCCCTGATTCGCACAGCTCTGGAGATCAAACTGGCATCAGGTCAGAGAAACACACCACACCTCGTTGAAATAGAAGAGAAGAAAAGTTTGTATAACAGACTAATGTAAAGGCCTTCTCTCTGGTTCAATCACTGGGACAGATACATTTTTTTACACAATTAAAAAAATATCTTTGCCTACGGTGGTCACTGAAAATGTGAAAAATGTGAAAGCCATTCTCCAGAGCCGGTGTTTGGTTTGTCCGTTCTGGGCTACTGTAGAAACATGGCAGTGAGATATGATTGACATCATATATTGGTGTCTTAGGTGTCTGGTTTAGACAGATTGTTAGAGATGCATTTTAACCCAAATAACTGATACAATGAAGTAAAATGATGAATGACAAATTTCTCAATGTCAAACCACATTGTAATATTATGTGAAATGTCAGAGTGACATTTCACATAATATTATCACATATTGATGTGTTCAAAAAGCCAGCTGCTATTTATTGTTCTCAGAGCTGGAAATGGGCAAATGTGACTCCCAGTTGGACTCATTAGAAGGTTTTGTGCTGTCTGCTGGATTCTCTTGCCTGGCTTCACTGCCTCTATCTGCACTTTTAATGAGGAATTCTCACTGTGCCTCATCTCAGGAACAACTTATTACCGCTTTACTTGCTTTGTGTTGTGAATTTAGAATGAACCACCTTTTTCTATCTCTTTGTAAATCACAGTATATGGTGCTGTGACTGGCAGTTGATCTAAGTGTTTTAAGAGGTTAAACGTCTCTCTCTCTCTCTCTGTGTGGATTTCCAGGAATGGTAGCCCAGCGATTATCTGATGCAGAGTTAAAGAAGGAGTTGTCCACAGTGTGGCCCAGCCTCTCTCAAAAGACCATGGACCTGCTGGTGACGCCACATAAAGGTAAGCATCTCACCATTATCTACCTTCTGTGTTACACAATCGCAGAAATAGCTTTTTCTCCTTGTCACAGCCTGGGTGTTCAGGAGATGGAAAAGTGGGTGACACACTGTTTCAGAGATTATGTAAAGTAACTTATTTATCAAAAGTAACTGAATTATGTACAGGACAACATCAGAAGGTATGGGATGGTGTCAGCAGTGTTTATTTTTATCACATTGTGAAATCCTTCACTACAAGTATTTTCTTTCACTGTGGACTAACTTAATAATTAAACAATGATGTCTTAATGTGAAAGTTCAACTATAAATTTTCACACCCTAACTAACTCAGCTAGCTTAGCTCAAACTAGCTCATATTCATAAAGGAGAGTTCATCATTAAGTAAATCGCCTGAACGCCTCTGAGTTATTACCATGGTGACAGTATGTAATGAGATATTATGGCTGCTTTTCTCTTATACAAGGTTCTTTGGAGTTGCCGTGTCAAAGCCATTGACTTATAACCTCATTTAGAAAAAACATTTTTTTAATCATATCAGGTCACAGTTGAGGGCTGAAGCCAACACAGAAATGCCAAGATACAAGAGCCAAAGTCATGACGTCATGTCAGAGCTAGCTTCTGTAGGTTCTTTAACTGAATACACATTTGTGAAAACTGAGACTGTAACTGAATGCAAATAAAGAAAAAGTGGTGTAACAGCCAAAACTAACAAACCAATTGCAAATATTGGCTAAAACTACCCTATTCTGAATTATAAAACATAGAACTACAGCTAATGTTATGTAAACCATCATATATATTTTCTATGTATCTCTCATGCAATTATCAAATATCTACTGTACTTTTAACCAACATCAGAGACCTCTGGAGCATTTTTAAGATGCAAGAAATGTGATAAATGGCTTTTATTGTTGTGAGCAGAAGTAAAAGTGAAAGATTTCTACTTATAGCAGTCTGATAAATGGTGGCCTGGGTCAGTATTTGTGTGTCCATCAGCATAGTGCTTGTAAAGACAAGAATTACTGTGCAGTTGTGGGCTTTGCTATTGCTGCCACCTTTTGGTGAGAATTGTGTTCACCACCTAACTACACAAAGGCATTTCCATTCAAATCTGTCCAAATGCTCGTTTTGTTTACCCTAAAACTTTATTTTAAATATGGACTGGGAATTTATCTAATCACTCACTGTAAGAAGTTCCTTTTATTTAAACTAAACCACGAGGAAGACAGGCAGGCAAACAGAGATGGATTGACGAGAGAGGAATGAGTCAGCAGAATCTCCTCTCCTCTCCTCTCCTCTCCTCCCCTCCTCACCCCTCCTCTCCCCTTCCCTCCCCTCTCCTCCCCTCCCCTCCCCTCTCCTCTCCTCTCCTCCCCTCTCCTCTCCTCTCCTCTCCCCTCCCCTCCCCTCTCCTCTCCTCACCCCTCCCCTCCCCTCCTCACCCCTCTCCTCTCCTCTCCTCTCCTCTCCTCTCCTCTCCTCTCCTCTCCTCTCCTCTCCTTTTTCCTGTCTTCTTTCTTCACATAATTTCTTCTCAGCCAATGAACTGACAGTAGGGAAGGTTTATGCGGCCCTGATGATCTTCGACTACTACAAGCAGAACCGAGCGAAGAGGCTGCAGCAGCAGCAGCAACAGAGTGCGTCAGGCTCCCAGGTACAACATGCACACCAAACATGCCTGCACACTACACACTATACATACATACACACACACACACACACACACACACATGCACACACACACACATACACACACACACAGACATGCACTGAAGCACACACACATTTGATGCAATACTGCAAACCTTTTTGCATGCAGCCACATAAATTATGCACACTTTCACTGTTTGCCTGCATGTATACACACATGCAAAGACGGTACTTTTGTATCCACTAGTCATTAACTAGTGGATTACAAAATCTTTCTACTGCTTTCCCAATGGAATGTTCTCAGAGTAAAAGCACCGAGCTGATATTAAAGGCACATGTACCAGTCACAGCCAAAAGTGAATCTGCATTTGGCTGTTGCTGGGGGTTATTGCAACCTTGCACATCTACTGCACAGGTGCATGTTTGTTTCCGCACACAAACACTCACAAAGATAAGCACACATGTACTACATATAAGCATGACTGCAAGAAATGAATATTCTGGCCCAAGTCTCCACATCTGGGTTGGCACTGAGCCCCCGCTGTCAGACCTGGATCCAACAATATTCTGCCTGCTGCCTCTGAATGTCTTCAGCATGTTGCCATCCGTCTCTCCTCCACAGTGCCAGGTCAGGGCTCTGTTTAAGCCATTGCTGCCTCTGACTCACATGCAGGAGAACAATCTGATGTTAAACAGTGAAGAGCCCCCACAGACCAGACCTAGCTCCAACCCCCTCACCAATGGACGCACGCTGTAAGTTCAACACTTCAGGAAACCAAACTTAAGTTAACACATCAAGACTAAAAACTACATCCAATGTGAAAGTGTGACTTTACATCAATCGCGTGCAGCGCTGGCAGGAAGCAGGGCTTTGTAATGCTGAAACTGTACCAGCAGCAAGCGAGATGATGGCCACCTACTGCAGGTAACACGCTTACTAGGGATAAGTACCTCATACAACCCCACATCAAAAGTATCAAACTATCACTTTAAGGTTGAAAATTGATTCCATTTTAGTGCCTGACCCTCTAAGTCCTCCCCCCTGAAGGACCAGTCTGCTCTGATTGGGCAGCTCTCACAGCAGGGTTCCACATCAGCTCTGGCAGTGTTTTTGTAACCACGGCTGTGCTATCGAACACTTGTGGCAAAGATATTTAATGGAGGCAGATATTTTACTGTGTTACAATAAACTTTGTCTAAAATGGCATCAGTGCACTGTAACAGTAAACATCACTGGGAATGTAATAATTATAATTACTAGAAGAACCTTTTTCTGCATTATAATCTCAAAAATTTAGTATAATGCTGGACAACATATACACATATACCGGTATATCTGTGATCAAGCCTCATCAGGCTGTACTTTCTACAATATGGGACCTTTAAGAATAAAGACTAAGACTGAGGATCAGAGTTGCTGAGAAAATGGCACTGCACAAATGTGCACTGTGGTTTTCATTGAATTTGTGGTTGGATTCTGTGTGTATTCAGTGCCTGATTTACTAAGATGGCAGCAGCAGAATGTAATCAACCTCTGTCAACGTGTCTCCCCTATAGTTTACATGACCTTCTCTTAAACAATTTTGTGATGAAGAGAAAGACACATTCTGCAAAAACTCTCACACAAATAACACGCAGACTGCGACTCCAGTCTGCTGCATCTGTTTGATATATATACAGTACATGTGTACATGAAAACTACTACTGTGACTGTACTGCCTGACCTATTTGTGTTTTGTCCACCATGTTTTCAATGATATCAGTATGTGTTGAATAATACTTCAATAATCCTCTCTTCTTCAGTAAACACCAAACAGATTTATATTTTGGATCTGTTTAATAACCACTGATAATTCATGACATATCAATATAGTGTTGCCTTGTTGAAACGAAAAACAACAGGTTTAATTGTACTCTGAACTATAGATCAGTGTGAACACTGGAGGACTCTGCAGCAGGATCACTGTGACATAAATCTGCCTGAACAGTAGCAAAGTAGCTAGTGGTGAGCTAGTTCCCACCCTGAACTGGAATCTGGAAGGAGACCTTCTCAAATCACATCATGTTTAATACATGGGTGTTGATTCCACGTATGTCTGCCATACTGCATGTATATCTTGCGCATTTATTTTTATACTTATACTAACATATTGTATAATGGGTGTAGAGATGGGCTAGGTCAAAGTTAACTGGGCTTGTTTTAGACTCTTAAAGGCATTTCACCTCAAATCAGAAAAGCTTCTTCAGTTCTGACTAGAGCAGAATCAGAGGCTTTTAACCTCTTTGGATGTTCATACATATGCTGTAACACTTCCTTTTTATGTGCAGTGCACTACATTATTATGTATTATTTTATTGTTGGGTATTTTATTAGTTTATTCTATTTTTCCAGCATCATTATTTTATTGTGTTGTATTGTTTATCTTGTCTTTCCTGTATATAGCACTGTAAAATTATTGTTATTTTAAGTAGGAGTAGTGGTAGTAGTAGTAGTAGTACTAATCACAGTAGTAGTAGCAGTGGTAGTCGTAGTACTTGTGGTAGTAGCAGTAGTTGAGGTAGTAGTAGTAGTACTAATCATAGTAGTAGTAGCAGTGGTAGTCGTAGTACTTGTGGTAGTAGCAGTAGTTGAGGTAGTAGTAGTAGTAGTAGTAGTAGTAGCAGGGGTAGTTGAGGTAGTAGTAGTAGAGGTAGTATCAGAATCAGAATCAGAAATACTTTATTATCCCCGAGGGGAAATTGTTTACGTTACAGCTGCTCCCATTCAAAGTTCAGAATATACAGAAACAATAATAATAATAATAGTAATAATAATAATAATAATAATAATTATATATAAACAAGAACAACAAAAACAAAACAAAGATACAAGAAATGTACACTCCGCTAGAATAAATATACATATACGGAGCAATGAATAATGCCAAAGTTGAAAACTTTGTGTCTGACACTCAGAGCGAGGAATTGAACATTTTGATGGCCACAAGCAGGAATGATTTCCTGTGGCGCATCTTGGTGGGATCAGTCTAGTACTGAATGTACTCCTGTGGCTGACCACCACGTCATGGAGTGGATGGGAGCCATTGTCCAAGATGACATGTAACTTGGACAGCATCCTCCTCTCTGACACCACTGTCAGAGAGTCCAGCTCCACTCCCACAATGTCACTGGCCTTGCGGATCAGTCTGTTCAGTCTTTTTGCGTCGGCTACCCTCAGCCTGCTGCCCCAGCACATAACAGCATAGAGTATAGCACTAGCCACCACAGACTCATAAAACATCCTGAGCATAGTCTGGCAAGGGGGGAATCCACCTGCATCGCTGTCAGCTTCTCACCCAGTAGAGCCGGACGGATGGTGTTGAATGCACTGGAGAAGTCAAAAAACATGACTCTCATGGTGCTCGCTGGTTTGTCCAGGTGGGCGTAGACACGGTTGAGCAGGTAGATGATGGCATCCTCAACTCCAAGTTTGGGCTGATAGGCAAACTGTAGGGGGTCCAAGAGTGGATTGACCAAGGGCCGGAGCTGCTCCAAGACAAGTCTCTCCAGGGTCTTCATGATGTGGGAGGTCAGTGCCACAGGTCTGTAGTCCTTGAAGCCACAGGGACGAGTCATCCTCGGCACAGGGACAAGGCAGGACGTCTTCCACATCACAGGGACATTCTGTAGACTCAGGCTCATGCTGAAGACATGGTGAAGTACTCCACATAGCTGGGGGGCACAGGCTTTGAGCACCCTGGGGCTGACACCATCAGGACCCACAGCCTTGCCAGAGTGGAGTCTCACCAGCTGTTTCCTAACATGGTCAGTTGTGATGCTCACCGTAGAGGTGACAGGTAGGGGAGGGGGAGGTGTAGAGTCAATTGGTTGTAGTGTGTAGTGAGTTTGGAGACCAGGGGAGGAGGAGTGGGGAGGAATCTCATAGGAGGATGAAAGGCTGTAAGGAGGAGGAGGGGGTGGAGAAGGTGGTAGTTGGTAGACAGCAGTGGGATTAATGGCGGTGTTATCAGGGGGTGCAGGGGTCTCAGTATCAAATCTGTTAAAAAACAGATTGAGTTTGTTGGCCCGGTCCACGCTGCTTTCAACTGACCTGAATCCAGTGGTGGTCCTCATTCCTCTCCAGACCTCTCTCGTGTTGTTCTGCTGAAGTTTCCACTCTAGCTTCCTCCTGTAGTTTTCTTTACCCTCCCTGATCTTCACCTTTAGGTGTCCCTGTATTGTTCTCACCTCCTCCCTGTCGCCAGCTCTGAAAGCCATCTTCTTTTCATTGAGGATTTCTTTGATGTCCTGGCATGTTATTTGGGTAACAATGCACAGTCTCAGCTGGAACAGTGAAGTCTACACAAAAGTTGATTTAGTCCGTGATGCACTCTGTGAGCCCATCAATGTCCTCTCCATGCGGCTCACAAAGTGACTGCCAGTCAGTGACCTCAAAACATCCCTGAAGTGTCTCATAAGCTTCCTCTGACCATCTCCTCACTGTCCTTGTGGTCGCAGGCTGGCTCTTCACCAGAGGCACATAACAGGGGTTGAGGTGCACCAGGTTGTACTCTGATCTACCCAGTGGGGGGAGGGGAGAGGAGCTGTATGCATCCTTCATTAGCATACAGCAAGTCCAGGGTCCTCTCCTCTCTTGTAGGACAGTTCACATACTGTGTGAAGTTGGGCAGCACTGTATCCATGGTAACGTGGTTGAAGTCACCCGAGATAGCAATGAATGCACTCGGGTGTTGAGTCTGTAATCGGGATATGGCAGAGTGGATGACGTCACACGCCGACGTCGGGTTGGCAGAGGGAGGAATGTAAACAGTCACCACAACAACATGTGAAAACTCCTGAGGCAGATAATATGGTCGGAGTCCAATGGCAAACGGTTCAATGTCCGGGCAACAGATACGCTCTTTGACGGTAATATGAGCCTGTCAGCCCTAACAGTCTCATAGCCCTCAATGGAAATGTTGTCGTCGGGAATGTCCTGGTGCAGCCATGTCTCCGTAAAGCACATTAAACTACACTCCCGGTACTCCCTCTGACTCCTGGCTAGCGCCGTTATCTCCTCCATCTTGTTAGCTAGCGACTAGCGCTAGCATTGCCCATGATGAGAGAGGGGACAATCGGCTTTAATCTTCTCTTCTCCGTAAGCCTCCGTTGTCTCGACCTTGCTCTTGGATTCCGCTGCTTTATTTCTCCCCTGCAGACTCTGTGTGTCCTTCTCCAGATCTCTTTGGGGATGTCTGTTGATCTGGTTGTAGAGGTAGTAGTAGTAGTAGTAGTCTTAGGGGTAGTAGTAGTAGTAGTAGTCGTAGAGGTAGTAGTAGTCATAGAGGTAGTAGTAGTCGTAGAGGTAGTAGTAGTAGTTGTCGTAGAGGTAGTAGTAGTGGTAGTAGTAATAGTAGTGGTAGTAGTAGTAGTCGTTGAGGTAGTAGTAGCAGTAGTACTTGTACTAGTACTAGTAGTAGTCGTTGAGGTAGTAGTAGTACTAGTACTAGTAGTAGTAATGGTAGTAGTAGTAGTTGAGTACATGGCATGTACAGTACTTTAAGTAAAATATCTCAAAGATGTCTACCACAAGTTTACTTTCCATACAATAGGTTCTAAAAACAGAAAAGTTTGAAATGGCTGTGTTGTAGAAAATATTTTTAGAAATATTACTTCCAGAACGATGTGTAACTTCTTCTTATCATTATTGTTATTATTATTATTATTATTATTATTATTATTATTGTTGTTGATGTTATTGTTATTATTATTAGTAGTAGTAGTAGTAGTAGTAGTAGTAGTAGTTGTAGGAGGAGGAGGAGGAGGAGTTGTATTAGTATTATTATTACAATGCTGAGCTGCGACTGCTGTAACACACAGGCCAGGTCATGATCCCATCAAGGCATCATCTTCCTGTGTGATGGAGAAACCCAAGGAGGCACCCCGAGCTAAGATTAAGAGAAACATGTCCAGGGGCCCTTCAGAGGACACACCAGACACTGCTGTTATTCAGGTACTGTATGTAATTTATCTCCAACATATGCTCTAAATATGAATATTTAACAAGGCACTCATTGTTGCATAGATGTACATCCATTTTATATACAATTTATCCCAAGTATCTCTAGTTCTGACAAATTGTGACAGGCTAAGTCATGTTAGGTGCCAGAATGTTCTAAGGAGGTTAGATATCTGTTAAAAAAGTATTTAAATAAGTGTTATTGTAAACAACTGCTAACTGCAAATGGAAGGCACTCAGTAGAGCACATACAGTCATGGTCAAAAGTTTCCATCCACTTGTAAAGAACATGTTTAACATGTCAGTCTTCAGTTCCAAGGATTTCTACATCTCTAATGTTTCTGTGATGACTGAGTGGAGCACAAACTAATTTGTCACAAAAACATTCATGAAGGTAATGAATTTCTTATAGGTCTTCTGAAAATGTGACCAAAACTGCTGGATCAGAAAATATACATACAGTAATTCTAATATTTGGTTAAATGTCTCTTGTCCATTTTCACCTCAATTAGGTGCTTCTGATTGACATCCACAAGCTTCTGGTCGTCCTCTGGCAGAATTTTTGACCACTCCTCTTGACAGAATCAGTGTAGTTCAACTAAATTTGTTGGCTTCCTGGCACAGACTTGTTTCTTCAGCACAGTCCACATGTTCTCGATGGGGTTCAAGACTGGACTTTGGGAAGACCATTCCAAAACCTAAATTCTAAAAATACAATAAGACAAAATACAAAGTAGCAACTAAAGAGCTAAAACAAAGTGCAACAAAACCAAAGTACAAATCAAATGAGAACTCAAGGAGCGAAAATAAGAAACATACCAACGGGAGACACGAGGAGACACTGGAAGAGACACTGGAGGAGAACACTGGGTGGCATCATAGGGGAAGACAGAATAGTGACACAGGCGGACACAGGCTAACAGGAGCTAACACAAACAAACACAGAGAAAGTCGGAGGAAGACGGAACCACACGGACGGAAATGGGAACGGGACATCACGGAATGAACTGACGAAGACATGAGGGAGAACTAAGACTATATACAGACACATTAATGACAGGACGAGGAACAGGTGGAGAGAGGAGGGACAAGGACAGTTGAGGGAAGGAATGGAAAAACACGGGAAGGAGGAACTGAAAAACTAGACACGACACATGAGGGCAACAATTTCAAAATAAAACAGGAAACCAGAGAACATAAACTGGGATCATAACACAGCTCATGTTGATGTAAAACACACTTGACTGTGGACACTGACGCCTGTCTTCCAGCAGCTTCTAATTCATTGCAGACTTGCTTTTTGCAGGTTTTTTGTTGGCTCTTGACCATCTTGACCAGTTTTCTCTCAGCAGCAGGTGATAGTTTGTGTTTTCTTCCTGATCATGGCAGTGACACAACTGTGCCATGCACTTTATACTTACAAACAGTTGTTACATAGTTGATCTTGGGGCCTGTAACTGCTTTGAAATGGCTCCAAGTGACTTTCCTGACTTGTTCAAATCAATAATGTGCTCTTTCAGATCAATGCTGAGCTCCTTAGACTTTCCCATTGTAGTGTTTGTGGCTAATGGGTGTATCAAACAAGTCCTATTAAAATGGGCCCAGAAAGGTCACCAGCTGTTATCAATCATAATCACTCAGAAGAAGCTAAGAGGCCATGCTACAAAGAAAATTTGATTCACACAACTTTCTTTAATCACCAAAATTAATTATTCAAGTTACTGTATGTATATTTTTGATTTGTTGTAGGAGCAGTTAGGAGGGTCCTACCTGAGGGGCACATGCAGCGGCTAGGCTCATAGGGCACAAGTAAATCTATGATATAAGTAGGAGCAAGACCATGTAGGACTTTAAAAGTAATCGGTTAAAGTTTAAAATCAATTCTATATTTAACAGGTAGCCAGTGTAGCGTTGCAAGGATGGGAGTAATATGGTCATGTCTCTGAACGAGCCAAGTTCTGAACGAGCTGGAGACGGGCAGTAGTCTTTTGGCTGAGCCACGTATACAGGGAGTTACAATAATCCAGGCATGATGAGATGAACGCATGGATTATTTCTGCTCGAGATATTAAGTGTTTAACTTGAGAGACAATGTTCCTAAGTTGGAGAAAGCATGATTGTACTATCGTGGTAATTTGTATGTCAAAACAAAGCTCAGGTCAAGATCACACCCAAATTGTGGGCGTAATGCTGGATGTTGGAGGACAGGTTCCCAAGATTCCTTTTTAAGTAGTATGTGTTCCCTTCCTTCCATCACAGAGACATGAGAGCTGTAGAAATCATTGGAACTGAAGACTGACATGATATACATGTTCTTTAGATGTGGATGGAAACTTTTGACCACGACTCCCCTAAATATACCTGTTTTAAGAGCTGTAACGGGTCGGGTTTGGACCCAATTGCAAGACAGAGTCTTATTTCTCGAGACCAGCAGGCAGGCAGGAAACACAGGAGATATGCAGCTTGAAGGAAGAGCAGCCGAGCAAGCAGATACTCCGGAGCAGACCCGGTGACTGGGGAGGGAGTAACACTCAGAGTCTTAGGAGAGATGAAACCCTACGGAATTATGGCTGGAGACTGCTGTAGCTCAGCCGAGGCGGAAACAGGCAACCAGGAATCTGGCAGGACACAGACGAAACTCGTGGTTGGGAACAGAAGGTGAAGATCTTTACCAGGGAAGAGACGCGGCGGGGAGGTTAGGACAAAGCAGGAATCCGTCTGAGGCAAAACGCTGGAAAGTCCGTCATGAAGGCAAAGAACAATATGGCAATGAGTGAGTGAACCGTAGGAGCTATTATACTGGCTTGGTCGTCTGATGATGGTTCCTCCCCTTCTGAAGATGGACCGTCTTCATCCAAGGGATCAAGGGGATTCCCCGGACCCGCTGAGGTCCTTGTAGGTTGTTCGGGTGCTGCTGATGAAACTCTCTGATGAGACAGGAGTCCAGGATGTGCCGAGCTGGAACCCAGGACCTCTCTTCAGCTCCATAACCCTCCCAGTGGACCAGGTATTGGAGACTCCTTCCTCGCCGTTGGGAGGTGATGAGGTGACGAACGGAGTAGTCCAATGGCAATGATCGATGAATCGAGGGATCGGTGGAGGAGGAGCTGCAGGGACCAGGGGGCTCTGTTGGACCGGCTTGACCATTGAAGCATGGAACGTAGGGTGACACACCGCATAGACTGAGGGAGTTTGAGTCTCACCGCCAATGGATTGATGATCCTTTCTATGGCAAATGGACCTATGAACCTTGGTGTCAGTTTATTGGATTCCATCCGTAGAGGAAGATCACGGGTGTCCAACCTGGTACGTGGGTGCCTGGGAACGATGGCGGTTGGCAGAGGTGGCATAGCATTGAGCGGCACGGAGGAGGGTCAACCATGCTTGGTACCCATGTTCACACTGGAACGGAGATAGCCCCGTGGCGGAGCTGGTCAGCGTGTTGTGTGCGTATTCGTATATAAGTGCCATCTCCATCTCCTGGTTCTTCCGTTCAGTCTGGCCATTGGACTGGGGTGGAAACAGGAGGATAGACTGACCGTAGCCCCAAGCTGCTCACAGAACTCCCTCCCTCCAGAAGACAGAGGCGAACTGGGGTCCTCGGTCTGACACCAAATTAGGGCTGTCAAAACGAACTTCGCTATTCGAATACAATTCGAATTTTTTAAAAAATGAGAAGATTCGAGTGTGGAAACTGACGTTCGAACTTGTGCTTTAGCAACGACGCAAATCAAAGTCAACGTCGTGCGTCGTGACGTTCGGCATTGTTATGCTTACAAGATGGCGGGGAGCAGCGCGCCAACAGACGCAGAGCTGGAAAGCATAACTCCTGAAAACTTAAAAAGTGTTGTGTGGAAAAATTTTGGATTTCCATCAAGAAACGGGAAGATTACATCCAGAGAAACCGTCATTTGCAAGTTATGCTGTAAGTCGTTAAAGTACCACTCGACTACAAGCAACATGAGCGCACACCTCCATTCAATGCATTTTGTTTTGATATGATTTAATTTATTTACTTAATCCATGTGTTAATAGCGGAGCGGTAAGAAAATTGCCTGCTTTATCCATGAACAGTTGTCTTTTTGAGACTTAGGATGTGTGTATTTGAATGATTGAACATCAGCTTCTTCATTAAACATCATTGCTTGAATATTTCTGGCGTTATATCTTATCTATTTATATATACTTATTATACATTTCTGGCCATATCTATATATGTGTATCTGGCCTAATAACATTTCGATTTCCCTTCATGAAGTTTTGTATTGATTTGGTAAAACTTGTTGCAAATGTTACATAACAGATTTGGTTGAAGTGCCCTCTAGTGGACGTGGGACGTAGGCCTAATAATAAGCTGGTATTGGTGTATATGATGATATAATTAAAAAAAAAAAAAAAAAACATTAAAAAAATTCGAATATTATTCGAATATTTAATATAAGAAGCATTACAAATTTGAATATGATTTGAGGGGAGGATTGACAGCCCTACATCACATCGACGGGGAGACCATGAATCTGGAAGATGTGGAGGAGGACCAATCTGGCAGTTTCCTTGGCAGAGGGGAGCTTGGGCAGGGGCACGAAGTGGGCCATTTTGCTGAAACGGTCCACAATGGTGAGGATGGTTGTGTTGCCGTCAGATGGGGGCAGGCCGGTGACGAAGTCCAGGGAACAAGGACGATGTGGTACGGAAAGTGTCTGTAAGAAACCAGCAGGAGCCTGGTGGGATGGCTTGTGCTGGTTGCAGACCAGGCAGGCGTTCACAAACTCCCTAGTGTCTTCTTCAAGGGTTGACCACCAAAACCGCTGAAGAAGGACGTCACAAGTCCTTTGGATCCCCGGGTGACAGGTGAGCTTGGAGGCGTGGGCCCACTGGATGACATCGGACCTCAGGGTTGGGGGAACGAACAGACGCTTAGGGGGGCAAGCACTAGGTCCTGGTTGACCCTTGGTGGCTGATCTCACCCGCTCTTCTACCTCCCACATCAAGACGGTGACTCCACAGGGAATCGGGAGGATGGAGTCTGACCTGGTGGTGGTCTTCTCCCCCCCTTGGAATTGGTGAGATAAGGCATCGGGCTTGATATTGCTGGAACCAGGCCCAGTTGCATAGGTTCAGGAGCCCCGGACGGGAGCCCTGCGGAGGTAGTGGAGCTGCCGGCAGAGGTGAATCTCCGAGGACGGCTTTGAGGTTGATGATCCACTGAGTCCTGCCTCTTCTCCTGTCTCCGAGCCTGGAAACGAAGATCCACTTGGATAGCCAGTCCAATCAGCTCGTCCAGCGTTGGTGGTATATAATGGGAGACCAGCTCATCTTTGATGTAATCTGCCAGGCCATGAAGAAAAGCGTTGCAGAGGGCCGAGGAGTTCCAGTCACTCCGACGGGCCTTGGTGCAAAAGTCTTTAGAGAAATCAGCCACCGACTGATGTCCCTGGCGTAGGCTCATCAGACCTCGTGCTGTCTCTGACCCAGAATCTCCCAGACCAAAAACCTTGTGGAGCTCCTGGGCAAATGTCTGGAAGGAGGCGCAGGCGGGAGTCTGTCTCTCCCACTCGGCGGTCCCCCAGAGGTGAGCCCTCCCCGTCAGGTGATTTATAGCAAATGTTACCTTAGCATCCTCTGAGGCGAAGGTGTGGGGTTGCAGGTATAACAGCAGGGTACAGTTAGTCAGAAACGGACCACAGGTTTCAGGATCACCAGCATAGCGTTCAGGGGTCCCCACACAGGGCTCAGGAGTGTACCTGGGCGGAGAGGCTGGGTTAGCGTCGTTGTGAGCCGCTGCATCTGGGCAGCTAATGTGTCCAGCATCTGTGCTTGGTGGTAAGCTGCTGCTTCATGCCGCTGAAGAGCGCTTTCGATCCTCTCGACGGCGGGGTGTCTGCTGGGTCCAAGACTGGCTAGATTGTACTGTAACGGGTCGGGTTTGGACCCAATTGCAAGACACACTGGGAAGAGTTTGTAATGAGTCTTATTTCCCGAGACCAGCAAGCAGGCAGGAAACACAGGAGATATGCAGCTTGAAGGAAGACCAGCCTAGCAAGCAGATAACTCCGGAGTAGCACTCCGAGTCTTAGGGGAGATGAAACCCACCGGAGTTATGGCTGCTCCTGTAGCTCAGCCGAGGCGGAAACAGGCAACCAGGAATCTGGCAGGACACAGACGAAACCACAGACGAAACTTGTGGTTGGGAACAGAAGGCGAAGATCTTTACCAGGGCAGAGACGAGGTGGGGAGGTCAGGACAAAGCGGGGTCAAAGCCGGGAAATCTGTCCAAGGAAAAATGCTGGAAAGTCTGTCACAAAGGCAAAGAACAATCTGGCAATGAGTGAGTGAACCGGAGGAGCTCTTATACTGGCTTGATTGCAGATGAGCTGCAGCTGAGAGTCCAGGTGAGGTGAGTCAGGTAATGAGGTGGGTGTGGCTGGCTGGCTGGCAGGTAGGAGCAGAGGTGAGGTGAGTGGAAAAGTACTGGAGGTGCAGACTGTGACAAGATCTATGCTTTATTTCCTGAGAAATTAACAAAAATGTGGAAAAACGCCTGATCTCACAATGTCAAAGAAAGTGAGAAAAATTCCTGGATCAGTCTCTTTATCTGGATCAGCACCAAAAGTTAATGGGGTCTATTCTGGGCCGAGACCATTCCTGCATCCAAGTTTCGAGGAAATCTGTTCAGTAGTTTTTGTGTCATCTTGCTGACAAACCAACCAACCAACAAACAGACAAACAAACAAAAATAAACAAACAAACAAACGGACACTGCATCGTGGAAACTGCATTTAAGCCAGAATGAACACAACATTTTGCTCTGGTGTAATCCAGTTGAACATGTGACATGAGTTCTTGAATAGTGGCTCGGGCTCAATTGCAGAGATAAGCAGGCCTTTGTTAGAAGAAGGGTTTATCCTAGAGACTGGCCTTTATTTAGAATTACTTCTGTTTTCTATGTATGTCTTATCATATTTTAATTAGAAGGTTCCCGCTTTTTTTGATCTTCTCCCGTTTTAATTTACTGTTACTGAATTCAATCTAATGTCCATTTCCACAGTGCTAATTCCACCAGTACAACAACAGATACAGAAAATGCTCAGTTCAGCTCTAAGTGTCATCATTGGGGTTTAGGTTGTTTAACGTCTTACTGTTGTGTTAGGAGAAGTAAAGAGGAAAAGTAACAATTGGTCCATCTAATGATGCTAATGGAATCATGTTTGTGTGCAGGAATCGGTGGAGATGAGGAAGATGGAGACCAGTGCCAGCAGTACAATCCCAGCCCCAGGCTCAGGTCTGGAGAACCAGGGCAGAGCTGCTTCTATGCCTCGACTCAATGCTGAGCTGCAGGTAACACCTCAGCTTTCACACCTGTGGTAATTCTGTAGCCTGATTTTGATTAAGTTGTAGTCTTAGTCATTAGATAAAAATGTGAATTATTTATAGTCACACATTTGAATATTATGGTAGGTTTAGTCAACAAAAAACAAAGAACTTTATTGTAGTTAACGGTAAAATGTGAGTCTCATTTACAGTATGTTGTGGATTTTTGATTTTGATGTCTCGTTCTCATCTATTGTGAAATAGAAGGCACTGTATCTCTTTAAAGCAGACTGCAGTGGTTCACACACATCATTCTGCTCTACAGTAAATCAACACATTGACTCTACAGAGTAAATACTGTTGTTCTTGCTCACTTGGTATTATCACTGCTTCCTGTCGTCTTCACTCCAAAGCAGAAGCTGGATTCACTCACTTGTTCACTAAAAGTGTCTGGGTCTAGCTTGAGACGAGCAAAGTGATAATATTCCTTTAACAAATAGCAACTGTACATTGAAAAAAAAGACTGAAACTGGGATAAGTACAGTCATTATCTATTTGATCTCATGTTGATGGAAAGTTCTTTTTGGAGCTTCAGGCCTGAAGAAAAAAAGTACGCTTTGAGTCGAGCATATAGTAGCAGCTAAATCAAAGAGATGGTTTGGTCAGCAGAGGACACTGTTTTAGAAATCAGTAGCATAAAATGTATTATTCCAGCTGGATAAGATTGCATTAAAACAGTAATTAGTTCATTTGTCCCTTAATCCGTACCGACAATATTTTTTTGTCTTATTCGTTATATTGTTGTACATTTCCCCGTACTTTTTGAGGTAGCTTCATTGTGGAAAAGTCTTGTGATAGTTCGAACTCTGCACCTCACCTGCAGTACACCTCTGATTTCCACGAGCAAGCACAAACATACCCTGTGTCTTTCTTTAACATGAGAGATGTTGAATATAGTGCAGCATATCTGAACATTCTCAGTGAGTGATGGAAAACGTGCCTACATCACTGAGAATAAACCAAAACATTTTGCTTTTTCAGTGGAAATAACACAGACTGGGTGTTGTCTGTGTTATTTCCACTGAAAAAGCATGGAGGAGCTGGGACTCACTATTCATCCAGTTAAGGCTTAAAACCTCTAAATGAATCTTCCACTAGAGCCTGAGAAATATAATAAGCTCCTCATTTCCTGAGTGATGTTGATGTTGATCGATTCATGCATTTAAAGTGCATTCCTTTCACAGCCCAGTTTGAAGAGCTGTGTTTGATCCTGCCCTCACTGCAAAGGAGAGTTCTACGGTAATCAGATTACATCCTGGCAGGCTGCCAGCTATTTGTCCAGTATCGTTTTTCTCCTGCTGCCAACTGAAAAGATGATAGTGGCTCCAAATGACGTTGGGCCCAAGATTTACTGGTAGAGGAAGAAAGTAATTGGGTTACTGTAGAAGAGAGAGAATCTAGAGTGGGGGATTAATGAGAGGATGTAAAGAACGAGGGCGGGGGGTTGCCTTGTTGACTTGCTGTCTTATTTTTCTCACCTTTTGGAACAGAGGGCAGGAAATCCTTTAGCCAATTCAATTAATGCTGACCTTTTGGAAATTGCTTGCTGCTGCTGAGTGTGATGGGAACTGAAGTGTGCAGTCTGAATTCTGGGACTCCAGCCTCAGTCACAGCCGTTTATCTTTCACTCTTGCTAGATTGCTTTTCTTTCGCTTAACTTGAGCTCAGCTTTGCCAGGATCAGGAGATGACATCTGTTAAGACCAGTTCTCCTCTTTAAGATCCTTCTTTGTGTTGTGGTGACATGGAGCAGTCTGGCCTCCTGCTATGTTCACAGTCAAGTAGAACAGAAAATAAAACCCACACTCGGTTCCTTTTACCTAGTTTACCTAAGTTTACCTAAAAGTTAAAATTAGCCATCTTCTCACCCCCATGCTGATGGAAAGACACACACACAACGTAGCCCACAAAACATTTCTGGAGCTTCACAGCAAATCAGCATTGTAGTATTCTCCTAAACAAATTAAGTAGCCAGGACTTGTTTTAAAACACCAGCTGGAGAGTCCGTCGGAGAGGGGAGAGGTGTTGGAGGAGAGGTTGCTCACTGTGGCGCTGATGGACCAGGTAGCATGTGGAGTCTCGGGTTGAGCGTGAGGCGAGGGTGCCGGCTAGAGAGGTGCTGAGAGCTGGGTTGCGGGGTGCGGAGCCACTGGTAGTTGGGATAGTAGGTGAACGCTGGAGGTAGAACAAAACAAAATTCAGGTTTCCAAGTAGACATGAAATACACAGACAAGAGGCTTAGTGAAGCGACTAGCTGGAGCCATATACCACGTCGATGTGGCAAAATCATCTGGCAGCAGGTGTGCGTGTGCGTCCGCAGCTCCGGTGAGGTGAAACTCCGTCCAGCCTCTCACTGCACCTGTGCAAGCATAACAAACAGAAAAAGACACCAAAAACTAGAGATAGACCGATATGGTTTTTTCAGGGCCGATACCAGTACCGATTATTAGTAGTCAAGGAGGCCGATAACCGATATTTGGAGCCGATATTCATTTGCAGTAAAAGGGAAAATATTGGCGTCAAAATTTTGAATAATACAAACTCCATCATGCTTAATTTGCTACAGCATTTGGGAAGCCTGTAGTTGATTTTATTATGTAAATGTTATATTTTAACAACATGTGATAACAGGGACCCTGTCATTCAAAACTAGGCTGCTACATTACTAACGATTAATGTAACTATCGCTGAAAAAATAGTACAATAGCAATAGGAGAGACTATTCATCGCTGAACACCATGCAGTTCATGTAGGCTTTATGATGCAGTTACATTATGTCTTAAGTCTTGAACAGCAATATCCTGCTCCTCTCTACAAGAAACTGTCAAACACAGCTTCAGGACACACTTCATCTAACAATATGTCATTTTCTGCTTGGGATCTCTCAATCAACACAGCAAAAGGTCAAGTAAAATAACTTGGTAGTTGAACAGCCATTATTGCCCTACAGTTTTCTCTCAGACAGACGGTGCTTTGCTGTCAGTTTCTGCAGCTCCTCATGTGGCTTACACACACACACACGCACACATACTCACTTATGTCCACTTTGGGGGCGCATGTTTCAACACCCCCCCTTAGAGGACACCACTTTCTGAATGGTTTAGAGAGATGCTGGCAAGTGGAATATATTACTGGGAGTCTCCAGATTATGAAAATCACTTGAGATTTTAGTTTTAAACAACTTTTGTCCAAACAGAATTTTTACCTTGAGATTGGGGACAAATAATTTTAATGTCACATTTGGGGTCTTCAGCTATACACAAATACACAGACTGATAAAAGTCACCTTTGGGTGCCTCACTTTCCTTTGGGGACAAGACTCATTAAATGTCATTATCTGCATGCACGTTCAGCTATGTTCAGTAAGGAGAGCATGTTGTAATGAAATATGAAATTCAATCTTTGATCGAGTAACACTGGTCTCGTCGGGCCGAACAACGCCCCTTAGCCGTGGTATACAACATACCACGGCCTGTCGTGAGCTATTGCTTAATTAACACACACCTGTTGGCCAATCAGAAAAGAGTACTCACTCAGACCATGGAATAATGCAGATTAAGAGGTAGACTGAATATGTCATCGTAGCACCACAAGAAAATCTGCACGAAATAATAATACACCAAACAGACTTGCAGTTGCTGTTAACTTGTGTTTTAATAACATAATGCATGGACATCATGTACAAGTGCCACACAGCTCAAACGGAATGTCCTTGAAAATTACAGGTCGCCACAAACTTGGCTAGTTTTCAAATGAATGCATCTGGACAGCAGTCAGTTAACATACTTGACTAGAGTATGTTCAGAGAAACAATTTGTTGGGCTTGCTAACAACATGATAATAACAGGTTGTGCTCCAAACTACAACCAAGAACTTTGGCTATATAAAAAGAAAGAAGGGCTTTGTGCACAAACAAATTTAACTTTAGCCTCTAAAATAAGATAACAGATATACTTCACACAGGTATTCTTCAACAAATAGCTATCGTGAGTCCTGAGAACAAGCCTTTCTCTTTAAGGCAGTGATCCGATTTCTGACATAATTTTTCACTCCAGTCCAGATTCGGTCTTTGAGCGCATAGGGTTCTGCATTGATACACCGAATGCAGTCCATCTTTTGAGGTACCTTGCATGTGTTGATGAAGCGCATCATGTGTCTTTCAACTGCATGCACCTCACTGTCTTCCCACTTACATTTGGAGTTACCTCTGTTGTCTGTGAAGAAAAGATAGAGGTGTTGTCAATATCTCATTACTAAAAAGTAAGTTAAAAGTAAAAAGTGCAAGGACAACACCAAAGTAAACTGATCAATAATGGAAGACCATGAATGCTAGATATCGTTACAAAGGTTTTTAATTATTTAAACACAATCCCAAATAGACATCACAGTTAAATTTGTTTAAAAAAAAAAAAGCAGGTTCCCTGCTCCACCGAGATTAGCCGAAGAAAGTACTGCCTTTTTGTGAGCAGAGCTCAGGTCCTGACAATGTCATATACTGTACAGACATGAACAGAAAGAAAAATCTTCATGATATCGACCAATAGCTCTTAGAGGGTTACACCTTTATTCATAGAATCTGGAGTTACAATACGTAACGTTTTAAGGACTTTTCAAAGTCTTACAGTGTTACTACTTAAACTTAAGATTCTTCTCCAACCTCACTTGTTAGCTGCATTTGTAAACACTTTTTAATCAGAGATTTTAGTATCGAACAACTTTTTAACAGAATTTTAACCTTTAGATTGAGGACAAATCATTTTAATGTCACTTTTGAGATCTTCAGCTGTACACAAATACACAAACTAATAAAAGTCACCTGTGGGTGCCTTACTTTCCCATTAGGGACAAGAGTCATTAAATGTTATTATCTGCATGCACTTTAAGCTATGTTTAGTAAGGAGAGCATGTTCTAATGTAAATATGAAGTTCAGCCTTTGATCGTAACATAACGCTGCTCAACAGAGACTGCAGTGCAGATTCTGCCATAATGCCCTTCTTTAGGCTATCACTGGACACATTGCTGTCACTATGTAAGGACAAATTATTAATCCTATTAATCCTAATATCATATTAGTCATATCATATCATTAGTCATGTCATATTAGTAGGTATGGGTATCGTTAGGATTTTATCGATACCAATATCAGTATTACTTATCGACACCGATACTTATCGATATTTTTATTGATACTACTCTCCATAATTTGGTACAATTATTTTATTAAAACTTTTGCAGAAATAGGTTAAATTGTTTCCTGAATTTCCTGTATATGAGAGATGAGCAATTGCTACATTGCTGTCTGTTTTGGCTGGTGTCATTTTCCCTCATCTTGGGATGGAGAATGGGTTGGACTTGGGGACTTCTGCTATCCACTGATGAATGGGATTATTTAGAAACATAAATTAGAAGTTCTTAAAACTGATGCTAACTACACTGACAGCTCACGGACAGACAAGTTGTCTGTTAGCGCAGTGGACAGACACATTTATGTTATAGGTAGGTAGCAAGACCGGCAGCGAAGCATGGTAAACAGTGGTAATGTCTGGGCGTGTTAGATTTATGGAGGGTCCCTCGCTTGTCCCCGACTCTGGCTGCTTAAAGTAGAGAGTGTGAGTTTGGGGAGCAGCGGCGTGAATCAATTAGCAGTGGTGCTGCGCCGTTGTTGCGCCGTTTTAATGATAACAAGTGTTACCTTGAATCAATGAGAGAGAGAGACTTTTTTATTATTATTAGACTCCAGGTCCATTCAAGAGGTCGAGACAGTTACATTTTTAGTTTGGCAAACCCCATCAGCATTGGAGCTGGGAGGTGCCGGGAGGGACAGCTAGGAGTAACATTAGCTGCAGCAGCTGCTTTGCTAAAGCAGTCAAACACGCTGCGCTGCTTCAGATTTATCGAACGTTGTATTTTTAAGTGTTTCATGAGGTTGCTGGTGTAATATGTTTTAGACATATATTGCATTTAGCTGCATTTTCATTAAATTTTGTCAAGTGAACCAACACTTTTGAACGTTTTGCCCTGTCAGCCATGACTGGGGAGCACAGAATGTAAACACAAAGTTACAGCACGTCAAACATAATCACCTGATGCCAGCAGCTTCATCATTAGGGGACGGTTAAGAAAAATGCCTGCTATGTCAGAATGAATTAACGTTACAAAAACACTGATAGCAGCAATATTTCTTTACTGACTAGTCAGGAACTGGTACCAAATTAGTCCTGTTTCTCGTACCCATCCCTACATATTACTGATCAGTTATTAGTGATTAGTATGTTTTTAGTATGGCCATTTATCATTAAATAGCCTAAGTCGAAAAAGGAAGCTCTGAATATGTGCCTTTATTTTTACCACAATTCAAAACCTTATCCACAGTGCCAGAGTGGCTGGGATGGTTTTGGCTCAGTATTCAGCTGTAAGACCAGGTTTATTAGGTTAGGTTTATATTGCAGATACTAACTTTCTTCCATTAAAAAAATATCTAACCCAAGCCAAAACAAACCTTGATTGAGAAGAGCACTGGGAGGAGTGGAACTGGAAGCAGTGGTCGGAAGTAAAGGTGTAGTCTCTGGTGGCTCCTGGCCGTCTTCGCCTCTTGCCTCAGTGGTCGACTCAACAGACTCATCCTCATCACTCGACGCGTCATGATCTTGTGAGGAATCAACTTTTTCTGAGGAGAAAATGTAATATTTAAAAAAATATGGCATAGCCTCAGCAGTTGTAGCCTTAAGATGAAAAACCAACAGTCAATTCTGAATGTATTGCCCACATTATTGCAGTTGCACATTAAATCAAAATAATTTGGTATAATGTAGTGTTATACATCAATTGAACATACATGTACGCAACATCTAAGGAGAAAGTAATCCATATTTGACCTGATAGACTACATTTGCATTCTTCCAATTTGAAACAGATTGATATGGTTCTTCATTTCTAGACTTCAATTACCAAATACAGCATAAACATTACCTTACTGTTAAAGAGTACTGATGATGCATTTCTCATGAGGCAATAACCATGGGTTGCCCCAGCATCTGAACTAAATATATTACACTAATATACACTAAGATACACACATGTATCCATACCTTTGGGGTCAATCTCAATGTCATCAAGGGTTTGACCTTTATACTGTGATAGAGTCCCCTTCTCCACTGCCAAAAGCATTTTGCTCATTTTGGCGAGCTGAAGTGTTCCCTGCGATTAACTACAAATTACTCAGCAAAAAATATTCATTCACGTGCATTTTGGACCTTATATTAAATAACATAATAAATAATAATAAATAATAATAAACACTGGTATGATTGAAAATTTTGTAAAATGATACTGATGTTTTGAGGATGGGATTTATGACAAATTCCACTCCCTATAATGATCAAGGAGTGATCAACCTTCACTCTTTTTCAGGGATAATAAATTGGTAAATTAACAAACTATATGAGGTGTATTTTTGAAGAGCATCATGAAAATTATTGGATTAATGATGGTTTATTTAATGGTGCCAAATGAAAATAGTGATATTATCCACACTGAATATACTTGTGCAATTGAAAAGTAAATAATGAGCTATTGTTCAAATGCAGCAAGCAATGCAGTGTTACCTGTGTTTTTGTTGCTGGCTCTCCATCTTCCCACTCATCACTGGTTGTCGTTGATTCATCGAGGGATGAGGTATCTGATGAGGCTAGTGACTAAAAAGATGAATCCAACTTATTATGTGCAATATTCAAATTCAATTGGCATTTAAAAAGCATGCCAAATAATTGCACCCCTATCACTGCTTGATGTACACAGTAGCTTCCCTTTTAAAACTTGACCCTGTTTGAAGTTGTAGACATACCTGAATATCATCATGCAATGGGGATTGCGAAGTTAGCTAAGGGAGGAAAAGAAAGAAAGGCATGTCAAAAGCTGAGAAAGTGATGAAAGGAAACAAGATAGTTGACTCCAGCTAGGGCTGGGCGATATGGCCTTTTACTAATATCCCGATATTTTTAGGCCATGTCAAGATACACGATATATATCTCGATATTTTGCCTTAGCCTTGAATTAACACTTTGATGCATACAATCATGCCAGTATGATGATTCTACGTGTCTACATTAAAACATTCTTGTTCATACTGCATTAATGTATGCTGATTTTAAACATTCATGCCAAAAGGGTGAAATCACAACTAAACAAATTTATCAAAACTGTATTTATTAAACATTAAGCAGTGGCACAAACATCATGTCATTTCAAAACAAATAAAGTGTCTTTTATGCATGATGTAACTAATATGACATATCAAAATAACACTAAATTAAAGTGCACATTTTGTGCATAATGCCACTAGGATATTTCCTATATTTCCGGAGTTTCAAGCAGTCTTCGTTTTCTAGCGGGTGGGTTCTCAAATGGTGATATAAATTTGTTGTACACCACCTTTTGTGGCATCGCTTTTGCGGCATATTTTACATATTATGGTTATTTGTTCAACGTTCTCCCGCTTGTACCCAAACCACCGCCAGACGATGGATCCTGCATTGTTTTTCTTGGGAATTAATTCTCCCTCCTCCATTTGTCATAACACCTGCAGCTGCCGCTACCTAAGATCTCTGCTGCTACATGCTGCCGGGCGTATGACGTTGCATGCACGACAGAAGGTGATGTACGTAACTAGGTGCGCTTGTTTTATCTCTCTGTGCGGAGAGATGAGAAAGAGTGAGAAAAACCCATAGTTCAATGCCCGCGACTAAAAGCAACTGCGTGACAATTGAATGTATACTCGAATATTCACGATATAGTCATTTTCTACATCCCACAGAGAACAAGCCGCGATACATCGAGTATATTTGATATATCGCCCAGCCCTAACTCCAGCACAACAACAAAACAAAATTAGACCAATGGTCATTTGGAATAGAAATGTAGACTACTCATCATTGCCTTACTAATGTCTAAAAGTTAGCAAGATAACAAAATTTCAGGACAAATGGACATTTGCATTAAAAGTCCAATAGTGCATACAGATTAAATATAATAGGCCAAAAGTTTTTCTCTGGGTTCATGGGAATTAATCAGAGGACAAGTAAAAAAAATAATTAAGGGCCGTATCTGCCCCACTGGCCGTCAGTTGAAGAACCCTGCTTTGACTGTGCTGCATTGAATAACAAGTAATAAAAAAACACAATCACGCAATCAAGCTCCTAGTAATGAACGAAAAGAGGTTGGGCACAGAGAGTAATTTCTGCAAGATGTTCAAGTATATTACTCACAAGCGTATCCAGTTGTGTCAATTGTTGAACCAGTTGTGCACGCTTTAACAAATTCATTGTATGCTGTCTTTCTTTAGCATTTCGCTCCTCCTCTGCAATTTTGTAACGATTGAAGCATTTCTCATGGTGCAGTCTATATTTGGCCATTCGAGACTGTAATGACAGCAATTAAATAAAGAACTGATTGTTTCAAAGACAGTTTGTGAATACAACTACAAATTATAACACTTCACAGCCAAAAATGAGCAACAGTGATTACATTTAAAGATGAAAATGGGCTCTTACCATATGTGCCGCTGGATTGCTGCTGTTTATGTTGATCTCATCATACACCTGAGATGCATCCACAGGACTAGATGACAGCTAAAAGAAAAAAAGTAATTGAAATAGTGTGTGCGGCCCACATGGTTTTTGTTAAGTGTTATAACGCCAACTGATGTCATGCAATTGTTATCCTAGCGAAAAGCAAACATTAGCTACATGCTAACACCAACCGTTAATGCTGAAGAATCGTATAGAGAATAGACTAGTGTGTTGACCCCTGTGACCACCTTGTCCCTGACATCAGGTGTCAGCTGCTCGCTGACATCAGGTGCCATTTTCTGCTGGAAAAGGAAACCGGATAAAATAAATATATGATCAACCTTGATACAGCTCAAATCTCAAGACATATTGAGATAAAGGTGCTGCATGACCCCATTTAGGCATGAGTAGCGTGTGTGTGTGTGTGTTTGGAACGACCCCAAAAGTAATAATATAACAATAATTCAAAGACAGTTCAAAGGAAATTAAAACTCAAGTAAAATCAGGAAAGTATGTTTTAAGAAGGGATTTAAAGGTGATCTCTGATTCAGCAAGGAATTTGTAAAAACAAAGAAAACAGGGCCCAAAAGTAATATAATAATAATAATAATAATAATAATAATAATAATAATAATAATTATTATTATTATTATTATTATTATTATTATTATTATAATAATCTGTATTTATAGAGCACTCTTCTAAATCCATGTTACAAAGTGCTTCATAAAGGCAGCAAAATAATAAATACTTTTATTAGATAGCCTTTCCTGGTTATTTTTGAGTTTTAATTTCATTTGAACTGTCTTTTATTTTCTTGATATGTATTGGGTTTTAGACACTAAATTGTATTGCTACTTTTGGGGTCGTTCAAACTCACACACACACACGCTACTCATACCTAATTGGGGACATTCATCTATATATAATGTCAAAGCACCAGTATGTAAGTCTGTCAGTACTTTAGGAGACATTTTTAAACACAGATCATTGTCCTTACAGTCCATTACTACTTGGGTTGTCATAAGAGAAACACTGGATAATAATACATACTAATATAAAAGAATTCAGCAGTGGTTTAGGTGGCAGGCAGACACACCCAACACTAAGAAATAAGAAAATACAGGCGGAAGGCAGGCTCTCTGTGGACACACACACTGTCACACAGGAATGAATGAGTAGGACCATTTTTGGTGAAATCCTCTGCTATTTCAATAAAGAAATTCTTGCTCAACAGGTCTTTAAGTAGTATTTTATAAACTGGCCCCTACCTGAGGTCTGTCGCTTTCGTCGACACTCGGCTGGCTAACATCAGGTGCCAATTGCTGCTGGAAAAGGAAAAAAAATGTTATTTACTATTTTTATTACATTTGGGGTCATTCCAAACACACACACACACTACTCATACCTAATTGGGGACATTCATCTATATATAATGTCAAAGCACCAGTATGTAAGTCTGTCAGTACTTTAGGAGACATTTTTAAACACAGATCATTGTCCTTACAGTCCATTACTACTTGGGCTGTCATAAGAGAAACACTGGATAATAATACATACTAATATAAAAGAATTCAGCAGTGGTTTAGGTGGCAGGCAGACACACCCAACACTAAGAAATAAGAAAATACAGGCGGAAGGCAGGCTCTCTGTGGACACACACACTGTCACACAGGAATGAATGAGTAGGACCATTTTTGGTGAAATCCTCTGCTATTTCAATAAAGAAATTCTTGCTCAACAGGTCTTTAAGTAGTATTTTATAAACTGGCCCCTACCTGAGGTCTGTCGCTTTCGTCGACACTCGGCTGGCTAACATCAGGTGCCAATTGCTGCTGGAAAAGGAAAAAAAATGTTATTTACTATTTTTATTACATTTGGGGTCATTCCAAACACACACACACACTACTCATACCTAATTGGGGACATTCATCTATATATAATGTCAAAGCACCAGTATGTAAGTCTGTCAGTACTTTAGGAGACATTTTTAAACACAGATCATTGTCCTTACAGTCCATTACTACTTGGGCTGTCATAAGAGAAACACTGGATAATAATACATACTAATATAAAAGAATTCAGCAGTGGTTTAGGTGGCAGGCAGACACACCCAACACTAAGAAATAAGAAAATACAGGCGGAAGGCAGGCTCTCTGTGGACACACACACTGTCACACAGGAATGAATGAGTAGGACCATTTTTGGTGAAATCCTCTGCTATTTCAATAAAGAAATTCTTGCTCAACAGGTCTTTAAGTAGTATTTTATAAACTGGCCCCTACCTGAGGTCTGTCGCTTTCGTCGACACTCGGCTGGCTAACATCAGGTGCCAATTGCTGCTGGAAAAGGAAAATAAATGTTATTTACTATTTTTATTACATTTGGGGTCATTCCAAACACACACACACGCTACTCATACCTAATTTGGGACATTCATCTATATATAATGTCAAAGCACCAGTATGTAAGTCAGTCAGTACTTTAGGAGACATTTTTAAACACAGATCATTGTCCTTACAGTCCATTACTACTTGGGCTGTCATAAGAGAAACACTGGATAATAATACATACTAATATAAAAGAATTCAGCAGTGGTTTAGGTGGCAGGCAGACACACCCAACACTAAGAAATAAGAAAATACAGGTGGAAGGCAGGCTCTCTGTGGACACACACACTGTCACACAGGAATGAATGAGTAGGACCATTTTTGGTGAAATCCTCTGCTATTTCAATAAAGAAATTCTTGCTCAACAGGTCTTTAAGTAGTATTTTATAAACTGGCCCCTACCTGAGGTCTGTCGCTTTCGTCGACACTCGGCTGGCTAACATCAGGTGCCAATTGCTGCTGGAAAAGGAAAATAAATGTTATTTACTATTTTTATTACATTTGGGGTCATTCCAAACACACACACACGCTACTCATACCTAATTGGGGACATTCATCTATATATAATGTCAAAGCACCAGTATGTAAGTCTGTCAGTACTTTAGGAGACATTTTTAAACACAGATCATTGTCCTTACAGTCCATTACTACTTGGGCTGTCATAAGAGAAACACTGGATAATAATACATACTCTGAAACCCACTGAGTACTACACTGAGAACAAATACCTTACAATCTCTAAGAGATTAAGTAGTATTTTATAAACTGGCCCCTACCTGAGGTCTGTCGCTTTCGTCGACACTCGGCTGGCTAACATCAGGTGCCATGTTCTGCTGGAAAAGGGGAAAAAAATGTTATTTACTATTTTTATTACATTTGGGGTCATTCCAAACACACACACACACTACTCATACCTAATTGGGGACATTCATCTATATATAATGTCAAAGCACCAGTATGTAAGTCTGTCAGTACTTTAGGAGACATTTTTAAACACAGATCATTGTTCTTACAGTCCATTACTACTTGGGCTGTCATAAGAGAAACACTGGATAATAATACATACTCTGAAACCCACTGAGTACTACACTGAGAACAAATACCTTGCAATCTCTAAGAGACTAAGTAGTATTTTATAAACTGGCCCCTACCTGAGGTCTGTCGCTTTCGTCGACACTCGGCTGGCTAACATCAGGTGCCAATTGCTGCTGGAAAAGGGAAAAAAAATGTTATTTACTATTTTTATTACATTTGGGGTCATTCCAAACACACACACACACGCTACTCATGACTAATTGGGGACATTCATCTATATATAATGTCAAAGCACCAGTATGTAAGTCTGTCAGTACTTTAGGAGACATTTTTAAACACAGATCATTGTCCTTACAGTCCATTACTACTTGGGCTGTCATAAGAGAAACACTGGATAATAATACATACTAATATAAAAGAATTCAGCAGTGGTTTAGGTGGCAGGCAGACACACCCAACACTAAGAAATAAGAAAATACAGGCGGAAGGCAGGCTCTCTGTGGACACACACACTGTCACACAGGAATGAATGAGTAGGACCATTTTTGGTGAAATCCTCTGCTATTTCAATAAAGAAATTCTTGCTCAACAGGTCTTTAAGTAGTATTTTATAAACTGGCCCCTACCTGATGTCTGTCGCTTTCGTCGACACTCGGCTGGCTAACATCAGGTGCCAATTGCTGCTGGAAAAGGGAAAAAAAAATGTTATTTACTATTTTTATTACATTTGGGGTCATTCCAAACACACACACACGCTACTCATACCTAATTGGGGACATTCATCTATATATAATGTCAAAGCACCAGTATGTAAGTCTGTCAGTACTTTAGGAGACATTTTTAAACACAGATCATTGTCCTTACAGTCCATTACTACTTGGGCTGTCATAAGAGAAACACTGGATAATGATACATACTCTGAAACCCACTGAGTACTACACTGAGAACAAATACCTTACAATCTCTAAGAGATTAAGTAGTATTTTATAAACTGGCCCCTACCTGAGGTCTGTCGCTTTCGTCGACACTCGGCTGGCTAACATCAGGTGCCATGTTCTGCTGGAAAAGGGGAAAAAAATGTTATTTACTATTTTTATTACATTTGGGGTCATTCCAAACACACACACACACTACTCATACCTAATTGGGGACATTCATCTATATATAATGTCAAAGCACCAGTATGTAAGTCTGTCAGTACTTTAGGAGACATTTTTAAACACAGATCATTGTTCTTACAGTCCATTACTACTTGGGCTGTCATAAGAGAAACACTGGATAATAATACATACTCTGAAACCCACTGAGTACTACACTGAGAACAAATACCTTGCAATCTCTAAGAGACTAAGTAGTATTTTATAAACTGGCCCCTACCTGAGGTCTGTCGCTTTCGTCGACACTCGGCTGGCTAACATCAGGTGCCAATTGCTGCTGGAAAAGGGAAAAAAAATGTTATTTACTATTTTTATTACATTTGGGGTCATTCCAAACACACACACACACGCTACTCATGACTAATTGGGGACATTCATCTATATATAATGTCAAAGCACCAGTATGTAAGTCTGTCAGTACTTTAGGAGACATTTTTAAACACAGATCATTGTCCTTACAGTCCATTACTACTTGGGCTGTCATAAGAGAAACACTGGATAATAATACATACTAATATAAAAGAATTCAGCAGTGGTTTAGGTGGCAGGCAGACACACCCAACACTAAGAAATAAGAAAATACAGGCGGAAGGCAGGCTCTCTGTGGACACACACACTGTCACACAGGAATGAATGAGTAGGACCATTTTTGGTGAAATCCTCTGCTATTTCAATAAAGAAATTCTTGCTCAACAGGTCTTTAAGTAGTATTTTATAAACTGGCCCCTACCTGATGTCTGTCGCTTTCGTCGACACTCGGCTGGCTAACATCAGGTGCCAATTGCTGCTGGAAAAGGGAAAAAAAAATGTTATTTACTATTTTTATTACATTTGGGGTCATTCCAAACACACACACACGCTACTCATACCTAATTGGGGACATTCATCTATATATAATGTCAAAGCACCAGTATGTAAGTCTGTCAGTACTTTAGGAGACATTTTTAAACACAGATCATTGTCCTTACAGTCCATTACTACTTGGGCTGTCATAAGAGAAACACTGGATAATAATACATACTCTGAAACCCACTGAGTACTACACTGAGAACAAATACCTTACAATCTCTAAGAGATTAAGTAGTATTTTATAAACTGGCCCCTACCTGAGGTCTGTCGCTTTCGTCGACACTCGGCTGGCTAACATCAGGTGCCAATTGCGGCTGGAAAAGGGGAAAAAAATGTTATTTACTATTTTTATTACATTTGGGGTCATTCCAAACACACACACACACGCTACTCATGACTAATTGGGGACATTCATCTATATATAATGTCAAAGCACCAGTATGTAAGTCTGTCAGTACTTTAGGAGACATTTTTAAACACAGATCATTGTCCTTACAGTCCATTACTACTTGGGCTGTCATAAGAGAAACACTGGATAATAATACATACTAATATAAAAGAATTCAGCAGTGGTTTAGGTGGCAGGCAGACACACCCAACACTAAGAAATAAGAAAATACAGGTGGAAGGCAGGCTCTCTGTGGACACACACACTGTCACACAGGAATGAATGAGTAGGACCATTTTTGGTGAAATCCTCTGCTATTTCAATAAAGAAATTCTTGCTCAACAGGTAAACTGGCCCCTACCTGATGTCTGTCGCTTTCTTTGACACTCGGCTGGCTAACATCAGGTGCCAATTGCTGCTGGAAAAGGGGAAAAAAATGTTATTTACTATTTTTATTACATTTGGGGTCATTCCAGACACACACACACGCTACTCATACCTAATTGGGGACATTCATCTACATTCTACATTCATCACCCCTTCTGGGGTGGGTGCTGAACTGTAGAGTACAGTGTCATCAGCATAAAAGTGAGATTTCACATTTGACACATTTTGATCAATGTCATTGAAACATATATTTATTAGTTTCCTTTATACCAGGATATAATTTTTATATTGATAGTTAGTCACAAACTAATGCAGGCTTTTTACCCTCATAATCAAATCTCTTAAGTAGCAAATGCAGTGGATTTACCTGGAGGAAACCTGTTGTGATCCTCAGTGTGTAGCTCAAGGTATTTACCCTTCTCTCACACACACTCGTTATTTTATTATGCACACAAGAATATATCTATATATATAATAAATCATATTCCTAACATCAAAATACTGAGTGAAGTTTAGAAAGAATTTAGAATACAGACATCAGTCAGTATTTGTCAAATTTTAAGATACTGGCACAATAAGCTAAACAGTTAAATGACTGGGGACAGAGCAGATTGAAATATCAATACATACATACTACATATTTACATGTTTATGCCTGTGCACCCGTATTGCAGACTTTACAGTAAACACACAGAGAAGACGGCTACAGCGTGTACCGACTTCCTGTTTTCAAAATAAAAATGTGGGATATTTAAAGCAGAGATACTGTGTTTAAAGCTATTGAGAAGCTATTGAGCTAAAATGCTAATATTTAGCCTACATATAGCCTAAAAATTAATAAAAATTATGAACAACAGATGTAAAATGTAAAAACAAGAGGTGTATCTCATGCAGCCAGTGTAGTTACATGATCCCACACTGATTTTGAGTCAATTGATCACATGACCTGGAAGCTATTGACCTAAATTGCTAAGATTTACATATAAAAATGTATAAAAATTATTTAGAGATTCAAAATGTAAAATCAAGAGGTGTATCTCATGCAGCCAGTGTAGTTACATGGTCCCACATTGATTTTAAGTCAATTGATCACATGACCTGGAAGCTAGTTGGCAACCCTGCTAATATTACCTTGAAATGACAGTCTTGATGGTGACTTGCTGCAGTTCAGTTATTCTGATGTTTAATAAGGCTATCCATCACCAGAACAACTTGCTAAAGCTTGATTTCTACCCAGCGTACTTAGCAAGAGTGTAACTAGCTAGCTAACGTTAGCTAGCTAGCCGACGCTAGCTAACGTTAGCTAACGTTAGCTAGCTAGCCGACGCTAACGTTAGCTAACGTTAGCTAGCTAGCTAACGTTAGCTAACGTCAGTTTCATTTTTCACTGTCATAACGTGACTGGATGAACCACATGGCATAAAAACCTGATAAATTCTCAAAAGAAACATCAAGTTTGCTTACCTTAAAGTCCGCTCCTCATGGCATCTCCCTGCTGTCTGCCTGCAGCACGCAGCTCACGCACATCATGCGGAGGGGGCGGGGCTGGTAAACTTCACTTCGTAGGAGATGTTGAATTATCTTTCTATCATGACCACTTTCTTTTAGTTGATTTTGGATTGATCAATTTATTGAATGAGTTTGTAATTTGTGTTTTGTTTACAAATATTCAACAGTGACTATAAGATATAAATAAATAAACAAATAAATAAATAAATAACACAGGCAACAGTTCACCCCTATAGGATTTATCAGTTAGCCTACAGTATATTACATAGGTACACCTGCTTGTGTGTCCATAGTGATGGCAAAAGTGGGTTGGGGACAGCAAGTGTGCCCTTGTAAGTCATATCTCCTCAATGACAGATCTTCCTCTTGCTGACTGATCACTGATGATTCCCCCATTGGAGACCTGGATGCTAATCCCATGTTACTATCATGCACATGTGCATTGATGAAATGGTGATGATGACTTTACCTACACCTGCTTTCACATAGCACATAGCCTACTGTATGTACAGGCTACCTATTCAAATTATACTGTGTACAATTTTGGGAATCAATTCAATTTAAATCAAAGCATTTACTGTCATATGCACAGTTAAAACCAAGTTTCCCTGTACAATAAAATTCTTACTTTGCCTTCCACTCTGAATGCCATTCAAAATACAATAAAATAAATTAAGATATTTGGAGAGATACAGAAAGAAAAGTATCTGAAGAACACAATAGTCTGTGTACAATATTATACAATATCAATATACAATATACAGTAACAGCAACTATTATCTGTGCAAAGTCTGTCCAGGCAAAATCTGTCTGTGATTGTGCAGTACATGTGGAATTGTGTAATGTATGCAAAGTGAAGCTTCCTGTATGGTGAGGTGGGTTAGGGTTGAGGCAGGGGCAGTGGATTAGATCTATTGATCAGTCTGATGGCCTGAGGATAAAAACTGTCCCTCAGCCTAGAGGTCCTGCATCTTTTGTACCTTCTGTCAGAGGGCATACGTGTAAAAAGCCTGTGTTGCGGTTTGGTGGAGTCTTTGATGATGATGTCCTGCAGAGATGGTAGGGGCACCCTGACAATCCTCTCAGCAGCTTTTACCACTCTCTGCAAGCATTTGTGGTCCATGTCGATGCTGTTCCCATACCCAGCTGGTCAAGATGCTCTCTATGATGCAACTGTATAAGCTGCTGTTGTGTCGATCTTCTCTAACTATCAATACACAGTTTATAATACACCTGTTGAATCTCCTTACAGTATATATCTGATAGTGGTAACAGCCAACAGTCTCTGTGTTGTGTTTTGATGTTGGTGGTGGACTAATGGCTGACAGTTGCCCAGTTAACTCTAACAAAGAAGCACAGACAACTCCAATGTCGATGTCCAATTACACAAAGATGCTACTGATACAGATGGATAAGTACACATAGATAATCACTCTGGATGTCAGTACAGCTACTGTCTCGCTCAGATAGGCTATGAATATTTACAGGTTTTCATTTAACATTATAAAGCGGATAGCTCATACCAAGCAATCAAATTGGTTGTTAGCCGTGATATAATACCTGTAAATCATGGCAATGACATCTAATTCCTTTACACAATTCAGTATCACTCCGCGTTGTTTAACCCTGTCTGCAGTGTTGGAGGAGACTCGTGGGCGGCGGGCCAACAGGACTAACAACGGAGCTAGCAAGGTTGAAAACCGGTTTGCAGTCGGGTGGGGTGACTGCTTATGGAGCAACACAACCAGAGCTTGCCCTCGTGAGCCTTCCCACGCTGCCGGACAGGGACAAACTCTGCAGCAGTTGCTGAGACTATGCTAGTCTGCAGCTAAAGTTATCTGGAGTGGCCGTGATATCTAACATAGCTTAGTGGCAACATCTCTCTACACCCTGTCTGCAACAGCAGAACAGTCAACACAAGCCATCATACCTTATATAATTACTAGTGACAAATACACTTGATTGATTGACTGATAACACAGGTTATGAGTTTGGGTTGACTGTAGGGATAAGGCTAAACCGGCAGGCTAGGATAAGCTAACAAGGCAGCAACAGGCTAAGTTAAGTCAAGAAAGTACACTGCATAGCAACTGCCAGCCAGGTGGGCCTATTTCTTTGTAAGAACAATGCTTTTTGGATGTTTTTTGATAATAGAAATAGTTTAAATTGGAATCTGTCCATCATTTTAATATTGCGATACTTGGTAACCATTTGATAAAAGCAACAGCTGTCTTCAGGCCGTGATAAATTGGGATTATATCCCAGCTAAGAGGCGTTGTTCGACCCAACGCAAAGATTTTGCTATAAGGAATAGTAACCATTTAAAAATCAAATTATGTATTTAATGTAACATGCAAGAGGCAAATGTTACACTGAGAATCCTCATGACATGCCAAACCTCCTCAGTCTCCTTAGAAAGTATAACCGCTGTGGTGCTTTCCTGACCAGCTGGGTGATGTTATCTGTCCAGGTTAGGTCATCAGTGATGTGTGAAAGTGACAGTGATCCAGCCAATGACTGTGGTGTTGTTAGCAATTTCAGGATAGTGTTGTCTTTGTGTGAGGCAACGCAGTCGTAGGTTTGAGGTTAGATTTCCTCACTGGCGATCTGTCAGAGAGTGTGGGGTTTATGCCAAAGTTGTACAGTTGGTTTGTGAGTTTGTTGGGGAGGAGGATGCTTAGCTGTAATCGATGAAGAGGATTCTGATGTAAGCCTCTGTTTTCCAGGTGTGCAGAGCTGCAGAGATAGTATCCTCAGTGGATCTGTAGATACTGTAGGGGGTCCAGTGACTCAGGTATATTACTCTGGATGTGGGCAAGAACCACTCTCTCCAAGCACTTCATTATGATTGGAGTGAGTGCAACTGGCCTGTTGTCATTCACACAAGGGACTGGGCTCCTGTTGGGAACTGGGATGATGGTGGTGCTTTTAAAGCAGGTTAGGACTGTGGCGGTGCAAGGGACAGGTTAAAAATGGAGGTGAATACTGATACTCCAAGGCTCATCCACATCCTTATTGCTAAACACATACCCTATAGGCTTGAAAACATATTTCAAGCTTGAGAACTGCATCTGCCATATAAAGAAACATATACCATTTGAATCTATTCATGTACATCTAGTGTAGTTATTATGACAGTGATCAAAGCAATTGGCTTAATTTTAAACACAGAGGTCAATTGAATTAGTCTCTTTTGCTTCACATACATTTTTTGTTAAATCTATAACAAACCATTCTATAAAATACTATTTGTCCTAGAGCATCTGGGTCCATGTGAGCACCTTTAAAAACACAACTAACTAGCTGCGATTTATGAATGATTTACTGTCAATGCCATTTATGCATACCAGCTGCAATGCTTAGTAGGGTTTGGAGATGTAGGCTGACCATGGTAATGGTAGCCACATGCTACCAATACCTTGCAATGCTTAGGAATGTACATTTACTTAGCTAATTATGCTAACATTGGCTACACAGAAGTGTGTGAAAAGGATTAGGAATTTCCTAATTTACAGTGTAAAAAGTAGCTCCACAATTACACTGAACATGAGCAAAGGTTACATACATGCTATTGTAGTGCTAGTTATATTGCTTTTTTCTTGTTTTTCACTGTGAGGAAGTGGTACCAGGATGCCATGTTAAATGTGAGAACTGTTTTGATAAGTGACTGTTGTCAAAATGTCCTTTCTGACATGAAAACCTTTTATGTATGTGGATATTATACAGCCAACACAAGGAGGGGTTTTCCCTATATCCCTATTATATACATACAAATTGTGATTTTTAAAATATGTGATGCAAGAATATGATATCAGGAGATAGAAAAATGTAAACTTTTGTTGTGTACAAACTATGACACAAAGGGCCTGAAATGGCCATATTAATTTATATAATTATTTGGAAATGCAGGCATGGTAATACAACTCAAAATAAAACAAATATATTATATAATATCCTTTATAATTATACTATAACTATATATTATATGATATATATATATATAACTGTATATATCTTTATTATGAGGCAAAATACAGGCTACCCATAGCTATTGACTTGCTTCTATCTATCTATCTATCTATCTATCTATCTATCTATCTATCTATCTATCTATTGTCTTTATTATCAGGCAAAATACAGGCTACCTATAGCTCTTGACTTGCTTCTATCTACCTATCTATCTATCTATCTATCTATCTATCTTATGTCTTTATTATGAGGCAAAATACAGGCTACCCATAGCTATTGACTTGCTTCTATCTATCTATCTATCTATCTATCTATCTATCTATCTATCTATCTTATGTCTTTATTAGCAGGCAAAATACAGGCTACCTATTAGCTCTCTATATGCTAATTCACATAATCAAAGTAGTTAGCATGTAGCGTTAGCATATAGCGCTAGCATGCTAATGCTAGCTAACTAATTTTAACACATTGCTAATGCTCTGCTATGGAAATGTTAATTTTAGAGCCAAACTATATTTTGCTAGGCTATCATGATCTGTTTAGGCTGTTCAGAGAGTTCTTGACTTTATTCTATCTATCTATCTGTCTATCTTTATGATCAGGCAGAATGCGGACCACCTATGGGGTCCTAGACAATTCCACACACTTCCACTAGGGGCAATGTAGAGGGATACACAGATTCGGCTGGGGGGTGGAGTGGGGGGCACACACACACACAAAAAGTCTGAAATAAGTCACTTTTAGGGACAATTGAGATTTTAAGAAAAAAACACATTCTGGAGCTTGCTGAATACAATTAAATTGAAATCTAATTGGGGACGGTGGTTTTGGTCCCCAAAGGCAAAGGCGTCCCCAAACAACTGGTGTGTGTGCTGGTCAAAGTCCCCAATCTAGACTTAAGTAAGAGCACACACACACACACACACACACACACACACACACACACACACTATTCTCTAGCCATCCCCTCAACGTGCTTCCCTGCAATAAAACTAACTGAATTTTACTCTGTTTCACACACACGTATTACTTTTATCACTGACTATTTCCCTATCAATATTATCAGCAACCTTGTTTCAAGTGATTAAACCGTTAAAAACACTAAATAGCCTGCAGCATCTTCACTTTAATAATCAGTGTTTATCATAGGAACAGACAGCTGCCGTTAACGTATTGGGCCTCACAGTAACGTCAGTAGTCGTGAGTTGTAGAGTTTCGCTACAGTCTGCTGAGCGTCTAGAGCCAGAAGGAGAAAGCGAACCGGTGGGCTAACGTTACGCTAAAAGCTAATCAGCCTTCACCTCAACGTGCTTCCCTGCAATAAAACCGGACTGAATTGAGTTCATTAGGTTTTTACTTTCTCTCTCTCACACACAGACTTCTACTATCACGGACTATTTCCATATCGATATTATCAGCAACCTTGTTTCGAGTGATTAACAAGCACGTCTGGAGGGACTGCGAGCGAGCAGAGCTGCCGCTTATGTTTATATAATGTTAATGAAATGAAAACAAACTTTTTTGGCATCGTGCGCCACTGAGCAACGTCCGTAGGAATGAACGGGGCCCCGCCTCTGACGCTGTATCCAGTTCTCTTTATACATCCATGTTGGAAACATGCATCTGCTCTCCGGACCTTCTCCACTCGGCAAAACTTTTTCTCCTCTCCGCCGTGTGTGTGAGCACTGTGCATGCACAGCTTTCACTGCTGATTGGCTGTTACCCGTGCGTGTAACCAGAGCATGTAACCAATCAGATGATGCTCTGGGTGGGACAATGCTGGAGACAGAGTACTAGTGATGGTATACTCGATTCCTTTTACTGACTCGAGTTTGTATGAGTCACTCACTAAAGTGAATCGGGTTTTCGAGTCACTTGAGTCACTTGAGTCACTTGAGTCAGTCACCCAGAGTGTGCACCATGGAATGCGAGTTTCTCAGGTAAGGGAGGGGCTCTACGAGCTGGGAGGGAGAGCGAGTGAGCTGTGAGAGTTTGATCGTGGGGTCGGTCATACATTTTAAATTGTGTCTGCTCGCGCGAGTAACACAAATAAAAATAACCACATCAGTATGAGCCCAAAACGCAGAGATTTCTCTGTGATCTGACTGCAATAAACGATAAATATCGTATCGTGGACTATTTATCGCGATGAAATCATACTGTGAGTCTTTGGTATTGTTACATCCCTATTTATAACACACCTACTGTTTGGTTGTGAATACAGACATTCACAACCAAACAGGCGGCAACATCAAAGCTAAAGCAGTGCATTTAAATAATATATTTAACTCTTAACAGTTTTTTCCTTCTGCTGATCCATAAAATCCTCCAATCCATGACTCCAAACCGTGATACGATCTGAACTGTGACTTTTGTGATTTTTGTGACTTTTGTAACCAATCAGATGGTGCTGTGGGTGGGACAATGCTGGAGACAAAGTAGTGACAGCAGACAGAGGCGCGGCTGCATCAGAGCCAAAATAACCCAGTTTTAAATTGATCTCTTATCGGCCGTTGGATTTTAAAAAAAGGCCGATGCCGATATGTGTCAAAATGCCGAATATCGGCACCGATAATCGGCCCGGCCGATAATCGGTCTATCCCTACCAAAAACACACAAGTCCACCACAGAACTTGACAGGTCATAGCACTTCACCCAGCATGAGGGTGTGAAGGTACTCATATACTCCTTTAAGATCCTGATTTTACAGTTTCATCATCTCTTAATACAGTATGTGCAGAGCCCAGTTTTAATTAGCAGGGTATGCTCTTGTTGGCCCCTCTCCGGATAACAAGCCTGGCAGGCAAGAATCAGAGGGAATGGAGGCTTATATGTTCTTAGAGACACCTCTGAGAGTCATAGTCACACCCCAGGATGTGTTGAAAGAAGCACAGGGAGTGAGTGCTGGGAAGACACACATCACCCCCCTTGGACTACTCCATCATTGCCTACATGAGTGTGGACGTGCCTCAGCAGAGATATAGAGTCCCTGGGCAGTATATTTCCCTGGAAACCACCATGCAACTCTAAGAGGGCATTATTTTCAGTACATATGCACAAACAACAGTCAGCCCCTCCCTAGGAGTTTGGCTCCAGACTCAGTGCTGTGCACAGAGGTGAGCCCACCTATTTCTAGTTGGTGCTGCTCCACCTTACACTCTAGTTCCGGCTCCTTCCCTGACAGAGAGCTGACATCCAACATCCCCAGAAGCAGTCTATAAATCTAGGGGTCAGCACACCTAGGTCCCTGTCTTTACCTGCCGCCCATCTCACGATGACCAGTATCTATCCCTACAGATGGTCAGCAGCGTCATGTAGTCTTTTCTAGCTGTGCTTGACTCCCCATGGGCCAAGGCCTTCTCATCAGATGCTTGCTGGCAAGCCTCCTCCAGGTGGAGTCCCTTGTTTCCCTGTTCCAGACGAGGTCCTGCAGGTCCTATTTGGCCCATTCATGTGTCATCTGTGAAATGCTCTTAGTCTGGCCTTCTCCCCTGGGAGCAGTATGTATTGGGAGACCCTACCAGATGCTACAACACAGCTCCCAGAGTCACAGGAATGCATAAACCGTTACATGTATATGTGATAAAGTCGTTACATTTAGAAGATCCTGCAACTTCAACATGAATATTCTGCTTACTTTCTTATTATCGATAATGTACTGTGATTGAGTATTCACAGTACATTCACTTCCGATGCTGATGAAGTACATTTTGCTGCTAATACATGTATACTACTTTTAGTAGTCTAAATTCAGGATATTCATTAAAATTAATAAAAAATACTGATTGTATGAAATAATTATTATTTTCTTTTTAAAATGTTTTTAAAAATAATTAACTTATAATACCTGAAGCCACTATGTGTTGCATATGACAATTTCTGACTTTGGTGCTCACCAGTAGTTGTATCAAAGAAGACATCATGGAAGACAGCAATACATGCGACTGCAACCGCCTTACTAAATATCTATAGAGCATCAATTTCCAACAGGAATGTATCATTTTTATATAATAAAAAGGCTAACATTGTCTATAAATGATGTACAAAGTGCATTTAAGTACAATATTTGAACACTATAACCACAAACAGTAACTATTTCTGATCTTACTCTCTCTCTCTCTGCTCCTTTCCTGGTCATCTCCCTCTCTTGGTAACAGCGGAGCAACTCACGCCACTCTCCAGGGATCCATCTAGCTGTATGTACAAGCTATCACACAACATGTGTATGTGCTCGATTGTGGTGTGACATTATGCAGATGTATCTGGTCCAGCTGGGTGTCCAATCAAATCCAGATATATTGGCATTGTCACATGGTTAATATCACCATACAACTAGTGTCATTTTGGATCGTGAGCATGACTTTTGTATTGCACCGCCCCTGTGTAGGTTTTGAAAACTTCCAACTTTCCAACTGATCCAGGTAAAACATGAGCAGAGTTTTTATGGTTAAAATTGAGATATAATAATAGAAAAACTGCATGCAGACCCTCAATGAAGGATTCTGTTATCATTATTCTCAGAGTTTGTTCATTTGTAGTCCACTATCCAGTTAGAGACTGGATAGAGGACTTTTTTTTTCTTCTTTAGCCAATCCTTCATCTAGCCTCTAACCCATGTCTTTAAAGGTAT
This sequence comes from Pagrus major, assembly GCF_040436345.1. NCBI lineage: Eukaryota > Metazoa > Chordata > Actinopteri > Spariformes > Sparidae > Pagrus > Pagrus major. The sequence continues at coordinate 2,813,133 of NC_133219.1, read as the reverse complement.
GTCATTTCTTCACTTTGTGTCCAGAAGTCTCACAGACACCTGTGAGTTAAGACATTTTTAACAAATGATTATGAATAAAGGGAGTCTGTCTTAGCTCACCTTTAAATGAATTACCTCCCACTGATTTGAATGGAAGACCTGCTCCATCATCCTTCAGTAGACAATAACAATGCAGTGAAGTCAGAGCTGTAGGTGAAGTCTGGTGTTATATCAAAATTACAGGTACTGAAACCTTGTGTCAGGCATGATTCTCAGTGAGCCTCTCTGTTCCTCTCCATCCTCCCTCAGTGTGTTCCTGACACCAGTCCAATGAAGCGCTCAGCTTCCACTGTGGCCCCACAGCGGCCCCAAGAGGTCAACCTGAAGGACTACACCCTGGAGAAACCCAGCCAGGATCGACCACACCACCATCACCATCACCACCGCTGCCACCACCGTAGAGACAAAGACAGAGACCGAGACAGAGAGAAGAGGCAGAGGTCTTTGGATACACCTCTGAGTGGACAACCAGCCAGCTCTGCTGGTTAGTCAGCACACACCCACTCATACACACACACACACACACACACACACACACAGACACTGACACACCCAGACACACACAGACAGAGTGTGTGACAGACAGTATTCTAAAGTGCCATCTGTTGGATATTTCATTCAAAAAAGGAAAGGACTTTTTTCATGTCCATTGCTTTCCTTAAGTCCTTAAAAAAGGTGGCTTCCTCATAAATTCCTCAAGTACCCCTCCAGAGGGCATTTTTTTTGAAAGGTACACATAGAAGACGACAAAATAAACAAAAATAAAGCCCTGTAACTTCAGTAAAAATAATATGGAAAATAAAAACAGGCAAATAAATACACAAGTGTTTAAATGCAACCATCACTTTTTTAATATTGATTTAATAAATACTATGCTCAGACCAAATCTGGTGTTGTTCAATTAATCTGTTTCTGTCACTACCAAAATTAGGATATGGAATAGACACTTGTCATCCTAGATCTCCTGTCAAACATAAGGTTGATAGGCAGGTACTGTGAGGTAGATAGCCACATCAATATCTCTTCTTGGCAAGTTAGAGCTGTTTAAATGTAGACAGATTAGTTATGTACACAGGGCTGCGAAAAATACATATTTTTCACAAGCAAAATCCGCCATAAATGGCTTGTAGTTATTACACTGAGTGTAGGTAAAGTCCTCATCATGTAAGGTCCTAAAGATCCATATCCTTGAGCCTGAGGTTAATGTATTCTGGACTGATATCCTCACGAGCATACCATAAGTATGTTAACCCACGTTTATCAAAAATGGTTATTAAAGAATATTTAGATTCCCATCGCAATGTTTGTTTACAATAACTTCTGGATTGAATGCCCCTGCATTACGCACTGGCTTACATACAATTCTATTTTTCATGATCTTATCTCAAAGTGTATACATTTAAAACACACATCTGACGCTTTCATATGTCATTAATGACAAAACTTTCACTAAGGATAGGTTGGACATCTCATTTCAAGAAATGATGAGTTTAAATTCAGGGGCAGTTCCTCTTATGGGCGATATGGCAGCCGCCCAGGGCGGCATGAGCGCCCGCAAAAAAAAAGCGAGCGGACAGTCGCCTACAGTAACCAGCTCAGTAGCAGCCACCTCTGGGCTCATCTCGGTGGATCGACCCCGGTGCCGACCCGTACCGGCTGCCTTAAATTTGTTTGCATTCATTTTATCCGGTTCTCGTATTGCTCATTTACACGTCAAGCCAATGATGTCATGTTGTCGTGTGGGCAGTGGGCAGCTGGGCGCCCTCTGTTTTGTAAAGAGGTGTCTGCTGCTGCTGAGAAAGTCTCACATACAGAGGCTGTGGAAGAAGGGGGAGGGGGAGGGGGAGAGGCTCACCTCTGGACCTCAGCTCTCTCTACTGGTGCGGGGGAGCGGTGAAGCAGGGGTTTCAGAATCAGAATCAGAATTCCTTTTTTAGTCCCACAAACGGAGAAATTTGTTCGTCACAGCAGCCAAAGGACAGTTCAATATAATAATAAGCAATAATTATAGTAAAAAATAAACAATATAATAAAAAGGTAAGAAATAGAATTAGAATCGTATATACATAATATGTACAAATATAAACAGTGTAATTATAGACAGTGTGGCAGTGTATTGTTATTAATAAATAATAAATATGAGTATGAAAATTGCCCAGTGAGTGCAAACCAAAATGACAAATGAGTTATGTATACATTCATATTAGATTCATCTAATAGTGCACAACTGAGGCAATCAATATGCTAAAGTCAATCACCACCACTGTTTATATTAGTCAAAATTAGCAGTTAGTCCAAAACTGTGCTGTTAGGTAGATATCAAAGATGCTAGTAAAGCAACACATAAATAAAATAAGCACAGCAGAATGTCAGATAGGTTAGACCACTGTGTTTAACTTTAAATCTTTAAACATTATAGTTACAGCTGAAAATGACAACAGAAATAAACAAGATTGTTGATTTCACATATCTCTACAATGCAAATCAACTGCCAGTTGTCTACCAGGAAGTGACTGTTGTTGTTAGCTCGACATCACGGTGACTCAATCTGTAGTTCACCAGATAACTACAACAACTAAGTAGATGGGGCCCTGCAGGCTCTCAGCTGTGATAATGATCAGCAATGCTCTCTGGGTCTGACGCTGCAGCTCCATACACATGCTCTTTATTACTCAGATAAAAGAGACTGACAGACATGAACAGCCAACAACCTGGAAATTTATAGGCGGTCTCAGTCTGCAGGGTGAGGCTGTGGAGAAAGAAAAATGTCAGTAGAGAGGAGAAAAGCCCTTTGGTGTCTGAGTTCTCTTTTTAACTGGGCGCTGGTCCAAGAAGCAGCTGTTCATGGAGCTGTCACCATGTAGATAGTATGGATCAACAGGGTGATTTTTACAGGCTACATGTAACTAGTAAGTAGAATTTTTGAACTGAATACCCTGGTCGCTGGTATTCAATTGTTTTGTTTTTTTTTTACCATTTTTTATTAAAAGCAACATAATGTAACTTTTTGACCTTAAACTATCAGCGTCAGAATCATGTTGATGGTACAGTGTCTTGTAACAGGGTGAATGGTGTCTCTGTCTCTTGTTCCTGCTCTATGTAACTTCAGTGAGAGGGTAGGATCACAGCGTTACATACATGTTCACTGAAACATACAAGTTTTCACCACATCACATTGTTCTGATGTCATGAGTTTTGTTTGTAGTTAGCACCTACATTACATCTGACAAACTGTTACACACCTGGGATTTGTATTTACCACAGTGGTGTCGCACTCAGACACTGGGGGGCGTCAAATTGCACAAAATGCCAAATTCTACATAATGTTGCTTTAATGTATTGTGTATTCACACAGAATTTTGCACAAGTTCCGAAGAACGTCTGAAAGAGATTGTTAACAAATATGAGATGCTAAAACTCTACACTGAAACCAGTGAGTGGAATCCCACACTGTCCAGAAGAAACTTTCACTTTGTCCAATATGACCAAATACCTGCGAAGCATTAGATGTTATGCTGTGTGTAGTAGTGCTGATTAGCAACTGTTAACATATTTTTTTTACCTTATTTATTCAGGGAGGGTTCACTGAAAGCAATGCTCTTTTTTCCAGGAACCCCCTGATCAATTCACACAGTTACACATTCACACCTGGAAGTTGCTTAGTACAACCGCAGTCTTGCTCAAAGGCACCCCAGTGGTGGTTATGAGGTAGGGGCAGGGTCTGTCTTTCACCCAGATTTATTTTGCCAATCTGGGGCAGACACATGCTTGCTTCTCTAACCTTTACGCCACCACTGTCCCATGCTTAACTAAGATGGTGAACATGGTAAGCACTGTACCTGCTGAATATCAGTATCAGTATATTAACGCTATTATTGTGAGCATGTTAGCATGCTGACGTTACTAGCTGTGCCAAAGTACAGCTCCACAAAGCCACTAGCCACAGTTAAATTCCACATTTTGGTTACAGTTCACCTATTTAAAGCATTTATCAGAACTAATGTCATTACAAATGCTTTATGGATCAGTTATAAGTAGGGCTGCACAATTCCAGCCAGCCAATTCCTGCTGCGTCTCTCTCCCCTCATTACTGACACGACTGACATGCCCCTGTACAAAGAAGACAGGTTTGAATAATGAACTGAAATGATGGCTGAGTTCCATTTAGCTCATTCTTATTAAGACAAATCAATGCCTTGACAAGAAGACTGGCACTTAAAGCCTTCACGAGCCAAAGTCTTGACACCAAAAGACACAAATGTTAGGACCCTTATATTATCTTGAATACAGAAAAATCACCTTTCATGCTGCTGTACTGTCCTCCACCGGTTCCCCAGGAGAACCAGCATCTGACCCAGCTGCATCCAGAGAGCGAGCCCATGACCGTGGACGCTCCCATGAGAGGAAACACCACCACTCCTCGGCCGACAAGCAGCGCTACTACTCTTGTGACCGCTACTGCAGCCGGGAACACTGCCACACCAAATCTGCCACCGCTAGCTGTGCTGCCTCACCCATCGAGGGGCAGGAAACCAGCAACAAGCAGGTGGGAGGGCACAGGCCTATAGAACAGGACTAGACAGGGCTTTAGACCAGGTGAAGGGGATTCTGAAAGGTTTTGAGTTCACATGACAGCATTGACTATCTTTGAATTCTGATATCATTCTAAACAGGATTAAAAAAAAACTTAGACCATAGGGCACTAAAACTCCAAAAGCCACTGCTGCTGCTCATAACAGTAATGAGAAAAGTATTCTTTTAGACATGTGTGGAACTTAATATGATAATCAGGCCTCTAGTTTCATTCCTTCGACCTTGAGACTACAAGGACAAAAACTGTTTGAATAAAAATAACATAACAACCATATGTGTTATTGCTTGTTTGGTTCATTTTAAAATAATTTACTTCCTATTGAACTGAATGGAATTGAACTTATGAGTGAACTGAACAATAAAGATAGTAAACAATTTGAATGTATTACTGTATATGTATTATAGTATTCAGTTAGACTGAAAGAAAAATGTAATCATTATCCCTACGTGCCATAGAGCTCCATTGTTGTCCAAAAACTATGAAAAGTCGATCATGTTCCTTTATTACCATGAACACACACCATATATACATACACCATCCTGCTGCCACAAATACTCACTAGACCACCAAATGGTGATTAATCTGCAGCTGAAAATAGTCCCCAACATGTCCACCATGTCCTCCTTTTGGTTGATCAGATGTAGGAAATTAAACTTAAATAATGAGAAATGTGCTTGGTATTCTTAAATATCCAACAGCAACTTAGAAAACATATTTGGTTGATTTAGTACCTTTACAGTTAATTTAGCATACTGTTGTATATATTTTGTAATGTCAGTGAAATATATATTAATCTGCTAATTAAACATTAAGATGACTAATACAGCAGGTCAACATCATGGCACAGATAGTGTGTTGATTGTTAGAGTGTTTGTGTTTTACTGTGATCTCTCTGCATGCTCTTACAACTACCGCTCCTCTGTCTGCCTGTAGTGCAGCCTCTCATGGCCTTTCACTTCTTTTCCCACTTTCTCTTTTCATCATTTTCCATTCATTTTGTCTCTCTGTCGCTGCCTTTCCATCAGCCCTTGTTCTTCCTTTCTGTCTTCTCTGTCTGTGCTCTCTCTATCTCATCTGTCCTCTGTCACCTTTTTGTGTCATCACATGTCACATTTTGGTGTCTTTCCTTTCCTTTCCTCCCTCCTGCGGCCCTGTCCCTGTTTCCTTCCCTTTTTCTTTTCTCTCTTACATATTTTCCTCATCGTTCTATCGTTTCAAATTGCTTGTCCAATTTTCATCTAGGGCAGTGGTTGGGTTAAAGGCAGCCCAGTGGCTCTAAGCTCCAGTTCTAGCACGCCAAGCCGCGGACGTCGGCAGCTCCCCCAGACCCCCCTCACCCCGCGGCCTGGGGTGGCCTACAAGACTGCCAATTCCTCCCCCGTGCACTTTGTGCTGAGCCGCGGCCTTTCGGAGCACAATGCCCTCCGGCACAGCGGCTCCCGTCACTTCCCCTGCCCCGTCACTCGTATCAGCTCTGAGCCCTTCCTGGGCCAGGGCCATGACGAGGCCCTGGGCAGCCTGTACGGCAGCCTCCGGGACCAGCTGGACGTCTTCCAGGATGCGGCGTCACTGACGCTCAGCCCTCGTATCGGTCGTTCATCTCGGACCACACTGCCTCGCATGATGGGGGCCCTGCTTCCCGCTCCGCAGCAGAACCTTGGGGTGCCCAACGGGTACCACTTCAGCTTTGGGGGCAGCACCAGCCCAGGCTCTGGCGTCAGGGCACCCAGGTATTACCAGGAGGCAGAGGAGGACGAATGGTGCTAGCATGGCTTTAAACCAACCTTTTTAATGCATTTTTGAGGAATTGTGATGAGTTTTATCATCTTCTTTGAAGGCTTTAGTTTACATTGTCACTGTGTGTGTTTTATGCTGTATTTGAATCCTGACTTGGAGAGCAAAGGTTTGGGAGAGCATCTCAACAGGGAGGAAGCTGGAAGTGGGTTACATTTGAATGTGAACAAAAAAGCATCATCATTATCAAAGGGCAAGTAGCATCCTGAAACAGGAGAGAAGGCCTTCTGCCAACATCAGATGTCTTAATGTAGCTTGGTTTGCTTTGACTTCAGCATTGTGTTGACACCACCATACTGATCCTCAAACAGTAGTAATAAACAAAAAATATATATATAAGGATAATAATATCTCCACACTTTGGAAGAAAGGGGAGGATCCAATGAAATATTTGGATGCTGCTGTGTGGCATTCTCCAGTCTATATTCCAGGGAAACCCTTCCAATGCTGATATATTTTGCTGTTTTGCTTGAAGGTGATTTGTTTCTGATAACTGAGCAGTAAAGTTTGATTCACCTTCAAGTGGAAAAAAGTTGCATTGCGCATGCTGCTTTGCTACAAACAGGATTCTTCAGGAGGAGTAGGGGAGTGTGGGAAGCTAATTTTGTAGCTTAACTTAAAGCTTCATTAATTGTTTTTTCTACCATTTGGAGGCACCACAACAGGCTTGAACATATCATCACCTAGTAAATGGTGGCCTAATTACACAGCAACACAAAGCAACAATAGCATTAATTTGGATTTGTGTCTAACCACTTGAGAATGTGATTCCAGTAGTGACTCTTTCCTTTCCACCAACTCCAGAAAAAAACATTTGGCTCTTTAGCTGCTAAATGCTCTGCTGTGTTCACTAGCTATTCTCTAACTGTGTCTGTGTGCAGTTTGTAGTGCTCACTGAGTTTATCAGAGCTTTTTCACTGCCTGCTGCTAACTGAAAGCCTCACAGTTTAAAAGACCATGACACTCAAGGTGAGTTGTGCTCTCTTCATTAGCTGCGACGTCTTCGTTTTTATTATTACAGTCAACAACACAACATACTGTATAATAAAGCATTTCATTTTTAGGCTCTGCTTAAAGACACTTATGGACAGTAGCTCAAGGTTTGAAGTGTGTTTGGGAGTCAGTATGGTGGTTTCAACAGAAGGTGATGGCACTGCAAGTCATACAAAACAGGTCAATAGTTCAGTGAAGTGATAGTTTCAAATGTTGGCAAACCTCAAAGACATTATGACACTGTACAAACAGCTGTGTTGTTCTTTAGTTTAGGACTCTACCATTCCATGATGATGCCTAATCCTTTATGACATTCCCTTTGTGTCAGTCGAACAGATGACGTGCCGTCACCCAGACGGCCATGATCGTTTTGTCTGTTTAAACGTTTCTTGCAAACTTCAAGAGAGAAGCAGCGCATGGTAGTAAAAAGTACGTGACTGACTGATTTGTTTTCTATAAAAATTTCCTTGTAGATGTTCTCTTTTCATTGTGTGCATTTTTTGTATGACATGAAAAAAAACAAAGTTGTGTTTTATGTGAACTGCTTACGGTTTGCCATCTTTTCAGGTCTAATGTTTCTTACAGACTTCTTTGCGATGTTTTAAGACAAAGTGCCTATCCTTTTAGATATACTGTAGAAAAAGATGCAATGTCAAATGCATCCACACTTGAGTAAATGTTTGGTTCATTCTGTATGTAGCTCTGCAGGAAAACATGTTGTACAGGAAGCCTTATCTGCAAGCAGAGTAACAACACCTACCATCTGCTTAAAAGACAGGAATGGAAAAATGAAAGTCGATTATTTTTCTTGTTTTTGATAAACCATAAAATCATGTATGGATGAGGAAGAATCAACATTGTGGAAACGCTATGTGAGCATTTAACAACTATGAGAACTGCATCAATATATCAATCAAGTTACATTAATGCCAGTAACACAGTGTGCATGTCTAGATTGTAGATGTGGTCAGCTACCTGCTCTGACCACCTTGTAGAATTTCTTTCTTTTAGTTTTTTTGTATTTTTGGTGAGGGACTCGCAGTGTGAGCCATCAAGCTCCTGTGCTGTTTGGACTACAGAGTGTGTGTTGGTCAGCTGGAGCCTAAAGCGTGGAGGTTAAAGAGTGTGCGGACCCAGAGTAGCAAAGGGGGATCCAATCCAATGTATGTCTGTGTGTGTGTGTGTGTGTGTGTGTGTGTGTGTTAGTACTGAAACTAACACTGGTAAACATCAATTGTTGCAGATATATTTTGCATTTCTGGGAGCAGTTTGTTGTGATGGTATTTTTATTTTTATTTTTTTCATTCTCATGGATAGTTGGCAAAAAGTAATGTTGTAATGTCATGCCAAGATACTTCCAGCAGCTACTGTACCATTTCAAATGTTACAGTGATCTAATTCATTCCTCTAACAGGCTCTGGTGTCACAATGGAAGAGGTTTTTTCTTGAGCTGCGTAATATTCACACAGGCAGGAAAACTATTGTAAAAGAGGCAGATTGACTAACTTATCCCACATTAGGAACAATTAGTGTTATTATATGTGTCCCAATTCCATACCACAGACTAACTCCAAGCTGGTGTGGTCACACTGGAAACAATTAAGTATTCTCAGATGTGTCAGTAAGCATACTAAATATGCCAGACTTTTTGGTGTGATGTTGATGGACAGTGCAATGCATGAGAACCTTTTTTTGGAGATTAGACGGCCTGATCACCATTGGTACAAAATGGCCCTCACAATGTTGTTAGAGGTGAGATGCACCGAACAGCAAAAGTTTTTGTTCCAGGGCACTTATTTATCAACATTGTGTAGAAACAAAGTCTTAGGAATAAAAATTGAATTTGGATTGTGCTCAATAATGTCTTTTAAAAAAGTTTTCATATTGGATACATACATATACGCTGATATACATGTAATAGCCCTATATTAACCCAATTATTATGATAAGTGTTGGCAAAGTACATTTAAGCCAAACCACAGATAATATAATACTTTAAGTTTCTTTAGGTTAAGTTTTCTATTTTTCTTCTTTCCTCACTGTGCTTATGCTCTGGTTAGGGTTAGGAATAAAAAAACACTTGGTTAGGGTTAGGGAAACGTCATGTTTTTGAATAAAACACGTTTGGTACAGATGTCAATACGGTATGTAATATAATTTATGACAGTCGGAAATTTGGACGCATCTGTGGTTTGCAGAAATGTTAACTGCTGACATCCTCTCCTCACGACTGGGCTGCCAATATCAACAGAAAATATTGGCCAACTGATATATCAGCCAAGCTCTACTTTTAGTGTGTTGTAAGGATTTGGGACACAGCTAATATGTCCACATACACACTTTTGATTGAAAGCAAGAAGTTGATGCCTTTTGTTTGGACTTGTTAAAACCCTCTCTGTGTAAAGTAGGAAATCTCTTTAGAACTAAAGTACTGTGGACATTAAGGTGAGGCAGATTGAGAGAATCTTGTCCTGCAGGTTCAACTCTACGAACAGCACTAAATACTGAAAGACTAAACCAATTTAAAATTCTGACCAAATCTCACCTGGCTCTCTGAGACTGCATAAGAATTTGCAAAAGAGAAATTACAACAAAAAATCACAAAACAACTCTGGAACTGTACAAAAGACAGACTGATGACTAACGGTGGTCAGAAGGGGATCTGATTTCTAGAAATACATCTTCAAGACATCGATGAGTCCTTGAGCTGTGGAGGAGGGTCTGTTAATGCCTGAAACTGTACTCTGCTCTGAAATGGATATGTAAACAATATTTGTTATATGCAACTTGCTTGATACACATGACTGACATCAACATCCGATTGTCTTTTGTGAACTTGGATCTATTGCTGTGCTTTTACATCATAGCAACCTGCAACATGAGGGAGCGATTTTATCCTGTATGGCAGCTGATTGGCTAGAAGATATCTGTGAATGATTTCTTGGGTAATAGATGAAAAAAATGGGCCTTGTTTAACCACAGATACACACACTACAGGGGCCAGACACAAGCTGAAAACATGAGAGTAGGGCTATGCAACAAGACAAACCCATTTCTCCATCCATTCTGTAGCTTTACATGCTGGTCTCTTCAGATTCAGGCTTCAGCATGATTGTGACCAAATGTTTTATAGAAAATGCTCTGACAAAAACATGCAAACAAAAAAAGACTTCAAATGCATAAAGGCACAAAGTGTAAACAAGAAACAGATTATTTAGAATATTTAGGAGTACAGCAACTTTATACGTATATTTGCATGCATAACATTTACCCACTTCGACAATGTCAATGACAGGCCCATGGCTCAAAATGGGAGGTGTGTCCTCTTAGGTCACAATAAAAAGGATTTCATGAAACAGCCTTTAATGTCCAAGTGATTCTTCTTGTCAAAGACAGGAACACATTCTTCTGCATTTTTTAAAACTTTTGTCTATGTGGCAAAAAATAAAATAAAAAAAATTATAAAAATACCTGTACCTTTTGCAACTATGCGGCCTCTGTATTGCGTCAAAGGAAACATACATGTGCCCAAGCCTGGACCAATCGGCCACCAAACATCAAAGCGATCCATTCTCTGTCTCTGCGTACCATTGGCAGTGTAGATGTGGCTCTTTCTTGAGAAAATACAAAATGTTTGCATGTTCTAACAATGTATGTGCATGTAGAAAACTTAGTACTTTTAGATACCATGTGTTATTTTGTTGTTGATTTTTAATATTTGATATAAACTGCGGGGTTTGTTGAAAAGACAAATTTCTATTAAAAACAGTATTGAACATTGTTGACAGTTCCACCCCATGCAGCAGAGCAGGAACATTCCTTTATTTGGGTCTTGGGATTCAGTGAAATGTTTGTTTGCCTGATTTTATGTTTCTTGGCCAGACTTTGAATTCTGCAGTTGTTTCTACATTAAACATTTTGTATGAAGCAAAGCTCCTTGAAATAAAAAAGAATGAAATTAAACTGCCTCTTATCTGCTAAATGAGTTGAGTGTTGGCATGCAGCTGTGAATCTGCTAGATAACTATGAGAAGGATGTTGAGTCCACTGCTCTGAGTCTTGTTCAGCTCCACAAAAAAGGTTGAGGTAAGATTTGTTTGTCAAACTACTGTTTGAACATTGACGCTCGATTTATCTCTTGTTTTTTCTTTCTGCAGGCAGGAAATTTATGGCTGATTAAACTTTAGTTAATAGTTATTTCACTGTCAGCAAACAATGAAATACTTTGTCAACCATTAATTAAGCAGTTGTTAAGGTTTATAAACATTAGTTGCAATTATCATGACCATCTAAATAATGTTTATAGATTATCTACATAGTATTTATTAACCATGTGCAAAGTATTATGAACATCAGTTGGAACCTGAAAATAAATCGTTTCTTAATAAATGGTTTTAATCATTTAATAGTTAACAGTGAAATAAGTATTAAATATAGTTTAATTAACTATAAATGTACCGTTTATTAATGATGGTTACTATAAAGCTGACAAGTCAAAATGTCTGTTGTGACAAAGGTGTTGGAGTTTATTTGTTTTCAAATTGAGTTAGAGTTGACTTTGTTTTTTTTAATAATTCATCCTAATGCAAGCAGACTTCACCTATTCATATGAATGTAGGTCTATTAGGATTATGGTAGCTACGGGCCCTCACTACTTACATACGTGGTACATTAACTATTTTCCATGTCAGATGTTTTTTGGTTTGTTGGTTTGTCAGCAGGTTACACAAATCTACTGAATAGATTTCCACCAAACTTAAATAGAGGCTGGTCTCGGCCTAAAATAGACCCCATTAACTTTTGGTGTGGAATCAGAAAAGAATAATCATTCCAAAATTAGAAATAGAAAAGAGAAAACCAAACAAAAGGGAGAGTGAAATGAAATTGTGTATTACAATGACAAAGCAGTTTGAAAATAATAATTACATTTAGATTTCTGAAATGGAAAATAGTAAATCTCAATTTTAAGTTTAAATTAAATGTGTAAATGTGAAAGCTTAGAATGTAATGTGTAATTGAAAATGACTACATATTAGAAGATTTGAAAGAAATGATTAGTTATTTTTTTAAGTCCTTGTGTTGTTTAACTAGGGAAGTATAAATGAAAATAAGACATAATAGGGGTGAAGGTTAATAGTCTAGACTATTCTTCTTTTCCAGTTCCATCTTCAGTATTCAACAGTGCAGTCAGTCAAATGAACTAACTGAACAGGTTACATCAATTAGTGACTATTTTCAGAATGACTGATTTGGCCCCTTTGTGTTTGTCAGCAGTGTTACATTCAGTATCGGATTCATGGTATGGCTTTTGTTTTGAAACTGGACCGGAAGTTAACTCTGCGGTCTTGCACGCTTGACCAACGAGATAAAGAAGGGGTCAGTCGATCAGCTGGTGATGGAGCGGGACAGCGGGGCCGGTGAGAGCAGCAATGAGAGGTTTACTGGAACAAATATTTCAACGATGATACTTTAATGTTGTCGTGGGGACACACGAGGCCATGTTCTCACTAGGAAAAGTCCACTTTCTGCTGGTCTATATTGACATGCTGGCTCTGGACGGGATGCCTTTTTATGGAGACACGTTGAGTTTCCAGCGGACAGGTAGGTTCATTTACACGCTCTATAATAATGCAATAGTAGGGTGCCCGCAGTAGTACACTTTATTATTTCTACTGAATTCCCTTAAAGGAGCCCTCTGTAGTTTTGTTGAAGAAATGTTAATGAGAAGAGAAAGATGTTCATTGACTGATTATTTTCTGCCTAAACAAACTGAATAAAGAAACTCTCTTTGTTTTCATGACTGAATGAACTGAATAAAGAAACTGACCTTAAAGGACAACACAATTTATACTGTTTAACTTTGTTTATATGTGGCGGACTCTGCCACCTTTCTAGCTTCAAACAGTGTTCTGGGACCTTATTTTCTGAGAACTACTTATTTATTCAGTTATGGAAAAAATAAATATTTCTGAGTTTGTATTATTACCTCATTAATATTGTAAATATTTAAATTCTGGCTTTGAATTTCTTCTCCAAAACTACATCTTAAAGTGCCCCTTTAAGATTTATTAGAGTATTTTTACTTGTTTATTGGAGGAGGTAAATGTCATGTTGTCCAAATTGGGTTTACAGGTCACATTGAGAATGAATGTCTGATGTATTCATTTATTCTTTAATTCATTTATTATTAATTTGTTTAATGTCATTCAATTCAGTGACCCTCACAAATGTTTTATTAACACGGTTTACGTGCAGACACTGTGCTGATTTGTGACATTGACTTGTAGTACCAGGTTCTTCCACTGAGAGCAGCTGTTGTACTAAAACACCATCTGCTCCTGTGGTAACCTGCCATCAAACTTTCTCAGAGAAGAAAGGCAGTACAGCACCACCTCTGTGAGCAGTCAGAGGGGTTGTTCTCTCAACATTTCTACCCGTATGTTGACAAAAATGATTACATTAAAGCTTAACCACAATGCTATTGCCCTTCCTCACCCAAATCTGTCTCCAGACAGGGTTTTTCTTTAGGATCAAGCTCAGGCTCAGTCTGAGCATTTAACTGTTCAAGTTTCTGAAAGCTCCAGCTGTCTTTGCATTGAATTTCTCTTTTCATGATCGCTCCTTGTGTTAAATCAGAAGGTGGAGAGAAAAGATAACCACAAAAAATCACAGGTTGTTGAACAATCCTGCCTTTCTGCCCCTATCATCAAATGTTATTGATATTTCATATTGTAATACATCATTAGCGCTTTACTGTAAATAAATTATTACTATTGGCTGAGTCAATAGTTTGACATGCTATTTGTTGTCTCGGGGCCCTAATGCGCCTCCAACAATTATGTCAATGATTTAAGAGAAATCAGGCAACTAAAAGAGAAACAAAAGTCAGGAGTGAGAAAGAAAACATCACAGGAAATATAACTAGCAAGAAGAGTTTCACAGTGTTTTTATATGATTATTTTATGGAAACCCATATCTGCCAATGTGATGGAAAAAAAGATCCTGTAAGTCATTATAATTCCACAAATGACTTAGTCTCTCAAATGAAGCACCATTGGCTCTGGTTTGAAAAACAACCACAGAGAAAGGACCAGCAGCAGTCAGTCAACACTGTCTACTCATGTTACTGAGGATGTCAGACAAGCTGAGCTTGTGAAGTAGATTCTTCAATTAAGCAATCATTAACAGCAGTTTACAGTGGAAACACTCTATTTTTATTGTTTGTTGTGGATTGACAAAGGATGTATTAAAAGCAGAAGAGGGTCTGCGCTGGTACATGCAGTATCCTGACCACAAATAATTGACAGAATAGCTCTGCCCACCTTCAGCCTGAGCAGTTGTATAAATATAGTTTGAGCTAAACTCACAACAGTGTGTTGGTCAGGAGGGATGGCAGGTTCATCTCCATCTACTATCAGCAATGTATGCTGATATAGCACTGTAATGAGGCTGTATGACAGAGCATTTTTTAAATTTAAGGTCCAGTGTGAAAGATTTGCTGGCATCTAGTGGTGAAGTTGCAAACTGTAGCCAGCTGAACACCCCTCTTCACCCCTTCTAAGGTAAAGAAAACACAACAGTTCTTAGTTTCAGGTGACTGTACACTGCTGACAACAAATTTCTGAATATTACATTTTAGGGCTGCCTAATCAATCAAAATAGCAATATGTCCAAGTGCCAATCATTCAATAGTTCTTTAATTTGATTTCTGCCCGCTGTACTACATGTCTGTCTCATCTTGGGAGAGATTCTCCAGCCATCATATAAGATGAATGAGAGCTGGTGGCTCTGCCAACTCCCAGCACTCTTTGTATCCAGCCTACGTCATGTTGATGGGACTGACCTTTCTCCCTTTGGCTCTTTGATAAGTAACATTATATGTGATAACAAGGACAAATTATAAGCATTATTCAGCAGCCCTAAACTGAATCCAAAATATATAGTCAATGATAATGAACATTGCACAGGAAAGAAAAGATCTGCTGTAAGAAATTGCAGTTGTATAGATACTTCATGCACTTGTGTTCCTGGTACTGGTTAGTAAGTGTACAGTCTGTCAGTATTTTTGGCACTAGCCTACACTGCATACAGTATCCCTCTGAAGCTTATAAAGGAATGAATAGAGGTATCCCTCCTGAGGGAATTCCCTCTTGGATGTGTGACATGCAGACAGTATGGCATTATCATCTCTGTTGCATCTGATGTAACGTTTGAAGCACACTGGGAAGAAAGCCGATCTGTGGACTCTGTGTTCTCCTCATGTCACATCAAAGTGCCTCCCATCAAGCTCACTGACAGCAGGTCAGGGCAGCTGTCCAAGTCTGCTCTGAGTGATGATGAGCAGATGGATGGCCAGTAATTAATGTCACTCACCTTTCAGAGCGGAGTGAACAGCACTGTACATCTATCAGCTGATTGTGTGTTTGGACGACTCAGAATCACAAATAAAAAGTACTTAATGCAGCTAAGACAAGATGGACTGAAGATAAACAGCTCTGTGTTCATCCTGGATTAGGGAGTATTGGGGTTGGGCGATGTCTGCCAAATTGGGATATGATGATGTCCAAAGTGAAACATTGTGACGGACGATGATATCATTGCTGGGGGGAGAGCTGTTGCTGACCAAGTTCTGTTTCTGACTATATCAGAAAGGCTGTCCCATAGCAGAAAAGTCAACTTGGTCAAGCCAGTAGGTAGAATCCTCACCAGCTCACCACTGTAGTCACCAATGCTTCCCACTGCTGCTCTGACAGCAACCTCCACCTATCTCACCCAGCCAAGAAATCTCAGGTTCCCATCACCAGCTACTGTTACAATCTCAAACAGGGGACTCAAAAGCAGCCGCAGACTCAAGGGTAGATTGAAAAAGTTAAACAGTTACAGAGAACTAGTAGAGACTGGTTTGAGCTGAGAAACATGAAAAGTGTGATGTATCTTCATGGTCCAGATAACTTTAATTTAACAACTGTAGGATTAATAATGGCAACCACTTCGAAAGGTCCAATGTAACGAGGTGACAGTTTCTTGGAATCAATTTTCAGGGGGATATTTCTGGAAGGCAACCAAACTCTCTGACCGCAACTGTTGCCGTCCACAGTGCGGAGCAATGCGGGCCAAGCCCTTTTGCCAAATTCCACGGCAGTGTCAAAGATGGGCCTGTACCGAAGGCACTGCAACTTCTCCCTCCTGTGCTGGAAACAAGTGGTTGATAACCAAGGGCAGCCTCAAAAGGTGACATACCAGTAGCAATGGGCATATTCCACCCAGGAGAGATAGGAGCTTCAGGTGGCTGGATTCTTGGCTGCTACACTACGGAGAACTGCTTCCAGGTCCTGATTGGCTCGCTCACATTGCCCATTAGTCTGAGGGTGGAAACCAGAGGACAAACTCACCGAGGCTCCCAGAGCTAGGCAGAAGTCTTTCCAGACTTGTGAGATGAACTGAGGGCCCCGGTCTGAGATGAAATTGGAAGGGATACCATGGAGGCAAAACACATGCTGCACCATTAACTCAGAGCCATTAAGCCAGAGCAACAAAATTAACAGCCATAGAGAAACGGTCAATGGTTAGTATGACAGTGTTACCTTTAGATGGTGGTAGTGACAAAATCCCAGGCAATGTGGGACCAGGGACGAGTGGGAACTGGAAGAGGACGTAGCAGCCCAGCGGCCGGCCTGTGGGAGGCCCTTCCTCGTGCACACACTGTGCACACTAAGACAAAAGCCTTGGTGTCAGCATCAATAGAAGGGCACCAGAAGTGCCTCTTCAGGAGGGACAGAGTGCGACCTGGATGGCAAGCAAACCGGGAAGTATGCCCCCACTGAAGGACCTGAGAGCAGACAGATAACCGATGTTCTGGTCCATAACCTGGGTCAGGTTAGATCTGCTGTGCTTCCTTGATGATGGTCTCGATCTCCCAGGTTACTGCTGCCACAACACAGGAGGGTGAAAGGATAGTATCCAGACTGAAGACCCCCTCCTCAGAGACAAACTGGTGAGAAAGAGAATCAGGTTTAGTGTTGCCTGAACCGGGCCTGTAGGTGAAGATGAACCTGAACGACTGAAGAACAGGGCCCACCGAGCCTACCGTGAGTTGAGGCGTTTACCTGTTTGAATATATGCTAGGTTTTTATGGTCAGTCCAAACAATGAATGGGTGTTCAGCTCCCTCCAGCCAGTGCCTCCATTCTTCTAGGGCTAGTTTCACTGCCAGCAACTCACGGCTCCCCACATCATAATTTCTTTCAGCAGGTGACAACCAGCGAGAGAAGAAAGCACAGGGGTGAAACAGGATTGGAACGCTGGGACAGGACTGCCCCAACTTTGGTGTCAGAGGCATCCACCTCCACAACAAACTGGTATGTGGTGTCAGGCTGCACCAATAAAGGCACTGCAGTGAAACGTCTCTTTAGCTCCCCAAACGCCTCCTCCACCTCAGGGGACCAGAAGAACAGGACAAAAGAGGAGGTTAGTTGGGTAAGGGGGGCTGCCACTCTGCTGTAGTCCAGAATGAAACGCCGGTAAAAGTTAGCAAACCCCAAAAACCTCTGCAGCTCCTTGACGGTGGTGGGTCTTGGCCAATTTGCCACTGCCTGAATCTTTTTGGGGTCTGTCTTTATCTGCCCACCCTCAATGATGTATCCCAGGAACACACACAGAATGGACATGAAACTCACATTTCTCTGCCTTCACAAACAGCTTGTTGTCCAGCAGTCTCTGTAGCACCTCCCTGACATGTAGGACATTATCCTCCTTGGACCGGGAAAAGATCAAGAAATCATCCAGATAAACAAACACAGTCTGGTTGAGGAAATCTCAGAGTACATCATTTACTAGGGCCTGGAAGTAAATAGGGGCGTTAGTCAAACCAAAGGGCATCACAAGTTATTCAAAATGTCCAAGGGATGTGTTGAAGGCTGTCTTCCACTCATCACCCCCTTTGACGTGGAGAAGATGATAAGCATTTCTCAGATCCAGTTTTGTGAAAATGGTGGCACCATGGAGTGGCTCAAAGGCAGAGGTAATTAATGGCAGGGGGTACTTATTCTTAATAGTTATAAAATAGGTATTAAGTCAACTTAATAGTTGTAAAGACCCAATGATTTCCGGAGATGATCAGCTGCACAGGACAGGTTTAATGAGTGATGGAGTCTCCCATCCAGTGTGTTGGCGTTGAAAGGGTGGGTTAATGGTTCTGTCTTTGTTCCTGCTTGGGAAACCAAAGTGACATCCATGAAATTCTCATCTGCCCCAGAATCCACTAGAGCTAGCACAAACAATTTCTCCAGATTCCTACACACAGTGGCTTGAAATTGCATTTGTGGGGAAGGGGAAGAGGGCATCTTACTCACCAATACTCCTACAGCTACTGGTGAGCTCCCCCTTTTGGTTGAAGGGAGCAGGTGGCGACGAAATGGCTGGTTTGGCCACAGTAGAGGCACCCCCCAGCTCTCATCCTATGGAGGCGTTCCTGAAGTGTTAGGCGTGTTCGACCGAGCTGCATGGGATCCTCTTCTGGTTGACTGGGTGAGGAACTGGGTGGTGGGCATAAGGCCGCTGGACGGTAGGGAAGGGGCCTATGGGTGGTAAGTGTGGGCCGAACTGATGGTGAGGGAGAGGGTTGGCTAACTCTTTCCCTGCAACGTTCACGGAGACAGTTGTCTAACCTAACTAACAGTGATATAAGGGCTTCTAAAGTGTCAGTCTCGTCCCTAGTGGCCAACTCATCCTTAATATTATCATTAAGCCCATTGAGGAAAACTCCCTGCAGGGAGCTATCATTCCACTCTGACTCAGCAGCAATGACCCTGAACTCCACCGAATATTCAGCTACACTATGGGAGCCCTGTGTTAAACGAAGGAGACGATTAGAAGCTGGAAGTGTGCAGCCTGTCGCCTGTAGCTCTTCACCCAACAGCTGACTCAAATTTCTATCACTAGCAGTGATCACTTTGTTCTTTGGTCTCCAACCTGACGTCAGTGAATTGGCTTCCCAAACACAAGACAGGAAAAGCTCAAATGGAAGCTATTGTATCTTTTGAGTAATGGCCCACAAGCCAATGTTAGAGACCAAGGCTGAACCGAGATGCTGAATGGAGCTTAAGTTGATCTCTTGTGCTTCATAATAGATAGGTGTGAACGAATCACAAAAGTCACAGTTCAGATCGTATCACGGTTTGGAGTCATGGATTGGAGGATTTTATGGATCAGCAGAAGGAAAAAACTGTTAAGAGTTAAATATATTATTTAAATGCACTGCTTTAGCTTTGATGTTGCCGCCTGTTTGGTTGTGAATGTCTGTATTCACAACCAAACAGTAGGTGTGTTATAAATAGGGATGTAACAATACCAAAGACTCACAGTGCGATTTCATCGCGATAAATAGTCCACGATACGATATTTATCGTTTATTGCAGTCAGATCACAGAGAAATCTCTGCGTTTTGGGCTCATACTGATGTGGTTATTTTTATTTGTGTTACTCGCGCGAGCAGACACAATTTAAAATGTATGACCGACCCCACGATCAAACTCTCACAGCTCACTCGCTCTCCCTCCCAGCTCGTAGAGCCCCTCCCTTACCTGAGAAACTCGCATTCCATGGTGCACACTATGGGTGACTGACTCAAGTGACTCAAGTGACTCGAAAACCCGATTCACTTTAGTGAGTGACTCATACAAACTCGAGTCAGTAAAAGGAATCGAGTATACCATCACTACTACTCTGTCTCCAGCATTGTCCCACCCAGAGCATCATCTGATTGGTTACATGCTCTGGTTACACGCACGGGTAACAGCCAATCAGCAGTGAAAGCTGTGCATGCACAGTGCTCACACACACGGCGGAGAGGAGAAAAAGTTTTGCCGAGTGGAGAAGGTCCGGAGAGCAGATGCATGTTTCCAACATGGATGTATAAAGAGAACTGGATACAGCGTCAGAGGCGGGGCCCCGTTCATTCCTACGGACGTTGCTCAGTGGCACACGATGCCAAAAAAGTTTGTTTTCATTTCATTAACATTATATAAACATAAGCGGCAGCTCTGCTCGCTCGCAGTCCCTCCAGACGTGCTTGTTAATCACTCGAAACAAGGTTGCTGATAATATCGATATGGAAATAGTCCGTGATAGTAGAAGTCTGTGTGTGTGAGAGAGAGAAAGTAAAAACCTAATGAACTCAATTCAGTCCGGTTTTATTGCAGGGAAGCACGTTGAGGTGAAGGCTGATTAGCTTTTAGCGTAACGTTAGCCCACCGGTTCGCTTTCTCCTTCTGGCTCTAGACGCTCAGCAGACTGTAGCGAAACTCTACAACTCACGACTACTGACGTTACTGTGAGGCCCAATACGTTAACGGCAGCTGTCTGTTCCTATGATAAACACTGATTATTAAAGTGAAGATGCTGCAGGCTATTTAGTGTTTTTAACGGTTTAATCACTTGAAACAAGGTTGCTGATAATATTGATAGGGAAATAGTCAGTGATAAAAGTAATACGTGTGTGTGAAACAGAGTAAAATTCAGTTAGTTTTATTGCAGGGAAGCACGTTGAGGGGATGGCTAGAGAATAGTGTGTGTGTGTGTGTGTAAGCCACATGAGGAGCTGCAGAAACTGACAGCAAAGCACCGTCTGTCTGAGAGAAAACTGTAGGGCAATAATGGCTGTTCAACTACCAAGTTATTTTACTTGACCTTTTTCTGTGTTGATTGAGAGATCCCAAGCAGAAAATGACATATTGTTAGATGAAGTGTGTCCTGAAGCTGTCTTTGACAGTTTCTTGTAGAGAGGAGCAGGATATTGCTGTTCAAAACTTAAGACATAATGTAACTGCATCATAAAGCCTACATGAACTGCATGGTGTTCAGCGATGAATAGTCTCTCCTATTGCTATTGTACTATTTTTTTCAGCGATAGTTACATTAATCGTTAGTAATGTAGCAGCCTAGTTTTGAATGACAGGGTCCCTGTTATCACATGTTGTTAAAATATAACATTTACATAATAAAATCAACTACAGGCTTCCCAAATGCTGTAGTAAATTAAGCATGATGGAGTTTGTATTATTCAAAATTTTGACGCCAATATTTTCCCTTTTACTGCAAATGAATATCGGCTCCAAATATCGGTTATCGGCCTCCTTGACTACTAATAATCGGTATCGGTACTGGCCCTGAAAAAAACATATCGGTCTATCTCCGCGGGCGATTATCTGTCCTCCCATGTCACACCCCCCTGGGTGGCCTGGAAGTCCCTCTGTACAACCACAGGGAGGGAGGGATTGCTACTGGCCTCTGTATTGTTTTGCAATTGTTCATGGTCCAATGGCTACTTTTTACACATGCTTCGGTTATGGCTGGCTAGTTTTATTTTACTAAAGAAGGAAAGTAGAAATACCTCAAGAAAAAAGTAAAAACAAATTGTATGTGAATAATAACTGCTGTACACATCACATTTATTATTTAAAATGACGTGACGTAAAAATAAACTAAACAGAAGCACATTATGTCGAGGCTTTCTAACGCTGGAGACAGCTGTGGAAGAGTTAAAACATGAACTCACAACGTTTCTTTAGACTGGTAAGTAACATCTAACTGTCTGCTCACTGAAACATATCTTTGGTTAACTAATGACAACACAAACTGTAACAGTTAGTGTGATGTGACTGTACTGTAGTGTTGCTGAAGCTGAGCCAAGTAAGCTATAATGTAAATTTGTACACAGTCGCTACATGTGAAGATCATAAGACAGCAGTCTTATTTTGACTGGCTGTATTCTTGCTCTGCTGTCACTTATTAGTTGCCTTAATTTTTAACAGCTGACTTTGCAACTGTATAGACACAGTAGCAGACAGACTATCATCCTCCGATTCTTGTTGTTGTAACAGCTTGGCATTATAGTTATGAGATGAGGTGAGATTTGAGGTTATGTAACATTTTTGAGGACATTACGAGGTTTATTACGTGTGTCTCACTGCAGCAATGCCACTGTTAGATATTCTGTAGAGTTAGTAAATCATGAACCTCTTGCTACAGGAAAGAACAAGGAGCAGCTCCATGAAGAAACAACCAGGCCTGCAGAGCTGGAAGATCCTGCTGTATCGGGCATTGGACTGAGTGATAGTAACAAGAAAGTCTGAAGTCTGAAGTCCTGACATCATCAGAGTGAAATAATGTATAAATCCTGCCTGTAATATTAAAACTAAAGATCCTACTAATCATATCAGGGCTTTACAAAAAATATTCAAAACACTGCATATATCTGAGCCTGATCACATCACTGTTCACACAGTCTTGACATGTTCTAATAAAAACAATATGTCTGAACTTAACTAACTGCTCTGCCACACCTTTGTCTTGTTAGGAGCAGAAATCCAGCCCAGTGATGAATTACCACCCTGTCCTTTATTCTCATCTGCAGCTGGTCTCATCAACAAGACCCCCCAGAGGACATCTGTCTCTATACATTACATCAGCTGACATCTTTGACCATCATGCCATGACATATACTCTCCGTACTGTGAACTTTTGCACATTCCATGATGAAGAGGTTTGCACAAAACTGTACAGTTTTGTGAGTATAAAACATACATACTTGCTATAGTATTTGTTATATGTTCCTTTAATTTTTATTGTAATTTTTGTGTGCTATATTTGTGGTCTTGACTGTTGCAGTAATTACCCTTCATTTTTTTATGCACCAGACACCAAGGCAAATTGGAGTGACATTTGTGTCTAGTATTGCGCTGGTATTTTTGTAAATTTTGTAAACTTTGTAATAAACGTCAGAACATGAATGGCACTTTGTGTTGACAATAACTGAAATTAAACATTCCAACCTACTGGATAGGCTTTTGTGTCAGCTTTACTCAAGTGTGGGTTACAAGGGTTGTTCAGCATGCCTGCTTACACAGGCCTGTTACACCAACTGAATGAGTTGTTCACAGAATGTATCAGTGTATACCTCCAAAAGTTTTATTAAGCACTTATTGTGTAACAAAAGAATGCAACTGAGCAATGGTGAATATATGGGTAAATAAATACATACATAAAAGTAATTATTTCGGCCTTTACAATTTTAACAACTTGCAATAATGAATTTGCATAGAAGCAAATTAAATATATAAAATAAATGCCAAAAAGGGTTTGAACTAAACATTGATACTGCCCCCTATTTGTTTGATGCAGGTGGCTGGTAATTTCAAATAGGTCTTAATGTAGGTGAGCCCAAACTACCTATGATCACTGGTATCATAACCTGCAGCGTCAGGTGAAAAAGAAAATGTCACCATCCATTAGAATAGCTCAAGTATCTTTAGATTCCCCGAGGGTAATCTCTTTTTTTGTGGAGAAAAGCTCAGCCACCTCCTGCCACCCTGGTTTGAAACAACTTCAGTTTTTTTGGCTATTGTCACCTCAAGGAGCAGGAGCCTGTCGCTTTTCTGTGGTTTTGCTTGCCTCAACTGCATTACTGTTGTTAAACCATTGCTTGTTTCGTTGTTTATAAAACTGTCCCAGGGATACTGCTCCACCTTCAACATTTCGCACTCAATAACTGTTGTCTGTATGTGATTTCTGAATCCCGTGCCCATAGATATATTTTTTCCCAGGCAGAAATCGCTGTGGTTTTAGCACAGAGTACACAGCCAGAATTATGGCACATTTTGGCACATTTTGTCACGATCTGTGCCTTTTAAAATTTCTCAGGTACCAAGCTATATATTTATCTTATATGTTACCATAGGTGTTCAAAAAATAGCCCAATTCAAATAGTTGTTGAGATATTGCAACCACTTGGACCAAAGTGATGGATCCTTTTCCACACCAACATGGCCATTTATAGAGTTATGTTGCTAGCGTGGCTAAAGAATAATATTTTCAAAGCTGCAGTCATACTGAAGCTTAGAATTGTTATTTATCTCTGAATTCAACTAAACTCAACAAAATCTAAGAGATCTGAGCCTCCCAGTCTTTTAATCACCAAGAGATCTGCCTTATCTACACTTTTTTTCTGACCTGAACAGATAAACAACATTTCAGCCAGTACACGAAAAGTCTGTAATCAAGTTCAGCAGCTCTCTAAATAAGAGGATATCCTGTCTTTGCTGCAGGGACACTTTGTATATGTTAAACATGAGTGATCTGTATTTAGTGATATGCTTGGTTACAGTTTTTGAAACCATATACCAGATAGCAGCAAGAGGGCTCTATGATCCCATGCCACTGTAGCCTTGATATGTGTGACTGATGGCTCTCTTGATCCTTGGCTGTGTTGGCAGTGCCACAGCCTGGAATAAACATCTTAACACACTGATCTACAAGAATCAGCTCCTTGGTGATGAAATGGCATCGCAAGGTGACTAAAAAAGGCTATACTGCCATAAAGATTTGCGTTGGAGTGTCTGTGTCCAGGGATATTGAGGTATCTGAGAAGGTATATTCCGGTCTGGTTTGGTTGATTTCACTCAGCTGTTAGTAAAACCTGCAATTACACCCACTTCACTTAAGAGTGGCTCGCCCTCCAAAAAACATCTCATTTGGAAAGGTTTCATCAAGGTTGTATTACCAGGCCAGCCATTAACTGTTCCTGGACCCCAACCCTCCAAGGGCACCAATGCCTCAACACACCAGTCAAGTTACAGTTTACATAAGTGTGTAGGACAGACCTGAGGTCAATTTAACCTTGACGTTTGACTAGGGATGCAAATTTGAAGCAATTTCTTTAATTGATAGTTGGCTGCCTTAACAGTCAATTATCAGTTAATCGTCATTAGTATATGAAATATGTAAGACCAATTAGAAAACTGTTTGTAGGCTACATTAGGAATTAAAAGAACAGATAAAGTAAACAGCAAGTTACCTCGATAATAAATGAAATAACACAAAATAATGACTTAATTTAATAGCTGAGCTCCCATCTGTTGTTATTCAACAACTGGCCCAACAAAATCCAACCCATACTGAGGTGTCTAAATGGCTAGATATAATAATATCAGCTTGTATTGAAGGTCTTTTTACATCTTTTAAATTACAAACTGCTTGTGTAAAAATGTAATAGTACATAACAATAATAATAATAATAATAATAATAATAATAATAACAATAATATAATTAAATTAAATTAAATAGCATTTCTTATAACAGTATTTTGGATTTTATTTTTGATATATTTGATAAGCAAGTATTTTGTAATTTTGATCAAGATACTTGATTGTTGGTTAATACATTTTTAATCGGTTAATGGCAATTAATCGATTAATGAATAATCATTAACATCGCTACCATGGACCAAAATCTAATCAGTCCATCCTTAAGTCCGAGTGGACATTTGTGCCAAATTTGAAGAAATTCCCTCAATGCATTCCTGAGATATGAATATGAATATGAAAGCCAAATCCCAATGTCCACACTCAGACTCACATACTTTGACGCACATTCCTGGTGAATTCATGAAGGTTTCGGGCAGTGTTTTCTTGAGACCTGATTCTCTACTTAAATCACTCACAACAAAAACAGTAATATACTTTGGAAACAATATGGAACTTTTTCCCTGAAACCTCTGACTAAATATGTTTGTATTTGTGTTTATGTGTGCTCCCAGTTTTTGTTTTTATTATAAGGCTGAAAAATTTCAAACATAAAATAAAGTACAAAAACTACAAGGTAAATTGAAATATCACAACGTGCTGTGCCACTCTTATTTTACCATTTCGGCCCCTTGCAGACTCTCTCACTCAAACACTTACCAGGTGGCATCAGCTCAGTCCGAGAGGGCTCAGGGTTTAAGGCCTGAGGGGGGACACTGGGCTTGGGCCAATGCCTGTAACCAACCACAGAGTATACATCTTCCTGTTTACAATAGCATGCACATGCCCAGTGTACGTGAATGGCTATGAGATATGGGTTTTCAGGTGTAAATAGATAATCTCTGTAACAGTGCTAAATGGCTAGTTCTGACAGAGATTTTTTTTTTAACTGTTCCCAAAATTACTTGGTATGTGTGGACTAGGCCTAAGTATGATGACCCCCTCTGCCTTGTCTGCCTGTCACTTGGTTTGTGGCTGCTTTCCTTGCAGCTGCTGGACATAGGCATGGCAGGGAGTTATAAGTAACACTGGCAACACCTGGACACTGTGTGCCAGTGCTCTTTAAAAAAAGCCTGTTGTTACCTGCTCTCCCCCACCTTCCACCCTGTTTGCCTTGATTGCATTTGATTTGTCTTTATCTTAATTTCCTTTTAGTTAAAAAAAAAAAAAAAAAGTATTCTAATTACTACTCTTGCATATTTTTGTCAGGCCCTGATCTGGGTTGTGACACCAAGCTTCAACAATTGCTTTAAGATATCGTAAGTGAATAAGGGTCTCTTTGTGAGCAGTGGAGAGGGCTTGTTAACCCCTTTGTTCCCAGTCATATCAGAGTTCGTATGTATGGAGCTCCTTGTATTCTATGAGACAGGAATGTGCTTTTCCTACTGTCAATTACCTGTCATCCCATCAATCAGCAGGGAATCTGACCAGACTGACCCCGTCACTCACACTGACGCCAGGCACTACACTATTACAGCTATTGTTTCACTGGTGCTAAGAAGTTTGGCTGACCCTTCTTAAATTTTTGAGTAGGGCTGCAACTATTAATTACTTTGGTAATCCTGTATTCTGCCGATTATTCTGGTGATCAATGGAGTACTCTGAAGAATTATTGCATGCCCCGAATTTTTGTTTTCATTAACTGACTTTTGCTTTATTTAAGAGCAATAGTAATATACAAAAAAGAAAGTCAGTCAGGTCTCTTAAATGAACAACTAATTGGTTTCCTGTTTTGAAAATCATTTTTATTGCTTAAATTGCAATAATATCTGTCCCTGCAATGTTTTATAATATATATTGTTTCTAGAACAGCAGCAATAATATTTACTACAGCAAACTTACCATAAACTCAATACAATCTCAGTGGAAACAGACCTCATTTACAGTCAGCATCAGTCCTCCTCCTCAGCTCAGGTGATTCACAGCCTACAGGTAGCAGAGGGAGAAGGGGCTGCTTTGTCTCAGCCAGAAGCAAAGTTTACAAGAGTTGGACACATATTGAGACACTGGTAAGGGACAAACTAAGCTAATCAGTTGCTTCATACAGACAGCTTTTGTTTAAGTGTACCACTATGTTGTTTGTAACATTTCGCTATGAGCTGAGCTAGCTCTCTGTATAAAACAGGGGAAGTGGATGAGAGACATTTCCCCATGTTTAACAGATGTATTGATGAAGAATTGGCATTTTACTCATGAGGGTTTAAGCAATCAGTACAAACTTCATCACCTGGTTCACTTCATTGTGTCCACTGCCGCCCAGTGCTGCCAGAAAGGGAAATGTGAAACTTGTACCAGAGGCTTAAAATTATCAAATTTTGGAGAACATTATCATACGTGATTAATAACCACAAGAATAAATAGGCATTGATATGTAATATTACAAAATACCTGTTTAAACTATTTTTTGACATGCCTACAAATTCAGCTACATCAGGGTTTTTGTTTAAAGCAAGCTGATGAAGCTGATGATGCATGGGGTGTCCATAACTCCATCAGTCTAACAACAGCCTGAAATTGTATTACATGACAGCTTGACTGGAAGCCTGGTAATATTCTACATTGAAAGAGTTAAGACCATAAAGTAAGCTGATTAAATAGATAGCTGGGTTTACTTGAGCATTTTAAACAACTCAACCTGAACAGAGCAGACCTTACTGCGAATGTTCAACTCCACCTCCAAGTGAAGCAGCAGAGAAAGAATGGCAGCTGTGCTCGCCAATCACGTTCATCATCAGAGCCAAAAGCAAGCATGATTGGCTGGAAAGAGGTAATGTAAATGCAGGGTCCATAATTGCTCTCCTGATCATGTCAGGCAATAAATTAAAAAAGGACAGCATAGACTCAAACCAATTACTAATATAAGCCTCACAAAATGCTCAAATTATCATACATCATGGTTTTTTGGAATTTTTGATTGGGCAGAAGGCAAAATGATCTTACAAATACAATGATTATTGTACAATCTGGCAACATTGCCACCGCCTCTCTGCTCTGCTGTTTACCAACTCGCTCTATGTATGAGTATATGTTTGTGGGGTAGCTCAGCAGAGGAGAGGCAACAACAATGTGATCATCAATTACACTAAAACATTAAAAAGTACTAATAAAAGAAGCATCAAGGAGCATACTACAGTATTTCATAATTTAGCCCTCTGTGTCTGTTCAATACTGCATCACATTGTGCAACAGAAATAATAATCTGTGCGAAAGTATAATTAACCTGGGTTAAAAGAAGCCTCAAGGCAATCAGCCCTAATTTGAAGCCATGACAATTATTAACTGTTTGATGCAGCAGTTTTGTCCTGTCAATCATTTCCAACCTTTCAAACAAACTGTAGATTCTTTCAAATGGTAATACAGTAAAAGTTACTTGTTCTTGCGTTGAGTTCGAAAATGGGTGTGGTCCGACCCATCAATACTCAGTACTGAGTACTAAGATACGTGTAGTCTGAGCAAGAGTGCCAGAACTAGCACGTAGGAAAGGGGTCATTGGACAAGTTTGAAGATGGGTGTGGTCTGACCCATGAGTCCCAAGTACTCTTGGAATAGTGCAGTAATCACTATTACATAGTCATGGGTCAGATGGTGTGATCCCATTGCAAGATGGTCTCTTGTTTGTGTCTGTTTAGTTGTTGTTGATTTGATATTAGATTGATTTTGTGACACGTTTGACATCTAAAGAGTTTGAAATGAATCAAGTGGCAAGTGAAACACCTGAAACAAGCTGATTTAGAATGTTTAACAGATCCTTTTTAAATATTCTTGTGTTACTGCGTTATGTAACATAGGTCGATATCTCTATGTCTCTGTCTCTCTGTAATCTGTTTGCTTTTTTGGTCTTTTTTATTGCAAAGCACTTTGTGACGTCTGCTATAGAAATAAATGTACTTGTTTGTAACTGCAGTGTTGCATAGTCTGTGATATTTCAGGCTAATACTGTAGGGGTGTTGGGTTTCTTTAACATGGGGTCACATCTTCAGTTCTCAATATTATTCTTCTGGCAGGGGAAATGGGGAAATATTTTAGGGTCAATCTCACTGAGGGCAGAGAATGTGGAGAATTTGGAAGTGAAAGCTCTCATACATTTTCTCTGGGCCATTAGGTTAGAGGTCATTAATGTGAGGGAATACAAAGCTGATGGTGAGATTGTGAATACAGTCTGATAGCCCAGTGTTGCTCACATTACCTCTGTGGTGTGTATTTGGGGAAAAGCTCTCATTAATATAATCTTTTGGTATTTAATGTATGTCCATTGGGGCTATGCAATACAGCTGAAAATGTTTCACAGTAATTTAATTTCAGTCAATACTGATAATTATTGATCATTTTAAAACAGTGTGTCTGTTTGTCTTCATTGTGCTTTTATAATTGACTTATTCATGTAATGATTGCTACTAAAACAACTCAAGGACCTGTCTGAGAATGACAATGAAACTACTAAATTCCGACACTACTGTTACTGCTGTTACTCCAATAGCTGAATGCAAAACATGGCTGCAGAGTCCACTTCATAAATGGCTTTCACTACATTTGCACTGAACCAAACAACTGTACTGGTAGGCTGGTTTCACAAAGCCAGATGTCTTCACACTTTCTCTTTCTCTGTGCTCACCTTTCATTCATTATTAGTTTCCTCCTACTGTTGTCTTGTGTCACATGTTGATGGTGCAGCCGAACAACACACCAACACACCTGTTAAATGCTGTCTGCGTGTCACTCGTTGCACGCTCCATTTAAAAGCGATATGATAGGCTATTTATGAGCCATGAGTCTTTGCTGGAATCCTCACCAAGCTGCCCTAGTTGAGGCAAAGTTAAACAAAACAGAAAGACTAAGGACAGGAAGGTAAACCTGCATGTGTTCAGTCTGAACATCTACCAACATAGGAGTTTTGTTTTCAAGTGAACTGCAGTGTTGTTCTCTGGCAGCTCCAGACACGCTGTAGCCATGAAACTGTCAGTTATTGGCTGGGCTCCTGGGACAGAGTTAAGTCCAAATTTACCTCTCATCTTCTCTCAACACATGGAGTCAAGATGCCAGTTTCTCTGATTCCACCTGCACACATCAAGTCTGTCTGCTTTGAAAAATAACACCTTTCCATCTGTGTTTCTGCACCCTTCTCTCTCACACTGTACAGTAATGAACTCAAATATTTGTATGGCTTAGGAATGCTGTTCATGGTTCACAGCAGACCTTTCATCGCATTATCAGAGCCCAGTCATGTGTGACTGGGCTGGAGTCACAGTGGTGGAGGAGGGATGAGAAGAACAAATGCACTGAGTGATGAACTTGGTGTACAGGCCGACAGGTGCCAGACATACTCTGACTAACATAGTCATAACATTGCAAGAAAAAAAAAATGTGTTAATGTGTTTGCAGTTTCCTGAATGTGTGTGTGTGTGTGTGTGCGTGCGTGCATGCGCGCATGCGTGTGTGTATACACTAACCGGCCACTTCACTAGGTTCACCTGTACAATGTGGCACATTCAAAAAGCTGGCCATGATTTTCACTCTTACGAGGCTTTTTATTTTATAAACACCAGTTTTTGGTTTGTACAAGTGCACACAATGATGGGGCTTGTGAGTGTATATGTTTGTTAGCACAAAGTGGCTCTAACCAGAATAGAAAAAGAAGTGGGCCCTGGTGCACAACGGAGCAAGAGGACAAGTACATCAGAGTCTCTGGTCTGAGAAAACAGACGCCTCACAGGTCCTGATCTGGCAGCTTCATTAAGTAGTACCCGCGACACACCAGTCCGAAGGTCAATCGTGGCCAGGATGCTGGCCTTCTATGCAGAGTAGCAATGAAAATGCCAAATCTTTCTGGGAGGAAAGATT
This sequence comes from Pagrus major, assembly GCF_040436345.1. Classification (NCBI taxonomy): domain Eukaryota; kingdom Metazoa; phylum Chordata; class Actinopteri; order Spariformes; family Sparidae; genus Pagrus; species Pagrus major. The sequence goes on along the minus strand of NC_133219.1, from coordinate 2,781,799 downwards.
AAGACAGGCAAAAGAACACAGACACTGGACAGAGGAAAACTAGAGGAGAGTGTTATGGACAGAAGAATCTAAGTTTGAGGTGTTCATCTTACAACAGGATAATGACCCTAAGCACAGTTCCAAACTATGCTGGAACTCATTGCTGTGGGAACTGCTCAACCGTATAGTATGTCAGAAGTGCCCTTCGAGCTAATCCAACCTGCGGGAGGTGCTTCAGGAAGTATGGAGTGACATTACTTAAGATGGCCTCAACAAACTGACAGTTAATATGCCAAAGTGGCTGCAAATGGAGGATTCTTTAACAAAAGCAAAGTTTGAAAGACAAAATTATTTCAATAAAAATTAACATTTCTAACCTTGTCAATGTATTGACAATATTTCCAATTCATTGTGCAACTCATATGATTAATTAAAGTGTGAGTTTTCATGGACACAAACATTTTTGGGTGACCCCAAACTATATACATATATTTACATTACAGCCATTTTATTTTTGTTGAGTTTACTAGTGTTATGGTGGGGTTTTTCTCTAGACCCAAATGCAGAGATCGGAGGCTGGAAATCAGGTTGAAAGGAATTTATGTCAGGTCAGAGTTCTTGAGGGAAATAGTGGATGAGGAGGGCTGGCCGGCAGGTAGGCAGGGTTGTCTGGTGACAGCGTGGAGGGAATTCAGGTGAGCCAGTGGAGCAGGAAGCAGAAGGGAGAGGCGCTGGAGGTTCTGCACACGAGGCAAACAAAACACAACCATGAGACATAGCCCAGACAGGGAAAAAACACTGAGCATAAACACAAGAGAAATCTCAATATTAGAAAATACTTATGACGAGCTAAACACAATAGCGAGCAGCACTGATATAATCACCATACGGGACGGAACGAGACAGAGTGGAGACCAGGGTTAAATAGCAGAGTTTGATGATCTGCAGGTGATGATCTGCAGGTGTGCCTCTACGCTGCTGCAGACACCGCTGCCACGCCCACACACACACACACAAGGAAAGTAGCAGGTGAGGGAGAAGGGAGGGGGGAAGACAGACGGGAAAAACACGAAACTACAAAAATCCTGACTGCCACAGGAGAACTGTGACAACTAGGTTATTGTAGTGAACTCACCTTGCTTGTTCGTTAATAGAGCAAGTTCTATAGATTTTCTTTCAATTGAACACAGATGTAGACATCAGTTTTTTTCTGTTTACCCACTCAGTGGACTGAATGGTGATGATTTCTGGGAACCCTCTCTGCTGGCTACTGTAGGAATTTCCCACGGTCTGCTTTGTGTTCTATGTTGCTAGGAACAAGTGGGAATTACAATTGGCTTTGAAGCAGAACAGTCATGCCAACATACAGAGACTGCAATGTGACTGATGGACATATTGTCTCCATATCTTCACTGCAATCACTGAGATGTGTTGTGGATGCAGCTACATGCTGTTAGGCCTGCAGACTTGTTTACTGTTAAACTATGGAGTTACTCAGCAGTGGCCGTGCAACTGTTTCCTTTCTCCATGGCTGTTATAGTACTGTTGAGTTCCAGCTCATTCAGAGAGAAATGAATGGAGGCCATAAACACTTCATTAACCCCTATTGGGGGTATGGGATTTCACTGCCATACCATAATAAATGACAGCATGAGCTCTGCATGAGTCTGTATTTGTAATGTATTTGTTTTTTGTCTTTTTTTTTATCCTCATACTGCAACAACACACACAAAGATTGTGTGGATCTACAAATGTGGAGTCTCGACAATATTAATTTTGGCTTTTATGTATTCTAATAAATCCCAGCCCTTCCCATGGATGCTGCCATTGTTGTGTGATGTCAGACTGATGCTCCCTCATGAAGTCGCGTAAATGTGCTTAATTCATTTAATTTGCTTAATTGAACCTCCGAAATTGGGACCGGCACCTACCATATTTGATAGGATCTGGCACCTCCTTTGTCACTATCAAAATCTGTGTACAATTTAATGTTATCTGTCCTGTCCTTCTTTTATTTCCTACTGAAGTTTCTCAAAAACTGCTTGATTTTGGAGGCATTTTAAATCTGATTTAAAAAAGAGATAGAGGGAGCAGTCATGTCACGCAGTGACAACCTAAAGGGTAATCAAAGCTATGAGTTTTGTGCACATAATGCAAGCCATGCTGGCATGTGTTTTAATGCTTTTTAGTGTCTGAATATTTTGGCATATGATCACTGTAAACCTCTCAAGTAATAGAGTGTTTGTGCTGCGAAATGGTTAAGGTTAATTTAAGATGTGTGTGATGCTGTCCACAGTACTGAAATGGATCGGAGGTGATCGATCAGACGGACAGACAAACAGAACATGTTAGTTTGGTTTCTTGGCTTTTTGTAGTTGTTAGTAGATCTTTCAGCCCTAATTCCATTTTGCCTATTATAGCCATCAACAAACAGAGAGGAAATGAGTCGACGGGGGTGAAGGGACAGTCAAGGAGAGAGAGTGTGCAAACAGTAACATTAATCAGCTGTTACTTCGCACCTCTCCCTGCTGATTTTGAGTGATTATCTTGAATGATCTGATTAATAAATGTCAATAAATAATGCTCAGTTTGTATCGACAGTTGTAATTTTGTTAACTGCTCGCCTCCAGCCGATGTCCAGGGTTTTCCAGGCACCGTGGATTTTTGATGAGTTCCCTCACTTTTTCTGGGTAAACGGATGTGCCCAGAGTTTTGAAAGAAGGAATTCTGACTTTGAGTGGTGTTCCATTGTACTTTTTCAGTAGGAGATCAGAAGTTTTCCACGCAGCATTAATTCACCAGTTACCAACTCACTGTGTTGTTTTGGTGTCTCAACAGAGAAAGTGGATTTGTTGCAGCATTTCTCCCAGATGGTAGTCAATACCACCGATGTGTCCCTATCAATGGACAGTCAGAGTTGTCCAACTCTCCGGATCAGCCTTTACGGCAGTCTCATGATGGCCACACAGCAGGCGTTTGGACAAAGGTACTGTTTTTTTGCACTTTGTCTTCTTTGATTAAGGCTTTTCCACAGATGAATGCTGACAAGTCTGTGTGTGACAATGATGATGAGAATCCAAAATTTAAAGAATTAGTTCAGTGTTTTGGGAAATATGATTAGTCACTTTCTGTGTAGGAGGGACATAAAAAGATTGCTAGCACTTTCATTGTTTTCAGAGCTGGACTTGACATAGTTAGCCTAGCTTAGCATAAAGACTGGAAGCAAGGGGAAACAGCTGGCCTGGATTTGTCCACAGTTAGAATATACAACACCTCTAATCTAGCAATTACTAGTTAACTTACTGCTTAACATTTCCTTGAATTTCTGTTTTTGTACACATCAAACAAACTGTCTTTTTGTTTAGGCTTAAAACATAAATAAATATATCTGAAATCTAAATTTGTTGTCTGGAAGAAAATTAACTGAAATAAGCTGTCCGTTTGTTTGTTTGTTTGTTGGTTGGTTGGTTGGTTGGTTGGTTTGTCAGCAGGATGACACAAAAACTACAGTGCCAATTTCCAATAAACTTGGATGGAGGATGGGTCTCGGCCCAGAATAGACCCCATTCACTTTTGGTTCTGATAAAGGGACGGATCCATGAATGTTTTCCTCACTTTCTTTAACATTGCTAGATAGGGCCTTATTCAACATGGATTTTGATGGAAAAAAACTGGCCTATTTAGATGACTGGTATCTATAAGTGAGTACAGTTTGATGTGGACCCAAATAAAAATCCAGATGTAGTGGATTGGGGTTATGTTTTATTTGATATTAGATCAGGCTGATTAAATTAAAGGGCCCTAGCTTTGGTGGCGTATCTACTGAGTGTCATTCTAGTTTTGAAAACTAAATAATTGCTATCATTTGTCAAGCCAAAAATGCCAGAAAATCTCATAGTTTAAGTTTTTATCAAATGACATATAGTAGATTGAATACCTTAAGACTGCTCAGACAAAAAACTTAAAAATAAAAAATTCAGAACGTCCAAACAATCAATTAATTGGCAGCTTATTGATAATTGAAATAATAGTTTGGAGCAGCACTAAAGGTGTTGGTAGGTGTTTTTCTGAACTTCAGACAGAGCCAGGCTGATTCCCCCTGCTTACAGTCTTTATACTAAGTTAGGCTAACCACATTCTGACTCCAGTACTGTACTTCACACACAGAGTCTGATTCCAATCTTATAATCTCACGTGTAGACAAAAAAAAAAGGATTATTTCTCAGAATGTTGAACTGTTCCTTTATGAGATGCATTTAGATTCATGGAGATATTAACAGACATATTGGACATAACCATGGTATCCATTCATTTCAATCTTTTAAAAAGAGACTATAGATTTCTGAAATCTTCACTGTTTTTGTGGCGTGGTGAGTTGCAATGCCCTGCGAGGAGGCCTCTGCCATCAGGTAATGCAGTGGTGTTCGGATGCTCAGTGGTTTTAATGTTTTGGCTGATCAGTGTATTTCTTTCTTAGTTTTTACAGGCCCGTGTGTCACCATTTCTTCCTATGTGTGAGTGTGCATGTTTTTCTGAGTGTGTGTATGTGTCTGCCCTGCAGGTTTTCTGATGAATTCAGCATGCTGATGGAGTTGCGCAGCTCTCAGAAGGAGGAAAGCAGTGTGGTCACGCTGTTAAACGCCCAGCATCACATCCACCTGCAGCTTTGTCTTGGCCCACATTCTCTCACCTTCATCTCCACCCAACACAGAGAATACGAGTATGTCGGGATGCATGATCTGATATTGCTGTGTATGTGTTGTTCTTAGAACATTATCATTAAAGTTGCTCCAGGACCATAATTGCAACAGACCAAACACATTTTATAATGACATGACTTGTTGCCTAAACCTAACCGAACTGCGACAGAAAACAGAATAAAAAAAATAAAAAATAAATAAATAAGTCAACTAAGGTTAAAAATAAGTCAATATTAAGTTCCACAAAGATCACAAACCCCACTCTCCTGGGTAAAAGTCTTGTGCTGTCTATCCTCACTCATTCAAATATAGGTTCCCAGCGGGCTCTCTGTGTGATGGACAGTGGCACCAGATATCACTGGGTGTCTCCCCACTCTGGCTGGAGGTTTATGTAGACTGTTCTCTGGTGGAGAGGGTGAACTGGGCCTATCCTTGGCAGAGCATCTCCACTGATGGCCTATTGATGATCGGAGGCAGCCTGGAGGGCTTCGAGACACCCTTTGATGTAAGGAAATGTATATCTGCTTTAGTGTTTGCTTGGTACTAATTGATGATTGTACAGATAGCTGAATGGATTCCTCAGACCCTTTTTTGCCACCTGGTGGCAGTAGAAAAGCTTGATTGTACTCTGTTTTCTGATTTCTAATTGTCTCTGTAAGTGTGAGGCAGTCACTGATTCATATGCAGGAAAGATCAAAGTCTCATTTGAGTGGACACATGGCTGCATGCCCCCCCCCCCCACCTCCTCCTGTAATACCCTGTCCTGTGAAATGAAGCCCAAAAAACAATTTAAAAAAGAAGAAAAAAGTTCAAGTCTTGCATTCAACATTTAATCACGTAAAAGTACAGAAGTATTAGAAACGTTGTACCTAAAGTTTAAAAAGTAAAAGATCTCAATGGTCCCCATCAGTGTTTTCTTTATGTTAAGTTATCAGTTAATTGTTATTATCAATGAATGTTAACAGCAATCTTATGTCATAGTTGGCTGTGGTTGAACTCATTTGAACCCCTTAAAGTTGTTTAATCCTTTACTTCTTAAAAAACATCTTATAAACTCCTTGACCTGGCTGGTAACTGAAGCATGTAATGGAGTTTCCTTTTAAAATGTAGTTGAGTTGAAGGACAAAGTAGCATAAAATGGAAATACTTGAGTATAATAGAATATCAGCTTTGGACTTTATTACATTCCACCGCTGGTTTTTGTTGATGAAATGTCTCATCATGGCTGAACTACAGCATATCATGATAAGCCCTCTCAAAGTATCTCATCTGAACTTTCATTTCACTGTGCAAGAGTTTAATGCCACTGCTACCACCCACATTTCATCCTTGGTTGTGTTTCATGATCTGCTCTTTTAGTGTTGCAGTGAAAGAGTCTGCATCAAAATGTGACCTGAGTGAGTGTCCCTTTACACCTTTGTCAAGACCAGACCAAGCAACCTGAGTGCTGTTGTCACTTGCCGACAGTCTGCATCCTCTTTATTTCTGGCTTAATTTTTGTTTTGTCCCTGCGACCCTTACACTTGGATCTGCCAGACTGGGAAGATTTAAGCAGCAGTGATTCTGCATGGGCATTAATCATTGTCCTTACCTGGCCCTCTTGACATTTACATTTACATTTAGGGCATTTAGCAGATGTTTTTGTCCAAAGCGACTTACAATAAGTACATTTGTTACAAGAAAGAAACCAACACATATCACCGTTGATAAAGTAGAAAAGATAGAAGCAATATTCAAGCCCTCATCAGAGCAAAGTAGCTGCTATTTAACAAGGATACCTTTCATAAGTGCTATGATGTAAGTGCTGAAGGTAGGAACATACAAGTGCATTTAAGTACTTTTTTTTTTGGGGGGGGGGGGGGTGGGGGGGGGGCGCGAAGTGAGTCTTGAGTCTTTTGCGAAAGATGGTTGAGCGATTCTGCTGTCCTGACGCTGGTCGGAAGTTCGTTCCACCACTGAGGTGCCAGAACAGAGAAGAGTCGGGATTTCGCTGTGCGGCCTTTGTTTGCTCTTAGCGATGGCAGTACCAGCCGGCCGGCTGATGTAGTAGAGCGAAGTGCTCGCGCTCAGACGGGTGCAGTTCGGTTGACGGCCTTGAAGGCCGGCACCATGGTCTTGAATCTGATGCGGGCCGCAACAGGAAGCCAGTGGAGGTCACGGAGGAGGGGGGGTCACATGGGAGAATTTGGGTAGATTGAAAACGAGGCGTGCTGCAGCGTTCTGGATACGTTGCAACGGTTTAGTTGCAGAGGCTGGGAGTCCAGCCAATAGCGAGTTGCAGTAGTCGAGGCGGGAGATGACCAGCGATTGAACCAGGAGTTGCGTTGCTTCCTTTGTGAGGAAGGACCGGATAATGCGGATGTTGTAGAGGGCAAATCTGCAGAATCGGGCCACCGCAGTGATGTTGGGGGTGCAGGAAAGTCCGTCGTCGAGGATTACACCCAGATTCTTTGCAGTAGATGAAGGCAATACTGTGACGTCTTCAACAGTGACCGACAGGTCCATGTGAGGGCAGTCTTTCCCCGGGATGAAGAGGAGTTCAGTTTTACTAAGGTTGAGCTTGAGATGATGGGCAGTTGTCCAAGTGGAGATGTCTGCCAGACATCTCCACTTGGCAACAAGGGTGTTGGAGGATGGGGGAAAGGAGAGAAACAGCTGGGTGTCGTCAGCATAACAGTGGTAAGAGAATCCATGTGATGTGATTGCAGAGCCTAGTGATCTAGTGTATAGTGAGAACAGAAGCGGTCCGAGTACTGAGCCTTGAGGGACACCAGTTTCCAGGGAGCAGGGTTGGACAAGGAGCCATTCCACATGACCCGAAAGGTGCGTTCTGTCAGGAATGATGTGAACCAGGTTAGAGCAGAGCCAGTAATGCCAAGTTTGGCCAGAGTGGAGAGGAGGATTTGGTGGTTGACTGTGTCAAACGCAGAGGATAAGTCGAGGAGGATGAGGACTGAAGAGTGGGACGAGGCTCTGGCGGCCCGGAGTGACTCAGTCACTGTGAGGAGGGCCGTCTCAGTGGAGTGAGCAGTCCTGAAGCCTGACTGATTAGGGTCAAGGAGATCGTTCTGCAATAGGTAGGAGGACAGTTGGTTGAAGACAGCACGTTCCAGGGTTTTAGAGAGGAACGAAAGAAGAGATACAGGTCTGTAGTTTTGAATATCAGCTGAGTCTAGAGTGGGTTTCTTTAGGAGTGGCTTTACTGTAGCTGTCTTGAAAGGAGCTGGAATACGGCCAGAAGTGAGGGAGGAGTTGATCAGGGTGGTGAGGTAAGGCAAGATGTTGTGCGAGATGCTTTGGAGAAGAGAGGAGGGAATCGGGTCGAGGGAACAGGCAGTGGCATGGTTAGACGTCACTAGCGTGTGAACATCTTCAGAGGAGAGAGGGCTGAAGCAGGTAAGGCTGTCATAGGTGAGGGTTGGGGGAGGTGCTTTCTGGTAGGGCGTCGGAGTAAATGAGGAGCTGATGTCTTTTACTTTCTTCGTAAAGTAAGTTGCAAAGTCATCAGCAGTGAGGGAGGATGGAGGGGGAGTGGTAGGAGGGGTGAGGAGAGAAGAGAATATGGAGAATACTTTCCTGGGGTTGGAGGCAGAGGAGTTGATCTGTGACAGGTAGAAGGCGGATTTCGCTGCTGAAACCATTGACGAGAAGTCAGACAGGAGGTGTTGGTAGTGAGCGAGGTCATCAGGATGATGTGATTTTTTCCATTTTCTCTCTGCTGCTCTTAGCACCGATCTGTTGGTTCGTAGTGGTTCAGACAGCCAGGGAGGGGGAGGAGATGATCGTTCCGGTCGGGAGGTGAGGGGACAGAGAGTGTTTAAAGAGGAGGAGAGGGAGGACAACAGAGCGGAGGAGGCTTCCTCGGTGGACAGCTGAGAGAACTGTTCTGTGGATGGTAGCGAGGAGAGAACAGTTGAGGAGAGAGTGGAGGGAGAAAGGGATTTTAGGTTGCGGCAGGTGGTGACCATGCGAGGTGTAGGGGCGAGGACAGCAGTGGACTTCAAGGGGAGAGAAAAACCGACAAAGTGGTGGTCGGACACAGTGAGCGGGGTAACAGAGAGTGCCGAGGTACTACAGGACCGTATGAAGACAAGGTCAAGTTGGTTCCCGGCCCGGTGGGTGGGTGGAGAGGGGGAGAGTGTGAGGTCAAATGTGGAAAAGAAGCTGATAAATTCAGATGAGCGCAGCTTCTCAGGGGGGATGTTGAAGTCCCCAAGGACGATGAGCAGTGTGCCATCATCTGGGGAGCAGTTTAGGAGGGCGTCCATCTCATCATAGAAGTCGCAGAGAGGACCGGGAGGGCGATAGATCACCACAATGTTGAGCTTGAAAGGAAGGGTGACAGAGACAGCGTCGAATTCAAATGCAGATCTGGGTAGGTGGTCAAGGCTAAGGACCTGGTAGGTCCACGTGGGGGAGATGAGGAGTCCAGTTCCTCCTCCTCGACCTGTTTGTCTCGGGGAGTGTGAGAATGAGTAGGCAGTTGAAAGGGCAGCTGGAGTGGCAGTGTTTTCTGGGGTGATCCAGGTCTCCGTGAGGGCCAGGAAGTGGAGAGTCTGCAGGGAGGCATAGGCTGAAATGGTGTCCGCCTTCTTGACTGCAGACTGGCAGTTCCATAGCCCCCCTAGTACTTCAAGTTCAGTACCGGTGGAGAATGTTAGGTAGCGGAGATTGGCTGGATTAAGGCCTCGAGCAAAGGGTCTCCGGTGAAATCTTCTCCGGTTAGATGTCCTGACTAGGATTGGCAGGGACCCATGGCTCGGAATGGTGGTGGAAAGTGGGTTACTTGGACTTCCTCGACAGACTCCCGCAGAGAGACTCCCTAAGTCTTTGTTCAACAGTCTTCGTTCGACTGTCCTGACGCTGTAGTGACTAGCTTTTATGGGCTAGATTTACCTCATGCGGACTTAGCTCCGCCCAATAATCAAGGCTATTCAACACACCTGGCTAGACAGAAACTCACTTGATAGCTACTTAGCTTCAATGGTCTCACAACAACTGACACAAAGTATCTACACAAGATTAAATATTACAACTAACTTTCTTCACAGAATGCCTAAACACTGAGTCTACAAGTTCTCTTTACTCACCAGTAGCAGTTCAGTTTCATTCAGCTGGACAAAATGTATCTTGACCTCATCATTAGTGTCAAGTGGACAGAGTTGGTATATAGTGAGAGGGGAGTTAAAGGTATAGCTTCCTGTGGTTTATCTATGGATAACCTGTCACCTCTTCTTCGTCCTCAGGGTGCTGTGAGACAAATTACTTTTGTGATGGGCAATCCAGATGCTGCCAGAAACCATTGTGCTCTCCACCGGCCCGCCTGCAACCTAGCAACCTCTAATGCACTATGGGTAGGGAGTCAGGATAAACTTTGTTTCAACCTTTTCTTAACTAAATTTTTTTCCTTGGGGAAAAAAAAGTGCATTTTCAAACATGAAATTCTTTCACATTTTCACATTTAGTACTACTCAACCTGTGAACACAGTTGTATGACATCTTCTGTGGCTCTGGTCAAACTGTGTCAGGTCTGATGAAATTATGTGCAAAATTACAAAAATAAGAGCCAAGTTACAATATACTGGAATTTTCTTCAACTGTGTGACGTGTCACTGCAGTTGGTGTCTCAAATTTGGATGTATGCAACTTTCCTGATGATACAGTTTACAAACAGCCCTAACCACTACATTTCAGTCTGCATTCTTATGTCTCCAGATATGTTTTAAGATGTATATAAAACACTGTACTATGTTTATTAATGGATTTTTTTTTACTGATATGGTGTTTCCACAAAAATCCCATCTACTCTTTCTTCCTCCTTAAATAATCTTGAATCTAGGAAAATGCAAATATGTGTTTAACTACTTCACAGGACATGTTTCCTATATTATTGAAACCTTCAACTGTAGGCACAAGAAGAAAAAGAAAATAAATATTTTTGAGTGGAGTTAGATTTAGCCTGTGTAGATGCTGCTTGAATCTACAGTTTTATCATTTTAAATCTGGTTCTTGCTTCTTCCTCTCTTTGATCATTCAGAACATGCATCCTGGCACCAGCCCCAATGAGTCATTTGACAGTGTGGATGGGTCTGCAGATAAGGAGGTGATGCAGTTGGTGAGTCATCAGTAAGGACTGTGCACTGCTGACACGCAGTTGGTAGAATGAACAGTTTTCAACAACATTGCACAGACTTTGATTTAGGTTTGAATCGAGTTATCCAGTCTGAGTGATAGCTCATGTGGGGATAGTGGTGTTGGGTTTGTTCACATCATGTGCTTCTACAGTACATCTAATACTAGTGCACATAAGTGAGAACTGAATTCTGGGAAGTTAATTATAATAGAAGTTAAACCCATTTTACTGATTTGTAGTTTGTACTTACAAAGCTCTGACTTTATACTTCCTCATGGAGAAATGGCTGTATTTCATTAGCAGCATGGAAACGATGCCTGTATCAGAACTGAGTGCATCACAGCAGCATGTCACGTGTGTGTTCATGTGCAAATGCTGAAGGATGTGTTGGCTCTGATCAACACTCCCTCAGGGAGGAGCATGGTTTGGCCCTGTGTTCATTCATAACTTCGTCTTCTGCTGCATCCTCAGTGCTGCCTCTATTCACCCTCAGATTATATTTGCCAACTTTCCATGCTCAACAGAGGTTGTAGGGTGGTGGAAGGCTAAAGGTTAGTGGTTAAGACGTCTCTGTGCATTGGAAAAATCCACCGCTAGAAAGTGGATGATTAAAGATCTGCTTGGACTGATCTATTTTTTGCCTTCATTGCATTTTGTACTCTCTTTAAAACATGATTGCTTCATCCAAAGGGGTGAATGTTTGATTTTTAAAATGCCAATGATTTGAAATTGGGGCTTCCTCCTTACTGATGTCTAATCATATGTTTATTTATTTTATCAACAAAACCAATTTAAATAGTGCTATTTTTCCTATTTCGGTCAGGTTATTGTTAACTTGATATAAACTTGCCCACCTTCAGAGAACTTGTCACACATTTTATATTGACATTGCTGTTCCTTTTATGTTTTTGGTTATATCAAGCTATTCTTGGCAATGGTGCAAATCAATTGGCAATAACTGATCAATGGCAATATTGACTTTTGTTTTATTTTTGCATCTGTTTGATGAAGTGATTTATTATGCATTACTTATAATTTTTAATGTTAGCAAACAGTTTCATACTTGCACATCCAGAGGACACAGGGCAACATTAGCAGTCGTTTTAAGTCGTGTTTGTCCAATATTCGCTGTCTTGTAGCTCTATTTTGGTCTCCACCAACTCCTTCAAAAAATGTCCGGTTAACCATCTTGTCATGGTCATGTTGACCAGCTAGTCTCCAACTGTGTCTGTCTGCTGCTGCTACTGCTGGAAACGCAGAAGAAGATGTTGACTGCGGAAACTAAAAAGACAAAAAGAGACAGTGACCAAGTGAGACAAGAGACAAGAGTAAATTTCAGACTGACTTTTAGTCGTTGGCAACTTCACTAAATAAAAGGTTGTAGACACATATCGCAATGGTTAGTCTGCACTGCATGGATAGGACAGGTAGCCAGCCAGTCATTCTTCCAGCATGGGTGTATCCTCGCTCCCCATGTCGTTCAGCGCTTCAAATGTCTTGATAATATTAGCCTTGACGAAGGCAAACACATCCTACTATGACTTGAACTTGTGTTTGGACCCACTGGATATGCAAGGGAGTATTTCAGGCCAGCCTCATGAAGCTGTTTCTTTACCAAGTTGAAAGCAGCTCTCTTCCGCACTAGGTCAGCGCTGAGGTCTGTGTAAAAGCTGAGCTTCGTCCCATGGTATGTCAACTGTCCCGCATGCTCCGCCGATAGGCGCAGAATCAGTTCTTTAGTCCGTTAGCAATGCAGGCATGCAGTCATGGCTCATGTGGGCCAGTTTGGCTGGGGCGGTCTGAGGGTATGATGAGCACGGTCAACTTCTGGCTTATGAGGGAAGCTGTCCTCCCCGAAGACCTTCCCAGGCAGGTTTCAATGAAGGAGGTAGGGTGGTTGCCTTCATTTTCTGGAAGACCAACAAAAGGAATGTTCTGCCTCTGTGATCTGCTTTCCTGGTCATCCAGATGAGCGTGAAGCTTCCCGTTCTCAGTCCTCAGGTCCACATAGGAGTACTCCAGTATGGGAAATCTGCTCTCCACGTTGTTCAAACCGTGTTCAATCTCTTGGATTTTCACTACCTGAGAGGAGACTGTGGGCTGCAGTGTGGCGACAGTGATCCAGAGCTCAGAAAGGATTTCATCTGTCCCTGCGTCTAGCATCACCTTCAAGTCATCACGGGTAAGATCCAGGTTAATGCTAGCATTAGCTTCTGTAGCTTTGCTAGCCGCGAGTCTGTTCGAGTTTGTTGCTCTTATGCTGGGCTTTCCGCTCATCACGTGGTCCTGGTATTTGCTAAGCATTTTGCCAAGTTCAACAACAAACTCTTAAACACAAGAAGTGCGTGTTTCATAGAGATAGGTTGATGATTAAAGTCAATAAATATCAGAACAGGTGCGGAGCGTTGGAGTTCACGTCTTCACTCCTCCATGAGACCTGAGACTCCTTATTGAATTTTTATCGTAACATTCACTATTTGAAGCAGCTGCCTCTTCTTTAAGTCACTAGCCTCACCGTTATATGTGAGGCAGAAATAGAAAAAAGTCTCTTAACTGCAAATAAATTAAAAAAATATATAAAAGCAGCACATTTCTGACGGGACAACCCTTTGTATTTGTTTTGGGAAATGCACAGTGTCTACAAAATCATGGATGGACTCAAAGGTGGATACAAAGACCAAATAACGTAAGTCAACACAACAATGTCATAAACTAACGCAAAAGTACAGCTTCTCAAAAAGAAATATAAAATAAACTCCATACAAGTCCAGAGTTGGATCTATACTTCTATACAGTGTAATTGAAAACTGAACATTCTATAAGCATTCATTTAGGCCTGGACTACACGTATATGGATATTTTTTTAAGCGTTTTAAAAAAAAACTCCGTCCACACCACAGAAATATCTCTGTCCATACGAAGAGGCAAAACTGAAAACGATCGCCTCTGAAGCCTGCAATGCCATGCCCGGCCGATAGGTGGCGTTAGCAAAATGTAAAATACCACAGAAGAAGAACGTTATGAGCATGGGCAGTCAAACGGTCCAGAAGAAGCAGTTAAATGGCGGCAGTTAGGGTAAGAAGTTATGGCGAAGAAAACGAAAATAGAATCTTTTGTGTGGACCAACGATGAAGTGGAGTTGTTGCAACAACGTTACGTTCATGTGTAGAGCTGAGATGAGACCTAAAAGTGCAAAGCACACATAGATAGCCCGGTACATGTCGGCCATTGTTGTTGACAACCGTTTTACTTCAATGCGCATGTGCGAACGGCTTGTTGCTAGGCGCTTGACATCATCGCGTCAACACCAGCTCCGTTTAACATCGCTACACGGATCCACTCAATCGGATATTTTATATTTCTCCACTTTTTTATCCGTTTAACATCGCTACACGGATCCACTCAATCGGATATTTTTTTATTTCTCCACTTTTTTATCCGTTTAAAAATATCTCCGTTTATGTGGGTGGAAACGCCGTGTTCGTGTGGTTGAGAGGCCCAATTGGACAGAAAAATGTGCGTTTAGGAATATATCGTATTCGTGTAGTCCAGGCATCAATTTGATGAATATAGTTGCGGTTTTGGTTACAATAATTAAAACAGTTTTCACAAACTCCTTTACAAGGTCCAGAGTGCATGACCTCTGTTTAGCTGTTTATGTCTGTGTGTTAATTTGTAGTGTTACACTGTAAAGACTTGCACTAGTGCCCCTGGGCTCCACCTCGACTGTTTAGAGGTCAGTCAGAAGACCCGCTGACAGGTCACAAGACGATTTTGCAACCAAAAGTTGCCTATTTACACATCCTGACACAGAACAACATTAGCACTTACTCCTCTCCTCTACTGTCACCATGTTCTTCTTGATTATATGTAAGGGAAAATCACAAGATCAGCGCCGTCAATTTAAGTTGATTTGAGATTTATAGATCTGAAGTCACTCTGCCAACATATATTGTAACCTCTGCATTATTATTTATATGGACTTAACACTTTAATGAAGATAATGCAAGGTGTTAGCCTATCTAACTTGTTGACTCAACTGGACTAAATATCATAGTTTTGAGTTTGAATTTGTAACCTGAAGAATCCACGCTAATCCCACTGAGTGTTTGCACCTGGTTGGACTGTGTCCTGCAACAATTGCAGAGGGTGATATTACTCTACAAACATTATGGGAAACAGATGGCTCAAATGCATTCCTCAATAAATGCAGTTAATTAACATATTGCCGAAGTTCAAAGCAGACTGACAATAATATATTGGATGCTGATAAGAAAATCACAGAGCTGCTCAAAACAGTAGCGGCTCTGGAAACTAAGGTGGATTACCCGGAAAATAGATGCAGACAGTCCAATCTGCTGATTTTTGGCTGCTGTAGGTTGCAGAGAATAATGACACTGTGGCGTTTATACAATGTTTTGGCCAGAGATCCTGGGACTGGTTATACAGAGAGAGGATTCTCCTTTGCCAAAAAACAGAGTGCATCGCATCCCTACATCTAACACAACATCCAGAAACAAGGCCAATAATCCTATCTCTTATGAAGTGATCGTGATAAAAACGTTGGATAGACTGATACTGTGATAGAGGAAACCAGGAAGCAAAGATTTTAGAAAACAAACAAACAGAAGAAAATAAAACAGTTTACTTTTGATTATTAAAAATATATATATATTAACCTCATGTAGGTAGGCTGTTTAATTTATGTATGCTATTTGTTGTTATAGATACTGTAGCTGGGAAAAGGACTTTGGTGTTCACCTTGATTGCCAGACCTGGTGCAAGTTTTGTATAATGCCCCAAAAATTACTAGATCAGATAAACACACAAAACAAAAGATCCGTTTAATAAATTGCATCTGACTCTTAAAATCCATAGTAAATATGATGATTCAGGCACTTAGTTTCATTGAATGTGGTCATGTCCATTGATCACAACATTCTGGTCTTCTGTTCAAACAGAGATTGAGAAATGTCTCAGCATTAGAACAGTGATGGATCCAAAACTTTGTATTTTTATTGTTAGTTCCATGTCTTTTCAAAAGGTTGTATGCTGCACGTATTTCAATCCTGCATGTACATCCACCTACATTATCAATGTAGTGTGATAAACTACTATCAATTATTCCATACAAAAGGTTATCCAATTTATTGCAAGGAACCTTAGATGTTAGTTTGTGACAGAGTGGTCCCCGCTCAGTTTGTATTTTGGTTGTGAGTGGTCAGCAATAACCTGTCCTGTGGTAGCTTGAGCTATTGTGTTTTTTAAAATTGTTTAACTGTTTTGTTTTGTATATGTGTTCATGCTGTGACAACAGTATAAGAGAGGTGTGTATTTAATTTGCCCGTACATGTATGCTCTTGCCATGATCTGTGTTTAATAATAATAACAACAACAACAATAACAACAACAACAATAATAATAATAATAATAATAATAATAATGATAGAGTATTAAAAAAAATAACAAAACATAAGAACAATGATCTGGAGACCAAGTTCAAGTATAAATCTAAGAGCATCTATGAGCTAATCATCAACAAAGATTGTCTCCTTTTTGAGGATTGCTCAGATAGTGATGTCACATTTCAAGAGGCAGCAAGTCTGCACGCCAGCTGCAGTTCTTTAATCCGGAGGTATGTGACTGTTTGTGAAGCCCACCATGAGAAACCTGAAACAGGCATTAGTCCTTTTCTCTCATACACAGTCTTCTGTCAGTACATAGCCTGCCATCACAGTGTAGTAGTGATGTGGAGACATCAGTCAAGGTTTTTATGTTTTCACTAGATCCCCCCATTCGTGGGTTCACTGGAAGGTGAATCCACCTGGACACAATTTACTCGTCTTTTGAGGCTGTCCTGTAAATCTTTATGACATAAATTCATTCCATGCTTTGGTTATGGCTCATGGGTTATTGAAGGAACACATGGGATCTTAAAATTGGACCATATTTAAAGACAAAATAAAGGGTTAAATAATAAATCTGATTAAATTCCTGGTGGTCAAAATCAGAATATTTAGAATATCCGGTGAGGAGAATGTGGCCCATACTGCTCCCTAAATAATGAATATAATGTCATTATAACAAATAAATATAAGCCTTTTCCACAAAATATAAGGCGAGTGAAGAAATGTGAATGAAAATGCAAATTAAGTGTTGTGGGTTTGAATGATGTTTGGAATATATTCTTTAAACATGGAAAGTTATCTGACAATGACATGAAATAAAAACAATAAAAACAACATTTCTATTGCAGAAATGAGCCTCTGTCAGGTTTCATGCATGTTTGTCATTATTTTGCTTTTTAAATATGTACAAGTCTTGAATTATGTGAAAGATATTTGCAGAAAAAAAACAGTCAGCACAGTATGCGTGTTTCTATTGCTTCCTTTATGCCCATCTTGTGCACATCTTCTTTTGTGAATTATCTAAGTCAGAGGTTACAATCCTTCCTCAAACATTATGCCAAAATGCTCTTGGAGCCTTGCCAAGATTTGGTGAACTGAATATATGAATTCTCTTTTTGTTAAGATGTATCAAAAGCAAATATCGCGATCATGCTACTAGAGCTATGGAGACTCCATTGCTGACCAGTTGTGAGAAAATAAAAATAAATGGAACTCAAAGAAGTTCCCAATTTAATCTCAAAAACGTTTGTATTTTTTTCTGTACAAAATACATACAAAGACAAATTTCATATCGTCAGTTTGGACCCAGTGTGCAGAAGCTTTACCGGAACAGTTTTTACACACACACACACACACACACACACACACACACACACACACTAGGAGCTCTGGGAAGGTAATGTGCGTGTCCACACTAAACAATTTTAGCAAGTATAACATATACTGCCGTGTAATTTGTAAAAGCTTTTCCTCTAACACGACAATCAGGTCTAAATGTCACTTTGTTAGATACATCCTCGGACATTCCCATCAGCCACAGCTGTACTTGACCTAAGATGATACACGCTACACTGCATTGATGTGGTTATGTGCCAGACAGAGCCTTAACACTTTTCTTTTTTCTTTTTTTCACACATCATTTAGCCATCATGATGTTCCTGGCAATAAAGGTGAATGAAACCTTGTGCAGGCCACAGTATTGCCAACCGTTTAAAGCCGTGGTTGGTAAGATTGTAGAAACCAGCAAGAGCAAGCTACATTTTGAAAGTATGCAACACAAAACACCCCACCCCCTTTCTTCAGGCTTGCCTTTAGAGCCGCTCCTCTGAAACACATGAATGAACACACCCCAGTCAATCTTGCTAGCCAACTGGGAGATGTGTTAGCAGCTAGTTTGCCACGTTCAGCAAGCTCTTTTAGTTTTTTTTAGTTTGATAAACAAACAACTCTGTTGAATGCCAAAATGCCACAATCATAAACACAAGTAGAATAGCCATCACAAACGTACTTAAGACTAAAAAGGATACCCAGCGTGACAGTTACTCCTTACTGCTGTAGTGGTGTGCTTTGTTCTAACTGGGTTGGCTTGGCTCAGGGGCTGTGTGGATTGTACTAAAGTTAGCTGCTGAACTAGGCTGTTGCTACCGCCACAGCTCTGTTCTATGGCTTCGAGGCTGTGTGCTCTGTTTTACTCGGTTAGCAGCTGAATGACTTAGAATGAATGACTCATCGCTAATCAAATCCAACTACCTCATGTGTCACTCTCATGTAAGAAAACACCAACATTATCATAATCAACGTAAACAACAAACACAGCTATTTTTAGTACTCACAGCTGTCACGCTATTGTGTTAGTAAGACATTTTGGCCGCACTTTCTCTGCCGTTCTTGTGCCAGTAGCTCACTAATAGCTTTAACAATACATCTGCCTAGCCTTGTAGAAGACTCCTGTCCTGCCCAGTGACTGCAGGCAGGTACAGTATGTAGGTAGACAGACAGGTAGCCTGTCCAATCGTTTCATATGGGCTGAATAAGACGGTTTGATGGGCTCATACGGGGGGCCTGCAACAGCCACAGATCCTGGATGTTTTTTTCTTGGTTTTCAGAGCATTTGAATTTTTTGATTGCTGCAGTTGCTGATGTTGAGAGATTTTCTACAAATAAAACAAAAAATGCTTCTATGATAACTTCCCAACCCTAGCTTTTATAGAAACTTTGTTTGTATGCACATCTTTTTAAAACTGCTGTCAGTTCCTGTACAGTAGTAATTAGATGATGGTTACATTCAGGCCACACAGAAACATTCATTCAGGATGTGAACTGTGAAGGCCCATTGTGACTTAGCCAAAGAAATTCAGAGCAGAAAAATGAAAAAGCCACAAGAAATGTATTGCAAATCTGTTAGGATACAGTGTGCAGAGTGGTATGAGTCAAAGCTCTGAGCCCAAATGCTTTGTCATTGGTAGAGGACATCTGCAACAGAGCAGAGGTTTAAAGTGGAGCCCATGTGCTGCACATGTACGATGTACCAGATGTCTGCGCTCTTTTTAATTGGCAGCACTTATCTATAATCTCAGACCTCAGATCATACTCTGTGGCCTGTAATTTGGTGAAACCAACTTCAGTTGAATACAGAGAGTGAGACAAGAAACATTACTACAACATTACCAATCGCATAGTCCAATGTAAGCGTCTGCTGAGTCTGTGTCCTTCACAGCTGATGACTTAGGCTAGCTGCTGTTAACAGAGTTATCCTATAGAGCTAGTGTCTCTGACATAGTTAGACTGTATATATTTGTGATGGGACTTAAAGCAGTTTATTTGCTGAGAGATTTCACCTTTTCACACAATATATAGCCAACCAATGAAAGCCTCATTCAAGAGAAACACTCTTCATGTGATCCCCTCACTCTGGCTGTGACGGTATGACCACAGTTTCTCCTTCTTGCCTCTCATACCACTGTTTAAACCTTTGAGGACCCTGTCACTCGGTGTGCTTTGATTTAGGCTGCTGTATTTCCCTCTGTAATTGTTATATATAAATCAAATTACCCTCAGTAAGATCATCAGCAGATTGTTGCTGTGGTTTCAGGCTAGGAAGCCTCATATTACATGAAAGACTTCTGGAGATCACTGATAATCACTGACTATATATTATCATGGAAAATTGTTTATTTGTCTTTGATATGGGCTTATGTGGTAAAACTTGCTGAGAGCTGCAGCTTCAGTGTAGCTTGCATCCGGAACATCAGGCACAGATACTTATCTAAGTAAGAAATGTAGGTCTGAGAAATGTGTACATCTGAAATTGGAAAGTTAATGTAGTGACTAGGTGTGACTGTTTCTAGTCTCGACAGCTACATCCAGAGGACAGGAGTCCTGCAGGCTTGAAGTAAGTGTAATCATATGGGGTTCCATTTGTGCCAAAAATATGTCGCCATGCGCACTGTCTATGTCTACTGAACATGTGAGAAGACATTTGTCTGTCTATTAAACGTTGAACTGTCCTTGTGTCATTTGACAAAGTGTTGTTATGATGTGTGTTATGATGTGTTGTTTGACAGTGTCATTATGATGTGTGTTATGGTGTGTTGTCTTGATGTGTAGTTTGGCAATGTCTTTACGTCGTTACTACGTGTCGTCTTGATGTGTCGTTGCTATGCGTCGTTGCTATGCGTCGTTGCTATGCGTCGTTGCTATGTGACGTTGCTATGCGTCGTCTCGATGTGTCGTTTGACAACGTCATTGCTATGCGTCATTGCTATGCGTCATTACTATGTGTCGTTACTACGTGTCGTCTTGATGCGTTGTCTGACAACGTCGTTATGCCTGGCTACTGCGGTGGCACCGGGCGCCCCTTTCCCAGCTTACCCTTTGTGGTTGGTGGAGGGAACCTCCCAGCAGAGCTGTACCACTTCAGTATTGTCCCCTAACACTAATTTATTTTTCATGCATCATAGCCTACTAACAAGAACAATCTGAATAAAAGTCAAAATATAGAAGTATATACTTTATATAAAAATCCGTGTATCATTCCTTTATTCCTTTTTTCAAAATAAAACCAAAAATAAAAAAACGAAAAAACGACTCCTGTTCTCAGTAATTGTTTCCAAAACCAAAATGAAAAAAATGGATAACGACTCGTTTTTTCGATTTCCGATTTTGTGCTCACATGAAAAATGGAAACAATCGTCAACCTGTTGTTTATACGTCTGAGCATTAAAATATAACTCATCTTCTTTTGTAGCATCCATGTTTTTCACACATTACGACTTTATAGACACATGAACACAACAAACACAACAGTGCCACCATGGTAGCCAGGCATAACGACGTTGTCAGACGAGGCATAGCAACGACGTTGTCAAACGACAAATCAAGACGACACGTAGTAACGACACGTAGTAACGACACGTAGTAACGACACGTAGTAACGACACGTAGTAACGACACGTAGTAACGACGTAAAGACACTGTCAAACAACACGTTATAATGACATTGCCAAACTACACATCAAGACAACACACCATAACACACATCATAATGACACTGTCAAACAACACATCATAACACACATCATAACAACACTTTGTCAAATGACACATCATGACGACACGATGTAATGACAAAGTCAAATGACACAAGGACAGTTCAACGTTTAATAGACATACACAAATGTCTTCTCACATGTTCAGTAGACATAGACAGTGCGCATGGCATGAATGCGCAGTAATATGTTGCATGGCATGAATGCGCAGTAATATGTTGCATGGCATGAATGCGCAGTAATATGTTGCATGGCATGAATGCGCAGTAATATGTTGCATGGCATGCAACATATTTTTGGCACAAATGGAAACCCATATAATCGTAGTGTCATGTCCACACTAACTTCTGCTTTGTAAGTCATTCTTTTCTCACTGAATTCACAACTGTTTGCAGTTGCATCAACTCCATTTGTGCCACAGTGAATTAAGTCAACCATAGAACATTGTCGCAGAGAGCAACATTTGATCTAGTGCAACACTGAGGTAAACTGAGAGAAAAAGCTACGAGCCTCAAGTAAGTTGAAGTTCACTTATGTGGCACTTAAATGGATGTTAACCACTAGTCTACCAGGAGGCCATGTTTTGGAAAAATGATGGTGTTAGGGCCCAGAAACACCAAACTGACATCGCAGAACAAGTGGCGATGAAGGCTGGCCAAAAAGCTGCATCTGAACAAACCGCAAAGACGTGTGATGAAATAACTCTCCTCTGGAAACTGAAAGACTCAGTACTGTGGATACACAAACCATTGTGGTGATAACAAAGTTTTTGACACCACTCTTGCTAATATAGCCACTTCTAAAATAAAAATATGTTTATAGTTGCAAATAAATATGGATAAAAAATTGCAAATGGCACTGGCTAAGAAGCAGAGGCAAAAAAAATGAGGAGGAACCGCACTTAAAAAGGTAAAATCTGGCTGATGGCCAATTGTCATCCCTTTTTCAGGGCCCTAACTTCAACTTTAACATCTGTTCATATTCAGCTTCCTTTATATTTAAAGCAACATTATGTAGAAATTGTCATTTTGTGTGATTTGGCGCCCCCCAGTTTCTGAGTGCGACACCACTGTGGTAAATACAAATCCCAGGTGTGTAACAGTTTGTCAGATGTAATGTAGGTGCTAACTACAAAGAAAACTCACGACATCAGAACAATGTGATGTGGTGAAAACTTGTATGTTTCAGTGAACATGTATGTAACACTGTGATCCTACCCTCTCACTGAAGTTACATAGAGCAGAAACAAGAGACAGAGACACCATTCACCCTGTTACAAGACACTGTACCATCAACATGATTCTGACGCTGTTTAAGTTAACAGCTGTAAAGCTACTACAAGGAACTTTAATTTTTTGTTGCTTCTGGTGGCCTGTGTGGACAAAAGTGGTAGCGTTTCAACCACCTAGCGTCAAAAGCAAGGGTCTCAAACTGCCGGCTCCTGGGCCACTTATGGCCCCCCCTTCCCCTCCATCCAGCCCGCGACCTGATGCCAAATATAAAATGTAATCCAGCCCGCAAAATTATTATTTTTTTAATTTAATTATCATTTTTTAGTTG
Source organism: Pagrus major (assembly GCF_040436345.1). Classification (NCBI taxonomy): domain Eukaryota; kingdom Metazoa; phylum Chordata; class Actinopteri; order Spariformes; family Sparidae; genus Pagrus; species Pagrus major. Next base: position 2,758,971 of record NC_133219.1, on the reverse strand, counting down.
TCTCACAAATTAAAATTAAATCCTTTATATACAATTGAAATAGAAACACAGTTCTATAAAAAAAAACACTTGGCACTTGTTGACATTGGATCAATTTTTTATACGTCTGGGAGCAGTTTTATACAGTCAGTCAGAGTAATGAACAAGAAGGAGCTGTTAGATGAAGAGCTACAGGTGACAGGCTGCACACCTCCTCCAACAACTCCTTCTCCCTCATTAACGTTATCAGGTTCTCCCTTATCACCGAGTTTAACCCTCGTATTGTCTTCCCATTTACTATGCACCTTTTGTCCTCTCGGGTCAAATTGACCCGGTCTGTTTTGACTGCTTATAAAGCATGAGGTATGAAATGGTCACCAAATTTTTTTGTTTCAACTTTTTAGTGAACATATATCTTACATATCTAACATATATTTTACACTTATTTTTGTAATTTATGGTATGATAGACCTCATTTACATAAAATTATACCTCATTTTTGAGTAAAAAAAAGCAGAAATTCTCAATTATTTTCACTATGGTTATGATCACAGGCACACAAGTAGATGGAATATCACAGACTGGTACATGTCAAAGTTTAGTCAGGATATTTTTTTGAAACCACTTAATTTTTTTGAATGGCAGCAAATAGTCACACCTGTTGTCCTCCCGGGTCAAATTGACCCGGTCTTGTTTGACTGTTTATAAAGCATGAAGTATAAAATGATAACACAATTCTGTGTTATACCTTTTAGTCGACTTGTTTCCAACACATTACCACAAATTTTACATAAAATGTTGTAATGTATGGTATAATATACCTAATTTCCATGGAATTATACCTAATTTTTGAGTAAAAAAGCAGGAATTATGAATTATTTTGACTCTAGTTAGGATCAGAGGCACATATGTTGATGCACAGACTGGTATATGTCAAAGTTTAGTCAGGATATTGTTTTGAAACCATTAAAAAAAAATTCTGTTGTCCTCTCTCTGTAGGTAGATCAGAAGTTGTGATGAAATTAGGTTTACACATCTGTAGCTTTGAAGTTCTGTGTGTGTGTTTGTGTTTGTGCGTGCGTGTGTGTGCGCGTGTGCATGTGTGTTTGTGTGTGTGTGTGTGTGTGTGTGTGTGTGTGTGTGTGTGTGTGTGTGTGAGAGTGAGTGTTAGAGGTCATTGTGTGTGTGTGTATGTGTGCGTGTGTTTGCTTGTGTGTTTGTGTGTAGCCCCGTGTAGGTAGATCAGAAGTTGTGATGAAATTATGTTTACACATCTGTAGCGTTGAAGTTGTGTGTGTGTGTGTGTGAGTGAGTGAGTGTTAGAGGTCATTGAGTGTGTGTGTGTGTGTGTGTGTGTGCGTGCGTGCATGCGTGTGTATGTTCATTGTGCTGCATAGTGAAATATAAAATGCCCCAAGGATGCTGTAAACTCAGTGTTGTGTTTATTGTTATCTTGTCCCAAATTGGAGGAAGGCATATCAAGGCCCAATGCAATGTCCAACGTGTGTGTGTGTGTGTGTGCACGCACGCTTGTGTGTGTGGGTGTGTGTGTGTGTGCGCGTATGTGTGCGTGTGTGTGTAGCCCCATGTAGGTAGATCAGAAGCTGTGATGAAATTAGGTTTACACATCTGTAGCTTTGAAGTTGTGTGTGTGTGTGTGTGTGTGTGTGTGTGTGTGTGTGTGTGTGTGTGTGTGTGAGTGAGTGTTAGAGGTCATTGAGTGTGTGTGTGTGTGTGCAAGTGTGTGTGTGTGTGCAAGTGTGTGCGCGTGTGTGTAGCCCCATGTAGGTAGATCAGAAGTTGTGATGACATTAGGTTTACACATCTGTAGCTTTGAAGTTGTGTGTGTGTGTGTGCGTGTGTGTGTGTGAGAGAGAAAGTGAGTGTTAGAGGTCAGTGTGTGTGTGTTTGTGTGTGTGTGTGTGTGTGCATGTATGTGTGCGTGTGTGTGTAGCCCCATATAGGTAGATCAGAAGTTGTGATGACATTAGGTTTACACATCTGTAGCTTTGAAGTTGTGTGTGTGTGTGTGTGTGTGTGTTGTGTGGGTGAGTGTTAGAGGTCATTGTGTGTGTATCTGCATGTGCGTGCATGTGTGTGAGTGTGTGTGTGTGTGTGTAGCCCCATGTAGGTAGATCAGAAGTTGTGATGAAATTAGGTTTACACATCTGTAGCTTTGAAGTTGTGTATCTGTGTGTGTGTGCATGTGTGTGTGTGTGTGTGTGCGTGTGTGTGAGAGAGAGAGTGAGAGTGAGTGTTAGAGGTCATTGTGTGTGTGTGTGTACATGTGTGTGTGCATGTATGTGTGTGTGTGTATGTTCATTGTGCTGGAAAGCGCAATAGTGTGACCCATTGCACCACTAAATGTGGCCGGGTCAAATTGACCCGGGAAGACCACAGATGCTATAAATTTTAATAAAACACACATAATTTAAAAAAAATAGTCATAATTAATTTTACTTGCAAAGAGCATAGTGTGGAACCATCCATGTAATTTTGAGGCAATTATATGGAAGAAAACCAAAGTTCTGACGTATTGACTTTTGAAAGCGGGTCAAAAAGACCCGAAGACAACAGGAGGGTTAAATCAGACATATTGTCCAATAGGCACTTGGCCATCGTCTTGTCAGTCAGCTCTCCTAACTCTCTCCACGCTAAAAGTTAAATGTGAATCCTGTTACTCTGTGCTGCGCCTCTGGTGCTGGCCCCATTGATGCATGGAGTAGACACCTCTGGCAGGTTGTAATTGCAGATACTGTAAGTATAAGTAAAATGAGGTAGGGGGCGGTGAGTAAGTAATGCAAGTTGCGTAACACCTGGAACACCAACTAGACAGCAAACCTAGTGCAAGGTTTAAATAAGTAATTTATAAAGAAAAAACATTTGCACTGTTAAAACCTTGTGTATACAGATGTATAATTCTTTTTATATTTTTGTTAGATAGGAAGAAAATATGAGCAGAAGTGCTGCCAGTTGTCTGGCAAGAAATAAATACAAAAGTATTTAATTTGTTAGTCCAGTTAATAAAGGAGAAAAAAAAGAAAACTTCATCAATATTGCGCTTTCTTTTAGTACTTGAACTCGAGGAGGTGTCCAGTAAACAATGTGGGCTTTGTAGATAATTGCCAGACTTTCTGGGGAAAACCTGGTCTCCAAAATCATGATAACCCAGAGTTGAGACCAGGCGGCAGAGCTGCAGTCCTACTTGCTCCTCTGCGCTTCTTTTAGAGCAGCTACCCACCCAAAACCCAATTGAGACTATGTCTGTCCCCCAACCACTTAAATCAATTAGAAAAAGAGTTTAAGCCAGTTGACACTAATCAGTTAGCTAAACTTCAGGCATGTATTAAGGACATAAAAACCTGGAGACACATTATCTAGTGATATAGCTACTCCTGCCTGTGTACTGCGTGGCGGCTGTATTACCGAGCTGCTGCAGCTCACTTGCATGTTTGTGTTCACATAGGCTGCTGCAGCGCGGCTCCTGCCTGCCCTATCAGTTTACATGGAGTTTGCCTTTGATAGTTAGATCGATAAATATGATGAAGTGATTTTCCTTTCCTCTGCTGGAAGAGTGAGAAAGCCTCCACGTCTCATACAAAGTCCTTAATAGTACTCTATTACCCCACTCAAACGCTGCACTCTCAGGATGCAGGGTTACTTGTGGTTCCTAGAGTCTCCAAATTGCCTTCAGCCATTAAGCTCCTCTCCTGTGGAACCATCTTCCAATATTGGTTCAGGAGGCAGACACCCTCTCTACATTTAAGAGTAGACGTAGAACCTTCCTTTTTGATAAAGCCAATAGTTAGGGCCTGCACAGGCTCTTAGCTATGCTGCCATAGGTCTAGACTGCCGGAGGATTTCCCATGATGCACTGAGCTCCTCTCTCTTTCTGTCTTAATTTATACATGTTACTGACTTGGCTACTTCCCCAGAGTCTCGCAGGTTCCCATGGATGGTGGTCCTGCTGCTGTGGTCCTGCTTGACTTCTACTATCAACATTATTATTATTGTAGTGGATGACTACTTGTCTCAATTTAGCAATTAACTTACTGACTGACTATAAAATACACTCACAGTTGGAGTCTCGAAACAAGAATGAAACAGCTGGTCTTCAGGTCAAGGATATTTATTTCATACAACAGGATACATGCAGTGAGCTCTCCCGGGAGGAACTGAACTTCTCTTCTGATCACCCAGTTTATATACTTTTTGGTTCTGGGGTTTCCACGCCCCTGAACCCACCTTCTTTTACCATGATCAATACGGGTTTTCAACTATTAGCTTTTATAATTTCATCATACCAGTGAAATGTCTATGTTAGGATGTGTTTTTAAAAACCAAGAGCGCCACCCCCAGGCCCCCTCCCTTCTTGGGGGCCCTGGGTGTCCCCTGGCATCATTCACTATTTGTTTATTCTTACAGTGCATGTACAGCTCTATTTTGAACATTGGGTATTCCCTGTACAGTACAGATTCTTTGAGCGGGGCTGTTGGGTATTTTCCAAATGCTCATCAGAGGACAGCTGGTCACTCTGGGTATGATGATATGCATTTGAGTTCAGATCTTGGTCACTGCATTATTACTATAATTATTACTATAATTGTTATTATTATTATTTTACTTTAGTATTATTAATATTCATATCTCAATTAAAAAAAGCAGAAAAGCAAAACCAAGCTCCAAAACACATAGAAATCCACCACAGAATGAGATCATAACAGTACCCCCCCCCTCAACGGGCGCCACCAGGCGCCCTGCCCGGTTTGTGGGGAAACTCACAGTAGAAGTCCCGCAGGAGTGTGGGATCCAGGATGAGAGCCCGTGAGACCCATAAACGGGGTCATTCCTGTAGCCGAACTGGAAAGCGAATTGTGAGCATACTCGACCCAAGTGAGGAAAGAGGACCAGGAGGTGGGGTTTTGGACCGTGACACAGCGAAGGGCGGTCCCTAGGTCCTGGTTTGCTCTCTTAGTGTGTCCGTTAGACTGAGGCTGATATCCTGATGTGAGACTGGATGTAGTGCCAAACGCCTTGCAGAAAGCCTGCCAGACCTGAGAAGTAAACTGGGGCCCCGATCAGAGATGATGGAAAACGTGGAGGGTCAGTGGTTTCAGTGGTGGATGGGAGCTTGACCAGGGGAACGTAATGAACCATCTTAGAAAAACGGTCCACAATGGTGAGGATGACTGTGTGTCCGTTAGAGAGTGGGAGTCCGGTGACGAAATCCACCGCGATATGGGACCAGGGATGACTGGGAACAGGCAGGGGTCTGAGGAGACCTGCCGGGTGACGATGAGACGCCTTGTTTCGTGCACACACCACACAGGCTGCCACAAACTCACTCACGTCTCTAGATTGACCGGGCAGCCAGAAATGCTGGCGGAGGAACTGCAGCGTCCGCTGGGCTCCGGGGTGACAGGTAAACCTGGATGAATGTCCCCACTGTAGTACCTGGGATCGGACCTCCTCCGGCACAAAGAGACGATTAGGTGGACCAGTACCTGGGTCAGGGTGATTACGTTGGACCGCCCGCACAATAGTCTCAATCTCGAGCACGTCAGGCTTCCCATTCTTGGAACCGGGATGGTAGGAGAGGGTATAGTCGAAGCGGCTCAGGAAAAGAGACCAGTGGGCCTGGCATGAGTTTCATCTTATGGCTGAGCGCAGGTACTCAAGGTTTTTGTGGTCGGTCCAAATGAGAAAGGGCTCCCGGGTTCCCTCTAGCCAGTGTCGCCACTCTTGTAAAGCCAGAACGACAGCCAGAAGCTCCCGATTTCCCACATCATAATTTCTTTCCGCTGGGGAAAGACGTCGGGAGAAGAAAGCGCAGGGATGCAGTTTGTCAGTAGGAGCACTGTGCTGAGAAAGGATGGCCCCCATGCCGGAGTCTGAAGTGTCCACCTCCACCACAAACTGACGAGCCAAGTCGGGATGCTGAAGGATGGGGGCGTGTGTGGACAATCCCTTCAGTTTCTCAAAAGCAGCGTCAGCAGAGGGAGACCAGGTGAAGGGTGAGCTGGTGGAGTTAGTTGAGTGAGGGGGGCAGCGACACGGCTGAAATCATGAATGAACCTCCGATAAAAGTTGGCAAATCCCAGGAATCGTTGAAGCTGCCTACGGGTAGATGGTGTAGGCCACTCCTCCACAGCTTGGATTTTGGCTGGGTCTGTCTGGAGCCTCCTTTGCGCGATAACGAAACCCAGGAAGTTGACTTTGTTGGAGTGAAACTCACACTTCTCGGGTTTAACGTAGAGCTTTTTGTCCAACAGCCTCTGGAGCACCAGCTTCACCTGCTCAACGTGTTCCTCCATGGTCTTGAAGAATATGAGGATGTCGTCCAAATAAACAAACACGGAATGGTTGAGCATGTCTCTAAGAATGTCGTTGATCAGGGCCTGGAATACAGCTGGGGCGTTGGAGAGGCCAAACAGCATCACCAGATATTCGAAGTGGCCAAGGGGGGTGTTAAGTGCCGTCTTCCATTCATCTCCCTCCCTGATGCGGACTAGGTGGTATGCGTTCCACAGGTCCAGTTTAGAGAAGACACGGGCATGACAAAGAGGCTCGAATGATGGATCTGTCAGGGGTAATGGGTATTTATTTTTCACAGTGATTTTTTTTCGTCCTCGGGGGACTGAGAGTTGGTTCGCTGAAGCTTAGTCACTGGTAGATGGGTGCACAGATGATCACTGGAGGCAAAGCAAAGTGAAGTCAGATCTTGACACAGGAAACATGAAAACACTAGAGACAATCTAGGAGTCAATATACACAGAGCCATATACCACGTCTGGTTAACGAACTCATCTGGCAGCAGGTAGCGTGGGCTTATCAGCAGGCGCTGATTGCCAACCTGCTGCAGGTGCGTGTGCGTAATCACTCCAGAGACAGCAAACTCCGCCCAGCCTCACAGTGCACCTCTGCAAGCAAAACAGAAAAGCAAACCCAAGCTCCAAAACACATAGAAATCCACCACAGAATGAGATCATGACAAAAGATCTTCATCTAACTAGCATGTGCGTTTGTTTTGAATGTGATTGAAATAAAAACACAATGTATTTTTAAATTTTATTTTTATTCTAAACACAGCTGTTTGCAGGATGAAAAGTGATGAGGTCATGTATCTATTTGTGACTATGTGTGAGCAAAAGGCTGACTGTAATATAAAAATGGTGAAACTGAATTCTAATCATTGACAGGCATTAAGAATAAAAGTAAATAAGCAGTCTTCTCACTGATGGTCATGTTTGCTTTTGCAGAGTATATAGAGGCATCAGTACTAATTTAAGACTCTTTCATAGCCAGTTAAATGTTCTGTGTACTTTGAACATAGCTGGTCCACAAGTGTGCAGATATTGTCATACTTTATATTACATGATATTGTCATAAACCCATTTTGGGGAATTTTTCCTGAATTTCTTTTTGAGTCGAAGGGTAAGACTGGAATCAGAATAAGCTTTATTGACCAAGTAGACAAGGAATTTGACTCAGGTTTTAAGATGCTATAATGTTATACACAGTTCCGAGAACAATTTACAAGAAGATGGAGCGTACAGGTAAAAACAAGGGAAACGAAGTTCAACAAAGATAGACATAGAACTATTAAAGACACACTTTCTTAGTACAGTCATTTATTGTATTAGAATGTTTTGATGACATCGGTTTAGTTACACCCTCTGCTTTAAATTCCATTTCTCCTTACCTTAATGTACAGTACAGGTGAAGACCTTGATCCTGCAGTGGGTCATGGATGATTTGATTTTAACATACATGGAAAGAAGCCAGTGGGGAGTTTTAAAATTCCTTCCCTTTATGGAGATAACAGTATGTCATGAGGCTTTGATGTGACAGCAGCAGTATCTTTACTGTGTTCACCAGATAAGCATCCATCCTCCTCAGGGCTTACTGGATAATTTGGGGTGTGGCAGCATTTAGTATAGTGTGTATGGCAGCAGAGTCCTGGGTGTGTCTCTGTTGGCTCTATGAGGGACAGCTGGAGGAGGGAGAAAGCCTGCAGCTCCTGCTCTAACAGGACCAGTGGACTGCATATGGGCTCTGGACTCTGCTTGACTCGAGCACAGCTGCAGTGAGTGAGGGCATTCTGTAGACATGTGGATTACGTTAACCTCCGTGCTGTGCTGCCTTTATCTGCAGGACCCTCTCCACATGGGACTGACTGTGGATGGGCAACAGACAGATATGGTATGTACTGTGAGGGATGGGTCAGAGTGTTAACAGATAAGAAAATATAGGGATGCAGGTTTTAGTAGTGTGAATGAGTCAGAGACAGGCTTCCAGTGAACATCCTTCATTTGAGATATATTTCCTTTCTTCTTTTATGTCATCATTGTTGCACTGGCCACACTTGTTCCTGCCATGTAGGAGTTAATTTAGCTATTTTGTGATGATCCTTTGATACTCCAGCCAGTAGTAAACGCCCTGTACTCATAGAGGCCTGTTTGAATTGATCCGTATAAGCCACTTTGCTCTCTGCCACCACAGATGTACAATTGTAAGCCTTTTTTGTCTCTGATCAAATGTCCTCTGATGATCTTAAACAGCATGCACAGAGCAGGAGCATGTGAGCTGATGTGAAAACTTGGTGCCGGAAATTCTCTGTCCAAGCAAAACAACAATGTGAGGGCAACTCACAGACTTCAGATGCTGTTAACGGCTCTTGACTTCCCTGCTGACCTCACTCTGCACTGTGTGCACACATGTCCTTGTGGAGCCCTCCTCCAACAAAATCCTCAACATGGTGTTTCCACAAAACCACTGTGGTCATTCCTCTAATCTAGAAGTATAGATAATTTGATTCATTGTTGCTCATACGCATACATATATTTGCATTACATTTGTGTCTTGACTTCTTAACCTTTCATCCTCTTGTAAAGCACTCTGAAAGGAGTAAAATATTACTTACTTACGTACAAGTTTAGTCTTAAATAAAACTGTCCTCCAGGTGCTGTATACTATATATGTATACTTTAATGCCATTATCTGGAAAATCAAAAGTTAAGTATTGCGTTATCTCAACTCATAAGGAAGCTCTTGTTCTCTTGGGGATGGGGGGTGGGGGGTGGGGGGGTAATATGATATGAAGGTATTTGCATTATGGCTACTGTAAGGGATAGGTGTAACTGTTACAAGTAGCTTGTTTCCACACAGACTTATTACAGGGAGGCACTTTTGACAAGTAGCTGGATAGAGTGTTTGTTATGTCATGTATGTAAGTCTGTGACAGATATGATAACAGTGTCAGCAGCTAAAAATGGTTAATCCTATGATAATAAGCAGATGTGTCACTGCCCAGAAGGCTACAACCTCCTGTTGGCAGAGGGAAAGGAAACTACCAGCATCCATGGGTGTTTGGATGGTATAGGCTATAAAGTATGAAATAAAAAAAATAAGACAGATATTCAGTCTTTGATCAATAATGGGTACTCCTTGACATTTTCATCTTAAATCTGGCTGATCTAATAAACATTAGGCTAGAAGTAATAAAAGGGAACAACCTTTAGTTTTCTCGTGAAAACAGGTTAATTTAACACATTATCTTGAGTTAACAAGATAAATAAAGCCATTATAATGGGAAAATTATTTTTGTTATGTAAGGGATAATGCCCGACGAGGTGACCTTTATCTGGAATTAATGGATGACGTGGTTATGGACACCTCAAAGGGCATTATTTCTCTTAAACCAGGGTCACTTGCCAAAGAAAATAAAATCAACACCATTATTTTTTTATTTTCATGCGTTATGGGATTCAAATGTAAATTTTTCTGCAAGCAATAATGTGTTTTTGTGTCAGCACCTGAGAGTTTGACTAATAGCTGAAACAATCATTTCAATCCCTTAAAGTTCTATTGCAAGGGAGATGATGTTCACTGCTCCAGTAAATAGGACAAACCTTTGATAAGGCTTAGCAATGGGAGATAAACTAGTCCGCCCAGCTCATTGGATCCTTGGGCTAAGCTGTTAGCCAGATAGCTAACGTTATGCGAGCAAGATTCAAAGTAAATTGCGCAACATTGCGTATGGTTTACAAACAATAAATATCATTTAACAGTCTGTTTAACAACAGGAATAGCCAGCAATGTGATTATCCCCAAATCACTATCAAGATTTTCATGAACAAATGTCTGGCCATGTGTACTGTCGGCCGCAGCCTGAAGTAGCAACTACAAGAGTAGTAGTAGAAGTAGAATGGGATGAGATGATCACTTGTGTTCAGAGGGACAATGTAGGCTACTTCCTGCATCTTGTGTGAAACAAGCACCATCTTTTGGTGTTTAGAAGATGATGCACTGAGTGTAGAGGATGAGTTCAGAGAATGATGCACTACACTCGGTGTTGTTAATAACATATTCACACTTTTTTTTCATTTAATACATTTCTTACGTTGAGGGGTCTGCAATCAGCTAATGCCAGTGCCACTCATTTTAGATAAAGGCTGTAGTGCATTCATTTAAAATGGTGAACCTACAGTTTCCTTGGAACTACTTGAGGAGTTCCACAGGTGTCCGTATATCAAGAGTTGCTTGACACCCTGCAGCCAGTCACAGTCGAGGCATTACAAAAATAATTGCGCATACGGCTGTTCCAGACTTCCATAGTTAACACTTGCATGGTGTATTATGTGACATTTTTCATAGTTTGAGACGGACATTGTAGTGACTTCTAATCACCATCAATGTATTGTTGTCAGTTTAAAAACATTCAGGTAAATAGATTTGTTACTTGCAAGTTACTTGCCTGAATATTAAAACTAGTGATTTCCCAGAATGCAAAGCTGCTGATCTGTGACGACATGTCGGAATTTACGTAACTGTCAGAACCCCTGCCCTTCCCACCAACCCAATATATGAAATGGGCAGCATGTATGATGAGAAGTTGAGTGGGTCCAGAATTGACTCTTGTGGCACACTGCATATTAAAGAAGCTGATAACAAAAAGTGATCAGAGCATCAAAGTGTTTTTATGATGCTCCAGTTACGTTGCACAATTTAACAGAATTGCCAATCAAATGAAAATTTATAAAACCTGGAGGCAGGTAAGATCCTGCATCATTCTATAGAATCCTATAGAAACACAATGTATTTAGTGTCTGGGGCATTTCTCCTCACCTTCAGTGTGGTCATGGTCTTTCAGGATTTGCTCTGTTTTTGATTCTCAGTTATTTCATACAGTGGCCCCCATCTGTCAGAGCAATAGTGATGAGCAGTGTGTGGAAGATTAGCTGGACAAATAGGCTCAGGTGCAGAGCGATCAAGTGTCTGCTTGCTGGGAGAGCTGCAGCAACAATGGCAGCTTGTCCAGGATAAAGGAGCATTGTGTGCTGCTGAATAAGGGGAATTTGTGTCTGCACTGTCTCAGTATTCTGCCACTCTTCAGGCCACTCAGCTGAGCAGCGCTATCTACTCATTTTTGTATCAGATGGTCTTTGAAGTCCATCAGCTCCAGACCTGTGTTAGTGACCTGCTTCGAAAATCATGATGCTGCCAGATTCGTAAGTTCTATCAGCACATTTGCATGGTGCCTTACTTTCTAGAACATTATGATTTGAGCTTTAGCTTTTGAACAGCAATGACCTAAGTATCAGTCTTGTGTGCAAACTTGTCATTTGTCCTCTTGGAAACTGGAAAGGGTTGGCCATCTAGAATGTCCTTTCATTCAATTCATTGCATTCTGCCCATTATATGTTGGTATTTCTTGCGTACAAGTGTATGTTTTAAGCCCGAAAATAAAAGATGAGAGGTTTAGTGGGTCACCACAAACATCAGAAATCATCCTCTGGTGACCATGAATATCCACAGGTAATGACAGTACCAAAAGCTTTTATGGACAAATATTTTTGTGATATTTTTATTTATATAGTAATATTTTTGAGAAAATTTTGATCTGATAATGCTGCAATAGAACCAAAATCATTAGGAACCGTCCTTTTTGGAATATGAATGTCCATCACAGGTTTCATGCCACTATAACCAGCAGTTTTCTGGATATTTTGCAGTAGATGAAATTGGGTGGACTAGCTGGGCTCTCAACTGGGGGGTTTTGGTTTCTGGCAGAGAAAGTGTGTAGACTGTGATCCCACTTTACCTCTGTTTATACCCTCCCCTTAAATACAGAGAGCCAGTTTACTGTACAAGGATTCAGTATTCACTGAACAAGGCAGCAGACAGTCTGGGTCCTTCTACTTGACTTTCCTGGTAGCACTGACACTGAGGCATGACTGGAGAGCAATATCTTTAATTACAGGATTGTAAGGGGATTTGATACAACCTACCTACTGCATCTGTTCTACAGCCTGTTTTCCAGAGTTACAAATGTAATGCTGTTGAAGACACAACTTTGTGATTGCAATTTCTTGCCTCTCTCCCCTCAGGATCACCTGTTAAAGAGAAACCCTCTAGACAACACAAATCAAGATGCTGGAGACAAAACTCATGGCTTTAAACTTGTTGATGAACCTCACATCATACACAGCAACAACAAAGAAGACGGAAGAGTTCATGACATTGACTCCTCTTCAAACATCCAAATGTTTGATGAAAATATTGTTAAGAAAAGTGCAGCAGACTCAACTGTACATATTGTAGTCAATGTGACCATGCCTGATTCACTGACACAAATGTATGAGGTGGAAGCTCATAATGTTACTTTACTGATGGATGAGAACATGATACCATCGATGGCATCTAAGGGACACTGGGAGACAAACAGTCTTTTAAGAAACAATGAAGAAGGGCGGCATTCCAGTCTGCAGCAAAGGGAGTCACTACCATCTGTACCTGCTACTGGAACAAGGAACATTATCTATGGATCTGACCAGAGAATCTACCGAATCCACAAAGGTCCGACTGGTCCAATCGGACCACAGGGAAGAAGAGTAAGCATCTCTTTAGGATGAAATTAATCAGATACACATTAATCAAGGGAACATGATTTGATACATTTTAGTGCCTAAACCATTATAATTAAAGGGGCAAAGTATGAGATATGGCAAGAACTTTTGTTTGAAACATTCAAAAATTAATCAACATTATCAACAGAATGTGAAGCAACTACAGTGTGATGTTCTGTCAAAGTCGTCTGAGTAGTGTGTTGAAGAGATGTCTGCTGAAGTTTGCATGTTAACCAGCTAGCTCCAGCCTATCCTGTCTGCTAGTACGACTTTTTACCTCAAGAGGCAATAAACTGATAGCCTCCATAATTTCAGCTGGGAGATATATGCCAGCTGTTAGTGTAATAAATTAACAAAATAAAACTCGCAAATTGTCAAGAAAGAAGACATTTTTACACCTATTTTCTTTACTAAACAGAAAAATACAATCGTACACCATTTTCTCTTTAACTGAAGTAAGACTAGCTTAATTGCCATGTTAAAACAATCACTAATTTCAAACTCAAGATAAAAAAATAAAACTCAATAAACAGTCTTGGTTTGTCTTTCACAATTACCTCTGGTTTGGTCCAAATAAATCCTCAGGTCACAAAGTAAGATGTGAAAATATTCCGGCTCTCCATGCTGTTTTCACCCACTGCTGATGTCCAACTCTCTCTCTCCTCTGTTCCTTCATGCCTCTCCTGTCCCCACCTGCCGTGTCTTCTCGTCAGAGTCATAGTCCTGGTCAGAGCCGCTGTAAATCACCTCCTTACCATATCCTCTGTCTTCAAACTGACCTCTGCTGGTCTCAGAGGCTGTGTTCGGTGTCCAGCCTTTTTTAGGTGGGCATCATCACCCATGATGACTCCCCCTGTGATCCAAGGTCCCAGTCCAGACAAACTCTACGGCCACAGGCTCCACGGCTAACTGAGCCATGTGCTAATTAGCTAACGGTAGCTAGCTACAGCCAAGGATAGCTAGCAAAGAGCAGCAGTTGTAGGTTACTCTGGTTATGTGCTGCCCCCTATGTTTTTGGAGCTATCTTTGAATTCTGGCCATGTTCTTCAAATGACACCTTTAGGAATACCCTCACATGGTATTGCCATTATCTTAGAGTATGAGGCTGGTGTTATTCTATATTGTTCTTCCTGTCAACATGAAAAAACCAAAATCAACAATGTGTCAGTCTGACTCACAGCTCTTTTTCATTTTCCTTCGCTTTCTGTGGCTCTTAACCCCAAACCCACTGGCTCTGTCCAAACCAACACCTTTAAAGCTCATGAATAAGCACGCTGTATCTCTCATTTGTTAAATCCACAGTCATGTGGAAATGGAAGAACAACAATTTGTGTTTTGCGTGAGAGTTGGTTTTCTCATCTCACTCTTGTGAATGTATTTTCCAGAAGGTTGAACTGTTTCTGTAAACTCTTTAACCTCTTTCAGAACTCTGCAGGGGAGCTGCAAACCTCACATTGGGTGGTACCAAAGTAGCTTCAGCAGTATAAACTGTTTCTCTTTTCAATTCAGCAAGTTTCCCCTGTGCGGCTTATGTAATTTCCCAAGTTAGCTCTCTTTAATGGGCCTGTATTTTGGTTGAAAGTAGAGGTTTTGGTCATTCAGTGCAAACAGTATGGTTGCATCAACCTACGTGAAGTTGACTCATACTGGTTTTGATTCAACTTGTAAAATTGCAGGGTAGAAAGATTGCTCTCAAAACACATTGCATTAATAACATGTTGGAGAGACCACAGGGACCTTTTCTTTGTAAGATCATCACACTGTGGATGAGCTCAGACAGCAAGCCTGTCAGTTTTTGCCAATAAGCTGTCTACATATGTTAAAAATAGTTCAATTCCATATTGTTCTTACAGGGATGTGCTGGGAGAGAAGGCTATTTTGGATTTAAAGGTGATAAGGTGAGATATGCATGAATGAAAATGATTTTTTTCTGTTTTTAAGTAATCATTATGAGAATAGGATGATATGAGAAGATATGCACCCTGTTCCAACAGTATAACAGGTAAAAATCAGATCCTCTCGTGTGCTCTAGATGTTACTCAGTAGAGTTATCCTGTTAACTCCTTTTACCCTGCTCTATGGACAAGGGCCCGTTTTTACTCTTTACATGTCTACACGCTGGCGTATAGATACATACATATAGACTCATAGTATGTAAAATAATAACGATGGGTGAAGCAAACAGGACAAGAATGAGGTGTTAAGAGTCCTGCCCCACTTAGTTACTACTGCTAGGACTGACTAGATTGACAAAAAGAAACATGGTGCCACCGGTTATGTTTAGCCAGATACCGCAGCATTTATTAGATTTCAGAGAGTCAGACAATATAGCTTCAAGAAGCCGACAGCAAGGACTACAGTATGTGATGGAAGGATATATTAAAGGACATAAAGGAGGGTATTTATAGGAATGCCAGAGGAGGCGCAGCTAGATAGCTTCAATTAGAGGAGGACACAAGCTCAACACACCTTTGCTTTAACTCCTTTTCACTTTCTACTGTATCAGGGTAAATCTCTGCACTCATGCTGATGCACAATATGTTACCATGGTTACTAAATAATTTTCATTACTATATTCCACATAAAGATTGTTTTGGAGATCTCTTTTTAGACCTTTCCCATGAAAGGCAGATGAAGCTTTTGAATTCCCATCAAATCACATGCCCTCTATCATAAAGTCCACTGGTTAGTCTGCTTTGATTTTACATCATGAGCAAACCTCAACTAACCCCACTTTTGAAGTGGTTTTCACACTAGCCTAAATAAACTGAACCAAACACCCAAAAGCACAAGTCAGTTTGAAACATAGTCAGCAAATAACATATGAGAGCACCCACAGTGGTTTGCTGGGGTGTTTGGTTTTTACTTGGTTTATAAAAGGAACCAATTTTCCTGTTGCATTTAACTATAACATATGTTTGCTTTTATCAGTATTACAGTACATGAAATATGTGTTTTACTTGCATGCAAATCATTTGATATTTTCTCCTGCAGGGCTCTCATGGTATTCAAGGCCTGGATGGGAGGAAAGGAGATCCAGGACCTCCAGGACCTCCAGGACTCCCCACTCTCTACCTATGGAGGAACTCTGAGGAGGACTGGACTGCTTTTAGGGTAAATCTAAATGCAAACACCCACAAACACTTGAGGATTTGGATCATGCTGTAACAGCAGTACTCCAGAGAGGTTGTCTCAGACCAACGTCCTCAATGTCCTCACCACACGTAGTCTATTCCTGACTGCTAATGTCACCCTGTCTTAATACCACAATATTCCCAGCGCACTTTCTATCATTGAAATCAATTGTTTTGTTAATGCAGTAACTATAAGAACTCTGAATTGGAACAATTCAGTGAACACACATAAATCAGCATGCTGATGCCAATGCCACAGTGGCAGCAGTCTGTAAGGCTCACAGGTTTGACGCTGCAACCTACAACATCCAACATCTCTTTCGAAAAAGTTTTAGGTCCTGCAGTCAGTATCAATAAGAAGAAGAAATTGTCAATATAAAAAATACACCAACTCTTGAAAGTGAACAGATTATGCAGCTGTTTGTGTACTTCTACTGTATGTTACTAATATTGGTGTGATTGTTGTGTCTCCAGTTTTAATGAACTAAGATAAAAGAACCAGTTCAATTTCTTTTTACTTTTTTAAAAGAGGAAAAAATGTAAAAATGTTTGAAGGTGGAGGATTAAAGCACTAGCAGTCAGTTGAACAGAGAAAACAAGAGTTCCTCCAGATTGTCTAAACCATTTGATTTGAAGATGTAACTGAAATGTTGGTAATAGTCTGTCATTGCACAGCAAAACTGTGTGCACAACTAAAGTAAGAGTGGCTGGTCAAAGTTAAACCATTAATTTGGGCTAGAAACACTCAAATTGATTGCTGAAACTAAAAAAATAAGACCCAAATAGTCCTTTGATTTATGTGAAAATTGTGAAAATGTGATTCACACTGACATTCAGATACACTACTTATGCAATGATTTAATATAGACAGTGACTACATAGAGAATTGGGCCTCTATTTTCAGGCAGGGCTGAGTAATCCTCTCCCAGTGTGTCGACAGTGTGTTTAGATGACCACAGCTCTATGTGCTCTCTCAGACTCTAATGAAAGCTGAAGTATCTGCCAAGAATTGTAACTGGAGCCCATCCAGACCTCATGCCTGGGTCAGGCCCTGCGTTTTGCTTTTTGACCAACCATACTAGCTGGGTCGAGCTGGCTGTGAAAGAACTCAGTGTTGCCTTCCCCTCGGAGTACACTGAAGGCTCTGACTGCTCTGTCCACAGAGACACAATGAGACTTAAGGGAGGTCCAGGCCTCTCTGCCAGGGTTTCACCTTGACGGGGTTGGCCAGGCTCCACTTTTACCCCTGCTGCAGCACCATCGCCAAGACAAATATGACCTGAAGGAGCCGAGCTGGGTGGTGTAATAAGCCAGAAGGACTCCTGTGTGCTGCAGCACTTCTCTTGATTCTCAGAGAGCAGTGACAGTGAGCTCTGTGCCGTATCACTTAACAACCACCAGAGCACTACAAGATGCACTGCATGGAGCTCTCAACACTTTGTCACACACTCAAGTCTTTTGGCTCCATATGCAATCTCAAGTGTAACATGACTTGTAGTGTGAAAGTCAAGTCCACCAACTGTGTTAAAGGAATAGTTCACTCTAGAACGAAATTCAGTCATTATGGACTCACCCTCATGCTGATGAGAAGTCCGGTGTAGTTTCTTATTCCTCAAAGTGCAGCTGGAGACCCGCGGGGGTACCCTCCTGCAGCAAAAATCCATATGATGGGCGTCAATGTGCCCGAGACGAAAAGGTCCATAAAACTACACAAAAACTTTGTAATATTCCTCCATACTGCTCGTCCGCTGCAATCCAAGTGTCCTGAAGTGGCGACATCCAAAGTTTACTCGAAATGACGTCATTTAGTACATTCTTCTAGCCTAAACAGTCACTGTACTATATTTGCCTGGAGGCATGCTCCCGCGTGCACACGAGTCTCCCTCACAGCCGCATGTACTACGGAAGCCACACCAGACAAAATGAACGAGACTCACGATAGATACACACCAGTATTTACATCCAGCTGTGAGTTTCAAAGTTTCAAATCACTAGTGCAGGCAGATCCCTCTTGTGTCTGTGTGTCGCTCGGTCGCTCACAGCTGGATGTAAATACCGGTGTGACAGTAAACACCAGCAGGTTAACATTTTCATTGTATATTTGTTGTAGTAGATCAGCAACTATCAAATGTCTCTTTTTCACTTCTAATTGTGATTGCTTATTTTTCCAGAGATCAGCTATCTATCAAATACTCAGAGCTGGCTGGCCGGTGAGTAGCCCTGCTTTCAGACTGGATCTGAGATGATGTGAGATGATCAATCAGAGCAGGTCACTGATTTATTTCCCTTGATTCTTCAGGTGATGCCAGGTCCTCCTGGACCCATGGGTGAAATGGGCAAACCTGGCCCTCCAGTGAGTTTAACATTGCTTGTTCTCACATAAGTAATTTTACATGATGACTTTCCCATGTTTGACCCTGCTTTATGTTGTCAAGTATTTTTTAGGTTGTTATTAAAATGTATTCATCATTAAGGGTATTCCTGGAGATTCAGGGAACACAGGAATACCAGGACAGAGAGGAGACATGGTAAATGTTGAAATTGAAAACCCTTTCTTTAATATTAGTAGCTGCATTATGCATGGTGGCCTAATATCATGTGACTGTATATGTGTGTGTTAGGGTAACCCTGGGCCAAAGGGTCTCCCTGGCAATACAGGGAGGTGGGGCAGAAATGGCAGTCAAGGTTTGGATGGTCATCGTGGGCCACCAGGACCACCTGGACTACAGGTAAGAACTACTAGTTCTAGCATGAAGAGAAATCATTGCTCAGTGCTTTATTAATTAATTAATTAATTAATTAATTAATTTACCCCATCAGGGTCCCAGAGGTTTTAAAGGAGAGGGGGCTTCAGCAGGGGAGAAAGGTGATGAGGTAAGCGTTTAGTTAAATCAAGTAACCAATGATTAATAATATTATTGCCATTGTTGTTATTGTTATTTTTAATGTCATAGATTGTTTTGCCAATTTTTTTTTTTATTTATATACATCTTTTATTTATATTTTATTTATATTTAGAATTTGTATTGATACTATATTCTCTATATTCTATATTTATATTATATACTATAATACTTCTATTCTGTAGGGTTGAGTGAGTACTCAGCTTTAACGAGTATCCAGTACAGATAATGTACTTCTGTGTACTAGTATCATCTAAGTAAAATGAATGAAGTGTATAAATATCTTGCTCTGTAAATAGTTCTCTTACTCTTGATCTGAAGCTCAGTTCTGAGGCTGTTCTGCAATTCATTTTCAAATCAATATTAAACGCAGCAATTTCTGATCAACTCCTATCCATTTCAGGCTTAAATCAACACATTCTGATCAGTCAAACCCACTTCTGGGTTAAGTCCCGCCCACAGATTACAGATACAGGGAATAGATAATAGATAATAGTGAATTGCTTTTTTAAATGCTTTAAATATACCAAAAACATCATAACAACAACTCTGAACTCTTCATTACTACTGACAGTAACTCAGCCACCTTGTTTCTAACAGTCCCATCAGTGTGCACTGTGTATGCTGCATTAGCATGGAACTCCAGAGCAACCAAGTGATTGGGTATTCTCATTAAATAAGGGAAAGTTCATCAGGAGGGCAATATCCAGGAGACTTCACTCATTTACTTATCAATATGAGAAGATGAATAAACAGAAATAAAAGGTATAATAATTTTCTTACAGACACACGTTATGTGAATACAATATAAAGTATACAGTGAATAATGAATGATTTCAGACCCATCATAGTGTACCTCTGCACTGCACTGAAATTAGGTGAGAGGTGAAGATCAACAGCTTGCTGCACCTCCAGAGCTCATTTTGTTTGCTAAAGATATTTGCTTCCCTCTTCACTGTCACAATCGAGTTCCACAGAGTTTACATCAGCCCTGGGGTGTTACAAGTCGGTTTGTGGCCAATATTTGCATCAAGCCACCTTATTCCCAGCCACCTCTCAGTGGCCAACAGACTGCACTGAGCAGCTCTGGGTATGAACTAAGTGAATGAAAAGAAGGATGTTGCTTAAAGCATTAAGTTTTGTTTTCTCTGTGTCCTGAACTGCAGGGTTTCACTGGTGAGCCTGGACCAAGTGGAGACCGAGGGAGGGCAGGGGAAAAGGTCAGTATAAAAAGTAGATTTTGGTGAATATTAGCATCTTCTGCTGTGATCCTCTGTGTGCTGCAGATGCCATAGAGGTTTGACTGCATCCCCCTCTAGTGGCTGAAAATAAGTTCTAAACTTCAACCAAAGCTGCAGTATTTAAAAGTATTGCTGCAATCGTGACTGCCATCTCCACAACTGTGTGCATGTCATATTCTATTACATGTAACATTCATTTAATGTTTCATATTCAGCATGAAATGCTAAATACTCAATATAGATACAATCAAGTGGAATAAGTTTATCATTAAATATTCCTGGGTTAACATCAACTAATTAACTTTAGCCTTACTTAATTGAAACAGTGTCATTTTAAATGTACAGTTTCAGTATACATTGATAACCGAATGGTTGAAAATATCAAGGAACAATTGATTTAGTTTGAATGTTGTCTGTGTACTCTCCAGGGATCTAAAGGGGAGCCAGGAGAAGATGGACCTGTTGGCCCAACTGTAAGAGCGACGACTAGTTGATTGTATTTAAAGGGAAGTTCACCTGTCATGGGAAGTTACACCAAAGTCCTTTTTAGTTGAGTCTTGCCACTTGGCAGCTATTTTGACAACTCCCCTCGGCAGTCATGCCGGGCTTACAAGAGCAGGCCCCTATGAACGGGGAGAGCCAGGACTTCACTTTAAGTGGTTACCAGAACATAAAAACTGCATCGCCGGTCAAAACTAATAAATCTGATTCAAAGAACGCTTAATGCCATGACTCTGCCCCCAAAATAATGTTTAAAAAGCTTTTTCCCACAGGTTGTACTTCTACTACACATGTGCATGGTTTCACAACACTAACTTCTTGTACAGCTCAATTCATAATGACATGCCGTGACGCCGTCCCCTCATCTCATCAAAGCACTTGGACAAATGCAAGTTTAATGTCTAATGTATGAAAACCCCTTACCTTTCTTGGTAATCATGTGCATTAGCTTGATATTCTCCTCTTCCGTGCCTAGAAGTTAGAAGTCCATCTGCACCCACACAAAAATCAGCTTGACACAATGTCATCTGTGCTGCGGGAGATACCTTTTCAAGTCTGATAAAAAACAATTATAATAAAAATAATAATAATAACCATGATGATGTCTCTCAAACAAATTTGTAACATAAAGTGTGCATTACAACCTGGGGACAAAGAGCTTGAAATATATAGGCATTTACCCTCATGGATGTCATGAAAGATAGCATCATCTCGGAAAGTTTGTGATCTGAACTCAAACGTTTTCTGCCCTTTTTCTGCTTCCTATCCACCTGCTTTCAGCACCCTTGCTCAACCAACTCAGACTAAACATCACTATGTTCTCCTGGTATCTACTGTTGTGTAAATCAGTTTAAGATGGACTCATGCTAAATAATCAACTTAAATTGATGCAAACTTTCAGGGTCCTTTAGGTAAAAGAGGCATTCAGGGGCTTCCTGGATCTCCAGGACCACAGGTAGGATGTTTCTTACACTGTATTGCTCTGATTTAGTCTTTATTGTCCTCACTGAAATGTCTCACTGTATTCATTTGTACTTTTTAATCAGGGAGACTCTGGACATGATGGAATGGAGGGTCCTCCAGGGCCAGTGGTGAGCTTGCGATAGTGCTTCTACTTGCCTCACAATGTTCTTAAGTGCTATCTGCTGCTAATGAGCTGCTTTTGATAAAGAGATGACAAGAAACACTCATTTAGTTGGACTTTTTTAGGGTGCACCAGGGGCTACAGGCAGTATAGGACCACCTGGACTGAATGGGTCTGAGGTGAATTCATATGCAAAGCTTCACCATATCCCCTTCAAATCGTTTAAATTTAAGTCAGTAAAGTAAAAAACAAATATGATTGTTTACAGAGTTTTTTTTTGTTCTCTACAGGGGGATCAAGGTCCAACTGGTTTACGAGGACATAAAGGACCCCGAGTATGTTTTTCAATTCACCTATTAGACTTTACATAAAGTACTGATGGTCACTCAGCAGTGTAGTTATTTCATCTGCATCTTTAACAGGGACCGTCAGGATTAGCAGGAGAGACAGGCTCACCAGGACCTAGAGGGACTCAGGTAAATTTCAAAAGAGTATGGCATCCTATGTATATATACATATACACACATTTACAAACATCAATCAAGCAAATAGAATGTTATAATGACAGTGGTTATTTGCTATAGGACAATACCAGGCCTAACTATTAATAGAAATATAGATTGAATGGTTCTTTAAACCAAAAAACCTAGTCAGCAGTAACTACTGCGAGACTTGAGGTGACAGGTCCTAACAACCCTTACTACTAAGGTATGGCAGCCAATACCTTAGTAGGCCAATATAATAACTCAACAAACCACAATATCCAATTCCCTCGTGTATATGTTGTAACTAAAAACCTGTGTCTTTCGGTTATATGTTGTACCATTATCACATTAATTGAGGTTTGGCTTTATGGTTCAAAACACATATTCCCTCAGGAGAAATAATGCAGTTTGGCCCTGAAGTGCTTCACATTATCATAAAGTTTATGTTCAAGTCACAGTTTCTTAAAATGTGTGTTTGTCAGGGTCAGCCCGGCAATGATGGCCTTCCTGGTCCAAAAGGGGATGTGGTAGGTTTTGATGCAATCATCTGCAGATGTATATTTGCTCAGTGGCCTAACTGAGTCAAGCTTGTACTGTATTGACACTGATTCTTTGGTTGTCTCTGACAGGGTGAAATAGGTCCCATGGGAACAAAAGGATTTCCTGGCATTGAAGGGCCCATGGTAAATAATATGAATTCATTACTCTAATGTTTAATTCCAGTTTTCAGTTACTCAGTTCAGATACTACTCTCTCAAACTTGTGTTCAACTGTTAGTAGAAAGTTGTTTGAGAAAAGTTCCTGGCT
Organism: Pagrus major; assembly: GCF_040436345.1. Taxonomy (NCBI): domain Eukaryota; kingdom Metazoa; phylum Chordata; class Actinopteri; order Spariformes; family Sparidae; genus Pagrus; species Pagrus major. The sequence continues at coordinate 2,735,929 of NC_133219.1, read as the reverse complement.
TTTGGTGCATTTCTTTGGATCTAGAGTGTGGTCTGCATGAGTTATTGTTTTCTTAAGCGGGCAACTTAAATCACAAAAATTTGGATTTTGGACTGGACTTGGACTTGTTGGCTGTGAGACTTGATTTACTTAAATCTTGACTCCTAAAAAACTAGACTGGTCTCTAGACTTGTCAGGAAAAGTATCCATGTCCCAAGTTTTTACCTGGATAAATACTGGCAGTCATTGCATGGCCTGAGATCCCAAATATCTAATTATTAGGATAATGCATTGAAGGGATTTTTGAACACTATTAACACAGCTTTGAAAGTAAACTGCTTAAGTGGATGTAATTTTAGCAGTCAGCATTCAGACCTGAAAGACTAAGAGCTTTACTTGCAAGACCGAAAAGGAACAGGTCTCCTTTAAGACTTGTACTTGTCTCTTCTGACTTGAGCTGACTTGAAACATACTGTAATTTGACTGGACTTGAGACTTGAGACAAAACTTGAGAGTGGACTTGGTTATAACTTGAGTTTCGCTTCAACTTGGACTTGGACTTGTCTCAACTGACTAGAGATGACATGAGATTTTCTTTAGCAACCTTGAGAAATTCCCATACCAGGTCGATGGTGCGTCTGTGGCCCTAGTTGTTGCTGTATACCCCACAGTGGTAGCAGTAGTCAGCCCTTGTTGGCAGCTTTTTTATTTTGGCTGTTCAGTTAAGTGAATCAATGCATGAGAAGAGAAACAGATGAAGAAAGGGAGAGCTCCTTGAGCTTGTCACTGTAGTATCCAAGATTTCAATGTTCTTGCCCAGTACTTGAATACAGTTTTATTATCGTCTCCATACAACTGAATCAACTTAAACAAAAACAGCCATTCTGACAGCTGTAAATATCGAGTCAGTTTCAGACATTTTCCCTCTGTGCATTGTTCCAATACAAGCATGTCCATACTTTAAGGTTTCTCTGCTTGCTCTTTTAGGGGATGCCTGGAAGTCCTGGTCCAAAAGGATTTGTAGGTGGCACAGTAAGCAGCATAGTCTTCTCTTTCAATTAAATGTCTTCATTAACACTGAGGATTGAAGTCAGTGATTATTAAAGCTGTATTAGTCAATTTCTGTCCATGAGGGAAGAACTTTATGTTACTTCCGTAACCCCGGTTCTCCGAGAAAATAATGAGTGAGATGTCTCACCATCAGATACGTCCCCTTGCATATTCACAGACGCACTAATATCATTGTGCCAGTGGCTGGCAGTCATGGCATTTTTGTCAGGGCCCTGCATCTTATAAAAGACTGACACAGCATCACTTGTCATTCAAAACCTGCACATACGTATCTTCTCGCTTCACCCCAGCAGCAAGAAGGTCTGGTAAGATAGCTCACTCATGCTATTTAGAGAACCAGGGTTACGGAAGGAACCTAAAGTTCTCTTTCATAGCATACGTTTTGATGCCTCACTATGGCATATGGAGACTCCCATATTGTCAGACATGCCTATCTCGATAACTGACCGCCAGCCCCCTCACACAGAAGTGTGTGGATGAGGCAGGTCCACCGAGCATCCCATGCTCAGGACGACATGAGCAAAGCTCAGAGATGTGACATCCAACTTATTAAACCTTGCAAAGGTGAGGCGCGATGACCAGCTAGCTGCAGAGCAGATATCCTGGATAGAGACTCCCCTAAACAGAGCCCAAGAGGTTGTAAGTCCCCTGAAAGCCCTTGAACATTCCACATATGTATGCAGGGCAGGAACTGGGCACAACATTTGCACTGCTGTTGCAGAGCCATGAGGAGGTGGCTGAAAAATTGTCAGGTTGACTAGTAAGCTTAATTGACCACTTTAGAGATGAAAGTTGCGTCAGGTATCAAGGTCACCCAAGGTTACCGGGGGTGAACTGCACACAAGCAGGATACATGGACAGCGCATGAATATCATTCACATGCTTAGCTGTGACCAAGGCCAACAACAGAGCAACCTTAAGAGATATCACTTTCATGTTTGTTTGTTGCAGTGACTCAAAAGGTCGACTGGTGAGGGCCTTCAGGACTACAGCCAAGTCCCAAGAGGGTGACATAGGTCTGGAGTAGGGTTGCCAACTTTGTCACTATGAAATAAGGGATAAAAGGTGGCCTGCAGCAGCAATGCGAGTATGGTTTTGTGTGAATATCCAGTGTATTGTTTTAAGGCATTTGTCATAATGATAGTAGTTTTGCAGAGGAATAAAATAGCAGAGACTCAGAATGTGCACCCTCTGTGTACACAAATAGTGGTGGGGAATAAATGCTTCACATTCTTATTCACTCAAACTATATAAGTTGGAAAACAAAACATTTAAACAAAAATAGAGGAAAAGAGGGGCTTACATCCAGTTCATACTTTTTCAGGCAGTTCATCAGAGCTTGATGAATACCATTGGCAGGTTTATCACTATCTTCATCAAAATCTTCATTCAAAAGTCAAGTAACTTGCACTGCACTCCATCAGACACAGAAAAATATCTCACACACACTGGAAACATTTTTCTATTTCCCTTGTTTTAGGCATCGGAGGCAACCGAGTAAAACACAGGCTCACCTTCAGTCGGGGATAGATCATTCAGGATATCCTGCACAGTCTTTGGTCCTAAAACATTCATTGTGATCATCTCAGCTTTCGTTCTTCCCAAGTGCATCTTCTTCACAACATTTGAGTCAAGAAACAACGCTCCGTTTAGCTTAACAAGACAGTCGATGTCGACAGTCGACAGTCCATGTTTGACAGTGTGATACACGTACAAGGCTTCACTTGCCGCTAGTTTGTCAGTTTCCACAGTAGCCGCCCCGAAGAATGCACCGATATTGCTTGCACCTTTAGCTAGTGTGGCCTTCTTGTGCATTTCTGTGGAAGCATGTTGGGTCAAGTCATTCTCACCTCCATGGCCAACTGAAAATTCCTGGTGACATAAAGTACAGAAGGCTTTCGTTGAGTCACCGCTGACGGGCTTAACCCACGCCTTTTTAACTTCCCATAGTTTGTTGTAGCTGCACAGTCTTTTCTTTTTTGCAGGTTTATCCATTGTAGTTAAATCCGTAGCCTATTTACATATTCCAAGTCGACTCAGCAGCGTCACACATTGCTGTAATTTTCTTTTCTTTTTTTGGAGGAATTGGCGCATTTACTTAACGTATACTGATGCGCAAGGTGGGGCTGTGATTGGATGATGACAGGTGTCGTCGATGATTCTCAAGTGTCGTGATCAGCACTGCTGCTGTTGTTGTTGTATCAATCAGTGGTTAGATCAGCGTAGCAGTCAATAAACGGGAGAGAGGTCACGTACGGGACAAATAAATTAGGCCCAATATATGGGACGTCCCGGCTAATACGGGACAGTTGGCAACCCTAGTCTGGAGCTTGGTAACAGCCTCCAAAGACCTTTCATAAACCGCCAAACCAGGGGAATTTGACCCGTGTGCTTATCATCATTAGGTCCTGTAGAAAGGACAAGATTGAATCAACTGAACACTGAAAGGGAATTTCTTATGTCCCAGCATACCCTTCCTCAAACACCTTCCACTAACCATCATAAAATAATCTGGTGAATAATGCTCTTGCATTCTGAAATGTATTAATGACGCTCTGTGACAGTATCAAATTAAAAAATTTACTCATGGGCCAGGCCCATAGGGTGAGCCACTCCATGTGAGAGTGAAATATCTGCCTGTGCGCCTGAGGTAGAAGAACCTGCACCTCAGGAGAGGCAACGGGTTACTGCAAAGGAACTGCTTCACCTCTACCAGCCAATGGAGCAGGAACAGACAATTCTCCCACATCTGAACAATGCTGGCAGAATCAGGCCAGCGGAGAAATGGGTATAGAGGAAGGCAAAAGCATCTACTCCCAGCAGCAATGCTCTGGTTGTGCAGGGAGTAAAACAGTGGGCATTGCGAGTTCTCCCTCGACACAAACAGGTCCACTGCTGCGCATATCTAATCCACTTCAGCCAGATGCAGTGTCCACTCTGCATAAAGGGGATTCCCCCTGGACAGGAGGATTGCAACCTAATTCTGAATCCTGTGGACCTGCAGCGCTCCACAGCATCAGTTCGCTTGCAGAGTGTTCAATTGTTGGGAACGCAGACACCCCCTGACAGTTGATATAAGCCTCCATGGTCATATTGTCCGTCTTCACTAGCACATGATGCTCCCAGAGAATTGGCACAAAATGTTTTAGGGTTAAAAACACTGCTCGTAAGTCCAAATAGTTTATTTGTTCATAAGTGCTATGAACAACACATACACAGTGCTGCCTCAGCCCACCTGGTAGGCGGACAACATGAAGTTGATGAAGAGTGCTCTCACCATCATAGTGTACTGGAAGCGGTTGGTTTATGAGGGTATGGTGGGTAATCGAGATGCATCAGCTGACAACTGTGGATCGACGTGGGCTGTCAATAGCGGTTCCATGGGTGGCATGCAGGCCATGGCATGCTTTTCCATTCCTCCACAATCCAGAGAAGAATGCTCCTTGAATAGGGGTCTTGCTGGAGTATGGATTTTCTTTTCAGGAAACAGTGACCTCTTCCAGAGATTATCTTGAGTTATCTTGAGGCATAATGCTGTTAGCTTATGCTAGCTCCAGTGGTTTGTAAACAGTAAGGTGACCGCAGGCTGCCCCCACTGCCCTTAGCTTGCCCGGAATAGCAACGTTAACATGGCAATGCTAGCTAGCTTGTAAAAATATTTCCCTGTTTGGGGACAGGCCAGAGTAGAAACTACCTACCTACTACTATCTATACACCGTATACCCACTAAGAAAGCTACAGAATTTCCATATAGCCACTTAAAAATGGCCACAAATACGCAATAACATAATTTTCTGACAGAACTTGCACTTAAACAGTGTTCCCCCTCAAAATTGGAAATATATTTCATATTTTTATAGGGTGCTGCTGTATTTGCTTTATTTTTGCTACAATCCAGAAGAGAGATCTCTCTTTCATTCATGCCTGTCATCAGCCTGCTATGCAAGGTATGGGGCAGCTCTCTCAGCCTGCACACAGACACACACAGAAACATTCCCTGATGCCAAAATTAGAATCCTCAAAATTTTGGTTACATTTTACGAAAGTCAATATAAACTTCACGCGAGTCAATACAGACAATGCTCATGTCCACAAGAGCAACAAGTCTTTTGCATGTATGGGCGGGCGCTCAGCGCTGGCATAATGATGTTAGTGTTTCTGTGAATATGTGAGAGGGAGTATCCCATAGTGAGACATCGAAACGACTGCTATGAAAGAGAAACAAGAACAATCTGACAGACACAGAGCAGTGATATACTGCCTCCTCAATCCCAATTTTAAGTAAAAACTATAGTGGGTTAAAAGATAAGTAGAACTGAATCAAGCTGAAATTGATGTGTGTCAAACTCACCCCTAGATTCCACTAGATACGTGTCCGGTCCGGCTCCGCTCTGTTACGGCTCTGCCACGGCAGCGGAGATGATAGATTTCACTCTAGTCTATGTGTTGACTTCCACTGGCTTCTCTGCGTTGCGTATCTGCTCCGTTCCAGCTCCGGCAGCCTTCCAGAGCAGATACGCAGGACTTCTATTTCTGCCGGTTGCCGGAGCACGACGCAGCCATTCAGCTGAATTCAGTTCAGAGCAGACAGGAAGTCAGACACTGAAACAACAACATAACATCCGTTCATTTTCATAATAAAACACTCCGTGTTGACGCCAGCACAAATATCTCAAAAAAGAGACAAATCCAAGCACTTCTTCTAATCCTTCGGTTGGGAACACTTGTTGTTGTGTTTACAACACATACGTATAACTGCGGTCACGTCTGATTATGTAATTATCGCGGGAAGTCCTCGGTCTCGTAACTCCAACTGTCCGGCCGTGCTGTGCCGTGCCAGACTCAAAACGCAGCTGGTGGGGGTTGCCGGACGACTGACGACAGAGCAAAACCGTATCGGAGCCGGAATGCAACGCACATGCATCCAGTGGAATCTTTGGGTCAGACAGGGTAATGAAGGTAAGCAATACAATGACAAGTACAAACACAATGTAATGTTGATGTGCAGGGCTTCAAAGGAATGGATGGTGACAATGGAGAAGCTGGATCCAAAGGAGACAGAGTAAGACCAAATTGATGATTGAATGTAAAATCAAACAAATTCAATATGTCTTGGGTTAGCTGAACTGCATTATTGTAGTGTTGTCTGTAAATTAAAGGAAAAGTTTACCCAAAAATTTAAATAGATTTGCAGTCCACAAAACATTTCTGGAGCACCACAACAAAACAGTGTTGCAGTATTTTCCTATAAAACTGAAGTAGACAGGAACTTGTTTTTAAATATGAAAAACAACTGAGAAAAAAAAAAAAAAACATATAATGATTCCATACAGCTCTTCCAGCGTGATCAAAGTCTCCAGAAGCCCTGAGATACCAAATTGATTGAAAAGATGTCATTTACACCCTCGCCTCAGGTCAAGCTTCTACACCCACTTCAGACAGGGGGCATGTTATGTGGAGAGGGTTTAAATAACTTTTTTTCAAATCAACCTTCTGGAGACTTGGATCATAACGGATGAGCTGTATGGAGCCCCTTTTTAAAAAAATATTTTCGCAGTTTAATGACAGTAAACAAAGGAGATCACATAGAGTCCCCCATATAACACCAAAAGCTCTGATAAGTAACTGTTCCCTTAGGGCCCACCAGGTGCTGCAGGGATCCAGGGTCGGCAGGGAGAGACAGGTGAACATGGCAGCACAGGTCCTCCGGGGGTGAGAGGTCAACTTGGGCCCCAAGGAAAAAAGGTACTGATCCATATATCATCAGTAATCTCCTTTGCTTTAGTATAAAACAACACCTCAACACTGCACTGGCAGTAACTGATGTTTATAAACCTTTGCAACTACATAAATAAATAGCTTATAAAGTATTTTATTGCTCATTAACAATCAAATAACTGTTGACTAAATTTTAACTAACTATAAATGTACCAGTTATTAATGATGGTTATTTTTGAAGTGTCATCAACTAAACTAGCTCTGTCACTTTATTTTTGATTGTGGTTATAATAAGAACACTTATAAGATTTCAACATTGTTGCATTGTATGCATTTGTATATTTATGTTGTGGTTGTATGAGCATGTTCTGTGATAATTCTGTGTTCTGTCTAATTCTAATGAGTTTATGTGTTATGTCTCCTCAGGGTGAAGATGGAGAAGCAGGTCTCCAGGGTGCGGTTGGGAAACAGGGTCCAAAGGTTAGAGGCTTTATTGCTGCTTGGTCAAGGGAAGTTAATAAACCAGAGCCATATGTGTCACAGCTTATTGTCCACATTTATTACGTTGTATTGCACTCAGCAGACTGACAAAGCTTTTGAAAAAGTGTCAGCAGCATGGCTGTACCAGCCTGTCTGCTTCTGTGTCTAAAGTGCTAAAGTCTTACTGTTTGAACACACTGTATTCACTGATTTCACCATTTACACTCAATTTATGAAAGAAGAAACATTTTATTGACCCTAAACATGTCAAATTTTACAAATACACTGAACAGTAATTAATATAGACCTCTTCTTTGACACCTGTTGAGAAAGTCACCAGACTCCCTTAAAACCCTCGTATTGTCTTCCCATTATCTTGTTTGACTGTTTTATAAAGCATAAAGTATAAAATGATAACACAATTCTGTGTTACACCTTTTAGTCAACTTGTTTCCAATACATTACCACACATTTTACATACATTTTTGTAATGTATGGTATAATATACCTAATTTCCATGGAATTATACCTAATTTTTGAGTAAAAAAGCAGGAATTATGAATTATTTTGACTCTAGTTAGGATCAGAGGCACATATGTTGATGCACAGACTGGTTTAAGACAAAGTTTAGTCAGGACATTGTTTTGAAACCATTTAAATTTTTTTTATGACAGCAAATAGTCACACCTGTTGTCCTCCTCTCTCTGTAGGTAGATCAGAAGCTGTGACGAAATTAGGTTTACACATCTGTAGCTTTGAAGCTGTGTGTGTGTGTGTGTGTGTGTGAGTGTGTGTGTGTGTGAGTGTTAGAGGTCATTGTGTGTGTGTGTGAGTGAGTGTTAGAGGTCATTGTGTGCGTGCGTGCGTGTGTGCGTGAGTGTTAGAGGTCATTGTGTGTGTGCATGTGTGTGTGTGTATGTTCATTGTGCTGCAGAGTAAAATGTGAAATGCCCCAAGGATGCTGTAAACTCAGTGTTTTGTTTATTGTTATCTTGTCCCCAATTGGAGGAAGGCATATCAAAGCCCAATGCAATGCCCAGTGTGTGTGTGTGTGTGTGTGTGTGTGCGCGCGCACTTGAGTGTGTGTGCGCATGTGTGCGTGTGTGAGCGTGTGTGTGTAGCCCCATGTAGTTAGATCAGAAGTTGTGATGAAATTAGGTTTACACATCTGTAGCTTTGAAATTGTGTGTGTGTGTGTGTGTGTGTGAGAGAGAGAGAGAGAGAGAGAGAGAGAGTGAGTGTTAGAGGTCATTGTGTGTGTGTGTGTGTGTGTGTGTGTGTGTGTGTGTGTGTGTGTGTGTGTGTGTGTGTGTGTGCATGCATGAGTGTGTGTGTAGCCCCATGTAGGTAGATCAGAAGTTGTGATGACATTAGGTTTACACATCTGTAGCTTTGAAGTTGTGTGTGTGCGTGTGTGTTGTGTGAGTGAATGTTAGAGGTCATTGTGTGTGTGTGTGTGTGTAGCCCCATGTAGGTAGATCAGAAGTTGTGATGAAAGGTTTACACATCTGTAGCTTTGAAGTTGTGTGTGTCTGTGTGTGTGTTTGTGTGTGTGTGAGAGAGAGTGAGAGTGAGTGTTAGAGGTCATTGTGTGTGTGTGTGTGTGTGTGTGTGTGTGTGTGTGTGTGTGTGTGTGTGTGTGTGTGTGTGTGTGTGTTCATTTTGCTGGAAAGCGCAATAGTGTGACCCGAAGACAACAGGAGGGTTAAAGAATGTCTCAATTTAGTGAGTTGTTGAGTTAGAAGAAACTTTATAAACTTTGTGAAACGCTGTCTCTGACTAATTCTTCACTATTTGGGCCTTCTTGTAAATTTGGCTTCTGTTAAACATGAAATTATTTGCTTCTTTGTGTAAAAAACGTTGTGTCCGTCCCACTGATGTGCATGTTTATTTGCATATAGAGTTGGGAAATAAGAGCCAATCACAGGTGGTCACTTTTATATCAGTTTTATTCTAAAGATGAATGTTTTTATTCATATTTAAGGGCAGCAGAGGCCCCCCTGGACAAAATGGGAATTTAGGACTCAAAGGACCAAGGGTAACTATTATCTGCATAGTAAAAACTCTCAATTGCTATTCAATATCAGTTTCTTGCAGATAAATTATGTATTGTTTTCAAAAGTTGTTTTTTTGGTGTTTTTTTTAATTGTCTGTCTGTCTGTCTGTCTGTCTTTCTATCTATGTCTGTATTTCCAGGGTCGGACAGGACTCCCTGGCCTGTTCGGTCTACCTGGCATGCTGGTGAGAACAAACCCAATGAGCTAAAAGCCGGCTCATCAGGTCTGATAGTTACCTGCAGACACTAAACTGTATTTGTGTATTTTTTGTGTGGATTGCTGTAGGGTTTCAAAGGCAGAGCTGGGATTGAGGGACCAGAAGGAAAGCCTGGTACACAGGTTCCCATTTTATAACTTTTCATCTCATATGATTCTGTTTTTGCTACATTCTTTACTTTGAACCAGCTCCATCAAGCCATGTCAACATTTTACCTCTAACATGTGGATACATTTTTAATGTCATCTGTCTTACATGCAGGGTGTCCCTGGTTCTGTTGGCTCTCCTGGCCCTAACGGAGACAGAGTGAGTTGTTTGTTTTTTTTTAATCGAGTGTGGCACAACCAGTAAGGATACAGACACACGGCGTTAAATAGTCTGGCTACAAGAGGATGCTAGTTCACTGACATGTTTGTGATGTCTTCATGACATTTTGCCTGTGAGCATTGGTGGTCTGTATTGTAACACTTGTTACTTTATAAAAGTCTATAAACAGGAAGTCAAGCTGACAGGGCACCAAACCTGGAGGCTGCCTGTCAGCAGTTTTCAATACATTACACTGTTAGTCTGATAAAACCAGCTGATGATTGTGTCCAAATAAGTGTTTTCACCTTGCCTTCATGGACTTCATAGTAATATTGATGCTGTGATGCAACAGTAACCTTTTGTTTGAGCAACATTATGTAGTCACTCGTGTTTTGTCCAATTTGGGACCCCCCATCGTAAATTCAGATACCATTTCTGGTATCAGAAATTTTCTGTAACAATTTGTCAGATGTAAAGAAGCGTTATGTGCTAACTACAAAAACACAACTCAGCATGTCACATCTCAACAATGTTATTTCTTCAAAACTTATGTCAAACTAAACTAGTGCTATTGAAGCTAAACAAGCACGCTCAGGTATTTTAGCGATGTGGCAGTCAAAGTTTGCCCAAGCGTTGTCCACAACTCAGAACAGTAACAGCACACCTACCTGAGCCGGAGACAAGAACACCTGGCTGTAACCTCTCACCGTCTAAACCTCTGTCTAAATGGGCTGACTTGGCTTATGATCAGAAGCTAACAACAAAAATACCAGACTGAGGCTCTTGTTTTCTTGTCTCTCGCTTGTTCATTGTCTCATTTTGTCTTCTTAGTTTTCCTCTGTCAACGTGCTCTTCAGTCTGTTCACCTCTGTCATGATGTCTGTAGACATCTGTCTGACCCCAAACTTGAAAACCTCCTACCTCCTAACCTATCCTATTACAAGTCATGATACCATTCAAATGATTTTGAAGCTGTTTAGGTAAAAAATAATGTTACATAATGGGAACTAATATTCTGTTGTGAGGAGGCTGTGAGAACTGACCACGTGACTTTGTTCAGCACTTTGTATTCAAGCAGGTTTTAGTGTGTACAAGTACAAAACTTTGTTTGGCACTTTGCTAATATTTCTGCATTTTGAAACTGAACATTGAAATGGAGCCAAATCATTCATATTTACAGCAAATTCTCTGATGGCAAAACATATAAGGCTTTTCAAATTTGTATATGATAACATTAAAGTCGCACAACCTTTATAAATCAATTGTTTAAAATAGCTCTATGGTCTCTGAAGGGTTTTGCAGGTGTGGCTGGTGATCCAGGGAAGGCAGGTTCTCCAGGAGCTCTGGTAGGCCAACACTTCTCCCTTTAATCACCATATACATTTCCAAACAACTGAGCAAATTTGAAATTTGTAACATACTGAACGGAGTCATTTCTGACTTCTACAGGGTCCTCTTGGAAGTCCAGGTCAAAATGGGGTCCCTGGACCAGCTGGGGAGAGGGTGAGCAGATCACACTTTATAATTTCATTATATGACATGTTTCTGGTTGTGTGTGAGGAATATTGCTTTCTGGCATTGAGGCCCAGTATGGGCTGTTGTATTTTGAAAAAGATCAAATCTACACAATTAACATATAAGTGATTTTATTGTATTGTCTCTCTTTAGGGCTTCACAGGGACAAAGGGGTTGATGGGCCCTCAGGGGCCAGTGGGCACGTATGTGAGTAACTGTTATGAAGTGTGTACATGACCGTCAAGCTGACTAAATCAAAGTTGAGATGATACTTTTTCCTCTTTGATTTGAACTGTATTTCCTTTTCAAACTTTCCTGTGAAAAACCTTTATCTTTTGGGGATTTACTGAAGTAATTCTTTACTCAGTATCTTTATGTCTCTTTAAAGTTCCAGTGTGTAGGATTAAGTGGCACCTAGATGCAATGTTGCTGATTGCAAAAAACTGAACACCCTGCACCTCACTCTCCCCTTTGTTGGCTGTTAAAACAAGAAAAATGCCCTAAACTTAGCTGTAACTTCTACCAAAAAATGACCAGGACATCACGTTAGAAACCTTTTGTGTTTTACTGAATAACTGAGCATCATTACATTGACAAACACACGCCATTGCACTGTTTTTTACATCTCTATTATGTTAGCAAAACAGTTCTCACTAGATTTACTTCCTGCATTTTTTACGGCACTTCCTTGTGGCACTTGTAACACACACTGGTAAACTCAAAACATTACTGCCACCCAGTGGTCGGTGTTAGTTACTGTTCACAAATTATAATTCTTCATATAACAAATAAAATGATTCCACATTTATAATGTGTAACCTTTATAACTGGAAAGTTTTAACTATTTGAATTACTGTATCAGTGAACTAAAGATACAACATCCTCCCCCCATGAAGACTATTCATGCCATTAAGTCTCTAGAGGACATAGTAGCTGAACTGGTCTTTGTCTGATGTGCACACAGCACAGGATCTCACAAGTACATCTCTTCCAGAGAACAGTTCCTTGATCATCCCAGTTTTACAAATCTGCCGTGGTGTCCTGTCATCTCCAATGAGTACCAGATCGCCCTCCTTTAGTGATGTAGAGTGTGGGGTCTAACCCTAAACCTAACCCTCTGGTGTGGGCAGAAAACAGCTCCAATAAATACTCCCTTTTCCAGCAAGTCCAGAACTCGTTGAGAAGGCACTGGCGATATTTTCATCTCCGGGTCAGCTCCTCTCGGCTGGAGTTGGAGGTTTGGCTGGCAGCTTGAAAGGGCTTTGGCAGCAAAGAGGAAAGTCACTTTCCAATCAGAAAGTGAGCTGGTGTCAGAGGCTGAGGTTCTTCCAGTTCATTGTAGACAAAAGTCAGTAGTCTTGAATTGATTGTTGCCTCCGCCTCTGCCAATAGACATGATCACTCCTCAAATCTCAGTAAAGCTCTTCCAATCACCTTTTTCAAACATGTCTTCACTGACCAGACCAATCTCTCTCCCCACCCTCCTTGATCCAAGCTGCGACTCTGAATACAGTCTTCAGTTTACTTTAGTTCTCCAGTGTTAATAATGGATCTGGCAATTTTGTTTCACCAGAGCACCTCTTCTTTCAGGTTTGAGGCTGTCTGACCTCTTGTGGTGAGATCAGCTGGGTTAAGCTTTCCACTGCAATGTGACCAGGTTTCTGGTGCGGTCAGTGACTGTGTCTCCATCACTCTGTAAGCTACAAACTGTTTCCATCTCTGTGCTTAGCTGCAAATCCACTGGATGACTGTCATGGAGTTTGACCACATGCAGATTTGGTTCTGCTACATGTTCATTGCCTTCAGCAGGTTGTTTCCCAGTCTAGCCACAACCAGAGCCCCCATTAACTCAAGACGTGGCAAGGTGAGTTTCTTAATGGGTGCTACTCTTGATTTGGACATGACTAGTCTGGTCACAGTTTTTCCCTCAGTTGTCTGTCCTTGGAGATACACTAGGCTTTCTCACTTGCATCGCTGAACACATGAAGAATGTGGCCTTGTCCATTTTGCACCTTGTCTGTTCCATACTACCTGGGAATGACTATCTGATGCAGCTGAAGTTACTCCGTGCACCATTGCTGCTACTTTTGAGGGAGATCGTCTGACAGTTTCTCATCCCAGCTGATGCCTCTTTGCCACATATCCTGAAAGAGACATTTCACTCTTATTGTGCATGGTTTCAGAAATCTCATGGGGTCAAATATTTTAGCTGATGACCACAGGACACTCCTCTTTGTGTTCTCCTTTGCTCTAAAAATGTCCAATAGATATTTGCGTTTGAAAACAAAGTCGTCTGTCTCTGGCCTCCATACTAGACCGAGCACCTTTAACACATAGCCATGTGCTTCAGGTTCCAGAGTGAAGTCAAAATCCCCTTGAAGCTGCTTGGCCTTCAATTCAGAGGAATTTGTGGTCCACTTACAGAGGTTCATGCTAGCAGTGGACAAGATCTCCCTCACACTTGTGGTTAGTGCATAAGAATCTTTAACATCACTTGAGCTGACAATAAAGATATCAACATACAGAGAGTCTTTCATAGCGTTAACGACCTGTGGATGATTTGTTTGGTATTTTTCCATGAGATTCCTGATTGTAGCTGCAAGCAGGAATGGACTTGAAGACACCACGCACGCCATTCTCTGTGTGCATGAGTTGGTGTCCTCAGCATCAGGGGATCCTGGGAGCCACATGAACCTCAAGGCATCCCTGTCCTTATCAGCAATAGATATCTGTAGGAAAGCCTTTGTGATGTCTGCCATGAATGCAATTGGATGCAGCCTGAATTTCACTAACATGTTAAGGAAGTCTGGGTTTAGGTTCGGTCTGGTGATTAGACAGTCGTTGAGAGAAGACAGCTGTCCTCGTGTGAGGAAGACAAAGACTGGCAACTTGGTTGTTGCCTTGTCCTCCCTAATCACAGCATGATGAGCAGGTACTACTTGACATTACTGTTCTCAGTTTCTACTGTGTGCTTAGCCTCTGGGATATCTTCAAATATCCCTTGCTGAAGATAGTCCTCCATCACATCATTGTATCTCTTGGACAGTGTCACATCAGTTCTTAGTTTTCTTTTCAGCACCTTGAATCTTATCTGGGCAAATCTCAGATTGTTTGGGAGTTCTGATGCATCCTGTTTCCACGGTAACTCCACTTCATATCGCCCTCTCTATTTCCCAGAATGGACATAACTGGTCTGAAACCTGTGTGGCTTCCTCATTGCCAATCTACATGCATGAAGCTTCACTCATGCTTGACATGGATAGTGGTCCCTGCACTGTCCAGCCGAAAATGGTTTCTATGGCAACCAGGGACTCTGATAGTCTTTCTACTTTCTACATACCAAAATCATGTTTAAACCTTTTACCTTTTACTTTTACTTCCTTGTGACACTTGTAACTCACTCAAAACATTACTGCCACCTTGTGGTTGGTGTTAAATTATAATTCTTCATACAACAAATTAAATGATTCCACATATATACTATGTTACCTTTATAACTGTATGTTTTAACTATATGAATTATTGTATCAATGAACTAAAGATACAACATCCTCTCAAGAGCCAGAGTTTGGTTTGTCTGTTCTGGGCTACTGGAGAAACATAACAGTGCAACATGGTGGACTCTGCTCCAAGGACATTTTATTACTGGACACAGCCTTGGAGGCAGAGCCCCGTTCATTCCTATGAAAGCTGCTCGACTTCCCGAATATGAAAATACCTGAATCTTCCATGTTGTGCAGCCCATAGAGCGTGTGCACTAGAGACTTCTGCAGAACGAGCCGGCTAACTTGAATGGGGATAAAATAATTTAATCATCGCTTTGTAGTTAAAACGTGGGGTATGTACGTATTATGTCAAATACATTTTATTATTTTATGTCCACAGGGTTACCCTGGAGCAGTAGGTCTGAGTGGGAGACCAGGTCACATGGGGCTGAGGGTAAGGCTAATTCATGCCACAATGTTATAGAACAAACTAATGTAATAATGTAGTAATGACTTCTGATTATTCATGGGCCGGAATGTAACATGTACATTCACTTAGTACTCAGTCACTATATTGTTTCCCCTCAATAAAATGCACTGAAAACTAGTTTTTGCACATTTCTGCCAATGTTCTTAGAAAAAACAAGTGCTATCTCTTGCTAAAAAAATAATGTTTACATCTGTGCATTACTTATAGCAATACGAATAATAATCATCAACCTCTTCCTTGGTAAAGAAAGAAATTATGACAGGTGTATTGTAATAAAAAAAAATGATTGGTGTCCACTGATAAAATGCAATCTTATCTTAAGAGGGATGACCCAGATATTCATAAAGTTTGTGATGAAGGTTGTTTCTTCATGCAAAATACACCTTTGGTTTAAAATTCAATCAGGCTGCTTCATTTTAGGGGTTTAAGGTGGGCCATTTTTGACCCATAGGACAAGGGGAGTAAACAGAATACAAAGACTTCATGAGGGTTAAATACTGGACAACCAATGATGTAACATACTTGTAAGGCCTGTGGTGTATAAACTATAATCTCATCAAAATCGCATATACAGTATAAATAACTTAGACCAGCAGCAAACCCCAAACTAAATTGAATTAGATATTTTTCCTGACAGCTACTGAATATTTGCTGCTGTATGAGTTCGGTTTGGTCAAGCTATCAGCCGTGCAGTGATTAAGTTCATGTGTAAAGTCATTTGTTGAGTTGTGATTTTTAGTGTTTCTGTGACTGTTGTGCAGGGAGATGCTGGTGTCAGAGGGCCTCTTGGCTTCCCAGGAAAGACTGGACCTCCAGTGAGTATTTGGTCAAATTGAATGCATAGAATGCCCATTGTTCACTTTCAACTGAATACGCTGTGGAGGTGGTCAGAAATGACTACGTATTGATTAACGTTTGCATTGAAACATGGTCTTCTCAGGGTCTGCAGGGCCCTCCTGGTGAGAGGGGGCCTGTGGGACCACAGGTGAGAACATTAGTTTTCTGGACCCTAAAAAACTTACTGATCAGCATCACCATCCAGGATAATATAAGTTTATAACCTGACATTATTGCTGTTTGCTTAATCTTTCCTTCAGGGTCGGCAAGGAGAGGTGGGACCCAAAGGCATTCTGGGACTGCCAGTAAGTAGGTCTTTCACATAAGGTTCTTTCAGGCTCAGTATAACCATCCTATCAGTACAGTAGCATGCTGAGTCCATTTATTTTCTCTCTGTTTGAATCCAACATTTATTTTTCTCTCCCAGTGCATCTGTCTTTTTCCACTATTCCACAGTTGACACAGTAGCACTTCCAGTAAATCTGAATGAAAGTATGAATACAGATATTTTTAGTGAAATAAGGAGATATAGACACAGACACAGATGGTAGTTAGTGTTACAGTCCTGGTTAATTCCTCTCCTTTGGGAGGAGATCATGAACTAAGGTAGAATAAGATGGCTTCTATTAGAAATTGAGGTTTAGGGAGTTTGATTAAGTTTTGGTTTGGGTGCACTAAAAAAGTAAAACCCAACACTTAACACAACAATGAAACCTGAAACGCATTAAACATCATATCGTGAGTTATGTACAGTAAAGTGCATTCTGAGATTTTTACACTATTTATTAATTTTTTTGTTTTGTTTTAAATGGCTTCAGGGCCCTCTAGGCCAGCCAGGACCAGCGGGTGGCATGGGGATCCCTGGTCCTTCAGGGAGCAAGGGGCCTCTGGGAACATCAGGGTCAGACGGACCTAGAGGGTTTCCAGTAAGTGGGTACTTCTCACCCTCCTCTCCATTGTGATGCTGCCCTCAGTAAAGAATGTACTGTATGCTGATCATGAAATGTATCTTTGGCGTGAAATCACTTTTTTTTCTGATCAGGGAACAGCAGGAATTATTGGACTAGCAGGTCAGGCTGGAGAGAAAGGAGAGCAGGTAACTGGTTTTGGCATGGTCTTCAAGCTTGAAGACATTGAATATTGGAATAAAATACTGTCTAACAAGAACTTCACTTGCAGAAATACTCTTTTATCAGCCTTCAAAAACTGAAATGAGTCCAGGCATAGAGCAGTTAAAGTAATGTTAATGTCTTCAGGGAGCAGTGGGTCCTGTTGGTGATACTGGTCCTCCAGGTCTGAATGGGCAGCAGGTCAGTTATCTTACTGATGACATTTCACCAATCAGAGGACCATATAATGCATTCAGGCAGATATTAAATGTCATATACTCATACTAAAATATTGCAAACTATTTTCACCTCATTATCTTCCATATTTAAGAAATGCAATTCATAGTATATAATACTAAAGGACCTTGCTATAAAGTCCACTAATTTATTGATAAGTATGACTGTGCTTGTCATGTCAGGGTCCTCCAGGGCCAGCTGGTGAAGAAGGATCTCCTGGATCAAAAGGTGACCAGGTCTGTGACATCATTACTGAATTGTATTTAAAACAAACAAACACATAAAAGAACCCAAGCATAACATACTAATGTTTTATCAAAGAGTACATGAATGAAAGGCTGAAATGTAGTGTTTCACTGCCCTCTTTAATTGAAAGTTTCTCCTGGACATTGGTCTGTATTTTCAGTTCCATTATATTTGTGTTGGAGGCTCACCTGCAGACTCAGCACTAGCAGCCACAGCTCAACCATCACTGTCAGAAACACAACTGAAATGGCATACATATGTATGCACAAGCATATGAGTAGAAGAGATGCAACAGAGAGAACAGCGTTTGTTTATATGGGGTCACATTTTGGCCAATAAAGTAATTGTCATGAGAAGCAGAGAACAATCAGGAAGCCCAAACCTGGACTGCAGCCAGCATCACTGACAGGTGTGGTCTGAAGTGTGCTCTGCTGCAACTTTAACTACACCCAACGGTGATGTCATGGTGATGTCATGGTGTACTTACACACCAGAGTCTCATACATCACTGCAGACAGGTTAAGTTATCCCTCTGCAGGTCATTGGTTAGTGTCAACTGTTGTTCAGCTACTCCGTCGATGTGTGATGAAGCTATTGGCCTAAGGCCACGTTCAGACCAGCAAAAACCTTGAACCAGGCTCAACATTTTCTGTAACACAAGACATCATCAGATGATATAGTTGCCTCCATGATAACTTTCCTGAGTTGTAAAATCCTGTCTACGACTATTACAAATTGTCGTGTCGTGTTTTTGTCAGATAAGCCTTTAAATGCATTAATGTGTTTTCATCAGTACCTTAAACAACTAACTGTACCAACACAGCCCCCTGCTTTGTTTTATTGCAGGGCTGTGTTCAGTCTAAGGGCATGGAAGTCTTTTCTGGCTGAAAGAGAATAAACTAGAGACAGTCTGGTGATGGCCATGACCCTCATTAACATATTGACGTTCCATCCCATGAGTACTTCGTCATTACTGTATTATTTCATGAGAACTCATGGGTCAGTCCACACCCATCTTCAAACTCACCCTTGATTTTGATCTCAACTAAATACCTGTGAAGAATGTCCAGCAGATCATGTAACTCAGACAAAGTTGCAGACAATGTCAGACAACTGTCAAACACTGTGTTATCCTGAAACAGGGAGCGCTGGGCCCCCAGGGACAATCAGGGCACAAGGGACCAAAGGGAGAGCCAGGACCTCAGGGCTCCCACGGGCTGCAGGGTGAGCCTGGGCTGAAGGGCAAAGAGGTTAGATGTATTGTCATTCTATGCAACGAATTGATCTAGGGCTGCAACTTATGATTATTTTTGTTATCGATTAATCTGCCTGTTATTTTCTGATTATTCATTTGGATCTATAATTAGGGCTGGGCGATATGGCCAAAACTGTTATCACGATATGTTTTTTAATATTGATCGATGTCGATAATTATACGAGTATATTTAACAATAATAATGTTGAATTGACAGTTTTAAGAGTATTCTCCTTAGGACAGAACCCCAAACAAACCAGAAGGTTAATTATGGTTTATAAAATACAATTATTTATTGTCAGAATGAATAGGTGACAAACATTCAACAGAACCAACCAACCAAATGGCTTTATGTTAAACACTGGATAAATAAAATGATAAATATGTTCAACAAATTGCTTGTTTCAAACGTGTCTCAAACATTTTAGAGGTAGTATATTGAACTGAACATTGATTAAAGAAAATAAAATCAAAAGGTAAATGTTGAGGATGATTATGCTGCTGTATTCTTTGAATATTGCACATTGTTGAGCTTGCAGGTAGTTGTTCAGTTCAGCTTTAATGCCTCCTGTTCTGTAAGACCTGATGTGGCTCGGCCGTGTGACCAGACCACATATCAGCGGTGACATCTCTGAGCTGCTCCTCCAACTTTACCCTACACTCTGCGTAGAGTGCGTTTTCGCCCAGGCAGCGTGTACTTAGCACCCATGACAGTCATTAGCTTCTTGAAGCCCTGTTTTTCAACTGTGCTTATAGGCATTATATCTTTAGTGATACAGTACGGAATTGCGCTGGTTATGTCTTTGTGTCACTTCGGTTTCTTTTCATATGGGGTAATAGCGAACTGAAGTTTGACTAGTAGAAGCAGTGGGGCTGGGCTGTTCGCTACTTGAGGGGAGGTGGACGCTAGCATGATAGCGCTAACTCATACTTTCGGAGTACTCTTTGGGACGGTACCTTTTGAGATGATGGAAGAAGTTGGTGGTGTTCAGTTCTGCTGAGGACTGGTCGCTGACACATTTTGCACCTAATGGTGGTCTGTGCTTTGTCAGACTTCAGGTAGACGAACTATTTCCAAATAACCAAAGTGTAGACCTTTCTTCAGTACAATTTCTTCGTTTTTGTCAGTTTCCTCGCACTCGGTTTCGCTAGTCGGACCGCTCATTTTCTTGTGTCGGCTACACACACAGGTGGTCACCATCATTCTGAGTTGTTGTGAGTGGGAGGGGCCGGAAACATGCATCAACTACATGCATTTGTTTCTCTGCTGTGCGATTGGCTGTTGATGTAGTGTTTTCTAGGTAGAGGAAAACGGACTCAAAAAATAACTGTATCAAAAATGAATGTATCACCGTTATTGTGGAAAAATGTTATCATGAAAATGATCAAGATCGTTTTATCGCCCAGCCCTATCTATAATGCATTTGAAAACTGTGAAAAATGCCAATAACAACAATGTCTGGCTCCATGAAATGTCATGTTTTGTCCAACCAACCACAAATATATTAAATCTACTATTATGTAAGAAGAAAAGCAGCAAATCCTGGAACTATTACATTTTTGGCATTTTTGCATGAAAATGACTTAAATGTTTAATCAATTATCAAATTCTTTGCTAATTCATTTTCTATCAATCCACTAATTGATTAATCGTTGTAGCTCAAATTTTATTCAGCCACTGGTTGTTGTGCTGCTGGTTCTTCCTTCATTTTCTTTCTTTTGCAGGGTGATGATGGAGAGCCTGGTGTTCCTGGGGATCCCGGTGCTAAAGGAACAAAGGTCATCTCAATTTTGTATTGTTAGCTGATGTAGCATTTTAGAATCAGATGCTCCACCTACAACTCTTTGTCATTTCAACCAGTGAAAGCGAAAGTCAGTGCTAAAGTAGTCACTAAAATGACATGTTTTCACAGGGAGATATGGGTAATCGTGGCCTATTGGGGTCAGATGGGCCTCCAGGAGTCCCAGGCACACAAGGACCAAGAGTGTCAAAAGGAGAAAAAGGTTATGCAGGTTTAATGGTAAATGAGCCTTAATACCTTTTTATCCATTAGTCTATCTGCCTGTATCATCATCTGTTTATCTACTGTACAATACTTGTCTGCCTCACTATGTATTTGTATTTTCAGGGTCAAGGAGGTCTGATGGGGAAGGTTGGACCATTAGGCTTATTGGGACTACAGGTAAGTAATGCAATTATTTTATTAAGCTTGACCCTGTAATTTTCATTGAGTGGTGTCAATTTTCATACTGGCATTTATCTCATTTTAAAATTAAAGTCCAACTGAAATTAAATCATTTTTTTTGTCTACTACAAAGTTCCTGTAAATGACTTATTATGTGTTCTGTCAGAAAAAAAACACAAACAAAAGAAGAGAAATGTATAAGTATTTGTGTCATGATGCACCCTACATGCAAATGTCACATGGGAACCGCTAGATGCTGGTGTAGTCCTTACTCTAAATAGGAGAATAATAATGAAAATGTTGCAGTGGGGTTTTGTCTAGACCCAAAATGCAGAGACCAGAGGCTGGAAATCAGGTGAAAGGTATTTATTTCAGGACAGAGTTCTTGTGGGAGTAGCGGACGAGGAGGGCAGGCAGGCAGGCTAGGTTGTCTGGTGGCAGGGAAAAACACAAAACAAAACAAAAAACAACTGCCACAGCAGCACTGTGACATAAAAAAGTATTAATGCATTTAAAAACATTATTTTTGACTATAAAAAGGGAAGAGTAAATAACATTTCAGTTGAACTAAAAATCATTTATTGTGGTAGCTGCTGTTAAATGGTGACCGCTCTGACTGTGCATCTTTTTTCAGGGTTTTCCAGGTATTTTTGGGACTCCAGGACCTGATGGGCTACAAGGACAGAAGGTTCACAGTCTCACACTTTCAAGTTCAAGTTCAACTATATTTGTCCCCAAAGTGCAATTGCTTTTGCAGCAAAGAGTACGACATAAAAAGAAACAAAAAACATGACATTAGAAATGCTTAACAGGACTACATCAATACAAGCATAATCATCAGGACAGCAATAAAAAGGAACACAATGATGACTATCCTGCCATCCCTCTCAGTCAGGTTTGACCAGCATAACACTTAATTAACAGTACATCGACATAATCAGCTCAATCTTCAAGCGACAGCAAAGCTCTATTGTTCAAAAAGCACGCTCAAGATCAATTTGGATTTTTTCAAGTCTATCTTGTTTACAGTTGAGAGAGTTTATGCATAAACACCACCTTATACACTATCATTATGTAACAGAGATATATTAATTGCTCATTTACCTGAAACAAACACTGATGATATTCATATTCCCCCTCAGATGAGATTTGCATTCAAACATGTGCAGGTATGAAGTTTTCGGTTAGAAGTGATTATTGTGGTAATATGCATGGGCGAACCTGAAAATGAGCATAATATGTCACCTCTAAACCCAAGGGAAATGTGCACTCTCACAGTATGCAGTGAATCCAATAAAGTTCACAGTTTTAAAGAAACCAAATCACTCTCAGTAGAGTAGTAAAATGGATTAATGAGATGTATGTGGTGAATGGTATTTATTATACATTTTGATAAACTGGAATTGTCCTCTCTACAGGGAGACAGAGGTCCTGCTGGTTTGACTGGTGAGCCAGGGGCTCCAGGTTCTAAGGTACAGAGCACTTCTGACAAATAATCATAGCTGTAATGTAAAGCAGCAGTCCACTTACTGCAAGTATTGGCTTCATTACTTTCACTCTGTACACTGTCTAACTGCAGGGCATGGCAGGAAGCCAAGGTGTGAAAGGTGACCTAGGAAAGCTTGGACCAGTGGTAAGTGAAGTACAGTATAGTATGACAAAGCCAATTGCCCAATGTCCCTTTGTGTTTTTATGTAAGCACAAATAAACAGAAACTAAAAAAAGAATTGCTTACATAAATATGCTACATAATTTTACCTAAACTCCACTAGCATGTCCTCACCCCACCAAGAGAAGCAATACCTCAGATCCTGGCAAATACAAAGCCCTCCCCCATCCCTACTTTGGTCAATCAGACCAGATTTCTCCAACTTATTCCCAGCTGATTAAAAGGGAAAACCCATCAGTGTGGACAGATGAAGCCACAGCACCTCTACAGTACGATTTTGAGTGCACAGACTGGCATGTTAGAGATGACACCACCCAGCAATGTACAAAAACAAGGGGGGAAAAAAAGCCGCTGAAAAGGACAAAGAAACTGCAAACTGATAGCATAACTATGGCCGAGATTAGCATGCTACTTGAGGACCACAGAGCGGCTCTGGCGGCTAATTTTCAAGTCATCATTTGAGTCGCTGACATCCACACTGGATAGCATACACTCGACTGTTAAAGACCACGAACAGCGTATCAGTTCTCTGGAGGGTAATGCCACTGACAGTGCCGGCCCAAGCCTTTTGGGGGCCCTAAGCAGAATTTGATTTGGGGCCCCCCTCCCACCACCACGGAGTCACCTGTGCTTGACAATTATTGACACAAATGTCACACTATAATGTTACATTATATATTGTATTAATACAGTGACGGATTATGAACTACTGTCCTCCTGGGCACAGATGCATAAGGACCCCCCCCTACCTTATTTGTATGAAAGTGGGTGCAAATGGGGAAGGGGGGTCTGGGGGCCCTCCCCCAGAAAATTCTGAATTTGGTAGATGTGATTTCCTGTGTTCTGGTACATTTTTGGGATGGCCAGCTGGAGAAGGGCAATACCTAAATTCTTTCAGGTTCATAGCCTTTTGCTTTTTGACTTATTGAGGTAGTGACTTCACGCAACGACTTGGGCTTCAGGGCCCCTTGACCTCTTGGGCCCAGTAGGCTCATTCAGTAATCCATCCTTGCTCACATGCCACAAATGTTTTGGGGCTCCTGACCCCTCTAGACCTCTGGCCCCCTGGGCTTGGTAGACCCCTGTATTAATATAGTTGTCATTTACACCAAATCAGTCACCTTTTAACCTTAGAGGGTACTAAAATCACAAATGAAAAAGTGTGGTTTACTGAACTTGAATTGAAAAATAACAAAATACAACAGCAGAGATTGCATTTGTTGTAAATAAGTGTGGTCAGGTCATAAATGAGGAGACCGGACACAGTAGAATAATTATTGTGGGTCTTTTATTCTCCGACTGCAATTTATAAAAGAAACAGCATTAACACTGCAATTTTGAGGATTTGAGTTAATCAGTGTCAAACAAACAAAATATTTTTCCTCACTGTACAATGAACAAAATACATTTTCAAGTAAACATTCTTGCATGAGCTTAAAACACATTTTGTGAATAGTCTTAAACTCACTGGCACTCCTGTGTGCAGCTCATGCGCCAAATCACACACCTTGACCTCAATGCGCTCTATCTCCCCTCTAAATTCATCAAACACATAAAGATGGACACAGTTTATGCAAACAGTTATTCTTGTGCTTTATCTATGGGGATATTTTTCACACGCAACATCAAAATACACTCCTCAGCAGTCCGTCTTTCACTCCCACTACTGCTACTTCCGTGTAACTAACTCTGCACGGGAACGCCGTGATTTCCCATGATCTCCCGCGATCTCGCGCAACCTACTGCTGCGCCGCTCTTAAAGTGACAGTGTCACCTAAACAAAAAGAAACTGCTAACACAGTAATAATTCCCTACAGAATAATAAAACACTGTCTTAACAGTCTGAAAACAGTCTTGGTCTCTTGTTCACCTGGCTACACAAGCAAAAAAAATAAATAAATAAATAAATGTTTTCTTGATTGGGGGCCCCCTGGTGGCCAGGGGGCCCCAAGCAGCCGCTTAGTTCGCTTATGCCTTGGGCCAGCTCTGGCCACTGAGGTTGAGAGACTCCTTCAACAACTTGAAAATGCTTACTCCACTCTACAGGGAGACAACAAGTCACTCAGAGTCAAAGTGGTGGACCTGGAGGGGTCTTTTTCAAGAGTTTTTTCAAAAACTTCTTTTTCTCTCTCTCTGACTTACATTCCTGCCAGCTTATCCTCTTAACCCCATAGTAATTTCAGACCATGCAACGGTCAAAGTTGACAGCCTTCCTGGTAGATCCTTGTCGCGGTCCCCCTGCCGCTTTAATTCGCTATTACTGCGTGAACCCGATTTTGTTAACACTATCAGCAGTCGTATAGACCTCTTCATTTCCACTAATGTCGACCCAGCTGTGTCTGTGGCAACAGTTTGGGAGACATGCAAACCCTATCTGTTAAATATGTTCAATGAATTATTACAATCTGGTCTTCTCCCCACCACATTACACCAGCCCACTATTTCTCTTATATTAAAAAAGGACAAAGATCCCCTTTACTGTAGCAATTTTCACCCCAACCTCTTTGCTTTGCACAAATTTTCAGAAAAGTGAGCTCATGCCCATTAACACTGCAGCTACAGTCTACCCCCTCTTGAACTAACCATTTAAAACATCTCTGAGTAATTTTAAATATTTAGGCATCTGTATAACCAGGAACTTTTCAGATTTGTTCAAGTGTAATTTCTCCTCTCTGTTTGCTCAACTGACTGAAGATCTCCACCCCTAGGGGGCGCGCCCCCCAGTTTGAAAACCACTGCTCTACAGAAACCCAAAGAAATGGGTGGGCTATCACTACCAAACTTTTTATGTTATTACTGGGCTGCCAATGTTTGGTCCAGTTTGCACTGGTGTCACATGTAAAAACTGACTCAGATGCCTGAAGATGTCGTTACAGTTTTTGGCTTCGGTTGCAAGCACCTGAATTGTCTTCACTTCAGGGTTACCAATGAGTAATTCTGTTGGAGCGCTGGGTGTTAGATGTTATTCACGCTCCCAGAGAAACTTCGGTCCTCGCAGCCAGTTTGTTGAATGAATGTCTGAAGCACGTAGACCTTGGGATGTGTGATCGGCGGGTTTTCTGCGGTATCCACAGTGCCACTGGCTGGGATCACTGTTATCCCTTATCAACTGAACACGGTTTGCAACAAATATGTGGAACTTACGGGCATCATTGTTCATGTACCCAAGCACAACTTGTGAATCTGTCCAGAAAACCTCTTCATCAATCTTCAATCTTTGTCAAGTTCACCTTTTAACATGACACTGACTTTTGTAGAAACCACAGCTGCCGCAAGTTCTAGTCTTGGGATACTTGTGACCTTTGAGGGTGCAACCCTTGCTTTCGCCAATACGAGACTGCAATGGACCTCATCCTTGTCATTTTTGTACCTGAGGTAAGAACATGAACCGTATCCCACTCAGCTGGCATCCGAAAAATGGTGCAACTCTACTCTGACAATGTTATGGAAGTCATATGGGTGGTAACATCTCAGAATTGAAACCTCTTTCAACTTGTGAAGACCATTTATCCACTCCTCCCACCATGGCCGCATATCTTCTGGAAGTGGATCATCCCATCCGATGCCTCTGTGACACAGCTCTTGAAGGATACGCTTTCCAGTTAGGCTGAATGGAGCGATGAATCCAAGTGGGTCATAAAGAGAGGCAATGACAGACAAGCAACCACGCCGGGTTGAAGGCTGATCTTTCAAGCTGATGTTAAAGCTGAAAGTGTCAATTTTAATCGACCATTGAATGGCGAGTGCATGCTCTGATCGGGTTGGATCCAGTCCCAGAGGTTCGATGGTTGCTGTTTTTTCTGAGGGATCTAAGCAGGTGAGGGCTGCTTCCTCATTCAAGTTGAATTTATGAAGGCGTAGGCCTCCTCTTTTGCACAACTCCTGTGACTCAGTGATCAGTTTCTTGGCTTCCTCGACCGATGGGACGCTGACTAGCCCGTCATCAGCATAAAAGTTTTTCTCCACAAATGTTGATGCCAGTGGATAGGTAGCTTTGTGTTGCCGTGCCAGATGTTTCAAGCCAAAATTGTCACATCCTGGAGACGAGGCGGCTCCGAAGAGATGAACCGCCACCCTGTACTCCTGTGGTTCCTTCTCCAAATCTCCACCTTTCCACCAGAGGAATGTCAGATAATTCCGGGAATCAGGAGTGACGGAGAAATGATAAAACATTCTTTCGATATCACAGATAATCGCTACGGCCTCCTTCCTGAAGCGGCAAAAAACTCCTACCAGAGGATTGATTAGGTCAGGCCCAGTTAGTAGAGTGTCATTTAGAGAAACACCATGGAATTTGGCCGAGCAGTCGAATACAACTCTCAGTTTGTCCGGTTTTCTGGGGTGATAGATGCCGTGATGCGGAAGGTACCACTCCGTCTCTCCCTCAGATGTTGTAGGGGCAGGCTCTGCATCACCCTTGTTAATTGTTTCTTCCATGAATGTTTTGTATTGATCATAATATTTTTTATTGGTCTTTAATTTCTTCTTAAGACACTGCAGGCGAACTGTGGCTAGCCTCTTGTTGTTTGGTAGGTTGGGTGGACTGTTGCCCTTGAAAGGCAGGGGCATCTCATAATGTCCGTCTTTCTTCTGCGTGATGTGGTCACTGAGGAACTGTATGAAATGAACATCATCCTGGGACACATATTTATCTTCATAAGTTCTCTCGATGAAGTCTGATTCTAGGGCTTTTAGAACATCTGTCACCGATGGAATTGGCAGTTCTTTTACTGTGAGCCGATGCACAAAGCTCAGACTTCCTTGTGTGTCTAGGTGGGGGTTTGATGAGCCTACGATACTCCATCCTAGTTCTGATCTCTGTGCAAACGGTTGATTTTTGTCACCAATGATAACCTCAAGAGGAGCTAGTGCTGATGGACAGTCATATCCAATTAGGAGCTCTACATCACAGTCTTGAAGGGGTGGTAGCTTTTCTGCCAAGTGTCTGAGATGAGGCCACAGTAATGCTGTTTCCTTCGTTGGGACGTAAGACTTGTCCACTGGGACAAAGTCACAGCTGTAGGCCTGCTGTAGTTGGATGTGGTTTTTAGAGTGCAGTCCTCGAACTTGTAGACCATGGATGTTCTTGCTAGATATGATTGTGTCAATAGCCGTCATAGTACTAAGTTTCAGTTTTACTGGTTGGGCATCAACATTCAGTTTGTCAAGTACATCTTCTAAGACAAACGTTGAGTCACTCTGTGTATCCAGTATTGCATATGTAAGTACTTCTCTGTGTGGCTCTTGTACTGAAGACACAAGGACTGGGACGATACTTGAGGTAGCAGAAGCACGTTGTGTTGATGTATGGGATACGACCTTGTGCATTTCCTGGCTTGCATGTTCTTCTGTGGAAGTGGAGCTATTCATTGTTGCTTCCACAGGTCTTTGTTCCCTGTCTTCGTGCAAGCAGGTTGGGTGACGACGGCTGCATATGTTGCATGTGTGACGCCTTTTACAATCTTTGGTCATGTGACCCTTTCTCAGGCACCCAAAGCAAAGCCAATTTTCATGGATGAATGCCTTTTTGTCTTCACCACTCTTCGCTGCGAAGGTGGGACACTTGGTGATGCTATGAGCTTCACTTTTAAAGACGGAGCAAGGTGATTTTGGTTTACTGCTGTCTGTTTCTTGTAGGCTTGTACGGTATACCGGTACTAAATTGGTACCGCGGGTACCGACGCATTTAAAAAGGTACTATACTGCGCTTGGATGAGACCGGTATTTTTTTCATTTCATTTTATATAGCGCCGCGCTGCCGCGTAACGGCGCCGCGTGACGTCACCGCATTGTAATTTGAGCCGAGGCGAGGAAGTCAGAGCAAGCGAGGGAGCGAGCGAGTTACTGGAGCAACAGACGGAGCAGGAGGAAAGCTTGGACACAGGGAGAGATATAGGAGAGAAAGAGAGAGAGGGACAGGAGCAGGGAGAGAATGGCAGCTGCTGCAACCGTCACCACTCCGCAACTTACGGACAAATCAGGTGCGCGAAGTGCATGGCGAAGTCATAAACACCGAAGCACCACTGTGCAAACGGTGTTATAAAACATGTCTGGCAAAGGGTGGAAACACATCCAACCTGGCCAAACATTTGAAGGACAAGCACCCAGACCTGCACAAGGAGTTCAGAGAACGACAGGTAATAACTTAGATACCCTACCCATGAAAAAAAAAAGCCACATTCAGTGTTAAAAGCAAGCAACGCCAGCCCCCTTCACTCTCCACAAAAGTAGCTCTGGAAAAAAATTAAAGCTGCTTTTCAATTACCACTTTCTCTGGTTTAAATAGCCTATTTATATTATTATATATTATATCATTATATTATATTATATTTATATTCTCAGTCAGTGATTTTTAAACTTTTTAGACATGCTGATTTATAATAAATGAATGGTGGTCCCTTCATTTTTTTTCCAGAGCTGTAAATGCACACATGCATGGTCTTTATGAAGTAATAAACTTTTACATACACATTTAGCCATTTAATATGTTATAAAGAGTACAGCATAGTAATGTAACGTATCATTTAAAGACATTGGTCCTACATAAGACAGGCTATATTTAATGAAAATATTTTTTAGGTTATGTATCTCAACGTAATTAAGGCCTCAGCTTGTATGACAAATGTATCACCTTCATTTTATCTTTTCACTACAGAGTCTTTATGGTATTTTATTTTATTTACTGATGTATAGTTCTAAGATTTTAAAGATTTTCTATGAAAATAAAGCCATTAATGACATTTTTTGTGTTCTCTTTTTATTTGGAAAAGTATCGAAAAGTATCGAAAAGTATCGAAATACATGTTGGTACCGGTATCGATACCAAAATGTTGGTATCGTGACAACACTAGTTTCTTGTTTCTCCTGAGCGAAACTCTTTGTGTATTTGTGTTGAGAGCTTTGGCTCTCTTTGGTGATCTTTCATCTGTGGCTTTGAAATTTATCAACAATGGAGAAGCAATAGGGTTACAAGCTATCTGTGTCTCTTCTATTCCTCTAATCTGTAAACCTTAAAGGGTCACCACTGAACGTAGTTGGTTCAGGGACCGGCAAGCAGTTCATGCTTAATGACCTGGCGATTGCTTGAGCTAGACTGACAGACTCCTGGGTCATTGTCACTTCAGGAGCTGCTTGGTGAGGTTGGAATGATGCAGCATCTGGATTCAATCGAGGTTTAGTTTCCATTCTGTAGCAAGCAGAGTTAGTTTTGTCATTAATCTCCTCATCATGGTTTTCGAAACCTTCAAAATCGTCATATGCTCTCACATGAGCTGCTGCTGTAGCAACGTCTTTTGCTGCTTGTAACTGCTGCAATTTTGCTCTCTCTTGTTCCAACTGTTGTTGCATTTCCACCTCTTTTTGTTTCATTTCTGACAACAGAAGTTGGTCATTATAATCTTGATTAATAGTCTCTGGACGGTTACTTATGAGGTCACGAATTTCCTTTGTTAGCGTAACACAGGCGTCCATTTTTTTGACAATCTCTGGCGTGGTGTTACTGTTACATAGGATAGGTTCATACTGCTGGCCTACGTCATCATGCTTTGCTTGAATGTCTTGCTGTAATTTATTAAGGTCTTCTACTGAGCAGAGGGTTTTTAGTTTTGTCCTAGTCTCTCTTGCTACCAGCTTCCAAGAGTCATAGGTCTTGTTAAATGCTTTCTCACGTTTTTTGGTGTCTTGGTCATGCATCTCTTGGCCTTTCTCTGTTAGCTTTCTTTCGCGTGAGCTGGACCTGAATGGTGTGTCTTTAGGATTGTCTGTCTTCTCTGTCGGGAGTGACATCTTGTTTGTTTGTGCCGCTGCTTTAAGTCGAGTGTAGCCTTTGATTGTCCTATGCCTGAATTTACACTTGTAAGCTGTAGTTATCTTTTACCACAGAGTAATATTTATGTCAAGCATTAACAGATTATGGACATCCAAAAGGATTTTTAGCATAAAACAGTAACAACAAAATGTCATAAATAAGCGCTGCAAGCATTAATAGCTAAAGCACTTCACCCTTCAAACCTTTTCATAAATAGACATGTTATCAATTATTATTCCACAAGCACATGGGCCAGTTTTCTTGAAATATTCACCGATTTTATAAGTGTTAGGAACTGGGAATTAGCTTGCAAGTTATTTTGACCTCACAATACCATGTTATTATTTGACTCACTTCAGTTATGCTGTAAGCTTAAAAAAAAAAAAAAAAAAAATTGTCCTTTTTCAGCCTTTTGGCTCCTTGGCATCCAGTGTCTGTTTTTGCATCTGTAGTTGTACCTTAAGCATGCTGTCCATTTTAAGTCTTGCCTGGGTGCAGGAGTTGGATGCAAGCAAAGTAAACTGGCTGGTATCAGGTTGGTAGTTTGACCTCGGATGTGATGGCGTCAGCTTCTCACCAGGGATGGCAGGGCTGGTGCAGCGATGAGTTTTCACTGTAGTGGCTCCTCGGATTTATTGATCAAGACGCAGAGAGTTTTAAACGGGTGTCGATTTATTTCTTCCTCTCAACAAGCACCATGCACCATAGGCATCGTGAAAACTACAGAAGAAAACAGAAGAAATACAAAATGCTTCTCTGTAGTTTCACAGATAATTCACACATAAATCATGTTCACACATTAATCATGTTTACACCCAATACAAATCATTTTAACCAACTAATAACGATGAAATATGAATTGAAATATGTTTTTTAAGCTATTATGATAAGTGTATCACATGCTTCTTTTAAATGAAATACAATATATTGTAATTGTTCACAGAAAGAATATATTGCTTTTATCCTGATGACGTGCAATTAACTCATAAACAAATGAAGTAATGACATTCTCTTTTTTCTTAAACAGAATAGCATCTGATAATAATACACACTCCACATTTTTCATACCTCATTCCGCTCTCCAAGGGCGCTAATTAAATTGTTTCCGCCATCAGCTAGCATGCTTTCTAGCTCGACACACACCTCACAGTTCGGAGCTCGTTCCTCCGACGATGCGTGAGCACAACATTGTGCCATTGACATTTACATCACATTAGCAATCAACCTCCACCGTGGCTGCATATTGAGGATGCCTCATGTGGCTCTTCCTCTCTGTTTTCCCTTTTGTGCCTCCCCCTGACATTATCACCATTACCAGATATGGACTCAATTGAAAGGCCATTTTGGGCTCCAGACGATTCCTCTTTCATCCCCTGTGTACTCTAACCCTGGGATCAAGTCTGTCAGGCATCTTTATATAGAGGGAATATTTGCATCTTTTGATCAGTTGGTTGGTGTATTGAAATTACAGAGAACCTAAACTTTATTCGCGGTTGCTTCCTGGTTTCCCTGCTATTCCTCCTTCTACCTTGATTGACGCCATTTTATTTTCAACATTAGGTGAAATTATCCTCCATAAATGGCACTGACCCTGAAAGACCAACTTAGCTGACTTCTTCCTTGTTAATACTGATTTTGCGCTCATGCTACAGAATCATGACTCAAGACAACTGGTGATATTTTTGTGCATCAGGGGTCTGCAGGAGTCAGAGGGCTAGCAGGTAATCCTGGTCCAAAGGGTTTTTCTGGACCTGAGGGCCTGAGAGGAGAGTCTGGACAGAAAGGGGAGCCTGGAGAGGAGGTGAGAATCCTGACTATTCCAACTGCTTCGTCTGAAAGGGACTCCCATTAATAAGAACCTGAGATTGTAGCTCCATGCACAGAAGCACGATGATGTCTTATGAATGACTGATGGTAAATGTCTACGTGTTTGTTTGCAGGGTCCTGATGGCCTGCCAGGAAATAGAGGACCTCCAGGACTACCGGGACCAGAGGTAAGACCAGGACCCACTGCTGAAGGGGCACAGATTTGGAGCTTCCAGAGGACGTCGCACTAATATAGCATGTATATTTAGGGACTAAAGGGATGATTTACAATTGATAATGTAAAAAATGAGCAGCTGTGTGATGCCAGTGTCATCCAAAGATACACTTGGTGGATAAACCTTTATTAACAGAATGCTTGATGTGGTCGATCTGGTCCATGATATTTTTCCATTCCATGGTGAATATTTAGTTAACTCTTAAGAAGGTTTTGTGAAACACTTACAGCTACATGCATTTTGATATGGAACTCAGAATGTAGAGTGAATCTGTTTAATGATATGGTTCGCCTTTTTTTCTCTGTACAGTACTTTACACAGGGATGCTAAAAGGGACTAACATTTAATACCGATGCAAAAAATACTCAATTTCTGGCAGTAATCAAATGCACTCTTTGGACGTTTTGGCAGCTGAATATGAAACAGTGTACCCTGAAATTTCTGTAAAATCATCAAGATTGCACTATTACTACCAATACTACAAGTACAACATTGATTACAAGCTGCTTTCATGCAGACTGCTGTTTCTCTATCAATTCTTGGTGCTGCATCTGAGTCTGTTTTGGAGTGGGTGTTTGCGGAAGTAATACCACAAATACCCACTCTAAAGCAGAGCTGATAAAATGTTGATATCTTTTATTCATATGAGAATTCACATGTGAAGGGATCTTGCTCAAGTGTCTATGAGAGGCTTGTAAATAATATGAATACATGGATCTACCACAACATTAAAAGGACTAACAGACAGGTAAATAACATTGATTATCTCATTACAATGCAATATTCTTCTGGGAAACCTTGGGTCCTGACATTCATGTGGATGCCACTTGACACACACTACCCACCCAAACACTGCCGCAGACTAAGGCTGTGTTCAGACTGGCAGCCCAAATTTATTTTTGTCATATCCAGATTGTATCCAGATAGATTTTAGGAAGTGTGGACCGCAAAAAAACACATGAAACAATGTCAAATCCAGAGAGATGG
The DNA here is from genome assembly GCF_040436345.1 of Pagrus major. Lineage (NCBI taxonomy): Eukaryota > Metazoa > Chordata > Actinopteri > Spariformes > Sparidae > Pagrus > Pagrus major. Next base: position 2,702,236 of record NC_133219.1, on the reverse strand, counting down.
AAGTGCATCAGAGCTGCTGAGCAGAATCCATACTGCACCAGCAGAGGTGTATGAAGACAACACGGTCTGTCAACAACAGTCTGCAGGCAGTTGCATTCCTCAAATTAACAGCATACATCGTTACCACAGTAACACATGCAGATGGGTTGGTCATGTAGGAGATACACTACTTATAAACTTAATTTATTAATCACTTGAGATTAATAAAGCACTCATAAATAGGGGCACCACCTCCGTTCTTTTATCTCTTTGACTAATCCGGAGGAAATTAATCAAATTTGACAAGGTTAACTTGAATCAATATCAATCAATTCTAATCAGTTTCAGATCAATTTAGTCAGTCTCATAACTGAAGTAATTTCTTCTACACACAGTTACCATTGGTTCTCCACATTAAAACAAACCCCTACAGACAATGGCATACAGTTAAATATATTTATTTAACTGTATGCCATTAAATATATTTATTTGGCTAAATAGCTCAGAGTAAATAAATGAAAAGGCAAATTAAACAAATGACAAGATTAACAGGTAACAGAAGGATGCTGAGTCTGTAATGACTAATGTAATGAGTTTATGAATGAAATATCTGCGGATGGTGAAATTGCAGGTTGGGTGAAAGCATTTAAATATTAAGAGAATAATTTAATGCTAACAGAGCCCTTAACCAAATTTCTCTGAAGCTCAAAAAATCTAATTCAGAGCCAAAGGGACACCAACTCATATTTCATAAGTGGGAATCCTGTAGGATGAAGGAATGGATACTTGTCTGAGCGTCGTTTGGAGAGTCAGCAAGCTGTGGTTGGTCGTCCTCCAGCGGCCTTGGCTGTCCTTTAACTGCAGGGTGGCAGTCTCGATCCAATACCAGCAGGTGGCACTGCTCAGGTTCATTGGGGGTAAAAGCAGAGCCGGTTCGGCCTGGCAAAAGAGTCTTTCTTTCGTTGGAAACCTCTCACACAGTTTCTTAAACAGCCGGTCGCTGTAACGTCTTTGTTAATGATGATGGTCTTGATGAAGAGAATGACGGTGATGATGATCTTCTTCAGTCACCTTGAGTGGTGGTTCTTAGGCTCCGACTGATAAACTAATTTAACTTCTTCGCTAAAATAACTGAAGGATGCTTTGTCGGCCGATCCAGTTATCCTTAGTTAACTTAGTTTGAGAGGATTTCAAATTAAAGTTAACTTTTCTTAAGTCAGGTCACGATACTTAACTTGATAAAACAAATTAAAACAGATTAAACCTTCATTCTGGAAGAAACTTGAAGGTAAATTATTTCAGTCAATTTTCATCAAAAAGAAATGAAATTAATATAAATTTTTTGAACTTTGTTTCCTGATTAATATGTTAATTTCCAGAAGATTAGGTTCTGGCCTAATAGTTATTCTTACTTTGTTAAAATATGGAAGGGAGTAGAAGACTCTACCCCAGGAATGTAAAAGGAGAGTCGGGTCATAAATCACCATGCTGTGTGTTTTCTTATCAGGCGAGGATGAGAGGATTTTAACGGGGAGAATTTCACTCGGTATGTGTGTGTGTGTTAGCTAAACAGGAGAGATGAGGGAGTAAAAGGAAGAATTAAATGATATCAGTTTTTAGTCTCATTTACAGATACAAAAGACATTCAATTATAACATATAATTTTCAAAAGAAAGTTCTTCAGTCTCTGATGTTTTGCATCCGTGGATTCAATTGTGATCAATTGAACCTAGCTTGACCCTTAAAGGAAAGGGTGCGAGTGTCTCCGACACCTTTAGATGGGTGTGATAGAGGAAATAGCAGGTCTGTGAAGTGTCCAAAGTGAAGTCTTTATTCTTAAGAAAATAAAGTGTGTTTACCTCCCAGAGAAACAAGGCCTCAGTTCATAGTTCATAGAAGGGGCATGAACACGTCATGTGTTCCTACAGTGTTGTCTGGACACAAAATTCAGTCTGATAATTTACATTTATAGAGTGCACATACTCCTTTCAGATCTGATTTGAGGAAGAGATCAGATTAGCCTGCACCTGAACATACACTGTAGTACACTCTGTCATGGTACCAGCACTCTCAGATGGCTGTGGTCCCCCAGCAGGATAATGTGCCCTGCCCCACTGCAAAAAAAACTGTTCAGGAATTGCCAGAGGAACATGACAAAGAGCTGAAGGCACCAACCTGGCCTCAAATTTTGTCAGATTCCAATCTGATCGAAGAACTGTATGTGGTGGTGATTACCTTCATCAGGTTATCAAGATAACTCCTCATCAGGTTATTAAGATACCTGATGAAGATCTGAGTACTGAAAAGTTGTTATTAAAATTTATTGCAATTCTAATTATTAAAACACTATATTTTACAGCGTATACAGTTTACTATGAAATCCCTATAACAATGACACAAAGGTCATGAAGCTCGACAGCCTCCAGCAAACCCCACACTGTATTTGACACTGTGCTCCACTGGGTTGGATTCGGCACAAAACCAGTCCTTCACTGAATATGCCAGTAACTCACTGGCACTAGCACAAACATGCTAACATAACTTTAATACCAGTGTTGTGCAGCCCGAACAAACACCCTGCTGTGTTTCTGTTCTCCAGGGTCTCATGGGTGAGATGGGACTTCAGGGTCCTGGTGGCCCTCCGGGACCTCAGGTCAGCACTGCCTCTTACTCCACACACACACACACACACACACACACACACACACACACACACACACACACACACACACACACACACATACACACACACACACGTCACACAAGCATGTTTAGTATTACAATAAGATTCAACATTTTCATCTCTTTTGCCTTCAGGGACCAAAAGGTAGACCTGGGCTGGAGGGAAGAAAAGGACAAAAAGGTCAAAAGGTCAGCTCACACATCTCTGTCTATACATATACCTATATTGATTGACTCAACATCATACAGCTTGCTTCTTGAACATAAATCATTGCATCTTAAACAAAAAAACATCTTCAGTAAATCAAGAATAATATAACATCAAAGATAACATAATACGATGAAATGACATTGGTGATATTCTATACTACTCTTCTTGTCTATATTATTCTTATCATCAAGGGGGGGTGGGCTGCGTGTCTTCGTTCCCCCGCACCTTGGCACAAACACTGTGTAAGGCTGTGTGCTTTTGGTGTCCACTTTAATGTTGGACCACTTCTTTTTTATTCACCATGTCTGTCAGTTGCTACTCAATGCCTCTTTTTGCATTTGTAATGCCCACACTGTATCCATCAAACATTATTTTTGTATCAATAACTTGTCAAGTTAGTTTTTTTAGCCTTTATCTGATCATGATCATCTTTATGCAGTCAGTATGAATGAATATTAAGTAGGGGAGTTCACTCACTCTTTAGAGGCAGCTATGGGTGTTACATGAAGCTTGCAAAAGCTGTTTCACATTTCAAGTTTGTGTTATGATTAAAAACATTTTTGTCTAACATGTCTGTGTTTCGTCTGAACATGAATCCAACGCACGCTATTTTTATTTATAAGAAAAGGCAGGCAGAGGGCAGGGTCTTAGTGATTATCGAGATAATTATTTTTCTAAATGCATTGTTTTTTTTAGAAAAATGCTGCATAGTGTACCTTTAAGTGACATGTTGCTTACGCTTAAAATATTTCTAGAATCTGACATTAAATGAATCTCCATTGATTGAATTTCAGGGAGACAATGGCAAAAGTGGACATCCAGGGAAGGATGGACGCACTGGGATGCGGGTAGGATGACACACCTGTCATCTATCATGAATATGAAATTTAATACTGCATTTTAAATGTCATGTTATTCCTACCTTTCCTTTGAAGGGGAAAAGAGGGAAAGCTGGAAATAGAGGCGTAAGAGGAAGGCGAGGAGAAAAGGTCAGTTGTGGCTGTTTATTCTGACAATCTGTGTCAGCTGTGCTACAAATCTTAACTTTAATTAATGCTTTTTTTTTCAACTCTAAAAATGACTCAAGGTTAATCAGAGTACTGAATTGAATCTAATCTTGATGTTCTCTGGTCCTACAGGGGAAGATGGGAGATTTGGGTGCATTTGGTCCTCCAGGGAGACGCGGGACATATGTAAGTTTTTAGCATCATTAGATTACTTTGAACTAGTGTGCTGTTAATCTGATATTTAATTTGATCATAAGTGTTGCTTGCAATCTCTTCTTCACACATTCTGGTTGGACAGCCTCAGTGTGAATGTTGTCACCTTGTATTTTTCATCCTGCTTCTTCCTTTTATTAAAATGAACTGCTGAATACAACCATAATGAATAACATTCATCTCTACTCTTACAATCTTTTCTTGCAAAAGGGTGAAGCTGGTTCACGTGGAGAACAAGGTGGAATAGGTAGACCAGGCTTTAAGGTAGGCCTTTAGACTTCATTTTTTTTTTTATCACCACTTAAAGTTTGCTGGAAGAGGTAGAAAATATGTATTTTTTACTTAAGAATGTGGTCTCGTTGGATGGATCTGATCGCAGTGTGAAAATGACCACCTCACATGATTGCCTTCTGATCACAATGCACTCTGTGTGCATTTACACATGGAAAAGGGAATTCCAGTATTTTCAAACATGGGTGATGTCCAAAGTGCTTGTTTTTGCCAGAGTCAGAGAGAGGAGTTTGGATTTTACCTCGAGGAACTACCAGCAAGAATTTATTTCCATTCATTTAACCGATTTTGAGCTAGACTACAACTGTAACTGTATTTTTAAACTCAGCATTAAGAATACCAGAATTTGCCTTTAACATGCATTTCCTTATCCAGACCTTGACATATAAATGTAAATGTGTATATCTTCTTCGTCTTTTCTTATTGTAACCTGGTATGGTAACCTGAATAGAAATACTTGATGATGAATATTTAAAGTGGAGTTGGAAAGACGAAACAGAAATTGATCAGTTGTCCCAGCTGAGGAGTTTCAATTTGTTTGTTTGTTTGTTTGTTTTATTGTGACCACAATGGAATTGTTTTGGTTACTGTATGTTTATGTAAAGTTTGAAATGGTCAGACAGGATATGAAATATGTGATTATCCAAGCATTGATATATAACGTAGCTGTTTCAGTGGTGATTAAGTTCCTGATGAAGGCAAAATTAGGCAAATCATTATTATTATTTTCTTGTCTGGGGATCATACTATACATTGCACTCACTGCACATTACAGAACTTACAGTTCAGCTGAGTGCACAATTAATTCCCACAATTCAGTAGTCATATGGCGTTCTGCATTAGAAAATCAAAAGGCTGCCAGCTGTTCGTGCAACCATGGTCATAAAACAGTATATCATCAGCATACAGCTGGATGTCTACATCAGGACAGAAGGCTGATCGTTACTGCAAAGACTGAATAAAAGTGGACTGATTGTAGTCTCCACCTGTGTGGGCTGTTGTACACATTATGATTTTAAGAAAGTACACCGTGCATCTCTCCCTATGCAGGGAGAACCTGGGGCCATGGGACCACCTGGCCCTCCTGGTGGAGAAGGCTTAAAGGTGAGCTCTGGTATCAGTATAGTGTGTGGATTGCCGCTGCTTTATCTTGCAGTGCACATATATGCAGTTTATCTGTAGCAAGGTACAACAATGCATTAGCTTTCTGTGGAGACTAAGGTTATTTGGAAAGAACAAACAGATCCTGTTAACGTCTTCGGTCTATAATACTGACGGCGTTCTGCAGTATGGAATCATTGCATGGTACAGTTGTCTCTCTATTCAGCTAAAAGCTTGATTATCTTGACTGTAATAGATTGTGGGTCAAATGCCTGAGTAAAATTTTTACCCAGCATATACTGAAGACATTTTGTCTATGGCAGGTACCATAACATCGAGCCTTCTCATATTTTATGCGAAGAATATCAGCTTTTTTGCCATCAAACAGAAGATTTTGGGGTCCCACAGGCTCAACTGTTCCTCCGTCTATCAATGTGGTTAATCAGAGCTTCTCAGTAGGCCTCAGTGTTCCTGTTTAGCCTAAGCACTGACTTTTAAAGGAAGTGATTACATTGACTGTGTGATGTACTATATGCAAGTATTTGTTTTGTTGTTTGGTTTAACGTAAAATAAAATAAAATATTGATGTTTCAGGGAATGCAAGGCTCTATTGGAGAGGCAGGGCGAGCTGGTCAAAAAGGAGAGCAGGTAGAGTAACCTAACATTATGCTCACATCATATACATCACATCAAACACAACCCTATTAGACCTCTTCACTGTGCTCACATCAGAATACACAATCCACTGTAAGAAATGACATTTTAATGTATTCATTAGATCATTGCATTTATAATCATACTGCAGTATTGGCTGTTTCCTAGGGGGATATAGGTCCACAAGGTAGACAAGGTGCTCCTGGCCTGCCTGGGCTGCCTGTAAGTCATCTCTGATAACTGAAATAATGACTGCTGTGATGTTGGAAAGAATTAACTTCATTCTTAACATTTGCCTGTCTGCTTATCTGTTTTCTAGGGTTTGTTTGGACACAAGGTGGGTAAATCCGAAAGATTTGGTTGTTTCCTGAGAAATATGAAGAAAAACACGACAAGAGAAACAAACACATAACATTTGTAATCAGATGCTATTGGTGATCAACAGGGCATGAAAGGATTTACTGGAATACCAGGGTCTATTGGAGGGAGAGGCTTACCTGTGAGTATATGTACAAACAATGGACAAGGGAATAATGCAGTTTAGTGTAATTTAATATGTTTCTAGTACAGATTGATCCAAGTTTTATGTCACTGAATAACAGAAATGTGTTACACCTCACAGGTCATCTATATTTACAGTTCACATTCTGTTTGATAGGGTCCACCTGGCCCACCTGGACCCCCAGGAACCTCCCTGAATGTCACAGTGACTCAACTGAAAGTAAGAGTGACTGGTAACTGCATGTCTCAGAGACATTGTCCATTTGTGTGCACATGATTGCTGTCTCGCCTATTCTGCAGATTGTTGGTTGTGCAGGTCCTCAGATTATCCCTACATGACGCAAAATGCAATTAAGCTGGTGAGCAGTGGGGGCAGTAAATTAAGGATGTGAAGAAAGTGAGCAGCAGACTTAAAAAAGACCCATCAAGAAAAAAAAACTTCTCAAGAGAAACTATTAGAACTTGTCCACAATTCATTGCACTAGTGCGGTGCCCTTTCAAAACATGCTGTTCAGCACAGATTATCCGTCTGATGTTTACACCCAACCAATGAGAGAGGCATCCCGAAGCAGCTACCAAACAACAATAAACATTCTAGCCCTTGAGGTTAATGTTAACAAGCATGCTACTGTTGACAGAAACGTAAAATGTCACCTCCAGTTCTTGCCGAACAGAAAACCTGTGTTGACCTTGTGGGATTACGTGTGAGCCCAGCTTCATTGTGCTGAAGCCAGAGCACTGAAGCCACTTTCCCACTGCTGCACAGAGCAGTGTTTGCTGTTTATTCAAGATTAATTGATATTGAATGTGTCAAGTGTCCAAATTGTACCAAATTCAATACTGCTCTTCCTTAAGTGTGAAGTCGATCGGATGGAGGAGTGCTCACTCAAAACGTGCATGTTCATTAGGAGTTGAGTGCTTGGACTCCTTTATTGATGCTTGCAGCTTTCTCAATAGAACCAATTACAATGTTTGTTTACAATGACGTCCGGGTAGAAAACCCTGAATCACACACTACCTTACATACAATTGCATTTTCTTCTTCAGCTCCATGTTGCTTGATTTCCAGTGCATATCAACTTTAGTTGTTTCTGGTGCTGGTTTGTTCATTGTATTTATTTTAATATCTTTAACCTGTTTCTGGATTGATTAGCAGGTCTTAAAGGTGTACTCCAACAATTTAGAATTGCACTTTCATAAAGCTGGGGGACAGAGACAATATAAAACAAATTCTATACATAACACTCTGAGTAGTATTCCAAGTAACAAATCAACACATCTTGATCTATAAAATGTGCTCCTTGTAGTTTCTCAATTCATGTGACCTTATTCATGCATATTCTATATCCCTCTTTATTTTGCAATTAATATTTCAGGAGCTCATATACATGTCAGACAAGCCCAACTTCATCCTGGTCCGGACTCTGTTGGACTCCCTTCAGAGAGATCTGCACTGGTTCATAAACCCACCAGATGGCAGCAAACAACACCCAGCTACTACATGTCTGGAGCTGTGGCTCGCTCACCCCAGCTCCACTAATGGTGAGACTGCTCTGAAGAATTACAAGGATAAGGTCTCTCAAGGGAAAAAAATATAAACTGCTGCTGTCTTATGGAAATAGCCATACATGTTATATCATCAGAGTGTACCATGATCTGTAGGTATGAAATTCCTTCAGCAGGTCATGCTAATGTATTGTGAATATGCACAGGAGTACAGTATGTTGACAGCATGTTTTTAAGTTGCATCTTCTTTTAGGGATGTATTACATTGATCCTAACCAGGGTAGCCCAGCTGATGCTTTTCAAGTGTACTGTGACTTCACAGCAGAGCCAAAGACGTGTCTGTCTCCACTGCAGCCTCAGGTATCAACTATACAACTCTACAACCGATACACATTCATTCATTCATTCATTCATTCATTCAAGTGTAACTTATAGCATTAAAAGCAAAGTATCATTTAGATTTTTACTAATTGTTACACTCACTTCTAAGAAAATCTGCTGCTTACCTGTTATCTGTCACTTCCACTTTGCCAGTTCCTCAGAAATACTCTATTTTGGGAAATACACTTGTTTGCTGTCTTCCCAGGAGTTTAGCAGGAAGATAGAGAAATAAATACTGATTAAATGCGTGTGGATGGATTATGTATGTTATATGCATGTACACATGTCTATATACATTATATACAGACATCATATACGTAACACTTCATAATAACCATTATGAATAAATGGTGAATGTATAGTTAATTAAACTTAAGTCAATGGTTATTTCACTGTTAACAAACAATGAAATGCTTTATAAACCATTTATTAAGACATTGTTTATTGTTGAGGTGCAACTTATTTTTAGAAAACTTTTACAATTGCTTAATAAATAAAGCATTTTATTGTTAACAGTCAAATAACTGTTACCTAAAATTTGCTAGGACTATAAATTCAACATTTATTAATGATGGTTATAATAAAGTATTGTCCAGTAAATGACTACCTTAAAACTATAAAAACCTGTTCACACATATTTCCAAAATAATTTTTCGTCTTCCGATTTTAAAAATGGTTCTCAGAGATCTTTGAACCAAAGATATAATTTATTTTGTGTTCTCAGTTTAGAAATGTGTGCACACAGATTTATAAAACAATACGAGCCCTAGCTGGATCCATACCAACACATCTAGTAATCAATTTTTTTGCCAAAAACTTAAGGTACACAATATAACATTTAAAAGTCCTGTGCGTAGGATTTAGGAGGATTTAAGGGAAGAAATTGAATATATGTTCGTAATTATGTTTTCAGTTTCAGTTTTTAGTGTATAATCACCTGAAACTAAGAATTGTTGTGTTTCGTTACCTTAGAATGTCTGTCATGAACCTGCCATGTTGCACTGTCATGTTACTACAGTAGCCAAGAACGGCCAAAACAAACACTGACTCTAGAGAGAGCCTTTTCGTGTTTTTAAGTGGCTCCCAGAGGAGAGGGTGAGACAAGGGGTGTTCAGTTGGCCGTAATCTGCGACACATCTTGATCTGCAACCATGCCACTAAATCCTACACACTGGCCCTTTAATAATATCTATTATGAAGTGTAGGGACTACCAGTCTTCACTGCAGTGGCATTGTTTGTTAAGTCTGTGTCACACAGTAGTGTGAGGTTCTTTATAATACCAGCAAAATAACTTCACTGTTAAGAAAGAGGCACCGAGAAAGTTTAAATAATTTATTAAAACTATTAAAACACCAATTAAAATGTAAAAAAAAAAAAAACAACACTTAAAATGATGCATAAAATGAAGGTCCTATAGTCCAATATTCAAGGGCAGTGTTCAGTTCAACAAGAAAAATGGGGATTGGAGGTACTCAAGTCTTAAGGGGGAAGGGGAGGATGTAGAGACTCCAAACAAAAAACACAACACACATGCAAAAAGATAAAAACATCAAATGAGTATAAAAAAAACATGCAACATAAAAAAAGGACCAAGTGATCAAAGCTTACAATAAAAGATCTCACTCTGACATATGCTCAAAATCAAGGCCATGTTTGGTGATAATAGTTCAAACTGCTGATAACAGTTTGTAACTTAAGCTGAATGCACCTTCATTATTTGCAATTACACATCATATTAATGTGATACCACAGGTTCCAGTGAAAGCTTGGCTGAAGGATTCTGGCACAGACATGTCATTTCACTGGTTGAGCACAGTTGAAGACGGCTTCCAGGTGAGTGTCTGATCCAGATATTACTTTATTAGTCTGAAATGGACTGCAGTTATTTCTTTTTCTTTCTCTAAATCACATCTCCTGTGCAAACCCCATACCTCCAGTTTGAGTATCCAGGAGCAGATGTGGTGCAGTGGAGGTTTCTGCGACTGAACAGCAGATTCTCCACTCAGAACATCACTTACTTCTGTCAGCCAGGAAACACACAGATCCGCACAGAGAGGGAAGTCAAGTTCCTGGCTGACACTCGGAGGCAGAGTTACCTGGGGTCACTGCAAGACTGTGTGGTAAGTGATGATGATGGAGGTTTTATTTAAACAGCCCAAAATCACAATCACATCACCTTGGTGGGCTTTAAAGTCTGTACAGTGAATGACAACCTCTGTCCTCAGACCCTCGATTTGAGTGAGGAAAAACTTGGCATATTGAGAAAAAATAAAGGTGGTAGAAACCTCCGGAACAGCCACAGAGCAGGGATCCCTCTCCCAGGACGTGCAATACATGTTGCCAGTACAGAACAGAACCAAAAAATCACAGTTTACAAATTTCATATGATATAAGGAAATTATATAAAATACATGTAAAGTGTGTGGATCCAGGAGGACGACTGAGGCATCGCCAAGTGGCGCCCGAGCCACACGACCTCCTCTCCACCGTGGTGACCTGGAAGAGGACAGGCCATACAAAAAAATTAGCAGTAAAAAGAAAACATCAGAATGAAGAGGCATCAAATTTGACAGAAGTACAGATATGAGGAGATAATAAAACAGAGGAGAGCAATGATCCAGCGGAGCCCAGGGTATGATGATCCAGATCTGTCAATATGTGAGGCAGCAGGAGCCAGAAGAGAGGGATGTTCCCAGGGGCCCATGGTCCATCAGAAGGGGAGGAGATGGAGGAGGAGGAGGAGAAGGAGAAGGCTATAGAGAGAGGACAGTGAGAAAGCGACACAGCTTGCAGCTTGAGGGAACAATTACAGTCCTTTAAATGGCACCTAAAGCTGCTCAGCAGTGTGGTGGTCCTGCAGTGGATACTTCTGTATCTTTTGCCAGATGTTTCCTACTCACTGTATGTGCACTGGAGGCTTCAAGTTTTTACACCACACTTGTGTATGCTGAATATTGGATCAAGATTGGCTTCCAAACTGTTTGTGATGTCACAAATCATACTCATAGGCCCATCTCTTCGAAACAGTTCACCCAAAAGTTAAAAACCCAGTCATTATCTCGTCCTCCCATGCTGATGGAAAGTCAGGTAAAGTTTCGTAGTCCACAAAACATTTCTGGAGCTTCACAGCAAAACAGCGTTGCAGGATTCTCCTAAACAACTGGGGTAGCTGGAGACTTGAAGGGAAAAAAACAAAAACAAACTCCACAAAGCTCATCCAGCCAAATTTAAGTCTCCGGAACCCCTGAAATCCCAAATTGATTTGAAAAGACGTTACCTACAGCCTTTTTTTAAGCCAAAATCATATTTTAGCTGCTAAGCTAAAAGAGTGAAGCATGCACAAGATCGACTACCTGTCAAGGGTGTAAATGAAGTCTTTTTAAATCAATTTTGCTTGGAAAAGACTTTATATCATGTGTTTTTTAGGTATTACTCAAATACTATAGTATTGGACCAATTAAGATGTTGATATGATGATGACAGATGAAAAGTTAAAGGATCAGCAAAGTTATTACAATTTGATATGATGGGGGTCATGAATGTGTGTTTCCTGATATTTCACTAAAAACTACCCTCTAGTGGCATTAGAGAACAGATCAGTGATCACCAAAGTCAGTAGGACCATGAAGGTCTGTGCAAAATGATATCCTAATCCAGTCAATAGACTGACATAGCCATCTGTAGAGCCTCACTGCTAGAGTGGCTAAAACAAACACAAAGACCAAGAAGCAGGAATGATATTCACTTGTTATCTGAGTACTTTCAAATCCTCTCTCTTTTCCACAGCTGGAGTCAGGAGCCCACGAGTCAATATTTCAGTTTGAAAGTGAAGATCTCCTACTGCTGCCTCTCAGGGACCTGGCAGTATTTGGAAACAAAGAAGTAACCCAGAAGTTTGGCTTCACCATCGGACCAGCGTGCTTCAGCTAGGGACGCCGCCTGTCTCTGAGCATGATTGCATCTCTGGACAGGGACATCATGTATTTCTGGCACTTATGGACTGTCTTTATAGCGTGACATAATTTTTGAGTTGCCATTGCTTTCTAGTTCACTGTTGTCCAACTTTTTTGCCAGCGTGCTGGCCAGCCAATCTATTGTGGATGTCTTTCAGCAATTTTGCTGCTCACAGTGGGAATTCTTGGTCAAAACTGACCAATCACAACCATTTTTCAAAACGACAAAACAATGAAGACAGAAGACACAAAGTAAAGTGACGATCCAGCAGGAGAAAGAGTTTCTCTCCCGTTATCACAGACTGTTGGCTTGCCCACATTTTAGACCAGGGATATTATAAACCTGACATTCTTGACATTAACCATATTTTGTACATTTTGTTTGTGTGTTTTGGGAACTTTCCTATTTATGTACATGCTTAACATTAACTTAGTCATTTTAATTTTGATTCAGGTACATTTTGGCTTGATCATTGTGCTCAAGTGACAACATAGGTGGTGCTGGAAGCTGGGTGATGTAGTGACAACTCAGTGGTCATGTAACAAAGCAAATATGATTGTTTCCTCTCCTGACTCTCCAGTTCTCTCTGTTACTATATAGGTGAGCAATGTTGAGCTGGTTTCCACTTGGTCAAATTCACATGTCAGAGTTTGCCAAAGTTAAACTCTATGTATAAAGACCACATAATTTAACTTGTGGTGTTTGTTTTTTAATCATTTAACTGCATTTGGAAGAGAGCCTATTAAATAGATCAGCTGGGCCAATGCATCTGCCAATGTTAGCAGTTTACATCCAAAATTAACAGCTGGGCACTGCAGCTTTTAGCAACACCTGAAAAACCAGAAGGAGCACATTGCAATGATTTCAGAATCTTTGATACACACTTGTAACACCACACCTCACTGCTACAGCAGAGCTGCTGACAACTGTTGTTGCAAAACTCCTGCAACATATCTCAGAAAACAGCTGCCTTGTATTTACATTTGTTTTGTTCAGTAGGAATTTTTTGTCAATCCTGAGGTTAACTGTACAATATACACCACATTACCTCATATTGAGATATTTCCAATACAGAGGAGATTGACAGAAAATATTTCAATCTTTCATTCAGTTTATATTTATTTTCTGTCCCTGTCACTCTTTTTATTGAATAAAGTGACTACAGCGGTCTGACTTTGTACGCAATTCATTAATGATGTTTTGGTCGCTGGACCATCAGGTACACTTTTTTTTGTCAAACTGTAGCTTCCATTTTATAAATGTGTCATCAGGAAGAGTCTACCAATCAGACTGTGGACTCTTCCCATGTGACGATGTGCTCGATTCTTTGGCTTCTTTTCTGTCAAGAGATTTGGATCCTCAGTATCTCAATCAAAGTCAATGAGACTTACTGGGGTGTAAGACCTGTGTCCAAAATGTCACCTATTCGAACCTACACGTTCAATGTAACTATTGTAAATACACTGTGTGGCTGTTGTAGATATTTTTTAACCTAGTTTATTTGTCATTGCCTGTATTATTACTTCTGTCTTGTAATAATTCTGTTGGTTTACCAGTGTTAACAACATGTATTTATTCATTGTTGATATAAAAAATATCAGTTAGTGCAACTTTAACCAATAAATGAAGGGATTTTGCTGTTTAGTTGTATATGTACCTGTATGGCTCTCTAGGTACCCTCTAAGGTTGAAGGGTGTATTCTGCCTGAGCTGTCCATGCTAAAACTCTGTTACTACAAGTTACCTTTGATACTTTATGGTGCTTAACCATAAATTAAACTGATTGAAATGGATTTTGTTGCATATTGTTTCACCCACACAGTGTGAAGAAAAAACAGTGTTGATATTCTGTCAAATCCGATTATGTGCTGTGAGATGTCTTCGGAAGTTAACATGCTAACTAGCTAGCCCCAGCCTGTCCTCTCTTGTAATACCATTTTGTACTGGCAAGAGGCGATCTGGCTTCTTTAGCCTGGTGTCCTTACTAAACAGAAAACACAACCGTACACATTCTGAATTCAAGTTCTTCTCTTTTACTCAACTAAGATGAGCTTAATTGCCTCGTTAACTCAAGCACTTTATTTAAACTGGACATAAACTAAACAAAAGCCTCCAACACAGTCTTGGTTTATCTTTCCAAAATCACCTCTGGTTTGGTCCAACTTAATCCTCAATTCACAAAGTAAGATGTGAAAATATTCCGGCTCTACATGCAGTTTTCATCCGCTGCTGATGTCCGACTCTCTCTCTCTCCTCTGCCGCTTCATGTCTCTCCTGTCCCTGCCTGCTGTGTCTTATCGTCCCCGGAGTCATATTCCTGGTCAGAGCTGCTGTAAATCACCTCTGTACTGTATCCCCTGTCTTCAAACTGATCTCTGTCGATCTTTGAGACTGTGTTCAATCTCCAGACATGTTCACTCTCAGACAGACACATCCAGTTGAGGTGAGCCCCGTTGCCTGCAGTGCCTGCAACTGACTGAGCCATAAGCTAATTATCTAACGGTAACTAGCTAGAGCCAAGGATAGCTAGCAAAAAGCAGCAGTTGTCGGTTACTTTGGTGATATGCTGCACCCTATGTTTTTGGAGCTACCTTTTAATCCTGGACAAATTTCACAAATTTCTGACCACATACATCCTTTGCTCTGCACTTGGCTAGAGTCATAACCTCATCCTCAGCATGCTAATAAGTTGCACACATAGTTAAAAACGGATATCATGCCACTTGCGGAGACAGTGACAGCACTTTGTCACAGTCTTGTTCTAGTTCACAGTACAACTAACATCACTGCTGTATGAGAGCTGTTTTTTATGACCTGTTTATTATTTTCCTCACTGGGGGCTTCTGTGACTTCAATCACTGTGCAAGTATGGTAGTTGAACTCCCAGCAAGCTACTGAGCAGGTGAACAATTTCTCAGTTCCTGGGAAACAACATCACAAAGAACAATAGATAGCAATAGGCACCATCCTGAATGGAGTCTTCACCAATTGGCCTATAATGTCCCACAACAGGAGGGCTCATTAACAGGTGATTAAAACTGCCCAGAACATGACTGGTACCCGTCTACAGAGCATCAGTGAGGTCAGGTAAAGCGAGGTGCCTGTGCAAGGCCCAGAGTCAAGTTATCAGATTTGTTCAACTCAAGCACAAGTTGAAAATGGCTTGGTACTGAAATCCTCAAAGGATGGAAAAAGAAAAAAAAAAAAATTATATGCACTTGTATGTTCTTACCCTTAGCACTTACATCATAGCACTTTTGTAATTTATGGTATCCTTGATAAATACCAGCTACTTTGCTCAGATGAGGGCTTGAAAATTGTTTCTATCTTTTCTTTTCTACTTTATCGACGGTGATATGTTGTGGTTTCTTTCTTGTGACAAATGTACTTATTGTAAGTTGCTTTGGACAAAAGCGTCTGCTAAATTCCCTAAATGTAAATGTCTAAATGTAGGATGTACAGGACATCTCATTCCAACCTTCGTCATTCCAACATTTTATTTTTCTCAGCAGTTGGTTGGTTGATCATCAGGTTGAAAACCTTCAAAAGAGCAAAGGACAAATTATACAAAGTATGATTTTCAAACCAACAAACTCTTTAAACATTTCCACTGTTATATGTTTAACACATTTTATAGTGTACTCTTAATCAAAAGTGAATGAAGAATTTGTAAACTTCTATCAGCAGCATTTGTGCTTAATTAACACACATCAATGATCAAATCATTTTTTCAATTTAACATTCAGTCTCCTCCAAAACTCTTGGAACAGTGAGGCCAATTCCTTTATTTTGGCTGTACACTGAAAACATTTGGGTTTGACACCAAAAGATGAATATGAGACAAGAGATCAGCATTTCAGCTTTCATTCC
The DNA here is from genome assembly GCF_040436345.1 of Pagrus major. Lineage (NCBI taxonomy): Eukaryota > Metazoa > Chordata > Actinopteri > Spariformes > Sparidae > Pagrus > Pagrus major. The sequence goes on along the minus strand of NC_133219.1, from coordinate 2,685,886 downwards.
CAGGAATTTACATCTAGATCTGTTACAAAACTTAGAAGATAGCATCATTTGTAATGGAACACCAAATTTGTAGGTGAGCAAAAGTATAGGAACAGGTAGACTTAAAATAGATTAGAGTGAATAATACTTATCTTACTACTAAGATTACTACTTATTACTAATCTTTGCTAGCAATAACTGCATCAAGCCTGCAACCCACTGACTTCACCAAACCTTTGCATTCTTCTTTTGTGATGCTTTTCCAGGCTTTCACCGCAGCCTTTTTCAGTTGTTGTTTTTTTCCAGGGGGAGTTTCTCCCTTCAGTCTCCTCTTTAGCAGGTAAAATGCATGCTCAATAGGGTTTAAGTCGGAGATTGACTCGGCCAGTCTGAAACCTCCCACTTCTTTCCCCTGATGACCTCCGTGGTTGTTTTGGTAGTGTGTTTTGGGTCGTTGTCTTGCTGCATGATGAAGGATATCCCGATCAGTTTGGTTCCATCTCTCTTTAAATTGGCAGACAAAATGTTTCTGTAGACTTCTGAGCTCATTTTGCTGCTGCCATCATGTGTAACATCATCAATGAAGATCAATGAGCCCTTCCCAGAAAAAGCCATGTAAGCTCAAGCCATGATATTACCTCCACCGTGTTTCACAGATGAGCTTGTGTGTTTGGGATCATGAGCAGATCTTTCTTTCTCCACACATTAGCCTTTCCATCCCCTTTGTAAAGGTTAATCTTAATGTCTCATCAGTCAGAGTGGTTTGCATCTTCTGGTGTAGCCTCTGTACTTCTTGTCTTCTGCAAACGGTGGATTGTGATACCTTCACTCTTGCCCTCTGGAGGTTGTTGGTGATTGTCTACCAGTTCGACATCTGTTGCTGAGTACACCAGTGGTGTCTTTCTTCTTCAGGACATTCAAAATGGTTGTACTGGCTATGGCCAATGGTTGTGTAATAGCTCTGATTGATTTTCCATCTTCTCTCAGCTTCAAAATGGCTTGCTTTTCTCCCATAGACAGCTCTCTGGTCTTCATGCTGGTTACACCTTGTTAACTTTGCAAAGGCAAAACCCAAAGCTGAAACTGAGAGTAGACATTCAGCGCTATTTATTGTTTGAATAATAAATATGATAAAAAATACCAATAATTTTGCTCTCTTGAAAAATGGGTGGGTTCAAACAAAAGGTGCTATCTTCTAAGTGTTTTAACTGCTCTAGATGTAAATACCTGGAAATGGATGCCGACATACAGAGCTCTAGTCTCATATTCATCTTTTGGTGTCAAACCCAAATGTTTTCAGTGTACAGCAAAAATAATGAAATTGGCCTTGCTGTTCCAATAGTTTTGGAGCTAATAGAGCTGTAGCTGCAAATTACACACATGACAGAACCCAAACTGATATGCTGCTTGAGATCATCAATTACACTTTACTATAAATGACTACCAGCAGCACAATCCAGCTTAAATGTCAAGATTAAAAGTCTTTGTCACCAGTGGTGTCTTTGAGCAGAACCAAGAGCTGAACCCCTCTCCTCTGTCTCCCTGCTGAGATGAATGCAGTGCTGAGTTTTCTCTCGCATTGCTTTTCCTCCAGGTGCTCCCATTTCAGTGGTAATGAGCAGCCTGCTTATCATGGGAACTGTAGTTTTGTTTTCGGTTTCCACTGTTTTTTCACCTCAACACCCAGAATATGAAAGGAAAACCCCAACCCCAGCCACATTCTGTTCACCCAGCTGCCCTCGGCCCAAAAATAGAAGTAGGCCTATCTGCTGTCATACCTTGGTCACTGACCCCTCTGTCACAATATGGAACTGAATAATTTGGTATTCTACAATAATTTAACATAATGTAATACAAATGATGGAGAAATAAATGACAGTTTCAAAATGACTCCAATATACGGAAGCCCTAAAGGGCCATGCATTCATACATTTTATATCCTCAGTTTTCCCGTGATAACGAGTTATTTCATGTGTTTTCTCGAGATCTCGAGTTATTATCTCGAAATAATAACTGCTGTTTCAATAACAACTTTTCTCGAGATCCGTTTTCCCGAGATAATGGGATAATTTTCTCGAGATAACGAAACTTTGTTTTCCCGAGATAACAATATAATTAATTCGAGATCTCGAGATAATGACTGTGACATGATAGGCCTGAGATTATGGAGACGCCCAGGACCTCGTAGCTGGTCAGCTATGTAGTTAAGGATGACATCAGGCTCACTTAGATTGCGCCGCCGATATAGCTGAAGCCTTGCTAACCGTCTTTTTAGATTATGCACACTAATGTGTATATTATCTGTAATAGCAAGGCATAATACTATTTCAGCCTGTGTCAGGCCTTGGGCCTTGATTGAAAAGATATGTGAGGCAGTGATCGATATGCTCCTGCTCCTGTGACATTGCTACACTGAATGATGTTTCCTGCAATGATTTAATATACTACACTATCATTTTGTTTTCTCAAGATCTCGAATTAATTATATCATTATCCTGGGAAAACAAAGTTTCTTATCTCAAGATCTCGAGAAAATTATCCCGTTATCTCGGAAAACGGATCTCGAGAAAAGTTGTTATTTCGAGATAATATCTCGAGATTTCGAGAAAAGAATTTAATAAACTCGTTATCACGGGAAAACGGAGGAAATAAAATGTATGAATGCATGGCCCTTTAGGGCTTCCGTACCAATAGAAGCATTTAAAATGTCATTTAATTTGAAGCATCATTCAGAAAACCGTATACTAGCTGTGCTTGATATTTACGATAATTCGAGGAAGTCACTGAAGGCAGCATAGGTGCATCTGAGTCACAGTTGCTGTTGACAGTGAGCATCATGATACCCTGAGCTACAAGTGGATGACATTTTGTAGTTTTTATCGTCTCTGTGATAGTTCTAAGATAAGAACTACCGGCTCCGCGGCTTTCGGTACTGATGAAGTGTTTTTAAACATGAAGAGACCCCCGAGGCGGTCTCATTGACGCTGAGCTCACCACTCTGGAAACACTGCACACCGCACGTCAACGTCAACGTTGGATACGTAAAGGTAAAGTCAGTTACATATTTCAATTTTCTGGGCGCCAATTAAATCCTCATTTGAACAACTTTTGTCGTTTTACAAGGATTTGTTTGGCTGTACGTTACTTATACTAAGCTCGAATGTTTACCCATGGTGTCTTAGGCCCCGTGCCATGCCTCGGTCCACAGTTGAGCTGTGAATCCGCCATAACGTCACATCGAGGCAAGGACACGGAGGCGAAGTCACTGTAGCATTCACAGCCGGGTTTACCTCTTGTGTGAAGGGTAAGTTAACGGTAGTCTGTAATAACTGTACATTATAATGTATGTCATACCTAGTGTTATATAAAGCTATTGGGACTGGATAAGTTAACGTTATGTATATTGATATTTCGTACACATCTAACGCTAGTCAACAATATTAATGACATTAGCCTGTTGATTAACTCTTGGCGGTGCATGGTGGCGTATGCAGATGTGATGTCAGCTGTATAGCTAGCTGTGCTGTGATATGCTGTGCTGCTAACCAGCAACATTTCTGCTAACACTGCCCCTGAAATGAAACAACACAAGGATTAGTTATGTTGGATTTATCTTCCTTGATATTGGGTGTGCTATGCATTTAGGTGACAGCAAGTTACATCGGCGTGAGAACTAAGAAGTAAGGTTTCTCCTGCAAAGCCAAATGTGTGTTAAGTGGAGCTGAACTCTCGTCTACATATCTGATATCTGTTCATTTATAATCACACTCCATCCACATGCAGCCAGCCTCACATGCTCAGTGTATCTTGTCCCTCTAGCTTCCTTGGAGCTGGGTTAATATCACCACACATGCCACCCACATCCAGCTCTCCTCTTGCTCACAACACTGTTCAATGTGTCTCTTCCTCCAGGGCTGTGTTACAGACATGCATCCACCATCTCGACAGGACTATGTATCTATAAGCTTTGCTGGACAAGGAAGTGGAGGATACAATAACAGTAAGCAATGGAGAAGGCAGTCCTGCTGGAGGGTAAGTAACTGAGTTGCTTGTAAAGGTTTTTTCCTTTCTCCTGTGCTCTGGATTATCTCCTTGTGCTGACTTTAGCTGCTGATACTTGCCAACATAACTGTGGAAAAATGTATTGCGGAGAGGTATACATGGTCCTCTTCTTTCCTTTGCGGTAATGTAGAGCCGGATGTTGGACCCATGATGACATTTTGCAAGGTGCACTGTGTAACTTTGGACAAGAAATGTTAATTAGAGGAAGAAGACCTTCATTGACTGATTTTTTTTTTGTTTTAAATAAACAAACTGACCCTAAAGGACAATACAATTTCATACTGTTTTACTTTGTCTATCTGTGGTGGACCCTGCCACCTTTCTAGCTTCAGACAGTGTTCTGTGACCTTATTTTCCTCTGAGAACAGCTTGTTTATTCATTTATGGAGAAAATACATATATTGTGAGTTTGTATTATAACCTCATTAATATTGTAAAAATTATAATTCCAAGTTTTAATTCCTTCTCCAAAACTACATAGTGCCCCTTTAAGAGTTAACTATCAACATAAGGGCTGTGTCAGACCGGAAAAGGAGTGACATTACATACTGCTCACCAAATATCATTGTTAAGCGTTCAAGCTAATATTAATTTGTCATACCATCTATTAAACAAATAGGTGGAATGAGATATTTCATACTTGAGAAATTCCCTTTTTTATTCTTTGACCTAAAGTTGTAGAGTGGCATAGCATAGCTGTCTTTGAACTTCTGTTGGTTTGGTGTTGGCGGTGCCGCTCCAGATTCCTCTGTTAAACAGTGCTATACATACATATACATACCCGTCTTTCACCATTGTTAGAAGAAATTCCTCTACCCATTTTGAATGACAATTGTATGTTTTTGCCTTCTCCTGTGGAGCCTCTGCCATGCTAGCTACCTTGCAGACTGTCACCATGCAGTGCCATATATTGACAATGTCAATATGTCAATTTAATGTTTGCGACAGCCAACATACTCTTCTCTTAACTCATTGGTCACTTTAATGCAGCACTTGCTATGCTGAAAAAATACATCTGAAACGAGAGAGAGAGGCTCTTGCAAAACTGAACATAAATCAGGCATTATTCATTTGTGTATTTATGTTTCCATTATTTATGTGAGCTACTGTGGCTTTGATTTAAAAAAACATTTTAAAAAAATTAAAGAAGCTGCTGCCTTCATTGGAGGTGATCTGGTACTTTATTTCATTAATGTTACCAGCACTGCTTTTCAGACAGAAAGTGGGCATGAGTAGCAATGCGATGTATAATAACCTAGTCCTAGTACACAGTGTGGTATCAGCAGAACATAGCTGTCACTGGTTTCAAGTAGAAGAGGTCTCTGTTAGAAACTAGACCTCACCTGATCAGTGCACCACAGCAGCACTAAATATACTGCTCCTCTGCTTTGTAGCAGCACTAGACTTGAGTGATGAGACTGGCCAGTTGCTTGTTGATCCAGATAAAGCCCTGCACAGTTGGAACCATAGAAATTATTCAGGAACTCGATGGAAGCTGATGTAATTTTCAATCTCTCTCCCCTGTGCCTACAGAAATGGAAACAGCTGTCCAGGCTGCAGCGAAGCCTCATCCTCTTCATCCTCGTCCTCCTGTTTATTTGTGGAATTGCTTCTTATCCTTCTATTACTGAACACCTCAGCGGTAAAGCTCTTACACATTAAACATCTACTATGATATCCCATCAGTCTGAGCCACTAGCATGCTATAAGAACCTCTTCGGAGCCGGAGTTGTTTCAGTTTGTAATTTTGTTAAAGATGCAGTAAAACTTGTAACAATATTAATAATTAAGTAACCCTAGCCTACCACCCTTGAGCTGTGTTATTACATTAATTTATACTTTCATACAAAATCTGTTCGTATGTGCCTTCAGGCCTTACAGAAGGAGAGCAAGATACAGAGAGTAACAGCGACCTGAGGCCCGTCATCCCACATGTGCTGCCTGAGCCTGTGAAACAGGTCCAACCACCACTGCCCGAACAAACCTCACAGGTTCTTATATCTCTGCTTCTGTCCTTTGAGGGGTAGCTCAGGGTTTCCAAAGAGACTGGAGTGATTACATTTTAATGCTTCTGTCCCGGCGACAGCGGTGGATGGAGGCATTATGTTGTTGGGTTGTCTGTCTGTCCGTCCCATTCTTGCGAACACCACATCACAGAAACACCCTGAGGGAACTTCTTCAAATTTGCTACAAATGTTCACTACGACTAAAGCATGAACTGATTAGAATCTGGTGGCCAGAGGACAGTAGTCAAGGTTGCTGTTACCCCACAAAAAATGTAACTTAATTATAACTCAAGAATTCACATGATGCGGTTATTCTAGTTTGTCAGTTAGTGTTTTTACATTCAGTGTCAATGTTTATCAGGTGACTTATAGTGATAGTTTGTGTCTTTTGATGTGGGGTTGTGTGAGGTACTTATCCCTGGTAAGTGTGTTACCTGCAGTAGACAACCTTCATCTCGCCATCGGTGTGGAGAAGCAGTGTGCAGATGCAGCTTCCAACTGTGCGTAGGAATACGGACGCTGTATGGTTGAGGGAATATAGTGGCAAAGGAAAAGGCTTTTAACAGCAAAGTAAACGGCAAAAATGTTGAAAAGAAAAAAAATATCTGTATTTTATGTCAGACTTATTTTAGGTGGCTAAAATATGTCTTGTTACAGTTTCAGCTGTACAAAGCCCTCCTTGCCTACCGGCGTTGCACATTGCAGGTCACTAAAAATACAAAAAAAAGTGCAAAATTTCAGGTGATTATTAAAGTATTGAGAAAACTATTTTGCACATATTAGAGTTGTTCAAATGGGTCCAGAATTGGAGTTACGCCATAGGATAACAATGCTGACCATAACCCTTTTGGCATCAAGATAGTTGGGTATCAACACTGGACTATGGAAATAAAGTGTCTTGCTGAGCTGACTTCACCTTCACTGAAGACTACACACTCTGGTATTTCTCATATCCTGATGGCAAATTCCTCAAGCACTCTAACAATAAAATATATTAACACTATAGTAGTTCAATAAACATCAAATACTAGTATATTAATTTTACATGATTCAAAATTTCTCCAACTCTCTACAACCTGAGCAAAGATGAATACTGCAAAGATGAAGACAGCCTAATCGCCACTAAAGATGGATTGCTAACAAAAGAAAGATGCAGTGCACACAGGTGTGAGCAAGATTTGTGATCTAAAATTGTGCTTGTTCCTCTTTTGAAGTAATACATCTGCAGCAAGCTGAACAGCTCAGTATTGTCAGCACTGGCAGGTAGTTGAGGCCCAGTGAATGTTGGAAGATAAACTGAGATTCTCACAGTATTGTCATATATGCAGGCCAGTTCATCCACTTAAAAGCACATAATCTCATTCACTTCCAGTGGCAACTCCCCATACAGGGGATAGGTTTGGTTTCATGTGTCCATGTTTTGAGATATTTGCCTCTTCGATTCGTTTTTGAAACAGTGAAGGTGAATAGAGTTATGTTTGTGGTTTTCATGGCTTTGAAAAAATACTTCACAGGTTAGACGGTTCTGGTAAAATATACAGCATTAGTTCTTTCAGAATTCCAAGCAAAATTGGTGTTGTAGCTGAAGTCTCCTGAGCCAAATTGATATTGAATCAGGTCATCAGCAAGTTAAGAATGTGTGTATTACATCTATATATAATATGGATCTGCATTTCCCTCCTAATGGCATGCTTACATGAACTGAGGATTTTGATGGTTAAGTGTCTTGTTTATGCCACCATTTGCCATAGAGGAAGTTATCCATTAAGAGAGGACCGCCTTTCCTTCAGAATCGTCTTCAGAAGAAAGAAAACGTTTCAAATACGGTGGTTGAGGACAAAGCCGCTGACAATAAGAAAGAAGGGGAGGAGGAGGGGGTCATCAGGTGAGACTTGGAGTGTGATCAAAGTGAAAGTATATTTTTGGTTGTATGAATATTTTTGTATTATTTATTAATTGTCTGGTGACTTTCAGCTGGCGAGGGGCGGTGATCGACACTGACCAGGCCACGGAAGGCACGAAGGATGAGGAAAACAATGAGGATTTACTTGCCAACCAAAAAGCCAAACCATCGAAAGAGTCTGGTATCTGCTGTTTTATTTTCCGGTTCATGTGTGGATTATGAGTTATAATAATAGTAATAGATCTCATTCAACACTTTTGACAAAATAAAAACAACTGTAAGTGTGACCATTAAAGCTCTACTTGAGAGTCTATTTGTAAATTGAATAAGTGGAACATTTCAGTCTCTTGTTTCTGAATCACTTTGAAGACTTAGATGGGATAATTAACTGCCATCTTGTGTGTATTGTGTGTTCCAGCAATTAACTGGCTGGAGGCGGTGCGGGAAGCTTTCAGACATGCATGGAAGGGTTATAAAGACTTTGCTTGGGGCCATGATGAGCTCAGGCCCCTCTCCAAGTCCTACAGCGAGTGGTTTGGCCTAGGTTTGACGCTTATCGATGCCCTGGATACAATGTGGATCATGGGGCTTAAAGAAGGTAGATTGACCTGTGTGCCTTCTAACTTTGAACTTCAACCTCTTAACTAAGTCTTTGATTAAAAAGATTAAAAAGTAGTTAGCTTGCAGCGGATGAAAGCTGTAGTCAGATCTAGTGTTGCAGCAAAAAAAAATTGTCAAAATCCTCAAAAAAAAAAAAAAGCCTCTCAAACCACTCCTAAAACATAAATCACCTCTCCACCATGGATCAGTACGTTTTAGGATGTTCCAAGCACTCATATGCCATTTTTCCACCAGCACTTTTGGCTGCACCGAGTCAAACCAAGCCACGCTGATTTGCTCACCAGAGTAGGGCCAAGTCGCGGTCACCCCGCCTCCAAGCGGGCAGTGGTGACGACTCACGACTGTGACCAACCCATAACAAGCACCCATCTCCCCCTAAAACCAATATTCAACTCATGTCTGTGCAGGAATTCTGAGAGAAAGATATTTTTAAAAGTCAGTGTGTTCAGCTCTGAGTACTTTTGTAGCTTCTAACTGAACTTCTTTAGTTTCTGTCAGCAGAGTGACTTTGTTAGCAGTGATTCTTCGATAGTACTGTGGGGATTGGGACAAGCGTGTCATTGGTTTAAGACACGCCTTCAAGCAGGTAGCCCAGTTGTCATGGAAATGCAAAACTCCAGTCGCGCCGGGCCGCCGTGCCGAGTCAAACCGAGTAGAGCCAGGCCGGCAGATGTAATGGAAAAATGGCAATAGTTTCTCCATAACATTACTAAATAACTCCTGTGTTACACTCTACCATTCACATTGCTCCAGAGTTTGATCAGAAATAGGCTTGCCGAGGTATATCTACCCCATGCAGCAGCGGGGCCAGCAGCAGAGTCGCAGCACAGAACAACACAAGTCCCATTTCAAGTTCAAGCAGCTCCTTATTGTTCCATTACTTCCACAGACTGTATAAAACTACACCCCGTCATATTTAAAATTGATCCACTGTCAGAAAATGCTGAAAATGGTTAGAAAATTACCATTGTTTTGCTCTGCAGACGCATTTTTGATGAAGGGGGTGCAAACTGAATACATTGTATTTCCTGTGACTAGCCTACTTCAAAATAAAAGTCAACTCGTGTTTCACTATTTAAATGCTTCTAATGTCAAGCTGCAGCAGTAAGAAATGTTCTGTTTTCATTAGCAGTAAATTAACACAGCGCTCTACAGATAGTGAGCGACTTTTCTTGTAAAAAGACAGTGTACCTGGGATTACCGATTCACAAGCTTATTAGTCAGTGGGAAAATGTCGCCACTGCAGCAGCCCTAATCAAAAGTAACGTGAAATGAGGATTGGGACAACAGTGAACACAAAAGAGATGGAAAAAACATTTCATCACAATTAGCTCAGTTTACATTTGATCTTATTTTTAACCAGTTACATTTATGAAATCATTTCAGATTATATTGGTTCATTCTTAAATGATCCTATATTTATTCTCAAAAATATTGCGTTGCAGAATTTGAAGAAGCTAAGGCGTGGGTGGCCACAGAACTCACATTCAACAAGAATGTAGATGTCAACCTGTTTGAAAGCACCATCCGCATCCTAGGAGGCCTGCTGAGTACCTACCATCTGACTGGAGACACCCTGTTTCTAGACAAAGCTGTGAGTCAACATACATGGACCCATTTCTTTGCTGTTTGTAAAAACACTATTAGAAGTTGACACCTACTTCCCTCAACCTCAACATGGGAGATTTTGTGTGATTTGAGCTGAATCAACTTCACGTTTCATCCTGTCTGCTGTCTGTGCGTGTAGTTCAGCCATTTACCTGCCAGCTACAGGGGGCGGCTGCATGGGGCAGCTGTAGCTTAGGAGGTGGAGTTCGAATCCCTGGCTCCCCCAGCTGCATGTCGAAGTGTCCTTGAGCAAGATACTGAACCCCAAATTGCTCCTGATGAGCAGTTGGCACCTTGCATGGCAGCCTCTGCCATCAGTGTATGAATGTGTGTGTGAATGGGTGAATGTGACAAGAGTTGTAAAGCACTTTGAGTGGTCCAGTAGACTGGAAAAGCACTATAGAAATGCAAGTCCATTTACCATTTACCATTTACAGACCTGTAGCTCTCAGTAACAGAGGAGAGGCACATTAGGCGGGCCAGGAGTTTTTGTATTTGTAGTAAAGTCATCATACAGAATCTTACATCATGTCACGTTGTTGTGTGCAAGCTTCTGATGCCCACACCCACATTGCTGTGTTACCATGGCCCTAGCCTGACTTACCGGATGTAGACTGCTGGTATAAAGCCTGTCATTGGGCGCCCATTTCCCTCCTTCCTTCCACTATCTGGCTGTTTTCATGACCCCTATCGCTATATGAAACAACAACCACCTGCATGCTAGCAACCTACATGCTGTAAATGGCAAGTTAATGTAACACTAATCTGCTCGCTAATGGCATGAATATCAACAAGCTAGTACCTTTTACCTTCACTTGTCCTGGGATTTAGCCATTTTAATGCCAGGCCCACCTCCCCACGTGCAAATCAAGTTCCTCCCCCCGACACTATTTTAAAGGGGCACCATCGCTACATCCTGGGTTTAGTGCTGCTCAAAATTATTGTGATTGGTTTGAAGACATGCAAACAAGCCAGAATATTTGTGCAAGACTACTACGGCCCCTCTACGCTGCATTTCTTCAGCCGTATGCTCGGATAAATATGGCTGAATATCCAAGTCAGCCAAAACATTGTAAAATGTTTCCTTGTTCGTAACATCCTCTGCCCGCAGGCTACTCTGGCTACCAAGGGGGCGTGCTAGGAATCCAAGTTCAAATAGTCTGTAGTTCTTCCTTTTATTGAATGAAAAGCCCAAGGTGATGTCTTAGAAATTCTTTCAGAATGTTATCCTCTGTTAAATGATTAATAGATTAATCAGTTGTTTCAGCTTTAGAGCTGCTACATACAGTACATTTGCAATAACACCCCAGCAATGTCAAAGCAATATCAGTTCAGTCAGACTGAAAATCTGAAAACAGCAAAAAAAAAAAAAACTCAAGTGGCTGAGTACACAAGGCAAAGCTTTGTACCACCCATGATAATTTAAAAATCAAATTGAAGTCCGTCATGGTTTATGCGGTCACTTGTAGTTTTCATGCCTTTCAGCTGCAGATTCCTGCATGTAATCTGTATTCTTCCTCTGCAGAAAGACATCGGCTCTAGGCTGATGCCAGCCTTCAATACCCCATCCAAGATCCCCTACTCTGATGTGAACATCGGGAAAGGCACAGCTCACCCCCCTCGCTGGACCTCAGACAGCACTGTGGCAGAGGTTACAAGCATCCAGCTGGAATTCAGAGAGCTCACCCGCCTCACCCAGGAACCACAGTACCAGGTAACTGACCAAACGATACAACCTCTCTGATGTCACTAAGGCTCGGCTTTCCTTTTGTAACAGTGCTAACACAGCTTGACGTCATAAGTTTTTTCTAAAATAACATTATGGCACTTCTAAACAGCACTGACGGATACCACTTCCGATCTGCAGGGGCTGTTTTAAAACTGGTATGCAGAATGAGCTTGGCAGTTCCTAAAGATTGGTATTACTCAATTTACTCAAGTAATTATTTCAGTCCTAAGTTTAGTTGAAAGCAAAACCTAGGCTGCTTAAATAACACTGAAACTGACAAAGTACCAATGAGCAAAGTGTGGCTGAACTGAACAAGATAAGTCTTTAGAAAGTTAATACTTTTAATGCAATAAGCTTTCCTCTGGCTACCCTCTAGCTTATGATTGTTTGCTCCCTTTATGGTAAGACTCAAGGAGTAGCTTAATTGTCTCGCCATTGTTTTATCCATCTATTGGTTTTGTTTGAAGTTTCGGTGTGGCAGTAGCATTAAAAACAACCACACTGGGCTGCTTGTCTGGCTATAGATGGTAAAAAAATGGTAGACCTTCTTGTGTAGACAGTGTATGCTAGCTTTTTCTAGTGTGATCCTGAATGCATTGATACTTACTGGATTTGTTATCAGCTGCTGCTTTCGTTGCCTTGCAGTAGCCATTGTCAACTCTTCCATCGGACTGTGGCTAGCTGTCAACTAAAGGATTATAAATTCGTGGGTCACAAGAGATGGGCCACATTCGAAGCCCCAAGAAGTCTTGTTAACATGGTATGTGACTTAGTCCACAGAGCTGGGGCATTATCCTTACAATCAAGTTTAGAAGACCAAAGAGACCAAAAAAAAAAAAAAGATTCTGTTAGCATGAGAATGTATTTGAGATGCTGTATGCCCAGTCTTGGTCTCTAGAACAGTCAAAACCCAATCTTAAATCAGCAGCACCTAGTCATGTTTGGTCTAATAATTGGCTGCAGGAACAGTACTTTTTAAAAAAAACAACAATTTTTTAGAGTAAATTGTAGCATTATTTAAAAATTGCAAGTCAGGGGGAAATTATGAATATCAAAAGAATTCACTGATAAGCATATTATGATTACATAATCATAGTATGTAATTGTAAATAAAGCTGCAGTTGGTAAGATAATTGAAACCAGCAAGATAGATTTGAAAGTATCCAACCGAAAAAAAAAAAATGCAACCTCCTGCCTACGGGCCTCCCTTGAAAACCACTCCCGAAACACATGAACCCAGACTGCCCTGAAGCTGGCAGTTCATGAGAGCTGTCCCCCATAATAGCCTACATCATTGTAAACATATGATTTAACTTAACAATATGCATTGAAAACACTAACTATAGAAAATATTGCGTCTTTGAATTTATAAAGATCTGTTCCCCTCTTCAAATAACTCGCAGTGGTTTGGTCCGATGCCTATCAAACCTGCACCTCAGCATGCATTAGTACTTAGTTTGAGTGTCTGTTGAGCAGTCTCTGGGATAGTGTTGTTGGTGGAGGCTCTAGTAAAGAACTACTTTGCTAAAGTTAACTTAAATCAAAAGATGTGTCTGACATTTGTATTTGCTTCTACCACAGAAAAGAACAAAACGCATTTACAGATTTAGGAAGGCTGCATTTTGTTTTCCATTACCTCACTGTTCTGGCCACAGTATTCTTAGCAGCTGCGTCTTTTAACATGCTGGTACAACCCTGAAGTTATTTACCTTTCAAATATCCAGTATAGTTTAATAGTAGTCTTCAGCATTTTCTCTATATACATTTAATACAATAGTATTTTTGAATTTCAGTGTCCACTCAGGAATTGCTCTTGCTATGATAACTTGTTCTTTGGCTCAGGGGCTGTTTACTGTGAGTGCAACACATGGTTATCAGTGTCAAACATCAAAGCATAATTTGAGACCTTAATGTGAGCAGTGGTTGTATAAAAAACAGAAACTCAGTATAGGCCTAGTTCACATCCATTCCTTAGCTGCTTCTTGTCACCTTTTAGCTAGAAGCTTCTCTACACTGGTTTAATACACACAGGATTGCACCCCCAATTGTAAACCCCGATGTTACACCCCTATCCATGCAGGCACATTAATCGCTAGGAGATGTTGGTGAAACAAGGAGACAATCTCTCACTGGCTTCACAAACACTGTTAATTTTTTGGTTGGGTTATACATCCTGTTGGTGTTGCTGCCAGGATTTGTTTTTGCTTGCTAATTTGACTTTTCCAGAAAAGTCTTCTGCATGTGTGGCCAGAAACATGAGAAATCTTTCCCAAGACCTAGCAAAGGTGCATCACTTGTGTATAGGTGGAGAAATGGCCAGACGGATATTTTCAGTCATTATTAGAAGTAAAATTGTATTTATTTTTTCACTCTGTTTTTTGTTTTGAAGCTGGTCCGGCCTGTCTGTGTGTGTGTGTGTGTGTGTGTGTGTGTGTGTGTGTGTGTGTGTGTGTGTGTGTGTGTGTGTGTGTGTGTGTGTGTGTGTGTGTGTGTGTGTGTGTGTGTGTGTGTGTGTGTGTGTGTGTGCCAATTTTGGGGACAAACACCAGAGTCAAGACTGCATTTGCATAAAAAAGGTTGGATCCACTGGTCTAGAGTGTAGAGAATACTGTATGCGGAATGTAAGAGCAGTATTAAGAGGACAGTGTGATGATGAATGAACAATTTAATTACCCTGTATGCACAATAAGTAGTTCAAATTCAGGGACAAGAGTTGCTCCTCAGACTGGCTGTTTTTGCTGGCTAATACTATTGTTGTTCTGGAAGATGCACAATACTTGGTATTGATCTTTTTGAACAAACTATATGCACTAAGGTAGAAACATATTTCTGTTCTCCATTAACTATCACAAAATTGATTCAAGCATGTTTCCTGATGGTAGGGTCATACTATAGCTTTCTTGACTTTTCATAAGCTTCCTAAACTAAGGTTTCCCTTGAGAAAAAGTGTTTTATGTATATTATTTTGTGTTGATTGTTGACCGAATTGTGTTTCAGTGCAAATTGGTTCCAAACCAATTTGTTAATTGTCAGGTACATGTTCTAACAATATTTAGATATTTAAATACTTAGAACACAAGAAATTATTTTTCTATTTCTTGGTGTTGTATGACTGAATGAATTAAGGTGTAGTGAGATGATTTGCGTTGGAATTCTTGATTTGATATTGAAAGTTGAATATATATTGGCAGGGTATTTTTTTTATTTTTTTTATTACATTTTTTAATACAAAAATATATATTTTTTTTTTGTTATGGTCATATCCTTTGAGTCAGTAACTAAATGTCATGAAATTCCCCACAGCTTAAGTCATCTGATCTCTCACCTTTGTGTTCCAGGCTGCGGTGGCTGAGGTTGTGAAACAGGTCCACAAACTGGACGGGAAGCTGGATGGTCTTGTGCCCATGTTCATCAACACAAACAATGGACAATTCACCCATCAAGGCATCTACACACTGGGAGCCAGAGCAGACAGCTACTATGAATACCTGCTGAAGCAGTGGATCCAGGGAGGCAAGAAGGAGAACCAGTAAGTCACACTAAAGCTAACCAGCATTCACTTTGACATGACCTTAAAGCACATATAGAGAATATAATTTCTTCCAAACTTAGATAGGCATCAAGCCAATTATCAGAGACAGGGTCAACAATCAGGGCTTCAAGTTGTGTCAGATGAAGATTTACGACCCTATTTAGACAGTCTATGGAGAATGGTTTAAAGGGCAAGGGCACTCGTATGTTTAGTGCACAAGTCCATTTTGCTAGTTAAACGTTGGATAATCTGGGTGCAAAGTGCAGCGCATGGCGCAAAGAGGTTGTATTTAGGCTGAATTAGTCATGGGTGTGTTTTGGCCAGAGCATAAATCAAACCCATCTCCCATTCCCTATATGAGCCAGGTGCACCAGGACCTGGAGCGTATTAAACCGTGGCACTTGTCTTCGTTGAGGGAAAGGGATGTGATCCTCGTTGCTGGACCCTCTGCCCTGCCGTTCACAATCATCTGTCCCATTAACAACTCTGTTTGACTGCATATGAAAAAATACACTGATATTTAACTGAGGAGGAGCGCTGCTGCGTCCCTCTGTGTGTCCACGGATCTCAGTCCGTGGATCAACTGGCACGGGTCTTAAAAAATATCATCCTGATCAATAATGGGTGGGGTGAGAGGGGTGAAATGCGTCCTTAATGAGGAAAATGGGTGGAAATGAAAACTGGACTGTTCATAACTTTTAAAATTCCAGCTTAAAGCAACATTATGTAGAAATTGGCATTTTGTGTGACTTGGCGCCCCCCACAGTTTCTGAGTGCAACACCAGTGTGGTAAATACTCATGACGTCAGAACAATGTGATGTGGTGAAAACTGGTATGTTTCAGTGAACATGTATGTAACGCTGTGATCCTACCCTCTCACTGAAGTTACATAGAGCAGAAACAAGAGGCAGAGACACCATTCACCCTGTTACAAGACACTGTACTAGGACTGGGCAAAATATACAATATATATATCGTCATTATATCCACATTACTGATGATTATTTATTAGAGGTGTTCCGATACCATTTTTTCCTTTTCGATTCCGATACCTGGACTTTGGGTATCAGCTGATACCAAGTATCCAAAGTGAGCAACACACCGAGCTGCCCAACTACGCGTGGCGGTGCGGCTACTATAGCTAGCAAACTTGCTAAGATGGTGGCAGCGAGCTCTGACGCTAACAACACACCTGGTCTCGTCAATGAATCCCCGGACACTCTATCAAGGAGCCAGCTGGTTTCGGAACTGGAGAATCAACGAGCCTCGCTTTGGAAAGACATGTCTGCATTAATCCAGGAGGTGGTTAAACCATTACAGACCTCGGTGGACGCACTCCACGAAACTGTGAATAACTTTAACGGCCGCCTCGCTGCTGCAGAGTCCCTGGCTGGGGAAAACTTTGAACGCCTAACAAGCACCGAGAAAACAGTGAAGTTGCTGCAGGCCCAGAACAACTCCCTCTAAGACTGCCTCGAAGACCTTGAAAACAGGTCCCGTAGAGTCAACCTCCAGATAATAAACATCCCAGAGGGCAGTGAAAAAGGCCAGGACCCGATCTGGTTCATATGTGGTCTGCTGATGGAAAACCTTGGGCCCGGCATCCTCTCCAAATCCCCGGAGCTTGAGAGAGCACATCGTTCCTTGCCCCGAAACTTGGACCAGGAGGTAACCCCAGGCCTTTTGTGTGTGTTTTCACCGTTTTCAAGAGAGGTAGAAGGTGCTCCGTTGGGCCAGGCAACATGAGCTTAAATACCGCGGAGCATTGATCTGAGTGTACCCGGACGTCAGCGCAGGCACTGCAAAGAAATGAGCCGCTTTCAACAAAATCAAGCAAGCCCGCTACCAGAAAGGTGTCAAGTTTAGGCTTCTGTTTCCTGCACGCCTGCAAGTTTCATATGGAGATGAAACTTTCACTTTTGAGACACCAGTGTGATGAACAAAGAGTAAGGCGCAGTATGGTGTTCCCGGCTGCCACCCAAGCCTGGGGTTTTCTTCCCCGTTTAATCAGATGAGGCCGTCTGCTCCTGCTACTGTACGCTACCCTATGGTCTTATTGTTCTGCGGACATCTTTAATGAGTGTTACGGTAACCATGGAAACGGGTAAGCGCATGATCTGTGTTTACTCTTATCATGCTTCAGGAGAAATGTACATGGACTTTTTGTGTTTTGCTTTGTTACTTTGGGGACTTGTTTACCCCAAACTGTACAGTGCTGATGCCATAAGTTATGTTATTAACATCTTTTCTGTTTGGATTATGACGGGACACATGTTAAGTTGGTATCAATGAGACTGTGGTTTGACTGATATACCTCTGGTGCACTCATATCTATCTCATATCAGGCGTTGCTTTATTAGGCACAAAAATTGAGGCAAACTTATTGACGGCCTGTATACCTTAGTTAAATGTGAAAACTGATATTGCTTTTCTGTAATCAGATGTCGTTTTTGAAGGAGTGTTGTATGTTTTCATATTGTTGAACTGAATGACCTCTTGAACAAGAGAAGGTAATGGAAGCAGAAAGTGTTATCCTGTTGGGATTGAAGATGTGGATGTGTCGATTTGTAATTATTTCTGGTAGACTACGTGGCATGCCTGTGGTATTGGCCTGTGTTTATGCACCTACATGGGATGACGATAAATTCATTTCAAGCTTTTTCTCCTCTCTTACTAAAGTTGACGACCACTACTTAATTATTGGCAGCGTTTTCAATTTAATTCAAAACCCCTCCCTAGACAGGTCTTCATCTAATCCTCAGGCGTTATCCAAGTCAACTAAAGTCCTCGATGCATATAAAATCAGTTTAGGTCTATTTGATCCGTGGAGAGTTAAATCCCATTCAGACAAAGCTTTTTCCTTTTTTTCACACGTCCACCACTCATACTCTTGGATAGATTTTTTTCTCCTGGATAATTATTTTTTATCAGGGGTTTACTCATGCGAGTACCATAGCATTGTTATCTCGGACCACGGCCCTGTATCTGTTGATATAAATTTTCCTAGTTGTATCCCACCCTCCAGACAATGGAGACTTAACTCCTCTTTGCTAGCCCAACCTTCTTTTAAAGAATTCCTTCATGCGCAGATCTCTTTGTTCTTTGATACTAATGATTCTCCAGAGACCTCTAGACGCACTCTATGGGAAGCTTTTAAGGCATTTATGCGCGGGCAAATGATATCATACGTCTCAACCTTAAGGAAGGCAGAAAAGGCAGAGTCGGAGGCAATCACTAAGGAGATACTTAGAGTTGACAATTTGTACGCTTTAACCCCTACCTCTTTATAAAGAATACCTTCAGCCTCAGTCCAAATTTGATTTTCTATCCACAAGTAAAACACAGAAGCAGTTATTGCTGGCTAAACAACGTTTTTTTGAGACTGGGGATAAGGCGGCAAGGCTACTAGCACATCAGGCGCGTGCAGCTACACTATCCAGAATGATCCCCAGGATCAAATCCGCAACCGGGGAGGTTACCTCAGATCTTACAGAGATTAATAAGATATTTTGTACTTTTTACTCTGACCTCTACTCCTCACAATGCCCCTCAGATGTTTGGGATGGAGATAACCCTCTCGATAGGATTGTTTTCCCTAAAATAAATGAGGATTTGTGTAGAGAGCTGGGCAGTCCAATCGCTATCAAGGAGGTACAGGAGGCAATTATGTCACTTCAGAATGGTAAAACTCCAGGCCCTGATGGGTTCACTGTTGAGTTTTTTAAGCTATTTTCTGCCACCACTGCGCCAGCCCCTCAAAGAATGTACAATGAGTCCTTTGCTGAGGGTCGCCTGCCCCCCACCCTGTCGGAGGCCTCGATTTCTCTTCTGCTTAAGAGTGATAAAGACCCTCTTCTTTGTGGCAGCTATAGGCCCATTTCCCTGTTAAATGTTGACCTAAAGATCCTAGCCCAGTGTCTACAACGGGTCCTATCAAGTATAATATCAACTGATCAAACGGGATTCATGCTTGGAAGGCACTCATTTCATAACACGAGGAGGCTCTTAAATATATCATTAACTCTCCTAGTTCAAGCTCTCCTGAGGTGATTATCTCACTAGATGCGGATGAGGCCTTCGACAGGGTGGAGTGGAGCTATCTTTTTTTTGTTTTGCAGAAATTTGGTTTCAATTCAGAATTTATATATAATTTATATTATGTTAGCCCAGTCGCCTCATTCCCCCCAAATGGACTCCAGTCTGCCCCATTTCCCCTTTTATCGAGGAACTAGACAGGGCTGCGCCAGGAGGCTGGGTTTGAGGGCATCACCCGAGCAGGGAAAGTTCATAAATTATCGTTGTATGCTGACGACCTCCTTTTATACATGTCCAACCTGGCTGCCTCTCTCCCTGTGGTTCTCAGCATTTTAGACATATTTAGATTCTATTCAGGCTATAAACTGAACCTCCACAAGAGCGAACTTCTTCCCATCAGCACTCCGGCCAAAAATATACCCCAGACCTTTTTCCCTTTCAAATATGCTACAGACGGTTTTAAATATTTGGGGGTGTTTATTACTAATTCAATTAATCGACTTTTCTCCAAAAAATTCTCTCTTCTCTTTGAGAGGTGTAAACTAGACTTTGATAGGTGGGGTAGTCTCCCATTATCCCTAGTAGGTCGAGTTAGCTTGGTTAAAATGGTTGTTTTACCCAAGTTTTTATATCTCTTTTCGCATATCCCCATCCTCATTAAGAAGTCATTTTTTAGATCACTTGATCAATTAATAAGTTCTTTCCTCTGGGGCAACAAAAATCCACACATCAGGAGATCAGTGCTACAGCTCAAAGCTCTCGGTGGCTTAGCATTGCCCAATTTCTTACACTATCACTGGTCCTGTAATATTCATAAACTCTTATACTGGATTAACAACACAGCAGACGACATGCGCCTCGCATGGGTGGATATGGAACTTGCATCCTCTAAACTCTCTCTTCATTCCCTGGTTTGTTCTCAACTCCCTTTGACTGCCTCTAACTTTACCTAAAACCCAGTGGTAATTAACTCTGTTAGAATCTGGATTCAAATTAGGAAAAGTCTAGGCCTTCATAGGGCCTCGGACCTCTCCCCCACTGTAAACAATCACCTGTTTCCGCCCTCTTGCTCTGATTCAACCTTTCGGACCTGGTTTTAAAAAGGGATAACTAAATTTAAGGATCTTTACAACCAAGGGATTTTTATGTCCTTTTCTGAGCTCTCAAAGAAATTCAACTTACCTAATTCCCACCTATTTGGTTTTTTTCAGATAAGGCATTTTATTCGGAATCAGAACCCCAAATTCCCTAGTCGTCCCCCAGAAACTCTGGTAGACTCTATACTGGCTCTTGATCCTGAACAAAGGCGGCTAATTTCTAGCAAGGGAAGGAAGGAATAGGAAAAGGTGGGATAGTGAGGGAGCGAAAGAGAGATAGGGGGAAAAACTGTTGATTTTGCTAATACAGTATGTGATAAAGCTTGAATAAAAGAAATATGGTAAAATAGCTCACGATAATACCAATAGCACAATTTATACCTTGACCTGTACCATAGCAAAACCCAATATTATTTTTATTCTCTGACCTCCTGGCCCACTAAGCTTTTAATCTGTTGCCTTGTTTATGCAATAACTATAAAACTTGTCCCTTGTTGTTTAAGTGTTGTTATTGGTATGTTTCTCGTTGTGTTTTTACTTTTTAATTTATATTTTATTGTTCTTTTGTATAGCACTTTGGTCAGCTTATGCTGTATTTAAATGTACTCTAGTGCAACTTCTCACTGAGGTAACCAGTACCATCCATTTTATCATCAGGTTTGAATCCGAAATAGCACTAAATAGACTTGCTTTTCACTTTGACAACAAATCCTCTGCCATTATCTTATCAGTCAACTCTCCTTACTCATTTCACATGACAAGTAAAATCTGATCAGGCTTTAAAAAGAATGTTGAGCAATGTTAAACAATGTAAGGGACAGTTTTTCTTGGAAAATACTAAAACTAAACTTATAATTAAATATAAATAATAAATCCTTTATTATTTATAGCAAATTTATTTTATGTCATTTTATTGATCTAGTGAGTGTTACAGCTGTAGTTTTATCCCTACCACATACTGTATATTGATTTAAAATGGACCAGTATTGACTTTATATTAAAACATTTTAATTTCAGCTGATGTCAAATGTAGAGATGGAAGTGATTATGCTGTTCTGTCAGCACTGGCAGCATTCTGTTGCTTTGGCTGTGTCAGTGGGACTGATTAAAGATTAATAAAGTGGAACAATCCCCTCCAGACACTCAGCACCGCTTGAGTGCATAGGCTTAGATTAAGCAGCTTTTAGTGTCTGAATTATTTGTTGGAAGTGTGTTTTTGTGTCACTTTAGGGTTTTGGCCTACATTAGCTGGCATGTACATTAGGTTCAAAGGGGAATATATTTGATGTCTTAGCTTCAGGCTCTGAATTAATTGCAGAAATCATCTGCTGCATGTCTGCTCTGAAAAAAGTCGTAGTCTATATATTACATAGGAGAGTGTCATCCTCATTGATGGCATGCAAGTCTCCAAAGACTTATTTCTTCACTCTACCAGCTATACTCACTATGGACTACCATATTTCCTCTAATACCGACTGGGTATCTATATTACGCTTGGCGCAAGGTGGCACACAGTGCAGCACAAGTGTCATTGCTAGTTTCAGACCGACACAGTTGTCATTTTCACGCCCAGTGCCCATGTTGTGTAAATAGCAAATGTACTTGTGCCATGCTGTGCTCCCCTGAGCGTGTTGGTCTTAAAATGAGGTGTGGTCAGGTGCACTTATGGTGGATTGCTATCTTGAGGCAGCAGAAAGCGACGGCGACATGGACCAACCACAAGCTAGTCTGAAGTCAAAGTCAAAGTCGCAGTCTGTTTCCTTCAAGCAAAGCAGTTTATCATCTGTTCCTCGTGTGCAAATGTGATGTTAATGTAGTGATACCCATATTGTTCCTGCTGCTGGAGGATCTCTGCAGGTAATGTCATTCATATTTTCCTCATTGAGGATGTATTTCTCCCTTCTCATCCCACCCGTTATTGATCAGGATGATATTTTTTATGACCCATCCTGGTTGATCCACGGACTGAGATCCATGCACACACAGGGGGACGCAGCAGCACTCCTCCTCCTCAGTTAAATATCAATGTATTTTTTCATATGCAGTCAAACAGAGTTGTTGATGGGACAGATGATTGTGAAACGGCAGGGCAGAGGGTCCAGCAGCTGAGGAGTATATCCCTTCCCTAAGCGAAGACGAGTGCTACTGTTTAATATGCTCCAGGTCCTGGCACACCTGGCTCTTAAAGGGAATGGGAGACAACACTCGGATTGGTTTGATTTATGTTCCGGCCAGAACACACCCATGACCAATTCAGAGTCTAAATACTACCACTTTGCACTGTGGGCCACACTTGGCGCCCAGATTATCCACCGTTTAAATAGCAAAATGGACTGGCACATGCCCTAAACACACTAGCACCTTGCGCTTTACACTAAGCGCCATAGGCCGTTTATATAGGGCCCAATATCTCTTAACAGGGCTTTAATTGTTCAATATCTGCAGGCATATCGTATGCAACAACAGCCGGATGGGATTAAAGAACGACAAAGCAAAGTGGATCAGAATGAATGAATCAAATGTCACCATTGTGTCAGTTTGAATCCAGTAGAATATACCGGGTACATTTATTTGTATGTAGTATGACGCAACATAAAAACAAAACACAATCTGCTAAATCCAAAATAAAAAAATAGGTCATGCCTAAATATTAACATTATGGCCACTACCTTGATAAATGATGAAGATGATAATGAGGTCATCTTTGCTCCCGTCAGTTTTCACAGATAGTCCCAGGGGTGAAAGTAAGCCGGTACGGTCCGGTACTGCGTACCACTAAAAGATTCAGTGGCGGTACGCAGTACCAGGAAGAGGGGGGAGAGCGGCTGCCTGCTGAAGCCCTCATTCAGAACCAGTCACGGCCACACTTTGGGTCAGAAAATAGATCCGCTAGCAATATGCAGTCTTGAACACTACTATGTCTGTTTATAAATTGCTTTTAACTCATTCCGAATTGTTTCTGAACTATCCGTGCTGAGTTTTGGTCCATGCTGGACGGAGCCTTGGCCGGACATCTCCCTCTCTTCCTCACGGCTCTTGCCCTGCTTCTCTCCCCCTCCCCTCGGAGAGAGCCCGGTGCCTTCGAAACGTGCACAACGTTTAATGTCTTTCCGTTCGTTGTAAAATGTCCCAATTAAAATCAGTAGGAGAGTAAACAGTTGTGTTTCATGTTATTATATTCAATTTCAACGACACAGAACAACTCGAAAAAAAATTGCTTATGAGCGAACGACCAGATTTCGCTCAGCAGTACGTGAATGCTACTTCCGAAACAGAGCGGTTGCTATGGGGATGGCCTCTGTGGAAAATCTTTTAGGTGATGTATTTTGATGAGGGGTAGATCCACTTTGAGTTTTTGCTCATGACCATCTGTTCTTAATCATTTATGTGATACTTAGTATGTCAGAAAGTCCAAAGACAGAGACTTGTTAACTGTTCAGGTATGAAATGAGGATGTTGAAAATGTTTCAAGTTATGAAATTTTCACATAAGCCTGTTAAAAGAGACACTTTAAAATGTTCCAATTTTTATGTTTATTGAATATCAGTCGTGTTCACGGCAGAAAGTATTCTGGATGTTTATCAATGTTTCATACATGCCAGCACCTTAATAATTAAAATAAATATTTTATCATATTGTCAAGTGTTTCTAATGTCTGCCTACTCCACACAGGTAGCCTACAGTAAAATATTGAAATGTTTTTATTTGTTTGGGTTTTGACTTTGCTGTTTTTAAAATGCATGAAGCGAGAGAGAGAACAATATGAGGCAATGAAGGTTTTGGTAATAGTACCGGCAAGAATTTAAATCTACTTTCACCCCTGGATAGTCCACAAACTCTGAAAGACTCTCTGATGTTCAGTTCCAGTTTGTCCCAGGCAGCAATAAACTAGCGTCTTTTCCATCGCAATAATGTCCTTGTCTAATGTCTAGATAGGATCAGAATCCTTATAGAGCTGACAGCCTTGCCACCATAATAAACTAATGAAACAACTTTGTAGATCTGGGTCTTTCTGGGCCATTGTGGTTTGACGTTGAAGTGAGAGTTTTTCTGGCCAAGCCCTGCTAGCCACAATCGTCTTGTCTCTGTCACTCACTAGATAGTAGATCTCCAGTGCTTTATTTTTTTTAGAATTTTTCTTGATATTAAGTTATGTTTGTTCCACACTGAGTACCGAATAATCCACTCTGGAAGCCTTGTCTCTGCGTCTAAGATAACTTTCTTCACCACCCCTGTAAGCCCTACTTCACTCTTCAGCTAACAGCAAGTCACTCTTCTCTCAGGATAGAAAGCTGCACATCACATTGACCTGGGGTTTCCTCTATAACTATACTTCAAAACTCTGTCTTTGAATTTGAAATCAAATCTCCGTCTGAGTGCCATGCTCAAGTTTATTCTCCTCTTTGTCGGTCAAATGCAGCTACTGCTATCTATTGGCACTATTATGTTATGTATGTTAATAACTACAGTTGAGACAAACACACACATAGACCTGTGGTGACTGAAACAGGACGATAATATTTTAGATGTAGTCCAGCACAACAAAGTGTTGAAAATAGCATGATTATATGTTGAATTTATTATACATATATTATATCATTATAATATGTACATTATACTTAATTGACATATGCATTTTATGAAATGCACCAGGAGTTTATCCACCCTTGTTTTTTTCACAGCCTGTATTTGGGGGCTAGCCTTTATTTGTTCAAGTCAATCGCACCCTTGACCATTATCGGAGGCCCAGCTTTTTATTGACTACTGGTTTTTATTTGAGGTAATATGGTATGTCAGTGTGTGTTTGATTCATTTCCCCATTGATTGTTAAATATATCTCTCTTTCTCTGTGATTTTAGGCTTTTGGAGGACTATCTGCAGGCAATAGAGGGTGTAAAGAAGAACCTGTTGCAGAAGTCTTCACCTAATGGCCTCACCTTTGTTGGAGAGATCTCACATGGACAGTTTAGCCCTAAAATGGTCAGTAAAGCTGTGTTTCCACAGCAGTACTTGGGTTAACTCCTCTAATTTGGACTGGTCTTAACTCTTCACATTACTGCCTGACTGACAACATAAACTAACTGCTAACTTTTTTCCGCTGCTCCGCTTGCATTCACTGTCACTCCTTACACTCGCCACTCTCTCTCTTTTGCTCGACCACACATTCTCCACAGACAGCACACATTTGTTGTTGTTTATATATTACAACAAGGAAATGAGCTTCACTTGAGAAAATGAAGACTGGGTCAGTTGCTGTTGACACTCAGCAAATTATTAATGTCTGTGGTGCTTAGTTTAGTGTTTGTCTATTGTTTTTTTCCAACCTACTGCAAAATATGACAACTACAGTAACTTAGAAATGCTAAATCACTAAAAACTGCAATGGACCTTGATGAGCACTTTAAATTTAAAGCAAAGACAAAAGGCAAACATTTCTGAAAACTAGTTTGAAGTTCTTGGCTTTTGTGCTTATATGGATAACAAACTATAATCCATTTAAAGATACATTACTCAAAATCAGTTAGGGATATTGGGATATTTTAGTGTGTCACTTGATTGTTTATTCTGTGATAAATCTGAATTTTTTTGTGTTTTGTGAATATTTTTGGTAGCTTAAAATAATGCAACATATTTAATTTGACTTTCATTGCATATCCATGCACATGCATATAAACACCCAGTTAAAACAACAAAATATTGACAAACCTCCTGAGCTGAGTGTAATTTGGTGAAAGTGATGATTGATAATATAGATTTTGGCATTCATCAAAGATGTTAAGATAACTGAAGCTGCAGAGATGAAACTATATTCAAACCAATTCATCATTAATTCATAAACTAATAACTGAGGTCAGTTTGGGGCACCAGAATGTATTTGTTAACATGGCTGGTTGTTTAATGTCTGGTCTTGTGGGCTTTTTAGGACCATCTAGTGTGTTTCCTGCCGGGCACTCTGGCTCTCGGTGCTCACAATGGCCTGCCTGCTGATCACATGGATCTGGCCAAACAGCTGATGGAGACCTGCTACCAGATGTACGTCCAGATGGAGACTGGCCTCAGTCCAGAGATCGTCCACTTTAACATGCATCAAGGAAGCACCAGAGACATCGATGTAAAGGTAGGTAGAGACAGTGCTATAAAAGGGTGAACAGAGAGTGTCCCTACCTAATTATGCAGTCTTGTCTTTTACCATCTTCAACTCTGATACAGTAGCTACAAAGTACTTTTGTGTCATTCTTGATAAGGGCATTACCTACATTTCTGGGGGGGGGAGTACATGTGACCCAAACATCCCACTGATCACATACTTAATTGTCTGAGGCTGTTATGGAAAATGTTCTATATTAGAAATGCAGGAAACCAGCAAATGTTACAGAAAACCATCCTGTAAATGTTTAGGAAGAGAGTGTGACTTAGGCAGATTTTTTTAACAATCAGATTTGGCTCATTATTTACTGTTTATGTCTCCGTTGTATTCTCTGTGATAGCTTGCTGACCGACACAACCTCCTGCGACCAGAGATGGTGGAGAGTCTCTTCTACCTGTACAGGTTCACCAAGGAGCACAAATACCAGGAGTGGGGCTATGAGATTCTCCAAAACTTTAACAAGTACACTAAGGTCAGTAAAATGGAGGCCGTTATGTATTCCTGTTTGTAATTTTACTATGTGGATTTAAGCTGCCTTTCCCCAACAAGTTTCATAACAAACAGTAAATGTGTTTCACCTGAGGCTTGGAAAAGAGACAGCTTGCCAATCTATAGTAAAGTGCTAGCTTGACTATTGTAGGTATAATAAAACAGTTTGACATTTGACTAAAGGCAGTTTATTCAAAACACTTCAGCTGTGACTGTGCTCATTTACATCGTCAGTGTTAGGAAATATTACATTTTTGCACCCCTATTGTTAATTAGGGTTAGGTTTACTAAATGACCCCTTTTTTTGTTCTAAATTCTAGTGAAAGGATTGTGTGACGTTGGACAAATTCTGTGTGTTTCCTTCAGGTTTCCTCTGGTGGCTACACCTCCATCAATAATGTGCGTGACCCGGACTACCCGAGCCCGCGAGACAAGATGGAGAGCTTCTTCCTGGGAGAGACCCTGAAGTATTTGTACCTGCTCTTCTCAAATGACTCCAACCTCATCAGCCTGGACCAGTATGTCTTCAACACAGAAGCTCATCCCCTGCCTATATGGCCTTCCACTGCGTGACACACACACACACACGCATGCGCACGCGCGCGCACACACACACACACATACACACAAATACACATAGGAATTCATATGGCAGATAGAATTGCATGTATAAACACAACAAACATCTCAGGGTTGGTCTAATACCAAGATAATTCCTTCATCTCGTGTTTCAGTGAGTGAATGTTGTCCAAACAACAATCCTGAACACAGACCACTGATGGAAAAAGCCTACTTTTTACTGTTGGAATCAATTGTTTGCTATGTGCTGATAGCCATGGGAAAATGACAGGAGCTTAGTTCAGTTTGTGGCTGAGCTTTGTTTATTTATTTGACTGGTCATTTGAAAGAGTTAATGCTGGAGAAGCAGAGGAAGGTTTCTGTCCTCATCACCACCCAGCATTAAGGAAAAACCTGATTGTGACTTGAATCAAAGATGTCTTAATAACGCATTATGTGGATGAAGAGGAGTGTCTGGTTGGACTGATACAAGTGTTTGAAAGCTGATACTGATATTTTCAGTTAAAAGCTGCTCATAGCATATATTTGGTTACAGTTCTGCACATTCTATTTCTAACATAAAATACCATTTTTATGTCAAAAACAAAAATCCCTCCAAAACTTTGAAGACTTACTTTTTCACCCCTGCATTGTATTTTTATTACAGTGGAAAGGTTTGTGACACAGTATTTAGCCCATTATGAAACAAAGCCTGTGTCTGCTCTGGACGTCTGACCTTACTGCTGGGAGTGACAGCAGGCTGGTTGCCTTTGTAGCAAAACGTTCCCTGACAGCAGCCAACAGCTGTCTGAGCTGATACCAACTCCTGCCTACTGCACCTACAACCTGACTGCTGTGCTGACACATCTGAACATGGGTGTGACTCTTGCAGGGATATAAGATAAAGCTAATTCCTCATCACACTGTGTAATATATTCATTATGTACTCTAGCTAGAGCTATTCTCAGATGCCCTCCCTTTTGTGACTGTAAACAGGAAATAAAGCTGAGGCTTCCTGACAGGGCATGTTCGTGCCCTCAGTTCATGTATTTGCTGTCTCATGCTGCGTTCATGTCACACAGGAAATGTGACTTCACTACATGAAAACCCCACGTCAGGTCAGGATGAAACACGGCTTGGAGTGTTCACACTGGAACATCATTAATGAATGAAACTGAGCAGTCGTGCAGTGCAGTAAAGGACCAGTACATGTGGAAGCAGTTGTTACCCAACTCTGTAATAACCAAAATGTTTATTACAGAGTTGGGTGATATTTGATATGACTGGATCGTAATTGACTGTGAAGGTATAGAATATGAACAGATAGTAAGGGTTGAAATATGCTTCATGAGAGGTTCTTTGTAAAGTGATACCCAGTATTTTAATGTTGCAGCTGGTGGAGCTGGTGCCCCATTGAACTACTGAAAATAGTGATGGGCAGTTTTTGTAGCCCCACATCATATTTTACAAACAATGTTTTACATGTCAAAGTAACTATAACTCCAACTGAGAGAGAAATGCAACAAATAAGTAGAAAAAGTAGAGGCAAGAAATAACATGGAATAGCATAAAATTAAAATACTGAATTACCCTAAAATTGTACGTTGAGTCATGTACTCAGACTTTCTACTATTGGCCTTTATCTAGCTATGACTGATATCTGTTGGTAGCGCAAATCAAGGAGCAGGACTAATTTATGTCCGTATGAGATTTTTGCTTTAACAAAGGCAGGACCTTGACTTATCAGGTGTTTTAATATGTAGCTGGAAAAGACAAACCTGGATAGCCCTGTTTGGTAGTTCTATCTATAAACTGTCAATTCATTATCCAGAATGTTTATATCATGTTAAATGTAGATATCTCAATTTAATGTGACCTACACTGTGATTTGGTCCATGTTGCCCTCTAAGTTATATATTATTTCTGCTTCACTTTTGCCTATCTTGTTTCATTGCTTTGATTCAAAACATAAAAATGCATAAATAAATCTTTATCTAATGGGAGTCTGGGAGGCGTTAATGAAGGCAAACCCTGAATCTGGAATCAACTTCTCCATTTTACACTCACTGGGCTGAGGTGTTGTTCAACACAGTGTGGTGGTGACTGGTTGGTCATGTTGCCCACAGTGTGAACATTTGACACATGGCTTGGTGATAAACTCTGATCTGTGAGGAATGATGGGTAACTGATAAACTCATACAATCCCACACAACACTAAAGTCTGGCATGTATGGCTGGCTTAGAACTAATTAAAATGCAGTTGCTTCTTCCAACTTTTCCTGTTTAGTCCTGTGTGACACGAATGCAGCATCCGTCTATACTCTGGACCCAGATGACCTTAGTCTGATTTATCAGATTTATTTATTAACTGTGAAGTTTTTGTTTTATGAGAACAGCAACGGGTTCTTTGCATCATTGATTTTTGTTGTGAGCAGCTGCTCGTTTCACACAATGTTCATTTCTTTCTTCCCCTGTAGGGTGTCCAGTACATCGTTTTTTCTTTCAAGCGAGAGACTGGAGTTGTGAGATCATAAATCTAAATTTAACATAATATATTGATTTGTAGTGTATTTTTAAAGGTATACTAACAGTTATCCTGATACAGTGAGCTCTCCTTGTGTTTAGTTTTTGTAGCTTCAGAGTAGCTTGCAGTCATTCCTGTTAATATTACTAGTTTACATCATAGCTCTACTTGTAGTTGTTGATTTTAAAAAATTGTATTGAGACCAAACTCCTGTATATTCACTTTTATTTTTGTCCTTGGTGTTGTCTCACTAGTGCCTTTAATGTTGCTTCAGACAACATTCAAATGACAGCTGTTAACTGTCTGTAAAGGTCCATTTCTATCCATTCAAGCTCTTTTTACATGTGCATACGTTGCTGATTTTCCGCAGCATACGGTCATTGTGATAACTGCAGATATGTCTATTTTTACAGTAGGACAATGATGGATTGATGTATTTGCAGCAGTCCCTCAAAACAATCATTAACCCTTTCATGCATGGTGTCCACTACAGTGGACAGATATTTGAAAGCCATTTTTAACCATTAAAGTTGGAGTACGATGTCCCAATCAAGCCTCGTCCGCAGTACCTTTAAATATTATCTCTGTTTCTCTTTGATATATGGCATCATAAATTCAAAGAACTCTGAGGGAAGACCAGATGAACCACGTCCCTCTGGAATAACTGATGAATCCTCCAGTTGTCAGAAAACCAGACAGGTTAGAACATATTTTTTCAACTTAATAAGGTTTTAGAAATACTTGTATCCAGATTGTACTAGTCCATGGATGTTATGCACCAAAAGGTATGCTCTTATTCTTCTTCTTTCTTTTTTTTTTTTAAGATCAGTTTTTCTTTATTCAAAATGGTAAGGGACAGCTTTTCAGCTTGCCCCCCTCCTAGTGTTTTCCTGTGGTATTACTGTTGGTGGTGCTGTCGCAAACACAGAGTAAGCAACATGGCTACTGCTAGCAGTCTGGCTACTGTCCAAAGCAAAAGCAAGCATAACAATCCCAGTTTGAGCTAGAAACCCTGATCTCAGTGGTGTGAAAAGGCAGAGTAAAACGCGTTTCAAGACCCAGTGGTAAGAGGAAACCCTGTATCAACAGGGGGACAGACTTTGACATAACACCAGAGTGCTCTCCATCGAGTGCTCTTGTTTTAACTAGGTTTCTGTCAGGCTCCTTCACCTTCTTTGCCTCCTCCATCAGCAGGGTTCTTGTTCTTTTGCAGTGTAGAGTTTACAGTTATCAGAATTAGCTTTATTGGCCAAGTATGTGTGGTGGTTTACATTACACATATATAGACATACAGTTAGAAACGAGGACAACAAGTTCTTCCAGTTGGGGATACTGACAGCGGAAAGCAATGCTTCTTCCTGTTTTGGTTGTGCAGTGGCAGCCTCACCTCCTTTGTGTTGTAATTCTTCCTTAGTTTTTGCTGGAGAAATCCAGCCTGATGGCAGACCAAAGAGCATAGTGAAAGCAAGGTTTGTAGGGATCTATATAAGCATAAAAGTTGTCTATTGCCAGTTTAATAAATCTGTTTAAGTTTAAATAGTAACATAATTTTAAATAATCTTCAGATTTTATCTAAATAAAGATTCAGTAGGCAGAATATACCCTTTGGATGATCACATCCACTGGAATGGAAAGATGTGTTTTCAGTCACAAAAAAGATGTGCCAGAAAAATGTTATTAAAATCTGGTTTGAAGTATTTCTAACCTCTCTGTTTAGTTAAAAAAATAAAAGGATTCAAGAGTTATTCTCTTTTTATACCATTGGTGCATAGTGTCCACTGCAGTGGACACTTGTGTTATTCTTTCAAAATCACATTTGTTGAAAAAAAGTTATTGCCATGATTTAAGAGAATAAACAAAACATATTAAAACATATTACTTTGTGCTTTAATAACTGATGCATGAAAGGGTTAAAGGGTTAAAACTTACATAATGCTAATCTCTAGCAGTGTTTAAACTTAAATCCTGCCTATAAGGGCTCTGTGTGATTCCTCCCTGGATGTATTTCAGCATAATGCCTGAGCCAAAGATGTCCTGAAGATCTAATCAACCCTGGTGTTTGAATTTGTTTAGGGTTTGAATGATGAAAAGCCATTTTCTCCAAAGCCACCTCTTTCAGGAAAAACTAACAAAGGAGATATTTTCAGTGCTTTTGATAACAATTCCATCAGTGTGCTGATGCTTATATTTGCATATTATAGCTGCAGCCACCAAGCAGACTGCTTTAAAAGGAGGCTGCACACAGATGCACTCAGCTGTGAAGATACAGAAATAGAGAGAATTAATTTTGTTGTCATGACTTTTGCAGTGACATCACCACAATTGACATTAAAGTGTTCTTCAGCCAGAGTGGAACGATTCAAACCTCATTTAGACCTCATTTAGTGCAAGAAAAATCCAGATGGGATGCAGGTTTTACATCTCATCACATATTTGAACAGTTAAGCTTTGGGTCCATCTTGGAGCAGCTGGAGGCCCCATTAAATATCCATTCACAGGGCCCCTAAGGAATTATGGGTATTGAATTAGATTTTTTTTTTCCAGGGCTTTAGAAGTGAACATGCACTGCCATTTTCTAGAATACTCTGGGTCAGGTGATCTTTGGTTACAGAGTGATGCACTGTCAAGGATCAACATGTTAAAACATACTTTTGGGAATTGCACACAAGTACATTTGCAGATACTGTTGCAGGGACACATGAACTCTGATTGTAGACCCCCATGTCCACGTTCTGTTGTAAAATGATTGTAAATAGAAGATTGCTGTACAAAGTTGAAGAATGATCTCTTTAATTTCTTGAATTTACAGAAATGGTGCATTTGTTTATTTTTTCAAATTTGTCTTTGTCAAACACAAAATGTTTTGTTGATGTCACCTGGTGTAAAATAAATGCTGGATCGGCTTTAATTTTGAAAAGAAAATATAGAAATTAAAGAGATTTCTTTAAACCGAAACAGAACATTTGTGTCCATTACTGACTAAAAACAAAGCAGCTCTACAGAGCTGCGCTTATAGTCTGGTTTAAGTGTTTGTTTTTATGGTGAAAGATGGAACAGAACACAGCGAGATCAGTACTGAGTACCATCCATTTTCTGTAAGAGGTAGTGACAGACAGATGAGGCCAATAGTTAAGCAATAGTAAACAGGACTCTGATTGACTCCATGGATCCTCTAAGTGTGGGAGGTGTTTGTGTCTGGAGCTCTCACTAATGTGTGTTTGTACATGGTGATGATGATGATGACACATTGTCTTGTGTTCACTCTGACTCAATTATACCTTTTAGCCAAATTCACATGATGATCACTGAGGTCAACATTTAATGGCTTCATATCTTTAGGTTTCAAACTGTTAATTAGACTAAAAAGCTTTCTGAATACATCAACATCGACTTTAGAACATTGTTACAGGTGTTTCAGCTGTTTTCTTATGCATGCAGAATAGAGCTGTAACTGAATTATTTTCATTATCTATCAATCTGCCTGTTATGTTCACAATAAATGGATTAATTGGTTAGTCTATAAAATGTCTAAAAACATTGTGAAAAGTCCAATGTGAAGTTAAATTGCTTCTTTTGGCCAGTCCAAAACCCAAACATGCTCCTTAATGACCAACACAAATCCTCACATTTCAGAAGCTGAAGCCAGAAAATATTTGACATTTTTGTTTGAAAAATGACTGAAACAATTAATTTATTATGAAAATAGTTGGCAATACATTTTAACATTGCTAATCTTTGCCAAAAAAGAAAAAAAAAGCAGCGCAAGCAAAATGTCACTTTATTTTGATGCTTCAAGATTTTCCTGGAGCTCTCTCCTCTGTCCACTGAGAGCAGCTCCTCCATTCCTGCTGTGGATTTTATTGTGGGACGTTACTGCACATTGACAAAACTCAGATCAGGCAAATTCACTCAATTTTGGCTCTCCAAGCTGAACACATCTATACCCACTAACTACAGTTAGTGTGCAGAATGGAACTGGGACACCCAGGTGGACTCAATATTTTCTGTACAACTTCTCCGGAATTCTACTACAGTGATCTTAGAATGATTTGTGATTTGACAGGAAATGATAACAGCTGGTCTTTTGCAGTTCCAGTCTTGAACCAAACTGGACCTGTGCTTTAAGGTGTTGATCTGGTCCTCTCCATCTTCACCCACTGTGCAATGAGGTCTGCTTCGGTCTTCCTGGCACTGATTACTGACACTGGATCAGCATCATTAGATCCTCTGCATATAAACACAGTAATGTCAGGTTAGATTTTCACAACAAAGACAACAACAACATGCAAGTCTCTCCAGGGACCAGCAGGCTTCCGTACCTCAGATCCAGATGATGGGCTCCTCCAGAAATATTGACAGCTATGAGTGATGAGCTCAACGACTTGCGCACCTAAAGAGCAGAGAGCTGATTAAGTGAATGCAGCGACCTCACAGTTTACTGAGGTGTACTCAGCTGGTTTAATGTCTTACCCCTCCGTTTGCCCACGGGTCCAGATCTCCATTGGAGAAGATTATGTTGCTGGCTGTGGAGAGGGCTGAACACAAGGGCACAGCTCATTAGAAACAAGAACACAAGTCCAGATACATACAGCTTATGGGAATACTCAGGAACTAAGTGGACTTGAATAAACATAACATAAAATGTTTATGAGGCTGCAGCTGCAGACCTGGGTGAGCAGATGTGGTAGTTAGCAGAAAATCATCACAAGGAGTCACTTGGTGACTTCGATCTCATGTTTCAAATCCCATTACCAGTGGCGGGCAACTGGTGATATGATTGACTTTAGCCTACTAGCTGCATTAGATGTGCACTATTAGATGAATCCCCCCCCCCCCCCCCCCCCGCAGCAGACACTTCTTTAGAAAACAGAGGGCACTCCCCACACGGCAACATGACATCATTGACTTGACGTGTAAATGAGCAATACAAGAACCGGATGAAATGAATGCAAACAAATTTAAGGCAGCCGGTACGGGTCGGCACCGGGGTCGATCCACCGAGATGACGAGATAAGCCCAGAGGTGGCTGCTACAGAGCCGGTTACTGTAGGCGACTGTCCGCTCCCTTTTTTTGTTTTTTTTAGTTTTTTGCGGGCACTCATGCCGCCCCTCCACAAATGCCGCCCTGGGCAGCTGCCCATATCGCCCATAAGAGGAACCGCCCCTGCCCATTACCTTTAATTTCTAGCTTAGACTTTGAGATCTGTCAGGGCAGTGTGGGGGCCCATTAGTATTGAGTACTCACTGTCACCCCAGAATTGGGTTTTGAGCCAGTCTGGTCGTGGAACCACAGCCCAGCGTTTGGAGCAGTACAGCTCACGGTCTTTCTCAGTGAAGGCCAAGGGAGGAAACATGTCCGTTACATTGTTGCTCTCGTAGCACAGATCGATCTCTGTGCATGCCTGCAACCACAACAGAGGCAGGGGAAGTGTCAGCGTGATGGACAGTTTGAGGATTAAGCACCATAGCTGAATGGGCTATATTTCTTTTGTCAGATTGAAATTCTGTTCGTCAAAAAAGGAAAAACAAACAATCGGTGATAGTAAAACTTTGAAAGGATGCACTTTCCCCACTATTGCTCACAAAGTTGCTCAATTTAACCCATTTTTTCTCACCGTGTCAACAAACATGCTCATGCTTCAGCCACGTGGCCTTCATTAGAACAGGGAGTAAAATAGAAGTTGTGTCAATTATATTCAGGGGTTTGCAGGTGATTGGCTTAAACTGATTAACTTCCTAATCTTTTCTTGACTATGTGACAATGACTGAAATAGGTGAAATGCTGTACACGATCTCAATTTAACAGTTCCAGCCGAGGTTACAGGTTCTGTGATACACATTCTGTTATTTAACATGTGACCCTTTAAACCAATTGTGTACCGATTCCTGTATATAGACTACTTGACCTCCATTTCCCTCCATGCTCTGATGAAGGCCATGAGGCTGAAATGTTGGCCAGAATAAATTGGTGAAAATGAGATAAGCCAGCTGTGACGATTTGTGTGTGCTAACCCTAAACCTTTGGGTATTCAGCAGCTGAAACAATCTGTTGTAACATTTTTTTTAATACTGTATACTGACACTTTCATTCTAATGGATATTCTTTTATAATTTGTCATTTTCCAGCTGTATTTCAAGTGAGAACTTTCCATTACGAATGTGTGTCGATTCAGCTGATACATCCAGGAAGAGCATTATGAAGTCAAAATGAAACTATTCCTGTACTGAAGTTACAGGTTTCCTGTTCAGACGGTTATTGTTAAACCGTTAAATATCCTTCCTCCGTTACATATCTTTGTTTGTCACATTTGAGGAAGCACTGCTGACTATGTGTATATATTGGCTGATATATTGATATCAGAATTTTTTATCTCTTCGTACTGGTATCGTTATCGGACCCAAAAATCAAGCATCGGTGGGGCTCTAGTAGAGATAGGAAGGAAAGGAGGCATCTTGTAGAATAGTGATGTGGGGCTTATTACTGTGAGATTACTCTCACACACTTTTAAATGACAAAGTACACCGAGTATAACACAAGCACAGTCGTTTTGCAGCTTTTGTCCAGTTGATCTGTGAAAATACTCATGCTGACGTGCAC
The DNA here is from genome assembly GCF_040436345.1 of Pagrus major. Taxonomy (NCBI): domain Eukaryota; kingdom Metazoa; phylum Chordata; class Actinopteri; order Spariformes; family Sparidae; genus Pagrus; species Pagrus major. The sequence goes on along the minus strand of NC_133219.1, from coordinate 2,648,996 downwards.
ACATACCATGATGATTAACAGATGATTTGCATAAAAATACATAAGATCAATTATAAGATCCTTCCTGAACAGAGCTCATAATCAGCAGATGCATGTATTAGTAGCTCAGCTTTTGAAATCATGCTAAAGAGTCCATCCGAAAGCAGACCGAGATCGATTGCTTTGTCCTGCATCTCAGTGCGACTGCTGTGTTCACACCTGTCCAAGCAAACTGATCATCTGAAAGGGAAGTGCTCCCAATTTTGAAACACGTGCATCCAACAAGTCAGGCATGAATACACCCTTAGAGTTTACTGATACAACCCTGAAAAGATTATATGCTGACATTTTGATCAGATTACATACAAGTACTACAGTGATGTGCAGTGTGTATGTGGGTGCTGGAATACCTGGTAGTCCCAGGCCAGGCTGTCAGAGCCCAGTCCACAGCCGGTGGGATCAGCACACTCCAGATACAGACTGTACAGGTCAAAACAGGTCAGCACCCCAGTGGAGTTGTACACAATCCCTGCAGGATACATCAAGAGAGGTTATTTAGGTTCCTTGGAGATCAGGTAGATCCTGCTCAGCATCAGGTTTACAATATAAATAAAAGCCTCATTTCCATTCACTTTCCGTTGATCTTAGGAGCTCACAGACTTTTACTTTTCCACACAGTCACAAGTCCAGCATGAAGAAGCCAGGAGAACATAGGCAGAGCAGTGAGGTTACTAACACCAACAGAGGAACAGTTTCTACTGACTGTATACTCAAAGAACACAGGCACCTGGAACTGAGTGTATTTAATAAGGAATGTGAAGCTGGCCACTGCCCTCTAGTGTCTGCTGACATGAAATACACCCAAAATTGACTCACTTTTCATTTGCCAGCATCTCAAATATACACAATCCAGTCTGAAACAAAGTGGCAGCTTTCAATAAGATCCAGTGTTTATTGTTTTACCTGCAGTGTTCCTCAGGTTAGTGAGCAGGTTGGGTCCACTCAGCATGGTTTCACAGGCCACCTGAAAAACACTCACATCACACTTCTCTTGTTAACATCTCACTCATGTCACTCTTGTCATATCCACTTATTTATGATTGTGTTATATATATATTAATGGTACAGCTATTCGTGTTTTATTTCTATCTATGTAATATATGATTTTATTTTGTGTACCCTGCAGACTTGTTGTTATTTGTTTGTGTCATTTCTACTGTAACTGTAGAACTGTATGCACCTTCATGTAAAACATCAGTGTGTGCTGCAGCTACTGTACAAGGACCCATTTTCCCAGCCTAGATAATATCAATAACTTTGAAGAGTACCATTTACTAAAACCTGACTGATGCTAAATTATTCATTTTCATCATATGAATCAGAGACTCAGACTCAACGTTGGGAAATGTTGGGAAGGGGGTGTGGCGATGACTAACACTAAAACCTGGCAGTCAGTCACACTAGCAATATTTGACAGTTTCAGAAAGACAACAATATACATTATTCTTTGATTAACTTGTTTAACAAACTATATGTACTTGTTAATGAAACAGTTATTTAATGCCTGTCACTGAATGGCACTAAAACTAAGCTTACTTTGTTTCACCATCATCATATTATTCATCTTATCCATACATTCACTCAAAAATGTATCACATACACTAATGGCCATGTATTGTGTTATAAAATGTATTCCCTCTTTCTTCAGGTGCTTTCAGAACAAATGCACATGCAGCGGGATCAACATAATAACCAACAAGAATCTCAGGTCCTTGTAGCTGCTTTTAGCACATAACTTCACTAAGGATCCTTTATATTTGGTTCCTCTTGTTACTGTGTGTGCTCTCTGAAAAAGCTTTGCAACGGTGACACCATTTCTCAAAAAATATCTCTCTGTACTGGCATTTCTTGTTACTAATGGACCATCATATAAACCTCACCAACATCTGCAATAAGCTCATCAATATTTATATACATCTGGGCAATTTATCCTCTGAGCTCTAATACTTGGTTTGTAAGTCGAACTGCAAATGGCAGCCCTACTAGAGGTCCACAGCTGTTGTTTAAACCGCTGGTTTTATTTGGTCATTACAGCCTGGGAAAGCTGAACATAGAAAGTGTGGGCTCGGTAAGTTTCTTTTCTGCTTTTCAGAATAGTTTCAGCATATGTGATGTTGCATTTTAAACCAGTGATTTTGCAGTTTTAAAAGAAAGGCTGTGTGTACCTTGACAGGGTTGGCAGGCATGTTGCCCATGAAGTGAGTGCTGTAGGGGTAATCCAGCATGGCCATCAGAGTGAAGGCGTTCCTCAGCAGGCCGTTCAGCTGGTGGATGTCCTGAGCAGATGATGGAGGCTTACACAGGGAGAACTCGGACTGGATACGAATATAATCTGGAGAAAGCATCAGAGTTACTACATCTCCATGACAACGTTTTCCTTTCAGACCAGAGAGCAATGCCTCCGAGGTCAGGAGAAGTTCTTGACAAACAATCACTGAACACATGTAGTTTTTTAAGGTTGACTTGAGACAAATCCAAGTGCCATTGCTGCGAAGCAACATAATGTAGTCAAACATGTATTTTCATTGTCACAGATTTACCTTGGTGCTCAGCTAACTCTTTCAGCTGATGGAAAGCTCCTCTTACAGCATCTGTGCATTCAGGGGCTACACTCTCAAAATCCTTTGAAAGAGAAACAAAGATCATTATCCAACCTGCACGTGTGAGGAAATTCCCTAATTATTTTATAAAGTGAACAAATTAAATACACTGTTTCCAAAACAGCTCTAACAGTTTCAGGGACAGACAATTCTCTGAAGATAGAAGAACAGATTCAGGACACTTGTCTTTCTGAATAAAAAAGCAGGCTGAATACAAAAAGAAGAGCATAGATGCACTTACAGCTGTGACATCTCTGAAAAACTGCCTGGAGTCTCCCAGCCCAGCAGTGGACAGTATGGGGGCACTGGCAGCCAGAGCTCCAGCCACGATGTTGGGATACTTGAGCCTCATATAGACTGACAGCATTCCCCCATAACTGCAGGAAGAGATGAGACAGCTGAACAGGAGGTACTCCAAGATGAGCAAATAAGAATAAATAAAGAATTTCTAACTTTTATTTTAGAAGAAATCTTGTGTCATGTCTGTCTTAAGCTGACTTGAGGAATAACTGGGTTACTGCCAATTTGGAAAATTATAATCAAATAACTGAAAGAAAGGAGACGTTTATCACTGAGTCATTCAGGACTTCATAAGATTGAAAGAACAGGGAGAGAAGGGCTCAGATCACCCTCTGAAACCTGACACTGGAGCTCCTGTTAGATCTGGTATCTGATTCCAACCACAGTTAAACCTGGAAGTGTGAAGTATATTCAAAGTGTCAGAATAGCTGCAGTTTCAAGTTTGGCTTGATGGATTTGTTTGCAAAATGGCACAGGAGCGCAACTGGCCTGTTACACATCTTCAGGTGGTAAAGGCAAGTTCATAGAAACCACAGCTGAAATGATTAGTATATTTTGAAAGGCATCTAGTAGAACCTTCTTTCAGACAATAGTTACCTGCACAACAGAGTAGGCTCTATTGACATTGACATTACATTCTAAATGTACATCAGCAAGCTGAGACACTGTCCCTTTTTTGGGAGGGGCAATGAAACAAACATTTATTCAGAACCACGCAATAGAAACACCAATATTCTAAACAACTTTTAATCTAACAGCAAACTATAAAGTCTGTGTCACTACCACTCCACGTGATAGCAACTGACTGTCACTTTGTGCATCATACTGATTGGTTTGACTTATGCCATTTGTATATGATACTGTTAGGTGCTCATATTTGTTGCATAATGGGCTTTATCTGTTTAAAAAGTTCGTCTAAAAAATTCTCGAGTAACAACAATTTAATGTAATTCAACTCAAAATTACCCTAAAGTTTGATCAACACCTCTCTGAAACAGTTTACACAAAAACTCAACATGAAGGTGGGATTTGTTCCAGGTTGAGCTGCAACAATGAATTGATGTCCGCTTGTTAAATGTGAATATGTTCTGCTTTCTTTCCTCCTCTTTGACTGTAAACTGACTGTTTTTGGGTTATGGACAAAACAAGACATTTGAGGACGATGGGTTTTGAGAAACACTGATCAACATTTTTCAGAACTTTCTGACATTTTATAAACCAAACAACTATTTGATTATTTGTTAAAAATAATCAAGAGATTATATAGAAAAGGTAAAATCATGGCTAGCTGCAGTCCTAATGGCAGGACTGTTGTTCAGTGACTGGACTGCATTGGTTCCTCACATAAATACTGGACACTGACTGTATATTAAGTATCCAGAGATTATGCCTCACTTCCTGTTTGTGCATCTTCTCTATAAAATTCATTTGTGCACGATGGCCAAAATATATCAAATGGAAGAAACCAGCAGGTTTAATGATTTCAGTCAAAGAATCAGAGGGTGGAGTGTTGCTGCTCACTACAACCATTTATTTTGGTTTATGTGTGAAACTTAGTGAGGTTTGAAACCTGCTCACTAAAATCAACTCTAGTCTGTTTTGATCACATATGAAGAGGTTACTTCTTCAAGGGGACAAAAAAAGAAAGCCACATATTTAAGCTCAATGTCAACAGCCAGTATTGGACTGATTATTCATATAAGAAATGAAAACTTGTGAGATGCTTGACAACAAGTCACACAAGTGACAAACTGTAAGAGCAGTGTCGGGCGAACGGATCCTACCTGCCTCCAAACACGATAACAGGGCAGTGTGTGGCTGCCAGCTGTTGTTTCAGCTCAGTGATCATGACAGCGTAGTCAGCGAGGGCCTGCTCCACTGTCAACAGGCTGATCTCAGGGATGTTGAAGGATTCTTTGCCAAACGGCAGAGATTTGCCATAGTACCTCTGGAAGAGGGAGAGGGAGACAAAGGTGTTCAAGGTTAAGTACATTTTTCAAAACAAAAAAGCAGGCAGAGTCAAAGCTGCAGTGTAGCCCTGCTCCAGTGAAGGACATTGTGCATCTGTACTGAAGTGAAGTGATCCAAATTCTTCCAAAATCATCTGTATTATGTGACTCTCTGACTTTCTGCCACATAAGCTGGTAGGTATCTGAATGTAGGAAGATTTTGTTGCCCAGTCCGGGCATTTATGAAGTGCTTTAGGAGATTTAAAAAAATATATGTGTAGTGTATCATGATATAGTTTAAAAATACTGCAATTTTATTTTAAGGCCATATGACTCAGCCACATATTTAAGATACAGTGGAAACCGCTCATAGAAAAGCTAGGGACAGAATCATTCCAAATGCTGTTTAAATAATTAGCTTATAGTAATTAAGTTGTCTGATTACAGTGTTCATTTTGGGTCTTTTCATACATGACAACATACAGGAAAATGTTTTTAAACTACGATAATTACATTTTTCTTTACTCCCATGATACTTTGCCTGGTAGTAAATCAGTCAGTAGGTCAGTCAGTTTCTACTATACTTTGTATTCATGTAGAAGATGGTAATCAATATGAAAAATATAGAAAAAGAAGAAAAAGGGTAATAATGATCGTCTATTAGTGATTCATTTGACGCGGACGGATGTGATCACTATAAGCGGTTTTCACTCATTTTAAAATCAGAAGGCCCCATCCTGTTGAAGATCCTCTTTTTCCCTCTAAATTACATTTAATAATGAAACTGCCTGCACTGTATTCTCTCCTTTATTGTTTCATAGTCCTGCAGTGTTTGTTTTTTTATTTTGGTCTTGCAAGGTGTCCTTGGTGCTCTGAAAGGCCTGCAGTTACACCAGCTGATTAGAGTTTGTAAAGGTGGCTGGTTTTCTTGTTCAAGTGTCTGGTAGTGGAAACCACACTACCTTGTAAAAAAAACAATGCAATAATTCTTCTTGGAGGGTTGTGGGGAGTGAAAATCAGCTGATAGTATGAGTCAAACTTCATCCATCCATTTCCTATTTTCCTTTGTCACATGACCTGTAAACTCTACTCATAGATGATGACAGTACTGTGTCGTGATGTGCACCAGTGTTTTCTTACATGTTCAGCAAATACGACCAATGCTTCCTGCTGAGCAGCTAACTCTGTGATGAATCCAGAGTTGAGTGCAAACTCCCAGATGTCTCCCTCATTGCCAGTGTAGAAGAAAATAGGACCGTGGCCTTTGTGCCAGTACTCATCTTAAAGAAGAGGGAAAACAGAGCACAATGAGTCATTTGCTCATATCTTCGTTAGGTCTAAAATGGGACACAGGGCTCACCTGTGATCAGGTAACGCTGACTGAATGTCCAGTTCCCCATGCTGTTAAAGTTGAAGTGGTCCATTGTCTGACTGAAATACTTCTCTGTGAACTGGGGTCCTCTCTTGATTCCATCATGTTTTCGCCACTTTAAAAATAAATGTACAGCGCATATTATACTAATGTATTCAGTAATTAATAATAGGCTTCACACACCAGGCGTTTAAAAGGAGAATATAACAGGAACGACACTACAAGTTCAGGGACCTGTCATAAGTAACGTCACACCAACCAAACTCCATTCAAGAAACTGGAGATGTATTAGAGCCTTACAAGCATGCGGACAATGAGAACATGTAGTGCTATCCTCAGACCTGGGGTTAAAACCCAGTCTTCTGCCCTCTGCTCGGCTTACAGCTGACTCAGCAGTTAGCAGTGTTCACATTACTTTGGCGACACATATTTCATCCAGCACTACACATATTTAACTAAAAGTATGGCTTCGTTAGTGATTTATATATTACCAATTATTATTAACATTATCAATAATATTTTAAGTCCATTTTAGTGTCAGCAGTGGACACTGACCGACGAGAAGTAGAGCTTTGAATGGACTTTTCTCCAAAGCGGAACTGAGATCTCACAAAAACAGTCACAAACATCACAAAGTGACTCGTTACCTGAGAATAAGTGAGGCCCCGCAGCGCCTGGACCGGACACAGGCTCACTGTCACCGTCAGAAACACTAAGATGCTCCTCATGTTTCACTCAGAGCGCTCGAAATACTACCTCACTTCACTTTAAAATCTTCACCGCGCCTGCGCACATCGCGCGTGTCACATGACTTGTGTTATGATCTATGCTGCGTTCAGTGCGTCTCGTAAATTCTGACATTCTATTTTTATGCCTCCAATCACCTGAAACAATAGAACAGAGGAGAGAAATGAGACAAGCAAAGAGTGTTTTGATTTGATGTTTTGTCTTGGGGAGTACTATGTGAAAATTACCCACATTGCAATTTAGCCACTGAGAGACATCACTAGAGGCAATTTACATTTATCACATGCAGCTTCCTCTGGAGCCACAAAAGGTTTTCCATTATGTTTTTCACATATGCAGTCGTACTCCCCAACACCTGTTAAAGTATTTTAATGTGTTAAATTGGTGTTTACCCTTTCATTAAGAGATATTGGCACTTGTACTTGAGCCCTTTCATTTCATGCTATGTAAACTGATATTTCATTACATTTCAGAGGCCTTTTTAGAACATAATTCATCCTGAAGTTCATGTGCTAAAAGTGCTCCATATAGATCATTTGTATACATAGACATAGTAAATATGTATGTATATATGTGGTGGTGGGGCTTTATTCTGAATCTCACTGTTGGGACAAGTCTAGCCAGGGAAAGCAGTGGAGAATGTTTACCTATTGCAGATGAGTACATCTATCATGTTAGTGAAAGCTGCTCCAGGCCTGACTCCTCCTCTATTCAATACCCAATCAGGGCCAGATTAGAGATTATATATGTCACCTGTGGGCCTATGCTAACTCTTTTCGCTCCTATGCTTTGTCTGTGTTATGGCAGGTCAAGTTTGGTATCACGTGTACGTAGTTAAAATGATCACTTACCATGCACTAGTCAGCCTTTTTACATAGCATATAGCTGACCACACTATGTTGTAGCTGTGATCTGATGTGTTGGCTCAGTTATTGTGTTTTAGAACCCCATTATTGTCCTGTCCACCTTTTTGAGTGATCCATTGTGTTTATGTCCCATACCATAGATGGTATCATTTTATTATGCAGCATGGTGAGTCATGTTAAAGCCTTTTTAGCTGTATTAAAGCAATATTGTTCCCCTTAATGGTCTTTGTAACTTCCAGTTGGCTATTCAAATTCTTTCCTGCCCACCAGCTTCAGTCACTCCCGATTTTATTATTTTGATGAATTCATTCAACATTTGGCTTATTGTGAAAACACATCTGATAAACCTAATAATCATAATACAAAAAGCAAGACTGCAATGAATTAGAAGCTGCTGGGAGACAGGTGTCAGTGTCCACAGTCAAGTTTGTTTTACATCAACATGAGCTGAGAGGCTGCTGTGTTAGAAAGAAGTTCTTGATCCAGACGCAGCAACTTAAAGCTCGACTGAAGTTTGCAGCTGATCACATGGACAAAGAACATGGAACTGGGGAACCGGGGAACTTGGAGCATTATACAATCACTAGAGTGTGTTGAATGGTGCCTCTATGACAAGTTTAATAAAGAGCTTGTCATGAGTCAGTGTCTTGTTCTTGTGTTTCCTGTATTATTTTGTCATGTGTCACTTCTTGCTTTTCAGTTCCTCCTGTGTGTTTTTCCCTCCCAGTGTTTTTCCACTCGTTCCCTCACCTGTTCCTCTTCCCTCCTCACTCCACCTGTTCCTGATCCCCTCATTAGTGTGTCTGTGTATAAAGTCTTTGTTCTCCCTCATGTATTTGTCAGTTCGTTCCGTGTTGTTCCCTGTTACCCCATCTTGGTCTGCCTTCCCCCGTGTTGCCACCTGGCATTCTGCCCCAGTGTTTCCTCGTGCCTCCTGTTTGGTATGTTTCTGATATTGGTTTCTTGTTTGATTTGAACTTTGCTTTTCTGTTGCACTTTGTTTAAGCTTTTTAGTTGCTACTTTGTTTTTTGTCCTTGTATATGGATTCCTTGGTTTTTGTATATTCAGCGATTGTGTAATAAAGCTTGCTTTCTTGTTCCCCCAATCCTGCCTCCCATGTGTGTCTGTATTTGGGTCCTCACCTCGTCTAACATAGTTTAAAAGAATGAACTGACCATAATTATGGACCCAGCAGACATTTGCACACTTGTGGGCATTCAAGACACATGGTTTGCTTGTCTGGGTGGCAGGATAAAACTGGTGGATGCGCTTCAGGCCTTCTTAGATTTTGAGAAGGAACTGTTTGATAGGCTCTCATTGAGGAAGGTTCAGGGTACCGCGGGAATTGTGTCAGAGGCAAAGAGACTGAAGGGGCTTATGGATGAGTTGCAGGGCACTGCTTCCCATTTAGCTGCCCCCGAAGGTCTCTCCGAAGGATCGCCTTCGAAGGCCTCAAAGGCCGGGTCCTTCGAAGGATGCAGCCCCTGAATTGGGACACAGCCTTGGTCTGCCTTCCCCCGTGTTGCCACCTAGCATTCTGCCCCAGTGTTTCCTCGTGCCTCCCGTTTGGCATGTTTCTGATTTTGGTTTCTTGTTTGATTTGAACTTTACTTTTCTGTTGCACTTTTTTTAAGCTTTTAGTTTCTAATTTGTTGTTTGTCCTAGTATCTGGATTCCTTGTTTTTTTTTGTATATTCAGCGATTGTGTAATAAAGCTTGCTTTTTTTTTTTTTTTTTGTTCCCCTGATCCTGCCTCCCATGTGTGTCTGCATTTGGGTCCTCACCTCGTCTAACATAGTGTAACACTGCTGATGTATGATGGCATGTTGCCCTTCAAGGCTTTAAAAAGAAACAGAAACCAATGGCTGTCACGTCTTACTGTTTAAGGTGCCCATCCAACTTTTTCATATAGAATACAATGATGAGTGGAATAACAGTCACCAGTAATGAATCTGTACTCGAGTAAAGAATTTGAACTGGTAATCTGTTACTTCTGTAGAGGTTTATAGGGGGTTAGGCCACCAGGTGGCTGTACTACTTACCAGCAAAGCACAACCTGTACAGCAGGTTGACCAAATAGTTTTCCAACATTTGCGTCAATCTCTCAGGGAATAATGCATGGATCTTGATGAGAAAAATCATGTATTTGGGTGGTTCTGAGTACAATTTTCATGTAGATCCAAATAAAAGTCCAGATCTAGTGGATTTAAATATGCACGTTTTATTTGATATTGGATTAGGCCCAATTGACTTAAAGGGGGACTGTTTGGCCTAGCTGAGGTATGCGCTCTAAGTGCCATAAACATTATGGCTATTTCCTGTATATGCCTGAGTAAATGTATCTCTTATTGTCTAAATCCTGTGACTTCTGGAAAGTTCTGGAGTCATTTTCCTCTTGACTTCCTTCTCTGAAACATCCGTGTAAAGTGAGGTCAAAGGTCACTCTGAGAAGATGTCATTTAAATCATCACAGTAATTGTATTATGAGTTAAACTTCGGAGCAACTAGAGCTCACTACAGTATGTTGACATGATTTGATGACTCAGAGTTAGATCATAGAGTTTCTTAAGGACAGTTTCTGGGTCAAGTGTTGGCATATTTTTAGTTCCACCTGTCTGTACAGTCATGTAGTTGGGGTTCGACCACACAGGTCAACGGTGTGCCAGAATTTAAGACATTTACAAAATGTAATCAATTGTCTACATTATTCTGTGATTTAACTTTGACTTGACACTTGCAGTAAATCCTCAAACAATGCATCTCCTGTAAGAAATGTACTAGTTTGAACACAATACAAAATCTATCCTCATGGGGTTATCGGGTCCAACAGGTTTGACTGAATGCTGTGTGACTGGAAGTTGTAATTGTCATGCGTATGTGCCACACTGCCAGGTGAATTCTTGAGTGTATCTGTGTGGCTCATTTTCCAGGAATGTGGATGGAGGACTTCCTTGTAGCAGCAGGGTGGAGACTCCTGAGGAGGCAGGTTTAACTCACTCTCTCTTCCCTGTTGGCACAGTGTGGAAGGCAGCAGGCACAGCTGGACACTGACTGAACTCTCAGCAGCCTCTCATTCAGGAGCACAAGGTGAGCATTGTGAATGAGTGGACAGGATTTATCAGGTTTCTCTGCTAAACTGTCATTAAACTATTAACCTGTATGAACTGACCTGACTGACATGTGCACAGGGTAAGGTACAAGGAAGTATTCCAGTTAAATTGTGCAGAACGTTACTGATTAACATCTGTGCAGTTTCTCTGTAGGTTTCTCTTTCCTTTTACAGTTATTGTATTGTTAAGAAATAATAAATACAATTTAACAATTTGGTCATTAACTTTAGATTAAGGCTTGGTGTAAGAATTTGTATGAATTAGTTGTTGATCCAGTCTACCCCCATGTCCCTCGCCCCTCCCTCTCACCGTTTTTCTTTTTCCTCCTTTGTCAAACTGTTTTATTTAAACTAACACTTAATCTATTGCCCTTTGCAGCAAAATATTGAGGTCAACTTTATTTTTCAGTCCATTTATTTTCTGCTCTTTTGGAAAGTTACAAATTACATTTACTGTACTTGACTACAATTTTGAGCTACATTTGTGAGTATTTTCTTTTGGTGTTACACATCTCAGAAGGAAATACTCCACATTCACTAGATGGCAGTCATTAAAAGTTACTTTGCAAATGAAATGTTACATCCAAAACATCTCCTTATTATGAAATATGACAGATTCCAACTACAACAGTACAGAGACTTGATATGACTCCATCAGCTGTAATGTTAAAATATGGTAATACACCAGTTATGCTAATCCAGTTTGATGTTTAGTTTTTTTACATTCTGGTACTTTTACTTTAGTAGCGCATGCTGAATACCTCCTCCAACATGTGATTTCTGAGCAATTTTATCAGCTACACACAAACTAATAGACATTTATTGCTACATACAGCCATCAGTCAAAAACATAGCCTCGCCTTTCCAGGATTTCGATAGTCCAGTTTTCTATTTCAGATATAAATGTATATGAAACATCTATTTTTCATTTTTCTTAAAGTGTCTGTCAGCCTGATTCGGTACCTTTTTTTTACTAAAATGTTCAGACAAATTCATCAATCCATACATGTAACAACTGGGTCCATATTTATCAACTGTCTACGAATTACACCAAAGACAATGGAAAGAATCTTAACGTATGTCATTTTTACAAATGCAAAAAAGATTATAGTTGCAAAAACATGTTATTTACATGTGAGTTTTATTTATAGAACATCGTTCAGATCTCATTATCTGATCAAACGTGTCAAATGCAGACAATAAAGATGCATGGATGCATTATTAACCCCTTTATTGTGTAAAAAGATTCTGTCAAATGTTCATATCAAATGCAAGAAATAGGCAAAAAATTATGATACTTTTTCTTAAGCTAAGTTATTTTCCACAATGACAATACTTTGTTCTCCAAAACATATTGTCAGAAGGTGTGTGCTCATTGGTCTAGGATCTACTCTGAAACAACGTCAGACCTTTGGAGCTCTCTTCAGTTCAAGAGCATTTTTAAGTTAAGAAATTTGATGAATAGCTTTTGTTCATGTTTTTGAGTAGAGTGAATGATTTTTAATTTTATCTTTTCTAGTCCAAAAAACAAGTTTGTTAGCAGTTCGATAAACACATTTAGAGCACCTCCTTTAAAAAAAGCAGAAGCAAAGAACAACCTCCTATGTTTATTTATGTCTGTTATCCTTTGCTCTCCTCCTGTCGCCACTGTCCAGAATGCTTTACACTGAGTTACTGCAGTTGTGGAATGAGGCAGTGCAGGCGGTGGACGCCAAGGACTGGCAAGGAGCTCTGGCCATACTGGAGCAGATCAGTGAACCCACCTCTCGCACTCTGTTCAATGCTGCCTCAGCTCACCTGGCTCTGGGACAGCTGGAGCTGGCCCTGAGGGTCAGTGTGGTGGGGGGATGAAGGATGGATGGATGGATGGATGTAGTGAACTGTCCATTAAGATTTATAGCTTCAGACTTGACGCATTACTGTAAGAGCAGTTGTTTTTCAGAGAGTAACTGGTCAAACAGTCCATAGTAGTGGTCATGCTGACGAATCAAAAAGTATAAAAGAGAAATCAAGTGTCAGCAAAAAGTAAACCAAACCCCAAGCAGCTCCTTTTTAAACAAGACAGTAAATCTATGAGCTATGATCCACTGTACACCAGTCTGAATATCACCATGGTTAAAAACGTACACGATTACATATTGTAATACGTCCATCTGTTTGTGTCCATCCTACCTTGTCTCTCCCCCACTGTTATTTCCAGGCTTTAGATCTCACCCTTGCCAAGGATGAACGTCTTGCTGTTGGTTTCTTCCAGAGAGGAGCAGTGATGATGCAGATTGACAGGTAGGGAGCGACACCCTGTGCCCCTGTATAGTCTGTGCTTTAGTAACTTTTGAAACAGTCACAGATAATGAGGCACAATTATGGAAAACAGTGCACTATCATCCTGTAATTACCACTATTGCTCTAAATGTCACATACAATGCTATTGTTGCTTCCTTAAAGCTAGGGTCGGGAAGTTTTTCTAGAATCATTTTTTGTTATATTTGTAGAAAATCATCCTGACGGCAATGAATAAATCAAATGCTCTGTCTAAGGCTACCTGTCTGTCTACCTACATACCAGCCTGCCTGCACTCATTGCACATGATCAGTCTTACCGCAAGTGATGTATTGTTAAAGCTATCAGCGAGCTAGTGGCACTAGAATGGCAGAGAAAGTGGAGCCAAATACTAACAAGCTAGCTTGATGGTGGTGAGAACTAACAATAACCATCAATATGCTGAGCCCCAAGTACACAGCTTCTGACCCTGTTGTTGAGTAGCTTGCTAACTCTGTAGCACAAAGCACACAGCCCTGAACGCAGTAACACTGCTGTACACTCCTGTAGCGGCTATAATCAGCAAGTCTAAGTCTAGTCTAAAAAGCTAAAAGAGCTTGTATGTGTCATTAACGTAGACGTAGCAAACAAGCTGTTAAAACATCTCCCAGCTGGCCAACGAGAGCTGCAGGGCAGTCTGTAGTCAGGCAGTGTGTGTTCATATGCTTTGGAGGAGTGGGTGTGAAGGGGGGAGGTGGGGTTTTTCTATTGGATACTTTCAAAATTTGGCTTGCTTTTGCTGGTTTCTAGGGTCTTACCGACCCCAGCTGCAAAGGAGCTTTTTTTTTTTTTTTTTTTTTTTTGTTGATTCGGCAGGCCGGGCAGCGGTCTTTCTTTGCCAGCACTAAGTTTTATAAAGCTAACCAAAAAACACACCTTGCATTTAGGATAAATATAATGGGCAGGAGTGAATATATCTGGGCAGACTGTCCATGTAACGCCTATGTGTGGGAAATAATGGGTAATGTATCTATTTGTGACTATGTAAGATTAATAACTGCAATATGATGATGGTAAAATAAAGTAAACATTGTTTTACTGCCGTACAACCGGACTACAGAGCAGCTTCTCTCCTCAGGCTTTAAGACTCAATTCACCTTCAGCACTCCACCATAAAAAATAGTTTTAATTTTCAGAATCCAACCCGGTGACGGACAGTAAGAATAACTATGATAATTATATAGAAGTTGCCATCTTCTCGCTGAAGGTCTTGTTTGATTATGATTTGAATTTATTTATGATTTTAAATCCACAGGCTCGGTAGATGTGAGGTTTTATTCTCAGGTTGACTTTATTAGTTGGACTTGGAAGTTAGACCATGGATGTATTAAGAAATGGTTTCACATTTTGGGAAATGCACTAAGGCTTATTTTAAATCCTGGTAACACTTTGATGAGAAGATCGATACCACTCATTAGTACTGTGAATGTAAATGTGTTATGTGTGGACTATTTCTAAACTGGCCACAGCCACTTCCTGCATACCTTTCATCACTGTTAGGTTGCCAGGCAACCAGTAGAGACTCAAGGAAGTTACTGCGCCTGACGAAGAAAGTCAGACACATAACCTGTAAAACAACATTTGTTTTTCATTTAGTACTGTACATCTCTGTCTGTCTGTCCAGGTTGGAAGAGGCTCTGTCAGACTGTATCTGGGCACAGAAGCACATGAGAGGAAACGTGGTCATTGATTACAAACAGCTGGGACTGCGATTCAAACTGTACAGCTGGCAGGTCAGACATTCAGCCTCACACACTACACCACACACCTGCACTCACACAGGGTAATACCACCCTTCAGCACGCTTCTTCTCACACATTAAAAGGAGATCTATTCCCATGAGCTCAGAAACTACTGAGGAATGAAAACAGAGCAAAATGTGCGGTGTCATCTCCTGCATTGTGTAGTTCCAATGTCACACACACCCAGGAGGAACAAAGCTTCATTGATGAAGGCTGAGGAGGTTGCACAACACTGCATATTTCTCAAAGTACAGATAAGACATTCTCAGTGTGCCAGTGCAACAGCTACACTACGGCTGAGTGCAGCTAACATGCTTACAGCCTTACAGTGTTTAAATGGGTGATATGACCACCAGCCTGAAAAATCACATCACAACATCAGACACAATCAGCGTCACACCTTTTGATACGATGAAAATGATGCAGTTTTGTTATGTAAATTACATGACAACCACAGTGGTTGTCAGGGGAACCCAATTCAATAGGACTCCACACACGCATGATGATGATGATGATGATGATGACAAAAGAGCTCAAAGGTATTGAATTGGTGTTCAATTGAGATTGGTGGTAAAGGACATCACTCTGCATACATTTCCCACAGCGACAGCTTCAAGTTCCCTTGAAATGGATACTTGAATCCACCTAAAAAATATCTACTTCCTGGAAACAGTGCATCTTCAGTGATGACCTCATCCTGCGTGTGAGAGCCCATACAGGTTGTGGCAAAAACGCACGTCCTCAATTTTAGCAGAAATTTTTGCTCCATTTCATATTTGAAGAGGCAAAAACGATACAGCAGAGGGATTAGAGGAAAATAAGACAAGAACTGGATTCCCTGGTGACTTTTAGCATCTGTCAGAAAAGAGCTGGGACAGACATTTACTTGGTGTCTACATTGCTTTGTTAGTTTGCACATTGACTGTTTGGGGAGATTTATTAGACAATGATACTACAATTTCATTGGTCACTTGGTCAAAATGTGCAAATTCACTGCAAACACAATTTGAATACATCTAAAACTTAATATTATTTTGTAAAATACTAGATATCTGTGTTCAGGAATCATCACTTGTATGATCAGTGGATGCTTTTTGAGGCACATTTTTCTCTGACTGACAGACAAGCTGCCCCTTCGTCTTCAGCTTGTAGTGGTTGGAATGTCTCCATCAGTGAGGGAAGCAGCTCAACAGAACAGTATTTAGGAATTATACAACAATTGAAACTGAACTGGAGCACTTACCCAAACATCACACAATAAAAAATGGATCAATAATGCACCCCACTACATCTCTCTGACAATGTTATTCTTCAAGGTGGGAGAACTTGAGAAAGTGGCACAGGTCTCTGGTTATTTAAATCACACACGTCTCATCACCCTGATGAATACTTGAATAAGAATGCTGCTTTTCAGCCTCAGTAGCAGGAAGCTGTTTGCTGATAGCTCCATCTTCCAGTGTCTTAAAACTACACTGCATGGAATTTTTTTAATCCAAAAAGGAAGTAACTTTGTAAAAGATTTTGGTTGAGTAATCATTAAATGATTGGTGTTGGCCTGCATACAGGCAGTTTATGGTCCTCAATGATTCAGTGAAATCTCTTTTAAGCAGGTTTTTACGCAGCAGTAAAGAAAACATCAATATTTATAGGATGTAATGTCTAACATTGATGTGTCCCCTAGGTGTTACATAATGCAGCAGCTGTGTACTGTCGGATGGGCCAGTGGGAGCGGGCCAGGGAGGTCCTGCAGTCAGCTTCCCAGGAGAGAGGAGGAGGTCGAGGGGGAAACATAGAGGTGGCTTTGGACAGCATCCTGGTGAGTGTCACAACTTTGAGAACAGACTGGGAGGGACACAACATAAACCTTGGTGACAAATTTCCAAAGTCAATTGCGATTGCACTGTTTATGTTGTGTCTGTTTGTTGTCGCCATACTTGAAGTCTAAAGGATAGGACGATGAGGATGGTCCTCCAAAGTAAGAACAGTTTTTCTGTCCTTACTTGTTTAGAGATACAATGAAATGGAAATGTCTGGTAAACAATGAATCATTGGCTGTGCTCCATTTGACTCTACTGGTGTGTTGTCTCACCTCCTGCTGCATATAGCACCAGATACATGGGCCAGAAGAGGCCATTGAACAGGAAAGGGGGGTTTGTCACTGTGTAGTTCCTAGAGCGCCTCCTCTTTTGCCTTCTTCATATAGATGTGAGCAACCCATCCAGGTACTTTGCCCTTGCCTCATGCCTCACTCTCTTTTGGGTGAAAACAGCCCTGCTAATTTGAGTGACAGTGAATGAAAATTCTGGGGTCTCTACCAAGCTGTTAGGAGCCCGAATCTGATGGCCAGACAGGCAAACAATCATATTATGTTGTAGTCAATGTAATCTGATGTTCAGCGTTATTATAGAGAAAGAAATGAAAGAAATTGTGGATGAGTGACCTTTCAGTCCCAGTCTCCATCAAAGTGGATAGACCTGACACACAACTAGGGGTGGCTAAAAAAAGTTTCTTATCTCCCACAATTCACAATCTATTCACAAATGTCAAAAATTGATTTTTCTGATTGTTAATTAGTAGCTCGATGCTGACAGCTCATTGGTTAATGGCAGGTGGTATGAACCCTGGCTCCTCCTGCCCAAAGTGTCCTTAAGCAAAACATTGAACCCCTGGCTGCTCCTGATGAGCATGCCAGCACACTTGCTGGTTTGTATGAATGTGTAAGTGAGTGAAGCACTTTGTCTGTTAAGGTAGAAAAGCACTAAGTGCAATCCATTGGAATCCAAGATGTGGCTGATAACTCTGGAAGAAATCCAGTAAGTAGGCCTGCAGTTAAGGTTTTTATTCAATGCTGTGTATGAACCTTCAAGTTCAATATAAAAAAATATTTTGAAACTTAAGGGCACTGGAAATCTGGTTCTGACTCAGCATCTCTGAGTAACAAGGTGTCACAGTAATGCAGCACTTTCTGCCAAAGTTAGGGTTAGAGGTAGCTTTTGTTAGCAGCCTTGAGAGATTTCTCTTTGTGCTTTGTCTGTTTTCTTCCTACTGGTTTGAGGTGGGCAAAGCTCAATTAGTAGCTCCATACACTTGGAACATTTACAACGTACACTTAAACTTGTTACAGTTATACCTATAGGTCAGTTTAAGACTTTGTTTTCAAACTACTCAGCATTTGAATGTAACTGTTTTTAACTACGTGCTGTCCTGTATGGTTGTCTGCCATTTATCTTTCATGCACGTCAGTTTTATTGCTATTCTGTCATATTGCTTCTTATCTGTTATCATTTTATGTACCCATTCTGTTTAATTGCTCTGTGATTTGTTGTTTTTATCACATTTCTGCACCTATTCTGTTTTTATTTGTGCTCTTGACATCATTGAAAATGAGGGCTTGCCCTCAATGATTTTTTGAGATTCAAATAAAGGTTGAATGAATGATTTTTAAAGCACTTCCACCAACCAGGAATTAGAACTATTGGAATCAAAATCTAATGAAATCTTCAGGGTCAGATGAGCAGAGTATATAAGCGTTAAATTCAAATGATAACTAAGGATGTTTTTTTTTTTTTTTTTGGACTGTAGCTTATTCAGTCATGATTAATGTTTTAGGAATATTTGAAAAAACACTTCAAAAAACATTTGAGTTATTCAGTGACGACAAGCGGCCTGAAACTGTCACTAGTCTCTATTATTTACCATTGCTGCATTAACGGATGATTTAGGGGCCCATTTCATCAAATTCCCAACATGCTCATCAAATAAAAGAGAAATGTACCACACTTCAACCTACAAAGCAACATTACAGGACCAAACAACAGTAATGTGGTAACTGGTAGTGTCTTTGGCAACTTACATGAGGAAAGAAATACTGCATCCATACATGGAAAAATGTCTGCCATCCTGTCTGTCCTACCAACTCTGCGTCACATTTCTGCCTGAAAAACAGCGTCTGTCCAGAGCCAGGCAGCTCCTGCAGATGAATGCCGGTGATTATGTGACGCAATTCAGAGCAAAAAACTTTAACTCACCATGTCTCTGCCTCCTTCCACTATTGTGGTGTTGTACTTGCTGTCTCTGGAATCTTGTATTGAAAAAAAATTCACCGACTGTGAGCCCTTCCGACCGAGACTTCAATGAACTTTCTCCCAAGTGTCAGACAGGGTCGGCTGTTTACTGATGGGGATTATATAATTATGTAATTTAGAGCAAGCTTTATGGTGCTGCTTGGTTCAGTGTGAACAAAGGCGGCGTAAAGGCAGGCCTTCGCTGTGGCGATAATGTCTCTGTGTGCTAGAACAGATTCAGGTCAGCACAGGCTCCACAAGCACAGTACTGAAAGTTACTTTTATTGCTCCTTGTGAATTTTCTTTTATCATATTTTGGCCACATATTCTGGCTTAAAATTGTGATTTTATTCATCTAAAACAGCCATTTGGAGAAGTCAGTGCATATGTAATTGTGATTTGCAATGAAAAGGAACACTTTACTCTGACTTTCATAACAGAGGGGGGAAGTCCCAGCTCCTCTCCTGGTGCCTGAGGGTTTGGTTTTTCGTCCCAGGAAACAGGATGTGGAGCAGCTGCCGCAAAGAGACTTCCTGGGCAAGGCAAAGGTAGAGTATCCCTGTGGTGAATGTTGTGTCATGGCTGAATGACTAGTAACTATTTGTAAGACTAGTGGGGCGAGACAGGCAGGGATGGCAGCTGGACAACTGAACGGGGCCATGACATTTAAAGCTTGGAAGGGCCAGTCGATGTGGGTTAGTCTGAGCAGATAGGATGTAAATATAAGATCGGGTAAAACAGCTGAGTAACTGATTTTTACTTGGGTGAGCATAGAGTATAAGGGTAGTTAAGGGTACGTTAGTTTAGGGTTGGAGAGTGCTGTCATCTGTCAGAGGACTCGGTAGATTTATGACAGCACAGCCTAACTACGGGTCAAAACCTCATTTAATGAGTACTGGGCTTCCATAGCAATGCTCACCAAACTTTTGACACATTTCACTGTGTATAGATAGCTAGCTTTACTATGCCATGATATAAAATTGTGTGTATCATGTGTACATTTTTGAAAATGCTGTTTTGTAATATAATAATTTTTATCAAGATTAAATTTGATTAAAACTCTTTTGAAATTGAATCCAAATGATTTGATTCCATCCAGAACAATATGTGCCATTCAAACTCCTCATTCAACAATCTGCAACCTGACATAAGACACAATAATAAGACCGAATTCAGTAATGTATGATGTTCTCTTCTAGGTGATTTCCTCCATTATTCCTAATGATGATTTTGGAGGCTTTGAACCTCTGAGGCTGCAGGTGAGAATGACCAGTGTCAGTATGAATAACTATGTGGTTGTCACTCACTTCCTTTGCTAACTGTCACTGTCTTCTCCACAGAAACCTGGTTTCTACGAGCCCAAGATGGATGGAGCGGAGTGAGTATTATCACCAGTCATATAGAAATATTAGTAACCTGAGCTGATGAGACACTAATCCTCCTAGTGAATAACACATTATAGTAAAACAATGATTGTAGATGTATGACAGATTTTGTGTTTTCACTATCTGTTAGGGATTCTCGATACATGCGCATGCGGACTCCTTACATGGCCCGGGGCCTGGGACAGCTGACTGTGCCAGGAGGGGCCATGGTGTTTTTATTCGGTGAGGAGGACAGGGATGGGATGGCAACTGTCATATATGATGGAGAGGTGAGGAGAGAGAACCTGAGCCAATGATACAGTGTAAATGTTAAGTGGGTGTCCTGAGAAAAGTCCTTGTTTTTTCTCCTTGAGCTTTAAAACACCTTAGATACAATTACATTTTGGATTAGAAGAGTAAAGCTGTATTGAAGTTACTTTGTGGCCCTATGGGGGCAGAACAAGCTGGAAACACAACATTTACATGTTATGCCCTTATAAAGTGAACATGACGTATGGTGTATGCTGTATACACCCAGCAGACATGGAGCAATGTTATCATTTATGTGGCATAAACAGAAACAGATAGCAGCTTTGTGTTACACTCCTACTACCTGCTCAACAGTAAATGGCAAACAGTCAGTCAGAGGCTAGCTGGTTAACGCAGTGGAGCATGTAGCAGCTACAGAGCCAGAGATCTCTCTAGAGTCAGTGGAGACCAAAACAGAGCTAAAAAAGAGAGAATATTGGACTTTCGTCAAGTGGACACAAGCATACTCCGAATGAATGATCATGTTGCGCTGTGTGCTTTCAAATGAGTTCACCACAGGAACGTAAAAGGTGTCAGTGTTTTGTTCACAACGACTTTCTGCGGCCCCAATGCAGCCAAGGAAGTCAGTTATTGCAGTTTAATCAAATGGAATAATAATTAAATCTGCAAGCAGAGATGATCGGGCCCTCGACCCACGTATGTCGGGCTGCGGTTCCGTCGGAGGGCGCGTGCCTAGACGTCTGCTTGCCCATTGCCTGTCAAAAGGTTCCTACCGAAATGGGATATGTGTCACCCAAAACACAAAAGTAACATCTTCAGTGACTTCCTGTGTCCAGTGGGTGGTGCTATGGATATGACACATTATTGATGCATAGACGTATTCAGGGAGAACCCCTCTACATGTGTGACCAATTTGGTGTAGATGGGAAATCTCAACTTTGAATAAAAATGGCTGACTTCCTGTTGGACTGAGGGTATGGGTCCGGGGGGGGGGTTTTGTGCGTCTGGTCATGATACATATGCGTACCGAATTCCGTTCATGTATGTGCATGTAGGAGGAGGGGCTTCAAGTTTGAAATTTTCCAGGGGGTGCTATAGAGCCCCCAGGCCACACCCACACCCAATCAAGTTGAATTATAACATTTTTCACCAGATGTAACGTGTATTCCAAGTTTGGTGAGTTTTGGGGTATGTTCAGGCCTCCAAAAAGCTGCTTAATGTGCAGAATAATAAGAATCCTTACAGATTCAATTGGTCCTTGCGTTGACAAGTGCTCGGGCCCTAATTAATTCTTGAAAAGTGTCCATGTGTAATTTATATGCAGTTATTCCTCCTCAGGTTTTTGAGGATTTGGTGTCTACAGCCTGGTGCCCCTGGTGGCACTTGACATAAGTCTGTAAGTCTGTCTGATTTTGAGGTCTTTATCTTTCAGAGAGGACTTCTGCCAGTGTCCCTGCTCGAACCTGCTGATGTCAAGATTTCCAAAGGCAAAAAGGAGAATGTAATGTTTGTACATGTAACAGTCACTCAAACACTCAGTTTAACTGGCCAAATATGTGTACACATACGAGGAATTTGACTTTGTTTTTAAGTTGTTGTTGTTAATGTTACTAGTGATGGAATGCAACCAGTACATTTACTCAAGTGCTGTATTAAGTACAATTTTGAGGTACTTTATACTTCTACCCCACTGCATTTTGAAGACAAATATTGTACTTTTTACTCCATAACATTTATTTGATAACTTTAGTTAGTTACTTTTTAGATCACATGCTGCATCAGAGCCAGATACATGCATGTTTGAATTAACGTATTTGATCAAAAACCAGATTTGAAAAAAAAAACAGTATACAGTATATGCATACGTGTATGTATTGTACGTACATATGTATAATTGACTTTGATACTTCTGTACATTTAATATTGGATACTTTAAGACTTTTACTCAAGTACTATTTGTAGGAGTCACTTTTACCAAAGTAATATTTTAACACCATATCTTTACTTTTACTTAAGTATGAGTTTTGGTTACTTTATACATCTCTGACTGTTCCAATAGAAATAGACATACAGCTGAACAAGGTAAACAAGACTGAGCAAAGGCAGGTATATTATGTACAGAACTAGTGTATACTGTCCATGCAAGTAGGTGAAACAACGGGTATGAATATATAAATGTGTAAAATAAGAAAATAACATGCACAGAGAACAGACTGGATTATTGTAGTGTAAAACTGGATTGGCAGCTCCGGCAGGTTGGACTTTCTGAGCTAGAAGAGGAAGTACATCCTCTGCTGGGCCTTTTTGATGATGAGGTTGATGTTGGATGCCCCCATTATAGTCCTGGGAAACTATGATGCTGTTGCAACAGCAGACAGTGTTGTTGATGACAGGGGGCAGTGTTGCAGGGCTCGTCCACAGCGTGTTTGTCTTAACACACTGGAGAGCCTTCCAATAATAGCTACACATTGTCATAAACAACTGAATAGGTTGATTGCCAATGATTCCCAAAACAACGTATATCACTGGCATATCGCCAAAACAACATGACCATTGCGGCGTAGCAACAACAGTTGTACCCTTTTGGCTTCACAAGGGACAAGAACAGTGTTCTCTGGGATTAAAGTCCCCTGCTTATACATTTTGCCCATCCACCTCCCTATGCAGACTTTGTCGCTCATTTTACTACTTCACCTGACTTCCACTAGAGGTCACTAGAGGTCGCCACCTAACAGGATGCATAAATATGGGTCGTAATAAGCTGCTTTCACAGTTGACCTATATAGTCACTTTAGTCAGTGTATTTCTGAGAGGAAACACTGACCGTTAGAGCTTTAATGGTGGCACTTGAGATTGCTCAAAATTATACTCATACTGAGCAGAGCTTGAGCTCTGCTTCACTCCAGAGACCAGGCAGCAAAACTGTGTCAGGGAAAATACAAGAAAATATTCTAACAAATTGTGCTATACAGCAGTTCAGCCATAGAATTTAGAAGATTACTCAGTGGGGAGTTTCACTGACCTTTCTGTCTTGTCTTCATTCACAGAGAGTTCCCAGAGGGATCCCTCTTCCACCAGGACTCAAGCCACCCACTCGCCCACAGGCCCAGCCCAGCTCTGTAGCTCCTCCTCGTGGTAAGAGTCAATCACACTCCTCCTGGTCCTCCTACTCTACTTTCTCTCAGATCCTCCTGTTTCACATTCTTTCCTCTGATCTGCTCCAGTAAGCTCCTCTCTATTTTAACAGATCATTTCAGGGCCAGAGCAGTATTCTTTGTGTCTACTGTCTGGCACTGTGGCTGTACCAGAATGTTGCCTATGATTTGGGTGCTGCTGGAATTTCAGTTATTGTTGTTGAATTTGCTTTGAAAAGAAAAGCTGTTGAAGTAAAGGGCTGATACTGCCTTTAGTTTTGCAAAGGGCACAAAGACAGACACATCAGATTGTAGGTCTGTAAGTGTGTCCACCCAACATTTTGTTTCACAGAAAGGCGTATACATTACGTGTGGTAAAGCTTTATTTGACGAGGCCCTTATCTGTCAGTGATTTCTTCGTAAGTACTCAGGGAAGAGCTTTGTAATTTAGTACTAACTAAAGCAAGCAAGCAAATCAAAGTTCTTAGACAGCTGATGAAGTCTCAATGTTATGCTCACTGTAGAGTAACTGACCAGGTGTGAATGACTCATTGATTTGAGACACAGCCTGGAAGTGAGTGCACCAAAAATGTTACCTAAAATAATTCCTCATCAGCAGATTGTTGGCTTTAACAAAAAACTGACCCTGATGACGGCCACAAGCCATAACCTGTTGGTGTAATAATGAAGTGTTGCTGGAGTTTTGACCTCTTTAGACTTTCTTTCCTTCTCTGTGCACCTTGGAAGTATACTGTAGGGGAAGTCGTGCCTGAAACTCCTCTGCTTAAAAAGAAATAGAGATAGTTCATCTTACCTGTACGTTTGTTTACAAGCTGTCTGATTACAATATCATTACTAGTAGAAATAATGTCCCAAACTGAATATAAGACTCAAGATGTAATAGTATGATTGGTTCTAATTATTTTCAGTCGGTCTTAAAACAGTCAGGTGCCCATATGAACACTGAAACATGTTGTAGGCTACCTGCTGTGATGTCCTGTTCATAATTTGATTTCAATGTAAGTGTTTTGTACCAAAAAAGCAAAGCCAAAGTACATACCATTTTAGTTTGACTAAAGTTGATAAGAGGCTCCAGCTGTCTGTGGTAGACAAATCAAGTGGTTATCTTCTGAAGAAACTCTGTCCAGGTACCCAGAAGGGGGGATGTTCTAGTCTTTCAATGGTTGGTATGAATAGGGGAAATGATTACAGCAAACAATAGCAGTTCCAATGTATATATGTTCTTGTGAGTATTGTTTGAAGACGGACTTGAAAAAATGTGAACCTTTCCTTTAAGTACTGCTCCTGTTAAAGCTGCTGAGGGTGTAAAGAAAACAGCAACTTCTTTAGAATCACTAGCCCCTTTTAGTTAGAAAATGCGCCACATTTGCAGCCAGGTAAAGGCTGCAATCTGCCGCCTTGCCTATGTGAAACGGAGGTGTAATATTCCTCCTTTGCAAAAAAGCCGCCGCTGGGGTAGGTGTAAACATGTGACATGACATGAAGCACGAAGTTGGGCGTGAACAGTGATGTAAAACAACTGCTTTTTCTCCCGGCAAAAGCCACGTCGGCTAAGCTCCTCGGAGAACTTTTCGTACAAAATACCATCTTTCACAGTCCCCGTGATCTGGTTGTTAATGATTCTCTCGGCTGTGATGGTTAGCATCTCCTGGATCTCAGCGGCTTTTCAGTTGCTCATCTTGACGTCCGCGGATGAAGTGATAAACTGACTGCTGTGATCAGCTGTTTCCTGCTTTTAAAACTCCCGGCTGTGGGTCGCACAACATTGCACTACATCGACACCTCCGCCCATGTCACGCAATTGCTGGCACATCGACGCCTTGGATTTACATAGCAATGGAGGTGGCAAAAAGTGTACCCTCCGAGGCGTCATATTGGCGGACCAAAACAGACCCCCAATATGCCGCGCTCTGTCTAAATTTGCGGACCTAGCCGCAAAAAGGACAGCCAAATTGGCGGGTTGCTGTCCAGTATGAAAACGGCTATTGTTGTGTTTGTCTTCTGTTTTCACAGTGGATCAGACTCAGAGAACATCTACAAGTCTAACCTTCCATTAGAATTGTACTGTATGTGCTCACACTGTACCTGTGCTGTTTTCCCTGCAGTATGTATTACCTCAGACACTCCACCTCCATCCTACACTACTGCCACCCACGCACTGCTGCCAGCCTCAGAGCCTCCGAGGTACACAGCCAACACAGCCAGCGACCAGGTAGTATCTCCCTCTCGCCACATGGATCTTTTGTAAGCTGAAAGGTTTACATTACAATTACATCAAAGATCTTTTTCACACATTCAGCTCATGATACACACCCACCCTGATCTAAATATAGAAGGATTGTGTGGACTTGAAGAAACTGCTTTGTAAGGTTGAACTTAGCAGAGGAAATGCTGATGTGTCCCGATTAAGTCACTTTGACACTCAGGGGAGGCAGAGGTAGTCAGCGTTTGGATATAAATATTCTTTTGTGTCTCTGCATGCCACTGTGACCTGAAACGATTCATTCTTATGTGAAATAACTAATGGACTTCCTGTTCCACATTTGCCATGAAATAAAAGCTTGTCTCTGTCGAGGTTATACAGGGAGCCTTATCCTCAAATTGATGAGGATGACACGATAATATCTTCCTGTCAGTCATTGATTTGTTCATTTCTAATGGGGTGGTGACCCAATGGGAGCCCCCGACTGCACCCACACAACTAACCAACACACTCGTGCACACCACCCAAAGGAGTTGTAGGATGTCTAAACCATGACCATTTCTAATTTGACAATTTCATTATAGGAATACCACAGGCAGCAGTTTGTCTCCAAAATCCTCTCACAACTATATTTGTCACTTTGATCATAAAGGTGACACTACTTTTTAGAGCAGGGAAGCCCAAAGTGGGGCTCATGGGCCAAAGCTGGCCTGCCATAAGGTTTGATTCGTTGGGAGGTGAAAACACTCTTCAAAGATGTTTGATGCCTAATGATTAATTATTTTTTACAGTGTGAGCATGGCGTGCAGCGTGACAAGTCAGTCAAGTCAGGGTCACACCTGAGAGGCAAGTGGAAAAAAAGCAACCAGCATAAAAGTTATAAACACGAGAGAGAAGAATTTAGGCAATGGATCAGCAGAATGTTTTTCTCACTTGCCTCTCAGGGATTCTGTATACACATTAGGTGCCTCTTTAGGACCAGGTTCCACCAGTAAGTTTTAGTTTAGTTTTCCCTTCCAAGGGAAAACGTTTGGGTCACCCTGCTACAGTAAAGGTATATGTTCACAATATAGTTTAGAGCTGACCATATAGTGTATATAAATTAGAGAATATTACAGATCCAATACAAACTGACAGAAGGGCTTGAGAGAAAATGGAGCAATTACAAATCTGTGTGATACTTCAGCACCACAGATTAATCAATACAGAGCACAGTTAGGCTGCTGGTCTTTCAGAGCCATAGTAGAGGCCATCGATTCTAACTTGTTTTAAGGTCGCAAGCTGGGCTTGAACTTGGGACATTGCAGTTGCATGGTGTGCATCCTGTTATTTATATTTGCATTCTACAAGAGAAGAAAACTATGGTAGTTATAAGTTTTTTATTAATCTGGAAATGTAGCCAGAACAAAAAACATTAAAGTGGTTACCTTGCCCTTTACATTATGCTGCTGTATATTGGGGTTGGGTAAGGCCCAAAAACATTTGGGCAGGCCCTGTCCCAGTAAAATCTGTGAAGTAACTTCTACCACTAAAAATCTGACTACTGTTGCTTCTAGCACTGAAATTCCTCTTGGTACTAGCATTACAAGTACTTATCAATCGTAGGGGCAGGAGTAATGATAGCACTAGTAAACTAAAATAAGAACTATCTGAAAAGTGTTTGTACTGACTGGACAAGATCTGTATTTTAAATAAAAGCTGTATTCCTGTTCTTTCTTCCCAGAATGCTGGTGAATCTCAGGGAGCAGAGACGGGCTCTGTGGTAGTGAAGGTCCACTACATATACACTGTGGCTCTGTCTGTCCCTCTGGACACACCGTACGATAAACTGAAGGAACAAATTGCACAGAAATTGGGCCAGCCAGTGTCTCAGCTGCGCCTCAGGTAACCACAGGCCTGCCAACCCACTTCTGTCTCCTTGAATTTCAACAAGTGATGCTTCATTTCTAAAAATATGCTTTTCTTTGTCCACTCCACCCTGTGGGTCCAGTGTCTGTTGAGAGACAAAGGACACTGAGACTGCAGATATGCACACAGATATGAGTGCACTCCATGACAGCAGTGATAAACAATAGCACAAGCATCGTCGTGGGAAAAAACACAAAAGCATTACATGACATCTAAAGCTTGATAACAAGACCAGTTCACTTTTCTGGCTGCCAGAATAAGAATCGGAGCTGACAACCAATAACGAGCTTCAAAGCCTTGCTCTGGTGATTGTAATCATCTGTGCTCTCAAGATAAATTATTTTTTTCTATCCTGTGCCAACCCATGTTCGCCCCCATGATGCTTTCAGTTCCCCATCTATTCCCCTGCTACTACTCCCCCTCACCACACCCCTCCATGTCTTCCTTTCATCAGGCATAAGCAGCATGGCTCCAGGGTGCTGATGCCTCTGGCTGGGGAGGACGAGCCAGGCTACACCGTGCAAGAGGTGGCTGAGGCTGGTAGAGCCACCCTGTGGTGCCAGGTGAGGATTTTATTTCACACCTGCACATGCCTCATTGATTCAAACTTGACGTAATGCCTGGGGAGGTTGCATTTGTCCTCACACCAGATTTTCCCCCTTCAACAAAAAGGTTTGATATAGAAATCCTTTCCATAGTGTTGTCAGACACTTTAATAACAACCACAGTGGCAAAAACCAGTTCACCTTTAGTAGATGGAACTTTGATGGTCAGTTGCCCCAAAAGATTGCATTACAGCTTGAGTTGTGGCTGCAGGCTGAGACGATCTGGCGGAGTCATTTAAAAAATTGTTGGACCTATTCGTCATTTTCAAAACAAAATATGCAAACATAGGCCCAGGTTTACAGTCAGTCACCCCCCTATAAGGTTCCAACGATGAACTTTAGCTGCTAAAGGAGCAGGTACGTAAGAACATGTATCCCAATCAGAACGGGTCTTATTTGAAGTTAAGGCAACACTGCAATGATCACTGGCTCTCCATAAGCCCACATATGGCCCACCCATTACAAACTGAGAAATGCCCATGCATGGCAGGATCAGATTAAAAGGAACATATGTTGAATATGAGATTCAGCTGCCTCCCTCCTCTTGGACGTTTGGTTGGTTGTATCCAGTGATGCTCCTCATGCCTCTCCAAACCTCCTTAGTATTATTCTGCTGCAGTTTGGCCTCCATATTTACGTTATATGCTGAAAGAAACTTGCCCTCATTGTGCTATCATGCTTCAGGCTGAGGACCCCCTGGCCAACCGTACCATCCTTTACCAGATGGTGGCACTGTATGACTACACTGCCCAGGGCCCAGAGGACCTGGAGTTCAGTGAAGGAGACACCATCGACATCCTGGGTGAAGGTGAGGCCTTGGGTTAACTTCATACTGAATGACTTGTCAGTGGTGGCCACTTTCATTTAAGATGTTTTCACACGGCTTCGTCCTCTGTTCAGATGGGAGTCTCACTGCCTCGTAATGTTTCTCTCTTTCACCCTCTGACAGTTAATGACGAGTGGCTGGAGGGACACTGTGCAGGAAGTATCGGCATCTTTCCCAGCTGCTTTTCCTACAGGGAGAACATGGACATCACCCAGAGCCTCGAGTTATAAAGGCAGGCGTGTTCCTGTGCAGTCATCTCTAATAAGCCTACGAACCTGTGAATGGCTGCTGTTTACAGCCTCAGAGCAACCGAACAGCACCCATATAGGGACAAACGGTGCACTCACTAATGACTGTCATGCTTTCAAATGTTTCTTTCTTTCTTTCTTTCTTCTAATATGGTATCATTGTAGTGCTGTTGTCGTGGCTCAGAGTATGTTTATATTAAACCTGCTGTACTTTTTCTGTCCTGTGGTATAACTCTGATAATCCTGTTGAATGCACCAGGGTTTCAATGATGCTGGTCTGGCAACCTTAAACTGTATTAAGGTTGTTCGGTACCAGAGGGTCTAATATTGTATCCTGATACATTTTCTTAATGAAGATGTTGAAACTTTTAAATCAATATGTACATAATGATTAAATTAAAAAAATATTGTGAATTTACCAGCGATGTATCAATTGTAGTAAATTATTAGGAAACATGTTATTTACAGTAGTAAATACAGTCATTTACACACTGAATATAAAAGTGTTTATCTGATGGTTTTACAACATGGAATGAAAATTTAAAGGTCTGTGCTATTTATACACATTGGTTAAATCTAACATTACAGATCGTATAAATAGGTTATTAGTATGACACAGATCACTGAGGTCTGTCATGATGCAATACTGATGCACTGTGAGCATGGCTGTGACCAGAATTTTAGGAATACTGAGGTTGAGTTCAAATTCCCAAAGGTACCCCTTACCTAACTCAGAACATGTAGAACTGACACCAAAAAGCTTTTTTTGTTCTTCGTTATAATTTAGATTTTTCATATTTAATGATTCAGTGAACTGTTACATATTCTGGACACTTCGTTTAATTAAGCTGTAAATGCGGTCATGAATATTCTGGTGGACGAGTGCTGAATCCTTTAATGGCCTAAACGTAGTCAAATGTTATTCTGAGTCTAAAAATAGTGGAATCAGCACGTAAAATACCCATCATGTGTTGCTTTTAAAGATATATGTAAGATTGCTGCATTGAAATGTCAAAAAACAACTCGACCTTTGTTCTACATGTTGTTCAGTTGTGTTCTTACATTATCCCAAATGTTTACAACAATGTTCAAACCAGAAAAAAGTTTACTCAAGTTAACAGTGCATTTCATTTGGTCGTATGTTGCTGTAACTTCCAGGAGAGGGTCAGAGAGTGAGGAAGGAAGTCAGCAAACGACACTCAAAGTAACTTAGGGTTAGTAACAAAACATTTGTGCCTGAGTCACATCAGATGGATTTTCACCAGCAATGAGGGTAATTTGATGTTGTGTTCACCATCAGTGAAGCACATTTTTCACAAGTGTTTGTTCACCTCATACAGCCAGATGACTGTACTGTACAGCCTTAAGCTAGCAAGCCACAGCACACTGAGGGTGTCTGTGTGTTTGTATTTAGGTCAAGCTCTTAAACTTTCTTCTTTTCCCCTCTCCTCCCTGTAATGTTACGTTCATGAAGTAACGTACATTTCCCCTCCAGCTCCAGTCAGCAGTCTCCAGTCTTCTTTTGTTCTGTTTTGATCAAGACCCCTAGTGGCAGAAATGGCATTGTGCTTTTAAATGTGCAATGTAAAACAACCCTGAGGTTGCCAAATTCCCATTAAAATGATGTGAAGTCATGACCTGAGTGTACCTACAACCCTGATTGAAAGAGTTAGGGAAAAATCACCACAAAGTTTTCAAGAGTAAAGTATAGTTTAAGAGTTTTTAATTGTCAGGTAATTTATAAAATGATTAGCTGTGTACAGCTAAGGTGTGAAAAAGCATTTCAAATAGATTGAAAAAGATAAGGATTATTGGGAGACACAACTGATACAGTATAGGAACATTTTCTGGACTTAAGACTTTTATGAAGCGCTACAGGGAATATTGTTAATCTTCCTGTCACACGCTCTCTGCAAAAACTATCCTGGAGAGGAGGGCTACAGTGAGGGAGGCCAATAAGATGCCCACAGCAGCTTTGAATTAACTGTAACTTCTGAGACTGAGCTGGGATAAACTGTGCATACTGGAACAGTGGGCCATAATCTTCACTTCTTCAATAATTCATAAGAGAGTCAAAAACAGAGGTATTCAAAGAAACTCACCATGTCTTTGCTAGAGTTTGCCACCAGGCGTGAGGCAGAGTGAGATGTCTGAGTGGAGGAAGGCTTTATGGTCTCAACAGAATAAATCTGAGCTTTTTAGACTTTTGAGGCAAACAGGTCTGAAGGTGGTCATGTGGCAGGTATACTGGTGCATGTAGGTTAGGTCAGATGTTAGTTACCTATATTCTCTCTCGTGAACTGTTTTGTTATTGTACACATCTATGCTGGATGCATGTATATTTTATCTTGTTGCTGTAAAGGAGGAAAAATGAGTTTGCAGCCATTTTTTCATTTAGGGGATATCTGTGTCCAGACATTAAATGTCTCTTCAGAATCCTGTGTGGGGGGGCCCTGATGCTAGGTCCATGATTTTTCAAACTTTTATGGCATCAATCTTTGGTCACTATGGACACAGCTTCCTCATGAGTATGCAAGTTGGTGGCAGCATCATACTGCAGCGCCTACCAGACTTCAGAAGATAAAGTGTAAAGTGAATGAAGCCGAGCACAGGGGAATTTAGCAGATAAAACTTGTTCTGTGCTTCCTTCATATTAAAGTGCATGGGAAATTAATACAGTTGAATCAAGCAGCTGTTTTGAAACCAAAGCACTGATGATGGCTTTGTGTCTGCCACTAAAATAAAACCTCAAAACAAATCATCTTCAGGCAGTGCCAATTCACAGTTATGGAAAAATTAAAAAAAATCTAAAATCACTTGCCACTAAATCCTGAGAAAAGATAAAGTGGAGCAGTGACTGACTTCATTTATTCAGAGTTATAAATTAGACAAAGACCAAGGTCAGCAGATATTCTCTAATGTGTCTGTATGTAAACACATCACTTTCACACTTTAATATCTGGCACATTATAATCACTTTTAAAATAAGAACAGCTACTGAATCAATGTGGCACTTCCTCAGACTAAAGTATATTTAGTATTATACCTTGCCAATACAGCATGAATTCAGACACCTTTAATATTCTACTTACCCTAACCCTACCCTGGGTGGTAGACTAAAGATAGCAGTCCAAGTCTCTGTATATTAAGCCGAGACCTTGACTCCCTCAGAACTGTGGGAAGTTCACTGGCTTGGCCATTAATTGCCAGCAAGGGAAATGTCAGGTGCTTTTAACTGTTGTCACAAATGGTAGATGTAAAAAGCAGCAAGGTGGGGGCACCTGAGCCACTGACAGCTTCATTCAAATGGCTTATGAAACAGTGGCCTCTAATTACTGCTCTACTCTCCCAATGCACAGAATCAACACCCACCTTCCCTGCCTCAGAGCCTACCAGTGAGGACTATGCTAGCTATACATACAGAGTGAGAGTAGTCAGTCTTCAAATGACTGCTCTGAACAGAGAGGCAACATACCTGAGTGCTTTCTCTTTGGTTTGCTCTGGGAACATACAGCAGTGTGGGGTTGCAATGCCATTATAATCTACCACCTCAGTAAAACGTTGGTTCAAAAGGAAAAACCTAAAGTAATGTTAAACCAAATGTTGTCACTGAGCTTTGTCATGGCATCGCTCTAAAAGCCTATGTTTTGGTGTTTTAAGTCCAGCCTGTCTGCTTCTGTGTCTAAAGTGCGTCTTACCTGCCAACATTTAGCAGCTGTTTGAACACACTGTTTCAACTGATTTCACCATTTACACCACAATTATTAAAGAATATAACAAAGTCACCAGATTCCCTTACAAAAAAGCTAAATTTTGAGACTTTGCGTGAGGAGAAACTGTATGAACTTTGTAAAATGCTGAATACGACACATTCTTAACTATTTGGGCATACTTGTTCATTCAGCAAACATTAAACATGAATATATTCCTTTCTTTGTGTAATAAATGTATCTGTTTCTTCCAGTGATGTAGGTGAATATTTGTATATAGAGCAGGGAAGTGAGATCTGATCTAAAGTGTTCACTCATGACGCGTGTCAAGACGCGTTTAAGATGGTGTGAATTGACAGGCTTGAAACTGTCCACTTATGGATCACTGAGGACCAGGGTTCGAGTTACATGGGAGCCAATGGGAGCTGAGCTCCCATAAGGTGGGTTCTGAGCACCCATATACGAGCTGTTGAAATAGCAAAGCAAAAATAACAGGAAGTGCTTCCAAAGAAAGTTGCCGACCTCAGCTCCAGTATGTTGAAGGAGACAGCCTGTTCGTTCAGGGCAGCCTATACTGTTGCTAAAAAAAAGGTTGCCTTATACAAAACTGAATCCTGTTATGAAACTTAATGAGATGAGTGGGGCGACAGTCGGCCCTGCTCATCGATCTGAACATTCATATGCTCAGATTGTAGAGGACATTGCACAAGAAATATGAAAGAAATGTATTTCTAATGTCAAATCACTTGATTCCCGTATTAGCATAACACTAGATGAAAGCCCATTTCATGGACACCCATACAGTACGTGATTATTTATGTCAGGTGTGATGTCACAGGGAATGGAGATGTGGACAATGTGTTTTTTGACATTGTTGAACTGCACCATGGCACAGGTTCAGAGTTGCTGTGTGATGCACTGAAAAATAGTCTGCAGGCTGCGTGAATGGATGAACATTTTCTCTGAAGAAAAACTAATCAGCATAGCCACAGACAGGGCTGCTGCTCTCACCGGGAGACAGGCTGGAACAGGATCTCGCTCAACTTCAGGCAGTTTAGTTTAGTTTAGTTTAGAATTAGCAGTGAATGTCTTATAAAAGGCGGTTGCAGGCCGTTGTCAGTTAGAGTTTTCCCTCTCAACACTCTATTCTCAGTCGTCGAAAAACACAAGGGAGTTTGAGAAAACTGCTGCGGAACTGAACATACAGATGAATAGTTTACAATAAGATGGGTGTCCAGCAGTTTCAACACTGTCAAAGCTGTGCTGAAGGATTTCCCAGCACAACACTTTAAATCCACAAGTGAAGATGGCTCACATCCTGGTGTAGAGAAGGCTGAGTACAGCAGTTTACGTAAGCATCTGACATCTACAGTATTCCTTGGTGATTTAGCAACAATAAAAGACGTGTTACATGAACTGCAAAGTCTCTCCCAGAAATTGCAGAAACATGACATGTCCCTGGTTGATGCAAGCCGCCACATCCACCAAACGATTGAGGTGCTCTCTGCCATGAACGAGTAAGGGGGAAAACAGAATTGAAAGTCAATGAAGGCATAACCAGCGGCAGCTTAAAAGGGGTTGAACTCACTGAAACTCTTCTGGCCGAAAAAAACGGACAGAACTTGTTCTGTTCGGAGAGCGTTAGTTGGGGAAGTTTTCTAAACTTCTTGGAGTCGGCAAGTGAAGCTGTCAGTGAGTTCAGAGAATGGAAATTACAAGGCAAGAAACATCAAGATAAAACCCTGTAAAGACTTATAGTGGCCAGCAGTGCCTTTCTTCCGACTTCTGCAGAGTGCGAGAGAGGCTTTTCTGCATGTAGTGACACTGACTGTAAGACCAGGAACTGGCTGTGAGCCAGGAGCCATAATGCATAGTTGTTATGAACCTAAACGGACCTCCTATCGACAGATTTGACCCTCTCCCATTCGTCCTGTCTTGGATAAAGAAAGGACACCAGACCTCAACATCATGGGTTCCAGGACCGCAGTCTGCTGAAAACAGACCACTTTGGCCTTTTACTTTTATTTGGGCTCTTGTGTTCACTGTTGTTGCAGTTTCCTTGATACAATTGTTTAAAGTAGTTGGTTTCTGTGTGTGTGTGTGTGTGTGTGTGTGTGTGTGTGTGTGTGTGTGTGTGTTAAAGTGTTGTACTTCGACACTTTGACCATGTAATAAGCAGTTAAGTCTCTTTTTTTGACTCGCTCACTCTCTTTGAAAGCACATCCATTAAGTTATTAATAATCTATCAATCTCCACCCCTAATGTTACTTAGGTTAGAGACCCCCACAAAGCTCAGATTATAACTTGACAAGGATCAGGAAGGATGGTAAAACCAAACGTGACAGTCTCTCTCTCTTTCTCTATGAGAATGCACCTGTTAGCCCATAAATCTATCTCCGCCCCAACGTTATTTTTGGTAAGGTTAGTTAATTTAGAGACCCCCACAAAGCTCACATTATCACTCGAACCCTGCCAGCAAGAACTTATTTCTAAACTCATGACTGAATATTTAACTTCTGACATCTGACAATCTAGATGAGGCAACAAATATAACTGATCACCATGCAAGATTTTAAAGTAAGACTTCTTGTGCTCTGGTTACAAAATGGATCTTAATATGATCCAAACAGGTCTCTCTTTGTATGAGAGAACAACAGCCTCAGCCTGTCAGTGGTAAAAACAAATACTTTTAGTGGATGTAACTTTGATGGTCCCACTACATTAGGTTGCAGTCATTGCAGCCATGTTGTGGCTGCCAGCTGAAGAGATCTACTGGGCCGATTACCGATTCCAACACTTTTGATAAGTGTGAATCATTTACACCCCAAACATGTTAATATAGGGGTCCACGTTAAAAATACCAGAATTCCCCTTTAACCATGTGGTGGTGCTAGAGAGAAAGTCAGGGAATCACCAAAATCAGTAGAATTCATCATCTGGGGACCATGAATCTCTGTATAAAATTTCATGTTCATGTTTCATTTCATGTTCATGTATAATATTTCAGTGTAGACCAAACTGGTGGACTGACCATCATAATTGTAACCATAGAACCCATGGCTAATGACATTATGGACATCCGTTATTAATGACAAAAATCTGATTCAGTGTGTTTTCTCTCTTTACAACTGCAGTCACTTTATTACACATTGTCATTTGATTGTTTATTACAAAAAGATTGGCGCTGCTTTAAAAGGCAAGAATGAGTCACATATCTGCTGTGATGAGTGACTCAGTTTGGTCTGATCAAAGTCTACAATCCAATTCAACTTCCACTAAGTGTGCTGTTATAGTGAATCAAAAACAGTATTGTTGCAATAATGCAGTGTTGTAATGCAGAGTTTTGCACAAAACACAATATTGATGAGGTAATGTGTGCTCTGAAGAGACTGTCCTCCCTTTTATCATAAGGCAATGTTCTCTCACACTTGCCATCTCTCGCAGGAGACAGCCCCATGTCTCCTGGACTGGACTGTTTTGTTAATCGTTGTGTTTTTTTCATCGAGTTACGTAAACTGTTGGCTAAGGAAAGTGTAATGTGAGAGTTTGTGTCTAAAAATGTCACACAGAAAGTACACTTCTGCCATGAACTGTTCATCCAGCATGCGCTCCAGGAGGTTTGCTGCCCGTTTGTGTTTACACACACGAAGGAAAGATACAATCTCCTGGTGGAGCTCACAGAAACGCTCCAGAACATTTCCCTTGCTTAGCCACCTGACATCGTTATGAACAAGCAAGTCCGTGTTTTCTGCAAACATGTCGGCAAGCATCACATGGAAAAGGCGGTGTTGTAGGCTGGAGGTTGAGCGGATGAAATTCGTGTTTTTCAGATCACCGCTCAGCTTTGCACACAACACAGACTGATGAATGATGCAGTGTAAAAACTGCATATGTGGGGCTACAGTTGATAGCCTCGCCACCAGCCCTTGTAATCTACCGATCATGGCTGGAGCGCCATCGGTAACCAAAAGGCAAACTTTCTGTAAATCCAGCTCATGCTCGTTAAAAAATGTGACAATCTTTTGAAACATCACCTCACCTGTGGTGTGTCCCTCCAACGGAATAAGCCCCAAAAGTTCTTCTCTAAAGCGCACTCCGTCGTGAAATCGGACATAGATGCATAGCTGAGCCATGTCAGAACAGTCAGTTGATTCATCCACAGCGATAGACATAACATCAGCTTTTTTGAGGTTTTCCAAAAGCTTCCTTGAGACATTGTGATGGCCTCAGGGTTGGTCCTGTTCTGTCCTCTGTTGGCTGTGTATTTCCTTTGTTTCAGGAAGTTGATGGGTGGAGCTGAGTCGTCAGTGATGCAACACACCTGAGCAGGCTGGGCTCAGGTGGCTATAAATCAGACCTGCAGGATCCTCTCTCTCTCTTGCCCTGACCTGCTGACTGACATTATTATTTGTTTCTATATTGTGTTCCACATCCATACACCCACACAGACATTGCATACATACTGATTGACTGATGGACATAATTATATTGCTTATTTCATTTAGTTAATTAAAACCTATGTTAAAGACTATGTGTGGTCTCCCTCTTTTGTCACCTACTGTTGAGCCAGGTTGTGACAACATCCTTTGCGAGTAATTCCACTCTGCGAAGAGTTGATGTCTCCCAGAGAGGCACTTTTTTAATGGATGAGGTGATGCTTTCCTTTACTTTTTCATCAACAACCACTTCATCAATGACAGCAAGCATACGGTCTTTAACCGTCTCCGCCTTGGTAAAAGGCCTCTTCTGTCTGGTGAGTGTCCAGGCTACATGAAGGGATGCTATCATAGCCCTCTCTTGTTCCATGCAAAAGCGACCGAGGGCAACTTGACACTGTTGAAAAGACGCTAGCAGATGCTGTACTTTGCCTCTCCGTTCCTCCGAGCCCTCTGGAAAACTGGCAGAAAACGAGCCGTGATTTGACTTGTAGTGCCTCTTCACGTTGTATTCTTTCATGACAGATATGCATTCGTTGCACAGTAAACAGACCAGTTTATTACTCATCACGGCAGGCAAAACAAATAAATATTTGCCTATCCATTCGCTCTGGAAATGGCGGTGGTGTTAGCTTAGCTGACTCTGACCTCTTCACCTCTCACCCGCGAGCTGAGTGCAAGTGCAGAGCGAGTGTAGCAACCAATCACAGCGCATGCCTGTCCGGCACGTAGGTGCGTAGTATAACATGACATAGATATTTTTGAGTCAGATCGGAACCGTTGTTGAAGTAGCTCAGAGCTACCGGTATACCATAATTTTATTATAGCTATCACACGAATCACACACTGTGATTTACTGGCAGTCTTGCGGGCCATAAAAAATTTCAAAAGGGCCGTATCTGGCCCGTGGGCCGCTAGTCGAATAGGCCTGGTGTAGAGGGAGAATGGTAATGGGAAATCGGGGAATGAAACCACTGGAGGGTTTGAGAGTGCATGTTTCAGGTAAGTGAATGCATCCTGACATTGAGAAGTCCAGCAGAAAGGTGCAGTCTTCCCAGTGAGTGCATGCAGTGAGACACTGTGATGTGCAAAGTTCCTGATAAACTTGCTGTAATATGAACAAAGTCCCACAAATGCTCTTACTTCTGTTGCTGAGCGTGGAGTAGGCCAGTCTTGAACACTTTTCACATTTTTGGGGTCTGGCTGAATGCCGTTTTTGGATACAACATGGCCCAAAAATTGTACCTGATCTCTGGCAAAACAGCATTTTGATGGATTTAGTTTCAAGCCACTTGACTTGAATCTGGAGAGGATTTCTTCCAGGTGCTGGAGATGTTCACTGAAAGAGCGGCTGTAAATGAGGACATCATCCAAATACACTAGGCACGTTTTCCATGGAAGGCCACGCAGTACCATTTCCATTAAGCGTTGGCATGTGGCTGGAGTGTTAGTGAGTCCCATTGGCATAACTTTGAAATGATAAAGTCCTCTGCCTGTTGTGAATGTCGTCTTTTCATGGTCTTTCTCCTCCAGCTCAACTTGCCAGTAGCCATGTTGAAGGTCCATTGTGGAGAACCAAGCAGAGCCCGACAAAGCATCAAGTGTGTCGTCGACTCTGGGAAAAGGGTGGGAATCTTTGATTGTCACCACACTGAGTTTTCTGTATTCTAGGCAGAAACGCCATGTGCCATTTTTCTTGTGCACCAAAACAACTGGCGCAGCCCAGGGACTAAAGCTTTCTTCAATGACATCTGCTTTCAGCAGGTTTTCCACTTGAGTCTGTATTTCAGCTCTCTGTTCTGGTGTTACTCTATAAGCTCTCTGTTTTATTGGTGTGGCATTCCCAGTGCGAATATGATGCTTGATTATGCCTGTGCTACCATAGTCCTCTGAGTTTTTACTGAATACTTATGAGGAAAGAATGCTGGGATGAAGGGATGTATGTGCGAGGGATGATTGTGCAGCCTGCAGGGAAGAGAGGAAGGAACAGGTGAGACAGGTGAGACGTGGGGAGCAGGCATGAGGGGAGGTACGACCCGGCCCTCTGCTGGGGCTGGAGGAGATTGCAGACCTGCTGCTGCAGGCTGCGCTGTGACGTCATCGGCGCGACCACCAGCATCGTCAAACTTGAGACAAATGGGAGAGAAATGGTTAGGCTTGCATATATAGATTTCGCAGATGATTGAATCAGGGTGACATAGGTGATTGAGTTAATGCGGCACAGGTTGTTAGGTTGACGAGATGAAGGTGGTTGGATTGATGAGATGCAGGTTGTTTGATTGGCTGGGCCTGGGTGGCAGATCAGTGAGGAGGAGTAGTGTGGTCCAGTTCCTGAACCTTAGTTATAATAACTCCATATATTTAAATTCTGAGTTTGAATTTCTTTTCCAAAGCTGCATAGTGCCCCTTTAAGTTAGCTGACAGACATTGTGTCACAGCTGCTGGTGCTTACTAAACTTGGGTAATAGGCAAGCCCTCGTGACGCTGCTGTAGAAAGAAGTGTGGGGGCTCTGCTGAAGAGATTCCAGGAGAGGAGCTCAAAGAGCCCTAGTGAGAGATGAGGAGAAAAGTGGGAGAACAAAGAAGGAGTTGGGGTTTTGTAATACTGGTCAGGGATGTCAGACACACAGACCAATGATAGCTCAAAGCTGGGTTAGGCTGAAAACTTGGAGGATTGTGGGGGAGTCCATGGCTGTCATTGTAACATCACATTCCCATTAGTTCATTTTCTGAATGTAAACTAAAAACTAAAACTTGTACAAAAAACTAAAATTCTGCTCATATCTTACAAATTAGCCCATTACAGGGAGAGCCATCTTTGTGTACAGTCTGACAACAGACACATTTACATTGTGTTACCTTAAATGACACCATATTTCTCAACTGTATTGGGAGCTAATCACTATAGAAACTGTAGGGATGTTATATCGGTGAGCTCACTGATGACTAGAACTCACAAGTCATCAAGCCTCAGAATATGACTGTATGGTTTCTACCTTCAGTGCAAGACACAAAGGCAGTAGACTGCATGCCTCTCCCTCTCTTTTTATTATGATCAAACAAATACAACAGTGGTTGTTGATGTGATCAGGAACTCTGGATTAATTCGGTCCCAAATTATACCAATATGTAACACATTATTAAAAATCTGGAGCAAAATGCATTAACTAACACTATAAATAACAACATTAATCTTCTTAATCTTTTATTTAATCAACAAGGCATTGTTACATAAGATAACAGGAAAGAGCCAGTTATGTGATTGACTGTCTCAACTTCCAGACCAAAGAAGTCCACATTGTGATTACTTTAAAAAAGTAATTTAAATATATTTAAGTATTTTCTTTTTTAAATAAAAACTTGATTGAAATTAAAACGGCTGTAGTTTAATGCAAATGACCTGCAATAAACTGAATAATCTTTCAGAATAATCAGATGAGTTTTAATAAATGTTTTATTTCAAAATTTTGTGATTGTATTACATATCTGTAATCTGTGTATTAAATATCTCGTAATATCTGTCTGTATATGTCTGTCATGTGAATAAACATGATTATTTATTTCATAAACAACACACAACAATACAATCTTTGGGATGAAATGGACTGCCAACTGTAAGCTCGACTTTACATGACTCAACATACTGCTGGACCTCTGATGATCTTTTGGCTGAATGGAAGATGATCTCTGCAGCAAGATTCAAACATCTGGTGGCAACTGACACCAGATGAGTTGAGGCTGTCAAAGCAGTCCAGGACATTTTCAATTATTATTATGTTCAGGTGTCCACATACTTTTGACTATGTGTACATGCATGTTTGTGAATATGTTAGTTTTGAATTATAACAAATCTCCAGTTTCATGATGACATCTACAAATACAGGCTTGGACATCATTGCCGAACTTGCTACTGTTAGGAGGCTGGCAAACCCTCCTGTATCAGTAGCCCTTGGACGTCTTCCCACCACGCAATGTATTTTGTTACAATTAGGAGGTGGTTGGTAAGTTGACCCAAAAGCAGACACCAAGACAGGGAAAAGGTAGGCAGGATAAGGAACTAAGAGTGAGCTTTATTCAACAAAAGCTGAGAATCCAAAAATCAAGAATCCAAAACCAAGAATTGCAAACACCAAAAAATTAAGTAGCAGCACAAAAGCAAAGTTCAAATCAGACTAATTAAGAATAATCTATACAAGTGAACAATGATGGGCCCAAATATCATTTTAAACTAACAGCGTCAGAGTCATGTTGATGGTACAGTGTCTTGTAACAGGGTGAATGGTGTCTCTGTCCCTTGTTCCTGCTCTATGTAACTTCAGTGAGAGGGTAGGATCACAGCGTTACATACATGTTCACTGAAACATACAAGTTTTCACCACATCACATTGTTCTGATGTCATGAGTTTTGTTTGTAGTTAGCACCTACATTACATCTGACAAACTGTTACACACCTGGGATTTGTATTTACCACAGTGGTGTCGCACTCAGAAACTGTGCGGGGCGCCAAGTCACACAAAATGACAATTTCTACATAATGTTGCTTTAAAGTAAAATCAGTGAAAGGGCAGATTTTCAACAGCTCAACACCCTCTTGGCCTTAAACAATTGTTTTGATGTTTTCCAGTCAGGATGTCGACCACACCACAGCACTGAGACTGCCCCTGTTAAGGTCTTGAATGACATCCAATATAGAGGTCCAGTGTGTAGGATAAGTGACATCTAGCAGTGTGGTTGCAGATAGTGTAGAAGCATGGCGTTGCAACATGGCAGACTCTGTGGAAGAGGACTAGCTCCCTCTTTAGATAAAATGGCTAACTCTAAGGCAACATAAACACAATCACTTGTAGCTTTGGGTGATGGACACTGAAAAAAATCATGAATGTTATATTCAATTCTTGCCCCCTTTAAAACATAGACAGTGGAAAAGTTTCAGTCTTTGTACTATCAGATCTCAGTGGTCCATTCGATTTGATCAGCCACAACATATTACCTTCATGTAACAGTGTTAAACTGGTTGGAATCCTTTTTGAAGGATAATTCTTAATTTGTGTCGACTAGTCATAAACATCTTCCGTTCAAGCTCTACATGCTCCCAACAGCTCAGATCTTAGAAGACAACAAAATATCTTACCATAATAAAGCAGCGGGATTTAGAAAAAAATCTCTATGCCAATTCTCTTTGGTTTTCCCAGAAAACTATTCTGTTTGCAACTACCTTTTTTATTGTCCTTTCACAAGGAAATTTGTTGCCATAGTCTCTACAGAGCCTCTATATGTAGATACATAAAAATACAGTAAACGTCCATGGCACATATCATGAAAGACATCCATACAGGACAGATCTACCCACAAGTCCCACATATACAGCACCTACACACAACAGCTACCAGGGTGTTCTGTTTAGAAGTGCTATGGCAGAGGTGACAAAGCTCCTTCTGAAACTTCTTTCTTAATGTCTTTTATCTCAATCAGGAGAGAGCAGTAAATTAAGTAAAGAAAATGTTTATTATAGCAGATGATATGTGATAATGAGTTTTGTCTGAAAGTCTTTGGTGCTTAGACTCTACGGGAGATTTTTATGATGGAGGGGTGTCTGCCCTGAGCAGCAGCAAGAGGAACCACCCACCCATGCCCAGAGTCCAGATACTGGTGGTGGCTGATGACTCTTCTGAGACAGATAGGCTGATGAAATGATAAAGCTGGTGAATCTGTGAAGACTGGGCAGTGATGGGGAGGTGGAGGGCATGCGCAAAACAGCCGCATGAATGCCTCAAGGCAGGACGCAAATGTATTTAAAAAGACAGCAGCAAGATGATAGGTTAAAAGTGAAGGATTGGATGGATGTGCCCGGCTGATGCGAGCAGTTGGAATGAATTGACGGCCCCAGATAATGACATACAATTATGAGTGCGCATGAGTGAGAGGAGTGAATGATAGGATGGTGTGAGAAAGGACTGAGCATGTGAAAGAGTTGTCTTCCTTCGCTAAAGCTTCATGTCTTATGTAAAGCACTCAATTTCCTTGTTCATGAAAGGCGCTGTACAAATACACGTACCTTCCCTAATGTACTGTACATGTACTGTATCTCAATAATGTGCTGATCATAACAACAAATACAAACAAATGAAAAAATCTGAACGTACAGAGACCGCTCTAAGAAATAATCCTTATGCAATGTTTGTGAAAAGTCAGTCTTTGTGTGTGGATGAGAGAAAAAAGCAAAGTGAGGACGAAACAAATAGAGAGGGAGAGAGAGAGAGATGATTCATGTAATCTTTAAGACTGTAACCACCCTCTGTTATTTAATAGGCATTAATGTATTTCCCCGCCCCACTGACAGCTCTGGAATTTATAAAGTAATATCTGCACACTTTGTGTAACACCTCACAGAAATAATACGCTCCCACTGCTTATTTAACAAGCAGATATGGGACAGTGCTTGTGTTCGAGGGAGGGGTGCACATTCCATACTAAAAATAAATTTAAATTCTGTCTCATAAAAACAAAAATGAGGCTTGGAAGCAATAAATTGAATGTACCACACCCCCTAACATCTGCTCCCAATGGTCAGGCCAGCACCTTGTGTATTACCTCTCTGTTGTGCTTTGTGAATGAGAGGCAAATTGAAAAGCATTTTCGCTACATCAATGCAACCATTTTTACCTTTTAATTGCCTCTATGTGCTGTTGGGGAACAAACCTAGGGCAGGTGTGGTTATTAGCAATTAATGATTACCAATAGT
The DNA here is from genome assembly GCF_040436345.1 of Pagrus major. Lineage (NCBI taxonomy): Eukaryota > Metazoa > Chordata > Actinopteri > Spariformes > Sparidae > Pagrus > Pagrus major. The sequence goes on along the minus strand of NC_133219.1, from coordinate 2,604,420 downwards.
AATTATTAAAATTAATAATCAAAATTATTTATCAAATCAATAATACGGAGCACCACCCTGGAATCAGGGACCAATAACCAGACCAAAAACAGTGTCAAAAGAAGGGTTCACTTTAAAAAAATATTATGTCAGATATTTAAAATTAAAGGAACAGTGAAGGAAATGAATCCAAGCACTGACCATCACAAACAGCAGTTACCACAAAGCATATGCATGAATAATGACAGAAAACTGCTTTGTACAATATAATAGAATTTATGAATGTTAGCAAATTGATCAATAATCAGCAATACTTCAATCAACAAACATCTATCATTCAACCACAGCAGCTTAACTATGAAACTAAAACACTAAGACAAACCCAAGCAACAAACAACCAACAAGCATGCAGTGTGTGTGTGTGTGTGTGTGTGTGTGTGTATGAGAGAGAGTCAGAGAGACAAAGAGGGAGAGAGAGCCAAGGTGGCTGAAGCAATCTCTTGAAAGATGACTTCATGGAGTGTTCAAGATGGCGGATGTGGCCACGTCACACCAGCTCTGTCCAAACCACAGCACATCTGAGCCAAGCCTGCCCAGCCCACCTGCAGTAAGCCTTCCCAGCACACCAGCTCTGACGTCAGGGGTCCCAGCCTTCGCCACTACAGTTCCGGTGTTGGGGGTCCCAGCCTTCACCACTACAGTTCCGGCGTCAGGGGTCCCGGCCAACATCCTCCAGTGTTTATCCATCAGTGGCCCAGCCAACATCCTCCTGCTCGTCCTCCAGAGGGCTTCCGCCTTCGCCTCAGCTCAGCTTCCATAGGGCCTCTACCCTTGGTCACAAACTCCTGGTCAACCCCTGGACTAGATCTGTCCCTTGTCCCGACCTCCTGGTCGGCCCTCGGACTGACTCTTTGTTTCTTATCCCGTCTGCCTCCTGAGTGTTTTGCATTTCGGTTCTCACCTTTTTGCCACAATGTAAAGTGATATTGAACGTCCAATCTTCTCTTCTCATCTTGTAGGTGATCTGAAATGTTGTGTTTTCTTAAATGTGTTTGTATTTTCTGAAATGTCTGTGTATTTTGACCCTCTAGGCCACCGTACATTTCCTATTTAGCATTTGTTTGCATTAAAAATAACAGATTTTAAAAAATTCCACACAGTCAGTCAGTGAATGGAAGACTGGCTGCACTTTATCAGAGCCTCAAGGGGACCATGTTGATGCAATGGTGAAAAGTGTCATTCATGTGTCTTTGGTCTCCTCAGTAGCACCCTGGTGCGGCAGGAATTTTTTCCTGGGACTCTCATTATGTGAATGGGCCAGATGGGGAAATCGTTACTGTCATGAGGAGGTAGACAACTCTTGGCGCCTAAAAATAGATGTAGATAAATATAGCCTTAGGCTCTAGTTATGACAAGGAGTCTCAGGGAGGCATTTGCTATAATGCAGCATGATCAGCTTAAAGGCTGACAGGCAGACACCTACTGACATCTGCATGAACCAACACACACACAAACACACGCACACGCACACACATCCACCAACCCACACACACACACACAAAGCAATCATATGCTTTGAAATTGTTCATATAATGACAGGTATCCCACGCAGGTTTTCGCTTGCTTCTGTGCCAGAAACTGTAATAAAACCTGTAAATTCTGACATTTCACCGCTTTGTTTTCACTTTACGCTCCTGCTATTCCTGCTTCCACTCAACAATGTATGACATCAACTAATGCCCTGCCAAAAATAACCATTTAAATAAGGGTTAGAAGTGTTGTCAGTTTCTAAGCAACACATACACACAAGGCGCGCACACACACCTGCGTCATTTCCTTTACGCGGAGGGTTTGAGAGCATCCAGTTGAGCTCTGCCTGCCAGTTGCGCGCAGAGAAGGCTCTGACACACTCTGGAGTTTGTTCTGTGGACGGAATAAACATGGAGGAGGCTGTGTATTATTTTTAAGGTACCGTTTTATTATTTACAGTGATAAAGAGAGCGTGCCACAGATTTAAATCCGCGAGCTTTCCGACATTACACCGGACACTGAATAGCTGAGGTTCGTCCCGCTGAAGGCAGCCTCTGTTGTACTTGGCATAAAAAAAGACAGCGAGACGCAAAGAACATTTATGCTTTGTTCAGTGCAAGAAGAACGCAGGCACCGGGTGAGAAATGGTTTATTTCGGGCTGACACAACGTGTGCGGCACACCTCAGCGCCGTTACGCGCGTAGATCAGCGGTTACTTGTTGAAGTTGCCCGATGCGCGATGAGCTTTGTCACGTTTTGCTTTCAAACGGGAGGATCGAGATGAAGATCGCTTTAACAAATGCCCGATCCGTCCTCCGGTCTGTATGATGCTCTGGTTCCTCGTTATGTTGTAGGATGAGCGCTGATCTGGAGCGCGTTTCGCTCAACACATCGGTGAACTCGACCGGCTCGGGCGGCCGTGCGCTCTCGGCAAACGTCAGGCGGCTTCACAACGCTCTCAACCTGCTGCTCAGCGACCTGGAGAGAGAGCAGTTCATCCACTGTCTCAATGTGTACCACGCTAAGCGCAACGTCTACGACCTGGTCCAAACTCTCAAAGTGATTCTCAACACGCCCGGTAAACGACAGCTGCTGCCCATGCTGCGCCTGGTCATCCCGAGGTCCGACCAGCTGCTGTTCGACCAGTACACGTCCGAGGGACTCTACCTAAAGACAGACCTGCTCCCCAGCAACGGCAGCGCGGAGGGCTTTGGAGACGACGGCGACTCAACTCTGCAGAAATATGTCAGCTCCGTCCACGAGCAGCCCCTCGCCTCGGGCTGTCCGGACGGGTTCTCCGCCGCCGCGGAGCTGTCGGCCTCCATGGCCCAGCCGTTCTTTGAGAGCCCTTTTGGAGAAGTGCGCCAAGTCACCCTGACGCGCTCCAGGAGCCACGAGGGTCTGGGTTTCAGCATCCGTGGGGGATCGGAGCACGGCGTGGGCATCTATGTGTCCCTGGTGGAGCCGGGCTCGTCGGCCGAGAGAGAAGGACTGAGGGTCGGGGACCAGATCGTGGCCGTGAACGAGTTCATGTTTGAAAATGTCACTCACATAGAGGCGGTGAAGGTAGGTCTTATGCATGATTGCGCGTGCATGACTTTGAGTGCTCGTCTAATAGTTTCTTCTAAAACAACCTCAGGGTAACAAGAGGAATAGTCCACTGACGCTATCTGTGTGTGTGTGTGTGTGTGTGTGTGTGTGTGTGTGTGTGTGTGTGTGTGTGTGTGTGTGTGTGTGTGGAGGCTACATGTGTGCAGATGTAAACACTGTATGCTCCAGGCACAGAGAACATGCATCAGAAGCACTGGGCCATGCAGTGCTGCCCTACAAAACAAGTGTAGTTTGTGACAGCGCTGCCTCCTCCGTGGCCCTCAGGTCCGTTGGAAGCTGCCTCCAGTCCGGCCTCTGCCTTTTTATGAATTCTTCTACACCACTTGACTGGAGCTTAAAGCACTGTGCACAACGAACCAAGATGAACTCAAATGTTCAGAAACAGATGGAATGAAGAACACTGTGATGTTAAAAAGAGGACAACATCAGCAATGGTGTACAACAGCTTCCGTCATGTTTTCATGTCACACAGGTCATAATTGTTGATGAATTGACATTATACTGCACTTGCAGACAGTAGAGGTCACAGTCAGTATTCTGCTTCCTGTATTAAGTGAATCACTTGTTAGAGGGTCAAACATGGAATTAGTTCACCGAAACATATGTTTACACTTAAAGGAAGAGTTCACCCAAAAATGAAAATCCAGTCATCATCTCGTCCCCCCATGCTGATAGAAAGTGAGGTGATGTTTCGTAGTCCACAAAACATTTCTGGAGCTTCACAGTTAAACAGCATTGCAGCATTCTCCTAAACAACTTAAGTAGCTGGGGACTTGTTTTAAAACGGAAAAAACAACCAAGAAAACATCAGCTGGCTCCGTACTCTGTTGTAATGCAAGTCTGCAGAAGCCCCGAGATCACAAGCCCAAGTTTGAATAGCTGAGACTATACAGACTAAATGATTAATCAAATGATTGCAAGAATAAGCAACAGATTAGTACTGGCCCTGCTGTAGAAAGCCTCTCAAAACAAATGACACATAAAGCCATAAGAGGTGAGATAAGAGAATAGATTTATATTGTTAAGATTCCACAGTTTGAATTGTGTCTGAACTTGTGCTGCTCCCCCTGTAAGCAAACATGATGATGGCCTGTACTGCAGACACAGCTATGGCTTCATGGAGATGTGTTGGAGACATTCAGCTAAACAGCAGTAACACCTGTCACCTGCAGCCCTTCACTCAGCCCACTCACTGTGACCACACCTCCTTTTACTCTTCCTCCATGGAAGCTGGAGCTGATCTACTGACCAAGAACTGATGTCGTATAACATCTATCAAACTAAATGGACTTGCTTTTATATAGTGGTTTTCTAGCCTACAGACTACTCAAAGTACTTGTCACATTCATCCATACATTTCAGGGCTAGCAGGCTAACAACAGCATTCCACAAGATGAGACTTATACATACATCTTTCAGTAGCACTTTGCCTCACTGCAAGAAGGTCCTAAATTTGATCCGGGCTGGGGCAGGGCCTTTCTGTGACGAGGTTGCATGTTCTCTACATGCTCACGTATGTTTCCCCCATCATCAAAAACACCTAAATAGGTTCATTCTCAGGTCAGTCCCATTGACCACGGGTCATGTACGGGTTTTGTTTCTACAACATTTCACTATGTTGAAGAGGTCGACCAATTAATCAGTTTGGCTGATTAATCAGCGCCGATAGGACCTTTTACAAACTATTGTTATGGGCTGAAATTGGCTCCAATAATTGCCGATGGCTGCGCAGCCTCCACCGACCACACCACCATCGTAGCACCATTTTACATGGAGGATACTCTGAGTCAATCATCATCATTTTAGGCCACTCCATTAGATATGCAGCAGCTATAGACAGACTTTTATTAATTATCATGTTTTTCAATGTAGAGAGACTAATGTCACATCAGAGATATTTTTTTCATAAAGTAATTTCTCCACTCCATGAAATAACTTCCAAGCATTACTCTGGCCATAGGGTTTGAAAATATGGGCTAACATTAAATCTTCGCATTACCGTCGCAACATTAAACATTGGAACAGGTGATTTTACTGGAGGCTGACAAGTGTGGCATTCAAGTCATATCTAGTCACCTATAGCCAGACCTCTCTCATCTGACCTGTTTTTAGTTTATCGAGTCTTGATTATATAACGTGACACCATCACCTTGTCCAAGATAGGGACTGGGCACTGAGAGCAGCCAGGCAGGCAGGAACAGAAAGCATTCTGTTAACGTTACTTCATACTGAACTTATCAATGTGGTGTTCTTTCTTCCAAAAAATATACCCCGGGAATATGCACGAACATTAATGGTTTGTAAGAGTGGCATTTAACAATGTAACGGGACGAGCAACAGAAGTAATCCTGGCCAGATCAGCCACAGTCAGCTCATCGTCCGTTGTAAAGAGAACAGATTCCAACAATGTAGACCACTAAATCACACGTTTCCAAAGATTGTTCAATTTCGACAATGTTACATTTAAAATATGAATATTGATTACCATGTTGTACCTGTCCAGCTTTCACCAACAAAAGATAATTGCCATTTTAATTATATATATATATATATATATATATATATATATATATATATATATATATTTAAATATAATATTTATTAATTGGCTACTGGCTTTTTCCTTTTTTCCAACTATCGTTATTATAACGGCCTTTAAAAATCCACTATTGGTTGACCTCTACTATGTTGTACATTGTATGTGATAAAGTAAAGATTCTTCTTCTTCTAAATACTTTAATTTCATCACCCTCTGTCATTTTGCTTGCACTCACAATGATGTTTATTTCATAAAACTGCACCCAGCAGATCAGGGATATTTTTAGGAGCTATCTTGTGTTTGTGTGCATGTAGAAAACTGTATGCATTCTGTTATCGTGTCATCAAATTTAGTTTTAACTTCATATTTTGAATGTGTATAAAAATAATGTCTCAATTTGCTGAAATGTGGGGATGTGAGGACCCACTAATGGCATAACTGTCTTCTCAGGAACTGGCCTGTTCATGATGAAACCTGAGAGTTGCATTATCTGATGCATCATCAGTGTTTGTTAGCATGTTAGATTGGTTTGGCTGGATGTGAAGTTTTATATTTTTTTGCTGGGCAGTTAAAGTTGCCTTTGTGGACTTCTGGCTCTCAACACATTTCAAAACGAAAATGAACAGAAGCAGTATACTGTGTCATAAGTAAGTAAGTAAATAATAATAATATAATAAGTAAATAAGTAATGTTTATGCTGCTCCCAAGAATGTGAGTTTGAAGGATAGCATATCTATCTATATCTAGATAGCAAATCTAGATATTTTGCAAGTGCACTACATTTGGATACCAGGCCTGGGGAAACGAGACACAAATCTCATAAACAGGAAAGGGGTAGGTAAAAGATACAGGCAGACGAGCAGGTACAGATCAGGGAGAATCGGACCAGGAGCGGGTGGAGATGGGCTGGTAAAAATACTGAATGGGACACAGGTGAGCAGATGGATGTGGGAGTCAGGTGACTGGGAGAGGTGGAAAAGTGTGAGGGTATCTGGTGGACAGGCAGAGACCGTTGTGACAGTAAAAGCTTTGGTTTGTCTGACGTGGTCTGGCTGTGATTGGCAGATACTGTAATTTACAGAGAGTGTCTTCTATTGTCATCTCCTCTTGTTGTGCTGTTTGCCTGAATGTCCATGTTGATATGACTTTGATTGTTGTGCTTGTGCAAATATGACGTGAGAGAGGGAAAAACATGTGGGAGGACAGACACTTAACAGAATAGATGAGGCAAAGGTTTCATGGCAGCAAACTCAATGTGTTCCTCAGCTGTTGCTGCGTTTAAAAATATCCCCCATGATGTGTTGTTTTATTATCCTGGACATTAATGTTTTATTTGCAGCATGTTTGTCTGATGGCGTGAACAAATTAAGATGCAAGTGTGTCTGAATTTTTTTAATGACCTTGCAAACTCTCTTCACTGAGTCAGACTCTAATATACGCCAGCAATTTCCAAAGAGAAACAACACCTTTTTTTGAGGCTGAATGGCTCAGGCCTTGGGCGACGTCTTATTTAAGAGCAAATAAAGAGGCTTTTTCACCTGCCGATACGAGGCTTTATTGAATCAGGCCAGCATGAGGAGAAAAACAAGCTGAACAGCTCCTTTTCCCTGACAGCACACTTGCATCTTATTTTGTTCACGCCATCAGACAAAAAGGCAGCCCCAGATATTTGTCACATATAGAGAGAGTTGCTGTTTGGTTTAGCTGTCAGCATTCTTTTGAGTTTTGTATTTACGTTATCCCAAATGTCTCTGACAATGTTCAAACTCAGAGAAAGCCACAAGTTTACACAAAGTAACGGTGTGTTTCATTTGGGCGCCTGTCACTAAATAAGACTAAATGTAACGTGAATAAAACTTTATAACATTACCTCTTCCGTGACATTTTCTATTTTTTCCAGCAGCAATAGTGGTTATTTAATGGTGTGTTCAACACCAGCAAAGGGAATTTTCACTTTGCGGGATCGTTTGTGTTAATTTGCATTAGGCTGATTTATGGTTGCACGTAGGCTCTACATGCATGTCTGCGTTGCTAGCAGAGGTGAGTGGATTGCCAGCTGTGCGTTCCCTATTTTAACACACTAACTCATTCGGCTCACCGCTGTGTCTCTGGGCTAGAGAGAGCAGACAGGCAGAGTGTCAGCAGGGAGGGCTGCCTCTCCATACAGACATGTTTTAAACAACTTGGTTTTGGCAAGCCAGTGTTTGCCACCGGGCTCCTCGTTGAGGGACAGCCTGCCTTTCAGTCATCCAGCTTTTCTGCTGTCTCTCACCCAGAGACTCTCTGGCAATGAGAAGGGGCTCCGGAGGAGAAGCAGCCTATAACCCAAAAAGATCAGCAGCAGAGCAAGAAGAGGGTGATGTGTTTATTGGGGAAACTACAGGACACGAGGAACGTTATAAACACCACCAACAAACACCAGGGGAGAAGCCGGATAATGCGATGCTCCCAAGCAGACCAATCACAGTTGTTGCAGTCTGCGTTGCTGCGACGTGCAGTTACATCCTGGGGAGGTACACGTCAGGTTACAGCGCAGGCTAGATTATAGGTACAGCGTAGGTACGCGATCAATTCAACGCAGATGCATAAGTCAAGCTTTACTCGCCCCAAATAGGGGCAAGTAAATGGCTCTGGATAAGAACAGAATCAAAAGTGACTCAGGGTGTTTATTCCTCCAGAAGGTCTTCCTATGCACCAGACTCTCGCATCCAGAGCTGACTGGTATCCAGCAGCTGAGCAGAAGCTCTGTCTCCCTGCTCCATCCAGGTCTCTCCACAGGTTACTCAGGAGACGTCTTTTGTTTTCCTCACCATAGACTACTTCTGGGTGAAAATATAGAAGCCTCCCTTATTGGCTTCTTGCCTGTTCACTTTGCAATAAGTCTATGATTTATTTCTCCTCTTTATGCACTTTTGTACAGCTTTTGTGAAGAAACATGTCCAAGAGGTCCTGCAGAAAACTTGCATCAGCCAGACATCTGAAAACAGCTGCTCCAACTTTACCTCTGGAAAAATAAAGTTAAACAATATCCATAAGCTCCTCAAAAATCATTTTAATGTTAATTAATCTTCAGAAGTCTTCCAGCTCCATCTTAAACCATACCCTCTCCATGGTTAACAATATGATGATGTAGTCAATTATACTTAATTTGTTTACAGTACAAGAAAGCATGCAATGAAAGTTTGTTGATTAATTATAAGAAGCTTGCAAGTGAAGACAAGTAATGTGGGTTATAGGGCTTAATTACTGCACAGCACTTTCATATCCACTCCGTGGAGGATGGAGAAACTGTGCTACAATGATGCTATTGTTTTCAGCCTTATGATAACCAATTTCACATATGATATGAGTTTATATGGTAACTGCCATATACATCACATCTATAAATATCTACTGTTTGTATGAGACATACTGTATACAATTCGGCATAGAGCTAATTTGATCCAACCCCAGTATAGTGCGAGGCAATGTGTTAATATTTTATTGATATCATGAAACTATATATTTTTAGTTATCAATACATGATGATATGTAATCAGTGTTTTCTTTTCCTGGTTTTAAAGGCTGCATTACAGTGAATTGATGCCATTTTTAGACTAACAAGACTGATCTACTTGTTCTAATACTTGTCTTTACCCACTCAGTCTTTATATCCACATTACAGATGATTATTGATCAGAAATCTCACTGTGGTGATATTTTGTCAAGTTCCAAGAGTCATCCCTTTTTAATCATCCCTAAAAAAAAATACTGTGACATTTGATTTTGTCACCCAGTGTGAACATTTATTAAGCACTTTTGAGGAGATTCCAGAATCTGTACTTAATACAGAAAGAATGCAAATACTAATTTTTCAAAATGTGGAACTATTCCTTTAAGGTAACGGGACATCTTTACGATGTCACTTTATCTGAAATGGCCCCAGACAGACAGTTAAACACTCTTTTTCTTCTTCTGTGTTAACAAATGAATACAATATTGCCCAGCTTTGTTGCGACTAAGAGAGTATGTGCTTACAGCTTATCCATAATTACAGTTCTCTTGGGAAGTGAGCTGTTCATTGTTAGACTCCATTAAAATTCAGAGGGATGTGAATGCAGCTGATACTCTCAGCTCCTGTTAAAGACGGGGGCTCTCCCCTAATTGCATGTCCACATCCCTGCTCTCATCGAGCTGAGTAATTCATAAAAGCGTTTAATGAAGCTGCTAATGTTTATGGCATGACATATACTACATTAAGAAAGGCCTACTACTTGGCCCCCTTCTGAAACTATACTACAACAAAACTAACCATACCATACTAACAAAAAATTCATTTCCATCCAGCTGTTTTTATTTCCAGTTCACACATAACAAAGCTGGGTGGGAAAAGGCAAAACAAAAGAAGTTTCTGCTTGGTTGCAACATGTTCTCACTCCCAACTCCTCGTAACAGAAGTTACATAAGTTACAACGTAAATAACAAATCACTGTTGATTCTTGGTCACAAACAGGACATGAAACACGGTCTTCATAAGGAAAGTCCAGTGTATGACCCGTCCAACCCCCCCGACCTCCGCTCACTCTGACTTTTCTTGCTCTTTATACCACTGCACTCAAGGTGGAGAGTATGGTGGTGCCATTACAACTGGGCCAGAAGGCTGCAAAGCCAGTGGCTGCAGTTTGAGACTACATCTCAACATTTGCAAGCGTTAGTTCAAGTTCAGGTACAGGTGGCAGGAAAGCAAAGATGTGGGAGTCAGGTGGAAAAGTGTGAGGGTATCTGGTGGACAGGCAGAGACCGTTGTGACAGTAAAAGCTTTGGTTTGTCTGACGTGGTCTGGCTGTGATTGACAGATACTGTAATTTACAGAGAGTGCCTGCTATTGTCATCTCCTCTTGTTGCTGTTTGCCTGAATGTCCACATTGATATGACTTTGATTGTTGTGCTTGTGTAACAGAAATATGACGTGAGAGAGGGAAAAACATGTGGGAGGACAGATACTTGTACTTGAAAGATAGCTGAAAGATATTTGCAGTCCTCAGTTGTTGCTGTGTTTAAAAATATCCCCCAATGATGTGTTGTTTTATTATCCGAGACATCAATGTTTTATTTGCAGCATGTATCAGGGCTGTCTAAGGAACTATTTTTTATGACCTTGCAAGCTCCAGGACCACATCCCTGTTCTCATCAAGAGCTGAGTAATTCATTACAGCTTTTAATAAGGCTGCTAACATTTAAGGCCTGCTCCACCAAGGCACTTCCCCTCGTATGAAGCGTGACTTCAAAGCTGTTTACCAGCAGGGTGGTAGAGGCCATGGTAGGTAGCTGCATACACAGAGGACCTCATTTGTGAAGATAAGTGTATTTAATCTAGATTTAGTCCGGCAGTTCTGTAAGAACAGTGTTGTGGAGAATTACTTGTGGGAAATTTAATGAGTTGACTTGCCCTGAACACAGTAGGAACAAGCTAGGCTTTATTAAAAGTTAGCTAATAGAATACTTTCAAGTTATTGTGGGTGAAGGAAATTGTTTTATTTTATTTTATTTTATATTTGGGTTTCTACTCATATGATCTGGGTATAGTGACATCACAGTTGTACAGATAATAAGAGTCCTGATGTGAGATTTACATTATGACTGCCATTTGTTCCTGCAGTAAAAGTCCTATTCATTTTTCCCATAGACAACTGGCCTCATTCACATATAGTTTGTGTGCACACATTTGTGTGTTGAGGACCAGTGTGTAGGATTTAGTTGCATCTAGTGGTGAGGTGAGGTTGAGGTGAACCAACTGAATACACCTCGTATGTCCTGCTGTATAGGAGTACAGTGACTAATCCGGAGGAAATTAATCAAATTTGACAAGGTTAACTTGAATCAATATCAATCAATTCTAATCAGTTTCAGATCAATTTAGTCAATCTCATAACTGAAGTAATTTCTTCTACACACAGTCACCATTGGTTCTCCACATTAAAACAAACCCCCACAGACAATGGCATACAGTTAAATATATTTATTTGGCTAAATAGCTCAGAGTAAATAAATGAAAAGGCAAATTAAACAAATGACAAGATTAACAGGTAACAGAAGGATGCTGAGTCTGTAATGACTAATGTAATGAGTTTATGAATGAAATATCTGCAGATGGTGAAATTGCGGGTTGGGTGAAAGCATTTAAATATTAAGAGAATAATGCTAACAGAGCCCTAACCAAATTTCTCTGAAGCTCAAAGAATCTAATTCAGAGCCAAAGGGACACCAACTCATATTTCATAAGTGGGAATCCTGTAGGATGAAGGAATGGACCAGCAAGCTGTGGTTGGTCGTCCTCCAGCGGCCTTGGCTGTCCTTTAACTGCAGGGTGGCAGTCTCGATCCAATACCAGCAGGTGGCACTGCTCAGGTTCATTGGGGGTAAAAGCAGAGCCGGTTCGGCCTGGCAAAAAAAACATTTTTTAATGGAAAATGGAAGGCAAAATTACCAACTAGCAGTGTTTGAAGGTGGCCAGCTATCCCTGATATGCAGTACTGACGCTTTTGCATTGTACTCTTTTGGTGAACTGAGTTCTTCTGATGCACCAGAACTTCTCATAAGCTGCCTTAACTCTTTTCTCCATGTCAGGTTCTCCGGGTGATTCACAATGGCCCTAAATAATCAGCTTTACCAGGGGGCACTATGTGACACTTGCCCTTTTCACACAGAGACTCTGCATTATCTTCGCACCGAAGGCTCGCCAACTCTCCACATTTGTTTGTTCACACAAAACCAAGCAGCTCCAGTGTAAAGCCGCACCAGTGTGTCAATTCATACAGCACGCCGGCGCTGCGGATCCAAAAGAGGTGTGACGGTACACATCATGATGTTGACATCTGTGTGGTTTTGTGAACACGTTTCCCCCGGTGTCCACCTGTTAATCTAAACATGTACCTGCTGACTGTTTATAATCATATGGATGCTGTTATAATGTGTTGTGATTGAGATCCTGACCCACCATGCATCCCGGAAAGTGACAAAGTGAAGTTTTCTGCTCTAAATTACATAATTACATAATTGGCATCAATGAACAGGACGCTGTCTGACTCTCTCACTCGTGGGGAGGGAGGCTGTTTTCTGGGGGAAAGTTCACTGAAGTCTCGGTTGGGAGGGCTGATTTTTTTCAAAACAGTAACTACAACAACACAATAGTGGAAGGAGACAAACACATAGTGAGTTAAAGTTTTTTGCCGGGGACAGGCGCTGTTTTTCTGGCAGAAATGTGAAGAAGTTGGTAGGACAGACAGGATGATTGTCCTCATAAAAGTTGCCAAAGACACTACCAGTTACCACGTTACTGTTGCTTGGTCCTGTAACGTTGCTTTATGGGTCATTTCTCTTGCATTTGATAAGTGAAGGATCTGTTTACCTGTCAGACTGTGAACACCATCAGACCGACACGCCCCCGCTCCAGGCCTGCAGCTTATCCATTCACACAGACGCTGGCTCTCCTCTGCTGCGGCTCTGATACTACCTCCGCATCAGAGCTGCAGCGAAATTTCCTCCCCTTTCCGAATCTGAAACTTTCACACAGAGGACGATGCAATAAGAGAATAATTCCTGCACTCAAAGGGCAATGTGAATGGGTCTACTGAGACAGGCAGAAGCTCAAAAAGCAGGCTGGAATCAGAGAGGCACTGATGATGGCTGGACCGCTGAGCTGGAAGCACATAAGATGATCTTGTGTAGAATTACTTATATTATACATTATTTTATTTATTACTGATTATTATTAATTTATAATATTATTTATAATTGGTTCATTAATTATTCTAAATTATACATATATTATGAATTATGAGACAAAGAGTCAGAATTATGAGATAAATGTTGACTTTTTATCTTATAATTCCAACTTTTTTATATTTTTATTATTTTGTTACTTTTCATGTGAACAACTGAGTGCCAAATAAAAAATGTTAACCTCATTTATATGATTCGTGGCTGTGTTGGAACTGTTTGTATTTGCATGTGCAGTAGCATTGTCAGGCCTCTAGAGGGCATAGTTTGTTTATTCATATGTTTTCCCCATAGTCTGTATCAGCCAATACCTAGTTACTGGAAGTGAGGTAACAGGAAGTTGCTCTTTTTCTGCTCCGTACTGAGAGAAATGTTTTTAGCACTCAGATGCTAACTCTTCCTCCAACTGTTTGTTTGCAGCCCTCGTAGTGGCAATATAAGTGAGTGAACTATTATTTATCATTGTTAGAGTGCAAACTGTTCGTAGCATTTGGCACAATCTGTGTAATTCTGTTAGTACAACGATCGAGATGCGATCGCGGACTCTGCTCTGCCGTAGATCTGTAAATACTAGATCCGCCATCTCCATCATTACACGTCAACTCGTTTAAATGACAAAGTATTTTGTACCGATTGTTAATCAATGCTTTTCTGTACTTTGTCTATTTTCACTTACACACTTTTTGGTATTAAATCTTGTCCAACCACAACTCTTGCCTGTTCCTTGGAGGATGCAATGTCAGAGAGAGTTTAGCTGGCTATGAATCCCAGTATAGGACAGGAGTCACACTGGGTGTAGCAGTACAGTAAAATTATAGCACTCGGCGAGGGATGTCAACAAACTGTTGGATACTGACTAGAGAGCCAGTAACAGACACACACTGACCTTCACCAGCCCTTCTCAGCCAAGCATAATGGAGACATCGAAGGCTCAAGGTCAAGATTGCGAGGAGACCAAATCACTCTCCGCACACTCTTTAAAGTCCTCAAAATCTTCAGCAAAGCTGACTGTTAGATCATCAGCAGGCGCTTCGAGAAGGTTATCTACATCAAGCAGAGCAAGTATGGCAGCAGCACAAGCGCAGGCGGAAGCACAGGCTGCTATAGCCAGATTAGCCTACGCTGAGAAAGAAATGAGCATCAAGGTAGAAAAGGCTCGCTTAGAAGCAACTCTTGATGTACTTGAGCTCCAGAAAGAGCAGAGCAAAGTGGTGAGTTTGAGTTCTTGCCTACCCAGGCAACCCCAGAGCAGAAAGTGACTGATTACATAAATAAACACGACCACACTGAACTTTCTCAAAGTCAGAGAGACATGTTTATGCAGCATGACACCACCTATCAGCAGAAACAAGTGAAACCTTCGCCAACATTCACACCTTTTCAACAAGAACCAAATCGCTACCACTTCTCACCACTAGATGGCGATAAACCAACACTGCAAAGAGATGTAGTTCAACAAACTAGTTTAGCGCAAACCACACAGCTACTGACAATGCTGCCAGTGACAGCACAAGGTTTTAAGGAGAGTCAACTCGCGACTAGAGGATTGACTAAGTTTGATGACCAACCAGAAAGCTATCTGAGCTGGAAGACCACATTTCAGAGTACCATTGCAGATCTTGGTCTCACTGCCAGTGAAGAAATAAACCTGCTCATCAAGTGGCTGGGCCCTGAGTCCTCTGAACATGCTAAAAGGATGAAAGCAGTCAATATACGTCACCCATCTGCTGGTCTAAGTATGATCTGGACAAGACTGGAAGAATGCTATGGTTCGTTAGAAGCAATAGAAAGAGCTTTGTTTTCCGGGATAGAAAACTTTCCAAAGCTCTCCAGCAAAGAACCTTGCAAGCTCCATGAGCTATCCGACCTGCTCTGTGAACTGGAAGCTGCAAAGTTAGATGGATACTTACCTGGTTTAAGTTACTTCGACAAAGCCAGGGGAGTGAGTCCAATTGTGGAAAAGATGGACAGCAGTTGGATCAAGGTTTAAAGAAGACTATAATGTTGCCTTCCCACCTTTCTCTTTCTTTTCTGAGTTTGTGAGGAAAGAGGCTAGAGCAAGGAATGACCCAAGCTTCACCACAGCTCATCTCTCCTCTGTCAGTTCCAAGAAAGAGAGGCTCCCAGGTAATTACAACACAAGGCCATCAGTAACAGTGCACAAGACAGACGTGCCAACAAATGTAACCAAAGCAGTTAAAAACGCGGCTGAAGATATAAGCAGGCAATGTCCTATACATCACAAACCACACCCACTGAAAAGATGCAGAGGTTTCAGAACTATGCTATTTGAAGACAGAAAGAAATTTATCAAAGACAATAACATCTGCTATCATTGCCTTGCATCCACCAGTCACCAGGCAAAAGATTGTAATGTCACCATTAAGTGTGTGTGTTGGTCAGCATGTCCAAACAAGGAGCATGGACCAGGTGGGAGCATGCAGATCCCCGCAAGATCACCTGGGCAGAGCTCTGGAAAGCAGAACCATCTCGCATCAAGTTTCTCGTCCAATCAGTTTATGACGTCCTCCCAAGCCCGGCCAACCTGCACACCTGGGGCCTAGTAGACACTCCCGAGTGCAAGCTGTGTCAGAAGAGGGGCACCCTGGAGCACATCCTAAGCAGTTGCTTGAAAGCCCTAGGGGAGGGGCGGTACCGCTGGCGCCACGACCAAGTGCTAAGAGCTTTGGCGGACTCCATCTGCACAGCAATCCAGCACAGCAAGACCCAGGCAGCCCCCAAACAGTCAATCACCTTCATTAGAGCGGGGCAAAAGGCACAACATCACCAGCCTAGCTCTACAGGGGGGCTCCTCTCCACCGCTCGTGACTGGCAGCTTCAAGTTGACCTTGGAAGACAGCTCAAGTTCCCAGATAACATCACAACCACTGCTCTCCGCCCAGACATGGTACTAACATCAGAGTCCACCAAGCAAGTGGTCATCCTGGAACTGACTGTCCCCTGGGAAGACCGGATTGAAGAGGCCAACGAGCGGAAGAGGGCCAAGTACGCAGAGCTCAGCACAGAGTGCCGGTACAACGGCTGGAAAACCCACTGCCAGCCAGTCGAGGTCGGGTGCCGAGGCTTCGCTGGCCACTCACTTCTGCAAACCCTCAAACTCCTTGGAGTGAAAGGACTGCAATCCAAGAGAGCCATCAGGAACATCCTAGAGGCCGCAGAGAGGGCCTCGAGGTGGCTGTGGATCTGTAGGGGGATCCGTGGAGCAACACGCCACTTGGGGACTGATCACCCCCGGCTGGGTCGCCCGGGCGAGGGTGTATGAAGAAGGTGTATTCAAACTCAAACTCTGTGGAGTGTGACAGTGAGAGGCACCTGGCAGCTCTCCACCCTGGCCTACTAACACAGGCACCCAAGCCTCTCTCTTCCTCTAAAGAGCATGGTGGGGAGAGCGCAAGCTCATCAACCCGGATGTTACAGCCACCTGCACAAAGGTATGTGGAAATGGAATCTCAGGGAAATCCTGCTCCAAGATTTGCCTGGTACATGTCTTTCCTGAAGGTCAGCGACACAACATCAAGAGGATGTACGCAATCATAGCCGATCAAAGTAATCTGTCTCTTGCAAAGACTGAGTTTTTTGATATGTTTGACATCCAGGGCACAGTAGAACCATACACCCTGAAGACTTGTGCGGGCATAACAGAAACATCAGGTAGAAGAGCATGTGGTTATACAGTGGAGTCAGCAGACGGGAAAATGAGCTTTCCTCTCTCTGTACTCATCGAATGCAATGCCATCCCTAATAACAGGGAAGAAATACCTACCCCTGAGACTGCACATTACCACCACCATCTGAGGTCAATCGCTGCTGAGATACTGCCCCTCGACCCAGATGTTGACATCCTCCTGCTCATTGGACGGAACCTTCTGAGAGCTCACAAGGTGAGAAAACAATTGAATGGCAGACACAATGACCCATATGCACAGAAGCTTGACCTGGGCTGGGTTATCATCGGTGATGTGTGCCTCGGCAGCGCTCACAAGCCAACCAAAGTGAGTGCTCTAAAAACACGTGTTCGATAACGGACACCCCAGCTTTCTCATCCCCTGTGACAACCATTTCAGTGTGAAAGAGAATTTCAGCCTGATGGGTCACACAAAAGCCACTCCTCAACAGCCGCAACCTCCAAACCCACATTCCAAGCCCACTGCACAGAATCTAGGAGAGACTGTCTTTTGCCGCACTGTTACCGACAACCAGCTCGCACCTTCTGTTGAAGACACAATCTTTCTAAAGAAGATGGAAGGGGTCTTCAAAGATGAAACTAACAGCTGAGTTGCACCATTACCATTTAGGAGCCCCAGGCGTCAGCTCCCAGACAACAGACCCTATGCTTACAAGCGGCTTATGTCTCTTCGCCACACGCTTGACAAGAAGGAAGACATGAGAGCACACTTTGTTGAGTTCATGCAGAAAATGATTGATAACAATCATGCAGAGCTTGCACCACCTTGTGATAAAGATAAAGAGAGATGGTATCTTCCCACTTTTGGCGTCTACCACCCACAGAAGCCTGGGAAGATTCGGGTGGTGTTTGACTCAAGTGCACAGTTTGATGGAGTGTCCCTCAACGACGTGCTGCTTAAGGGGCCCGACTTGAACAACACCCTTTTCGGCGTGCTCCTCCGGTTTCGAAAGGAACCGGTTGCCATAACAGCTGACATAGAACACATGTTTTACTGTTTTGTTGTTCGTGAAGACCACAGAGATTTCCTTCGTTTTCACTGGTATGAAGACAACGATTTCAGCAAGGATGTGGTAGACTACCGCATGAGTCCATGTCTTTGGAAATAGTCCCTCTCCAGCAGTGGCAATCTTCAGGCTGAGAATGGCAGCAAGGGAGGCAGAAGGGGTATACGGCAGTGATGCACGACACTTCATAGAACAGGACTTTTACGTTGATGATGCCCTGAAATCCTTTCCAACTGAAGCTGAGGATGTCGATGTCCTGCAGAGAGCTCAAAAGATGCTTGCTCTCTCTAATCTGTGTCTCCATAAGATCGCCTCCAGTAGAGTGGAGGTGATGAACACCTTTTCCCCAGACATGTCTCCATCTCCATTTCACAAGCCAAGTGTGTTGAGCTTTGTATGTTCTCAGATGCTTCAGTCAGAGCTATAGCTGCAGCAGCCTATCTGAAAGTGACACATGGAGATGGACACAGTGAAGTCGGCTTCATCATGGGTAAGGCCAAGCTGGCTCCAGTACCAGAGCTCACCATTCCCAGACTGGAGCTCTGCACCGCAGTGCTTGCTGTGGTGTTGTCAGAGCTCCTCACAGAAGAACTTGACATGAAAATAGACTTTACACTGACAGTAAAGTGGTGTTAGGATACATAAACAATCAGCACAGAAGATTCCACGTATATGTAAACAATTGTGTACAGAGAATCAAGCAATCTTCCCTACCAGACCAGTGGAGATATGTCTCAACAGAGCACAACCCAGCCTATCATGGCTCTCGGTCTGTAGCAGCAGGGAAGCTCACCAGCACCACGTGGTTATGTGGTCCAGCGTTTCTTTCGCAGCCTGAGAGCACAACACCTGAGAAAGGCCCATTTGACCTCATCGACCCAGAGTCAAATGTTGAAATTTACTCTAATGTGACAGTGCTTGCGACCACAGTGTCTACAAATCATTTGGGTTCAGCACGCTTTAAGCGCTTCTCTAAGTGGACATCCCTCGTCAAAGCAGTAGCTCACCTTCGTCACATCTCTCACAGCTTCATCAAATCTAGAGAAGACAGCAGTTGTGCAGGCTGGCACCTCTGTAAGACAAGTCTCACAGATGAAGCTTTAAGCAGAACACACAGTGATCAGATGTGTCCAGCACAAAGTGTATTCAGAAGAAATGAAATGCATAATGACAAAACGAGATTTGTCCTCCAACAGTTCTCTTCACAAGTTTTATCCAGTGATTGATGATAATGGCCTACTGCGGGTTGGAGGACGCCTTGCAGAGTCAAAGTTGTCAAGTCATGAAGCCAACCCTCTTCTGATCCCAGGCAAGCATTACATTGCTACACTGCTCATCCGTCATCATCATGTGGCTGTAAAGCATCAAGGAAGGCACTTTACTGAGGGAGCTGTCAGAACAAGTGGCTTGTGGATAGTAGGAGCCAAGAGATGTATTAGCAGCATTATCTATAGATGTGTGACTTGCAAGAAGCTATGAGGCAGAGAGGAGCAGCAAATCATGGCAAACTTGCCAGCCGAACGTTTATAGACTGACCCCCCATTTTCTTATGTTGGCCTTGATGTATTTGGACCATGGGAGGTCATTGCACGCCGCACTAAAGGAGGACAAGCCAACAGTAAGAGATGGGCGGTTTTGTTTACATGCATGTCCACTAGAGCTGTCGAGCACATCGAAGTGATTGAAATTACGAGCTCTTCCAGCTTCATCAATGCACTTTGCAGATTCTTTGCGATCAGAGGTACTGCTAAGCAGTTGAGGTCAGACTGTGGGACCAACTTCGTTGGTGCATCCAGGGAGCTGAAGCTGGATCCTCCAAAGCCTGGTGAGATGAGTGTAGACAATTACCTCCTCAATCAGAGATGTTCATGGGTGTTCAATCCTCCCCACTCATCCCACATGGGTGGCACGTAGCAGCGCATGATAGGAATTGCACGACGCATCCTGGATTCAATGCTCTTATAAGCAAGCCACTCCAAGCTGACTCATGAGGTTCTGATAACACTGATGGCTGAAGTTACAGCTATTATTAATGCAAGACCTTTAGTGCCTGTCTCCTCTGACCCAGAAGCTCCTCTGATCCTAACCCCCTCAACTCTACTCACCCAGAAGTTTGGTGCAATCTCACCTCTCCCTGGAGACTTCACCAAAGCTGACATGTTTAAACATCAGTGAAAGAGAGTTCAAGTTCTTGCTGACACTTTCTGGGTTCGATGGCAGAAGGAATACCTCAACATGCTCCAGAGTCGTCAAAAGTGGCAGCTCAGCTGGCCAAACATGAAGGAAGGAGACATTGTTCTTTTAAAGGACAAGCAACTGAAAAGAAATGAATAGCCAACAGGAGTCATAGTGAAGGCTCTCCTGAGTAAAGATGGAGTTGTCAGGAAGGTGGAGGTCAAGATTACCCACAACAAGACTAAAAAGACCTTCCTCAGATCCATTTCAGAGTGTATCCTTCTCTTATCTCCAGGAGATTAGATTATGTAAATTTGTTATTGTGGCATTTTTAAAATAATGCCAGGCAGGGAGTGTGTTGGAACTGTTTGTATTTGCATTTGCAGTAGCATTGTTCTAGTTCATTTATGTGTTTTCCCCATAGTCTGTATCAGCCAATACCTAGTTACAGGAAGTGAGGTAACAGAAAGTTGCTCTTCTTCTGCTCCGTACTGAGAGAAATGTTTTTAGCGCTCAGATGCTAACTCTTCCTCCAGCTGTTTGTTTGCAGCCTTCATAGTGGCAATATAAGTGAGTGAACTATTATTTATCATTGTTAGAGTGCAAACTGTTCGTAGCATTTGGCACAATCTGTAATTCTGTTAGCACAACGATCGAGATGCGATCGCGGACTCTGCTCTGCCGTAGATCTGTAAATACTAGATCGGCCATCTCAATCATTACACGGCAACTCATTTAAATGACAAAGTATTTTGTATCGATTGTTAATCAATGCTTTTCTGTACTTTATGTCTATTTTCACTTACACACTTTTTGGTATTAAATCCTGTCCAACCACAACTCTTGCCTGTGCCTTGGAGGATGCAATGT
Source organism: Pagrus major (assembly GCF_040436345.1). Taxonomy (NCBI): domain Eukaryota; kingdom Metazoa; phylum Chordata; class Actinopteri; order Spariformes; family Sparidae; genus Pagrus; species Pagrus major. The sequence continues at coordinate 2,583,245 of NC_133219.1, read as the reverse complement.
CAGAGAGAGTTTAGCTGGCTATGAATCCCAGTATAGGACAGGAGTCACACTGGGTGTAGCAGTACAGTGGCGTTAAAACCATGAAGACACAGAATTTTTAGGGAGAAGGTGGAAGCTGTGGGGTGCAGTCAGGGGGAAGTAAGTACAGCAGGCTTTGAGTGTAGCCATTCACAGCAAACACTTTTGTCTTTTTTGATAAGTCACATGTTACAACCTAGTTCATTTGAGGTCTTTAGTCTACAGTGTATTTTCTGCTGGAGTATCCTGTTTTACCCCAGTGCTGCTCTCACCATGGTCCCTGTGCTCATAGATCTGTCTGAGGCTTCGTTACAGATCCGTCACTGTCCTATCTGTTTCCCTTTGTCTCAGCTGTCACCTTGACTTGACCTGCCACACTCGTGTAAACTCCTCTTGTTCTCCTCTCAGACCTCTTCCTGTCTCTTTCCTCCAGCCTTCTCTCTTACCCTTGTGAGAGTTGTGTATCCTTTTGAGAAACTCTGACAGAATATTAATCCTGCAAACTCTCTGCAGAGGAATGTGTACCAACAAACACTGCATAGCCACATGATACTTAAAATGGGAGTAGATATTTGTGGGGGATTTCAGTGGTGTTTGCTCTGCAGAGAGAGCATTGATCTAGCATTGTTTGTACTTGCATAAGCCTGTAAGTAAAACATACAGTCTGAGGTATATTTACACCCAGCTCGAAGGTGGTGTGGAGATCGCTGTTAATTAGCCGTGGCAGAGTGTAACTTTAACCAGTGGTGCAGGTATACGGTATATAACTACATATTTTTCAGTCGTCATTGCGTATACCCACTTATAAATCCCTGCTGATGCGCATCTTCATTACATTGTTTGAGGGAACTGTAGGTAACTGCATACTTGTGGACGCAACTGTCACTCATGCTAATGTAGCTCCTCAGGGATTTAAGCTGTTATTTATAATAATTTGACATAATATAATTTTGACAATCTAATCTGTGACATCACATTAGTTAAGGTTGTAAGGACTATGGCTGGTGGTAGCTGTTGTTGATTTTGTTCAAATATGCCACAGTGTAATTTCATGGGTTATTGTTATTCAGACGATGGGGCTAAACTAGCTAATATATGCTCACGGCAGTTGTCACTTGTTGCCATAGCAACGCTAAACATCACGTAACGCTATGGGCTGATGGGATGTGAATACTGTAGAGTGCAGAATCAGACTACATTGTCAATACAGATAAGATCCCTTGTATTCAGCACAGTATGCATGATTTTAGTAGTTAGCAAACCTATAAAAAATAATACATTTTGACATATTAGAATGAATAATTTTTTGGGATGATTTAGGATACTGTGATTTTGTTAATATGTTGTGATTGTTGTCATTTGAATGTCTATAAGTAGGCCCTACATGCCATTTTAAGGTCATACGAATCCATTTTATCCATCAATATTGAGTTTCCTAAGCTGTTGACACAGTTGTGCAGCACATATCTGTAGTGTTACTGTACAAAGTTATTTCTTCCTTTGTATAAATCACACACTCCAGGAAATAAACAACACCGTGGTTCTTGAGTTACTTATGGATTTATTCATCATCAAATAAAACGTAAAACAAAGCAGTGTAGTAGGGCTAAATACAGGAATAAAACTATGAAGGCCTATACAAATAAATACAGTGGAATAATTAGCCAGTGTTACCGCTTTTGAACAGGTCTACAGATCCTCCCGATCCGGGGAAAGGGCCACGGTCAGGTCAAAGCTTCTGTCCTATGCCTGATAGTGATGAGTCCCATCCCAAACTGACATGGTGTTTGCTGCACCTCGTTGATGCGGTTGACTAGCATTGGTTCATTATTTACCGCATTTATTTTGTGTAATTGCGCATTGATTTTGAGCCTTTTTTATTGTCTGTTGCTGTTTGCATTTGACATAAGATGAAAATAGTCATACTGTAAGTGTTTAACAATAATTGTTCTACCTGAACATGACGGGCGAGCTCTCAGAGACCGGTGCATGCCCGCTGGGCTGGACAGCAGCTGCAGCTGGCAGCTGGCAGCTCTGATGGTCGCACTGTTAAGCTTTACTAGGCTACATTATAATTGCTTATTCGTTATTAGTGACAATAATTTTAGATGCTGCTTACTGTTTATAGCCTATACTATTTACAACACCAAGATCTAGTTTGTAGGCTTTCAAAATAAAGGTTTGTTCAGCGGCAACTTGGTATGCAGCCGATGCATGATTACACATTATGTGCAATACACTAACCCTAACTTTAGAGTAACAAACTAATATCCAACCAGGACACACAGTAAACTGATAATTAATACGCTTTGATACGGACTGAGTCAATGAGGAAATAAAATAGTGTGTCTGGTTCCAGTGGGAGGAGAGAGAAGCTCTGGACCCTGATGTTTTCACTGTAGTCCGGACTGCTCACATGTGCCACCTGGTGGATGTCGGTGTGCACTGCAGCTAATGCAAAGTCAGCTGGATAAAATAAAAGTCCCCCCTCCTTTTCTCCTTTAACACCTTGGCAATGGCATCCGAGAGAGAGAGAGAGAGAGAGAGAGAGAGAGCCCCGTCAATTCACACCTGGCATAAATGCACCTGGAGTGACCAGATCTCACTTCCTGGCTGTATATGTAAATATTTTTACACAAAGAAAGAGATTTCTTTCTTTTTTTTAAGGATTCTGATGACCTTTTCCTCTTTGTTCTCCAAAGAAGTAACCAATATTGGTAAGTGTTTACTGAATTTGTAAAATTTATATTTTTACCCTCAATAACTTAATATATTTGGTGTAAATGGTGAAACAGTGTTCAAACAGCTGCTGGGATGTACCACGTGTAATACATCTTAATGTATTGAATTTAATGCCGACTTTTACAAGAAGGCACCAATTATTGAAACGTTGCCGTAGCCATTTCACAAAGTTTGTTTGAAGTTTCTCCTCATGAGGCGACAACTCATGGGACTTGTAAGGGAGTCTGGGATATTGCTGTTACTAATGAATACACTTCACCACTTAGTCATGTCAATGCATCACTCACACACACAGCAGCCCACTTCTTGTAACAATTAGAATATGGTGTGCAGAAAATATGTTTCTTTTACCTATTTTATTATTAAAGTAAAAAAATACTCATTACATTGAGAAATCCTTTATTCATGATGAAATAGTGGTTGTTGGCAATATATTAGTGACCCCCACGTAACTCAGACAGACTGGTGGGTCCATTGCACAGTTTGGTGTGAAACATAAAAAAATGAAATAAAAAAAACTTTGATTAAACATTTGACCAATGACATGACTTGCCAAAGCATACATTTCTAAAGCCTACAAATGAATTGACATGAATTTGCCAGTAGTGGTGAGCATATTTAGCAGCCTACTGGGTTAGGGTCAGTGACATGCGGTCAGGAGAGGCAGGGGAGGCAGAGCCTCACCTGTCATCATGGAAAAAATAAAATATATCATAAACAAATAAATTAAATGGTTATATTTATCAAATGGTTTGAACTATAAACTAATTTTCCATTTAACTTAAACAATTTGGATTGTTTTTTATTAAAAATCGCTGAATTTTCGCATTTCCGTTCAAATACGGGGAAGAGACGCACGGTGAGGCAGCAGCAAGCTGAGCCTCACCTTGGATTGCGCAATCTCTGCCATGCAATGAGAGCGTGTCACTGTCTCTCTGTATGTCACCAATCAAATGTTTCAAACACTTTTAATATATGCCCCCCCTGACTTCCCATAGTTTAGCTGATGTATATAATATATGTGTATAACCTGTTTTGTGTGCTCAGCGATCTTACAACGGCAGTGAAGAGGCACTGGGTGAGGCAGGCAGTTCTCTTGCCTCAAGGTAGGGGGCACTCGTGAGCCCAGAAATTCTAAATGCTACTCCGCAGCTGCAGAGTAAGTGACAGCGAGCTAGCAACAATCTTAGAGTCCATGGTTACGAGCGAGTCAACGTGCAGGGATATTTTTTTCCCCCTCTCGCCCCGCCTGGATTTACAATGGAGGATTTTATATCCAAGCTCAAACAATTTTCTAAACTGGACTTTCAATCGAAACAGGAGGTAATAAATAAAGGAAGACCAACACCGGAGCTGAAAGGTTTGCTTGTGTGTGTGTGTGTGTGTGTGTGTGTGTGTGTGTGTGTGTGTGTGTGTGTGTGTGTGTCCGAATTAAGAAAACCAAATGAATGCAGAAATCACGTAATGGAAATGCTACTGCCAGCGAGTCTAATGCAACACTGACGACTGTTTTATAAAATAAAAATAAAAACAAATGCCCATAACAGCAGCAGTTGCCGTAGCAGGGCAGTGACTGCCTCAGACACCGGCAACTGGAGTGAAAGGCAGGAAGTGCCACTACTAGCTGCCGCTGCCACGGATTGAGCCAGCCCTTGCTGTCAAATGGTGAATAATCTACTCTGTTGGGTTCATATATTTGTACATCTGATTCTGATGGAGTTAGTGCCTCACCAGCCATGAACCTCACCGCATGTCACTGGTTAGGGTTAACCCTGCTGCAGCATAGGGGAAGGCATCTTTATTTAAAACATATGGGTTTAAAGGATTTCAATGTGCTTTATATATACAATATAAAGGCATCTTAAATACATTAGAATAGAATTTAAGAAGAATAAGGAATGAAATCCTAAATAAAATCAATTATGATAGAATGAGATTTGTTTAGATATATTATTATAAATAGCTAAAGTGAAATAAAAACAAATGACACTTCCAGTGCAGTGATAAGTTGTAAGTTTCCCCAAAGCCAACAAAGGAAATTTAAGTGCAGTGGAGACGATAATGGATTAAAGGCACAGGAGAACAACAGAGTTTTAATTTAGATTCTCAGGCTTGAGGCACATTTGAGATCACCAGATAACAAAACTCTTACCTTTTTGTTAATGATAAACAAGTATTGGTAGGAATATTATTCCTACTGATTCCTTCTGATTCTGATTAGTAATTGTACCATCGTGTTATTGAGTATCGGATCAGAATCGCCCATCCCTCGTTGCCAGGTTTAGTTAATGAAATCCTGATTAAATGGATACAAGTGTTTCTATCCCTTACATGGCCAACTCTGCACATCTGACAAACTGTCTGATGCACATCTGACACACCTGTATTTACTACAGTGGTGGCGCACTCAGAAACTGTGGGGGGCACCTAATTGCGCAAATGACAATTTCTACATAATGTTGCTTTAAACAGTCGTAAAGATGAACCTAATATTTTTGTGTTCAGTACATTCAATGGATTGATACTGATTGAGCAGAGCAACTTAGTTACTGTAGAGTACATAACATCTGGCCAGTGATGCATTATGTTAACCAGTCTGTACATACATGATTCTTGCTGGGCAGTCTGCAGGGAATCTTTCCTCCAATGCTCTGTTGACTGCATCACTCCATCTTGATAGCATATGCACTGTCTGGTGGGATTTGTTGTCATCACTTTGAATAATCGTTTGCTTAATGGCATGCTAACCCTTTGTGGTAATCAGGTTGTCTGTCAGATGTACAGTGGTATAGATGTTCCTGGGATTTCATCCTAATTAAATGTCTCCCCAAAGCTTTCACAACTAGGCAGGTGAATGCTGTCCTTGAGACGTAGAGACGTGGGGACATTTTGTAAGAAATACTGGGGGAGGAGGAACAGGGGAATTACAGTTTTTCATGAAATAACAAGCATCATCCAGTCTGTATGATACATGAATAATGATGAAGGTCTCTCTCTGCCCGAGCCTAGCGGCAGAGGAAGTACAGACAACCTGACCTGAAATTGTATTTTCTTTAATGTAACTATAATTGAAAATGTAACAATATGAAAGGGGTCGCTTTTTATGACGAACCCACGAAGAATATCACCTGAATCTGCAGTAGCCCTGAGCGTTATGGAGCTTTCTAGTGAGTTCTAGCACATTGTTTAGCTGTCAGGCTGCAAATGTAGTGCTGTTTTTATCTGCAGCAGGCAGCTATTTTCAGAGAAAAAGCTCTAATTCACAGTCTGCTCAGCACCAAACATGAGACAGACAAATGCAGTGAGAGACTAGCTGGTGAACATACAGGTGGATGTTGCCCACAAGGAGACCAAAAACAGAGCTTAAAGGAGAGTGAATTTTGGACATTCATCAGGTGGACACAAACACAACTCCAAATGAATGATGTTGCTAAGTAACTGCTGGATGTATTAACAAGCAACTGTTTGCTAACAAGTCTGCGTATTAACTTGAAGGGTTACGCCACCAATTTTACACAGTAACATGTGTTTATAGGTGTTGGGGAGTACGACTGCATATGTGAAAAAAGTAGAATGAAGTCTTTTGTGACTCCAGAGGAAGCTGCATGTAATCTGATAAATTGCCCCCAGTGATGTCACTCAAGTGGCTTAGTTGCATTGTGGGTAATATAGGCACTAGGTCAGTCTGGTGCAATTTTCTAGTGAGTCAGTCTACCACTATGGCCCAGCCAGAAATATCAAAAGAAGTCTCTATCCTCAATGGGAAAAGTAACTCTTAAAGTAACTGTTTAAAGAATTGTCTGCATAAGCCATCAGAAACCTTAATGAGTCAAATCTTAATCAGACTGTACTTTTATAAAAAAAACAAAAAACACACATGGTCAGCTTGTAGAATCAAGCATATCTGAATTTGATATTGACAGCAGTGTGCTGTATGTCTAACTTTGGCCACTGTTTGAATTTATTTTTAAACAATGACTGCTTCATTCTACCTGTGTGTGGAGAAATAACATTACATAATCACGACCAAATGACTATACCAGCACATCAGACCCTCAGCAAGCTCCAAAAAAAGCAACTCTCCCTCAGATTTTTCCATACCGGATGGAAGAGGCAGAGGAAGTATTTCAGTCAGTGAAGTTATCCTTTGCAGTCAGTTTGATAAGGCCAACATAATGTGACCGCTTGTTATTAGAACAAACCTCGTTGGCTGCTCGGCTCCCTTGGCGCCATATCAAAACTCCACTGCTGGATGCTGCTGTTGTTAAGTGTCCTTCTGCGCAGCTCTCCATTTTTCAAAGCGCATATTCTAGATAACAGGCATCAGTGTGTGGGAGAGGCCGATGGGAATCAGCTCCCTGATGTGGAGGAGCAGCCTGACACACACTGTAGCTACAGTAGATCAGAGAGCAGAACGGCTGTCATAGTATAATGTGTCTGTGCCATCGAGAGAGACACTTTACAGGTGTGTACAGTATATGCATGTGTATATGCTATGTGCCATGTTGTGTGTGTGTGAGCTGAAGTGTGTGCATATGCATGAAAATAGAAACCAGTCTGTGTGTGTGTTCTCAAATTAGGGCTGAGCCTTAAAACACTTCTTTGATAGTTTTAAGCTATAATGCGATAGACATTAAATATCTCAATATTTTGAAAACTCCTTAAAAACAGTTCATAAATGTTCGGACTGATCAACAAAATCAAATATCACAGTATTTTGACTAAGTACTCCTTTTAATAATGTGATGATGCTGTAGGGATAGTACTTTGAGAAAATATTAACATAATTACATTTTTGATCAATAATCAAGTGGGTAAAGGCAAGTATTAGAACGAGTAGAACAGTCTGCACTGAATTACTGCACCGGTTCCAGTGCTCATCCTTTTTTTCTGTATCTTCAACTGCGATCATCCATGAAAGCATACAGAGTGCCATGGAACACCACTCATCCCCTGCACTCCATTCTGAAAAATACATGTCAAAGAAGAGGTTTAGTTTCTCAACTATATTCACTCTGTTCTGTAATATTCCTCTTAGGCTCTGTGCATTATACTTGGGTGGACTAAGGAGCTGCGGCACCATTTTGGATCTGCTGGACTGAGACAAGGAAGGGTGTTTGATCATTGCTTCTCAAAACCCAGATCATCAGCAGATTCATTTTAACTCTAAGTGTTATCTCATGAAACAGTTATCATCTACAGACTGCACTTTGTGCTTAGATGTACTTGAAGGGGCTTATAAGGGATAGCACGTGTGTGAGTTGTGAGCTACTCTATCTGATGTACTGGATGTGGCTGTGCCATGCTATCCCACTGTGCTCCTCATTAAAATGAACATGTTCGAATAGGCATATTATCCTACTTGGCATCACTGCTGCCAAAAACATGCTGGCCTTATGCTGGAAACCTCCACATACAATTACAAAACCTCAATGGATTACTTCATAAATTGATAGAAGTTATCAGTGGCATGAATGCATGGGGCTGGAGCTGGTACTATCTCAGCATGGCAAGCGATGGCAAATCAAATCAAGGAATTGCTGCAAAGATCAATTCTATATATTGCTACATTTTGGATGCCTGTGTCCTGCAAAGGTTGCGCGGTGATCCGTGGGTATGAGACAGGGTCTGGGGTTGCCACTATAAGTTTTTGTATGTTTTGGTTTGTTTTGTTTATGGTATATGTATCTGAAAGAAGTGTCAATAAAAAAAATGTATATGTTCATTCTGATGATGTCACCTTAGTGTTCCAGGACTTCTACCTGTATTATTTGTGCATGTAATCATTATATTGAAGATCAGAGAATAACTTACACCTTAAAGGTTATTGCTAACTCTGTGGCTAACCCCCTTCACTTTAATCAGTAGGTTGCAAACAAGACACGGTTCTTAGTTTAGGTCTTGAGGAGTTGTAGCATTTATTCACTGACAGACAGCCTAAACTGTCCACACACTGCACTGCCTTGTTCACTGCTACAACATTACACAGCGATTGAATGCTACCTGTTGCGTTCAGGTTTTCTGCGGACCCAAATGCAGAGATCGGAGACAGTACCTTTCAGGAAGCAAAAGATTTATTTTGCAATGGTGAGTTCAGGTGGTAATGTGAGTGAGGTGACCAGGCTGGCAGGTAGGCAGGCAGGCAGGTAGGAAGACAGGCGGGCAGGAACAGAGCAGAGAGGCGCTGAAGGTTTCTGCAGGGCGAGCCAACACACAGGAGCATTAACACAAGCGCAAACACGAGAACAAGAAATACTAAGTGTACGAGAACTTAATACTGAGGCCGGAATAATCTGGCGCTGAAGCAGTGAAGAGACCAGGGTAATATAGGCAGAGGTTGATGGGCTGATGAGAATCAGGTGCGCCACTTCGCTGCTGCTGCTGCCACGCCCACAGACACACACACACTGGAGCAGGTGAGGGAGAAAAAGGAGGGGGAGAAGGTAGACGGGGGGAAAAACACAGAAACAGGACAAGGCAACCCGGCTGCCACGGTGGCACTGTGACACTACCGTATCCCCCACCATGTCAGAGGGATGATCACCAGCTTCAGAGGATTCAAGTTGGGATTTAAGACTGCCCTTTTCAGCACTCAGTGGCAATATCTGGAAAAGGGAATTGTAACGGCCTGCACCATCTCGCTCTCCCCGTTCATCATAGGAATGAATCTGCTCATAATAGCAGCAGGGAAAGAAACCAAGGGCCAATAATGGACTTTGGCCAACCTCCAATAAGATTCTTTATGGATGACCTAACCATAACGACTTCATCTCATGTACAAGCAAGGTTGAATTTGAAGGCACTTGATGATGTGCCAACATGGGCAGAAATGAAATTCCAACACAGAAGCATTGTCATCAGAAATGTGAAGGTGACCAGTAGGTTCCAGCTCTGAGTCCAGGAGGAGGCTATACCATCTGTTGAGGAAAGCCCAATAAATTGCCTCAGGAAGTAGTATGATGCTTCGCTCTCTGACGAAAGTAATGTTTCCCAGACAGAGAAGTGGGCAGATGAGTGGCTAAGAAAGATTGAGGGATCTGGTCTACCAGGAAGTTTTCCAGCATGGTCTCCTACCAAGACTCAAGTGGCTACTGACAATCTTTGAAGTACGGATAACATCAGTGGAAGGAGTTGAGGGGTGAGAGAACAGACACCTCTGCAAGTGGCTCGGCATTCCACCAAGCTAGCTCATCAGTTGCGGAAGAGTTCAAGGTCGCAAAGTGTAGGGCTGTGGTGATCCATGATTCCAGCGATGCAAAAGTCAGGGGTGCTGGAGTCAGAACAAGATCAGGCCGTGAGTGAGCAGCTGACACTGCAGTGGCACAGGCAGAGAGCGTGCTGAAGTTGAAGAATGTCATCGGAAACCCGTGCATAGGCAGGCAAGGACTTGACACCACGCATTTCCAGCAATGGAGTAAGGCAGACCAGAGGCAGAGGAGAGAAATGATCCAAGTGGAGGTCCAACATCTGGAGGAGCAGAGGCGAAGGGCAAGGGCTGCAGAACTTGAACCACAAGGAGCCTGGATGAAGTGAGACCTGCCGCAGTGGAAGATCACATGGATCAAACTATCGATACTGGAGCCTTTCCGCATCTCTTTCCTGCTCCAATCAGCGTATGACACCCTACCACCTCTGACAAACATACACAGATAGGGAATGAGAGAGGGCTGTGTATGTTATGTATAGAGAGAGGCGTGTTGGTGCACATACTGGTGGGGTTCAAGACTGCCCTTGGCCAGCCAAAATACAGATGGCACCACGACAAAGTCCTCAGAAGGTCCTGGTTGGCTGCTGGTCTTACACTGGTGGAAGCACTGATGTGTGTGCATGTGTGTTAACTGGCTGTCTGAGAGATGAGAATGTGTATCAGTTCTATATACAATGCGTGCTGCAACCATTTCAAATACTCAGAATCATATGTAGTGAAAAATCTGTATTTTTGACAGCACTAGTCGGGATCGAAACCAGGTTAAGACCTGAAAACAGAATTGTAGTGCACATCTAACTCTTATGGAGGCTGTATTAGAGAACACGTTTAGGATGATTCTATTAAATCACAGCGTTACCATAATCAATAGAAATGATTATGGTAATGGCCACAACAGTCAGACCCATGATGCAATAAAACAGAATGTTTATTAGAATGTTCACATTTTATATGCAGGTGGCTGCATATGTGCAGACATCTTAGTTTGTGTACATATGTGTATGTTTGCACACATGCACACGTATGTACACAGGTTTGAAAGATAGAACGACAGAGAGACAGAGAGAGCGACAGAGACAGAATGAGACAGAGAGAGAGACAGAAAGAGACAGAGAGAGAGAGACAGACAGAGGAATCAGGTGCAGTAACTATGATAGATGAACAAGTAAATGAAGGCTGCTGGCACAGGAGATTTGAGGTGACAGTCAATTTAAGTCAATATACTGGCTACACACATACACACACAGAGAGAGACACACGCATACACACACACACACACAAACAAAGTCAGCAGAAAATAAAAATAAAACAGTTACATGGTAAACCATTACAGCGTCGGATATCACAGGAAGAAATACACACACAGACACACACACATGCATCATCACATAACCTTTGTTTACCTCTTTATGTAAAAGTCAACATGTTTGCAATCAGTCAGTATACAGCTTTCAGAAGATCTGTGTTACTGTTCACCTCTCTGTGTGCTCCTGTACTGTAATGTACAATGTGTGCATCTCTACACAGACACGCACATACACTACCTTATTATGTGAAGCTAATGCACCATGGGATACATCACTGCATGAGTCACATAGAGAGAGAGAGAGAGAGAGAGCATCTGTGTGACCACTAGGAGCTTGCAGTTAAAAAGCGTAATGCATATGTATATTACATTTACAGTGTGTTTGCTTTTATTAACAAATTAATCCAACACATTTGACTTGATTCTAAAAACAATAACAGCCCCAAAAGCACTACCACAATATGTCTGTCCTTTGAAAAAATAGCAGATGTTGGGTAAAGAAATAAAAAGTGAGAAGTTTAAGGCCAATACACTTTGTGCATTGTCACAATACAGCAATGAAACACTAGTTAATGCAGGTATACTACCTCTTGGAGGAATGGATGTCTTTGCTGTCTTTTTAATGGCTGGATTCACGAGTTGAGGGGTTCATGACCACTGTTGACTATCAGTGTTGGGCACCTTACTTGAAAAACACATTCAATTATTTGTTTCTTGATAATAAATAATAAACAGAAACAGTTGTACATTACTAGAATATTTTCTGTTTCTCAACTCAGACCAGAGGTGCTTTTACACAACTTTGAATCAGCTACACCCACACACAACATCGTCTCTATTTAATATAGACTAAATTAAGAAATAAAAAAGCATATACAAGGTACAAGATGAGGTATTTGTCATTATACAACACAGAACGAAATGAGAGTTTGGAAGCTCCTTCATGCTACACAAATTACAGAACATATATACAGTGCCTATAAAAGTATTCACCCCCTTGACTGTTTTCCCCTTTTATTGTTTTTATAAATGGAATCATGGTCAACATATAAAAAATATACAAAACGAAAAATGTACAAAAAAATCGCTTTAATGTCAAAGTGAAAACAGATTTCTGCAAAGTAATGTCAATTAATTAGAAATACATAATGTAAAATAAGTGATCGCATAAGTATTCAGCCCCTTCAAGTCAGTATTTAGTAGGTGCACCGTGGGGCCTCAATGACAGCACTGAGTCAGTGTGGATAGGTCTCAATCAGGCCTGCACATCTGGACACTGCAATTTTACTCCATTCTTCTTTGCAAAACTTCTCAAGCTCTGTCAGGTTGCACAGGGATCGAGCGTGAACAGCCCTTTTTAAGCCCAGCCACAAATTCTCTATCGGATTGAGGTCTGGTTTTTGACTCAGCTACTCCAGAACATTCACCTTGTTGTCTTTATACCATTTCTGTGAAGCTTTCACTGTATGCTTCGGGTCAGTGACCTCTGTTGAATTTAGTCACTCACTTTAAAGGGGGTGAATGCTTATGCAATCACTTATTTTATATATTTTTAATTCATTGACATTACTTTGTAGAAATGTGTTTCCACTTTGACATTAAAGAGTCTCCTTTTATAACTTTTTTGTTTTTGTAATTTTTTTGTATATTGACCATGATTCCATTTATAAAAGCAATAAACAGTTACAAATATACAAATATACATAAACATGTAGTGCTTCTTCTGAATCTGTGTCAGGGTGAATGTAAGCAGCAGCAACAATATAGTGATGATAATGTGGTTGGCATCTTCATATCAAAAGTTCAACATCAGGTAAACACTATCCATCAACTCTCCTCTCGACTTTATTCACCTCTCCTCTCCCATTACAACAGCTTGATCCGAGATGTTGTGGTGGAGACAGGTCGCTGCGGGCACAGTCTCTGATTTAATGTTGATTTGTCAGCCTGAGCCCTATTTCGTCCATTTCCTTTCCTGTGACTAGACATTAGCCAGGTGCGGCCTTAAACCAAGCTGGATTAGCATGGCTCTACGACTCAAGGTCTGCTGCTCTTGATCCATTTAATTGGAGAAGCTACTGGCCTACCTCTTCATGCGCCGCCATTGCCATAGCAAATAAGGAAAAGGACACCTATGCTTTCTCAATGTTTTCCTTTTCTTCAGTGTTTTATTTACTGTATGGTCTTGTGCATGCAAGAGGTCTTGAAAGTTAAAAAGGTCAAAGTCTGCACCAATGGGAGCTTCTCTCTCCCACAGAAAACTGTCACCATGTCACACATTTGAATAATTTCTGTTTAGCCGTTAGTTTGGCGCGTAAGGATTAATTCAGCACAGCTGCTCTGTTGATGTTAGCAGTGCTGGCTCAGGTGTGTGTGAGCTGACCAGAGCAGACTGGGTATTTGGGCAGAGAGCCTTAAAGAGACAGGAGCTAAAACAGAGTGTTTCAGACAGAGGGAGAATACCGAGCTGAAGAACTGGACAGCTTAAACTTCAACCTTCAACTTTATTTATATCTCAAGTTTTAGGTGGGAAAGTAACATAAGACAGAAATATATTGTTCAGTAACATGTTCATTACATTGTCAATTAACCCTTTAATTAACCCTTTTACATTTTGTTGCTTTGTACTGTAGCTACTGCAACAGCTGAGTAGAAACTGACAAAATACTTCTACATGTTCCTGTTACATATATGACTATATTGTCATGTATATATGAAAACCTTTTTGCTGACTGTGTTGTCACACTTCCAGAACTCATGATGCTAAGTGGGAGATCAAAAAGTTTAAAGGAACTTCTGCGACATGTCTCTATTATGATATGACATACAGTATATATTTCCAGTAAGTCTGATATGACATGAATGCAACATTAGTCAGAGGAGCTGTTTTAAATATGGCTGTTATTTTCCTCCAGGTTCTCCAGTCAGGCAAAGATTAGCATTGTAACCTGGAGAAACAAGTGACACTTCAGATGATTTGGACTATTTTGGACCATACGTTCATCTCCAGACAAGCAGAGAATAAACTGACAGTGACTTCAGCACAAGCGATGCTCAGAAGCTGAAGTAGCGATGCAGTCGCACTAAAGGGCCCTCAGAGAGGCCCCTGTAGACTGAGTGACCAGCACTGACGTCTGTACTAGCCACTAGTCCTGCTCATCACCTCTCCTCCAGCATAAAAATAAACCCATCCACCACCTTTATCATAGCAACAATTGCCTCCCTCCCTCTCTTCATCCACCCACCCATCCTGCTCCACACAAGACTGCTGAGAGCTCCTCTCCCACCCACTCCATCCCAGCTCGAGCACCGTGGGGATGGATATATAGCCCAAATCACACTTGAATGTCACTCGTCTCTGCCGGTTATGGTGTTGATCTTTGGCTCTCTCTAGCTCTGGATGACTCTGAGCCTGCAGAAACATTGGGCCCAGAATAGAAAGCAGCTACTTCTGCCTTAACCTCCAATTCACTATGTGATACAAAGCTGAATAAAGTCAATGGACCCGCCTGCGGAGACTTTCTTTGTCATGCAGCATTTCCTGTCTGTCATTTGTTAGTGAAGCTCTAGTTGCAGACTACCATTGCTCTGTCTAGTTCATCTGGGTCGCTCTTTTTCTCTGAGTACGCTGAATAGCCCGATACTTAAAATTTTTATCAGGACTGTAATTGGGCCATGTGCTGTCAGAGGTAATGAATGGGAAACCAGATTTAATTGGTGGTATGAGGTCCACGTCTTTGAGGACTCAGGGCTTAGGGATGAGCTGAAGTAAACACTTTGTTTCTTGTGGGCTGATAATGGGTTGTAATAATGGTTGATAATGAGTCCACACATAATTAGAACCACCATGTTTTTCTCTTAATTTCTGTGTTGCCTCTGCATTGTAAAATCACATAAGTGGTGAGAAAGCAGGTATGTAGAAGTTACATGAGGGTCTTCAGAACATACAATCTTTAAAGTAATAATCCATGAATAATCATAGTGTAACTCTTCTTTTATTGGCTCAGTCTCAGCCAACTGAAAAGGCCACGTGACAACTTCTCTCAGATTCACAGCGTTTATATCTCTGCACAGCGCAGCTGGTAGTATAACTCACAAATGTGGTTGGTGGTGACAGTGAAATATACAGGACAGTTCCTGCACAACAGTTGAGATTGTCAGGCCAAAGGGCATCTGATATAGTTTACAACTCTTTTGCAATGTGGTCATATAGTTTTGTAGAACAAAGTAAATCCTACTACGACCGGGGGTTTATTTGCCCCAAACTGCCAGAACACCTTACTGTATATTAGCCACAAGATAGCAAACAACAACCGGCACTGAGGGTGTGTGTTTTTGTTCACTTTTGTGTCTTTTCTTTTTTCCATCTTTTCTCTGTACATTCATGAAGCACATTTCCCTCCATTCAACAGTCAAACAAGACATTTTGGCACCTCCTGATTTACTGTATTTAAAAATCCTCTGAACAATAGTGCATTAAGCACAGCAGCTAACTGCTACATCAGCTAACAGACATAGAGATTAAACTTCACTCAATAGAACATAAGGAATGACAACCTTACCGACAGTCACCACCAGATTCCACTGGGCCCGTCTGTGCAGCAATACGTATGTTCTAGACATTGGGCCTCATGCAGCAACATTCTCTTAAATGTCTCTTATATTTTTTATTACTTTTTGTCAAGAAAAAAAATAAGAGAAATCAACTCCAGATGCACCAAACCTTCTTACCATCTAAAACTGCTCTAACCCAGGTGTGCTGAATGATGAATCCCACTTGATTGTAAATTGGAGGCCAATTGTAATTAGCATAGGTAATGTCCACTGAAGACCATATAAGGGCAGGTGTTGTGCTGTGTGCAAATAGCCGACACTGGCACAGTGATTGGAGAGATGCCACCAGAAAAGGGTAGAAGAAGAAGAGGAAGAATTTCAGCAGCAGTGAACTTGAGGTTTTGTTAAATCAAATAAAACAACCTAAACATGTGATTTTCCACAGCGTCAGCACTAGCATTACAGGAACGTCAAAAACACAGTATCAAGTATCTTCAGCACTCCAATTGTGTGCTCTACCACAGAGCAGGTGCGCGCATGCTGGTGGTTTTATGAGCGTCCTGTCTGGTTTGGGGATTTGCCAGGGGGGCCATCAGCCATGGAGTGAGGGCATAACCTCGGTCACCTATGTTACATTTTTAAAGGAAAGTTCAACTGGATGGTGGTTTTTAGAATTACAAATCATTTACCAATCAGCCACCCATTTCCACCAGCTCCTGGAGCCAGACGCATCCCCACGGAATTATTCTGCAGCACAAAGGAGGTGTGTGCTCCTCTTAGCCAACGGGCCACGATATTCAGAAGGTGGCAGTTTTCATCCTATGTTATTTGGACGTTAATAGAGTGATACAGCTTTCAGTTGAGGAATTGGAGAGGGTGCTTTGATCCGTATACACGTGCAATCTACAGGACCAATGATATTTGGCACTACAGCAAAAAAGCGCTCTTAATCTCTACTTGCTGAGAAGCAGTGTACAGTAATGATATGTACTGGGGCATGAGTGATATCATCGCTCTCAATACTCTCGGAAGAACATGGCTCAAAGAGGACTGTAAAATGCCTGACTTGTCTCCTATCTCTCCCTGGAATGATCCTGTGGCCAAAACTCCGAGTGCACTGAGTACTTGGAGGTGTGGAGGCATGGGATTTGACTGGCACAAATCCATAAGCAGTGCTCGTGGCTATCTGAAACGAGTCAGCAGTCATTCATGTGTCTCATCAAACAGATCTGTGCAATCTCTGCATAAGGCCTGGTTTGCCAAAGCATCTAGTAGCAGTAGGTAAGCCATGATTCAGCTGCTGAGCACAGTCTTAATTAGGATCAGTTGACCAATAGTATTTTTAACCACGAATTCAACAATCCAGTCATTAAAATTCCGCTGAAACATATAGGCTGATAATCTAAATTTGATTATATGAAGCGTTTTTTTTTTTTTTTTTTAAATGTTATGTTCCTATAATTTAAAACGTGTTGCCGTGCATTGGACAAACAAATTGTGGACTGTGTAAACGGGATGTTTTTCTCTTTTCTTGGTAAGTGCTCTCGACCACTCTTACAATTTTCTCCCAATTTTCCAAAGGGAAGAGCAAAAATAAGAAAATATTGGTGAATCCCAGAAATCAATGGGTACTAACAAAATGAGAGAAAAACATGGATACAGACAAAAATAAGAGAAATTTGTTTATATATTGCTTCTTGCAAGAGGCCCAATGCTCATCTTTCCACCACTACACATTTCAGAAATGTCTCTCTGCTCTGCTCTGCTCTGCTCTGCTCTGCTCTGCGGAGAATACGTGTCAAGTCT
Source organism: Pagrus major (assembly GCF_040436345.1). Lineage (NCBI taxonomy): Eukaryota > Metazoa > Chordata > Actinopteri > Spariformes > Sparidae > Pagrus > Pagrus major. Next base: position 2,565,612 of record NC_133219.1, on the reverse strand, counting down.
ATTTTTGACAGAAGCGGACAGGCTGCACTGAGCAGATCGAGCCAGACAGGAAGTCAGACAGCTGAACAGCATATTGCATTTGGTCAATTTTCAAAATAAAACATCCCGTGCAGACTCGGGATCTACAGCACAACAAAGTCAGAAATATTAACAATAAACACACATTGACTACAAGGAACTTTTCAGTGTTTATGAAACAGTCTCTTCCTCTGATGATTAAAGATAAAGATGTTCCTTTATTGATCCTCTTTGGGAGAAATTTGCAGGTAACACAGCAGTGCAGAGGGAAATAAGTAGCAGCACAAGAGTAAGTCTTAAAAAAATAGAGACAATAAATGGAGAGATATTTGAAAGAATAAAATAACAATTTGAATAAAAAATATAATAAATAAACTATTAGAATAAAGATAAACATACTATATACAGTAACTGTCCTTGTGTGTACATGACGTGTGCAATATATAATAAATGTGCCTGTCCAAATGTGCTCTGTGCAGGGTTCCTAAAATAATAAATAAAAACAATAACAAAAAACAATCAGTCTTCGGCTGTGTCTCAATTCAGGGGCTGCATCCTTCGAAGGACGCATTTGAAGGCCAATTACGTCACAACGCTGGGCAAAGGCTGTCCCAATTCGAAGGCTCCTCCAAATGCACCCCACAAATGCAGCCTTCTTTTCCCTCTTTTTGGAGGACGCACCGCTACTATCCTTCGCGGCCTCCCATATCCCAAGATTCTTTGCACGCCCGAAAAAGAAGAAAGAAAATGGCGACATCAAGTAGTGTAGATCGTCACTTTCGCGGGCCTGGGCGGCAGAAATCGTGATGTAAGGGTAAGGGGCAGGAACATCTGGTGACGCAACCAGGAAATGATTCGAAGGCTAGACCGTCCCATTTAACAACGGTGGACGCGGCTTTCGAAGGTACCTCCGAAGGACTCGCCTTCTGAGACCTCAAAGGCTGCGTCCTTCGAAGGATGCAGCCCCTGAATTGGGACACAGCTTATGTGACATGAAGTGTATGGTTGAGTCCTTAATCAGTGGAGAAAGGAGGTGTTGGGAGCTGTGGTGGTGGTGTTGTGTAGTCTGATCGCTGTTGGTATGAAAGAGCCCCCCACTCTGTCACTGCCCCCACACTGTCCAGTTTCATCCCCACCACAGAGCTGGCTTTCCTCACCAGTTTGTTCAGCTTGATGGCCCCACCACTCCCGATGCCACCTCCCCACCACACTGCTGCAAAGAATATGACACTGGTTACCACAGACTGGTAGAATATTCGTAGCAGCCTAGTGCACACATTGGAAGACCTGAGCCTCCTCAGAAAGAAATTACTTGTAACAGCAAATGAGACCATCAGCAAAAAGACTGCTATTTTTATATAGTTATTATTATTGCCTGTGCTCGGGTCCGATCATATATATCACATATAAAATCACATATAAATACATTATATAAAATTCATCCTGCTGTCTCTCTGTCACTTGCTTCCAAAAAAAATGCACATGCTGCCGGCACACGCTAGCAAAGATCTTACAACAGATCGTACTGCTTTTGTTCAAAGGGGCGCTAAAATCAATAAAAACTGAAAGTTCCTCATTGTCACTTTAAAACAGACAAATAACCTGTGTTGGGCACGTTACTTTTAAAAAGTAATTAGTTATAGTTACTAGTTACTTCTCCCAAAAAGTAACTGAGTTAGTAACTTAATTACTCCACTATAAAAGTAACTAGTTACCAGGGAAAGTAACTATTGCGTTACTTTTTTTTTTTTTAAGTTTAAATATGTCTAAGAATTTGGATTCTTTTCTAAGCGGGTTTCACAAGCCGGTTGCATAGAGTAGAACTGCATAGACACCTACACAGAACCTTTAATATTTATTGCACCTCAACAGACCACAGCTGGTAGACATACTGTACTTGAAGTATTTTCTTCATCACAAAAATACACAGTGTAACAATATGAAGTGCTTTTAACTCTCTGTACATACTGTACTGTTCAAATATTTTCGTAAAAATAAAAGTAAACAGTTTAAATATGAAGTGCTTTAATTCTCTGTAGTATAAATTAAATAAATCAAACCTTCACACAAGTTACTGTACTGACATACTGTACTTCAAGTATTTTCTTAAAAATGAAAGAAACAGTTAAAAAATATGAAGTACTTTTGGACAAATCCAACTTCAGCTGCTTGGACGGCGTGGCTCCATGTCCTTCTTTGTTAGCCGTTGAGAGATGCTTCATTAGATTAGAGTTGCTTACAATGGACGTGGACAAACACTTTGCTCTGGGACATAATGTACACTTCACATGTACGTTCTTGCCTTTTACCTCAAGGAGATTAAAGTAGTGTCTGTACTTCCACTTTGAAAACGCCAACTTTCCCTCCGGACTCGCCATTGCTGCAGCTTACCTCTGCTAGTTTGTGTGTGTGTGAGGCTGCTGTGTGCGTGTGTGGTTTGTGTGTAAACTGAGCACTGCCTCTGATTGGCTTACGAACTCTTACTCTACCTTAGCCAATCATCATCACTTATGCGGTTGTCTCGCCCCTCCCTACTCAGCTTTGCAGCTCCTGTGGCTGAGAGCCAAGTCGGATGACAACAGCTTCAGTTTATAACGCGAAACATTTAATTGTGGGCAACGGTAACGGCGTTGTAACGATGGAAATAGTAATTAGTTAGATTACCCGTTACTGAAAAAAATAACGCCGTTAGTAATGCCGTTTATTTTAACGCCGTTATTCCCATCCCTGCAAATAATAAACAGTTTAATGAAGTAGGCTACTCAACCACATTAGAAGCACAAGGAGAAATGATGAAAGAAAGACAGTCTCAGTAAGCAGTTGCGGTTTGCAAGGAAAAGGGGTGAGCTGACAACCACCAGTCACCACTCACGGCATGTGGGCCCTCCAATAAAACAAGTAAAGGAGCCTTTAATCAATATTAAACTATCTCACAAAGAAAAACAACCATATAGTAGGTCAACTGTGAAAGCAGCCTATTACAACCTTTTCTTTTGTTTTGTTTTTTGCTAGGCGACGACCTCCAGTGGTTAAAGTCATTATTACAACAGTAAAAGAGGAAGTCAGGCGAAGTAGTATAAAGAGTGAGAAAGTCGCCTCAGGGATGAGGCTGGGGATGGATGGTCGGGTTAAACAAGCACAGGACTTGTATCCAGGAGAACACAGTTTGTGTTCCAATATGAAACCAGAAGACAACAGTGAACTATTTGAACTAACTAATGTAGTGAAGTTGCATCACGTACATGAGGTAATTGCAGTGATGTACAGAATGTATTATTTAACATAATTTCAACTCACACCACAATGTTTTCCTAAACCTAACCAAACAGCCAGCTTACAACGAAGGTCAGGTACGCCTGTCGCTGGTGCGCTGCAACAGTCTGTTGTTCTGGGACTTACTTATTCAGTTGTTTATGTATGCGGATGTGTTGAAATATAAATAACAAGACAACTTGCTTCAAAAATCAATAAAAACCTTGTAACATTAATATAGCATGTCTTAGTTTATCAACGCTTGATTGACTAAATCAAACTGTTAGTTTTACTAATCACCTGACAAACAGCTGAGAAGAGTATGTCTCAGTCAGTACTTCAAGTCACGACAATAATTCATGGTGGTTGAGGGTAAAGCTCATGTGATTTGTGCTAATTAATGAGTAATTTTCCTTTAGTGTTTGCTCATTTCACAGTCCATGGTGCCTGAGCACTGTATGAGGGAATGGAAGTGTAATTTGTCTTCCATAACGACATAGTCTCAGCTGGTTTTGCGGTTTTCAAACATTCATAACACTCCATTCACCTACTCTACCACTGAGCCCATTTATATTGATAAGCGGCCTTCTGTTGGGGTGCTTAGACAGACCTGTGAACACTCAGAGAAGAATATATGGGTCCTGCAGATTCTTCTATATTTCACACCCTGCTCTCAGATGATAAAGCAAATAAACTATCTATAATTACTTCCTCTTTGAGACTGATCATCTTTCAGAGCAGCTCTCCATCATCCCGTCTCATACCTCTCCAAACAGAACCGACTGAGCTGTCTGGCAAAATGGAGAACTTTTCATGTCCCACTAAAAAGCTGTTGTGCCACTGTAATGGTGACATATCTGGAAAGAGCTGCAGGACGACGATCATCTATCACACATGAAGTCAGGGCAGAGGCGTAGACCAGCAGAAAGGTGAACAGCACCCATATACAGTGATGTTGCTGTGCCAAAAATGTGTAGAAATTTTGTATTTCTCAAAAATCAACTACAAACATTTCATTCATAGATATAAGTCAAAGTTTCTGAGGCACATGTTTTCCATGCAATGGAGAATACCCAGTACATAAATCATACTTGGGTAAAGTGTAAAGCACTCAGAGTAAATCTATGGTTAATTACAACTTGTTTTTCATATTGAAATAGAGGTAGATGGTAACCTCATGCTCTCCAAAATAGGAGATTGTGGCAAGACTACGAGCAGTCCAATGATCAGGCAGGTGGAAATCTTCAGTATCTTGGCCCTTAATCTGAACGTGAGCACATATGAAATGTCGTTAATAATTCCTCATTGTGCAGAGAAACTGTGAGCATGCTGGGCTAATACACAAACACAGTGAGTCAAAGTTGAGGCAGGAAGTGAGTCTGTAAACTATGAAAGATTTTTACATCAGACAATAATATCCAAGTAAATGTGTTTAATTTGGAAGTTTGGTTCCACTGTAACAGCAAAATAATGCAACAACACAGCATAGAAAAATAACATTGCTGGCTGTAATTATACCAACTTCTACCGACACTGCAGTTACCTGTCATGCGCAGTAACAACTGGGCTACTAAGGCACTGCCAATGTTTTTTCTTTTCTAAGTCACTAAGAAAAGCAACATTGGCAAGACTGTGAAGTTCAGCACCAGAGGAAAGGTCACGAGCTCATTAAAAAAGTGTTTATCTCCTTGGCAGCATGAATGTGCTCAGGACATTTTAAGTGTATTATTAATTTACATGAAATTATTGGACAGACTGATGGACTGACTGCATGGATTTGCCTGAAGACTGTAGACCCTTTTCCTGCCTTGAAAAGAGTCTATTGGCGCATCATCGGTCCCACCCTTTCTACTGTTTCTTCGTATAAAGTGCCTTCATGAAATGTATGTACAGACATTGGTCCATTTTTTTGTCCCTTTGACTCCCTGTTTTAATGGTGTTTGTGGGACTGCAGTGTCTTTAGGCTGGAGGCAATGAGCATGCCAACAGTCTACTTAGTGTACTAGAACCATCTGCTGGGATTGCATTGTTTCTCCCTGTGGATAGGAGGGGCTGAGAGCTGAGTGAAGCGACTGCAGTAAGAGGCCTGGTAGAGTCAGCGCCAGCAGCTCATCAGCTGAGTCAGCTAACGTTTGAGGTCAGACATATTGTTAGAATCATTCACTCACCAGTCCACCTGCCATGTTTCTTTTTCATTTTCAAAATGCAGGTAATTGATTGTCCACTTAATGCTGTGGCTTGTGCCAAATATCAGAACTCTTAATATACCATGTTGGAGTCTGAAATGGAGTCTATAATTATGGAATTATTTTAAACATGTACGTAATGATGCATGCAGGTGTGACTGTGGTGTTGACTCGTGGTGTAAAAAGCCCTGCTGCATTCTGTCAGCCTGGAGCTGAGCCACTGCCTAATGGTTTCAGGGAGTAAATAAGGCTTAGCAATCAAAATGAGAGGACATAAAAGCAAGCATGAATCTCTCTGTGTCACATAGAGTCAGGGACAATCTCATCTCTGCACTGTGTTTTAATTTGAGAAAACAGGACTCAATTAAAACTTTATTTCTTTGGCCAATTACTCTCCTGGCAGCTGACCAGTGTGACCACAATCAGGGACTGTGAGCCTCTAAGTAGGCACAGTCATCTGCTGATATTTACTGAGTAGCTCCGTGGTGCTCAAGGGCCCCTCGGCAGTGGTAGTTTTGGGACTTGAAAAGTTTTAACCACTAAAAGGGACACTCTGCAGAGAGACATCTAGCTCTGCTCTCAGAACTTTTTCTTCCCTCTGCAGCTAAAGTACAATACAATATTTGGACAGAAAGCCATTCCCTTACTCCCAACTATCATCAGTTTTACATAAATATAAAGAATAATAACTGCAACTTCTGCGATGTTGTCAACCAAAAATAATTGGCCAACTCTCCTTTTCAAAAGGACAATCAATATACATTTTGTCTTATTTTTGATTATTTTGTAAAGTAGGTGGTCCATCTTCACAAGATGAAGATTTTAATTCAAAGCAAATATTTTCAGTTTGTTAGACACCATCTTCTTTAAAGTTGTTTAATAAGCCAGGCCCAGCCTGCTCAGACAGACTGAGATGAAAACTGTTTTCTGGGAGTGTGTGTTGAAATACAGTTTGTGTTATTGAAAAGGCTGGCAGAGTGAATTATACCCTGTCAAAGCTTGCACAAACTTCAGCCTTGGGCTCAGCCTACAATATAGTAAGCCAATTCATCATGTCTATAAAGGGGACAGTGCAGGGCAGGTTATTGTAGCTGGAGTGGGGTTAATGAACAGTGCGCAGCCTCACACCTGACAAGGACACAAATGATGGAGCTGTTAAAAGACTGCTGCATAAATAGCTGTATTTAGCTTTCCATCCCTGTCATTTTCTTCTCTGCTGTCACCTTATTGCACCATGAGCAGGCAGCTTCATCTGTGCGTCTGTTATATATGTTTATGTTTATATGTAATATGTGCACCATTCGGTGTCCAAGCCAGTTGCCAGAATACATTTTGGCAATATACTTTTCGGTTAACTGCAGATTTTTAATGTTTTATGTTGAAGCTTTATGTTTCTTAAGGCCAATTTTCTTTTTCAATTTTATGTTGTGACAATACTGTGCTTATGCTCTGGTGAGGTTTAGACACAAAAAACACTTGGTTAGGGTGAGGGAAACACTGTTATAATGTGTTGTGATTGAGATCCTGACCCACCATACATCCTGGAAAGTGACAAAGTTATGTTTTTTGCTCAGTCAAAGTTCACTGAAGTCTCGGTCGGGATGGCTCACCGTCACCAGTAATTTTTTTTTTCAATCCAAGTTTCCAGAGACAGTAACTACAACAACACAATAGTAGAAGGAGACAAAGACATGGTGAGTTCAAGTTTTTTGCTCTTAATCACATCACATAATCACCGCCATTCAACTGCGGGCCACTGCTTACCGTGTCTCCAGATGGCTCTGTCGTGTTTTCATCCTCCAGTTAGCTTCAGTTCAACCGTTAATAAAAACATCAAATATTCAAATGTGTGACATGGTGACGTAGTGATGTCACAAAGAATTAGAGGCAGGACTACTGACGAGGCATTTTAGGAGCAGTGTTTTCTTCCACTTGCACGAATGTTGGGTTTTTAACTTTCAGGACCTTTCACATACACAAGAACTGAACACACTGAAGTAAAAAAGAAAAAAAAATTGAACGTAAAGTCTTCTCCTTTAATACTTTCAAAGTCTGCATGTAGCTGCCCCACCACCTCACAATTTATTTTCCTGATTTGCCCCTCCAATTTCTTTTGGCAATGCATTGTGCGATAACATAACAATGTTAACAATGCATAAGCACATACACAGAGTTTTTGGATCAAATCAAAGTTCACTAGTGTGATGTTTAACATGGTCCATAACAAGCGCAGAGAAGCACTTCAAGAAATAACCACTTTGAGAATAGCTACAAAAAAAACTTTCAAAGTGAAGAAGGAGGAGGAGCTTTAGCTAAACCATCTAAATATAACTCACAGGAGTGCAGGTGAAGACCTCCCGTCTGTCTTCAGACTTCTTTGTGGTTGTTTTCATGGTGACAGGAGGTGATGTTGACTAATTGAATTTAGAGGAAATTCTCACTTCACTCATCATCAGCCATTTATCATCTGTACAGCTCTGAGAGCTCTGATGTCAGCTGCCTCTTAGAGCAGTACAGAGCATTAAAAATGCATTCAGTCATGGTGTTCATGAGTAGGAACGTGTGTGCTGGAGCGTTTCGACCCGTTGACTCAGCACACACAGTCCTTGTGCACGTCTGCTACTTTTGTCAGTGATAAAGAATCTCAGTAGGTGCTGATTTATGGCAGTGGCACCGCTGGAATGACATATTGCAGTCACAGTGCTGAGACACACACTGAACATCCACCAACACTACAGGGATGGCCATCCATAAACCTCACATCACCAATTCTTTGGGAGGGTGACGAGCAGAGCAGAGGACGGGTTTTACACATAAAATACTCAGTAATTGGAAATTGTGGTGAACGGGAGGGAAAAAATATTGTTAATAATTCTTCATTGATTCCCTGATCTTCTGCAATGTGGAGGCCAATTTATAGTAAGGTAGGATTTATAAGACTAGTCCAGTGCCTGTGAAAACATGCTGTTCAGCACAGATGATCTGGTAATGTGAGGGGTTCACAGATCCAGTCTGACGCCTCCTGAACTGCTCACAGACTCATCAGGGCCACCCTGATAATGTCAAACCTGTTTGTATTTACAATTCAAAGTCTGGATGATTACATCAGCACTTTCTGAATCAGACCACAACAACCAATGAGAGAGGCCTCCTGGAGCAGCTGACTGCGCAGCCGAGCAACGATAAACATTCCAACCCCTCCCCTCTCATCCACACTTGTTTAACCTTCTGCTTCTGTTTTTTTTCTCACTGCAGTGCATTAACAACAGTGGGTTGTTGAATTACGCTAATCTCCATTTTGTTTACGTCTGCTTCCCCATGAGATCATATGTGAGGAATCGTGTGTGAGTCCAGCTTCAGTCTGCAGAGCCATGAAGCCAGCGCACTGAAGCCGCACCCCCGCTGCTGCACAGAGTGGTGTTTGCCATTTATTTAAAATGTATTAATATTAAATGTGTTGCATGTCCAAATTCCACCAAATCCCACACTGCACTTCCTCCGGTCATCAGCAACAAACCTGCCAAGTGTGAAGTAGATCAGATGAACGGTTCCCAAGATCTATGAGTAACACACAAACAGATAGCCAGACACAGACAGACAGACAGATAGGGATTTTCTTGTACAGAGGCAATGAAATGCAGTTAGCGTCTAACCAGAAGTGCAAAAAGCAGTAAAGTGCAAAGTATGTACAGTATAAATAGTGCAGCAAAGACAGATATTACAGTGTGTACAGTATATAAATAGAGTGTAGTTGGTCTAGGTACAGTATGTATAGTATATAAATATTATTGGCAGTACTAAAGGAAGATACAGTTTGTACAGTATATAAGTGTAATTAGCAGTACTAAATGGGGGGTGAAGATGAAGTGTAAAATAGTCAAGAGTAGTGTAGTAGTGGGGTGGGGGGGTCAGTCACTGGGGGAAGGAGTGTGTGGGGGTGGGGTGCAGTTGGTCGGTCGATTGGTTGTCACCGGGGTGTGGAGTTCAGTAGGGTGACAGACGCAGGGAAAAAGCTTCCCCTGAACCTACTGGTCCAGGTGTGGAGAGACCTGTAGCGCCTCCCGGAGGGGAGGAGGGTGAACAGTCTGTGGTTGGGGTGAGAACAGTCCTTGACGATGCTGCGCGCCTTTCGCAGACATCGCTTGCTCTGGAAAGTCTTGATGGAGGGGAGTGAGGAACCGGTGATGTGTTGGGCAGTTTTTACCACCCTCTGCAGTGCTTTCCGGTCAGAGACAGAGCAGTTGCCATACCAAACTGTGACAAAGTTGGTAAGGATGCTCTCGATGGCACAGCTGTAGAAGTTCACCAGAATCTGAGGAGACAGATGGACCTTCTTTAGTCTCCTCAGGAAGAAGAGACGCTGGTGAGCCTTCTTGATCAGGGTGGAGGTGTTGAGGGTCCAAGAGAAGTCCTCGGAGATGTGGACACCCAGAAACTTGAAGCTGGTGACACGCCCAACCTCCGTCCCGTTGATACAGATGGGGGTGTGGGTGCCATCATTTGACTTTCTGTAGTCCACAATGAGCTCTTTGGTCTTCTTGGTGTTGAGAGCCAAGTTGTTGTTTGCGCACCACATTGTTAGGTGCTGGACCTCCTCCCTGTAGGCCGACTCATTGTTGTTGCTGATGAGACCAATCACCGTTGTGTCGTCTGCAAACTTAACAATGGTGTTTGAACCATGTGCAGGTGTGCAGTCGTAGGTGAAGAGGGAGTAAAGGAGGGGGCTCAGCACGCATCCTTGTGGAACGCCAGTGCTCAGGGTGAGGGTTGAGGAGGTGTGGTTATCTAACCTAACAGACTGTGGTCTGTTGGTTAGGAAGTCCAGAATCCAGTTGCAGAGGGAGGTATTGATGCCCATGCCACAGAGTTTAGTGATCAGTTTGGAGGGGATGATGGTGTTTAATGCTGAACTGAAGTCGATGAACAGCATTCTCACAAAGGTGTTACAGTTGTCAAGGTGGGAGAGGGTGGAGTGAAGCGTCATGGAGATGGCATCTTCGGTACTCCTGTTCTGGTGGTAGGCGAATTGGAAGGGTCCAGTGTGTGTTGTAAACTGGTTTTGAGGTGAGCCAGGACCAGCCTCTCAAAGCACTTTGTGATGATGGGGGTGAGTGCAACTGGGCGGAAGTCATTAAGGCTCACTGCAGTGGAGTGTTTTGGCACTGGCACGACAGAGGTAGTTTTGAAGCATGCTGCTTGGGCTAGTGACAGGTTGAACGTCAGTCCAGACCTCAGTCAGCTGCACAGCACAGGCCCTGAGGACGCGTCCGGGGACACACATGATGAATGTGTTAGCAGGCCTGCCTATTCACATTTCCAGTAGTCACAAAGCAACTGAAGGATTCATTTGGGAGTTTTGTTTGTGTCCATCTGATGAATGTACTGTAAGTCCAATCTTTACTCCCCTTTTAGTTCTGTTTTGGTCTCCACCATCTCCTGATAAACAAATCTTAATAATACATTTGCAAACTTTGTGTGCCTGCTGTTTGGTGCTGGACAGATAGTATGTAGTAGTTTTATCAGAGCTTTTACAGTGCCTGCTGCTGGAAACAAGGTTGATGAGAGCACCAACACTGAACTAAAGCAGTGAAGTGGCTGTTATACCAACACAACAAGCAAAAAGATGCTAAACGCTTAAAGGTAATGAGGAAAACTGCAGAGTCCGGTGATAATTCTCTGTGGGTTTGTCATTAAGCACTATGTTCTCAGTCCCATCTTGTCAAATACAGCGGCTCGGTCAGTGGCTTTCAAACCATGACTCTCTACCTACCCCTCTAGCTTCAGTTTTGGTCAAGTGCAGTTAAGTTGGCAATATTAAATATGCAAGTAAGAATAGAGCCTGCTTACAAAAAGTTCACATGACATAACTTTTGGACTGTTATTAATGTTGTCAAACAGTCCAACTTGGTTAGGTTTAGGAAAAGATGATACTACGTCACTCGCAAATCTTACGTTGCAGGGACATGAAGCCCGGTCTCCAGAGGTATAGTCCAGTGTATGACCCATCCAACCACCCTGACCTCCCCCTGACTTAGACTTTTCTCACTCTTTATACTGCTACACTGTCAAGTCCTCCTCCAGTTCAATTTCCAAAGGACACAGGGACAACTCAAATTTCTGACTCAATCTTTTATTTTCCTTTTGGCTTTGTCAGTTGATTGGTCTTTTCAGTTAATTAGGTTGTAAACCTTTAAAGACAGAGAAACAAAAGTTAACATTTTAATTAAACATTTTTAATGAATTTTAGATTAATTCAAACAATTAAATATTTTAAATGAATTCAAACATTTTAAATGAATTCAAACATTTAATTAAACATTTTAAATGAATCCAAACATTTAACTAGACATTTCAAATGAACTTAAATATTCAATTAAGCATTTTAAATGAATTTCCCAAATTTTTAGTAAAGTTTTAACATTTAACAGAATTTTAAAATTTTTAACTTTGTATTATCCTTTTGTATCTTACACTAATTTTCCAAACTCAAAATGATATATTGTTTTAGCACAAACTCATTTACCACAAAATCAATGAAGTCACTGCTGCAATGTGTTCCTTAACCAATCTACATGCAGTTAACATAAACTTGAACATATTGAGCAGCATTTCAAACACCATGAAAGTAAATAAAACATTTCACCAACCATTGGCGTCTTTAGACTGAACCTTTGAGTGAACTTGGCGCTTCTTCTCTCTGAAGTTTGTTTCTCTGAATGACTGAGATCCTCCATGTCATCACAGGTGCTCCAAATCAGTCACAATGACTGATCAAGTAACCAGCAGCCAGTTTGCTGCTGCTGGTGCACTCTGGGAAGTGTAGTTGACCCATTCCTGAGATTCAGCTCAGTGGGGCGCTTCAAGAAGTGACGCTAAGGGCCCCAGTCCACATGGCATTTTTTTCACAGTACCAGCGTCTGCCCAGGGAAAAGATGCAGCACTCCAAGTGCTTTGAGTTGAAAGCTCTCTTTTTCCTGGTCTATCCATTAATATTCACCATATTCTTGTCTCCTATGGATCATGTCAGGCACCCACATCCTCCTCTGATGTCCCGATGTCAAATAAAAAAACAAACGGATAGTAAACAACATAAGGGCGGTGTTGACCATACAGCGGCAGTTGTCAAGATATTGTTGAGTAAATCTCAGCGCTCCTGAGCGCACAGCCAGCACTTTTCTGCCCAAAAAAAAAAAACTGTCAACATGGACCCTAACAGTGAACATGATGACGGACAACAGTTTCTTCTATTGTATAGTCACATGTGGAAAAAAACCCAAACAGTTGGAACTCTGTGGAAACTTAATTAAAACATAATGCAACCAGTTGCAAAGAACTGTATTTACTAACACTTTTATTGAGTGTTGCTGGTGTCAAATTCAGAATGAACATGTATTTACAAAAAAACTATGAAGTTGAAGAGGTCAAACATTAAGTATTTTGTCTGTGTACTGTTTTAAATTGAATATATGTCAAAAAAGATTAGCAAATGATAACATTCTGTTTTATGTTTTACACAGCATCTCAATGTTTTTTAATCTGAGTTGTAAGCTTAGTAAGCATAATCTGATCCCCTTCAGGCTCCTGGCATCATGTTGACCAGACCTCAGTCTGTCAAACTGGTGATGTTCACCCATGATGGTCTTGAGATTGTGGGAAATGGTTTGGCTGGTTAAAATAGAAATATTACATGAGTAGTACAACAAATGGAGCGAACCACTCTACATGTCATAGTAATTTGTGTTATTACAAGGGTCAATATGATCTTTCTCACCTGTGTAACAGAACCCAGAAGTTCAGTTTCACTTGGGCTCTGTATATGGACATGATATTGATGTGTCAGGGTTGCTGGAAAGACGCGTTGTGGTTTGAAGTCTCATCTGGCTTTCAGGATCAGTGAACAGGGCAGTGCTAAAGCCCATCTCTGACATTGTGACAGTGATTAGTCAAAGCAGTGATCAGAGAGACATCATAAATCACATGAAACACTAAATGACAGTTGCAGTCTCCAGACTCTTTTTAATTCTGGCCTTTATTATGCGAGTTGTCCAAAATTATTTTCTTGGTTTCTGGGACAATGAAACCCCTACGGCAGACAGTTGCAGAGAATAAGAAAGAAAATCTAAAAACAGGGTGGCACGTTGCCCTAATGTCTATAGGGACCATCCTGCAGCAGAACCATCTCAACTCTGACCCTGCTACAGCAGCAGTGTTTCATATTGAAGTGTGCCTCAGCAAGTTACTATGCCCTAACATGATCACTCATTGTAGGCTCCTGTGGACCAGAGTGTCATGGAAGAGCAGGAATTAACAGAAGCAAAAGGGACAAGAAAGAAATGGGGACAGGACAATGGCATAAAGTAAGCAGCTTTCATGTCTCAGAAACTGCTGAATGTGTTCATCGATGAGGATGGGCCGAAGCTTCAGTGCTTGTTTTTAGATAAATATCACACTGACTAAAAATAGATTCAAACCTTTGTGAAAACCTTTGCTTTAAACTTCTTAACGGACAGGACACAGCAGGTTTTAGTCAATGGTGTCTTGTCTAAAACCCTGGTTTCGAACACAGGTTCTCCACAAGGGTGTGTTCTTTCTCCATTGCTTTTTATTTTATACACCGATAGCTGTAGGTCTCTTAAAGAGGACAGTTACTTTGTTAAATTTTCAGACGACACAGCTTTGCTCTCACTCCTTCAGGGCACAGAGTCAGACCATGGACGGGCACTCCCTGACTTTGTCAAGTGGTGTGACGATAGCTTCCTGGACCTAAACGTCTCTAAAACGAAGCAACTCGTCATAGATTTTAGGAAAAACAAGGCAAACACCACAGTCAGTAGGATTCATGATGAGGATGTTGAGATTGTGAACTCTTATAAATACCTGGGTACCGTGTTTGATTCTCAGCTTAAGTTTGACTACAATACTGAGTCAGAAGTCAGACGGTCCCAACAGAGAATCCACTTGTTGCGGAGGATCAGCTCCTTTGGCGTCTCAATACCCATTCTGTGTTCTGTGTATCTGTCCTACATTGAGAGCCTCCCTACTTTTTCCTTCATCTGCTGGTTTAACAGCCTGGCAGTGAAGGACAGGAACTGTCTAAATAAAATTGTAAATGTCTGCTCTAAAATTATAGGTACACAAATGACAGATCTAAACTCTCTCTGGGAGAGATGTGTCCGTAAAAAGGCAAAAGGCATCATTAATCAGGAACACGCTCTTCAAAAACAATTTGCGTTGATGCCATCAGGATGGCGATATAAGCAGGGAAGACCTGTCGGTATTCCAAGTCATTTGTTCCTTCATCTATTCGGCTGCTAAATGCAGAGAACTGAGCCGGGAATTTGGGCAATGAAATAGTGTTCTGTTTTATTTATTATAATATGTCTATGTATGTATGATTTATGTCGTATGAATGTTTTTTATGACGGTGTCAACCACTGTAGAAACTGAATTGCCCTTTGGGGATAAATAAAGTTTTCTTCCTTCCTTCCTTCCTACATTGTTCAGAAACATGTGGGAGACAATGAAAAGTATATATGATGTGTAACCATTGGATTAGACAGGTTTAAAAGAAAAAAGGAAAACAAAAAGGCAATGAAAACATCCTCTATTAATAATGAAATCCCCCCATCCTGATGGGAGTACTGTTTAATCAGAAACCTGATTTTGATTAATTTTAGTATTTTTATGAAGTAGTTAAAGTAATTTTTTTGGTCATTTAGTTATTATTAATTTTAGTATAGTCTTAAAAATAAAAAACTAATTATTAAAGACACTTCACTCCCCTGAATAACTCCAGCTGTCATTCCCAACCCTGCTTGGTAAAATGAGCTTTCACACATTATTGCTGCATAACAGTTACCTTGCCAGGCAGCTGGATTTGAGATCACAGGATCACACAAACGATCCTGCCAGGCTGCAAGTTATGCGCTTGTGGCCGAACCACATTTGTTCAGACCATTCAGCATCCCATGAGGAAGTACAGGCAGCTAAGGCTGTGGTTTAGGTGTGACAACCAGGAGAGAAGCGACTGTTCATTTAAGAACAACAATGGTGGCTCCTCAAGAGGTTAGTGTAGCTGCTGCTATAGCATCAGAGAGTATTTCTTCATTGGAAGAAGGGCAAGGAATGGCAATGAAGCCTGATTTAACAATGGGCTCCAATGGTGGTAGTGCTCTCCTACTGTTGATCTGATTGGCTGAACTTAGCCCATCATCGACTGTGATAGACAGATTGTTTGTTCAATCATCTGAAAAGTACTTTTTGAAAGTGTCTGCCCTTCTCCAAACAGTTCCCCAGGACGACTTCCCAGATGGTTCTGTGCAAAAGGATCATTTATGCCGCCTTCATCTCAAACAACGTTACTATAACTGCCCACATGCTTCCAAGCATCTCTGGGTCCTTTCAGCAGAGCTGAAAGTATGAAATCACTGAAGGACAAACAATGAAAGGTTCCGGTGATTCAAAACCAGGCAAAGGTTCAAAACAATATCTGTGCACTAAGAGACTGGAGGGCATTGTTCTCACAGTCACTATTCGGTAAAATAATCCTCTATCAAACAAGAACAACAGTCAAAACAGCGGGAAAGAGGCAAAGGGATGTTGGTGCAGATATTGTTTGTGTGCTAGTGTGGACCAGTCCACTATCCTTAAAATAACATTCATATTGGAAGATTCTGCACTTCAGCATTTACGTCCAAAGATAATGTTCAGTGGCAACCAGTGGTGGATGGGCATGTGGCGTGTCTGACTGTCATGCTGTAACCCTGATCTCTCCTGAAGATTAACCAAGTGTTTCAGTTGCCTAACCATAACCATACATCACCATGGTTTATTTCCCAAACTGTTTTCTTTGCCTAACTTAACCACACTGGGATTATATGCACCCACATTGCAGAACATGTCACGGTACACTGAATGGGACCCAAATGGAAGACGCGGCCAGACAAGAACTGAACAAGAGCAAGCTTTAAATAACGAAAGCTGTAAAACCAAGAACTGAAAAAATACAAAATACAAAGATGAAACACAAAAAGCAAAACAAAGTTTTGCTTCCACTCTTGTTCCCATTCCCTTTAAGAGCCAGGTGCGCCAGGACCTGGTGCATATTAAATAGTGGCACTCGTCTTCCTGGGGGAAGGGGATGTGATTCTCGGCTGCTTGACCCTCTGCCCCGCTGTTTCACAATCATCTGTCCCATCAACAACTCTGCTTGACTGCATATGAAAAATATACTTTAAATTTTAAAAAGTTAACAGCAATAATTAGTTAATTAATTAATTTGAAAGCATGCATGTGTGTATGTGGATAACAAAATAAGCAGTTGTGCTCCAGCAGTGAAAAAAGCCTCTCTGCTGCACTGTTAGCTTCAGGGTTCCTTGGACAAGATGCTGAACAGAAGCAGAGTTTTTGAGCAGAGTTATTTTCTTCACCACAGAGTTTGTTGAAGGTGTTGAATGCTGCAGAGTGTGTTTGTTTGCTTGTTAGTGGTTGTCAGCTGGTCTTGTTTCTTACTGCTGACTGCTGCTCTGCTCCGTTAACATTACGTCATGATGTCGCATGATGGCATAAGATGTCATCACAAGCATGTGGCCTGCTTAATGTTCATCTTGCAAAGGTGATTATCCAGTCTTTAAATAAAATACATTTTTGACATTTGTAAATAGATTTTTTATTCCACCCTTACACTGTGTCGTGGCAACTGAAAATCAGTCACTTGTCAAGTGCAGATGAGAGTTGATCAAAACACCAAGTTTGACACAATATTTCTTTTCTAGAAGTTCTTTATTACTTGCAAGCAAGAGTCACACATCAGCAGAGCATAGATGATGACTGAAGAGAGGCAGTCTCTTTTCAGTTCTTTATACTAGCAGAAAAACAATACTCATTATATCAGTTAAAAGATTACATGTGAGCTCACTCAAAACAACATTCCCAGCATCTACACATCACCTCAGGATAAACATAAAACTTCCTATACACCTTAACCATTGTTGTGTGTCATATATCAACCTATGTTGTGCGTCACACATCAACCCATTCTCAGAACACATATACACAGAAGAGGCTTCACAAACCCCCTTCAGGATGAACTCCTTAACTGAGTTCCTGTTATGTTAGTTTTCACAGCACACTATACCATATACTCTTTACATGAATACATCCATTCATACTATGCAACCAGATGATTATTATAAGACAGAGCTCATGTCTGAAGCCAACAGACACAAGATTTCACTTTACATAAATAATAATGTTGTATCTACAGTATATTAAGTTTCATAGAACAACATATAAAAATAATAAGGGACATTTGAGAATTTCTCTCACAACTGACATGTATTTAATATTAATTAAAGCTCTGTGCTCTTCTACATATCAATAGGTCACACACACAGTCCAGATTCATACAGTAAAATAGTGTGTTTTACAGTGAAGAAGCTGTCCTGATAAATCCTGAGATGCTTTCTCAAAATATTTATGTCAGTAGATAAAAGTAGCTCTCGTTGGCTTACATTACGATCAGAGACTCAACATCGAAGGAAGGTTTATTAATTTATAACAGTAATTAATTAAAATGTCCATTTGTCCATCTTCAACCTATTGTTTGGCTTTTATGTTAATGAAAATATCCTCATAATTTTAGCCTCATTCTTGCTGTGAGAAAAGGCCACCAATTCTATTTTATTGTAGCTTTCACTGAAGAAATAAGCACTGGAGGGGAATCTCTTTACATCTCTTAAATTACATCTATGACCCGACTCCAACTCTCTTTCTCTTTGTTTCCTGGTGTCTTTGCTGTGTCTCGGCTGTCGTCTGTGTGAGTCACAGTGATAGTCAGCGCCATGGCCTCAAAGCCTCCGCTAATTCTGTCCCTCTCTCACAAAACAACTAAATGATGTGACAGCATATGCACAAGGCGAGGGAGCTTTGGTGGTTTAAATAGCAGAGCTGAAAGTATGAAATCACTCAAGGACAAACAATGAAAGGTTCCGGTGATTCAACACCAGGCAAAGGTTCAAAACAATGTCTGTGCACTAAGAGACTGGAGGGCATTGTTCTCACAGTCACTATTCAGTAAAATAATCCTCTATCAAACAAGAACAACAGTCAAAACAGCGGGAAAGAGGCAAAGGGATGTTGGTGCAGATATTGTTTGTGTGCTAGCGTAGACCAGTCCACTATCCTTAAAATAACATTCATATTGGAAGATTCTGCACTTCAGCATTTACGTCCAAAGATAATGTTCAGTGGCAACCAGGTTTATTTCCCAAAACTGTTTTCTTTGCCTAACTTAACCACACTGGGATTACATGCACCCACATTGCAGAACATGTCACGGTACACTGAATGGGACCCAAATGCAAGACGCGGCCAGACAAGAACTGAACAAGAGCAAGCTTTAAATAACGAAAGCTGTAAAACCAAGAACTGAAAAAATACAAAATACAAAGATGAAACACAAAAAGCAAAACAAAGTTCAAACCAAGAAAAGCAAAGCCAAAATCAAAAGGCAAAGCCCAAACCAGGAAAAACACAAGGAATAAAAACCAGAAATAAACCATGGGAGCAGGGACACGAAGACACAGGAACAGTTTCAGAACAAAACAGACAAACTGACCGAGACAGCAGGGAGCACACAGACAAGGGCTGATTAACTATCAGGACACAGGTGAACACAAAAAAAGGAAATCACACAAAGGGAGGAAATGAAAAGGAAAACATGACACAGATCTTCAAAATAAAACAGGAAATAACAGAACCACAAACTCAAACTATGAAAGAGCAGGGGATAATTTTAATAAGTTTGGACTGGATGTTATCCAGCCTCACCAGAATGACCAGTTATCAGCTCTTTATTAGTGTCAAGGTCACAGTCACTCTCTAACATAAAGCATATGTGTGGGTGTGAAAAGACATAATAAAAACAAAGAAAGTAAAATGGAGCTTGCCCTGGAGTCCACATCAGCAGTAAGTCCAAGTAAAAGCCCCACCATGCATTGTGGTTGGAAACAGCAGAAGTCTTCAGAAAAAGACCAGCAGTAAAACAGGTGTAGGCTCTCTTTCAGTTCAACCATAGCCCATCAAAGTCAACCATCTCCCAGGAAAGTGGAGGGGCGTTCATCATCAGACTTTCATGAGTGAGCTTCAACAGTTCATGTTTCTGTCTTTTAACTGTAATCTTAATGCACAGTCATTGTAGGAAGAAAGAATTTTAAAAACATTGTCACTGAATATAATTTGAGGTTTTGAAGAATTCATTTTTTCCACCTGTCAGTGCTCTGCCACAATTCCTACTAGGCTCAGGTTCATTCAGTCTTTATTGACATGAATGGAAAAGGCCAAGAGAAGAGATGAGAAGCCTTGATATTTTTTCGCTAAAGATAATTCCTAAAATTCTTAAAAATATGTCAGCAACCATAGAAATAAAGAAGAAGCAAACCTGGCTGATGTTGGTGCACTTACATTAGTCCAGCTCCCCTTGATGTACTGTAAGTTAGCTAGTTAGGTAGTGTTTTGCTTACATTAGCTAAACTAAGATGTGACCATATATAATGTGATGTGTCCATGAAGATTGTGGCATCTATATTCTGTTAATTTACTTGGTAATGTTACTTTTGAGAAAACATATGTGTCTTTGGTGATGGTGATGATGTTCAGCTGATGGTGAGGACGACCACACAGTCTCATCCACTTTTTACATTTGAAAACACAAAATTTGTCTCCAGTTTTAGGGACAGACTGAACAAAAAGCTGTCCACATGGTCAGTGTATCAAGGTACAGGTACAGGTATTTAACTTTTTTCAACATAGATGAGCCCTACACATAGCACATACTGTATATGTTTAACAGGAAACAGGAAAGTTGACCGAGGTTGATCCAGGTACCAAAATTGATCGACTCTTATTGGACCACAGAGCAAAAATGGGAGGGATTTAGGACAATAGCGTAATAATGTCAGTCAGTGTACTGACACGTCCAGGTGTACACTTGTTCGTCACTGCAGAAAGGGAGATGTTAAACCACTCGAGGTCAACAGAAACAACATGGCTGTTAAGTTGCTCTTTAAGGACATACTTAAGCCTGTATCCTTCTTTTGCAGATCATTTATGGGCAAAACATGACTTATGTTGAATTTAGAAGAAATCGAAATAGAATGACAGGTAAAGAACAAAAAGCTTAAATATTCACACTTAATTATTAAAACAGCTGAAAATGTTTCCAAAGGGGGAAACATTTCTTGACCAGATCTATGAAATTTAAATGTTCTCTGCATTTTTGGCAACTAAAATGTCAAGAACTTCCAGCATACAGAGAGCGATTATTTATATCCATGTGTACAATGCCATAAAAGACTATATTTATTGGTTCTGGCCTTAAAGGTTCTCTGTGGAACTTGTGTGTTGTGATGGCAGCCTGTCAATAGTTCATGCTGCTGGACTCCATTTCTAAGCCAACGTTAGCTACTGTTGCTCTCTGTTAGCATAGCAGAGAGAGGCTCTGAGACGAGGCACTCAAGAACATAAAGTCACATCCTTTGGACCGTCACAGTCCAAAGGATGTCCTTCATGTTCTTCAAGTCCTTCACATAGAAATCCAGAACCCAGCAGCATTAAACTATGCACACATCGTCCACAGGCTTAGACAACAGAGAGAGATGAGGAAGGTCTTATTTTTCACATCACCTTATAATCTGCTCAAATATGCCCAATAAAAAATACATGTAAAATTCTATAAATTGTAACATAGAGCCCCTTGCTGTGTGTCGTCATGAGTCGTGCTGTATGTGGCTCTTTCACAGCTTCACCTTCCTCTGCTGATACAGGTGCTGAAGGGATGCAAGAAGCTAGCCATGTCAGTGTGCTCTATGGGTCGGATTCCTGGAGGCTACATCACCAACCACGTATACAGCTGGGTGGACCCTCAGGGCCGGAGTGTCTCCCCACCGCCAGACAGCCATGAGGCAAACCAGAAGCAAGGGCACAGCATGGAGGAGAGGACGGTAAGAACCATGTGTGTATGTGTGTGATGGCAGTCCAATTCAAATGAATAAAACATCTGTTGAACAGACACATAAGAGTAGAGCAGACTTTAAAATGGAGAACTCTGAAATGTTAAAGATACTGTTGCAGGTTTTTGAAATAGTATCTGTCAGATTCAGAGCCGAGGTGTTTGTAAGTATCCTCCCGCTCATGTCAGTTCAGAGCAGTCAGTTCAGGGTTGGAATGTGGCTCTCAGAGGACAGTTGGTGTTGTGACATTTTGGAAGACAGACTCATCCCACAACCGTCACCCACCACAATCCTGTGACTGTAGCTGCTTCCCAGAAACACATTTACTCTGATTGAGTCATCTGAAAAATACACCTGTTACTATGGTTACCATGGTAAATTCTTGATAAAAAAGAAAACAAAAAAATCAAGACTCATAACCCTGATTCCAAAAGAGTTGGGGTTAGGGTTAGGGTTAGGGTGCTGTGCAAATAAAAAATAATGAGGTCATTTTCAAATGAACTGTATTTACTGACAGCAGTTTTACAAAGTGTTCCTGAGCCCATGTAGTGATCTCCTTTACATAATCATGTGTTTGACAAAGTGTTGAAATCCGCCCCATCCCTGCTAAAAGGTGAACGACTGAGCCTTTTCGAGGATGCCCCTTTTCATACCCAATCATGATCCTATCAGCTGTTACCAATGAACCTGTTTACCTGTGGGATGTTCCAAACGAGCGTTCCACACCTTTCCTTGTTCATTGTTGTTGCTGTCACAACTTGTTGGAAACGTATTCCTGCCTTCAAGTTCACAATAAGCAGATATTTACAAAAATCAATGAAGCTGATGAGGTCAAACATAAAACATATTGTCTTTGTACTGTTTTAATTTTGAGTAAAATTAAGTCAAAGACCTTGTAGCTGACCACGCCATCATGACATTAAGCATTCCATTCAAAAAAGGCTAAGTATAAATCTAAATACATTTTTGCTTTTGTAAGAGCCAGTACATAATTACTGTCCTTGTCTGGCAAAATGGTCCTCATATTAGATTTAATTTTATTATTTAGAACAATAAGAATAATGATGATTGATTTAAAATGGCTACATAGCATTATGGCAATTAACTTTCTGTTTCATCCGGTATGAAAGTACTGTATATGTAATTGTATTATTAGTAACTTCTTAGAGCTTTGTTTCTGAAGTGTAATTAAGGACCAACATTAATCAAGAGTCTCTTTGTGATGACTCCAAAGTGTTTTGATGTACTTGGTTTGAAAAGGGCGATAGTGAAAGTGTAATATTTGGGTCAGAAAAGTTTCAGAACTCAGCAGGCCTCAAAATGTATATCAAAAAGGTTTAGCACTGTTCATGCAGAGCTCCATTTATGAACTGGGGCTCATTTGGTGGGTGGTCCTTCCAAAAGCTGCTCAGGAGCAGAAAACTGCTTCTATTTGCTTCCATTGAAATGAGCTTGGATTACCTGGAGGAGAACTCATTCAAAGATGAGGAGTTTCTGGACAGAGGCCTGAGAAGCTGTGACTGTGCAGAGTAAAAATGGCCTCCCTACAGCAGGAGAACACAGATCTTTGTCAGTTAATGTGGCAGATATATTCCAGTTGTTAAACAATATCCATCACTCCTCACTTTGTGGTGGTTTCATTTAACTTTCAACAGTGACTTTAAAAGTTAGATGATTTGTTTGATTAGAGCCTCATTTGTGAAAACATGTTTTGAATTGAATATGACAAATGCACTGATCAAAATATTCTATATTGCCAATGGATCAGATGACTGTGTATTGTGAAGAAAATTATGGCAGCAGCGGACAGCTAATAAACCCACTCAACACTTCTGGTCCATCACTGAACAGCATAAAGATAAAGCAAGCGACTAACTGGTCAACATAGTGGAGTCAGATATTTCTCTTAGAAGACCAAACAAGGGTTTAAAAGAAGAGTGAATCTTGGATTTACATTCATAATGAGAACAAATAAATGCTAATGTTGCTGTGTACCAGTTGCACGTGTACAAAGCTTTTTAAAGAGATAATATGCCAGATGTTTTCAGCTTCAGCTGTTCATAAGTGGCACCATTTATATGGGATATGAACCGCTGGTGCTTTGGAAGTGTTTAAAACCTTTTAAAGTCGACAAACAACCATTTTTTAGTGAGAATATCCTCTAACTGTCATTTCTCGTCTGTCTTCAGGCCATGCTTTTGTTTTTACTTGTCTTTTAGTTCTGTTTCCTGTGTTAAATCGGTGTCTAAGGCTGTGTCCCAATTCAGGGGCTGCAGCCCACGAAGGGCGCATTTGAAGGCCAATTACGTCACAACGCCGCGCGAAGGCTGTCCCAATTGGAAGGCTCCTCCAAATGCAGCCCACAAATGCAGTCTGCCCTTCCCTCTTTTCGGAGGACGCACTGCAACTATCCTTCGCGGCCTCACATATCCCAAGATCCTTTGCGCACTGCTGCTCAGTCCCGAAACAGAAGAGGAAGCAAGAGAAAATGGCGACATCAAGTGGCGCAGACATGACATTCAAATTTAAGTAATGGGTTTATACTCGGTTTTTACTCATTTGAACATCCAACGCCAGATATGTTAAACTTCAAGAGACTATAAAACCTCCAAATTTTAACTTTCAGTTAAAATACATGACGCTGGTAATGCTATGGTAAACATAGTTGTTATTCACCAATGGGTTAATGTTTATTTTGTAATGTTGATAATTCAATTTAGATTTTGTCGTTAATTTTTGTACACACACAAATAAATGTACACGTTTGATAGATTTGAACCAAAATAGACTTTAATGCATCTCTTCATTCATAATCGTGATGTAAGGGTAAGGGCAGGAACATCTGGTGGCCAACCAGGAAATACTCCGAAGGCTAGACCGTCCCATTTAACAACGGTGGACGCGGCCTTCAAGGTCTCTCCGAAGGACCCGGCCTTCGTGAGCTGCAAAGGCTGCGTCCTTGAAGGCTGCAGCCCCTGAATTGAGACACAGCCTAAGTCTTCTCTCGTTTCAGATCCCTTCCTATGCCCCTATGTGTTTTCCCGCCCCTCTCTGATGTGTTACACCTGTGCCTTGTTATCCCCTCCTTCTTGTGTATATAGTCTGCGTGCTCCTTGTCTTCTTCGCCAGTTCGTCTTTGTCTCCCCATAGCAAGCGTTCCAGCATTTCTCCTAGTGATAGCCTTTCTAGTGTTTGACCATGTTTTTGATCCTGACTTTTTGCCTCTGCCTCATCCTTTTGTCTATGTTTGCTCCACTGACCGATCTCCTGTGTACCAAACCTGATTCCTGATGTTATCAGACACATTGATCAGTCTGTACAGTTTTCAGTTGTTGTTCATTATGACACCACAGACTATTAAAACTCTACACAGGCCATCTGTGATTTCTGTTCATGAATCAACCTCCATTTTACATCAGTTCTCACGTAAACCAGCTTCATATCAGTTTGCTGCTGTCAGAAACACAAGTTTTTGTTATGAAATATATTACAGGCCGATTTAAATTAGTCAAATGTTTATATAGACAACAATTATTTATTGTGTGCTGTTTATAATATGAATGTGGGCTATTTAGTCTCCACACCTGCCACACAGCATGTCTTCTGTTAACAGAATAAACCTTCAAAGATCAAAATCTCTCCATTTCAGCTAAAATAAAAAGTTTCTCTAAAACATCATAAAGTTGGGTCAACATCTAAGCCAATCAGCTGTTAGATCAGGCATTTGCAGTTGGTGGAGAGCGCCTGGCTCCAGAAACTGCAGCCGCCTCGAACCCGTGAGATTACCCACGTGTACATGACGTCAGAGCAAGTTCAGGATCAAGTCAGACATAAATCTAACCGACATGCATTGTGCTGCGATCTGCGCAGGACTGGCTGATCTCAAATGAGCCTAATATGTCATGGTCACATGGATTTCCAAGCTATATATTGTGAAGTTCTTGTTTGCTGACATTTAAAAAATTACAAGAACATTATCACAACATTTCATTCAGGAATGCCATCTGGCTTTCACATTATGACCTGCTGTATCCCTCTGAATTCATGTCTTTCTTTAATGTACAGTAAGGTGCTGCGTCTACTGTTCATTTGGTGCTTTTACTGCGTTTGTATTTATGAGTATTTTGTTTTTATAAGTACATGTTGTCTTTTTTATTTTTAAATGAGATGGGTAGGACAGAAAGTACTGAATAAACGTCCCAATTAAATGTTAAAAGTATTGTACATTCTGTGTCCTTATGATGGAATAGTACGCCTGTCCACACATTAATTGTCTTAAGTAAATGATCTTCTTGCATGAAATTACACACATTTGTTTGTGTCTACTTAATTTACATGACATATTGGAAACAGCATTTTCCTAAAGGCATTCAGTGAATAGTAATTGGTTGCTTATGGTCAAAGGTCAATATATTCTATGGTATATTCACATGGTTTTGGTTATTCCAGCAGAAGTAAGCGGTGCTCCTGTGATGTAGTTTGAAAACAGTGTTGGAGTATGAGGTGAGATGGTCCTTACTTCAATCATCACCAGTCCAATCACTTCTTCTCCGACCCATTAAAGGCAGTGAACTTTGAACTGCATCACTCTGACAATTTGGTGGCAGCAGACAACACTCTCTGCTCTGCTATAAAAGCTTCTCCCAGGTGGAAACTAACCTCCTCATGTATCATGAGGTATATGTAGCACACAATGTGTAGAGTAATTACATCAACTAATTATCAATTGTATATCCCGATATAATTCACTATAATTTCACTATCCATCCTTTAATCCTCTATCCTGTACTCACCTATACAGGTACAGGTTATAGTGGCAATTATAGTGGTATTCCAACTCCTTTTCCCTCATTACCCAACAGGTGTGAACATAGATCAACTGGAGCTTGACTTCCTACCTAGAATATGGTACTATATCAGTTCTATAAAGTAACATGTATTTTTTTTTATATGAGGTGCCTCACCTCACTGTGTTGAGGTCCGGTTCGTGTATTTGCAGAGATTAAATATTTTATTATGGAGGTGATGTGTCATGTCCCACTTTTGTTTGAACACCTTTACGTAGACCCAGTCCCCTGGTTCGATTCTCTGCTGTGCGTCTGGGATGTCTGCGTCTCTGTCCTTTGTTGCACCTTTTACCTGTTGGAATATAACTTTGTGTATTTGCGTTTGGTGTTGTAGGTAATTTGTTAGTTCTCGTTCACACTGTTCAAGCGATAGTCCGTCATAAGGACCTCTTAAATAGGGGACAGGCATTGGTCTCCCTATTATCATTTCATGCTGTGTTAGGTGTGTTAGTGCACAAACATCACATTCTGCTAATGTTCTGTCTACTGTACCTGCCAAAAATGGTGCCTACCAGACAGCTTGAAGTCATCTTATCACCTCCCCCCTTGCGCAGTGGTGGGAGCCATTGCATCACAAATAGCAAGTTTCAATAGCGCAGTAGGCAGTCATGAGCACTTCTGTGGTCCATCCTGAGTGATTTTAATAGCACCTCTTTTATAATTCTCCCACGTCATTCTGTCCTCATACAATAGGAGGTCATACGTATCCTGTACAGACGTTAAAGTCTGGATAAGGATAGTGAAGACTGCTCTATGAGGTCATATCTCATGGTCTCTGCAACCTAGTTATTCAAAACTACTGTAGATATGTCTACAGAACAGATGTCTGACAAACCAAGGCAAAGCTGACTGCGTAAAACTCGTAAGGAGGCTTTTGATCAATCTATGTTAGCAGACTTAGTGTCTGTGACCTATTTACCTCCTACTCCTCTGGCTAGAGGTGGGAAAACTCTGCATTTACCTCCCTTGCTATGTTGTTAAACAGATAACCATGTATGGGAGGGATGCTTCCTGAAGCTGTAGATATAATTTGAGCATTTGGGAAGATTTGTTAGGATTATCATGGCATAACTCTGTGCAGACAGCCGTGCTGTTATTTCTTGTCCTCCAAGATCTTGTTTTATAAACTATTTCAACGTAAGTCATCAGTGTCTTCTTCATCTCTCCTGAATGGTCAAGCGAGCCGAAGTTCCACAACACATATATGCCTGCTTTGTCCTGGGCTGTTATTAAAGACGCTAAAGTGGTGAGAGGTTCACAGTCTTCAGCTACCAGCAGCGGTCGTATACCTGTGCTGGTTGCAGCTTGTTTGGCAGCCTCATCTGCTTGATTGTTACCTTTGGCTATTAGGTAATTTACTTTTTGGTGTGCTGCGCACTTGATAATAGCTAGTGCAGTTGGAAGATGAATGGCTTCCAACAGTAGTGATGGTATCCTCGATTCCTTTTACTGACTCGAGTTTGTATGAGTCACTCACTAAAGTGAATTGGGTTTTCGAGTCACTTGAGTCAGTCACCCAGAGTGTGCGCCACGGAATGTTTGTTTCTCAGGTAAGGGAGGGGCTCTACGAGCTGGGAGGGAGAGCGAGTGAGCTGTGAGCTGCCTGTGAACTGCGAGTCTGAGATGCTGAGTCCTGAACGGTGCGCAGCAACGAGTTTCTTGGGTAAGGGAGGGGCTCTACGAGCTGGGAGGGAGAGCGAGTGAGCTGTGAGCTACGAGTTGCAGCTACCGAGTCCTGAACGGTGCGGAGCAATGAGTTTCACGGGTAAGGGAGGGGCTCTACGAGCTAGGAGGGAGAGCGAGTTAGCTGTGAGCTGGAGCTACTGGGTCAGTCAATCGTTCTTTTTTCTGTATCAGCCTGTGATACAGCTCAGCTCGGGGCAGAAAGGAGAGGAGACGGGAGTTGAGTTAAAATAATGACCAGAGCCGATGCTTCAGCCACGGAGCTAATACAGCAATTAGCTTGATACATTCACGCAATTGCAGTTAGAATAACAGTTGTGCGGCATGTCTTCTCTTTGCAGTTAGCTGGCGGGAGCAGCGGTGAGTCAGTGAACGAGTTAATGCAGACAATGACTTGTAACTCCCGAGTTAGTAAAAAGAATCTTGAGTTTTGAACGTTTCGTTCATGACTCGCACATCACTATCCAACAGTGCTGTGATGGCTTCCCTATGTGTCACAGGTGTGCCATCCTCTCTAAGAAAACCTCTTTGTTTCCAGATATTGTTGTGTACATGGTAGACTGAGTACGCCTACTGTGAGTCTGTGTACACATTTAGATGCTTACCTTCTGCCAGTTTACATGCTGGAGTTAAAGCTTTAATTTCTGCAAGCTGTGCCGAGCATAGCTGGGCGAGTTTGATAGTTTGGACTAGTGTAAAAGTGTCAACAGGCAATAGCGGTATGATTGCATAACTGCCGTGGTTACCTCTTGTGTCTTTAAAGCAGGAACCATCTACAAATAGTGTCAGATCTGCTGTTATTGGCTGATTATGCATATCTTTACGTGGTTTCAGAAACACATCGTGGCTTGAAGAGGTGGTAATCCATCTACAGGTGTCCACCAATGCTGAATTTTCAGTTCTGGTAGTGATGTGCGAGTCATGAACGAATCGTTCAAAACTCGAGATTCTTTTTACTGACTCGGGAGGCAGACTTGCCTCAATGTTGTCTAATTTAGTGCAGTAGTATGCCAGTGGTTGCTTACCAGTTGGAGTCATCAACAATGCACAGGCACAACCAGCCCTTTCTGCAACATACAAATGAAATGGTTTAGCATAGTCAGGGTTTCCCAGTGCTGGAGCGGCCTGCATGTCTGTTTTTAGGGCATGAAAGGCCCCTTCAGCTTCCGCTGTCCACTGTCTTTCAGTGGAGGCCTTTGTTTGACCTGCTGCTTGGATTAGACCTCGCAGAGGGGCTGCATTAATTGTGTAATCACAAATCCATGGACGACTATACCCCGCCATCCCCAGGAAAGACAACATTTGTCCAACTGTTTGTGGTTTAGGAGCTTTGATTATAGCCTCAACTTGTGAGGGAGCTATGCTCATTTTATTTCCACACAGCTTTCTGCCTAGATACTCAACCTGTAGTTTGATTTTACTTACTTTGTGTCCCCCCTTTGCTAATGCAGTCAACACTGCAATTGAGTCTTTCTCACATTGTTCTTTTGCTGGGACTACATATCAGGAGATCGTTTACGTACTAAATCACTGTACTTGCTTCTTCTAGGTGTTGTAAATCATTAGCTAATACTTTGTTAAAATGGAGGGGCTGTCAGCATAGCCTTGTGCTAGCCATGTATACGTGTATTATTGACCTTGATAAGTGAATGCAATCAGATATTGTGACTCCGGATGCAACAGTACACTGAAAAATGCGGAACACAAATCAATTATTGTGTACCATTGAGCTGATGGTGGGATGTTTGATAGTAGCGTATGGGAGTCTGGGACAATGGGTGTTTCAACATCCACAATAGCATTGATAGCTGGCAGATCATGTACCAATCGATAATGATCTGAGTGTGGCTTCTTAATTGGAAAGATTGGCGTATTGCAGGGACTACGAGTCTTAATAAGTACACCTGCCTTTATAAGGCCTTCAATTGTCGGCCTGATGCCGTCTACAGCTTGTTGTCTTAGAGGATATTGTCTCTTATATGGCAACACTATCCCACTTTTTGGCTTGATCTGGACAGGTTGAGGTGAGGTTGATTTGTTTGAGCAGAACATCCTGTTCTATTGATGCCATTGTCTGCGTGGGAGGTCTATTACTCACTAACACTTTTCTGCTGTCCCTTCATCACATGCCCTCAATGATATTCTCATATATTGTTTACTTGCGGTGGTGAAAACATCCTTATTTTGTGTTGGTAGCCATTGCTGCATCTGTAATTCATCATGAGTCCGAGGACATGTGATTTGTGTCCATCTGCTATCATGAGAGTGACATGTAGGGCGGAGCCTGGGACCTGGAACCATAGTTGTTCAGTTGGAAGGGTCACTGCTGCCGCTGCTCCTTGCGGTCCTAAGTATATGTTCAAGCTGACCATGTAGAATGGCTTTTCTGTTGATCAGTTCTTCCTTGCACTCTTTATAGTCTGTGAGTGTCTGGGCCTCATCATTCATCATGGTGCAATACAGTGGCATTTGTGTTTCGTATGCAGCTCCCAATTGTCTCACCATACAGTTTTCCAAGGCTCTCATTACTGCCTTAATTCTGATGCTGAGGGACCCAATATACAGCCGGTCGGACTTGGGTGACAGGCTCTTTTGTTACTTATACCGTCATCAACCTGTGAGTGGGGTCGTTGAAGAAATCCACTCTCAGCCCGTCCTGTGGGCATAGCATGTCTCTTCCTTCGAGCTATTTGCCCACCTGTGTCTTTGCTTCTTTGGCTCCCTCTGGTGCTGGCTTTGCTTCTTCCTGATATTCTGCCACCAGTGCATATGCTAGAGCCATCTTCTTCTTCGCCTTCCATTCTGCTCTGGGCTCCCTGGACTGGGAATTGTCCTGATGGAGCTTCAGTTGTGTTACACCCTTCAATTGTGTTCGGTGCGTATGGGGCTGGGGCTGGGGCTGGCCAATGTGGGGCAGTGGGTGCGGCTTGTTGATTTTGGTTATCCACTTGGCCCTTGTTGCTCTGCAGTGCTGGCATTTTTTTTGATGTTCAACACGTTTTTGTGCAGCCTGTCTGAACAATCTCAGCACTTCTCTTTCCCTGGTTCGTTTTCCCTCTCTTATACTGCTTGTGTCTTCAGCTTTGTAGTGTTTGATGTTTGCTTCTACCTCGTTACAACAAGCCACAAATGATTTCTGACACCTTGTGTTTCCCTGTCTCCGTCTCTGGTATAATAATTATCGGTTATAATTTCATCTTCACTGCTATCTCCTTCATCCATATGTATTAACACTTATATCTGTATTATCATCCACCTATTTTATTATCATCCACTTATTTTACTATCATAAATTTTATTTTATTCTATTTATAATTATTATTTCATTATTATGTTTATTATATTCTTTTTACATTTATTGTTTTATTCTGCAGTTATTTCTCTAAACAACATTAGTTTAGTACTTATATTTTAAACATGCAACGTACTTATATTTTAAGCACAAAACGTACTTATATTTTAAACATGCAACGTACTTATATTTTAAGCACACAACGTACTTATATTTTAAGCACACAACGTACTTATATTTTAAGCACACAACGTACTTATATTTTAAGCACACAACGTACTTATATTTTAAACACAACGTACTTATATTTTAAACACAACGTACTTATATTTTAAGCACACAACGTACTTATATTTTAAGCACAACGTACTTATATTTTAAACACAACGTACTTATATTTTAAGCACACAACGTACTTATATTTTAAACACACAACGTACTTATATTTTAAGCACACAACGTACTTATATTTTAAACACACAACGTACTTATATTTTAAGCACACAACGTACTTATATTTTAAACACAACGTACTTATATTTTAAGCACACAACGTACTTATATTTTAAGCACACAACGTACTTATATTTTAAAATATAACGTTGTGTGTTTGATGTGGATTTGATGTGTGACATGACTAGTCGTTCAAAGCACTTCATAATGATG
Source organism: Pagrus major (assembly GCF_040436345.1). Lineage (NCBI taxonomy): Eukaryota > Metazoa > Chordata > Actinopteri > Spariformes > Sparidae > Pagrus > Pagrus major. Next base: position 2,533,658 of record NC_133219.1, on the reverse strand, counting down.
GGGGTCAGTGCCACAGGGCGATAGTCATTGAAGCAGGATGGAGCAGGTTTCTTTGGCACAGGTATGATGATGGTGGCCTTGAAGCATGATGGAACAACAGCCTGTCTCAGAGAAGTGTTGAAGACATCCGTGAAGACATCTTTAAGCTCCTCTGCGCAGTCCCTCAGCACACGACCAGGGATGTTGTCTGGACCTGTTGCCTTGCGGGTGTTAATAGTGGAGAGTGTCCTCTTCACGCTGGCAGCAGACAGGCACAGACTGGCCACACCCGTACCTGCTTCCGAACTGGTCTGGAGACTTTCACTCTCGGTCTGTATGCTGGCATTAGCATAACAGTGATGTGATCAGAGTCCGATGTGGGGGAGGGGGGAGGCCTTGTATGCTCCTTTGTGAGCAGTGAAAACCAGGTCCAAAATGTTATCCCCTCTTGTCGGGAAATCAACATGCTGGTGAAGTTTTGGAAGGACAGTCTTAAGATCAGCATGATTAAAATCTCCAGCGAAGATGGTGAATCCATCTGGGTGGGCTGTCTGTTGTTCACTGATGGCCTGATACAGTTCACAAAGTGCTGCATTTCTGTCACTGCTGTTGGGGGTGGGAGGGATGTACACAGTGACTAGCAAAATTGCTGTAAATTCCCTCGGCAGATAGAAAGGACGGCACCTTATGATCATAAACTCCGCCAGTGGTGAACAGTGTTTGCATACCACCACAGCGTCCCGGCACCACGCATCACGGATGTAAACACAGACCCCGCCGCCGCGAGTCTTTCCTCCGTTTACGAGGGCTCTGTCTGCTCGATAGCATGTTAGCTGCTCCAGTTGTACAGCGGAGTCAGGGATGTTGTCATTTAGCCATGTTTCAGTGAGGAGAAACACACAGCAGTCACTCACGTCACGCTGCGCTGATCTCAGCAGTCGTATGTGATCCATTTTGTTGTCCAAAGATCGTACATTAGCCAGGAGGATGGATGGTATGGATGGGCGAGTTGGGCTAGCCGCTAGCCTAGCCCGGATACCTCCGCGCTTGCCCCTCTTCTGCTCCCTCTCGCACCGCTTGCGGTGCCTCCTTTCTGGGGGGGGAGTAGCAGTCGGTGTGTCCGGTGAGGTCGCAGGCTGGCGGAGTAAACCGAGCTCCTTTATTGTCTCTGTTTGTGCATTATCCAAAGTGTTGCAAAGCTTGCTCCTGCCGATGTCTAGCAGGGCCAGTAGACTGTACTTGTTCTTCGGTGTAGACAGACGAGACGGACACGAAACATTTTCATACAAACACTTACTAACAGAACAAAACACCGCACGGTCGGGACAGAGAGGGGTCGCTGCGTCTACACGCGCCGCCATCTTGGATATAGAATAATACATATTTCAACCATCCATTGTAATTTCATCACACTTGATTCTTCTTTTTAATAGCACAGCAATTATTATCAACCCATAACTACTTACTATGGTTATATTCTACTCAAAGCCTGCAGCATCAACCACAACATTCACCAGTGTCAGTGTCAGGTAGCACAGATACAGTCTGCTGCTACTCAAGTATGTTAACTCGGATATTAATATGTGTTTAATATTTTCTGCACGCACTAATAAGCTGTTGACAAAATGTGGAAGCCATTTGGACAAGTCAGTGGCTGTTAGTGTGTGTTGAGGGCATTTTATCAGAGAAAAAATAAGTGATCTGCTACAACCACAGCTAGGTGTTGTTACCAGTCAGTTAGATTAGCAGGATACCTAACACCTAGTGAGCTACTACCACTACAGTTTGGGGGGAGTTTCACTGCAGGATCATTTGTGTTTAATTGTCTTATTCAACCCAGACAGTCAGATTACGAGTTAAGTGACGAGTTATGGCACGCACCAAGGATGTTTGTGTGTCTGTGTGTTTGAATTCAGGACAGCCTCTCACTAGGGTTGCTGAGGTGTCGAAATTTTTCCACCAACTAATAAGCTTGCGACAACACCGGTGGTACTCAGTTAAAAGTCATCTCTGAGCTGTCCTCCTGGCAGTAAACAGCTCTGGATCAGAGCAGAATCTGCCTCCAGAAGGTCTGGCTCTGTACCCGACTCTCTCCTCCAGAGCCAGAGGCTCTGAGGAGCTGAGCAGCTGAGCTCTGCCCCCAGCTGCAGCCAGTCCTCGCCACACAGACGTCAACACTCTGCAAACATTTTTTGTTTTGTTTTTAAAGAGGCCTAGCTGTGCATTTAAGGATTTTACATGATGCATCACGACAGTTTATTTTAAAGTCGTTTTTGCTCAAGACATTTATAACAAAGTGAAATGACCATCTATCTTTAAAAACTTTGAATAATGTTTTGATATACATACTTTTCCATACCAAACCTCATTGATTATTACTGAAACACCCCGCTGCATCTTTCTCCCTTCTTGAATCAAGTCCACAGGTGGACACTAAAATCTGACCCCTTCACGTTGCACCATTTTTTCACCTGATAGTTTGGTCTCCAACCACTCTTTTCTGTTTTCTATGCAGGTAAACCTGAATATGGACGATGGTCGCTCTCTGGGCCTAATGATCAGGGGTGGTGCTGAGTATGGACTGGGGATCTACATCACTGGAGTGGACCCTGGATCCGCTGCAGATGCCTGTGCACTAAAGGTAACACAACTGTCTTGATAGCATTGTTACAGAGTATGTCACCATAAAACCTGTTAAACTTGAGAAAATGAATGAGATCTTTGAGATGGTTGCAGAGGATCATTACCTTAAGTTATCTATAAAATAAATGATTCTAGATTTCACTCATGCCGTTATTATGTTCACCACTATGTTTGGCTGTACATTCCTACATTAACTAAAACTGTCCCATTCCCAGTACGTGGGATTAACTCTGATCAGTGCTTGTAACACTGTAGAACAAGCTACAGTCTGAATGGGAAATATGTTTTTCAGACTTACTAATTTTTATCAGGCCTGAACCCAAATCAAAGTTATATTAAACCTTAAAAGACACACAGGACAGGGAGTAGCTGGCTGGAACAGCGATGGTGCGACAAACTGATAAATGCAACAACTTATTGTATCATATTTCATGCTGAATTTGCAAGAAGGCATGAATGATGGAGAATTTGCGCTAGCCATTTTGCAACGTTTAAGTTGCTCTTCATGCAACAACTCTCAAAACTGTGCAGCTTTGTCTGGGGACATTTCAGTTACAAGTTCAATGGTGAAATCAGTTGAAACAGACTGTTTGACACACAGACATCAGCTGCTTAGCATGGCAGGTAAAAGAGCCCAAAAACATAATGTGCATTTCAGTGAACCAAGTGGAAGTCCAAAGGCATGTTTCGTGTGTGTACTCCACCCACAAGAATCCATTCTGCCTGTTGCTGTGGCCCCTTCTGGTTGTTTCGCAGAGGACGGAAGGTCAGTTGAATGAGCAGTCCTTCACTGTGGCCAAGACCACCACCGAGTGTGATCTAAGGGATCAGATCCCAATGTGTAAAGTGTATACCACATGTAGGATATTAGCATGTTCGCATGCATATTTTTAATATCTTAAAACTAAACATAAAGTACAGTCCAGGTGATTAGATTAGATGGTAGTTAGAGATAATCCAGTTATCGGAGAACTGGATGAAAAATCACGAGATCAACAACTTAATTCATACATTTGTTGTTGAGATATTTACCCAGGAATTCCACTGGTTGCATGTACGTTGCAGAACGGCTTTGTTACGATTTTATATTGTATTAATATTTTTTGTATATCAGCTGCTTTGTACAAAATAAGTGACAGTCTGGCACCTGGCACTCAGAAGCTTTAGTTTTAGGGGTAACCCCTAAATTCCACCAGATCCATGTTTGGTCCATCTCCGATCCGCCACGGCAGTCTATGTGTGTACTTCCACTGGCTCTGCTGCGTTGCGTATCTACTCCGTTACAGCTCTGGCAGTCTGGACCCTTCCGCAGCAGATACGCAAGGCTTCTATTTCTGCCAGATACTGGAGCATGGCACATCAATTTAGCCGAATTCAGCACAGAGCAGACAGGAAGTTAGGCACCAAATCAACAACATAACATCCGGTTCATTTTCATAATAAAACAGCACAAAAATCTCAAAAAAGAAACATCTAATCTAATCCATCCAATCTAATCCTTCGGTTGGGAACACTAACCCTTTGTCTGTTTGTTGTTGTGTTTATAACACATACGTACAACTGCAGTCGCGCGTGATTCTGTAATTATCGCGGGAACGCTTCGGTCTCGCATACCCCAGCTGTCCGGCAGTGCTGCGCCGTGTTGCACTCATAACGCAGCCAGTGGGGGTTGACAGATGATGGAGCACGGAGCAAAACCGTAACAGAGCTGTTCCGCAGCGTACATGCAACCAGTGGAATTCCCGGGTCAGTCTGACTCACAGGCAGTCTACCTGATACATTATAGCCGAGCATGGCTAAAATCTAAAGCTTTTGAGTGCCAGGTGCCAGACTTTCATTTACTTTGTACAAGCAGCTGATATACAAAAAAAAGTCCATCATACTGTTTCAATTTTCGAAAGAAAAATCTTGAAGCATACCAGTATTCATGAAAGCTGTAAACTACAATCTGCTTTCCAGACAATGACAATTCTAAGCTTGCAGGGATTGAAACAAGCTTGAAATACAGTCATCTATCAAAATGAACATCACGTCTGCTGTTTTTGTTGTCAAAGTCACATTACTGCTGTGTAGTATTGTCACTGTAAGTGCAGACTGATTGGAAGCTTTGCACTGCATCACTACAGAATTTGATCAGATTAAAAGCAGACATGACTTTCACTGTGATAGATTAAGTTTTAGATTGATTTTCTGATGAAGTGGAAATGAAATCTAAAAAATGTTTTAAAAAAATGTAAAACATCTAAAAGGCCTGCAGCAATATACAGTACATTTGATTTATGGTAGAACACCCTGAGACACTTACAAAGTCTGAGACGGCGCTTTAAGTCTTAGTCATGGATTAAATAAGTTGTTGACATGAAGATCTTGGGCGCTGTGCCAGCTGTCATCGCTAACACCTGCTACCTGATTCTGATGAACCTGTTAGCATTCATGCCACCTGCTCCCTATTAGTCTGCTAAACCTGTTAGCATTGCAAACATCTGCTACCTGCCTTACAGCCTCACTCAGAGAGCTGACTTCAGTGCCATGACAGGCCTGCAGAAATGCTTTATTAGCCATGCTAAATCTCTGCTGTGTGCTTTCAGGTCAGCTTTCTGCCTCAACAAGCAGGTCACTCTAATTCTGTGCTATTTTTCAACCTGCCTGAGGCAATAAGAACAGACGCCAGTGTTTCATACCTGTAAACAATATGGCTGAAAGCTCAATGTGGCTTTTATGATAATATCACACTGTGTCCTACTTGGGGATAAAAATAAAACATCAACTTTTATTTATTTATTTTAGTTTGATTCCTTGCTCGTCCACACCAATTGGGATACCTTGGAAAAGCAGACTAACGCAGAGAGAAGGGAGATGAAAGAAGCAGAGCTTGGAAGGCACTCTAAAAATTCAAACGTGGTCCCCTGAAAGATGCAGTGTGACACTTGTCAGGTTCTTTGACAGGGGGAGATGAAGAGGTACTTTCTCTAATCATGGAGGATTGGCTGGTCAAGCTGCAGAACTGGAGCTTATGACTTCCTCTGACAGGAATGGGAATGCAGGAAGAAGGAGAGAGGGCGAAAGAGAGGAGGCACATCTAAAAAGAAATGGATGTTTTCTCTGTGTGTGTGTGTGTGTGTGTGTGTGTGTGTGTGTGTGTGTGTGTGTGTGTGTGTGAAGGTAGTGGTCTGGGTTAATCAGATTGAGTGATCCTGCCTACTATTGAGTGTAGTATCAATTCATGTCCTAAGGAGTGATAGAAGTGAAGCAAAGGACATTTATTTTTGAACTAAAGTTCTTATGCCGCTCTTCACCCATTTACTATCAATAGTTTCATTTTTAGAATTGGATCATCTCACAGCGTCTGAAAACCCCTTTACTTAGGCACAATGTGTATCCTTGTGAAACAGACAGCCTAAGAGATCGACCAAGTTTGGGGAGGTGTCAAATTAAGCAGGCTTCGAACTTCAAGATCTCCAGAGATCTCTTTTTCATTATTTACACGTCACTTTTCATGGGTACAAGTGAATGCAACCACCATGTATTTCTTTGAGGAGAGACTGTTCAAAGTTTCAACACTTCCATCTCTAGATTATTTCTATGTCCTCCCTTGATGTAGTGAGACCTTTAGGAAGGTGATATTAGTTGGACAGTGTGGGTCCGTGTCCACATAGTGTTTTTTTCGGGCAGAAAACCACTGGCTATGTGTTCAGAATGAGCTGAAGTGTTTGTGCTCTGAGAGAAAAAAACGCTACTTGCGTCTTGTCTCTATGACAACAATATCTCGACAACCGCCACTGTATAATATTATTGCCGAGGCCAGGAAAAAGAAAAGGAGCGACGGTGACGTCTCCAGTACCTTTCTTAAAAGCTGAGAGATTTTAAACTTGAAATGCTCGGAGCAGCCGCACAAAAGAGCACTCTGAAAAGACGCTGCGCCTTTCTCTATGTGGACACAGGCCCAAAGTCAAACAGCTGATGCTACACTGACCAGACATAGAGTCCTGCCCCTTCTGGTGTGCCCCATGGGACCTCATTTCAAAAAATAAATTGTATAGTATTCAATGGCAAGTTTGTTGAAAAAGGTAGCAAATGCTGTTCAGTTTTGTGAGAAACTGCTCAGTGAACTACACAATCTCACACAATATACATCACCACTAACATGGCCTTCAGCCCAGCACAGAAAAAGTATGAAAAAGGTGAAAATCGAAGTCTGGACACATTGACAGCAGCAGTTATGTTACAGGACAGTTGGTCAGTTCTGTGAGCTGCTAATATACAGGAGCAGCTCTACAATGTTTCAGTCATGGGTTTTGATGAGTGTTTAACAAACAGATGTCACTTGTATGACTGTTGGCTGTGTAGTCTTTCTAATTGCGTATTTTCGGTCTTATGCTTTATCCATTTTTTGACAAACTGGGAGGTTTTCTCGAGTTGAAAAAATATCTTTTAAACTAACATTGTACTGCCCTCACAGTGCGTGTGCTTATGCAGAGCTAGACAGTCAGATAACGGATAGAAGTCCTTCAAAAACCACAAGGCTTGACTTTTCTTGTCCTTTAATGAAGTCTTCTATTTTTCCAACTTCTCCGTAAATTACAGAGATAGAAACACAATTTACTTAAACACTGTACAAGTAGCATTGTATGAGTACATTTCAATTAGCATCCATCAATCCACAAAATGAAAAGAGTTAGCATCTATTGAAAGCTAGCAGAGTATATTCACCGAAAACATAACTAATTAGGTCTTCACCACAAAAATACACAATCATGTAACACTGTTCACATATAATACTTACAGATAAATATTCTCCAAGGCAAAGCGTAGAAAAACTCCAACAATATGATTTCAGCAGACTGTTTAGCTGTCTGTGCTCACTTTTCTCACCTGAGCATGAGTACTGAGCATGCAACGAAAAACACAGCATAGCTGGACTTGACGAACCGAGCGCTCACTCTGACATGGTTTCTCTGAACCAAAGAAAAGACCACTCACTCTGACGTGGTTTCTCTGAACCAAAGAACATATACTTTTTAGACCTGCTTAACTATTAACTTATGAACTTTAACATTTTAACCCTTAAGGACAGTACAAACATCATATGTGTGATTCATGACACCATACTATTTTTTTCTGAAATAAGGTCCTGTGATGAACCAGAAGGGGAGCGACTTCATCTCTCCATAGAAAATGTGCTCCTGTCTTTTTGTATAGTTGTATAGCACTGTCGGGCTAAATTTGTGCTTACACGGGAAATGCTCTATCACAATCTAATGTCATGAATTCTTTCATTTGTGGCATCCCATGTCATCCACATATAGGCCAAAAAGACTTTAGCCGGACTGGTTTTGTTTTAAGGAAGGTCTTGAAACAGATTAAAAATAGCATTGCAAATACAATATAACTTCAGCATATTGGAAATAGTTCTTTACTCGGTTCAGTTTAGGAGAGAATGCCAAACAAAAGGACTTAAGATTTATAGTTCTGCTGTTATGAAGCTGGAAGCAGCAGTGTACCCTTGTACACAGTTTAATATTGTGATGTAAAATTTTCCTGAAGTCAGCATTGCTGGGAAAGTAGAAGATCCATCATTGCAGCTCTATATGAATAGGCCCGGGTGAAAGTCATATTACTCATTTATATTTGTGCAACTCAGTGACACTTGGTGTTGCCCATTCATTACTTTAAGAGAGTGAAACACTCAGCCATATCCATTAGAAAACGATATAAATCTGCTCTAAATCCATTCAATTAGAGGCTTTTCTCTGACCTTGGAGAGGTTGCTTTGACACCAGATTAGAAATATGAAGACCAGCATATTCAATTTGGTGTCTGAATTGTTGAATACTATTTCACAAGCTGGTTTAGATAAGACATATTTTCTTACTCTGAATAATACATTTCAATATTCTTTGAATTTCTCATGACCTAACACTTTTTTCACTGTGTGTGTGTGCGTGTGTGTGTGTACTCAGTCCAAGTATCTAGAGGTCGCGTCATGTCCACTGTACTGGAAAGTATCTTTGACAGGCATCAGAGCAGAGAGGCTTCTTTTCTTCATATAAAGAGTGTAAGAGTAGGAAGAAGTCACACTGCTGCTGTGATATGAGTCAATATGGGCCCTTTATTCAGTAGTGGATTACAGCCTGTCAGTATATCTAACTTTAATAAGCTGCAGCTAACACATGTCCCATGATGCTTCTTCCCATGGACAACGATACATGCTGATAACCAGTGATCTGAGGGGGACACTGGTTGAATGGGGTTGTATTTGTGGATATAAAAAGACTGATAACTGGGAGTTGGGTGGGTGTAACGACAACAATACAGGCCAGAGGCAGCAAAGCCACTGCTTTTAGCCTCTCAAACATCAAACAAGCAGATTTACTAATGTATGCAGCTTTGGGTTCTGGTTGCTGCTTTTGGATTTTTACATATTTAGCTATGTTGATGAAGGTTCTCGGTCATCCAGGTCATGGTAATTCTAAGTGCTGTATTGTAGGCAACTGGACATGTTTCAGTTTCTTGAAGATGTTTCACCTCTTATCCAAGAGGCTTCCTCAGTTCTAACTAACTGGAAGGGAGAACTTTGTTACATTCCACCACTGAGTAGTCATATTTTTGCTTGACCTATTTGCCCAATAGGGTCAATGGCAACAAACGTAATTGTTGGACTGAATGTGTGAAAGCATTTGGATTCAATACCAGAGATGGATTGTGTTCAAAGGTAAGACTGTTAATAGAACTATTACAATAACAACAATATGAAGCCAGCCGTTAGCTTCAGTGAAGCAGTGGAGGAACCCCAAATCAAAAGATTTGGGGTTCACATCAACTTTACAACACAACATTAGTTTATGATTAGGCTGGGTGTTAATGCATGTGTCTTACATTTTCATTTCAATATTTCCTTACATTTATATAGTTGAGACTAGGGGTTGACGATATGCTTTTTTTCAGGGCAGCTACTGATTATTAGAAAACAAGGAGACTGATAACAGGTTTTTGGAACCCATATTCATTTGCAGTTAAAATTTAAATCTTAGTGATGAAATTTAGAACAACCAGTGATAAGTACAATTTACTCAAGTAGCTACTGTTCTTAAGTACAATTTTAAGGTACTTTATTTATTTCCTTTTTCTGCTACTTTATGCCTCTCCACTACATTTATTTGATACATTTAGTTATTAGTTACTTTGCATTATGTTATTGTTCATATAGGGTATTAATTGTGACATGAAGCAGATTTTTAAATTAGTTTATTTTATCTGCGATCTGACAGACAAATTACAGAATATGATAATCAGAGAAGTGCTGAATATTGGCCAGATAATCGTTCTACCCCAAGTTTAGACAGTCTGCTTTACTGTGTGCTCTCTGCACTAGTATCTCATTTGGGCTCCTGCTTTAAGTCTAACTAGAGCTCCCCAAACTATAAGAAATAACAACACCCCTCTGCAAATGACAGGTTTGCTGTGTAGACAATTAAGTCATAAGTAGCTGAAGTGACTGACAGGCTTCACAGCATCTGAGCAAACAACATGTTCACTGACATCCTGGAAATCTCAGCTCAACTCCCATCTCTTAACACAGTGACACTCATAACAGTTAAACCCGTGACCTAGTCTGTTATATCAATAGAAAATGGAAATGATTAGTATATCAATACTTTGGTCACGTACCTGATTTGTGCCTCAAATGAACTCATCACACTGACTGACTCAAGTGCCAATGCATGTGTATACGTGCAATTTTGTGTGCATGTGGATTTTCACCACAGAGAGCCTATAAATGCCCCCAAAATGATCCTGTCACAGATTCATACTGACCTTATCCCTTTCACAGCTCTACCATGTTGGAAGGTCCCTGTGTCATTAAAAGCCTTTTTTTTTTCTCTGTAACCACCTGGAGGCCACTGCAGGCCAGCAAACTGCTCCTGCTGCTGAAAATAGCAGTTTGCCCTCTCTCTGTGAAAAGGACTACATTGCACTAGCTGCATACACACATCCACACATGCACACACACACACACACACACACACACACACACACACTTTATTTCACACTTCATGAACGATCAATGAAACTCATCTTGTAAATCATTACAGCAGGGAGAGTGGAGGGGATAATATATCGCCCCGATCAGTTGAGAGTGGTAGGGAGTGGCACTTACTATTTCTTAGCATATGTCTGTTGATTGTGATACATTTGTTTTGTATTGTTTGTACAGAAGCTGGTTTCTGCCACAGAGGGTAAAGGGACAATGTCTTGAGCCCCTATAGCCAGCAATGTATATGCATGCTCCTGTTTGTGAACAAAATATGTAAATCAAGGTTTCTCTCATCCTTAGAGTGCTCAGTATGAAGCTGCATCTGCTTCACATAATCATGTTGGTTCAGTGAGGTGAGAAGGAAAGAAGTCAGTAACTAATTTCTGCCTCTTACTGTCCTGCTGTGATACAGTTGAAGCTGTTTTTTTGCTGCTTCAAGCTACATCCTTCTCTATCCCAGTCTGAAATAAACATGCCCAATTACATTTACTATGACATGACCACTAGCTGATACAAGACAACTCTCTATTGCTTAATCAAATGTTCTCTCATTTGGCTAAATTGCTTCAGGGAGATAGAATTATTGTATCCTGAAATAATTGTCTTAACGAACGAACATAGAGATCATCATTAGTGATGTTTGCAGCAAAATATGTTCCCCGATGCATCCAGTCACTATTAAATGGAGCAGTTCGCTGGTCATGATAAAGTTTAAAGTCTGTGAAAACAGTAAAAATGCCTTTTGTGACTCTGGAGGAGCTTTATTGAGTCTGTGATGTGGTGTGAGGTATGAAATGTTGCTATTCCAGCAGCAAGTATCTTTTGATGGGGGCCTGGTGCGGGCTTAACAAATAGATGCCACTGGTGAGCCTTCCCATCATTTATCTGTTTCCAACCACTGTTACTGTGGTTTTAAAAAAAAACATCTTGAAAATTAGCTTCAAGATGATAAAAACTCATTCGACTACTATCAATTCAGTATCTCGATTCAGAACCTGTTCTCAATTGAATATATAAAAAAGGGGGCACTATTATAAGTATTTTGCTGCGGTATGCTGCGTAAGATAAATGGTTCACCGCCTTTTTACTTTAGTTAACTTCCACCTCTTTAAGAATACCAAAATGAGGGGAAGTGGAGTGCTCCGCTGCGTTGTTATTAACATCATGTTTCCAGCAGTGGAGAGCAGGCTCTCTGCTGCAGGCTCTGTGCTGCACCGTGAGCTCCGGGGAAAGTCGTCATTGTCCAGAATGCTGAATGGGCCCAGGGTTTTGGGATGAACAGACTGAGCAGTGAGCTGTTTGCTGCTAATTATCTGAGTGACGGCATAGAAAGTCCACAATACACTTCACGCTTCACACAAATGTAATTGTTGCATCATTAAATCATAGCAGCTTACCATCTTTTTCCTTTTTGATGTTAGCCCCGGTGGGTTGTCGGGCTTACAATACACTGGTGGAAACCCTGTATGGTGTTTTAAAGACCTTGGTGGTTACCAGGCATGGTGCATTTGACAAAATCATAGTATTAAAAGGAAATGTGGGATTAGATGTTTTTTTAGCTTGACAAAATCAAGAGACTTAAACTCAGGATATACTGTATCAGCCTCTGCAGATTTGATTTTGACCATTTGTTTTTAATCTGTTTCGTGTCATTCCCCCAACTTTGTAGAAGTTGAATACAAAGTTGTTTGAGTCTTCCTTTAACCAGAATTATGGTATGTGTAAGAATTTCCCTGCCAAAAAGGTGCTAACCTCTCTTTCAAAATGATCAAAATTAGAAACCAATTGCTCATACCTCCTATAAGCTAGCATTTTTCTTCCAGTCAAAAATACAAAAGTGGTGAACACATCACACAACATAATGATGGGTTAGGGTTAGGGTTTCCATGCTGCCAGTCACTGGGCTGGTTTCAGAAGGTGTTTGACAAGTGGACAAGCTCTTAGTTTGAAGCATACTGACTCTTTCGGTTTGTCCTGGCGATGCTATGTGCCGTGGGTCTTTAAATTCAAAAGGGCTCTTCCCTTTGCAAACATCCATGTGCTCAGCCAAGTCCATGGCAAACTGGCCATTAGATCAGGAGATATTCATTTTCAAATCTGACCCTTTGTCCTGAGCATGGTACGAGAGAAAAGCTGATGAGTTGTTCACATAGGAAAGACAATATCCTCTGAGAAGCATGAATGTACATTTTAATGGAATTACCCCCACTCCACCATCTTTATCAATCATAAACGCTGACAGGGGAATCTCCTACTGGTAATGAAGAAGGATCCATGTTGTATTTCAGGGAAATAAAGGTCAGCACAACTGCAGACTGCTTATTTTCCCTACACAAGTCATATTCATTAAACTTTATTTCACTCCATGCTTTCCCCCTTTACCACTGATGTGCATGTTAACACAGGGAAATTAGCATTCAGCTCACAGCTCACTGCTGTGTCTAAATACAGCCTCAGAGAGCAGAGAATGTGGGCGGCTGTGGCTCAGGGTAGAGCCAGCGTCTTGTTATCGGAAGGTTGCTGGTTCGATTCTCCTGGTCTGCATGTTGAAGTGTCCTTTGGCAAGATACTGAACCCCAAGCTGCTCCTGATGTGCTGGTCGGCACCTTGCATGGCAGCTACTGCCATCAGTGTATGAATGTATGAATTACTGTAAGTCGCTTTGGACAAAAGTGTCTGCTAAATGCCGTAAATGTAAATGTAGAATGTATCGTGAAGATTCATCTTCTGGGGACCATGACTACCCATACTACTACATACTTTAATGTCAGTCTATCCAGTGGTTGATAGTACTTGCTCCTGACCCAAGTATTGATTACACTAACAGAAGGACTAGCTGACACTGCCATGTATTTGGTTCGGTTTTAGCCTATATGTTTTTAGAAACACAAGTCAGCCTTGAACCGCCCTCTTCTTAAACTCAACCAAAAAAAAAATCATCTATCAGAGGAAGACTCACAAATCATAGATTAAGAAATGGAAGAGGGACACTGATTATGAAAGAGACATGAGTGTTTAGTCTTAGACCACAGAACAGTGACCGCTGAGTGGTCTTCCTCTCTTGCAGTCTGTCGATGAATAACTTTCACAGCATTGTCTCATCTGTGATATTCTCCTTGACACACTGTATTGAGAATGTGTCAGGACTTCACCTATTGTCTGGCAGTCTAAAGGAAGATAATTTGCTTCAGTGCAGCGTTCATGTTCATGTTTATTGGTGTCTGTATGTGGCAGACGACTCAACGAGTTGGGAAAGTTGCAACGACCTTGGATTTCAGCTCCTGTTTGGTTTTAAATCTGTGGCCTGAGGTTGTTACAATGAGAAAAATCTGAATCAGGGATTGGGATGCAGGGCACGCATAGTGTCGGTCGTCTCAGAGATTTCAGTGAGTTTATTTGTGTTTATCTCTGACTTGTGTTGCTGTGATAGTGGTGCACTTAGATATACTTTTTCCATGATTTTTGGACACTTGACAACAAAGGAAACCAGTTTCAAGTTGCAAGTACCTATGAGGAGGGATTGATAAGTTCATGGCCAAAAGTTGAAGATGAGTTACACAGCTCTCATATCATGTACGTGTACTTCAACTCTATGAGTGATTATGCAGAAAGTTTTAGGATAATAACTTTTGTGGTATTTCTGTTTTGAGTAATTGAAAATTGCAAGTCAGCATGTCTGAGCCCACAGGTCCACAGTAGCGATGGCTGCCATCCAGAAATGCAGATTTGAACTCGTCCAACACCCTACCAGCTCTTCCTCAAGATGAAGAAGGAGCTCAGTGGTCTGATTGATGGTTTGACAGTGGTGATGACATTATTGCTGTTGTGGACCACTTACTGAAGGAAAGACACCGACTCCTCCAAAAAAGGGATCTGTGTGCTTCACAGCCACTGGACTAAGTGTGTAAATGTCAGAGGGGACTAGGTGCTTCTCATTTCTTTTCTTTGTTGTTTCCGGAAGTTCCTGTCCACCATCTTGCAGGCCATCCCAATTCTCTTATTTGTGCTCCAAGGAGCGAGGAGCGAGGATCGATCTCTGAGGAGCGAGGACACAGGGAAGTTGCCTTCACAGAAGTCTTATACCGGCCGACACGCCCCCTCAGTCATTGATGGACGCTGCAGCGGATCAGACTGATCTGATACATCACAACATGACTGGAGTTTCATTCAGAGTGAAGACAGATAACAGATTAGACTCAAGCGTGTCACCATCAAGTTTTATATCTAGCTTTTTTTTTCTGATGCAGCAGCGAGTTAAAATGTGTCAGCCTGTAGGAGAACTAAAGGACCACAAACAACTTTCTACATTTCTTACAAACATTTTTGCTTTTCATGGTCTGTTTTAAACACGTCAGGCTGATCATTCCTGAGCGTCAGGTTTCATATGTTACATCATTTCAATTTTCCCTGAAACCTTTAGTCTAAAAATAGTTTCCAGTGTCCAGAAGACACCATAATCACATTCTGGGTTATAAGATGAAGATTTCACGATCAGAATATCACTGAATACAGAGGCAGATAATGAATAAATAGATAAAACACACTGTGCAAGTTGCAATGGTTCCTGTGCCTCTGAGCAGACACAGTACACAGTATAAATACACAAAACACAATATAGATACACAGTATAAATACACAGTAGACACTATAGATACACAGTACACAGTATAAATACACAAAACACAATATAGATACACAGTATAAATACACAAAACACAATATAGATACACAGTATAAATACACAGTAGACAATATAGATACACAGTACACAGTATAAATACACAAAACACAATATAGATATAAAGTATAAATACACAAAACACAATATAGATACACAGTATAAATACACAGTAGACAATATAGATACACAGTACACAGTATAAATACACAAAACACAATATAGATACACAGTATAAATACACAAAACACAATATAGATACACAGTATAAATACACAGTAGACACTATAGATACACAGTACACAGTATAAATACACAAAACACAATATAGATACACAGTATAAATACACAGTAGACAATATAGATACACAGTACACAGTATAAATACACAAAACGCAATATAGATACACAGTATAAATACACAGTAGACAATATAGATACACAGTACACAGTATAAATACGCAGTACACAGTATAAATACACAGTACACAATATAGATACACATTTCACAGTATAAATACACAGTTCACAATATAAATCCACAGTACACAGTATAAATACACAGTTCACAGTATAAATACACAGTTCACAGTATAAATACACAGTACACAGTATAAATACTACGGAGCCCCTAAAGGGACATGGGAAAAATAAGAAAAACTTAAAGGTATCTCATGAGCACGAGGAAGTTTTTGGAAGATTGAAAATGGAAGTTTAATACGTGAACACTATTTATTCATTGAAGTGTAGTTACGGTGAACTTGGCCTGCATCATGATCAGGACTCACAATGAGGATATGGAGTGTAACTATTGTGTGAGAGCTGTCACTGACTTCATTTAAAGGCATTCATAAATCATACAATCCATATTAGCAGGTGGTGAAGATGATCCAGATGAGCTGACTGGAGAAGGCAGAGTGTGCGGCGGAGACTGCGCTGTCTCCAGTGTGCTTTGTGCGGCAGAGCGCACCGAGTGCACCTGATAGTCCTGTCCACTACAGCGATTTCACACACTACATGAAAACTAAAATCGTATTTGGTGAAACATTAACAGTAGGCTATTCATTCTTTAATGCTTTTTGATTTAATCTTGGATTTCTACCATCGATTATAATTACTGGATCAGTTAGTTACCAAAGAGTCCGGCCCTCTCCGCTGCGCTCCAGGACAGGGAATGTGATGATGGCACAGCGCTCAATGGGGAAATATTGATTTAAGATTTGTGTTGGCTGATATTTTTACAACTGAAAGGTGTTTATGGAATAATTATTACACTTCACTATAAGCTCAAATACAGAAGTGCAACGATGCGTGTAACTCTTTGGTAACTAACTTGACCAGCCCAGTTGCCAGGATACAGTTACGTTTCTGCAAACCTCAGCTACGTTCAAATTTGTACGCTTGTATTGATTGTCTACTGTAATGACATTACCAAAAAATGTGCCATATCACATTCACAGTACATGTTTATTCCCTTACTTTAGTATCGGAAGGTTGAGGTGGCGGTGGTGGAGTTACAGGCGACAAGGCTGGCAAGTCAGTTATTACAGTTTGAGTAGTGTCAAACCACTGGATAATTTTAAGGAGACCTTAGAGCAGTTTCCAGACGTGTTTGTGGCAACAAAAAAGGATAGTCAGGCCATCTGTAGCAGTGTTTGTGGTGGCCAAAACAGGTATTTTATGCCAAAACATGCTTGGTTAGGGTCACAAAAACATCCTAAGCACAGCGTGACAATAGAAAAACTGAAAATTGTACTTAAAAAAATGTGAAGTTGCAACATAAAGTTACACCAGCATTTATTCTGGCAATTTGGTTGATTAGACACGTGAAGTTTTTCATTCAGCACAAAACTTCCAAACAATAATAAGAACTCATTTTCATGAGGTAACGGTGGATACAGGACATGTTTCATGTTCTCCTTCCAGCCTCAGACAACAGTCATGCTGACTGCTGCGCCACAAGGCCTCTTCAAATGTGGACAAGCAGCCTGACTGAAGACCCAACAAGATAAACTCGAGAGGATCAGGACATCAGTGGTGGAGCGGAGTCCACCAGTAAATGAGAAACACCATCTTCTGCATGCGATCAAGCGTTTTGGCAATAACACGTCCTGCAGTAGGAAGATAAAGCATTTTATTCTTCAGTCAAAGAGTGCATCTAAATTTTTTCCATACAAACTGAACCACCAGGGGAGGAGGGACTCCCACATCATACTTAACAATGAGTCCGGGGGGTTTCCGGTTTGCTTTGGCATGGAGTAGACGTGTTTGCAGGGAGCTCCACCTCGACTTCACATTTTACCTTACCCTGAGACATTTAATTTTTGTTTTTACATATTTGAAGTGAGCTATAACGTACCAAATAAAATGAAAAAGGCAGGTAAAGGAAAGAGATGTGAAAAGGGCTCCGGAGAAGAAGATATTGGTGAGAGCCAAGGAGATGCTAATGCTATTGCTAGCGATTATGCTAGCCCCAACTCTGCTAATGGGGAAGTTCTGGCAGCCATAAACACGCTGAGTAACACAGTTGACAAGAGGTTCGACGAGCTCAACGACACTCTCTCGAGCCTTAAGTTGTCTCTATCTGATGTCAACAAACGAGAGTCTTCAACCGAGGCTGCCACCGAATCACATGAGAAATGAATTGAGGAGCTAGAGAGGCGGCATGACAGCCTAGCATCTCAATGCATTCAACAACAAGCTAAACTCGAAGATTTGGAGGCTCGCTCAGGCTGGCAAAACATTTGTATAGTTGAGATTAAGGAGAAAGCTGGAGGTGGGCGGCCAACGGAATTCGTGACTATGCTACTTCTGAAGCTGTTGGGAGATGAACACTTTGATAAACCAATAGAAGTGGACCGTGTCCACCGGAGCCTTGCACCGGCTAAAGATGGTAAATCGAGGGCTATTATAGCCAAACTGCATTACTTCCAGGTTAAAGAGCTGGTGCTGAGGCTCTCTCGGGAGAAGGCTCCGCTACAATATGAGGGGCGCCCGGTGTTTATTTTTCCCCAACCTCACGTCTGCTACCATGAAGAAACACCAGGCTTGTCAAGACATTAAAGAGAAGTGCAGAGCCAGAAAAATCCGATTTGGCTTCTGACACCCAGCGTGATTCGTGGTTACAGTTAACAACAACACCAGCTCATTTGACACTCCAGCTGAAGCAGAAAAGTTCCTGCGCCGAGAGGCTGGGGACTGGGACTGTTGCTGCATCTGACCGTTAAAGAAACTATGTTCCTGGTTTTGACATGTGTCAACAGCGGCATCATCAAGAGACATGTAAGCTATGTTCAACAACTGAGATGCTGGAAAATATGTTCACATTAAGATTTGGGTGAGGACTGAATGTTATTTTTTCTATTCTTAATTCACGTCTGGCTTTAACTGAAGGTGTGGGGTATGGAAGCGCTGCTCCTGGGTTTGTTCTGTCCTTTGGGAGGGTTTTATTGTTCTTTTGGTGGTTTTCTCAGCACATCTATTTGTTCAGATTATTACTTTATGTTCTGCCACAGTCATATTACAGATTCCTCTAAGCAGTAGATATTATGTTAACTGATTCACATAGGCACGGTAACGGCGACATTAAAATAATCAGCTGGAACGTACGCAGGATTAAGGCAAGGCAAGTTTATTTGTATAGCACAATTCAGACACAAGGCAACTCAAAGTGCTTTATAGGCGCATACAATTACAGTAAAAGCATTTAAAATACATTAAAACAAAGCATTAAAACAAGTTAAGAAATAGGAAAGTAGGCTAAAATAAAATAAAAGCTACAGTGCAGTTCAAAACCTTAAAAGCAATTAAAATACATTAAAACAAAACATTAAAACAGTTAAGAAATAGGAAAGTAGGCTAAAATAGAATAGGTTTCCTACGCCAGCTTCCTGGTTTTTGCTGGATTTACCTCCCATTGTTCTACTTGTCACTCGTCCCAGTCTCACGGCAAGAGATTTTTCATATTTCTCTACGGTGTACAAATCCTACTCAAGAACTGATTATTTCTTATTGGACTCAAAGTTGATGACTTCAGTAGCTGATTGCACTTACCATATTATACTTATATCAGATCATGCGACTGTCTCTTTAAGCCTTAAATTGAACCACAAAAATCGTGAATACAGCTGGCGCTTAAATAATACCTTGTTGAAGGATAAGGAATTTTGCTCATATCTCTCTGATAAAATAGATCTATACCTAAATACCAACGATACAGGCGATGTTGATGTCTCCACTTTATGGGAGGCCATGAAGGCTGTTATTAGAGGCCACATAACATCTTATGAGGCAGCAGAAAAGAAGAAATCAAAGAAAAGGTTGAGTGAAATAGATAATCAGTTAACTAATCTAGAAGCTTCTTACAAAACAGAGCATAAACCAGAATTACTTAATAAGATTACTACTTTACAGTACGAGTATAATGTTATTATGTCCAAAAATGCTTCGAAGCTACCAGTACAAGTCAGACAGAGATACTTTGAGCTTGGCAAAAAAACCCACAGGCTGCTAGCTAAGACAATCGCAGGCCTCTAGAGCTATACATTGTATTAATTCAAAAGATGGTACTCTACTGACGGACCCTGTAAAAATTAATAAATGTTTTGCAGAATTTTACACAAGTGTTTACCAATCTCAGGGCGAACCAGATCATGAAACTATAGATATGTTTTTTGAAAATCTAAATTTACCCAAATTGTCAAAGGATTCAATTAATGCACTAGATGCTGATATTAATCTAGATGAGATTAATACAGTTATCTCCTCCTTCCCAGATAACAAGGCAGCAGGTCCAGATGGCTTTAGTGTAGAATTCTTTAAAGTATTTGGTTGTAGAATATCACCCCTGCTTTTATGCATGCTGAAGCATTCTAGGATGACCTTAAGTCTGCCGCCCACACTATATAAAGCCAATATCTCTTTGATTCCTAAACCTGGCCGTGACCCCAAAGTGGTTTCATCACATCGTCCCATTTCACTGTTGCCCATTGAAACTAAAATTATTGATAAAATTCTGGCCAATAGGCTAAAAGAATGCATAGGTCTTATCATTCATTCTGACCAAACCAGCTTTATGACAGGTAGACATATGTATTACAATTTGCAACACCTTTTCAATATTTTGTACATAAAACATACAGAAGAGGTTGCTGTCATTTCCTTAGACGCACAACGTGCGTTCGATCAAGTGGAGTGGCCTTATATGATGTTTACACTCAAGAAATTTGGATTTGGACCTTCCTTCATGAAATGGATTGACATCATTTAATTGCACCCAACTGCCTCAATAATCACTAACCAAAATATATCTCCTCCCTTTGCAATCCATCGAGGGACACGTCAAGGTTGTCCTCTCTCCCCCTTTTTGTTTGCAATTATCATTGAGCCGCTGGCCGCTAGCATCAGACAAAGCCCTCTAATACCTCCCATCGACATGTATGGGCATAAACATCACCTCTCGTTATATGCTGATGACATCCTTTTGTACATCTCCAACCTACAAACATCAATACTCTTCCTTCTGACTTTAATTAATAACTTTGGCAGCGTGTCAGGATTTTCTATTAACTGGGACAAAAGCGATTTGATGCCAGTTCCTACAATGATTAATAAGACCTACTTGCAGTCCATTCCTTTTAAGAAAGCCTATGAAACATTTTCATATCTTGGTATAATTGTAACAAAAAATCCAGATGATCTTCTAAGAGTAAATTGGCAAAACACAATCGAGCAAATTAAAAGTAGTATTGATTTTTGGAGAACCCTCCCAATCTCTTTGGTTGGGAGGATTAATGCAATCAAGATGATTGTACTACCACGCTTTCTCCATCTCTTTCAGTCAATTCCTTGTTTTATCGCTCAATCTTACTTTAAAAAGCTAGATTCAATTATTATACCCTTCATATGGAACTATAAAGCCATCAGAATTTCTAAAAAAACACTTATCAAAGTCAAAGGCTGCAAGTGGCTTCACCCTACCAGGCTTTAAATTGTATTATTGGGCGGCTCATTTATCCATTCTTGCATGGTGGAAACTACGCAAGAATGTCCGGCATGGTTACTCATTGAACGTTCTCTTTGCAAAAAATCTTCCTTGCCTGCTCTCCTCAACAGCCCCACTACAGTTGATAAGTCATATTTTAGTAAAAGCTTTGTAGTTGGCAGTACTTTAAAAATCTGGAAGCAAATAAAACTATTCATTAAGGCTCCAAAAATCTATGTGGATACTCCTATTTGTGAAAATCATTCCTTTACACCCGGCCTGAATGATTTTGTTTTTTCCACTTGGAAGCGGAGAGGTATCTGTAATGTAGGGGACCTATATATTAAAGGGAACTTTGCCTCATTTGCACAGTTGAGAGAGGTCTACAATATCCCTATATCAAGTTTATTCAGGTATCTACAAATCCGAGACTATGTCAGGAATCACATGCCCAACTTTGACAAATTGGATGAGCATGAGTCACCAGAGGCAATGAATAGATTTGATCCCAATACTCGCGGGGCGGTCTCCTTTTTCTATCGGATCCTGCATGACAGTTCTCTGATAAACACAGCAAAAGTTAAACAGGCATGGGCGGACGAGTTAAATGTAGAATTAGAGGATGAGGTCTGGGACGAATGTTTAGGGATTATACATGATTGTTCTGTTAATGTCATACACAACCTTATACAGTTTAAGACGTTGCACAGACTCTATTATTCCAGGGAAAAATTGCACAGTTTTTATTCTGATTCTAAATCCACAATCAGTAATTTGACACATGCTTTCTGGTTATGCAGTAAACTTCACACATATTGGAAAAACAACTTTCATTGCTTCTCGGAGGCTTTTGGGAAGCGTTTGGAACCAGATCCACTCGTAGCCATTCTTGGAGTAACAAGCTCCTTAACTTCTGCCAATAAATATGAAAAAATGGCTGTCTTGTTTGGGATGGTGATTGCAAAAAAGTTAATACTGCAAGTGTGGAAAATGGACTCTGTACCTACGTATGATATGTGGATGAGTGAAATAGCAAACATGATGAATCTTGAGAGACTGAGATTTTATAATGAGAGAGGAGATGTGTTTGATAAGATCTGGGATCCTTTACTGAAATATTTTCCGTGTGTAAATTAGTGTGTTGTTTCTAAGGTGCCTTACTGTGTATACTGTCTTTATTTATTTATTTATTGATTTATTTATTTTCTCTCTATTTGTCTCTTTGCAGTTTATGTGTGTATCTAGTCTTTATATGTGTATATTTATATGTATATATGTATGTTTATATATATAGAGAGAGATATATTTTCTGTACTGCCAACTATATTTTCAACTGCTTTGCTTTGTATTTAGTTTTAATATGACTGTTGTTATTGGTATCACCATGGATGTGCTATGTCTGTTTTGTTTTTATTTCTGTGTTCTTGTGAAACTTTAAATAAGTAATAAACACATATTTAAAAAAACAAAAAAACAATGAGTCCGGGCTATTTATACCAATACACTGGTAACACCGTCCATAATTCTGGGCTACATGTGACTTAGATCTTTGGACATTAAAAAACGATGGATAACATTAAACTCACCAACCACAACTTGACTTGTCATTAAGAATTCTCAGAAAAAAAGCAGATCTCCCATGCCTGATCCTAATGTGTGTACTGTCTACAGTTGAGTCTGCAAAGATGATATGAGCAAGTGATTTTTTTATATATATATTATTTTTTTTAATTAAACCGGTCTGTTACAGGTGGGTGACCAGATCCTGGAAGTGAACGGCCAGAGCTTTGCCACCATCTCCCATGATGAGGCAGTACACATCCTCAAAACAGGGCGCCACCTGCTGATGAAGGTGAGGGATGTGGGCCGTCTGCCTCATGCACGCACAGTGGTGGATGAGACCAAATGGATCTGCAGTCAGACCATAGCTGAGACCAATGCTACAGCTAACCCAAGTTCTGTCACCAACCCTAATGTCAATGTTGCCATCCACGCTGGTGTCAGTGCCAGTGCCTGCAGCTCAAGGTGAGTGCATTATGCGTAGGTAGAATGACCTCTTTGCTGAATAAAATCAATACTACAACTGTCACTGGCATTAGAGCAAAGGCATCATTGTAACTGATCACAGACCTGGTTCACACACTATTTTTCCACAGGTCTACAACTTAACTGTTAAGATAGTTGGGGAAAACACCAAACATTAATTAAAGGTTGTGTCCCTAAAAAACTATAGCTTGCACTATAGTCAAGGTGGTCAGTATATGAACAAGCTTAACTTGAAAGTCTCCATATGAACTGAGTGTACTGGATCATCAGTGTTACTGACAGGATCAGTAGCTTTGAAGAGTTTTGAAGTGTGAAGAAACTACAGTGATGACATTCTGTCAGAGACATCTATGTTCTGTGTCACAGAGATGTCTACTGAAGTTAGCATGCTAACCAGCTAGCCCCGGCCCCTCCTGTCTCATAATACCACTTTGTACCTCAAGAGGTGATAGTCTGATAGCTCCACAGATTCAGCTGCGAGACATAAAAGTTTGCTACTTGGTCTGAGTAAACAAAACAAACTCACAAAATGTCAACAAAGTAAACACTCATACACCTACTGTATTTTCCTTACTTAACAGAAACAATAGTCTGAATTTGAGTTTTTCTCGCTCGCTCCTCGGTTGCTTCATCCCTCTCCTGTCCCCTGTCTATACCTTTGAATTCTGCAAATTACACCTTTAAAGCAAACAAGAAATGGTATTAGTCCATTTTGGTTGATTTGTAGTTAGAAGTTACAGTATTTACAGTCAGCAGTAGGCTACACTATAGCTCTCGCACACCTCTTCAATAATGTGACCACACAGCAGGGCTACGGCGGCTACAAAGACATCACGTGTGGACTCTGAACTGCAGTGAATTTTAAGAAATAATCAGATTCATAACGTCCATCTCTGTGCGGTAAACTGACCTGACTGATGCTGGCAGCAACTGCTAGGAACAACCTTTTATTTTAATTAGACTGGTCTGAAGGCCTGCCGAAAATGTATTATCACACCATGAATATTCTGGTTCTGAAATTATATGATATGTAAAGGTGGAAAGAAACATCATTCATTAAGCTCATTTAAAACAAAATCAGTCACAACAGAAACGCTGCCATATGGTAGTCCTGTGAACAAATTCTCAAGTATTAGCAGCTCCGTTACTGACAAAGGGTGTATTTGGGAGGTCGAGGACATGAAATCCTTTCCCTGCAGAGGAGCATTGTCATTCTCACCCATCTGTCTCCCAGTCCTAATGGATCTGGCCCTGATTGAGAATTCTGGGAGGTCTACATTTCTCTGCCTGCTGCTGCCTTGGAAATCATACAAGGTGGCTCTCACCCAGTGAGCAAAAAGTGGTCTAGATCACGTCTTTTAGACGTCATTTATGGACATCCAAAGACGTCTAAAAGACGTCCTCTGGGGAGCCAGAATGAAAGTTTTTTATACGTCTTTTCTGGATGTTGTATAGACGTTTATATGGCCATGGGAAGATGCATACACTGTCTCATAGCCATGCTGTCTCTCCACCCCAACTGGCATCTTTTTTCTTTGGTCTTTTTTCAGTGTTTTTTATCAACTGATTATGGGCTGGCCAGACGTCTTTTGTCAATGTCGTTTATCGACTAATTCTGGCTGTCAGTGGACGTCCAGATCATAGCCAGTATGAACGTCTGTTCTCAACTAATTCTGGATGTCAGTGGATGTCTAGATTATGGCCTGACTGGCCGTCTTTTCTCAACGTCATTTATCGACTAATTCTGGCTGTCAATGGACGTCCAGATCATGGCCTGGCCTGACGGACATGATATCAACCTGTTTGGACGTCCACAGACGTTGCCTGCTCAGTGGGCAGCTCCACACTTCATTACACTCAAGTGTCCTCAGTGCTGCCTCAGGCTGGGTAGGCTGTGGTGTTGTTGTTGTGTTGCTCATGTTCAACATGTGTACAAACTGAAGTACTTTTATGTGTTGCTCTCAGTTTGTTTCCTAAATATGTTGTCTTCTTTGTTGCAGACCATCCTCCGCCCGAGCTACACCTGTATTAGGACAGGTAAGAATGGCAGCCATGCATTACCAGCCTCCGTATCCATGTATGTTTCTGAGCTGACTGACAGATTGTCCAACTTGGTGAATCTCCATCTGAGCGTGTCATGTTTAGTCTGGCAGGTGTGCTTTGGGTGAAACCATAGGTACATTTTATTTACTATGTATTATTGTACACAAGGTATTATGGTTTATATGTAGTATGTACGATATACCGTACAATGTTATGCACCAAAAAAACAAGGCAACTTCCTTGTGAAATGTGAAAACCTACTTGCAATATGATTCTGGCCCCGGTTTCAGTTGTTATAATATATATGTAATGAATTTTCATTCATAAAAAATTTACATAAATAATATCAGTTCATCAAGTTAAGCTGTACTTATGCTTCTCCATGCATGGAGTCAGTTGCCAATAACACCCATCTCTGCTTACTGTCAATGGCTTTGTCCTTTTCCAGTTTTTGCAGATATTCTATAACCTTCTTTTTGTAGCTAATGGTAGGATCTCGCCTACCATTAGCTCTCAAGTCTCAAAGGTGTTAGTATCACGTAGCAGATCAGTGACTTTGGTGTGGTTGTCCGCTGTGCTTAGCACTGCAGTGCATCTCACCTTTGTCTGCAAGCAACTAAAGTAAGTACCCTCCAGTTGTTATTCCACCTGTATACAGGTTCTGTAACAGATAAGTATTGAAATATGTAATCAATAATTAATATATTCTGCACCGCATATCATGTTTAGATTGTAGCAACAAATTGTGAACAATCATTGGGCTGACACTCAAAACTGCTTCTGCATTCTTTCACTTTGTTTTTGTTTGATTGTTTTTTTGTTTGTTTGAACTTTTAAATGTACAAATGTTAAAGCTAAATCCAAATAAATACAATAAGTGCTATTAAACCAACGACCTTAGCTAGCTGCTAGCTGTTTAGTCAGATACATTTGAAGGCTTTTATTGTTGCAGGGTGTTCCAACCAGATCTGCCTGTGGTTCTGCTGCCAAGTGCTGTGCTGTCAGTCCACCCACGTGTAGATATTATTTGTTGTCAATTAATTTCATGAGATTAACTGAGCTCATTCTGCAATAGTTGTTTATTGTTGGATTTATGAGATACAATGCCTTTGGTATTGGCCTTGGGTCTATTTGTTCACTGTGAAACTCTGGTATGTAGTAGAAAATAATATTTATGTTGTATGAAGATGCTTTTTATTGTGGGGGTAATATTGTTTTATTCAGTATTTTTTGCTGAGAATCTAGAGGACGGAACCAGACTCTGTAGTCTGGCCTTGTCTCATGAGTTGACCTGTCATCAATGTTTGTACTGGCCTTGATTCATGCAGGCAATGATCTTTCAACCTGCTTAACATCAAAACACTGGCAGCTGCAGAGTCCATCAGTCTTTCACGCTGAACAGCTCCACTGGAATCACTTAGGGTGAAGCTCAAGCACACACTGAATGCTGAGGCAGGGAAAAGCATTTTCTCACCTGGACTAATTGATTGAGTTAAGAGAAGGCAAACAGTCAGCAACCACCATGGCTGTCTGTCTTTAAAACTAGCTTTAACCAAGTAAGTCCTGTAGATCACATTTTATGACTTTTTTGACTATTTTTTTTTCTAACCATGACCAAAGTGCTTTTGTTGCCTAACCCAAACCACAGACTGGATTGTGGTGTTGTACAGCTGATCTCCACCCTGACCACCTTCCTCCGACTCCTGAATGTAGTGTTTCAATGAGTCATAGACAAGTGGTGCAGGCACCGAAGACAGTCATGCTAAAAGCCATGAACAAAATTAAAAGTGTGTCCATATGCACTAATGCTGTAGATTATATTTCATGACAATTTCACAAATTATCTTGGTACTGTGTGTCATCTTCTCTTGTGTCACAAAGAGCTCAGCCAGAGACAACGGATTATGAGCATTATTAACAGAGACTGAGACTGGACCTGGATCATACTGTAACCACACTCTCTCACCAGAACTGTTCAACTGATGAATGCGGCACATAAACAACGTCATTCTGGCCCTGTGATCATTTGGCTAGTAGCCCAGTAGTTCGCCCATTCATTAATTATGTCTGTGGCGCAGCACAAAAATACTCTGATTACATAACCCAGGCTGTTTAAAGGAGCACTCTGTAGTTTTGTTGAAGAAATGTTAATGAGCAGAGAAAGATCTTCATTGGCTGATTATTTTCTGCCTAGACAAACTGAATAAAGAAACTCTCTTTGTTTTCATGACTGAATAAACAAACTGACCTTAAAGGACAAAACAATTTATACTGTTTAACTTTGTTTATATGTGGCAGACTCTGCCACCTTTCTAGCTTCAAACAGTGTTCTGGGACCTTATTTACCTCTGAGAACAGCTTGTTTATTCACTTTGTATTATTACCTCATTAATATTGTAAATATTAATATTCTGACTTTGAATTCCTTCTCCAAAGCTACAGGGTGTTCCTTTAAGCAGAGAAATTTATGAGAATCAAACTGACAACCTGTTTCCAAGATTAAAAAGGTGCATTGTTTCTCTGCCGTTGTTTCGTATATACAATGTTTTTTCTTCAAATATAAAAACTAGTAAACAAAGTGGAGACAAATAATAATAAGGGCTTTGTTTTAACACGTTTAAATTCAAAGCTTTACAGGTCAAACACAGGATTTTTTTTTTTTTTTCAAACTGGTCCCTTTAGTCTAAAAACTAGTTGAACAGGCCTGCACTACACAAATGAAGTGGAAATTAAACAAAACATACTTAAAATGTGTTCCAGTATGAAACACTTAAAGCTAGGGTTGGTAATTCTGTTCAGAAACATTTTTTTATTGTATTTGTACACAATCTCTTAACATCCAGACAGCAATCAAAATATAAAATAATTTGGAAAAGAAAGGAAAACAATCCATCTTCTGGCAGCGACAGGGCTGTAAAAACTTCAATCCAATCAATTTTAGCGGCCCTAAGATATTGTATGGACAGCCTACCTGTCTATCAACCTGTCCTTACAAGCCCACCCTGCGCTGACTCCGCCCATCACTCATTGCATGTGACCGGAGTCTATTCATAGTTTTCACGTGACGTCACGCTCCCAGGGGAACGCCCCCTTGGAGGGCAAAAGATCATTTCCCGCTGCCCACCAACACAGGAAGCAAGTGATAAATTTCATTCGGAACCAGTTTTGTTTTGCCAAAATGCCGGATAGTTGTTGTGCTATCGGATGCAATAACAGACGAGGAGACAAGCCTGGGCTATGCTTCCACTGAATTCTGTCCGAAAAAGATTGTGGATTTGTGCCATAAGACGTACTTCTGTCCCCAAGGAGGGCAAACAATGGCAGCTGTCCAAATACACACGCATTTGCAGCGAACACTTCATCAAAGTTAAGCTCAAGCAAACACAAGTAGATACTTTTATTAATTAATTATCCTTTTTTTAGCCATAAGTCACATCTGTTTGTAATCATTTTGACATGGTTTGTTGTTGTGTATCGAGGTGACCAACTGCAGTGGTCTTAATGAATTAAAGTTAGCCAGTTAGCTGAATAGTTGAGATGCTGCGTTAGCCGCAAATAAACTCAAAATGCAATGATTTGGAAATCCCATTAAACCTTCAAGCTTGTGTTTAGACTGATAAACTTTGTTGGTGATTTTTTTTTGGTGATGTCCAGGGTACATATACAATAATAATATTAATACGATAATGTTTAATATCTAGTGTTAGTTACTCACCTTTGCTTTTACAATGAAGAACCAAACGGCGGCATTATTTACCCATCCAGATCAAAAATACATATAACTGTCCATACTTTTATAAGCTTTCATCCTGGCAGCAGTATAAGGTGAGGGATTCTCCACAAGGTACACGTCACCTAAGTCGAGCTCTGGCAGGGACCTGGCGGTTTTTAATAGCTGAGATACCCGCAGATTCCACCGGATACGTTACGGCTGCGTTACGGCTGCGTTACAGCTCCGCCACAGCAGCGGAGCTGATCGGTTGCACTCTAGTCTATGTGTTAACTTCCACCAGGTCCGCTGCGCTGCGTGTCTGCTGCGTCCCAGCTCCGGCAGTCCGCAGCCCTGCGGAGCAGATACGCAGGACTTCTATTCTGGCGGATGCCGCAGCACAACGCAGCAATTCAGCCGAATTTAGCACAGAGCAGACAGGAAGTCAGACACGAAACAACAAGAAGACGTCTGGTTAATTTTCAAAATAAAATACTCCGTGTTGATACAAGCACAAAAACCTCAAAAAGAGACAAATACGAGCTCTTCTCCTAATCCTTCGGTCAGGAACACTTTGTGTTGTTGTGTTTATAACACATACATATAACTGCGGTCGTGCGTGATTATGTAATTATCACGGGAATTCCTTGGCTTTGTAACTACAGCTGTTCGGCGGAGCTGCACCGTGGCGGACTCAAAACGCAGCTGGTGGGGGTTGCCAGACGAGGACGACGGAGCAAAATTGTACCGGAGCCGTAACGCAGTGGACACGTATCCAGTGGAATTTTGGGGATACCCTAGCGGGTGCTGTATATGGATCGCAAGTGCCCAACACTTGCAGTGTATGTCCATATCGTTCCTTTTCTATGATTGACAGGTGATCTAAATAACTGTGCGAGGGGAAATTTACCGGCTTTTGCCATGTCTCTACGGGAAGTCCGGTATGAGCCGCCATCTTGGTTTACTGTTTTGCCCTCCAGGTCAGCATGCGTGACTGAAAACTATGAAATGCACTGCTGGAGTTGTTTATGGATAAGAATGGCAGAGAAAGTACAGCCACACTTTTCATTAGCTGTACCTATAGCAGATAGCACTGCCAAACAGAGCAAGAAAAGAAAGACGGACCTCGAAAAGGCTACAAACAAAAAGAAGTTGGAGAGCTCAAGAGGTGAAACGAGAGTCAACATTGGAGTGGCCGTTCAACGATGGAGACAACTGATGGAGTCAAAGGCCTGAAAACGAATGGTAGCTGTGTCTCTGGACAGGTAATGAGCTGGTTTGGTTTGGTTGGGGAAATGTGTTATTACTCTGCATTATGTAGTCAACGTAGCTAACTTTAGCTCCTTATGTTGCTGTCGTATGTATTTGCCCATCATTAGCATCATCAGCTTGTAGCTAATGTTAGCTAGCTAGCTATGATAGACTTCTGCCGTATGAAAAATATTTACATGTAATGTCACCGTTTACACGCAGGCAAACGTTTACACGTACTGTGAATCTAATCCATATAGCAGTGTTCACACATGCACTGCTACCCTGGGCTGTTTGGACGGGAGCGTACCTATGTTCCCCGGGTCCTATGTTCCCCGTTTTTCCCAAAAAAGGTCTTATGTTTCCCGGTTTGTTCATCGTCCGGCAACAGCGGGGAACATAGGACCCTTTTTTAAAAAAAAGGGTCCTAACTAACTAACCCTAACCCTTTTGGGGGAAAGCGGGGAACATAGGACCCGGGGAACATAGGGATGATCCCGTTTGGACATTAGCCAGACGAGCTGTATGTGAGAGGCGGACTAATTCTTGTGTGCTATGTGAAAGGCTAAGTCCACTGTTCGGAGGTCATGGGAAGATTGCATATACTGTAGTACAATACAGTTTGCATTATAGTTGTAAGCAGATGTCATTAGATAGTATTTATGTGACATTCATTCATATAGACTTTGAACTGGACGTTTTACAAATGTGCTGACGTTGCCTATTTCTGTGTCCTATAGTTATGAGAGGGACGCATCAGCTTCCAGCCTTGAAGCGTCAGTTCACAGCAGAACCATGTCCTGATGTTTCCACTATTTTTGCAGAGTCTCTCTGACAGGCAAGTGTAACTTGATGCTGATAGCAACATGGATCAGACCACTGTTATTCATGTAATATGTATTTTTGATGGATACATTTCATATATGCATGTGTCCTTCTTTCATATCAAGTTGGTTTGCTTTATGTGCATGAATGTGCTCCTTAGAAGGGATACAATACAAAAAGGAATGGCATCATTTCATTAGCTGCACCAAGAAAATGCTTCAAGTACTGGTCCTAACAGTCACATGTTAGCCTAAACGCCACCCATCACATAAGCTTCCCATCACTCACCTAACCCCAGACTTCATTTTTTACTCTTTTTTTTAACATAGCAACAGTCCTGTGTTGTCTTTGAGAGAATCAATAAACATTTGTATGCCCCAAAAACATATTCAGATGTAACGTTATGTCCTGTAAACACATTTAGTTCTCCATCCTTATCCAGTTTTCTGTAAGTATTATAATTTTTGCAGAGATGATGGAACTCCTTTCTCTTAGGCCAGGTACTCCAAATGACTGTAAATGGCAAAATTCTGATGTAACAGAGGCTATTTCTGGTTGTTTTCAGGAATATTTGTCACTGAATAAAATGCAACCAACGTTGTGGCGTTATAATAAATTGAAAGTAATTTCAAGGTCCTTGAAAAGCTGTATTTACTGTCAGATAAGTAACTGTGCTATTTTTTTCTACAGGAAAATCACTGCCAAAACAGTAGAGGATTGTGACATCAGCAGCCTAACCTGTTGGCCAACACTGATCTGTGTTTATAACCAGTCAAGAAACCTCTGGATGTCCTTCCTGTATATAGTTGTTTATGCCAATTGTACTGTATATTGTCTAAATGACAAAAGGTATAGCCTACTATTTTTGTAGTGTTATATTATTTACATGTTTTCCAAAAAATGTAATAAACAAGAGTCTAACCTAATTCAGTTGTAAAGTGTAAGAACTGTAATAGGTTGGTTGTTTATGCTGGAAGTGTAAAGAAAAGGCATTTATCATTTTCAAGACTTTATTCAAACAATTTAGAGATAATGCAAAACAAGGAGTAAATACAGAACGAGAAATAAATAGTGTCAGGCAGAGTTCAGCACTTGATGTGATTGCTCCAAACGTAGTCCTTGAATTCTGGCCTGTAAAGCAACAGATGATACTGTGAACATATACAATGGTGAATACTTTAGACATTCCCGGACAAAACTGTACAGATGGCCCAGTTTATATAACATTTTTTTTGAAGTACCACCTCTTTATCTTGTGTTTATTGTTATGCACCAAAACACAAATTCAAATTGTGGAAAACTACTTGGCAAAAAATGAGATTCTGATTAGGGTGCTTGTGTGTCCAAGTTACATGCCTGGTCAATATACTGTACAAACACAAATATTGGTAGGTGGTGTTTATCAGAAAAAAGTACCAGTAATGTTCTACTTTTGATGCTGACATGCTCATGTGCAAACCTTTGAGTTTGAAGATCTTCTACTCAGTGTATGGTCTTCGTCATCAGAGTCAACAATGCTCTTCGTGGAAGCTCTAACATGCAAAACATCGTATCATCATGAGTCCAATACAATATTCACGTTTGTCTGTGAATCACTGAGGGAAACAGAAAAAACATGTAGCAGGCCCACCACTAATCTTGATGTTTTAGCTTTGCCCTATCTAACGTTACCATAGCCAGCTGCTGCTAGCTAACGGCATTAAGTTACAACATCAAAATACACTTTCAAAACACTTTCTGAATGCTAACAAAGCTAGCTTGACAGCTATCAGTACTAGCAATGCCTATGTTGGTTGTTTACGTTTAATATGATATTAGGTGTTTACTTACAGGTGAATGAGATTTGAGGTGGTTACTTGTAGTTAGATGTTGTGATGAAAATGGTGCACCGATACACTCTTCTCTCACCGCTCTTGAGGACTCGGACCTCGCCAGCGGTATTTGGCAGTTGTTGGATGGTGCACGTTCATGGTTTGGGGGGAGTGGCTTTGGGGAGAGGCCAATTTGTAGTGATTTACATGTCCTACTCACTTTTTATTGTCCATATGTGAGCAGATTGTAAAGTAACGTGACAAGAAAAATGATACCTTCCCCGTCTCTCTGTTTCCCCCCAGCCTGTACACAATTTGTTTGTATAACATGCCATTTTTATTTATTTTTTAAAATTAATTTCTACTGCGACACACCAGTTCAGGAGTTCCACTCATTCGGTGAGCAGGGTGTCTCTCGCACACATCTATGGAGCTTACGACAAAGTGTTCACACTCCTTTAACTGGCCAATAGAAGGTCCTTCCCCCACAGTGTCACCCAGCGTCTGATCAGTGTATGCCATCTAACAGTGATGTCAGTGGGTTCGTGTAAGCTTACTTGAAAATATCAAAGGTTCAGGCAGGTGGGTCAAGTCAGGGTTAATGCCTGACGAGGTGTCCATTATCACGAATGAATGGGTGGCGTGCCAAAAATGTTTTTTCACCAAATGCAAACCTGCATTCTGATTGGCCATGACTCTTCTGTATTATTAACCATTCGTGGCCTGGGTTACATAATGACCCCATGTCAGTGGATATAGAACATTCTGATGTAACAGTTATGGTAATGATCAAGACTATCTATTATACACTGTTGCTCTTTCTGCCACCTCCCTCCCATTGTCCCTCTTATAAAATGGTCTCCATTGACACTGTAAACAGTTGAGCTACATGCTAATATGTGCAGAAAACCAACACATTCTGCATCAAAGGCTCTGCTATTATTAAGCAGCTATTCTTCAATTTCTATGCCCCAAGCAGTTGAGACCTAATGAGTTTTGTAATCGGATGGGTGGCCTTGTTGATTTAATGCACGTCCAACAAGCATTTCACAGCCGCAGGGTAACCATTAATGAATCAAGGGCAGGGTATAAAGCATGCTGCTCTGAAAGCTGAATGGCTTCTGAGGGACAGGACATGTGGTAGTCAGTGCTTGTATCAGAGTGACTCAAATGGGGACAAGTTATCAAAAAGCAGCATATTAGTGTATGCAGTGTGCTGGATAATAATTAGGGCCCCAACTCTGACACGCACACGCTTACAGTACACACACTAACCCTATTGCCTAAAAATGATAAACATTTACAACTAACATACTAATCACAACAACAAGGAAACATTGATAATGAATGTGCAAACTGTTATTAACAACACAAAATGTTCATGCTGAACACATCCTGCGAAATGGCCACTGTCCACAATTTAATGGCCTAGATTAATATTAGAATGGCCTCAGTGCAAAATTTTGGGTTAACCTGGGTTATGATGGCAACAGTGGCACATGCGGATCAAGTAGCTCCTTCAAATTTCGCTACATTTTTGTTTTTTTTTCAGCTTTATTACCGAAACAAGTTTTATGACAGAAATACTGTATATACATCAGCATTAGAGAAGAAAGCGTGGGTTTTAGATTAAGAGCAGCAGACTTTGAAACCACAACTGCCCGCCACATCTTTTAACTATCCAACCCCAAGGAGGAGAGGGGAGAGATCCAGGATGGCAGAAATGCTAATCCAGCTGGAATTTAGGTCTGCGCCTGGCTATTGTCCGGTTGCCGGAAGATGAACAAGACAAATGAGACTCAGGCTGGCCAGCAACAGAAATCTAAGCCACCCACATCTTTACAGAGACTTGTCTCCACCACCACATCTCAGATTAAGCTGCTGCAATCGACGGGCAGACCCTGTCCTGAGCCAACATAGAGCAGGACTACAGCAGGACGAGGAGAAAAGGACTCTGTGTTGATGCTCACAAAGTTGATGGCCAGTAAATGAAAGTTTGTGTTTATTACTCAGTAAAGTCTCCTCTATAACATGTAAAATATCCTAAAAGAGCCAAGTGGTTGAAAATATTTCCTGGCACTTTCCTGCTTCCTAAAAAACATTTCATATCAATATAATTAAATATAAAATGTAGAATGTTGGATAGTTAACATACATTTTAAACATTAGTAATTTATACATTATTAGTAGTATTTTTATTTTATTTTAACTTACCTATGCTGTAACTGGTGGCACTGGTGAATATAAACTTAGACATGTTAACTTTTAAGTAAAACTCAAACATTGTTGGCCATCATCATTGTAAGTTGTCTGGCACATCTTCATATCGTCATCATCATCACATGCAGCCTGAGATGCATTTGTACACCCTGATCCTTTGCCGTTGCTACATGGAACAGAACACTTAATGTCATGGCATCCAGCATGTGCCCGTCAGGCTGCCGCAGTCTGTCCTGTCAGTCAGTCAGTCAGTTCGGACGGCGACAAGCCCCCATCACTCCATCCCCATTCTTGTTGCAGGAGTTCATCTATGGTTGTCTTCCACTGCTCCACCTTGTACAAATGAAGACTGTGGTAGTTCGCTGCTGTGTAGGTGGCAAAGCCTACACTTTAGTCTAAATGGGTCAATGTTTAATTTTTGGGTCCACACAAGAATTATTTCATGTTTGAAATATGTGTATTTTCACTTTTAACATTATTATTAACATTAACATTAACATTTTACATTATTATTAACCACTCAACTATCGTAACAATCCTATGCAGATATGAGTATTTATACTATATAACAGATATCTGCTAATATTAAATTGAAAGAAGTCTAAACTACAATAACTCTTTTTAGGATTACTTAAGATTAATTATACATAAATATGCTGGCGTCTTAAATAGGTGACGATTCAAATAGCTGGCTAATATGGTAAATTGGTGTATTTTGAGAGAAGCAGTTTTACAAACAGACCATATGCCCGCCCCTACGGAGGGCTCAAAAAAAGTGCGAAGGAACGCACCCAAGGCGGCATCCGTCATCTGATTGGTCCACACTCTAGCTGTCCCCTATTGGCTGGTGAAACACAATATTTTGAGCGCAGGGAGGGACAGCCTTGAGTCTGAGCAGACTCCTCAACTGGAGAGGAGGTGCTCGTTCTGAGTGCGTGCACATTAGATCTGAGCGCGCAGACTTTAGATCTGAGCGAGCACAGGACATATTTGAATGCAAGCGAAATTTTTGTGTGCAAGAAGATGTGTGAGCACAAGCATGTGATTTTTGAGTTCAAGCACACATTTTGAAAAAAAGCAAACATCTCAGTGCGAGCACAAAATGTGAGCATGAGGAAATCATGAATCAAAGCTTCCAATGAGATATCCACGAACACAATGTTGTGCGGCAACGCATTAAAAAAGCATGTTCACTGAACAAGCTCATGTTTTTGGTAACCAGTACTGAATACTGAACGTATCTGTTTGCAACTAATGAACGTGAAGTCACAAACTCCTGCGAGTAAACTCCGCTTATGCACTGTTTTATGACACCTGGCTTTAAGTGGAACAGGGTTATGTTTCCTAGCAGCGTTATTATAGATCCCACTGCTTCTCCTTGTGAAAAGACCCACACTCTGCCATGACAAGTCATGAACACAGCCTCTGTTTGGCTAACAGACTCCCCAAGGCATCAGTGGACTGCCAGTGGATGGCTAACAATCATGCTAACAACAAAAATATCTGTTTTCAACACAAACAATGTATAAATTATCACAGAAGACATTCCGTATTGGATTATCATTATGGATTTATTTTGCAATGTCTCCAAAAATATGCTGCAGTTCAGGGCTGGATTATAAAGCAGCTGATAGAGAAGAAATGAATGTGAACTAATTCATTTTAATCTGTGTGAAGTGAACTTTGACCTAGCTCTTGTTATATGTGAGCTTGCACAACACTGCACAAAACTGCAATATCTTAAAAAGTATAAAAGATACATTTAAAATGTAAAAAAAAGTTTTTTGAGGAATACCTGGAATATGACATTATTAAAAACCCTGTTATGCATCCACAGGTCAGGAATTTCTGTACTGCTTCAGTTTCTGGTTAATTGTTCATAGAAATGAACCCTTTGTTGAACATCAGACAAGATGAAGTGCACAAATCAAATTTTGACAATAGAATGTCAGTATTTTTTAGTACCTTCCACCACTTGGATTTCTTTGGACTTTTGATATGCTATAAATGACATATTTGCGAGAGTAGAACAGATTGAAGAGTTTCTGTGTGAGGTTCTGACCAGTCATGAAAAAGCAAGAACATGGACCTGATAAGCTTTTCTAATGTCAAGAATGTAGTTTCAAGCTCACCTCTTCATCGTCTGTTCTATGCTGTTGTGAAAAGACGACCTGTTCTAAAATAATAATACACAGTCTTTATATTCTTGTGATTGCAGGTTAAGAAAAAATGCAGAGAGAGAATGTAAAACAGACAACAAGAAAATCACAATTTGGTTTTTAAAGATCTCTATGAATGTAAAATATCACCTAACTGCGTGTTCAGTACAACAAGAACAACAAACCACAACCTGAGAAAATTTCACTTTTTCAGTGTCACTGCTAGTGCTATCAATCCTGGTTTGGGGGGCAAGTCTTGTTTTTGTTTTTTCTTTTCAGGCTGGATTCTCATGAGACAGACAAATTTCAATGACCCATGTCGGCTCATCTGCTGATAATACAGATGTGGGGACTGATGTCCTTTATGCTTTATTGCTGCTTAAAATACACACAGAAATCATGTTCGGCTGTCGTCTGCTCTTGTCAAAGGGAACATAAAACAATACTATGTTTCCATGGTTACCTATCTTACCACTTTAAAATGTTTTGTATTCACATTGTGTCAGGATAGGTTTTAGATTAATTTAACATAAACTTGTGTAAATGTAAAAAGTGTTTTCTTTTTCTCACAAAAACTGATTTTCATGTAAGCCAGCTCCTCTAGGGAGTCATTGGTTTCATCC
The DNA here is from genome assembly GCF_040436345.1 of Pagrus major. NCBI lineage: Eukaryota > Metazoa > Chordata > Actinopteri > Spariformes > Sparidae > Pagrus > Pagrus major. Next base: position 2,495,653 of record NC_133219.1, on the reverse strand, counting down.
TTCTGCCGGCCCTCTGGTTGTATTGTCTCTGTTTCCTTAGAGAATCTCCGTGTTTAAATCAATTGTTTCAGCTTCATGTAGAGTGGCAGTAGCCTGACGTGCCACATGGTTTGTTACACAGAAACATATGGGAAGGCACTGCTAGACACAGTTTGGAAAAGGGCAGGCACTTTCATAGAGTACTTGGCATGTGATTAAACAAAGCATCTCTCTATCATTGCTATGATGGGCTAACTTCAAGTCAAGAGAAAAGGCTCCAGTGCTGTTCTTTGTTCCTCCCTCAATGAAATATACTCTCCAGTTCTGATGGAGCTGATGCTACAGCAGCGTCTACGCTGACCTTTTGAGGAGCCGCCATTGTTGTTTTTAAACGAACAGTCGCTTTTCTCACTGGTCATCACAACCTAAACCACACCTGTAGCTGCCATTACTTCCTCGTAGGACACTGATTGGTTCAACAACTGTGTTCAGCCAGAAGTTTATAGCTTGAAGCCTGGCAAGATGGATTTGTGAGATCAGGCTATCATGTGGATCCAGCTGCCTTGCAGGGAAAGACGGAAGGTGCAGTGCATTAACAATCTGTTGTGCCTCTTTCTAACTAATGAACCTAATGCTTCATCAAGCACTATTTACACAGATTAAAGTGCCTACTGACTCACAGCATGCTAGTCAGGTTAACCAAAACTCACCATCAGTAAGAAACACAACAAAAAGTTGTATTTGAATTCATAATAATAAATCAGCTTCTAGACCTGCAAAGTGAAAATCAGCAGGTGTAGTTCGTTAGATTGTTTGTAGTAAGTGCAAATTGTGTTAATTACTTCATTGACAATAAGATGCATCGTCATACTAGTTAAGTCAGTGCTTGGGATGGGAGGAGATTTTATCGCAATAGAAACACAATAATCTGAAATATCCTCACCAGTGTATAGACACTAAAACTACTTGGTTAGGTGTAGGTAAACATCAAAGTTGGTTTAAATCCCTAAGTTACCTTGGTAATTTATTAGCTTATGTACGTGATGTAACGTCCCTCCATTAGTTGGTTAAAATAACTCACCATAGAATTCTGGTTTCATGCCGGACACAAACAGCATTCTCCTGAATGGTCCATCCATCCCTGACCTCCTACCTATACAGACCATTCACTATTTATACTACTCCTCCTCGCTTCCCCCTTTTCTGCTGTAATAATTACTTAAGCCGCCCTACAACAAACGTACATATGGGTCGTAATAAGCTGCCTTTATTTTCGACTGTTGTTTCTGATCAGGGCAGGCTCTTTTCATCTGATATTTGTGGACGTCTGGACCCAGCTTTGAGAAATTGTGCAGGCTGTGTTCCTTTGGTTTACTATAGCCAGCATTAGCAACAGAAGACTAAACAGGAAATAGAACAAATCAAAAAATGTGCAGGCTTCATGAGGTCCTGAGGTGACATGACCTAAAAATTACATATTTATTTAAACTATCAGAAACATTTGTGATAATGTAGATACACAACTAAACAAAATATATATAAGAAATGTTACATAATATATATTTAAGCAACACTGTCAATGCAAGACTTTTACTTAAATAAAGGATCTGAGTATATATCATGATCGATATCATGGGTCAGAGGTTTGGGTTGATATCAGTTACGAAACAGTGTAGATTGGAAAAGCATGTGGTTGAGGTCTAATATATGAATTCCTTCTCCTTGTGACAGCGCAGGTGAGGGAGGCGTGGGTGGAGGCCAACAGTCCTGTAAAGCTCTGCATTGCTCTGCATTGCTCTGCATTCCAGAGACTCACAGTTTGCTGGCTAAGCCTCTGTCATTTTGTTTTATAACCAAATAAATCAAACCCCTAAAAGATTTGATCAAATCCCTCTTGAAGTGACACCTTTCCTGCATATTCAAGTTTACACTGACATACTGTATGTTACAGTATAGAACATGCATCCTCAGTGATCCAATCACAAGTGGACAGCTCTAAGTACAGGTGTGAACGCCCTCAAAATGCAGTGAGATCACATCACTCAGACCACATTCAGAGGTGGTCTGGCCTGCATGTGACTGCAATCTTTTAGCAGTGTGTAGGCACATGTGTCCTGGGCCGCATTAAAGGACCGTCTGCGCATAAACTGCCAAACACTACAGCATTTATAGCCAAAGCTGATTTGCAATGCCTGTGCTTAGGCAGGCCTTTAACCCTTGTTCGGGTCCGTGGGATCCGTTTTCATTTTTTATCAAAAGAAAAATGATACGATTAATTATTTTTTCAAACTCAGACTCATTGGCCTTGGCTCATTTTCTGTGAAGAACATATATCAGAACACATTTTCAATGACCACACACTGTACACCCCCCCTACACATTTACATTACATACAGGATGTTGATGGTCCACTGGACCCAGGACGCGCACGCGCTTGTGTGTGTGTGTGTGTGTTGTGTTTCTGCCCCTGCCGTTCCTGCACAAGGTTGCAACATTGTTGCAAAATTCAAGCACCAACACTGTCTGCTCTCACATTCCCGCACATTTTACCGTCTGTCTTGCGGGAACCAATCTTTATTCAAAACGAGTAGCACTTCATAAATGTGATCTAACAAAGGTAAAGGGCAAATATTAGCCATATATGCTGTTTATATTGCTTGTAAATGGGATGAAGTAAACATCTGTGAGTATTTTAACATAAAATTGTTTGATTGTGTTGAATTAAAAACCCAAAAATGCAGCGGGTCCACCCACGAACACTGGCTGCATAACAAAAATATGAACACCACACAAGGGTTAAAATAAATGAAACTCAACAAATACATAAAGTACAGTACAAATACACTCAGGAAATACAGATCAAGATAGTACAGACAGTACAATATAAAACACAAAGTGCAATACAAAACAATAAAACACCAAAAAACATGAAGCACAAGATCATTCATGAGTACATACTGTTCCCCCTTCAGAAACTGTTTCAGGCTGAGTTTAAAATGATCCCAGTCAGTTCAGGAGGGGAGGAATTACACATTGTGAGGGGGTGAGTTAGGAGAAACTTGATCTAGAAACGGTATCTATGAGAAATTAAACAGTTTGGGCCTTCTTTATAATTCAGCAAATGTTATTCATGTAGATACGTCTTACTTTGTGTAAAAAACATCATGCGTTTGATAAATGACCAGCAGGAGTCACCAAAAAACACTGAATAACTGGCAGAGCCAGGACACTGAGGGTGTCATTGTGTACCAGTGATGCACGTGTTTATTTGCATACAGAAGTGGGAAGTGGGATCAGCTCACAAGTGGTCACTCGAGGGCGTAAAGCTGTCACTTGTGATTGGATCACTGAGGATGGATGTCGATACAGTCTGAACCCCCATGAACTGTCATTTCAATGAGATTTAAAGGCAATCACAAATAACGTATTGTGTCCTGTAGTTTGTGTTTCTGTCCTTTAGGACTTGCGGCCAGTTGTCTTTGCCTATCCCTGTGTCTATTGATTAGTATCAAGGCTGGGAAGCTTTGAATGTAAGATCAAGTAGACTTACTTGATACAGTTGATTAGGTTGCACACATAGGTCACTGACATCAAACAGAATGAAGACAGGCTGCAAATATTTGGACCAGAGCCTCCCCAGATTATCTTCCTCCTAGCTGTTTGTTTATTTATCTGTAGAGAAGTCCTGTACTGTTTTAACACAAGCTATATGCTTCTTATACCCATGGATTTTTGCAGTAAATGGCAACACAATGGCCTTCGTAAAGGATTTGGATAAACTGTGTCCTTGTTGCCTCGAACAATCACATTTCATTCGACTGACTTGATTTGGTTCAGTTTGGGCCCCAGCTTCAGGCCCCTCACATCAGATACAATCATATCTGGGAGAGGGTCGCTGTCCGGGACGTCAAAGTGGTCATTGACCCTAACCCTGAGCTTTAAATTGGTCTGTTTCCTTCTTCATCATGTCAGTACACATAAAGACAATCCTGTAACTTGAGAGAGGGAGGCTCAAGGTCTAGTTCGATCTACAAACTCTTATGAAGTATTGATTTTCCAATTCAACAAATTACAATAAGAGCTTCATCCTTGTGTTGTTTTCCATCTCTCAGGATACCTCTAAGCATAACAGCCTTCAGTTATGCATATTTTTTAACATTATACACAGAAACTAGCTTTCTCATTAAGGGCCTTTTGCAGTCTCATTTATTATGTTGTGTTTTACTTGAGCTCCTTTATCACAGAGCTGTGTAAGTTAAAGCGTCTCATGCAGAGGCTTTTAAACATTCCATTTCCACCATGTAATGAACTATTTATTTTTCTGCCCCGTTCACAGCTAAAGATTTGTGGGAGGGAAAATCTCTCCCAGCAGCTTTCTCCCTGCTTGTAGGGTCTTATTTATTCTCTTTATTCCTTATAAAGGTTTTCACAGTCGGCACAAAGCCACAGGACCTAGCTGAGACTCACTCAATCTACCAACAGTGAGGAGAGCTGTTTCCAAGTCGAGCTGCTTATGAAGATAATGATGAAGTCTTAAAAGGCAAACAAGTTTGACTGACTCGCCCCTGCAGCTTTGAGGTGGTGCCTTTTCCCTGAGTCAGATAAGCTCAGCCACTGCCATGTGTGTACAGGATGTCGCACAGCTGAAGACTTTCTATCTGCATGCTGCTGGGCTTGTAGAGTTTGATAACTCTTCTTATCCTATCCATGTGTGACCCTCATTTTTTATCTCTTTTTTTTTTCCATTTCTCTTTCCTCATGAATCAACATATCTGTCCGTCCAGCCAGCAGTATACCGAGGTGTGGGCCCGCCAGGTGCTCAGGTGTCTCTGGAGCAGCAGGCCTTCATGCTGTTGACAGAGCCAGAGAGGCAGACCATGGCCTACTACCTCCAGGAGTACCAGGAGGGACACATAGGAGTGGAGCCACTGGCCATGGCTCTGTTTGAGCTCTTCAACACACATGCAAAGGTACAACAGGATGACTGTACAGCTGGTCTCTGTGAGGTCAAAAAGAGAGAGAGGTGTTTAGAGCCTGTGATTCAGAGGTACCTCATGAAAAAAACCCACCTATTCAGACATGTCTGGAACCATGCTAGGGAATTTTGTACACAAAGGTTTTGGTACCACTTCTTAGTAAGGCGCCCTTTTATAAAGATCCCGAGATCACCAATCAATAAATCATATGCTCTGACAAACTAAAAGAAAAGAAAAACATCCAGGATCTGTGGCTGTTGCAGGCCTCTAATGAGCCCATCCAATCATCTTGTTTGGCTTGTATGAAATGATTGGACAGGCAACCTGTCTGTCTACCTACATACCAGCCGGCCTCAATCATTGCACATGACCAGTCTTCCGCTGGTGATGTATTGTTAAAGCGATCAGCGAGCTAGTGACACAAGAGTTGTTTACATTCGGTATGATAATGCAAGGTGTTTCCTACATGTGAATGAGACATGAGGTAGTTGGAATAGTGATGACATTGATGTGATGTATTGCAGTAGGCTACACAACCTCTGAGCCTGTTGTTCAGCAGCTTGATAACTCAGTAGCACAAAGCACACAGCCACTGAGCTAAAGAGCGAGTGAGTAGCAGCAGCAGCGACTCCTTTAGCAGCTAACGTTAGCTTAAAGCACACAGCTTCAGCAGTATCTGTTGTGCTACGTAGCTGGGAAGACTGAGGTGCTTGTTTTGTTTTTTTTTGCTTGTCTTGACATGATTGTTGCATTTAGGTTATTTGTGCATTTGTTAGTCTAAAAAGCTAAATGAGCTTGATGAACATAGCGAACAAGCTGTTAAAATATCTCCCACCAAGCCAACGAGAGCTACAGGGCAGCCTGAAGTCAGGCAGTGTGTGTTCATGTGTTTTGGAGGACTGGCTCTGAAGGCAGGCCTGGAGGGAGCAGGTAAGACTTTCAAAATGTAGCTTGCTAGGTGCTACATTCTTACCAAGCCCAGCTTTAAAACTAAGTGACAATCTGCAACATTTGAATAATTTAAAACATATACATTATATATATATATACACCGATCAGGCATAACATTATGACCACCTGCCTAATATTGTGAAGGTTCCCCTTGTGCAGCCAAAACAGCTCTGACCTGTCAAGACATGGACTTAAGACCTCTGAGGGTGTCCTGTGGTGTCTGGCACCAGGACGTTTTATAGTGGGTCCTCTGGGTCCTGTATGTTGGGGGTGGGGCCTCCATGGATCAGACCTGCTCCAGCACGTCTTACAGATGCTCGATCAGATTTGGATCTGGGGAATTGAACCCTGGGCCCTTTATTGTGTTCCTCGAGCTGTTCCTGAGCAGTGTTTGCGGTGTGTCAGTGCACATTGTCCTGCTGGGGGGCCACTGCAATCGGGTAGTGTTTAGGTGATGAGGGGGTGTACTTGGTCCACAACAGTGTTTGGATGGGTGGTGAGTGTCAAGTGGCATTCACATGAATGCCAGCACCCAAGGTTTCCCAGCAGAACATCGCATTGTGATGAGATGATCAATGTTATTCACGTCACCTGTCAGTGGTTTTAATGTTGTGGCTGATCGGTGTATATATGCAGTTTTCTGCTTTTTTCCCTTATGTATGCTCTTATCCCAGTTTTGTTTTCTATTCTCCTTTCCCCCCAGTTGTCCATGTTGTCTGAGGTGAGGAGTCTGGTGGCTACCCAGGATCTGGAGTTGTACGACAGGCTGGTGGTGCACCATGAGAGGGAGGCCCACCAAGCCTGGCATGGAGGCCTGGGAGTGCTGCATCCACAGGGCCTCTGCAACCATGCAGCCCCTGTGATCCATGATGCAGGACACACAGTCCCTGCTATGGTACATCCCTTATTTTCTATGCCTGAAAATGTACATCCATTTTAATAATGTGAGCTTTGATCCTTCTATTTTCTTGTCTCATATCACTTTGCCATTATTGGAAGATGCATATAAACAATTCATAATAGAGCAGGTTAGGCACTGACAGGAAAACGCTCATGCTGGAATTTATCAGAGTTATTTTGTCCTAATGACCACCACTCTGCACCCTCTTGCTACATGGCTGCTTACCAAATCATCTGACAACAAATATTGATTTAAAATGATTTACTACAAGCAAAATGTAATTCGCAATCTATGCCGGCTGGCTGGGATCAAAGTGCTGCTTGTTAATTTGATTAGTAATTAACAAAATAGACTGCACCTCTTGATTGTGGACTGAAAGCAGTCTGTTGTTCATTTGAAACAGACCTCTTTGGATACTAATCAAAACTCAACAAAGCTGTTGAGGCTTTTCTTAATTTAATGCAAATACCTGGAAGGTTTCTTGCCCCACTGTTTTACTGAGGGTATTTTATGAGCTGACTTGTGAGTTTGGGGTAAATAAGTATCCCAGCAGGCGTTTTGCAACTAATTATTTTCATCCTATAACTATTACAGTGTCACCAAATAATGTTTTGACATTTTTTCATGCAAGAAATTAATTGTTTAGATCTCCAATATTTTATCAAGATATCAAAATAACAAATGTGAGCATGGGTGAGACTGGCTCCAGCCGGCTCTGGAGATGACTGGCCAATCGGCGTCAAATGTCAACCTCAGTGGGAACAGTGTTCTCTCTGCATGCCTGTAGTAGTCACAGTTATTATTTACCTGGCACCCATTTGTCTGGTATACGGAAGCCCTGAGTGAAAGATTTTTATTTTTTTTCTGTGTGAAACCCATTGAAAAAAAGTGTTTTCAAGAAACTAAGGCTCGATTGTTTCTTTCTGTAATACTCATTTTGACCACAAGAGGCAGAAGTGCACCACTACTCATGTCCTAAATAAGATGAAAAGCATCCATGTTCGTCCAGGGGAGTTTTCATTTCTCTCTGCACTCCAAACACAACATGCATCTATCATATGTGAACAGGTTATGTGACATGACTATCATGTTTCTTTTGGTGAGAAATGTGTCATACTTCGCGCTAAGCTGCACTAAGTGTCACAGGTGGCATACTGTGTATTGTCAGCCTTCTCATCAATGGGTGTTTACAGTGATTAGTGAATCACGGCCACAACCGACAGGAAGATGAAGAAAGTGCATATTTCTGGCAAGAAATTACATAAAACAAGTTGTATTTGTCTGAGATGGAGGTTGGAAAACATTCTTTATTAATTCTGCAATTCACATCAGTATCAGTGCAGTATTTATTTGTAAACAGCGATCAGACTGACTGCTTCACGTACCCAAATTATGCGCGACAATCAGTGGTATCCCTCAGCCTGCGATATCATTTGAAAATGGAAGTTTGATAGGTGAACAATATTTATTCATTGAAGTCTAGTTACGGTGAACTCATCACAATTAGGACTCACAATGAGGATATGGAGTGCAACGATTCTGTGAGAGCTGTCATTGACTTTATTTACAGGCTTTCATAATACACATAAACAAACTTTTTTTTTTCTGTTTCACACATGAAAAAAAAAATGTTGAACTTGGAAAATGGAGCACCAGAAAAAAAAAAAATCTCACTTGCCCCTCAGGGCTTCCATACTGGTAAGCACCAGAATATTGGAGAGTGACTCTGGTCAGCCAAAATAGTATACAAGCTAAGTGTGACTGAATCCATCTAAAACATATAGATATACGTGTTACATATGTTTGGTATTCAGGTAAACCAAAAGTAATGGAGAGTAATCAAGTTACATTACTGTAATATATTGACACTTGGAATAGGTTACTGCCTACATTCTATAAACATTTATTCACAGTTCCTCAACGGTAACCCTCCAAACCCTGCATATAATGCTTCTGACTCTGTCTTAGCCTAGGTCTTATTTTTACACTGCATTATTTTGTATCTATCAGAGGATCCAGATCACTGACAGTATGGGCAAATGTGTGTGTGTGTGTGTGTGTGTGTGTGTGTGTGTGTGTGTGTGTGTGTGTGTGTGTGTGTGTGTGTCTCACTACACATATCATCTTTTCCTTTCCCACAGTCTCAGCCTCCTAGCATCAGTCTATGACATAGAGCAGCTCGTCTCTGTGGCAGGTCAGCGACTATGTAGTATTGATGTTTTACTGTGGCCCACATCAATCCACAAATACCTCATTCTGCCAGGTTACAGTCTGCTTCTGATCCACTTTGTCCAGCAGTCTGGCTCCTAAAAGACTCACCAGATCAACTTGATCTGACAGAACTGTTAGGTTTTAGCTTGAACAAAGTGTGGGTTATTTTCCTCTGCTTCACCATGCTGGCCTGAACAAACTCTTTGTGCCTACGGGTTCTTTGGGTGCATTTATCTTGTCCTGGTTAGCTGTTTGGTGCTGCTATTAAAAGCTGGTGATGGTGTTTGTGCGCAGCACACCATGTATCTGTGTAATTGCCCGTGCTGTGACACTCATTATTGTGGTTGTGAAATTACAACCTCTCGATAAAAAAGCTAATTACATTTAATTGACAGTCACTTAGTTACTCAGCTAGAAACAGTAAGATTCATTGTGGCAACCGTGTTATTCACAGCATTGTCTCATTAGATAGATTTTTCTATGCAGGTTGGCTGTAAGATAGTCATTTAGAATAGCTGTAACTAACAGCTAGAAATGTGAGGAGAGGAGGTGGGGGTATTTGGAGATGTGCATGAAGAGCTAGAGCCCTTTATACTGAAGCTTGAAACATATTATGTCAATGACAATATTGACATTTCATAGATTGATTTACATTTTAAATTGACTAGGAATGCACGATATATATCAGACAAATTATCGGCCCAATAATGGAAAGTGTATATTATTGCTTATCGGCAGATAATGAAATTATAGCCAATAAATAGAACTGATAATACAAAGCCAAACTTCTTTAGTTGACTTAACAAGTGCAGTATTTACACACAGTATGTGGCGGTATGCACCTTTGGAGTTGGTTTGCCAGCCGCCAATAAACATAGAGAAGAAGAAGATGCTGTTGTTGCCTTCATGACGTAGAGCTGCTGCACCTGTGTAGAGCCACGCAATGTAGACAAGAGCCACACATGTCGTCCAGGGGCGGAACTAGACTTTTATACAAGGGGTGGCCAGAGGGTGGGCAAGGCTTTATCAGGGGGTCAATATACTAATAAAGGAAAATATTGTGTTACTCAAACCGGGTACCTAAGGAACATGCCTTCTTTACAATTTTCATAACTCAGATGCATCTCTCTCTCTCTCTCTCTCTCTCTCACTCTCTCTCTCTCTCTCTCTCTCTCTCTCTCTCTCACACACACACACACACACACACACACACACTATTGTGATCACTGTAGTCATCAGCAAGACATGGGTCCCCCCATGGACCCAGTACCGGGTCCGGAATAACGGTGACATAATTAAACTGCCTGTACAAAGTTAATAAAACGCTGTGATGGTCCATTTTTTCAAATGTTTCTAAAAGACAAGTCCCTAACAGTACCAAAATAACAGTCCAAGTGTATTTTGTCCAAAAACATTTGTTTGGCAACAACTTTAATAGTTTAGTCATAACTCATAAATCATATTATGATAACGCAACAGTCAGCATGTAACAGGATCGTACACGGTGCCCGGTCTCTAAACACCGATCATGTTTGGTCTCCTCTGAAACCAGAGACGCTACCCTCTCCATTGATACCAAGCATAGTTTAGCCTGAGCTAATCAGCTCACGTTAGCCCTCAAACAAACACGCAGACAAACTTCACATGTTGTAATCAACGTGTCAAATTGTGTCTTTGTGTCTCAATATTCCGTCAAATCCCAAATGTATTGCAATCAAACGCAACTTATATTGTTTCCTTACCTTTTCATGGTCATTTGGAGCCCTTGCATGCATTGCTATGAGCTCCCTTTGTTTACATCAACGCCATGTTGTCACATGACAGGCAATGTAAACAGAGAGAGGAGCCTACTCGCACAGTTGAACTATTGGGGACAAAATCTCTTCTCTAAATGTGCAGTCAACTTGTCAATATTTTAAAACAGTTACTCATCAGGAAACCACTTTAAAACTTACTTCAGAATGATGTATTTACTGAAAGTAGGTCCTCTCGATCCATTCCAGTGACTTGAAAGAAGTTTATTCTGCCTCCCGCGTTTGCCTTTCCATAATCGCGCTTCTTTCAACGAGACGTGCAGTGACCTGTCAGTCAACTGGAGTGGCACCTGAGGCGTCCAATCAGGTTCCAGAGGTGGCCAGTGCTACCCCGGCCGCCCCTCTAGCTCCGCCCCTGATGATGTTGCTGGAATGGCAGTTGTTTTTCAGGTTCAGATAAGACAACACAATTGTAACTTGCAATACGTATTCCACAAGTGTTAGTGTTTTGGAGAAGATGGAGAAAGTCTATGAGTTTAACACAATAAATCGAGAGCTATATAATAATAAATCATCCATCTTTGCCCACTATATCTTAGCCTTTTCACCCTTAGGGGTGCATAAACTACAGGTTATGAACATATTTTTTTAAAAACAACAAATGAAATTATTATTGGTTATCGGTAATTGAATCAGTTATGAGAAGCAGGTAATTATCAGTTTTCAGTATCTACTGAAAAAATCCATATCTTGCACCCCTAATATTGACATTTTATAGTCTAGCAGAGTAGATAATAAATATTGTAGTAGGAAAAGCACAGGTGTTACCAACAACAGTAACGATGGCCCTGTTCTATTCAAGTGTCAGTAAGTCATGACAACACATCATCCTACCTACAGTACACAACTGAATAGGCTGATTTCCAGTGATTACCAAAATGACATATCACTGTTCCCAACACAAGAGCAACAGATGCACCGGACCTTCGTCATACAGTCACAATTTAGTATGGTTTAGGAAAACATTGTGGTTTAGGTTGAAACAAGTATATAAGTCAGTTAACTTCAGTTTCATATGTACATACATTACGTACATAACTTTAGTTATGTTAAATGTGACATAACTACATTCGTAAGTTAAAATAACCCACAGCTGACTTCTTGTCTCACACTGGACATGAACAGCGTTCTCCTGAACGAAAGTCCTGTGCTTGTTTGACCCAGCTGTCTGCCTTGGCCTCCTCGCTATGCAGACTCGCTCTTTATACTAAGTCACCTGACGTCCACCTTTGCTGCCATAGTAATTACTACAGCCACTAGAGGTTGCAGCCTCAATAATGTCAATAACAATAAACGTCATTATGGGTCGCAATAAGCTGCTTGTACAGTCGATCATATGGTTGTTTTTCCGATGAGGGTGGGTTGGTGATGAGTGTGACAATGAGCCGGCATGAAGCTGCTAAATATAATTCAGCTGACATTCAGTTTAGTGATCATCCTACTGTTACATGAAAAATGGCTTCTGTGGAAGAATGTGTATTATCAATATGGCAGTAAAGGGATTATTACTGCTTGGTGGAATAACCCTTGCAGGGGTCTGCAGGTCTGAGGTGTAGACAAAGTTTTCTTCGCAAAGGAGTTACAAAGAAATCATGGCACATGACTCACTGCTAACTAGCAGATATGACAGACAGTATCTGACTATTCAGTTATTTCATTTGGTCTGAGACACAGAAAAACAGAAAACTGAATGTGTTTTCCTGTTTTCATCTTTCATTGATTTGTATGGATCATCATATTTTACTTGTTTCCCACTACTTAATGACTTAATAGCCATGCTTATAACACGTGATCACACATTCCTTGCCCGGGCTAATTTGTATCGACTGAAATAGCTAAATAAAAAGGTACTCTCGGCCTGGATTTCCTGCCGCTCCCTGATGCCCACTTTGAAAACCACTGCTCTGTAGCAATGAAATGATAAAGCCTCCAGCTGTTACAGAAAAAACACTTTGTTCTAACTGTCTAAACTTTCTTGCACTCATTATGTTGTCCTGTGGGGCAAATCCCATCCATCTGGCATCTGCATCAAGTAGGCTAATGCAAACCATACAGGGTTTTTATTGCAGATTGAGCCCTGCAGTACTACAATGCTTCATACTGTTTCTTTCAGACTGATGGCTCCGTTGGTGTTTGGACAGAAAAAGAGCAGGAGGAGAACACTAATGCCTTACAAAACATTGCACTGGTATGTGTCACTCTTTGTTTATCAACCATAAAAAAGATGCAGTCAAGAATAACTGTTTTGTCTGTGAACGGCTTTCCTTGTTTGTCCATTGTTAACACCCCATACCTCAGGCATCAGATTTGGTTTAGAAATGAGACAAAATGAATCAAACCACGGTGCTCCCATATGTAGAGGGTAGATTAGATTAACATAACAAGACTTGAAGTTGAAAGCCCCATCAGGAGTTCCTCCGAAACTCTAATGTTCATTACATTCTGTTACAACCCCGAAAGAAAACTTGTGGCCCAAAGAGGTCCAACATAATTACACGAGTCAAGAGGTCAAAAATTAATTTTATTACCACAGACAGAACATGATCAATCAAAAGTTAAACTTAACTAACCCCAACAAACTACAAACTGATGGGCCGGCAAAAAAGAACAAAAGGGAAGCCACCTCAGTCCAACCCTTACAGGGCCGTCGAAACTGGGCTCTTCCCTCTACGCGTGCCGGTGGTTGTAAGAGCGCCTGGATTTACCAGGGGGGGTTCATCAGCCATGGAATAATGGCATAACCTCGGTCACCTATGTTATATTTTTATAAAATTGAGTTTTATAAAAGTTGAACTTTTACAAATCATTTACCAATCAGCCACCCATCTCCACCAGCTCCTTGAGCCGGACGCATCCCAACCGATTTATTCTGTAGCACAAAGAAGTCATTTGCTCTCCCTGGCCAACAGGCCATGACATTCAGAAGATGGCAAGTTGCATCTGATATTATTTGGACATTAATAGTGATACAGCTTTAGGTTGAGGAATGGGAATGGATCTTGAGAGGGTGCTTTGATCCGTAGCAATCTACAGTACCAATGATATTTGGCGCTACAGAAAAAAAAGCAATTGTGATTGGTTTAAAGAAATACAAACAAGTCAGAGTGCTTTTCCCCCTATATCAGAATGATAATAGGTGCAGTCAGACCTATTTCTCCAGGGCTGACACAGCCCTCTGGAAATAGGTCTGGCTTTGCAAGACTAACACTGAAAGGTAGATTTTCTGATATTATTCTCAGAAAGCAAAGAAAATTACGTTAGTAACCACAGATAATAACGAATCAACCAGGACTGAAATCTTAAGTATCATAACATGGCTTTTTTCCATTTAATTTCTTGTTAGACTCCGAGAGAGTAGCTGATTGATGTGGGATTCACGTATACTGTTGCCTTTTTCTCATTGGCAGGACAAGTTGCAGGCTTCAGCTGAATCTCCTCCACCCTTCAGAGCTGCTCCTCTGCAGGCTCAGAGCAGGCTGTCCAGAGAGAAGGAGCTCAACCGGAAGCCTGCAGCACGACTGGTGCAGCCTGGCTCCAGCCTGCTCTTCACTGGCCCCACTCGGATGCTCCACGACTGCCTCCACAAGTCGCTCAAATCCCTTCCCACCATCCACCAGCCCTCACCAGCCTCTGTTCACCACACTTGCACTGGTGCCACCCTCCATACTTCCCTCAACACGCTCCATCACACCTGCCAGAGTTCCCTCCAGCTCTCCGACTCTGAACAGCACAACCACCCCCATTATGCTCATCACTTCCACCACCAGGCTGCTCACCACAGCAGGCCCAGTTCCGGACACCACACCTGCCCTGGCTTCCTGCACCACCGGGACTCGTCCAGCTCTGCTAAGCCAGAGGCATCTGTCAAGCTCTCTTCCAGATCCAGCTCCTATGAGAAATCCTCCATCTTGTCCAAGTCTGCGTGCTCTTCCAAAGCAGCATCTCCCATGCCATCCCCTTATCCTTCACCCCGTCCCTCACCATGTGCCTCCCCCTGCCCCTCTCTCATCACACCTGCTGCTCCACCCTGTAGTCCTGACCACCCCTGCTCACCTGCTCTCACCCAGAAAATCATCATAACAGACATGAACCGGCTGTCTGCAGACTCCAGACCACAGCAACGAGGTACACAATGTGTGGCTGTGTGAATACATTTTTTTTTAATTATATTATAATTTGTCACCAGTACCCACAACAACATTGCCAACAGGAAATAAATGTGCTTTTTAGTCGCTGAGTTATTGATTTACTTCTGGTATGAATTCTCGAATAAAAGCTCATATTTTCAGTCTCAAACTATCAAATAATAATAGCCCCTATGGTCCCAAAAAATATGTGTTCTTATCTATGCCTGATAACTCACATGACAAATTCTGCATAATGTGCATTACAACAGCATTAACTCCAGA
Source organism: Pagrus major (assembly GCF_040436345.1). Classification (NCBI taxonomy): domain Eukaryota; kingdom Metazoa; phylum Chordata; class Actinopteri; order Spariformes; family Sparidae; genus Pagrus; species Pagrus major. Next base: position 2,480,412 of record NC_133219.1, on the reverse strand, counting down.
GTTTATCTTTGTAATCAGTATCATGTTTTTTTATTAACTAATTGATTCCAAACACCTAATTTGCCTTCTTTAAATACATTTTTAGCTACTTTTAGCTCCAGTTAATAGTGTAAGGGTTAACCCTTCCAATCAAAGGGCCAGCTGGACGAGGATCTGTTGTGATCAAAGTTGACTGATACAGTTTTGAATGAAACATGTAAAAATAACTAACTAATTAATTAATAGAAAATTTTAAGAAATCTAGAAGTCCGGTAATGTGTGACTACTTGTACTGTATGTTGCACAGCAGTGAGTAGGGATGTATCGATATATCAAATTTCACGACATTGCGATAAAGAAATGCTGCGATACCGTCATGGAACTGTGGCGACGTCTACCAACCTATCACGTGGTTATTTTGCTCGTAAAGTTCTTTGATCTTACAAGGGAAAGCCGTATGAATGCATTCTACTATCTCTCCTTGTCATTGTATTGTTCTGTTTGAACAGCAGAAGGCGCAGTCATGCTGCTCAAGAAGACAGACTTGTTCTTGTAAGAGCCGCCCTACTCCGCCTCTGATTGGTTGGTTTTGTTGGTTTTGTTCTCAACAGCCCCATTCACAATGCCTTTTCAAGGCAGGAATCTTGCGCTGATATTCCGCGTCGCCGTCTGTGTGAAAGTTAGAGGCGGAATGGGGGATAGTGTCATGATCCTGGTTTTGTGATTCTGTTATTTCTTGTTTTATTTTGATATTGTGCCCTCGTGTCGTGTGTTACTTTTCAGTTCCTCCCATTGTGTGATTTCTCACCCTTTTTTGTGTTCACCTGTGTCTTGTTCGTCAATCAGCCCTGTGTGTATTTAGTCTGTGTGCTCCCTGATGTCTTTGTCAGTTCGTCCCTGTGTTCCACTGTGTTCTCCTGTGTCCCCATGTGTTCCTCTGTGTTTTACCCCGTGGTATGTTTCTGGTTTTTTGTTCCTCTTGTTTTTATTCAGTTGTACTTTGTTCTTCTTAGTTGGTACTTTGTCTTAGCTTTTGTTTGCTACTTTGTATTTTTTGGTTTTCTACCCCACCTGGTTTTGGATTATATATTTGTGTTTTTTTGGCTTTTCATTAAAGGCTCGTTTTCAGTTCTTAATCCTGCCTGCCTCCTGTGTGTTTCTGCGTTTGGGTCCTCACCTTTTCATAAACTGTGACAGACAGTTTCGTTCTGCTTCTGATCCATCACCAGAGGTAGTAACAGAGCCGCAATAGAGGCAAGATGATGTCTGTGTGAATGGAAAAGCTGGCAGCGCGGGACAGGAATGTGTCAGTCTGATGGCTTTCAGTCTGACAGCTAAACAGATTCTTCACTCATCAAATAAAAGAGAAATGTCCCACACAACCTACAAAGCAACGTTACAGGACCAAACAACAGTAATGTGGTAGCAGGAAGTGTCTTCAGCATCTTACATGAGGAAAATAATTCTGCATTTATACGTGGAAAAGCATCTGTCATCCTGTCTGTCCTACTGACTCTGTCACATTTCTGCGCAAAAAACAGCATCTGTCCCCGGCAGCAGAGCCAGGCAGCTCCCACAGTTGAATGGCGGTGATTAAGTGATGTGATTTAGTCTCCCTCCACTATTGTGTTGTCTCTGGCAACTCCTGACTGAGACTTCAGTAACCTTCCCCCGGAAAAAAACAGCATCCCCCCTCGCAAAAACGTAACTTTGTCACTTTCCAGGATGCATGGTCGGTCAGGATCTCAACCACAACACATTATAACAGCATCCATATGATTATAAACAGTCGGCGGATACATTTTGTTTCACCCGCTTTCCCCCTGTTAATCTAAACAACAACAAAAAAAACACACAGATCTCAACATTATGATGTGTACTGTCATGCCTCTTTTATGAAATGACCCACTGGAGCAGCTTTATGCCAGCGCTGCTTGGTTCAGTGTGAACAAACAAAGACGGCATAAAGACGGGCCTTCTGCAGGGCGGGCTGCCATGCCGCTGCTCTTCCACCTGTCCTGTCTGCTTCACCCAACAAGCCCAAAGACACTGCAGCTGAGCTGTGACAGCCAGGTGGTGTGTTTACAGGCAGGGAAACTATGGCTCACAACCTGCTGCATCAGCGCCGCCGCTGGCTGTTTGTTTTTACAACATTAACACCCGACTGCCACTGGACATACAGTTAGAAAATAATAATGTGTCAGTGATGCTGACAGAGATTTTCGTGGCCCTGGTCATCTGGTGGACGACAAGATGGAGGAATATTGGTGTGAACCGCGGCCGAGTGCCTGTTTTCGGCTGTCCTCCCATGTCACACCCCTCTGGGTGCCCTGGTAGTCCTGCTTTACAACCAGAGGGAGGGAGGGATTGCAACTGGCTTCTGTATTGTTTTGCAATTGTTCATAGTCCAATGGCTACTTTTTACACATGCTTCGGTTATGGCCGGCTACTTTTATTTTTCTAAAGAAGGAAAGCAGAAATGCCTCAAGTAAAAAGTAAAAAACAAATTGTATATGAATAATAAATGCTGTGCACATTACATTTATTATGAAAGCATATAGCTCAAGTCATTTTTTCTTCTTTTTTTTAATATAGTGATGAATATCGTACCATGAGTTTTTGGTATTGTTACATCCCTAGCAGTGAGTGTGCTGTATATTGGAATGTATTGTGAAAATGAACATAATCCTTAGAGGTTAAAACAGAGGTCCATAGAGTTCATACTAAAATATGATGAAATCATAACTGGTTGCTTTATGTAACATAATGTAGTTAAAAAATTGTTTTGGCTGCTCTTCTGAAATAGGAAACATTGTGTTATTCTTGGAGTGCCTGTCTGGATTGTTTATGATGAAATAATAATTAAATGTGATCAAATGTTTGTTCAGAATAGATTTTAGATTTTATAAAGCCTGTCTGGAATGAAGGTTCGCTCTGCAGCTGAGGTAAATGTAGGCCACTCTCCAAGAACAGACAACAACCCTGGTGCTGCATGTGTTGCCTCTTGATACTCTGACATTATAATGTCCCATCCAGGGGCCACCCTTTCCCAGCTGTCAGACAGTGGCCAGACCCTGAGTGAGGACAGCGGGGTGGACATAGCCGAGGCAGGAGGCCTCAGTAAGGACGGCAGCCCTCGACCCAGCAAGAACCAGCAGAGCCATCTGGAACAGCCAGGGGCCCACGCACCTTCTCCAGCGGCCACCAGACAGGTGAAGGCTTCATGCTGTCATGAATACACAGTGATTATATTCTCTGTGGTGCTGTCCTGTCCCGAGGTGGCTAACTGTGTGTAAACCTAACTACTCATCAGTGTATAGTTTCAGCTCTTTGGATCACTGCTTCTGTTTCTCTCATCACCTTTATGGAATTAAATGTCTCAGAGCCAATCGAAAGCACTGCAGATACAACAATGTGATGAATTATACACTGTGCTGTCTCATAGTGATGACGTGATTGAGCACATCACTGTATGACAGCAGACCAGTCAAACCAACAGATGAATAAACAAACAAGAGAAAAATGAAGCACACTCTGTCTCTCATTTGCATACAAGGAGAAGATTGTGTCATAGATAAAACATTTACATGCAGATCATTTTTTAATATTACAAACTCTATTCCTGTCATTATGAAACTTTAATAAGATATTTCATGGAGTATGATCTGTGGATTGAATTCAGACATCTAAATTGTCTTGTTGGCCACCAAACACCTGGGTGAAAACCTTCTTTGTCTTTCATGCAGAGAAAAGGAAATGGAAATGTATCAAATAAATTGAACTGAAGAAAATGAAATTTGAGTAAAATTAGCTTCCAGTGCACATCAGTTTGCGTGAGTCACTTGGAATAATCTTGTCCCTTTCAATTAGAGCATGCAAGGAAAGAAGTAGGAAATAAAGGAGAAATTAAATTCAAAAATACTGTAGTAGATTCTAAAAGAGATGCATGGCACAGATTGTTTAAGGACCAAGGCTCTAATACTCGGAACATATTTCATCCACAAACAATAGCATTATATAACTGAGTTCAAAACATAAAGAGTAAGAAGCAGGTAAGAAGCCTCGTACACTATTAATACGTATGTTGTGACATCCATAACACGCTGCAGGCTACAATGCCTTCAGGATAGAGTAGCTTGTGTTCCATGGTAAATGAATAGTGGCAGACTTTGCCTCACACATTGAGTCTGTCCCAAGTTATCTCACTTCAACATTCAATTCATTCAGACAAAGTAACCTTAAATAACATTTCAATAAACAGGAGCAGCGGAACACAAAAAGGCTTACATCAGTATGCATTACTAGCCAAGAATCCAAATTAGTGGATAAACACAACTCTGCATCGCAATTGGAGTTCACAGATGGCCAAATTAAGTTTGGGATTAGCTTGGTTCAAACAGGTTTGTACAAAGTTTTATTCAAGCAAGGAAAAGTGTTTCTACAAGTTCTGAATGGCAACATGCAAAGGCAGGCTGACAAGCTGCAGTAATAGAGAGGGTGAATGAATTTTAACTTTTGGACAGTTTGTACTCAGAGGCATCAAAGGTGGTGCAGCTAGCTGTACACATTCAGGGTGAAAGAAGTAGTTCAGTGGTGGGTACAGAAAGTTAGATCAATTCCTGGAGATGGTTTGTGGATATCCACAAAATGTTGCAATGGTAACAATATAAAGTTCAGCCCCACTCTGACTGCTGATCCCTTTTCACTTTGTGTCCCAGCAGACAGGCTCACCGGTCCCAGTTCCCAGTGCTACCCTGGTACGAGTGGTGAAAAATGCCAACACCCTAGGCATTGCTATCGAGGGGGGAGCCAACACACGGCAGCCTTTACCACGAATAGTCACCATTCAGGTGAGACCGCGGTACAGTAGGGCTTGGCTGATTCATGGTTCAAAGCTATTGTCTTGTGCTAATGTTCAGTGTCTTTTCTTTTGAAATTGACTGTACATGACTTGAATTGAAAATGATGCAGAGGAGACGTTCACTCTGGTGCAGTTACATTTCCTTCTTTGCATTAATAGAATAGAATCTTCCTTCATCCTATTATTTGCATTCATTTGTTTTGCTCAGACAGCAATCTGCAAATACAAGTCCTCCTGTTGCTATGTCTCTCTGACTACTTTCACACTTTGTTAAGTCCAACAAAGTGCAGAGAAAGCAAAGCAGCACATTTCCATAACAGAGGTGCTGGGCTGAGGGTGAGAGGTGATAACATCAGCTAATCACTGAACGAGCTGTGTCCTCAGTCACCTCAGCAGTACCCAGCCACGCCTCTCAGTCTCTTTTATGAGCAGGCCATCATTGAGGAGTTTTTGTGATTGTGCAGCATAACAATGACTCCTTTTACAGGCCTATGTGAATCTCAGGACAGTGGATGACATTGAATGCCAGTCAGTATGCTGATGACCCTCAAATTCATTTAGCGGCTCGTCAAACACGTCCCCTATAATCAGTGTGACATTGCACATGAATGCAAGCGCATTTAGACAATTATATTCCTATCGCATCAAGGGGCTATAATCTAATAAATTTCACTTTGCTCACTTCAAACCTACCAACACGCTGAAACAGAAACTTGTCCATCTTAAGGACAAAGCACCCAGGCATAAACAGAGTAATGTAGTTTATGCTGTTCAGTGCAGCCAGGACTGCACAGATTTGTACAATGGGGAAACAAAACAACCATAAACAAATGGCACAACACAGGAGGGCCAACTCCTTTGAGGACAACAATGTAAACATCTTGGCCAGAGAAGAAGTTTGAAAGAGGAGTAAAGGAATCCATCCATGTCAAACTGGAACGACCGTCTTTGAACAGAGGAGGTGGCCCAAGACATTACTTATCACCCTGCTGTACTGAGTTCTCTCCCCAGACAGCTTAACATCCATTCACACCTGGGCTCACCTAGACCTGGCAACCCACATGAAGGCCGGTTGGGTCAATGGCCCACAAGTGGCCCTAACGACTCTGAAACTCAGAGGTCACACATGTCCTTAATGACTCTGTCAGGACACTCCCACACAGAGCTTAAAAGCCTGCAACTCCCCTCCAGTTAGTTAGAACTGAAGAAGCCTCTTGGATGAGAGGTGAAACGTCTTCAAGAAACTGAAACAAGTCCAGTTGCCTTCGATACAGCACTTAGATTTACCATCACCTGGATGACCTTCATCAACCTATATATTTTATAATAAATATATAAAACATATATATGTATATTAGTGCTGTCAAGGTTATTGCAATAATAATGCGTTAATGCAAATTCCTCTTAACGCAATACATTTTTTGATGCACGATTAACGCACGCACATTATGACCCTTGGCCTTCCCCGTACTTGCAAGCAATGCAGCAGTACTGTTGTGGATGGAAAGCAAAAACAATCCTCCTTGAGCAGAAATGGCTAAACAAAACGTCTTTTCATTTTCAATTCTATATGGACTCGACCCAATATATCTTCCATACAGAGGATTCTCCGAGCACTCTGAAACTGGAACTATGAATTTCTGAACAACCATTTCTGACTGAATTTAGGAAAACACCAATATTTATAGCTAAACAATCAGTGGGCTAATGATTAGATTTTTATCATTAACTCATGTTTGTGGAGTTAACTCTGTGATATGTGTGTTCCATCCGTGTGAAGACCTGAGGTGGATGGAGAAACGAGTGATGAACTAAGAGCTTGTCAGTCTGTGCATCCTTCTGCCTCACTAGTTGTTTGGAAAGACTGCTCAGGTTTCAGCCTACTCTTGCAAAAGACTGGCGCCCTTGTGTCAATGAGCATTGTCCGCATTGACTCTAGTAAAGTTTAATCAGACTTTTTGGTGCATTGTCATCAGAGCAGGTCCATGTGTGTGTTTGTGTGCAGGCTGAGAGAGCTGCCCCTCCCCCTCACAGCGCTCTGATGACAGGCATGAGAGGAAGAGACATCTCTCTTCTGGGTTGGGAGTAGCGAAAACACAGCAGTGCTCTACAAAAACAAAATACTGAATATATTATGCTTGTGGAACGGCGTCTCCTCACATTCCCCACTCATTTCCACTGGTAATCATCAGCATTTCCTCTATATACATTTAATACAACAGTACTTTTGGTGGCACCTTCAGGGGACAATAAATAGTGATATGAATACCCACCCTTGGTTAGAAGCTTGCTGAAGTACTGACTCTTTTCAGGGCTCGTTTGTAACCTACTGTAGCTGGCAAGCTACTATCTTCTATCTACCCCACCTCAAGGTCTGATTCATATAGATATTACGCTAATGATATTACAACACAAACAGACCCATAATCTTTTCATGGCTGCATACAATTTCTCTTTGTTCTGCGTCTGATTCTAACACCCATGCTTATAGTAAATGACTGCTGACAGCAACAGAGAGGAGAACAGATAAGACTGGCTGATACAAATTGAGGTAGAAGAGTATACGCCCCTTATCAGCTGATACAAGGAAGCAGAAGAAGATGGAGAGAAGAATGAGAATGGATGAGTAACATCGGGAAAGTGACAGAATAGGATAGAATTTAGCTAGGCTTCATCTCAATCAGGAGAGACTACATAAGAGTACAGTTATTTTAGGAAAAGTCTTTGGTGATTAGACACCCCATATAAATGTACTTCAGTTGCCACAAACTCTCTGAAGATTCTGTAACTGTGAGTTGCCATTGATGCTGGTGTTGGTGAACTCGACTCTTTTTGCAAGAGGGCTCTACTGCATAGAAAGTGGGCAATCTTGTGCTGCATATATGCATAGTGCGTCATTTAAATACATGCAAACAGCACTAGAGAACCACAAAGTTATTTACTTGATGTTGCAGTTAGGAGTGCTGGTCACCCTGCGTGGAAAATCACAAAGTTTCTTTTTGTCTTATTTGTGCAAGTTTCATGGCAGCAAACGCAGTGCAGTGCTTTTGTGACTTGAGTGTTTATCCATCACACACATATGCCCACCCACTCAGAGGTTTCAACCCCCCGGTGTGGAAGCCACTTAAAGTTCTAAACTGATTCTGTCTGTTTATCTGTTTTGAATGAAGATAAGCAGAATAAATATAATGCAGAAAATATGCATGCTACTTAACAACCTCGTTTATGATGTGTGTGATTCGGCCTGGCTTTGCCTGGCTGGAACAGCTGGTCAATCCTGTCCGCCTCTTGGCAGCTTCGGAAACATCCTGAACGGTGACAGGTGGTCTGATGCTTGACCAAATACTGTCAGTGTGTAGCTGTCAGGAGAAAACGGTGGCTATGTTAAATACAGTGTGTTCAGCCTCAAATAGTTCTTTAATCTCAATGACTCATTTTAGTCATCAAATCTAAGACCCTCGGTTTTCTTTAGGAGCTGACCAACTTTTTGTTTCCTTTCATCGCTTTAAATATGTGTAATATTTCAAGTATTAATATTTCTGAACTAAATGAAAACACTGATGGTGCCTGCTGGAGTGCTCTAAAACCTTTGATGCATTACAGCCTTTACAAGAGGGAACTGCCTATTCTGACTTCAGCCTTGTCTTCTGGCCACTAGGAGCTGCTGCATTAGAGTTAATGCCTTGCTCATAGGCACATTAGTGATGGTTGTAGAAGCAGCCGAGAGTGTGTCTGATTCATTATCCTACTCAGAGTTTCTTGGCCAGTCTGCAGAATCAAATTCACTATTATTGGCCTGAATGCCCCACAGTGAGGTTTTCAGCTGCTACTTTGCAATTGAATGTCACAGCAAATAAACGTATTTACCTCTGAGGATTAAATTGGACACGTTCCTAAGTGGAGGAAGGATCAGTGAATGGATGAATATGGATGGATTTATCCTGTGGCCTCTGTTAGACTGCCTCTAGGGCAAGAGCAAAAGGTCATGTAACATGATTCTACTAATGAGACTCTACTGATAATGACTTATCTCAGTTATCTAGACATCTCAGATCATCCTTCACCTCCTTCAACAGCTGACGAAGCTTTCTAAATTCTAAATGTCAAGTATGAAAGCAGCTCACTGGTTCAACTAGATGACTTCCTAAATTCAGCTAAAGCACAGGAATGTAAGAAAACATCCTTTCAACCAGGAGGGACAATGACTTGTGATTTGTGCTGATGATTCTAGTGTTTTAAAGCTGCCTAGTGTTCTAGTGTTCATTGCCATTGCTGCATCGTTCATGCCAGAGTTGTTAAACATAAAAAGCACTTTTTGAAAAGATTTGCCCAATCCCACAAGACAGTACTATAAGAGATATACTGTATCAGTCAGCATATGTTCAGTGTACCTTACATTCTTGACACTGTGAGTTATTCTAGACAGTACCAGCTATTGTATTTGTAGTTGTAGAGCTGAAATTATAAACAAAATCTACCAAATTGTCCCTTGGAAAAATACCTGTAAGCAGTACAGGATTTCCAGCACGCAGGCTTGTGTGGTCATGCATCAAAGGTCCCACATTATGTTCAGTTTCAGGTTCATGCTTTTATTTTGGTGGTCTACTAGAAAATATTCACGTTGCTTTGATTTTCAAAAACACATTATTTTTTTCATACCGTTCATTGCTGCAGCACTTCTATTCAGTCTACGTCAGTCTGAACAGTTTTAGTCCTGTCTCTTTAAGACCAAGTCTTTTTGATTGGCCACCTCTCACAGGCCTCAAGAGATACCATGTACCATGTTTCCACATCAGCTCTGCAGGTGTTTTTGTAACTTTGGCTGTACTGGGGGCGTGGCTGGGGGTGATGACTGTATAGTAGTGATATCACAACAATCACTGGTGGAAGTCCTGACAGCTCATTTAAAAAGGCACAGGTTCTGAATACAGGCTGTGTGCATATCTCCATGGAGTGAGCATTTTGATAGTTTCACAATATGTTAATATAGCATCCAGACTGCTTTATAATTAAAAAAATATTGAAATCTTAGCTACTACAATATGGGACTTTTAAAGACTATATGTATTGAAATAATGTTATCTTAAAACCTATTTAACATTACAAAGCAAGTGTTGCAACTAAAGTCTATACAAATCTATACAAACCAAAAATTTGTCACTAGGACCAACAACAAAGTAGCAACTAAAAAGCTTTAAAAAAGTGCAACAGAAAAACAAAGTTCAAATCAAACGTGAAACAAGAAACCAAACTCAGAGACATACCAAACGGAAGGCACGAGGAAACACTGGGAAGAAATGCTGGGAGGCAACACGGGAAGACTGACCAAGACAGAGTAACATTAAACAACACGGAACTCACAGATTTACACAGGACACAGAACACGGAGGAATGACGGAGTAACAGGGAACATCACGGAACAAATACAACAAATACATGAGGGAGAACAAAGACTTTATACACAGACACTAACGAGGGGATCAGGAACAGGTGGAGTGAGGAGGGAAGAGGAACAGGTGAGGAAATGAGCAGAAAAACACTGGGAGGGAAAAAACACACAGGAGAATCTGAAAAGCAAGAAGTGACACATGAGGGCATAATAACAAAATAAAACAGGAAAAACAAGACACTGAATCATGAGAGTGGGCATAATATCAAAATAAAAGAAAACAAGAACAAGACACTGAATCATGACACTTATTATGGATCCCACACATGTTCTCACAAGACCCTACTTCACCTCTGATTGATTGGCTTTGTTGGTTGTGTTCTCTAAGCTTGACTCAGACTGTAAACTCACACAGCAGCTCTGGTGATGTCTGTTTTCTGTAGTTTTGCGGATAAACACACCAACCTCATCGGCCTCTCTCTTCTGCTGCTCCTGTCCGGGTCACTCATCCTCCTGTGCATCCTTTGCTGCAAGATTGTCTCTGGGCTCCACCACCTGGTCTGTCCGCTCTACCTAATGAGACACTGCAGCTGAGACAGCCAGTCACAACAGTGGTGGTGTGTTTACTGGGGCAACTCTGGCTCACAATCTGCTGCATTAGCTCCACCGCTGGCTGTTTGTTTTAAACAACTGCAAGAACAACAATGACAATGAAGTACAGCCCATTCACACCAGACAGCCACACTCAGTGTGATGCAGTGTGTACAGTTTATAAACAGACATTACCAGAGCTACTGTCTGTGTTTCTGAATGCTAGATGCTAAGTTGCTTTCCTGGGAATTTCGACAGTGGAATATTCCACTTGTTAATTTGTAAGCACGGCAATACCACAGCACTCAGTGTATCACAGAGAAAAATTGCATGCTTTCAAGAGGAAGAAATTATTTATTTACGAAGGAAGAGTTGACACAATAAAGGCCATCTTGGTGTAATTTTATAGATCATACTCTCAGGGCTGTAGCCAGGGTTTAGAAATTAGTGAGGTCCAGATTTTTTTCTTTTTTAAATGGAGTTGTTTTTTTAATGGAGGTATTATCTGTTAATACCTGTTAATATCAAGTTCAATTCAAGTTTTCCTCATCTCTGTTACATACAGAGACATACATACATTCAGTCTCTCCTGCACAGTTAACTGTCTTATTGAGAGCTGTCAGTTTGATATCTAGAGACAGTGGAGTAGAGTAGCAAAAAACTGTACTCAAGTATTAGTACTGTTACTTTACAAAAACAAGCAGGCCTGCTCAAGTAGAAATAAAGGTGGTGATCAAAATACTTCAAATAAAGTACGAAAGTGCTAAAAATGACTTGAGTCAGAGTCATTTCAAAAATCCGGTGGTGTGACCTGCACAAGTGGTCTTTCCAATCACATGAAGACACTAAGATTAGAGATGTGGCCACAGAGTAGAGGGGAGGCTCCGTGGAACAGGTAGAGGCTATGTTTGGATCGGAGCGCTGAGTGGCGTGTGAGCCGGCATGGTGGAGTGTAGTGGGTGAGTCCGTGGGCTGGTGAGTGGCTCAGAATGATTCAAGGCAGCTGAGGCTGGGAGGCGGCTGAAGTTGGTGTTAGAGGCTCACGCCAACACTGGAGATAACGAGGAGAATCTGGGTTAGAGTTGAGCGGCGCAAAATACAAACAGGCAAAATCTGTGATGCAGGTGTGTGTGAAGTGGAAGCTCCAGCCTTCTAGGAAAACACACCCAGCCTCGGAAACATACCTGAAAAACACACAGGCAGAAAAGACATCAAGCACGGAAGAAAACCCACACAATAACTCCAAATCATGACACTGTTATCTTTCTGAAAATGTCTCATATCTGATGACATAACTGACTTCATGTCTTCAAGACCCTCTGTGGTACAAACATTACATCAGTACTTTGTCTTTGTTTCATGTGCATAAAATCAGATCAATTTCATTTAAACAGCCCAAAATCACAATCACATTGCCTCTGTGGGCTTTCAAGTCTGTACAGTGAACGACATCGTCTGTCTTCAGACCCTCGATTCGAGTGAGAAAAAACTTGCCATATTGAGAATAAAACCCTTTTAACAGGAGAAAAAAAGATGGAAGAAACCTCAGGAAGAGCCACAGAGGAGGGATCCCTGTTCCAGGACGGACAGACATGCAATAGATGTCACCAATACAGAACAGAACAGTTTACAAATTTAATTGACAGAAAATATGATACAAGGAAATTATATAAAATATGTAATATGCAAAGTGTGTGGATCCAGGAGGACGACTGAGCTGGCTGAGGGATCGCCAAGTGGTGCCCGAGCCACACGACCTCCTCTCCACCGTGGTGACCTGGAAGAGGACAAGCCACACAAGATAATTAGCAGTAAAAAGAAAACATCAGAATGAAGAGGCATCAAATTTGACAGAAGTACAGATATGAGGAGATAATAAAACAGAGGAGAGCAGTGATCCAGCGGAGCCCAGGGTATGATGATCCAGATCTGTCAATATGTGAGGCAGCAGGAGTCAGGAGAAAAAGATGTTCCCAGGGGCCCGTGGTCCATCAGAAGGGGAGGAGGTGGAGGAGGAGGAGGAGGAGGAGGAGAAGGAGAAGGCTATAGAGAGAGGACAGTGAGAAAGCGACACAGCTTGCAGCTTGAGGGGACAGAAAACAAAAAACAAAAGTTAGAAAAATGCCAAGAATAAACAGATTGTTTTCATCAGCAGGACAATGTGAATTCTAATACTTCAGGTAAGAGACTCATTGAGATTGAGACTGGCCCACTAAAGAAGCTACATCACGACTGAAAGCAAGAGTAATAGTAGTTTTGAAGCCCCTAAACTGTGTATACATAAAACGTATATGTTTTAACACAACAGACACACTTACTGCTCTGTGTCAGCCCGGTGCTCTGATGACTTCACAGCTGCAGCCTGCTGCACTGTGCGCTGGCAACTCATCTGTAAATATTAGCGGTCAGCTCAATTTGAAAGCCATCCTCCTGCTGCAGCTTCTGTCATTTTGCTACTTTGAACAGTCATGAGGAGGCATGGCTGTGGTAGAATAACTGAGCTGCATCAGACATGGACCAGCTGACCAACTCTTAACATATTGTGCATGAATTTATAAAATAATAGATTTATAAAAGTAGAACTGGCATACAGACACTTAAAGGACTGACCAGATGTTTCCACTACTGGTTATACAGTTATATTGCGCTGCTTTTTTTATTTTAATATTTAGGAAATATTTACCAAGGTCTGGACCTCATAGCTGGCTATGGCCATGGATACTCTGATGTTCCGCTCCTGTGGAGGCCACATAAAGCTGTGCTGCAGACAGCTGACAGAAACACTGAAGTAAAGGGTCATTTTGCTATTAAACGATGCACCGTCTCATTTCATTGTGTTGGTGTAAACAGGTATACTTTATGAATGTTGCACACCACATTCTTGCAAGTAGATGCATGTTTCAGCATGTCTTGTTGTAAATTTCTGGTGTAAATGCAAACGCCCCCCAAATTCACCTCAACGTCACCCTTTTAAAATAATTGCTTTGAGGGCCTCCACCGTTCTCCGACTGCCCCTCCGAACTGCTTTACAGAGAGGAGAGGGGAACAAGAAGAGAGAAAACAGGACTCTTTGGTGAGTGCTGAGTTTAGTGAGAGATTGACCTGAATTCAAACACACAGACACACAATGGCGGTGGGTGCCATTGCTTGCAGCTTACAGCTAATGTACAGTAAATTAATCTGGCTGTTTGGCCAAGTAAACACAAATGATCCCGCTGTCACACTCATGTGAGTAACACAAGGCTAAATTCACTTTGTGTTGGGTTTGAATACAACATAATACTTGCCTTGAACGTCATGTAATGTAATTTAAGTATAACAGCAGCACCCTAAAAAAAAATCTTTCTAAAAATGTCAAATGCCTTCCTACCTTCCCCTCATATCCCTGTTGACAGAAAGGAGGATCGGCTCACAACTGCGGCCAGCTGAAGGTGGGTCATGTCATCCTGGAGGTCAACGGCATTTCCCTGAGAGGTCGGGAGCACAAGGATGCTGCTCGGATCATTGCTGAGGCCTTCAAGACCAAAGAGAAGGACCACATTGACTTCCTGGTGGTTGATCCAGGACTCTAGTATGAGGACTTTGCACTTTACGCAGCTTAGTATGAGAAGACACAGTTTTACTGCTTTGAGGGAATCATATGAACTGAACCACACAATATTGTCCTATAATTATGGCCCTCATTTTAATTTCAGGAAAAGGATTTATGGAAATGTGTCAGGTATTTGTCGATTGCACTCTACAGAGATTTGCACAAGTGAAATTTAAAAAAGGATATTGATATTGATGTTTGCCATAAATGTCATACCTGGGTCAAATACTATTTGCAATTGTTTTATTAATGTTAATTATGTTTCCTTTGATTTCAAACTCTAAAGTCAGTACTGTATATCATACTGTGATCGTTGGACAAAAAGTCAGATAGGGCAAGAAACATGACCAGACAACAAACAAGCACTTCAGCCAGATTAGCTGAAGGTAAAACCAAAAGTGAACACTAACGAGACAACATTAAAAGTCCCTTAATGCGCTGTCATGCACACAACTATGATATGACGATCACTATGATGGTAACTTTCGAACTCAAACAAAAGTGCAACTAAACAATATTTTCGCACTGCTTGAACAGAGATGAATGGAAAAGTTTTAACAAGCCGATGCCCTTAACCTTGGTGCACGTCACAACATTGCACTTGACAAGGGGAGAAAATTAGCGTGTCCACCCAGGGGTCTATTAAAACTGTGGTATTTCACCTGGATGGGGGTTTGCAGGATATAGCAGTGCACTATTTGAGTCTGTGACTGTCCCAGCCCGTGGTTTTGAGTGTATGACCAGAGTTTGTGTCTCCTCTGTGGTTAGTAGAAGTGTGGAAAAATCTCGATTATAAGATGCATCGTGAAAAGGATATTGAAGATTCTGCATCAATGCAGAGACAGAGCATAATCAAGAGTCTGCAGCTCATGGTGATTGTTGATTGTCCAGCCTCTGCTGGACAATAAAATTACATTGCAACGTTGCTTGCATGCTTTGAACTATGGGCGAACATTAGGCTAACGTTACTTATGTAAGAGGGATGTCAGGGGAGGCAGAGATCATCTGAGAGTGATTAAAAAAGACTCACCTAGTATTTTTTTTTAAACGGAATGCAGGGAAGCACAAACTGGACAAGACTCATGATGAGTGTGACTTCTGCCTCACAACAATTACTAATCACATCAGCCATTTTCACCTGAAGCTAACGTCTGCAACCATAAATAATAAGTGTTACAGCAGCCCAGCTAATCAGCCATGATCTGAGGAGGCACTGTCAACTTTGCTGTCCAACTTTGCTGTCCAAGGGGGTCAATAAATGCCTTATCTTAAAGCTGCCATGTGAGAACAATATTATTGTAGATTACAACAAACGTGAAAGGCACTGCAGATGGATCAGTGTTTTGTTTTTGTAAAGTTTATGTATAGAAAAGATGCAGCTTTTATTTTGTAGACTGCTAGTCTGATTGTTGGAAGGACTTACTGAATAAAAGGGGAATTTAAACGATGAAAAGTAGCCATGTGCAGTAGTATAGACCATTGAGGATGACATACACTGAGATGCATTGTGAATTGTTTTTCTTTCGAATCGTTGACAGCTGAATCGCAATCAAATCTAATCGTGAGGCCAGTGAAGCCAAAAATATTAACTGAGTGACTGTGGATGTTCCCCAAGTTGGATGAATGGCTGATAAAAGCTTAAAACATTAGCCAGACTCATAAACTAGCCGAGATGAAAGTGTGCCTACTGTATGTAATTGTTCAGTGACAATGATGATGATGGTAGCTTCCCTCTGTCCCTGCTCAATTTTCAACTTGAGTCAATTAAACTACAGTCTAATTCTAAAAGATTTAGATTAGGCTGTTTGGCTCGGCCCAGCAGAGGTTTCATTAACACACAAAATTGTGAAATTTGGGCACCTGACTGACCACAAGTTAAATTCTCTGAGACAACTTTAAACAAACATTCTTGCAAATATTGTTTGACTCATGGTTGGCATCATTAATCCCCTGATATATTGTGAATGAAAACCTGTAATTCCAATATCTCAACCAGCATATCATGGCAAAACCAACTGACAGAATTACAGTATGTCCCATTAGTCTGCCTGAGAAGACAATTTATTAAGAGGATTTAAGATTCTTAAATGTACTTGACATTAATCAACTAATCACATATGGAAATCGAACCTCATCAAACTCAGTCCCCACAGATTTACACATTAGCAGCGTGTTCACAATGACCAAATTGGTGCTTTTCTTTTCAAAGCGTATATATGTTTAACCCACTACAATCATTTTATATATGTCCGTTTTGTATCATCTCTTCAGTATTTTAGCCATATGTAATTCAATAGCTATAACACAGACATTATCGATATGATAGTTTGTATATAATGTAGATTGCTTATAGTCCCTACATGAATATAACTTTTTATAATATTAAATAGTTTACAGTAGTGTTTAATATTTTCCAAGACTACAATACTACTTCACTTCACTTACATTTTCTTTCACGTCCTCTGGGTGCAGGATGTGCCATGCTCCATGTGAAACCACATCCTAACACCTACACAGGAGAGATCAATGAAGGTCCTATATGTATTAGCATATCCATATCCTGCACTCTGTGGGATGCTGATGAGGACTGAGACTCAGTAATGAATCAGTGGGCTGCTAATGCACTGCACAGGAAACGCTGATCAGATTGGAGTATCCTATTATAATTAATAAGGTGTGCACACACTGTGCGGAACAGAAGCAGGAAGACCAACCCTCATTCAGGTTTGTACAGAAGACACGATGACCAAGTGAGAAAGCCATACTACTCGCTGACTGTGGGAGGAAGCAATTTGTCTCACTAGCTCTAGTCAAAAAAAACACAGCTGCTGTGTGTCCATTGGTCATATAAAAATGACAGTGACTTGCCAGTTTATTAGGTCAAGCCAGCTAAAACTAATGCAGCCTACTGTAATGTAACAGCCCTTCTGTCAATTCATGAAGGTAGGATTTATTGAAGGTCAGTTATTGAAGTTCTATCAGACTGCTGTTATAATAGTTTTCACGTAGTAAACTAGACAGTGCATGTATATTTTCATGATTTTGCCCACCAAATATGCATCTGTGTCTGAGGCCCTTCAGAGATACTTCAGAGGATACTCAGTACTGCCTTCACTAACACAGTAACAACTCTCTCAAACTGTATGATGATGTTGTTGCTGTTATTAGATCATCTCCACAGTGATGTGAAAAAACTCTTTACATGGCAGTGTTTCTTTGTAGATTTGCTTTTGAGTTGAAGCTACAGTATTTGCTCTTGAATGGAAATGTATCTAAATATTAAATTCAGTTGCCTAATACAGATACAGTGGTCTACAAATACATCCTACCCCCTCCGCATGGGTGATGCCATTGTTATTAGACATCAGAGATCTGCTCTCTCATGAAGTTGGGGTGTATGGACATGCCCCCAGTTTACATGTAGAAATTCCCACTTTGAGCGATTTTTCTAGTAGATCAGAAATTTTGGGGTTCCGAGTTGCCTGGAAAACAGCGTAAGGGAGAGTTCCTGATGGCTCTGTGTAACACACTATCTTAAGCGTTAGGTTAGTAAATGACCACTTCTAACAAAAAGATGTTGATATCAGTTGCATAATGGTAAATGTAGGATCTAGTGTTTTCTTTATTCACATTTCACTCTGTCTCATCTACTCCAATTTTGACTCTTGTGAGTCACCAACCAGTTAATTTATTTTTGATTTACTTTACAAGACCCCTATTTCAACCAATGTTTTCCCAATTGGTTCTGTTTATTATGGTTTATGGAATTAAAGTATTTACTGATTAATTTTCATCCTGGGCCATGAACACCTCAGTAAATGCAGTATAGCTGATTTAATAGATGCACATTGTTGCCTGCAGCACACAGTGGTTGTAAACCTCTGCAGTAGGAAAGAGCAGAACAGTCAGTCGTCTATGTGGCTTTAATTTGGTCTGTGCCTTCAGAAAGGTTTGCTTGGTTCCATAGGGCTGAGACATATTTTGGTATCTGTTCTTTTCAAGACTGTAACCATGATCCAAAGTAATACAGTGGAGTCAAGTAATCCAGATTGAGAAAACAGTAGTATACTTTCAAAAATGTATTTTGGTCTGATTCTCTTTATGATAGTTATATTATATTTTTGTAATCTAATGACATAATCCCTCTACAGTGAGATAATACCGATTAGTAGAGAAATGTAGGAGTTTAGTGATAAGATGTATGAGTAATGCAACGCTGAAGTGTCTGGATTCAAGGATGAAGTGTCGGTGACAATACTGTGCTATTTAAATGCTGTCTAAATCAGACTATGTTTTGTTTTTTTGTGAATGCAAACTGGTCGAATATTATATATCTTGTACAGAAAAGGCTGCACATAGATTTATAGATGTGTATATACAGTAAATGGTGAAAAGTTAGAGAATTTTGTTGAACACAATTATGTAACCCCTTTGTGGCTGATGTAACTGAAAACATCTCTTATGTGTTTCCCTTCCCATGTCCTATCACAGCTGTCTCAGCACAAAAATATCCTTCAGAACAAGTCACTTATTCCTGCATTGGTTCTTGCGATCCTTTCTTTTTTTAAAAGGCAAAACGAGTGAAATACTTCCAGATATCCCCCAAACAGATTTCCTGACGACATAATAAACAAGTCTGATAAAACTAAACCATACATGTTGTGTTGTATTATTTGGTTAAAATATGCAATGTGTAGATCTGGCCAAATTTTGGTTTAAAACATTCTAAAAAGTTAACTTATATCATCAACAGAGTGAGAAAAAACAGCAGTGTTGACATCATTTCAAAGATGTGCTGTGTTGTAGAGATATCTACTGAAGTTAGTATGCTAACCATCTAGCCCTGTCCAGCTAGCTTTCTC
This sequence comes from Pagrus major, assembly GCF_040436345.1. Taxonomy (NCBI): domain Eukaryota; kingdom Metazoa; phylum Chordata; class Actinopteri; order Spariformes; family Sparidae; genus Pagrus; species Pagrus major. The sequence continues at coordinate 2,461,138 of NC_133219.1, read as the reverse complement.
TTTTCAGTGTTTCAAAAATCACCTGTTATCTGGTTAAATAGAGCAATTGAGCAAGGCCCTTAACTGTAAATGCTTCAGTGGAGCTGCTCAAACGCCAACAGTCTGTGGCTGTATTGAGCAGCTTCCAGGTGTGAATGTGTAACTGGGTGAAGGTGATCAGGGTGTTCCTGAAAAAGAGAGCATCATTTTAAGTGAACCCTCGCTGAATAAATCAAGGTTAACAAAAACCTAATCCTCCTGCTGTCTTTAACACGGCCAGAGTAGTAGTTCTGGTCAGATCTGCTGTAAATCACCTCCATACTGTATCCCCTGTCTGTAAATTGACCTCCATCAGTCGGAGGCTGAATTCGGTCCTAGACGTGTTGACTGGGAGGCTGCTGAGCCTGGTAGAGCTGAGCCCTGTTGCAGTCCCTGCAGACTCCAGTCAGCTAGTAGAGCCACTAGCTGCGTGGCTAACTGTTCTAACTACCTAGCAGCAGCTAGTTGCTACAGCCAGCAATATCTACAGCAAACAGTTTAGTGAGCAGCAGTTGGTAGATACATTGGTGATATGAGGTTCCTATTCATTTGGAGCAACCTTTGACAGGTGGCCAATCTTTACACATCACACCTTTAAAGAAATGAGCTGACAAGGAGTTTAAGGAGTTGTTGCGAGGGTTTATTTTCCCTGTATAAATACTTTATCAGGTGTGTAGGTTCATATGACTCCTGTAGCAACAAGAGAAAAGCCTAGACACCAATGTTTTTAAAGTATGAAAAGGCCCAAAAATGAAATAAAGACCTTGAATTTCATGAAAAGTAATGTTCAAAAGTGATAATGTGCCAAGGAGCCTCAACAGTGAGCCACACTGTTGCATTGGGTGACATGTTCTTCTATTACCATGAACACACACTCCTCTCTACGTCACCACACTGCTCTCTTTCTCTTTCTTTTCTTCAAGCGTTTTCTTCACTTTGCCTGTTTGGTAGTATAAGCTGTCACCTGGAATTGGTAGCTTTCCCTTTTTCTTAATTGCCAGTGTAGGTACCAGAAGAGGACGATCCTGCTCTCTGCCTGTGTCCTGAGCAGACAGGACTGCCTCTCTATGGAGTTTTCTGTCCTGATTGGTGGGGGGCAGGGATACCAGAAAATGTCTTTTCTCCTTTAGTTTAGCTTGTTTTGTAATTGCTGTTTGGTACTGTGTTTTTACAGTGTGTTGTTGCATACTGTATGTTGTATGTACTTTCTGTCTTATGGGTACGATGCTGTGAAAATGAATTTCCTCTTGGGATAATGAAGTCTAATTCTTTACTGCATGAGCAGGAGGAAGAGACATGGGTTACTCACTAAACACTCTATAACAGTGATGACTGTTGGAATACAGATGTTTAACACTTATTTTAATAAGCAAGCAGCTTACAGCAACTTTAAGGGCTGACCAGGTTTTAAGAAAAGAAAATGAAAAGAAAAAAAAAAACAGAATCAAGTACAACTTTAAAAAGCACTGCTCACTTCGGTACTTACCAGCATGTTTTGGTACAGGTTAACATCATGGGTGCAGCTTTTACCCCCGGATTCCACCGGGACCATCATGGCTGTGTCACGGCCACAATACAGTTGTAATTCTATACAATGCTCATCTTTCCATCGACTGCGCCACGGCACGTTTTAGCAGTGTCCCAGAAGCAGCTCTCCGCTCTGTGCCATGGAGAATACGCGCAGTCTATTTTTTGATGGAAGCACACTGCAGCCGCATCAATCAGCACAGAGCAGACCAAGCCAGACAGGTCAGTCAGGCAGTGGAAAGGCATAGTGTATCCGTCAATTTTCAAAATAAAACACTGTGTGCATAACGAAGTCGGACATATTAACAATGAACACACTTAAAACAGACAAATAACAAAACGATTTAACTACGCAGCCTACTCAACAACAGTAGAGCCACAAAAATCAAGGAGAAATGATGACATAATCACAATCTGAGCAAGTCAACAACATCAGGCAGGAATGGCGCTCCACTTCTGAAACATTCCCCGTGGGGTATGAAGTCATGTGGAGGATGGAACAAAACAGCGGCGCACACACCAGATAACAGAGATGTGCCCAGTGGAATCACAGGGTTACAGCAGCTCATATTTGACTGGCGGTACATGCAAGTTAGCATAAAATAAGAAAACCAAATTGCTTTTTAGCTAGAAGGGGCCCCAATCCTATAGCCAGGAAGGCAACTTATTATGTTGTTGCCAATAAACGATCAGTGTTGTTATATGATTTTTTTTTTTTTTTTCAAGTAATAGGGTTTGATGCATGTGGACGAGCCTGACATGTACAGCTATCTAATCTACAGATAATGCATTTCTGACATATGTACCTTTTCATTGTTTGGTCACTTGATTAGGCTGTTTTGGTTGTCTGTCCGATGTGACTCCACTGTAAATTAATTATAGCTTTGGTGAAGCCTTATATGAGCTTACTATGCAACCTTTTACTATGATCTAAGGTTGCCATCGCTGTACAGTACCTGTAAGCCACAAACAAATTCTGCTAGCCAACTTAAGAACCATCAAACAGCATCTGGCTTCCATAACACAACCATAATGTAAATATCAGCTTTTATTTCAGAGAGGTTTTTGTATTTTAGAAGCAGAGTGAAAAGCTGAAAAGTGCAGTGTCTGGATGAGGTTGTAAAGTGCAGGCATACAGCTCAAAGAAGCTCCAGCCTCCAGCTCGCCTAAAGCAGAGAAGCCATAGAAACCCCTAATGATTCATATGTCACAGTTCACAAAGAGAAGCTGCTGCACAGTGAAAAATATACAGAGCACTCTAGTGTTCAACCATGAAGCCCTTGGCATTACCATGAATTCAACATAATGACACATGAAACAGAACATTGTCTGCTAGATCTATGGCAAAGATATACAGCTGCATAACCAGCTCCTTCTCTCATATGATTGTCATTTTGTGGTCCACAAAATGTAAAATATTATTCAGGCAGATGGCATATGGATCTCTATAGTAAGTTATGGAGAATACACCAATCTGCAGATTTATACACACCAAACTCTTTGCAGAAAACTGATCAAATATGTTGAGGGACTTGGATTAGAGTCAGTGTCAGGGTTGTCCTCAGGTGACAGAAGATCTATATTTTGTTTGCACAATTTCTTGCGTCAGTAAAGGGTAGGAGTAAAATTGAAGTCAATTAGACACCTCCTCACAGGAAGTCATAGTGTCTGTCTCTTTATTGACTGATGGTCCTTCTTATTTTGATTATAGGATTTTGTGAATTGAATAGCTGAATATATATTCAGGTTTTGGACTGTTGGTCAGCCTCTGGGAAAGTGTGATGGGCGTTTATCACTTTTTTCTGGCATTTTAAAGATGATTTATAAACGATTAATTGATTATTAGGGAGAATATTCAAGATTAATTGATAATCAAAACAGTTGTGAGCCACATCCCTGGTTCTTATTGAACTGAAAGGGAAAAAGTAGTCCCAATAATGTGAGCTATGACAGTAGCTAATGTGAAGAGCTTACATATGGTGCAGCAGTGATGAGAAATGTTGATCACTTTCTCTTAACCAAGGCTCTATTTTCCACATGGCAATGTGAGCATCTGGCTCAGGACTCCCAGAGGCCCAGGAAGCCTCGGGCTGACTGTCAGTTGGTTTGTGAAAATTTGTTAGATGGAAAATTGTATAAAAACATTCAAAACTAAATTATAGTTTCAATTTAGCTCAAGCTATGTTATCTCTTAGTCTTTAGGCTCTGTCTTGTTGAGGGATTGTGTGTGAAAATTTAGTTTTACATATTAAAGGTAAACAAAACTATTGTAGCAGACTTAGGTTACTTGTTGCAAGAAATCCAGCAGAGAGATGAACTCGCAGGAAATGCTCTTTAATTTGCAGCCTTTAAACTAGACAAATTGCATCCACATAGGCGGGAAGTCACTAATCGTGTGAGTCAATTCACTCATGATGCAAAACCGTCATTACCCAACAGCAACCATAATCTATTAGAAACATTTGATGGAGTAGGGAAGAGGTCTAGGAAGCATCTGCAGCTCTCCAATGTTGCAGGGGAGAGGCCAGTCCCTAACTACTGCCATCTTCACTGGTTGGTGGACACCCCTGCTGCACTGACAACAAGACGGGGTGAAGACACAGACCAGCCTGGTGGCTAGCGTGGAAAACATCCCCTCAGGTTGGACAGCGCACTGTCAAAGGCTGCAACGTGGGCTAGGAGATCATCCAGGTAGACAACACAGCAGCTCTGGCAAATGTCAGCCAAGACCCTCTCCATGAGACACTTGAAGGTGGCTGGGGCATTGCAAAGGCCAAAGGGCATCACCTTAAACTACTACATCCCTTGGCCAATGGAAAAGGCAGTCTTGTGTTGTACCTTCAGTGGCAACTCCACCTGCCAGTCGCTGCTCGCAGCTCCTGTGGCACGGGTCAACCTTTTGCTGCCGGCAGCTGGGCGGAGGACCCCCAGTTGGTGGCTCCAACACAGTGGACCCTCAAAGTGGTGGTTATGATCTTGTGTAACCACTGTCTTTGGCTGGTGGCATTGAGGTGAAAAGCCCCTAGGCTGGTGGCAGCAACACCATGGACACACAGGTTCTGGCTGATGGTGACAGTGTGGAGGAGTCTCCTGCTGGTGGCAGGCCATGGTTGGCCCCTCGGCTGTTGGTGAATGAGTGGGGGACTCTTGGGCTGTCAATAACGTGGAAGCATGTTGCGGTCCTTCTTCACTAGTGATGTGGATTATTATGATTTTAGAACCTAGGTAGAATGTAGCTCTGAGTATATCCACCACGGCCACGACCACAGAAGATGCACTTCCTCAACTACAGCACTGTTTCCAGCACACTGAATGGAGTGTCTTTGAACACCAGGACCTGACCGTACATACAGAGGCTGTACTATCCTACATCAAGTTCTGTATGGGGAACGTAACAGTGGATAAACGCATCCATGTGTTCCCCAATCAGAAGCCCTGGATGAACAGCCAGGTCAAGGCACTCCTCAGAGACCGCAACACCGCCTTCAGGTCTGGAAACAGAGAACTATACAGTGCTGCCAGAGCCAACCTGAAGAGAGGAATCAGGAAAGCAAAAGCAGAGCACAGACAGAGGATTGAAAACCACCTCTCCAACAACAACCCAAGGCAGGTGTGGCAGGGAATCCAGCAGATCACCAACTTCAGGGGACAGACCAACACAGGTGTGGACTCGAGCATCGCACTAGCAGAAGAGCTGAACTCCTTCTTTGCACGCTTCGAGACCCCTGCCCAACAGTCTGCAGCCACACCACCCCAGCCCCATCCAGCTTCCAGCTCCCAACCACTGACTGTGCAGGCACAAGAGGTGGAACGGATGCTAAGCAGGGTGAACCCCAGGAGAGCTTCTGGACCTGACGGTGTTCCGGGAAGGTGCCTAGGGCCTGCGCTACACAACTCTCGCAGGTCTTCACCAAAATCTTCAACCTCTCCCTGACACAGTCCACCATCCCAGCTTGCCTGAAGTCTGCCACCATCATCCCAGTACCAAAGAAATCAACCACTGTCAGCCACAAGGACTACCGCCCAGTTGCACTCACACCCATCATCACCAAGTGCCTGGAACGGCTGGTCCTAAACCACATCAGGACCTGCCTCCCTCCCTCCTTCGACCCTCACCAGTTCGCTTACAGAGCAAACAGGTCGACAGAGGACGCAATAGCCATCACACTCCACACCGCGCTGAGCCACCTGGAACACCGGGAGAGCTACGTCAGGATGCTCTTCATTGACTACAGCTCAGCTTTCAACACTATCATCCCTGACATCCTGGTCAGCAAACTGTTGGACCTGGGACTCCCCCCACTCACCTGCTCCTGGATTAAGGACTTCCTCACAAACTGACCCCAGACAGTCAAACTGGAACACCACCTTTCCTCCACCCGGACACTGAGCACAGGCTCCCCACAAGGGTGTGTGTTGAGCCTGCTGCTCTACACCCTCTACACCACAGACTGTAGACCTGCCCACTCCAGTAACACCATTGTTAAGTTCGCAGATGACACGACGGTGGTGGGACTGATCACGGGGGGAGATGAGTCTGCCTACAGGGACGAGGTCCTGAAATTGTCTGAGTGGTGCTCAGCCAACAACCTGTCTCTGAACACCACAAAGACCAAATAAATCATCCTGGACTTCAGGAAACACAGGACAGATCCATCTCCCCTCTACATACACGCGACTGCGTGGAGAGGGCCCACACCTTCACCTTCCTGGGCACCGTGATCTCTGCTAAACTTTCCTGGTCTGCAAACACCTCAGCTGTCGCATCTGTGAGAAGCTGCTGGTGACTTTCTACCGCTCTACCATTGAGAGCATCCTAACCTACTGCATCTCGGTGTGGTTCTCCCACTGCACCGAGGCAGATAGGAAGAGGCTCCAGAGAGTGGTCAAGACAGCAGAGAAGATCATCGGTTGCCCCCTCCCTTCCCTCAAAGACATTTACACATCCCGCTGCCTCAGCAGAGCTGAGGCAATCACAAGAGACAGTACCCATCCAGCACATTACCTGTTCGACCTGTTACCCTCTGGCAGGCACTACAGGTCCATCAAAACAAGGACAAACAGACTCAGAAACAGCTTCTTTCCACAGGCCATCACTGCACTGAACACAAACGGACACTGACACACACACTACCCAAGAACAATGTGCAATAAGTCGATTTACATCCTGCACCTCTGCACATATTTATTTTTTATTTATATTTTATACATTGCAGTATTTGCCATACTTTTTTACTTACTTACCTTGTACTTTTACTTTAATTTATGTGTGTGAAATACTCGGATGCTGCTAAAATGTCGTTGTACACTTGTGCAATGATAATAAAAGGATTCTGATTCTGATTCTGGCCTCCCACTTGACCGGCAGATCCAGTCCAATGATATGGGTATTTTGTATGTTGGCTAACCAGAATTGGTCACGGATGTGATGTGGCCTAGCTCTCCACACCAATAACATCCATTTGTAGACCGCCAGTCATTCCACCTCCCTGTCGTAGTCGTTGTGGAGGTGCACTGGTGACATGGTAGGCAGCTTCTTCGTCGTCGCTGCATCCTGGTCTGCCTGGCGCACTCGATGTTCCATGCTGCATTCCAGAGTGAGGGCAATTGTACTGTAGTACACCCTCCACTGTGAGTAATCCCACTGCTACAAACTCTGCCCGACCTCATTCCCCCTCAGCCAGAGAACCTTTTGTTCCACCCCCGGAACATTATTCTGGCGACTAAGGTGCGTGCGGCAGTTTTTTGTTACAGTTTTCCCACGTATTTAATTAACAGCCCTCCAGTTATGCCTCTGATAGGTCCAGAATAGCCTATACTATGAACCTACTGATGGGAAAGGCAGCTCAGTGGGGAACTGCATTATAGGAGGGGGGTTCAGCAGCCCTTGAATCACACACTTTATTTATTAGTGAGACTCGGAGTGTCTTTGATCACCCCCTACCGGGGTCTGAGGCGGCGTGTAGGCTAATTTCTTTACGCCAGGGATTTCAGTTAGTAGCAGAATATTCAATAGATTTCCATATCTTGGCAGCTGAGAGTGGGTGGAATGAGCCAGTGCTTGTAAGCTTTTTTAGGATAGGGTTGTCTGAGAGTCTACAAGACAAATTAGCTTCCCGGGAGGAGCCAGCTTCCTTGGAGGAACTCATCTCTCTAGTTATTCGCCTGGATAACAGTCTTAGGGAGCGAAAGAAAGAGGGGGCTTCTACCAGCCGTAGATCTGCTAGCTCCACTCCCAGCCAGATATCCCACTCTCAGCCAGCTCCCCAGAACTTCTCACATTCTCCCAGGATCCCCAGAACTCCCCCTACTGCCCTGGAGGAGCCCATGCAAGTGTCAAGAACCCGTTTATCTCCTGAGGAACGTCAATGCCGTATTTCGAGCCAGCTGTGCCTCTACTGTGGTCAGCTCGGACACTACCTCGCTTCCTGCCCAGCTTTCCTAGCCCTCTTATTCGCCTCAATCTACCTGCATCCCAGTGGCCATGTGATTCAATTCCCATTCATGTGTAGTTCCTTTGGTCCTGACTTTTAGGTTAAGGAGACATCAAATCGCTCTAGGTCCAGTAGGAGTTGCACCAGGAAGTTACTCACAAAAAGGAGTGGGTGTGGTTTATCAATGCACAGCAAATAATAACATTGACAGCTTAGCTGTACTTTTATTTACCAAAATAAGGCACCACAAAATAAAAAAAACAAAATAAGAGTCCATTGAAGTCAAGCTCTCCAACTCAATGAAGTTCAGTTCTGAAAAGGGATCCCAATGTGTGTGTGTTCTGTATCAATGTCCACTCAATTACTTCATCCTCAATCTCTACAACCCGGGTAGGCGAAGAGTGTGTGTGTCTTATCTGTTCTCAGAATGTGCGATTCAGATGATCTGGAGTCTTCAAAGTAGGTTCTGCGGCTGGCCACACCACATCTCCAACTCTCTTTCTCTCTCAGAATTGCTGGGCTGGGCTCGCCATCTTAATCGTCTCTCTCTATTTCTCTGACAGTTGATCAGACTAGCAAAAGAAAACCAACCTACACAGAAAGTGCAAAGTTGTAAGGATCTTCATCTGATTCTGTCTCAGTTCCTTATGAGATCTCAACATTTTCTCAGTTCTAGGCATGAAATATATTACCAAGCATCAAGGAAATACATACACACACTAAAATGAATTATTATGAATTAGTTTTAACCATAAATGTAACCAATTATTCATGAATTACCATACGCAACAGTACTATTTTTCTACAGACACATGATTTATGCATCCTTTTTAACCTCTATTTGACTTATATCATCAATTTTTAGCTATTTTAATGCACCTTTTTAATATTTAACTCTTTAACATCAAATGAATTACAATTTTTATACACAATAGTGCAATTTCTCAATCAAACATGAAATATACCACACCTTAATGGCACTGTTACACATTGCAGTGGCTAATAACACAAAATGAGTAATTCGAATGGCATAAAAAATAAATGAAATGCATCTTCTAGTTGCAAAACATGTAAACTTAGCTTTAACTTAGCGATTAGCATGAGCTAAGCACAACAAACAATAAAGCAATTTGCAACTCGGGCTAGCGATTAGCATATCGTGGTTGCGATTAGCATTAACATAAAAGCTGCCGATCTTTTCTCAAGCAATAAACTACAATATAAAGTGTATACAGATGTGTATACATATATTATACATATATACACACTCCTTGGAGAGGGAGATAGGGCATACCTTGCTGCCCAATATGTGTCAACATGCCACAACCTGAGGGACAGTGAGTGACCAACACACACACACACACACACACACACACACGCACGCACGCACACTGTATATACTGTATAAATAATTAATGTAAATCAATCTTGGTGTTGTGTTTGTGTTGTTATTTGTTGTGTTCTGTCCAAATGTTTGGACATATGCTTTGGCAAAATTGTTGTTGAACTTTCATGCCAATAAAGCCCCTTTTGAATTTGAATTTGAATTTGAAAAGTGCACGAAAGTCGTGGGAAAACATTGGAAAACATCTTATGACATCTATTAAGTAACGTAGACCAACTTAAACCAAGTTAATAGCATATATTAATTTTTTTTCCTCCAGTCAGCTAGGGAACAGCCAGCTAACAGTCTGCTAACTCATGAGAGGGTCATCAAGCATAAATTCTCATAAAGGGGGTTATCCTCCTCGGCTCACAGCTTATCGGGACGAAACCTGGATCTGTCTGTGACTACCGGGTCTGCCTGCGGACGTCTGTTTCCATTTATCCGTGGCTGTCTGCTACTGTTTGCTTCGTGTTTTTTAGAGGAAAATTGGGTCGCACACAGGTGCAGACTTCTTCACACGATACCTGACTTAGGCTGACGGGGAACACTGCCCCCTACAGGAGATGCACTGAGAGTGTCTAAATGACAGGGTTAGTGACCTGATTTTTTATGCAGGTTACACATGTTTTTGTGGACTGTTTGTGGCGCTGACGATAACTTCATTGACGCCGCCTTGACACGCCTTCCCATTGAAGCCCTCGACACCCCCAAGACGGTAAATGCCCTCGATGGGTGGCGACTAGCCACCACAACCCATCGCACCATACCCATCACATTGACAACATCAGAAAATCATCGAGAGTGTTTACAGCTGTACCTCATCTAGTGGAGCACATTAATGAAAAATCGTTCACTTTGTGGTACAAGCGCCAAATTTGGTACACAAGTGCTTTTGGACCTACTATCTCATAAAAGTACGTTGCCCACTTGAACAAACAAAGTGGCCACCATTTTTCAAGATGGCCGCCATTCGAAGTGGTTTGAAACAGCGTTTGAACTATATTTTGATTGAATAGTCCTATTCTGATGGTTTATACATTGAAATATGTGTTTTCGCACATGAGAAATACAACTCTGCATTTAGAAAATCAAAATTATTGAATATTATGATGATACAATGCGAATTAAATGAAAAAAATTGCCATTGCCAGATCATTTGTAGTCGCTCCAAATTTCAGCTGAGATTTTATATCTGCCCCATGTTCAATCATACAGACAAACTGAAGTAGAGCTGGAGGAAAGGAATCGTGCACTGAACTCTCATAGAGATTGCCCTCAAACTTAGACTTGTGATTCACCATGTGCCTGCGCAATATCTGGGCAGCTTTGGCGAGAATAATGGCATCAGCATCGGATGACACTTCTGACAAGACTGGACCAACATCTTTTTCAAATGCCAGAAGTATATCTCGCCCTTTCTTGTAGGCTACAAGTCCAGGTATCTCTGCCAAAAGCCTTTCTTTCAGTCGGGTCGCATTCACATCAGGTAGGTCTGTCCCAAACTGCTTAAGTCTCTCCCTGTAAAGACTAACCAATTCAGCAAGTCGGAACACAGAAGGCCCATCACTGTTTGTTTTTTTTGCCTCAATGACATAGGTCAGAAGTTCAGAGAACACCAAATTAAAGGCTTCCTTTTCTTGAGACGACTGGATTTTTTCTTGTTTTTCCGCTTTAATGTGTGCCCTCTCTCTGTGATACAGGTCCGTTAAGCAAGACCAGTGGTATTTAAGTTCTAGGGCCACCACATCTCCGCCACTCAATAATGCCAGAAGCTTTCCGTCATTAAGGTTACGAGCACATTCATTGAGCCTCTCATTCAGCTGCATGGTCATGGCTTGTCGCATCTCTGATGTTGGTTCCATCTTTTCGCATAAGAAACACTGCTGTACTTCAGTGCTAGCCCTTCGAATTTTTTGATGTCCTTCACCAGGATCATTTTGAGTTTCAGCTGCTCTTTTAGTGGCACGCTTGAGTTTGTAGTTGCTAAACATTTTGCGACAATTTTGGTGATACATTGCACCGTTTCGCCTCAATGTATCCTCAATGCCACCTCCATCATCCAATCTGGATGTGTCTAACCTGATGGGCAACAGGTTGATTGCCTGAAATAGAGGTATGTTTTTGGCTATCATGGAATAGCCGTCAGAACTACACTCATAACGGGTAGGGGGAGACTTCAACGCTGCTTTTGTATCTGTCTGACAGAGGCAACACTTGCTCCAGTCAGTTTTAGTAGCACAACTCAATGGATTATCGGCAGACATCTTATACAGTTGAAGGTCGAGGGATTATCCTTTTACCACCCAAACATACAAAATATCATAGCACATTGGAATATGGGATGCAACTAGGTTCAAGTATCTGGTGCCCTACACCTAGCCCGATCGTTCATCCAGTGCCATAAATCCCGTGCGATCTGTACACCATCCAGGTAACTAAAGCCCCGTTACCCTTGGCTCGGCTATCCCGCGCTGGCACATCCTGTCAATTCAGGTGCGGCTATCTAACTACAATACTACAACTAACTAAACTTCTAGTTGAGTCTATACAGGGGCTTATTAGATAGCATTTGGGACACTAAAGTATACTACAACTACAGTGAGTACACCACTACAACAGTTAGTAAACTACAACTACAGTTAGTACACTACAAGCTGACACTGAACCCCATGCTGAGTCTCACAGCAGTGATGTCACCAGTGTGCCGTGGTTGTGCTTTGACATCACTCTTATAAAAAATTACTAACCAATAAATGTTGACCACAGAATTTTAATGAATTATCATTTATATTGCTAAATTAGTACTTTTATTTCAGTAAAGAACGCTTGTGTTGCTGTATGTGTGTGTGTGTGCGTGTGTGTGTGTGTGTGGTGAGTGACAGTCAAAAGTTTGGACACATTTTCACAAATGATTCACACAAAAAACACATCCCTCAGAATTCTGCAGATTTTCACTTAAGATCATTGCAGAAAACTGAAGAAAAAACGCAAAAACGCTACTTTTTAGTCATTTAATAGCCATTATCTTGAAAATTGGTGGCCATATTGGAATTCAATTGACACCATCGAGTTATTCCAGTCATAATACATTCATTTTGATGCTTGGATCATTAACATTCTTCTGTTAATTCAAGTTCTACCTCGAAAACCTTTTTTTGGCGTTTGACGAGGCGGCCATCTTGAAAACTGGCGGCCCTCTTGGATTTTCAGCTGGGCAACGTACTTTTATTAGAAGGTATGTCCTGGACATCATTTGTACCAAATTTGGTGCTTGTACCATGAAGTGAACGATTCGGCTCAAAAATGGACTTAAGCAGCCCCACTAATCCCTCCACCCTCTTTCCCGGTTGTCCTGGGTCTCCCCTGGCTCATGCTTCACAACCCCCACATAGATTGGTCTGCTGCCTCCATTTCCAACTGGAGCACATTCTACCACACCCACTGTCTTCACTCTGCCACTACAGCCGTAAAGGTATCTACACCCCTTTCCTCATCTCCTGACTTATCCCAAGTGCCACCAACATACATGACCTGGAAAAAGTGTTCAGCAAGGAGCTAGCCCTGTCTTTGCCACCTCACCACCTGTATGACTGTGCTATCGATCTGCTACCTGGAGCGCCACTCCACTCCAGCCGTCTGTATAACCTGTCATGCCAGGAGAGAGAGTCGATGGAGGAATATATCAATAACTCCCTGGCTACGGGTTTAATCAGGTCCTCCTCGTCTCCCCTCGGAGCAATATTTTTCTTTGTTTGCAAAAAGGATGGGACCCTCTGCCCCTGTATCGATTATCGGGGCGTGAATGACATCACAGTAAAAAAGAAAAATCCATTTCCCCTTATTGATCCCTCCTTCGAGCCTTTATGCCATGCAATGATATTCAACAAGCTGGATCTTTGCAATGCTTACCACCTTATTCGCATTCGGGAGGGCGACGAATGGAAGACCGTATTTAAGACACCACTTTGATATTTTGAGTATCTGGTGATGCCTTTCGGCCTTACCAATGCCCCAGCTATGTTTCAAGCCTTGATAAATGACATTCTCCGTGATATGCTGAATCGCTTTGTATTTGTTTATTTAGATGATATACTGATCTTCTCCCATAATCTAGATGAACAGGTGAGGCTCCTGGAGAACAAACTGTTTGTGAAACCTGAGAAAAGAGAATTCCACTCCACTGAGGTCAGCTTCCTGGGTTTCGTTATAGCCCAGGGGAGACTCCAAGCGGACCCTGCTAAGATCCAGGCAGCTGAGGATTCAACTCCCGCTAGGTCCGCTGTTCCCTGTTCCTCAGCCGGTTCAACTACACACTCGTGACCAACCCGGCTCCCGGAATGGGAAACCAGATGCTCTCTCTCGCCTCACCTCAGACATACTTCCAGCTGACCCCGAGCCTATTGTGCCCTCTCCCTGGATCATTGGAGCCACTACTTGGGAGATAGAGACTATAGTGCGGGAGGCTCAGCGCAGACACCCTGACCGTAGTACAGATCCACCGAACCACCTGTTCGTTCCGGAGGAGGTTCGGCCCCAGGTATTGCAGTGAGCGCACTCTTCAAGATTCCCCTGTCATCCCGGAGCTCAGCGAACTCTTCAGGCCTTGTATCAGTGAATTTTGTGTCTTCTCATAGAAAACTAATTGTCTTTTTTTTCACCGCCAGTGTTCATCTGCGATCTCAACCAGTGGCTCCGCGCCCCACAACCCAGCTCTCAGCACCTCTGCAGCCAGCATCCTCACCACAAGCTCACCTGAGCCTCGACATGCCACCAGGTCCACCAACGCCACAGTGAGCAACCTCTCCTCCAAACACCTCTCTCCTCTCCAACGGATTCTCCAGCTGGAGTTTGGCTAAAACTTGCCCTGCATATTTCATTGTGAAGAATCAATAAATCTTCCTGCACTCTACTCCTGCCTCGTTGTCTGCTTTTGGGTTCTGCCCCGCACCACGCAGCATAACAGTTTCTCCTGCTACAACTCTGCAAGGTCTACGGTAATCATAACATAATGCTAATGAGGCACGTGGGCCTGGCTGTGTGAGGCAGCTTACATTCATAATGTCAAAATGTTTGTTCATACAAGAAGTCTATTCTTCTCTGTGTCTACTGCAAAAAGTCAGAAACACAATCATGATTGGCAACAGCCAGTGAGTAGAAGACAATACTGATGTGGACATTAGTGACATCAGTGCAACCAGTCATCACTCTCATTGCTGCCCTCAGTGTGGTTTCAAAATTATATTTGTCTTCTATTGTTTCCCCATGCCATAAAGTAACAAAAATACTTGGGTTCCCTGAATGATGGAAAATGAATGACTATCAATCAATCAATCAATCAATCTGTAGGTGCCGTGTTACTGATAAAGCAGTTAATAATAATTTCAGTACATTATGGAGTATAAGCGTTGTATTTCAAAATTGTTAAATAATTAATTGCATTTAAGAAAATAGTTAATTGAGAATATCATTATTAGTTAAATATTATTTGCACAAACACAGATAATTCATTTCTTGATGTTTACAATAACTGTGGTGATACAGATGAAAATAGGCGCCTGTGTCTTTAAGAAAGTAGCTGCAGCACGGTGTTTAGGAAGTGAAGCAGTGTGTGTGTGAAGCCATGGAGACCTGAGGAGTGCACGGTTTTTCTGACCGTGTTGATAACGTGGAGCCTGAGTTGAGATCGTATTGGAGACGTGTTTGAAGTGTGAGTGGACAGGTAGCCTATCGTTAAGTGCACGTGGAAATTTGTGCTTTATTTTTGTATTTTTTGGCGAATAAACCTGTGAAACCAACAGTCGTGGAGGACACACTTTTTTCTCTGTTTGGACAACACGCGTCAGCCATAAGCTCCTGTGGAACTTCGTTAGAAAACCTACACAATCAATCATTCTTTATTTGTATAGCGCTAAATTCACAACAAAAGTTACTCCTTTAATTAATTAATTTATTTAGTGACCCAACGTTTCTCCCATGAGCAAGCACTACTTATGTCTTCATGACTACATTAAACAAATGTTAAGAACTTTATTGGATTGCATTGTGTTGTATTGATTCACACAGAATCATACCGAGTCATCCTGTATTTAAAATGTACCATCCCTGAATTGTATTGGAGCAACTGTGTCTAGATGCGTATCAAATCGTCTTATAAGATGATAGAAGAGGGGGGCGATAGCTCCTAGACAGATTCATCCAGCCCCGCTCTTTACTGTTTCCTAGTAACTGAAACTGTTGTGACTTTTCAGGACTACAGCTACAGCAGGTGTTACTTACCCAGTGTGGGAGAAAAATCTACGGCCCAGAACTCTCTGGCCCCACAGGATGAGATTTCATACGTACCCTGTATAAAGGTTAGGCCCAATAAGGTATGGATGAGGGCATAGTGACATCTGATCTATGAGTTTATATCTCTCATGGTCTTTGCAAACTTAGCAGTTCGAAGCTGCTGTAGATATGTCTACAAAACAGATCTCTGACACACCAAGGCTGTTGTTTATGTAAACTCATAGGATTGCCTTCGACCTATCTGCTGTAGCAGACTCCCTGTCTCCCATGTTCCTGAGCTTAGAGGATATAACCTGAAACTAGAGAAGGGATTGACTTGACAATGCACTGTGCATACAGTAGTGCTGTTATTTTGTTCCTCCTTGATCTTTGATCACCTCCTTGTATAAACTACTTCAACGTAAGTCATCGATGTCTCCGAGTCTTCTTCATCTCTCCTGAATGGTCAAGCAAGCCGAAATTCCACAACACCCGGCTAAGCTGTTCCTTCTCTGTGGATTTGTTTTGCTCTATCCAATCAATGTGTGGGTTTCTCTGAGAAACAGTTGGTCAACATGAATAATATTTTAATATGCCAAATGTGACTTTCATTTCTGCAGTGCAGGCAGTACAGGCTGATCACTCCAATCAGTATCAAAATCATTTCACTTGACCCAATAAAACGTTAAAAATTTAATTCTCCTTGGAAATGCATTTGGAAAAGAGTAATAGTAAGTTAATACTCCTGCATTTCTTCAGCAGTAGCAGTGGTGCTTCTGCATCTGATACTCTGGACTATTCCTCTTTTTTTAAATCAGGAAGAAAATTCCATTTATTTCAATTACATTCCTCTCTCCCTTAGCAGCATGACTCCAATGCTGCAGAGTTTCTACTGTTTTTCATCAAAGATGGAGGAAGATAAGAGGAACATGTTTTGGATTCTGAATTTGGATCGCAATTATAAAATAAACTTTATACTTTATCAAATTTGCATTATCTAACCACACAAGATAATTCCTTGATCTCGTCAACAAGACTTTGGGTTTGTGAAATAATGCTCAGAAATCATTTCTAACCCTGGGGTAAAAGATAAAATATTTAAAATATTGAATGTTTAAATTTTTCAAACATTGACAAAGGGCTCAGCATTGGAAAATATTGAATCCCCAGTGAGCTGGTAATTATATGAAAGGCAGCCAGACGCCAGCTGTCAGATTTCTGCTTTATTTCTGTTTTTCCGGGTCCCATTTTTAAGGTCCCCTGTTGGACTTTCCTTAAATCATGCTAGAATCATGTCTAAAGCCTTCTGGTTATTTATTTATTTTTTTTCATTTTTGCCAAGAGAGGACTTGGCGTGTGTGAGTGTTTAAATTCATACTGCGCAGTCTCCTGGCAGGCTGGAGCAGGAATTCTAAGGATCCGTTCACATACGTTGGTTTTAACACTTCTGCATAATGAGTGGCCTGCAGCCCCAGGAAGTGTTTCAGATTGCAGAGAGGCCATTGAACAGGCTACTGACTGAAAATAGAGAGAGCCAAACTTGGATGTTTCAAGCTCTACACTGTATCAAAATAAAAGGCTACCCAGAGAGCAGGATAATAATGATTTTCTAGAAAACTGGAAAAAACAAGATAAAATCACAAAAAGAAATCAGCTGAAACATAATTTCATTTCAGTTTGAATGAATTGCTAAAAACTGATTTGACAACACTTGGCATCAAGTGCCAATTATTATGAGGATAAATGATTTTAAAGTTCTAGTCAATCAAATTTTCAAACTACTTTTGTGCTCAGTCTTTACTTATAGGAATGTAATTAAATGTTGATGTACAATACAGAAAGAAGGTCCACATCGCAAGTAAATAGTCTCTTTAAAAATGATCTGTTATTATGCAGAATAGTATATTAAAAGTAAAAATAAGTATATTAAAACTAAAAATGAGAGCAAAAATAAAAACAACCAGGATAAAGTTGAAATATGAATAGATGGATTCATGGATGAATAGAAGACAACAGCAACATTAATAATACTTAGGAGGAATCCCCTGTTAGCTAGTTTTTTATGGCACACATTCCCTCTTGGATAGCATGGAGTGATACTCACACTCCAACATGGATGAAGAATAAAATGATCAGTGGTGAGATCATTGTGTTCA
This sequence comes from Pagrus major, assembly GCF_040436345.1. Lineage (NCBI taxonomy): Eukaryota > Metazoa > Chordata > Actinopteri > Spariformes > Sparidae > Pagrus > Pagrus major. Next base: position 2,443,349 of record NC_133219.1, on the reverse strand, counting down.
CTTACATGAGACTTTTGCTTGACCTTTAAACTGTTTGGACCTAACAAAAAAAAAAAAAACTCTCCTAAAGAGGATTTCAGAGGAGCAGCAAGTAATCTCAACTAAATAATTCCATAAATATTCTTCAAGCCTGATTTGTCATTCTGTTATTATAACGAAATAAAAAGGCTTAGGTTTGGTGGATGGTTTAACCATTTAAAAGCTTGTCACAGTATTAAAATGAGGTGTATTTTGAAAACACAGTGACAACCCATTATTATACCTGTATGCCCAGCATACTGTTTCATTAAGGACCTTTTTGGATATTGACGGCAATGTACTGCCAGAGAACAACAACTTAACATCGAATGGGGAAAAAAACTGGTGGTACTGGGAGACATCACTTTGTCTAAAATACAACATATAAGTCAGCTGGTGGAGAGATTATTCTCACAATGCTCACTGCAACTAAATTTCTATAATCCATAAGATTTTAATGTACAGGATTTGATTCACTCTTTGCCTGCATCGTTTTTTTGATGATTACAACCTGTGGCACATGAAGTTATACATTTATTGGCATTTACTGGCATATTTGAGTGTTAAATTTAGCAGCATCATAACAATGGGACATGCAGTAGGAAATAGACAGAATAAAGCAGAGACGGGAGGAGACCAATTCCACACCAACTCTTCCCCAGCAGACCAGCTATCCAGATCCTGCAGCTTTATCAGACAGGTCAGATGCTAGTCTGGATCTCTCTGCTCTCTTGTGGTTCATACTCTAATTTAATTGTTGTGCACATGATAGAAGTTCTTTTGTTGTCTTTTGTCCACCCTGTATCAAGAAGTCTCATTCTGAGATGTGGAATTGTTGCCTATCTAGCTATCTAGTACAACTTCTGTAGGAAAAGTGACTGGGGAGCTTTTCAAAGATTACAATCATGTAAAACTACCAGCATATTTATGGAATGAAATTGATCGCTAAAGGAAGCTGACTAATAATTGTATGTTTATCTGATTAATTGGTTGTTCATCTCTCTGTTGGCCAGACACATTAACCACTGCAACAAAAAGTATAATAATTGCAATTACTACAATGTGAATTGATTACTAGGTCTACTGATCTGATCCACAGTCAAGTTGTTAAGCAGTCCAACACTCTAGCCTGTGCAGGTCTTATGGCGCTTTCAGACCAAATGCGATAAAAGACAACCGCGCAGCACATCGGTATGAACCCAAACCGAAGAGATTTCTCTGTGATTTGACTCAATAAATAAATCAGAAGGACGCTGAAATAACAACATCATAATGCCGTCTTGTAAAAAGCCTGAATTCATGCTTCATCAGGTCTGTTGGCCAGATGACAAGCAAAAAACTTTTAAAATTATTGTTCCCTGAAGTGAGTTTGGATCGATCAGAGCTATGCTGTGCTGACATGACTTACCAGGTAGCCTGACCTTCTCGCTCACTTCTCCCCACGACAGCTCCTTTTTTGTCCTGTCTCAGTACGAGTAGATATGTTATCGTACAGCTCTGGGTGTCCACAAACGACCGTGATTAGTGATTATTATCCTCTCCTCCACTGCTGTTCATGAATGTCTGGACATCAGCAGCGTGAACATCATGACGTCAGTGTGAATGTCAATGGCGATAGGATTTCGTGACACAGTGTCACATGAAAATTTCACTTGAGTTCAATATTTTCAACTCACGTGATTGCCACGATTTTTCACGTCCTCTTTGTGTCATTGAATTTATAAGTAATCTAGTCGCACAAATAATTTGCATCGCATTTGGTCTGAACACGGCTTTACATTGTGAGACAGTAGCCCTTTTCACACAGAGACTCCGCATTATCTCCGCAGCGAAGGCTCGCCAATTCTCTGCATGTGTTTGTTAATACTGAACAGCTCTGGCATAAAGCTGCACCAGTGTGTCAATTCATACAGCCACCGGCGCTGCGGATCCAAAAGAGGCGTGACGGTACACATCATGACGTTGAGATCTGTCATTTTTTCAACGTGTTTCCCCAGTGTCCACCTGTTAATGTGCTGTTTACAATCATATAAATGCAGTGTTAATGTGTTGTGATTGAGATCCTGACCCACCATGCATCCTGGAAAGTGACAAAGTTACTTATTTTGCTCACTGAAAGTTCACTGAAGTCTTGGTCGGGAGGGCTGACCACTGCAGTGATTTTTTTTCAATACAAGTTTCCAGAGACAGTAACTACAACAATATAATAGTAGAAGGAGACAAAGACATGGGTTTTTGCTCTAAATCGCGTCACATAATCACTGCCATTCAACTGCAGGAGCCACCTGGCTCTGCTGCCTGGGACAGATGCTGTTTTTCAGGCAGAAATGTGACAAAGAGTCAGTAGGACAGACAGGATGACTATTTTTATATTTTTGTCCTCATATAAGTTGCCAAAGACACTACCAGTTACCACATTACTGTTGTTTGGTCCTGTAACGTTGCTTTGTGGGTTGAAGTGTGGGACATCAGACTGACACACTCCTGATCTACGCCTTTCCAATCACACAGACGCCGTCTCGCCTCATCAGGTAGTATCTGATACTACCTCCGGAGGTGGATCAGAGCTGCAACAAAACTGTCCCCCCTCTCCACATCTGTAACTGTCACACAGATGCGAGTATCAGCGCATGATTCCCGCACTGAATGGCAGTGTGAATGGTGCTAGTGAATACCCGTGTCAGTCTCTAAATGCCTGCAGTAAACATATTTATTGCCAAGAAGGATTTTACACCAACGAGGAATTTGTCTTGGTGCATAAGTTGCATACATTGAAGACAATAAACAATAAACAAACAGTGTTTATATTGTATATATTATAGTCAATATATACAATATAAACAAACAAACAGAAACAAAAAGTGTGGGCTGACTGAGGGGTCGGCCACAATCCTACCTGCACGCCTCAGAGCCCTGGAGCTGTGCAGGTCCTGAAGGGATGGAAGGTTGCAGCCAATCACCTTCTCAGCAGAGCGTATGATACGCTGCAGTCTGCTCTTGTCCTTAGTAGTGGCAGCAGCGTACCAGACGGTGATGGAGGAGGTGAGGATGGACTCGATGATGGCAGTGTAGAAGTGCACCATCATCATCTTTGGCAGGTTGAACTTCTTCAGCTGCCGCAGGAAGAACATCCTCTGTTGAGCATTTGAGGGATCTGATGTTCAGTTCCCATTTTAGGTTCTGGGTGATGATAGTGCCCAGGAAGCAGCAGGACTACACAGAGTCGACTGGGGAGCCACACAGGATGACGGAGGTGGGTGGGGATGGGTTCTTTGTGAAGTCCACGACTATCTCCACTGTCTTTAGAGCATTAAGCTCCAGGTTGTTCTGGCTGCACCAGGTCACCAGATGCTCAATCTCCCACCTGTAGGCAGACTCATCCCGGACTGGTGACTGGAGGTGCAACCGTTGGTGTACAGGGAGAAGAGTAGGGGATAAAGAACGCAGCCTTGGGGGGATACGGTGCTGATGGTCAGGACTGTCCCTTTGTCTCTCAAAGCGACAGTAGAACTCGTTCAGTTCATTTGCAATGAAGTGGGGGGGGGGGGGGTTTAGGTTGGTAGTTTGTAATCTGTCTGAGGGAATCAGGTGGACCATGACGTGGTCGGAGAGGCCCAGTGTAAAAACAGATACCTCCACTTTTAGATTTGCCAAAAAGTTCTGTGTCGCGATCCGCTCTGAAGAGTTGGAAGCCTGCCAGCTGCAGCGCAGAGTCTGGTATCAATCTGCAGAGCCATGTCTCCGTAAAACACAAAACAGAAGATGAAGAAAAGTCTCTGCTTTTCCCCACCAGCAGCTGAAGCTCATCTTGTTTGTTGCACAATGAACGCACGTTGGAGAGAAAGATTTCTGGTAGCGGTGTGCGATGTCTGCGCTGACCGAGACGCACGAGCGCACCAGATCGTTTCTCCTCCGTCGTTTCACCGCATGTGCAAACGTGAGCACACCTATGTCCAATAATTCAACGGATGGGAGGAGAAAAGGGGGGAATAAATCTGCTGAAGTGGTTGCCCTTGTGGACAGGAGTACTTCTCTATTGAAAGAGCACTGGGTATTCACGCAAAAAGTTAAAGTGTAACTCTCACCAAAATGCAACCTAGGCTTTTTTTTTAAAGGAACCCGAGTCAAACCTTCGTGTAAAAGCATAATTATGACGAAAAAGCCACTTTTAAGATTTACCGTATTTCCGATTTCGGGTCAAAATCATTTTCAATTGCGTGCTAGGGGCAACATTACGGTAGCATCAAAATTGCTATTTTTAAAACACTAAGAAGACTCGACACAACATGAAGCTTTGCTTGTAGTATCACCAGGGTCTGGTGGGGTCTGGTGATACTACGGATCCCGAGTGCAACCTAACATGGAGCTTTCCACCTTTACTCTCCTCCATGTTACGTCGGACTTGGGGATCGACGCATATCGACTGGCAGGACGGTGGCGAGCGGAGCAAGCGGCTGCTAACGTGAGTTGAAAAAATCTAATTTTCAGGCCGAGGAGGGCTGAGAGATTTCATTGGATTAGCCCAATGTCCTTCAAGAAAATCAACCAATGGGCCATCGTGGTCGATGATTTATAATATACTTTTTTGATTTAAAGGAACTTGGGGCAGGATCTGTGAAATTATAAACATGCATTTTAAGATTTTTAATGCTAATGGGTGATGAAGCGTTCAAAACCAAAAAAAATGTAGAAATGTAGTTATGCTATTAAGCAAAGTCATTTAAGAATAGAATACCATTAATATGCTCACACACCTTTTTCTCCTTTTCAACCCTAACCAGTTTAAAGGGATAGTTCAGTTTTTTTGAAGTGTGGTTGTATGATGTATAAATGGCCACTGAGTATGCTACGTGAGTTGGTTAGTTCCAGATAAACTGCTTTCTGTCCGACCAGTTGATGCACTAAAAAAAAATTATATATAGCGTACACTTAAACTGGTATTTTATTTTGAGATGGGGCGTCTTGTAGGCAGTGAAAATGCGCTGTTGTGTGTGTCACGTGTGGGACTGTTCACTGCTGTTTATTTCCTGTATCTCTGTCCGGCACTGTGTGCTGGTATGACATACTGGGGGAGAGCAGAGAGTTGTCTACTGTGGCTAATACACTTGGTGGCCACTTCAAAAAAACTGAACTATCCCTGTAATGTTTTTGCTCATGTTTCTAGTTCACATGACTAAGGCTTTTATACTATACTCTAATAATGTATGTTGTGTGTTTTAGGTGCTGGTGGTCCATTCATTGAAGTTTGGCTACAACTGTGGATGAAGTGGAGTTGTACGTTTTGCAGTTTTGCCACTTACAGTGAAAGAAAAATAGTGAGCCATTACAAAGGTGGACATGGACATGGAAGACGGGGCCTGAGCTGCATTTACCCCAGCTGTCTAACTGTGCTCAAATCCCATGTGGATTTTGCAAAACATATCTAGGAGCATAAAAAAGGATCAAATCCAGTTGCTAGACTACGCTGTGAACTTTGTACTTTTTCCGCACCAACCAACATAAAGCAATATTTTCTTCATTTAAAGAGACATTTGAGAACTCGGGACACTGTGAATTTTCCATTTGAGGGGTGCTCTTTTAAGTCGAGTGTATTTTCAACTTTAACTGCCCACAACAGTCGGTATCATCATGATGCTAAGTTTGTTGTACCTGGCCTTGTTGTAAAATGTCACAGTCAAGCCTTTGTAAGTGATGAAGAGGAAGACTTGAACAATTTAGTGTCATCGGATTTATTGTCTGAATCTGAATTTCAGCCTGTGCAGAATTCCATTCAGCAGCGGATTGCATCCCTTTTACTTCGCCTGCAAGCAACCTTCATGTGTCACAGACAGCAACTCAAGAAATTGTTGATGACTTATTGATGTTAGTGAATGTGCGGGACAAATAACTAGGCAGACAGTTGAAAATATTTTGAAGGAGCATAATTGCACAGCTGAGGAATTAACAGCATCATTGACTGAAGCATTACAGAGTGCCAACCCACTTTCTTTACTTTCAAGAGAGGGGTCTCTTGGCACCGAATTTAAAAGGCAGGCATTTTATAGACATAACTTTACTGTCATTGAGCCTGTTGAATATGTTTTGAGTAGACAAAAAAGGTCTCATACTGTTGTTTATGTCCCTATTCTAAAATTACTTTCTGAACTTCTGAAAAGAGAAGGAGGTATTGCATGAGTTGAGAGTAAACAGACCAGTTGAACAGTCTGGACATTACACATCATTCTGGATGGTGACTACTTTAAAAGAAATCAAATTCTCTCACATGAATATGTTAGTTTATGTGTAACTTTGTACATTGACAATTTTGAAATTTGTAATCCCTTGGGCACCTCCAGAAAAAAACACAGAGTTTGTGGTGTGTATTGAGCTAATTTGCCAAGAAGATACAAGTCATCACTGTCATCAATTTACCTAGCTTTACTGTGCAAGACTGAGAATATCAAAATTTATGGGTATAATAATGTTTTGGCGCCACTGATAAAAGACATTCAATATCTAGAAACTGTTGGTGTGTTTGCTGCGAAACTTGCTTGTAATGTAAAAGGGACCATTTTGTATGTGGCTGCTGACAACTTGGCTGCACACTCCTTAGGTGGGTTCACATTAGACAAACTTAATAGTGAAATACAAGGCTTCGCTGACAACACAAACCGCCCTCAGAAAATTCCAGCAACTTTCCAGCGGAATAAGACTCTCGGCGGTAATGGACATGAAAATTGGAGTCTTGTGCGTTTCCTTCCCCTCATCATCGGTCACTGTGTTCCAGAAGGTGATCAAACATGGGAATTAGTCCTTGAGCTCAAAGGCTTGGTGGAGTTACTGTCGACCCCGTATTTCACTCCAGACCTACTTTGTTATTTACAAGCAAAAATATCAGACCACAGACAGTTGCTGCAGACAGTTTTCCCTGAAAAATTTGATTTCCAAACATGACTTTGTTGAACATTATCCACATCTTATTCAAAAGTTTGGACATCCAACTGAATGTTGGACAATCAGGTTTGAGGCAAAACATTCTTTCTTTAAAAAAGTTGTGCGGGATGCCAACAACTTTAAAAACATTCTGCTTACCCTCGCTTCAAGACATCAACTCATGTTGGCACACTATCTTGAAATGCCAAGCATTTTCAAGCCTGAGACTGAGACTGCAAAGGTGTCTGATATGTGCCTCGAAGTCTTAGACGCTGCTGTCAGACAAGCCATCTTGAATAGATTCGGTGATGTTGACACAGTAGGACTGACCCCTCACGTCTTCCTAAATGGAACAAAGTATTGAAAGGGAATGATTCTTTCTGCTGGGAGCACAAGTGGAATACCAGACTTTGGATTGATTTTGGAAATATGCATTCTGTTGGCTAGTCAAGTTTGCTTTGTTATTGAACCTTTTACAACGTACTATGTGGAGCATCTGTGGAGTTACCATCTTGTGAAAAAAAATCCTACTGAGTGTCTGTTGGTGAAACCAGAGGATCTCAACGGCTACGTGCCACTGATGTCATACCTCATTCGGGGCTGCCTCCTGGTCACTCCCAAGACCAGTGCAGAAGACAGACCTTCTTACTGAAATAAACCTGCTGTAAGTAATTACTCATATTAAGGCTGAACAATATTGAAAAATTTCTAATTGTGATCATTTTGGCTGGTACTGCAAGTAAGATGATTTGCATTAGATGGAATATTAATTTTTGCATTTCTCATTTTAAGTGAAACAAATAATTATGATGTGATTTTTTCAGGTCGCCATCAGGAACATGACAATATTAAATGTAGAATGCTATTTTGACACATTTTGTCTTTATCAAATATTGCATCTGCTGTAGTTATAATATTGCAGTAGGTCATATTGCAATTTTGATAAAATTTCAATTGTGCAACCCCTAGTCATACACATACATACTATCATACATACTCATATTTACTCAGTCCTATTATGGACACCTGTAAAATCTAATGTTTTTTGTTACAACAGCTCTGCCAGAAATTCTGTTTTTGTGACGTTTATTATATTGACAGTCTTAAATGTTTATCAAAGTTCAAAAGTTCAAAGTCGACTTTATTGTCAAAACTGCAATATGTACAAGACATACAGAGAATTTAAATTGTGTTTCCCTCTGTCCAGACAATATAAGTGAATATGTACAGAAAAAGCAGAAAATAGAAATATAAGAATATAAAATAAAATAGAAATATAGATCTAAAAATAAAAATAAAAATAAAATATGTACAGCTAAGAGACATTCGGGAATATAAAGTCCGGAGATATAAATAGTGTGGAATAGGTATGTCAGTATTGGGGTTGGATATAAATATAGATATAAATATGGCAGTTTGATATAAATATGACAGTATAAAATGGTATAAACTGGACTATGACAATATGACAATATTATTATTATTATGTATATTTTTACTTAAAGTGCATAGTTTTTCTTCATTTTCAGGTAAAAGTTGTCTACAATGCTTCTGCGTGTCATAGTGTCAGAAATGAAATCAGACGTCTTCCAGTTGAAGGCACCCCCTCAAGTGTCGAGGAGCTGTACCAGGTGTTACGAACCAACCTTGGTCTTAGGGTGGGATTTATTTTACAGTTTGAGGATCCTGATTTTAATAATCAGTTGTGCAATCTAACGGACATCAAAGACCTTCCTGTGGAGCGGGCAACTTTAAAAGTATTGTTCACAGCTGATGACTCCTTAGATTCTACACTGGACACAAGCAGCCTTCCTTCCATCAGTAGTGGGGATTCTGTCAAATGGCCCGACCCTTTCCCAGTTCCACAGTTCTCACACGATGTGGAGCTGCAACTGAGAGAAGCAAACTGTAGATACACTAAGGATGGATCTGTGATGGTGATTCCTAAAGGTTTAAAGACTGATATTCTTGACATACTTGCAGACAGTATGTCGAAGATTACTGCCTATCCTGAGAGGGACCACTATGAGAGTGTAGCCAAGGCACTGGTGGAGAAGCATCCCTGTCTGCAAGAGCCAGGGTCTGAAAAGGGATGGTATTTCGGTTTCACAGCCTGAAATTTAAGCTTGGAAACTACCGGCAAAAGTTGAGTGCAGCAGGATGCCCTGAAGTGGTCATAAACAAAGGAAAAGGAGGAGGCTCGAAGGGAAAATGTGTCAAGAAGTCCAAGAAGGGTGAGGTGAATTACTGTCCTGATCCACCTGAAGGACAATGTCCTGAAAACATGGAGGAGAAATGCCAGATAATGGAAGCTGAAATGCAAAAACGAGACCCTGATCACCAGCTGTTGGGGAATCTGATGGTTGCCACGTTTTCTCAGCGCACAAGAGAGATCACTGGAGATCAGCCACTCATCACAGAAGTAATTCCCCGATGGCCAGCTCTGTTCCATGGGAGACAGGTATTCACATGACTGCAATTGTATTCCACAAAGAGTTTTAACCTTCCTATTGTCCTCTGGGGTCAAATTGACCCCACTGTTCCTTCCTTCCTCCTTTCCTCCCTCCCTTCCTTCCTCACTTATTTCCACTCTTCTTTCCCTTCCTTCCTCCACCCTTCTTCCTTCCACCTCCCTTCCATACTCCCTCCCTTCCTTCCTCCCTACCTCCCTCCCTTTCTCACTCATTTCCTCCCTTCCTTCTGTCCTCCACCCTTCTTTCCTTTTTTCCTCCCTACCTCCCTCCCTTCCTTCCTCCTTTCCTTCCTTCCTTTCTTCCTTCCTCCTCTTGTAAAGGGTTTGGTTTGGACCCAATAGCAGCACAAAGACAGGCGGGTATCGTTGGTAACAAACTTTATTCTCACAAGTGCAGGAATCAATGGCAGTAGGCAAACCAGTCTGTCTTCTGGCCGCTGGCCTTTAACAGTCTCTGGTGGGGATTGTAGATTAGGTTCAGCCGAACCAAACCAGGATACTGGTGAGTAACGTCCGTGAAGCTCAGTCTTGTACTCACTCAGTGAAGGAATAATCAGAGCCACAGAACTGCAGGATGCCACAGAGGAGACGAGAGTGACACTCACTATGCAGAGCTGAATCAGGTAATCACCGGACAGCCAAGGGAGCAGACAGGCAGAATCCAGAAAGGGACAGGCGAGGATCGTGGTCGGGGACGGAAGGCTGAGGTGATTACCAGGAGATCGCTCAGGCAGGATGGTCGGAGGCAAGCAGGGTCGAAACCGGGAGATCAGGCAGAGAAACGCTGGAGAGCCTGGTGCAAGCATCGAGAACAATCTGGCAATGAGTGAGAGTGGAGCTGGGGCTTAAATGCAGCCAGAGCAGAGCAGAGAGCACAGGTGAGTGGAGTTGGCTTGATGAGAGGGGTGTGTCTGATTGGCAGATTGAAGCAGGCAGGTGCAGAGTGGTGAGGCAGAGATGAACTGTGACACCTCCCTTCTTCCATACTCCCTTCCTCACTCATTTCCTGCCTCCCTTCCTTCCTTCCCTTACTCCATTCCTTCTTTCCTTACTTCCTTCTTCCTTCCTTCCTTCCTTCCTTGACCTGAGGACAACCAAAGGGTTAATCATGTTATGTCAGACACTGTATTGTGTCCTATTGAGAAATATGTTGATCAGTATTTTCTGTCTGTCTCCTCAGATTATGGCAGAATTCAAGAGGATTGTCACCATAGACCTCCTGGAATCTTTTCTCGAAGGACTTGATGGTCTGGTCCCAAGACTGCTGGAGGCGTACAAAGCAGCAACCAAGTCTGGAAAGAATCAATCACTAAAAGACATTTTGGACTGCCTTGTGAGAGATGTAAGTGGAAGAGGGGATGACTAGAAAATTAGGCATCATTTGTTATGTTTGTTATAACATTTTCATCTTACTGCATGTTTTTGTTTTTCTGCTTGGTCTGCCATACTACATATCAGGCGAAGATCCATCGAATGTCATCAGGATGTGTGATGTAAGAATAATTTTTTAATTTAAAAAATATTTAAATATGGTATGCACTTGAACTGACATTGATACTTTACCATGGGACTTTTACGTGGTTAGAATTGGCTAAAATATCTTCTGTTGTTGGCCTCATCCTCAGCAGTTTATCGATCTGCTTCTGTGCCATTACTATGCTCTGTTCTCCAAACCTTTAATTTTGATATGGTGTTGTAAAGCTGATGTACTTGCGGATGAGAATGGTCATACGTTATTTCTGCTTTTCAAGGCTCATGCTGAGAACCTGGATGAAGCCATGAAGGGGATGCAGCTTGGAATCCTTTGAGTTTCTTCAGAGAGTGGTAATGAAGATCAAACCTCGGGCCGAGGCTTGGTCTAGCCTCAGCCCAAGTACACAGATTGAGAAACATAATCTTGAGGTACAAACTGTAACATCTGTCCTCTGTTTTCAACTTCAGTTTCTCATGTGGAAACAAAACCTTCAGGATTGAGCTGAACTTATGTACTGTGAAAAATCATTACTGTCTCAGGGTTTTGTTTTTGAGATTGCTAAGGAAAACACACTGATCTTGTCCCACTTCATTATATTGGACTGATAATGAGGGCTAATGGCGTTGACTGTTCAACACAGAATTGTGATGTTAAAATGTGGGGAACTTGTGATACAAGACTTTCATTGTAAATTCTCTGACAACACAAACCAGCCTCCAAAAGTTCTATTTTTCAGTGGAATAGGACACAAAAATTGGAGTATTTGCATTTCTTTCCTCATTGTCACCAGGCAAATTTTGCTGTTCATTCTTTTTTTATTCACTGAAGAAAACTTGGAGCTTAGCCTCAGGATTTAAAGCACTGATATTGACCATCTTCATTTTGTTGGACTGACTGAGATGATGGTCTCAGATGTTCTCTTCTGACAGACATAAAAATGTGTTTTATGAATGTTAAATTCACTCTGCAAAGTTTCAGCAACCTCAGGATTTAAAGCACTGTTAATAACCCACTTGATGGTTTCGATTGTTCTGTGCTCTGGCAGATGTTTATTTTTTTTAATTAATATTATAACACACTTTAATGTGAAATGCACTACATCTGATTTATTTTAACTCTCCTGTCAAGGAAGGAAGTGATTGAGGAAGGGAGGGAGGGAGGGAAGCAAGGAGGGAGGAAAAGGGAAAGAAGGGAATAAAGGAAAGAATGAAGGAAGGAAGGCAGGAAGAAAAAAGAAGGGAGGAAGGAAGCAAAGAAGAAAGGAAGGAAAGGAGAAAGGGAGAAAAGAAGGAAGAAATTGACAGCTGATTGGGTCAACTTAGTAATTTACTCAACGTTCTTGTTAACATGCATAAATATGGTCTCAGATTGGCTTTTAGGTTTGCCATCTGCCAAAATTGTATTCAACAGAGAACGAAACTGTAAGTTGGAGTAATTCAAATAAATGTGTTTGAAGTTGAGTTGTAAGTGTATGCAGTGTAATCTTTTAGGAAACTGGTGAAATTTGCAATTTTAAGTTCAATTGCTGTTAACGTAACTTGAAAAGGCAGTTGGTATGAATATAGTTAGTTGGTTAAACTGAAAAATGTGAGTTGAAAGGGTGTGTAATTGTATGTTCTTTTGACATGACAAAGCAAATTTTCTCAAATGGATAATGTAATATAGTTAGTAGTTTCAACTCAGTATCAAGTTCAAACAATAAAAAATTATGAGTTAACTATTGTAACTGAATTTTGTGAGTTGAAATAACATAATTGTAGGTGTCTTTGACAAGAGAAAGTAAGTTTTTCTTAATGCATTATGTAACGTAGTAAGTTATTTCAACTCAGTATCAAGTTCAAACAATAAATCATTAATTAAGCAATTGTCAGGCCTGGACTAAAATGAGGACTCAGATGCAGAGGATATCACGTACAAGCACACTTTATTGATTTCAGATCCTTCTTTGAAGAGTGACAAAAAACTGGGCTATGAAAAACTCACTTAATAAACTAAGGCCTGGCAAGATAACTCACAGAAGAAAAGACTTCCTAATAAGGGAAATCTCTCGTAAAAGTGAGACAAAAAACACACTAGAATCAGGGAAGACCCTAAAACATAAACCGCTCTCGAAGGAGGAAAACAAAAGGCTAGATCAAATCAAAGCGCTCCCGAAGGAGGAAAACCAAAACTACTGATAAGCAGGACAAAAGAAAAAGGCTCACCTAAACAGGAGGCTCTACAACTATCTAATACTATCTAAACACAAAATCGCTCCAAAAGGGAGGAAAGAAAACAGTTTACCAAATAATACAAAACAGACGCTAAACTAGAAAACTTTACAAAGGAGGAAACAGAAAACAACTTACGTGGCGTATCAAAACTCTTGGCAAAACTGACTATGACTGTGGTAAAGGGCTTGGGTGCACGGACCAGGACGAAACACTTTGACAAAGGGAAGACGCAGACTATGAGGGTAATGGGGAACAGGTGGAAACAATCAGGGATCAGGTGAGACAATCAGACCGGTGACACATGAGGAAGGGCAAGTGACCTGAAACGAGAGGAGAGTTAGGTTTCAAAATAAAACAGGAAGTTACGAGACAAAAACCCAAGACAAGACAAACCTCACCGCGGTGTGACAGCAACTTGTATAACTTACCTTCCTGAGTTGAAATAAAGCTTTTTTCAAAGTTGAGTTTACTTATGTTTTTAAGGCAGCAATTGAACTTAATATTTTAAGTTTAACCAGCCTGATAATTGTGGGGGGGGGGGGCATATTTGAAAGTTGCAGTTGCTGCTAATGATAACCTGATAACAGGTCACATAGTACACGCCACAGGTGTAGCTATTATAAGATCAGTCAAAATATTCAAACAGTGAGCAGAGTTGTCTCGAGTTCTTTTCAACACCTTTCAGCAGAGAGAGTGGTCTATAATGAAAACTGGAGCAAACTAAAACCTCTGTTTGCACGCAATTGGTCAGCAGAGGTGTGCACACAGCTACAACATCACAAACCAACTTTCGTGTAATTTACTTCTTTTACTTTTCTGTAGTTTTGCATCTATAACTTAATCATCTGAAATGTCCATCAAAGTACAGATATCAATATGACTCAAACAGGTCTGAAACATGTCAGATTAATGACTGAATGTAAATATAATGTTGCCCAGGTGCCACTGAATGTATCCAGGATTTCACAAGAACATCAGTTTTGATTTTTTGTTTCAGTATTAGGACTTTGAAGAGATTGTGCCGAAAACTTTGTCTGTTCAGAAGGAAAAATCACACAAGCATGGAAGAGGTGGCCTCATTCGCACAAGCTGAAAATGAAAGGATGTAGTAATGGCAGAGACCGGATGCTCGGGCAGCTCACATAGCTGTCAGTCACTCCCAGGTTGCTCCCCTAACTAGATTTGAGGGACCAGAAGAGCTGACTTTATTCTGGAAATATCGACTTTATTCACACAATTATATTTCAACATTATTCTTGACATTTCGTCTTTATACCTAAAATTGTATTTCGACTTTATTCTCAACATTTTAACCTTATTCACGAAATTGTATTTCGACTTTATTCTCGACATTTTGACTTTTTTTTTCAGTGCATAATGAAAAAAAAACCCTCATTTTTTTCCCTCATCCCTGGCCCTAATAGTCTTCCATAGAGAACTGAAGTACACTGTGAAATGTATCCTGTGCTTGTAAATATTTGTCAGGGGAGTTTCTTCTAAAATAGCCTGATAATACATCCATTCTAAGCAATTAATTAAAAATGAAAGGAAACAATATTCCTGCTGAGCATCGTTTCATCCTAATTTTATCCTGATTGTTTTTTCCTTCATTGGATTTCATTTATTGGAAGTAGTTATTACTCCCTTTCCTTCTGCTTGGCCCCTCATTTTAATACATTGACGATCTTGTAAATGGTGTGCCCCCCGTTTAATAGGTAGACGTCGCTGAAGGATGCGACTCCCCTCTTGGTAATTTCTTTTTTAAAAAACATTTAAAAACACATTTGAAGTAATATTATGGTCAAAGACCTGGAAAGTAAATTTTCTATTCTATTTTTGTTTTTTCAAAATGACCAGAAACAGAAGTCCCCGCCTGGTCAGTGTAAACATTTAGTCCACTCTTAGCAATGAGAGAGAGAGAGAGAGAGAGAGATGCGTGTTGCTTGGCCATCCTCAGTTTTCCATTTCATTTTCCGGCTGAATGGTTGAAAGATGCTTTCCTCTCCAATGCTGTTGAATTAATTTCTGTCAAACCTGAAAGATTAAAAACAAAAGTGTAGCGAAATATGAAGGCACTATCAGCAGCAGCATCAGCCGCCATTGCCATTGATCTAAACAATATCTATGCAACACAATATACAATCTTGTGTTGAATAATGGCAAATTAATCTTAAATCTTGAATTAATGGGAATGTAAAATCTGTTGTTCAGTGCATTCATTGATTGTATTCTGATGAAAACAAGATTAGAAAGATCAAGACAAGACCACAGAACTTGTTGAACATCTTGTGAAGTGTCTCTAACTGTGAAAAATACTAAACTCCTGTGTAATACAAGACTGGAACAAAAGCACCACACTCTAACCTCAGTATCTTAACTGCACTCGCACTCCTGTAAAGCTCATTTGTCAGAGACGTACTGTTTATGGCAATTCATGAGAAAAAACACACCTTTGAGAGAGATTTGTGGGATTCCCTCTGTATATACTTGACAAGATGTTCTGGTTATATAAGCTTGTGTTGTGTACCTCAGCAGAGGTAGACAAGTGTTCAGCTGCTCTCTGGTAAATACTGGTTTCCATAGCATTGAAATGATCTTCTTATAGTACCTCCCTGCCTGCGGCCTTGAGTGGACTACAGCCTTGCATAAACAGAGCTTTTACCAGAAAGATAGCAGTGTGTTATTCCCACAAGACTTCTGAAAGGAAATGTAATGTCTTCTTCCTCAAGCAGAATGGTATTCATTGGGCTGGTAGAATACGGATTGATGAGGATTTCTGTTGTTGAACACTGACTTCTCCCACTGTCTTGCCCTTTAGACATCCAGACAGTGTATTGTTTTTTACCCATTACTCTCTCCTTAGCCACCAAAATCATGATCAAAACATCAATGCAGGTTTAATGGGAAATGACTCTAAAAATAGTTATTCTATCACAGCTGAGTTCACACGCTTCAGCGCTCTCATAATGAAAGATCAGCCCCACGCACAGCTTTTATCAGTGCTTGGCAAAGGCTCCCTCTAGTGGCTTCATGGAAATGACAATCTTCATGCAGGTTTATACCATTAAGACTCAAAGCAGGTCTGACCATAATATATTTTTCTATGGTGCACATCTGTTTGCCTTGATATGACTAAACCAGCATTCCTGAGCAGATATATAATGAAAAGACACCAATGTGGAAAAGTAATAAGGTGCAGTTAAGTGCAGTAGTTGAAGAACTGGTACTTTAAGTAAGCTACTACTTTACACTTACACCAATATTGTACCGCATTTAATGGCAGCTATCAGGGTTGCATTAACCCATCAGGAGGTAAGACTTAGTTGTGAACCTCCTATTGACTTGCAGTACTATTCCTCAAACAACACTGTGTATATATCCTGTTGCTTATACATTAATAATAATAATGAGGAGAACTTAAACTATAGTATTTCCATTCTATGCTACTTTATACTTCCACTCCACTACATTTTTGGGGCAAATATTGTATGTTTTACTCTCTGAATTTGTTTGATAACTTTAGTTACTATTTACTTTGCAGTTTGCTGCATCAGAGCCAAAGTAGCACATTTTTAAATTAATTTATCTAATGGGCAATCAGATAAACAAATACTGTTTGTGATAATCATGTAGCGCTCCCCTCAGTAGTCATATTGGTGAGGCAGGGCTTTTGGGTTCTTTTAAGATATTTATCAAATATTTTTAACCCTGATTAACTCAGTTTTAATTATTATCTTGGATTTCTTTTTAAAGTACACACGTGAAATGTTTTTTAACCTACCTATGAATTCACCTTTCTTAAGTTATAGTTTTAATAAAGATTTTTAACCAAATGTCTCTCTCTCAGAATGAAATGATAACCTCTTTCCAGGTAAGTAATAAAGTAACACACACAAGGTTTTGGAAAAATAAGTCTCAATTATTTACTTAAAGAAAATCACCAGTTCCAATGAAATAATAAAATTAAATAAAAATGTGACTGTTCTTTTCTTAAACCTTCAAAATAAAATGTCCCTTTTCTTCAGGAAAACACTGCAAATTAATTCTCCCTCTTTCTTAAGGAAAACACTAGAAATACTGTACCATATATAAATGCACAGACCACAATTTAAACCATTTTAACCCTCAAATGGATTACTTCAAAAAACCTCAATTTACCAACTTCAAAGTCACTTAAACACAATTTGTGGGCCCACACACACACCTTAATGCCGGCAACTAAAAGTATTATAAAACCAAAATAAAGTAGCAGGCCTGATGCGGTGCTCGTGTTCGTTGAGGCCCAAAACTTAATGGCCGATGGATGATACCTGAGGTAACGTTTCTGTCCCGTCCTTACTCCAACAGTCACAGATCAGCATCTCAACACGGACTCCGTCGGGTTCTCTTTTCTCTTTCCACGTTTCCAACAACTCACAGGCAAAGTCCTGGTTGCCCCAAGCTCTGTCTTCAGGTCAAAAACAGCGGATAAACCCCTCAATCTGGTCGACTGAGGGAATCAACTTGAACTGTCAGTTCACTTGTAATGAACTAACTCAGTCCTATACTTCCAGGTGGCGAAGCATTAGTTTTAGCATTAGCAGTAGCACAAAACGTAAACAGTTTCCCGTTTCTCAATATGCAGCTTGTCACTCTTCTCACTGGTTGTCGTGCAGACAATCATAAGACACAAGTTACACACTGGTTTGTGCACTTCTAACTCACAACGTAACTCAGAAAATCTCTGGGTCACGCTCACTCCTTAGCTACATCTTGCCCGCTCTCTCCTAGCCTGTGCTGAGGTGCCCCCTCCCCCTCGTCCGTGCTGAAACACCTGAGCCCTGACGCTCCGGCCAATCGCTATTAACCCCATAAATGCTGGTTTAGACCGTTTTCAGGAATACATCATCTTTTAAATAAAACAATAAACATATAACAATTTTTAAACTGCTTTTAACATTGTTATACTAACTTCTTAAATGAATTCCAACCATTTTAATCACACTATTTATATGCTTTGATCATTAAATGATACTGCAAGCATCACTTATTACCTCATGTTTTTAACTGGGTTACAATCATAAAAAGAAATTGGATCTGACAGCTGGCCAGGCCAACAATCTTCCAGCAGACAGTATACAGTATATACATACAGGTTCATTTATGTACAATACACTTTTGATGATTACGTCAATTTATTACCAGAAAACTACAGTTGATGCAGATACAAGACTTTTACTCAAGTATGTACGGGTATTTTTTCCTTTTATATAATTTTGACACTTTTACTCAAGTATGAGACTTTGGTACTTTTTACAGCAGTGTATAATTGTAGATTTTGATACAGAGGCCCTCCACAAAACAGCAAAAACTCAGCATCTACTTTTTGAGGCCTTATCAGTTCACTTTACATTGTGCATTCTCAAATGTTTGCATTAAATCAAAGCACCACAGAGTTAACTTTTACACCCTGCATTCTGCCACATGGCTGCACAACCTTATTCTTCTAAGTTCAATGCCAAAAGTTTGTGACTGCATGTGAGTGTTGGAATGAAGCTCAGCTCTCGCCTCACAGGTACAGCAGCCTCAGGGACAGTGTGAGGAGTCATCTGGAAAAAGCTAGGTGGCAAAACACTGCATGCTTTGCATGGAAAGAAGACTGATTCGAGATGGTTTGAGCATGCGATTAGGCTCAATCAGGTCATTAAACACCTCAGCATCCCCCCAGGAATATTTGGAGGACAAAGCTGATGAACTCTAACCTACCTCACTATGTGTGCTTCACAGTGAGCTGGACCTGGATCAGCAGCAAGGAAATCGATGGTTGGACGACTAATTGCTGCTCTGTGAATTTGGGACCTCCAAGCTTCAGGGATGCTGAGAGCATGCGAACATTAAGCTCAGTTGGTTATCCAGGATTTGTTAGTGTGCAGATTGAAGGAGCAATTTGTGAGATAATTTTAGTATACAAAATTAAAAAATGAACATTATCAGCAGAGTGTGAAGAAATAACAGTGTACAGTAGACATTTTGTCAAAGACATCTATGAACTGTTTTGCAGATATCTACTGGCATTAGCATGCTAACCAGCTAGCCCCAGCCCGTCCTGTCTCTCAATATCTCTTTGTATGGCAAGAGGTTAGTCTGATAGCTTGCTATAAGTAAGTAAATTTTAAAAAACTCAGAAAATGTCAAGAAATGAAATCCTCTGACTTCTATTTTCCTTACCAAACAGAGAATACAATCGTACACTGTCTAACTAACTAACTCATCGTAAAACACACATCTTTCAGACTGGACAGGAACTGAATAAAACAAACCAACAGTCCAGGATTGTATTTCCAGAATCACCTCTGGTTTGGTCCAAATTAACCCTGTCAAATGTGAAAATATTCAGGTTGCTGATGTCTGACTCCCTCTCTCTCGTCTGTTGCTTCATGTCTCTCCTGTCCCCACCTGCCATGTCTTCTTGTCCCTGAAGTCATAGTCCTGGTCAGACCTGCTGTAAATCACCACTATACTGTATCCACTGTCTTCAAACTGGCATCTGTTGGTCTCTTTGGGGCTGTGTTCACTGAGCCCAGTTGAAAATCTCCCTCTTTATCTCAGCCTTCAGGTGACGAGGATGCTCCCCCCTATGGTTTTGGACCTACCTTTGAGTTCTGTCCATTTCTTACAAAATACATCTTTAAAAACACTGATCTGCATTCGTCATAATGAATCATGTAGTTATGAGACTTTCTTGGTATTTAACTTGTGGTTTATTACATGTATTGTATGTTGTGAGAACAGAAGGTGTAGTAGGCTATGCTGCACAGATTGCATCACACTTTGAGGCACATTTGTGATTTTGGGCAATATAATAAATTTAACTTGACTTTTTTATCAGTAAAAATTTGACTAATTTTTTCACCACTAAGTAACTTCCTGTAGTCAGCTCAGACCTTGTACTTCAGAGAGCTCCTTATTCTTTCATATTTATTTAGTTGTCACAGGCAGAGACCAGAGTTTAATGGAAGCCACTTTATTAGCTTAACACACATCCTGCAGCAAGTATTGTTCATGGATGTGGACATAAAAGCACAGACTTGTGAAATATATCATAATACTGAAATCTCTCTTCATACACAGTGGATGACTAGTTACAGAGAATCACAATACAACAATAACCAATGACAATACTGTGATCCAACACAGGGGACAACAGGAAACTGGATGTCTAAAGGAGAAAAGTACACTGCTAAAATCACTAGTAAGATTACCAGACTATACTGTATATGTCTCTTTCAAAATGCTTCATCTACAGCTTAATACACCATCAGAGGGCTTTATGTTGCCGTTTCCAAGGTCAGACACAACACTGTAAATCTGATGATTTGTACAAAACAGTATGGTTGCTACTGTATGGAAAGCACTACATTAACACTAGCAGGCTCCAACAAAATAAAAGAAGAAGATGAAGGTTATGTGTATTGGAAGGGGAGAGAAAACAATAGAAGTGAATAAACAGATAATGTGGTAAATCCACCAGTGTTCAGTGAAAAAGACCATTTTGTTCCATTAGAACTGTGAAGCAGTGGAATAATCGTACCAGTATAATCTTTAAGCAGTTTTCATTTATAACCCATCATCCCTGAATCTCTCCTAGTCCTCTAAACTAATTCACATACATCACTTTTCCAAAAGAAAGAAACATCCCACAATATACTGTCGACAACATTCAACACAGATCCAATCTCTTCCAATAAACTTTGATCAACATCAGCACACTCATAAAATCAACACACAATGACGTGATTTAAAACACAGTTTGGTTTATGAGCCACACAATCATATTCAAGATCAAATGTATATTTAATGTGTGAGGCTGGGGGAGGAGAGGGGACTGAGGGAGGGAGGGGTGGGACAGTTTGAAGATCCTGCTGAGGAGAGAACGCTACAGGAGCTTCTTAACTCATCTGCTCTTCTTTTTCCAAGTCTTTGAGGGCTTTTAGAAGATGAGGAGGGGTGAAGATTTCAGTTGATCCTGGAAGACACAAGATGACCAATGATCAACCTTTTCACAATAATGACCTGAGGGAATTAAAGCTTCATTTTACTTATATTTTTCATGGGTTTGGTCATCATTTCTTTCAGTAAGAATGTAGTACTATAAAATACAACTTAATCTTGAAAAATGATATGTTATCTGACAGCGAGGCTTGCTGAGCAGGGCACAGTTTGCTGAACAAGCTGATCAAATCTCTAATAACTGCACTTCTTCCTGCACATTTGCTCTTTGCGTCTGCACTGCTGCCAGTCAAGCACCACCCCCACATTGATGATGACCTTTTCATCAGTGTTGTTCGCATTAATCTATGTGAAGGAGGTTAGTTATCCACTTCTACAATCAACAAAAATATTAAAGCCACACTTTTGTTTTTGTTGACTTTTCTATGCACACAAAATGCCTACTTCTGTCATCTGTTCAGCACAAAGCACACCATGGTGGTGTTTGGTGAAAGTGTACATTAAAATGTAGCCTTTTACTGTGACCATAGCACACCTGTCCCTAATCATGCTGTTTATTCAGCATCTTGATATACCACACCTGTCAGGTGGACAATTATCTTGGCGAGGGTCAAGTGCTCACTACCAAACAAATCTGTGTTCCAGACTTGAGGGAAGGCTTATGTGTTCACAGAAAAAGTCTCAGATCCTTTTCATGAGTGAAAGTAGAAACAAAAGCCTTTATATTTATGTTCAGTGGAGATAAAACGATAGAAAAGATGGAGATAAAACCACTGTTGCAGGTAATTACATAGATTAACTGTGACAGCACTGATGAGTTGACGATGACTGTTTACATAATCTGTGTTTACTTTTGTCCAGATTTTGTTTGGCCTTGTTCTTGTCCGTTTTTTTATCTTCCTGTCATTTGTTTTATATATATCATTGAAATCAACTTCAAATCCACATTTACATTTTTCGTATGTGTACACATACTTGGCCAATGAAGCAAAATCTGATTCTGATCATTCATTTGTGTATGATGCCACATCCTGATGGACTATAAATGATTGGCAAGTACTTATTTTTTACATACACCGATCAGCCACAACATTAACTGACAGGTGATGTGAATAACATTGATCATCTCATCACAATGCGATGTTCTGCTGGGAAACCTTGGGTGCTGGCATTCATGTGAATGCCAGTTGATACTCACCACCCATCCAAACACTGTTGTGGACCAAGCACACCCCTCATCACAACAACACTACCCGATGGCAGTGGCCCCCCAGCAGGACAATGTGCACTGACACACCGCAAACACTGCTCAGGAACAGCTCGAGGAACACAATAAAGGGCCCAAGGTGTTGACCGGGCCTCCAAATTCCCCACATCCAAATCTGATCGAGCATCTGTAAGACGTGCTGGAGCAGGTCTGATCCATGGAGGCCCCACCCCCAACATACAGGACCCAGAGGATCCACTATAAAACGTCCTGGTGCCAGACACCACAGGACACCCTCAGAGGTCTTAAGTCCATGTCTTGACAGGTCAGAGCTGTTTTGGCTGCACAAGGGGAACCTTCACAATATTAGGCAGGTGGTCATAATGTTATGCCTGATCGGTGTATACCCTGAGTGGTGCCTATTTGACATATATTGTATCGCATCTTAAATGCATGGCATTCTCATCAGCCAGTTTCAATAAAGTTTTGGTAAATCAATCCTAAATCGTCCGTGCAGAATTTAGACAAGGAACCAAGGAACTTTTGAAAAGAAGGAAGGGTCATAACGTCACTGACTCTAGCAGCTGGTAGCAGCTGTATTGAAGTCTATGGGGGATGATGGAGAAACACACTCAAACCCAACATATCTATGTCATATGACTGATGAAGAAATGCCTCCAGAAAATGAAAGAACACACTTCAGAGAGGAGGTTAACCACAGATTGTTTTGTTGACATGTTGTTTGTTCCTCTATTTTGTTTGGAAAAGGCTCCTCTTCGCGGCAAAACTGCAGTCTCAACAGTGAAATATGTTCGGACCTGTATCGTTTGATCATGATATTATCGGCCCTGTCAATCATTTGGGAAAAACAATCAGTGGTTAACCTCCTCTCTGAAGTGTGGTCTTTCATTTTCTGGAGGCATTTCTTCATCAGAAGTCAAACAATGTAGTTTTGTTGGGTTTTAGTGTGTTTCTCCATCATCTTCCATAGACTTCAATACAGCTGTCACCACAGTCTGGAACCAAAGTGAGATTCAGTGACGTAATGACCCTTCCTTCGTTTTTAGGTTCCTTGGGTGGAACAGGGAAGTTGCCCATCACCTCTGTAAATCACACAAGTCATGAAAGACTGCAAGCTATGATTGGTTAGGGTCTAACATGTACTGTGCCATGTGTGCCAACAACTTATAACTCTGTAATTGCATCTGACACACTGAAGACAAAAATAATGAAATAAAAAATAAAGAATAATACCAGCATAACTATATTTTCATATGGCAGGCCATGGTTGCAGCAGGTTTTGTGATTTCCCTGCCCACCTATGCATGCTGGCAAGGATAAATGAGAGTAATAGTACTAACTTAATTGCACTGCTTGTTTACGGTGTAACAACATAAGTGGTCCTGGCAGCACTCAGACAACCACAACTGAAGATCTCCTGACACATGGTTCATTTTGGTGTCATGGCTGCTCAGTGATTAAGATGGCTACAAAACAACTTTTTGTATCAAGATCGAAAGAAAGAACACTTTGTTTACCAGTCAACCCTTAACCAACAAACAGCAGGGAGACGGCAACAAACATTTTCCTCAACTAGCAGGACATTCAGAAACAAGTTACAGGGACATTTCTCCCTGTAAGGTTGTGGCTGCACAAGGGAAAAATGTGCCACGGATTGTGTTGGAAAAGGAAACTGTGCTACTGGAAAGGAAGACAATGAACAGTGGCAGAAGACAGAAATCACAACAACGGCCCTGAACGGTGTAAAAGGGAGGTGAGATACAACACAGCACCACAAGTCAGACAGGAAGATACATGAAAACAAAATGATAACAATGAAATTTTTTTCTTCAAAAACTGAGCGACCAAGATGAAAATCAACCGTTGTAGTGAACTGTGGTCTGAGGAAAGTGAAACTGCCTCGGCTTTATATCACTTCTTAATATAAAAAAGGGAACAGATCTTCTACTATTAGCGAGGTTGTTTTATTTGATTAACACTTTTGACATGAAATGAAACACCAGACAAATATTTTCTATTATATTAGAAATTCACACAATGTATTTATTCTAGGTTAGTGTGTGTTCTGATCGACTTATGTTCTGTGATGTTGCAGTATCACATGTGTATGCAGCACTATTATGGATCCCACTGCTTTTCTTGGTATGACCCACCCTACTTTACCTCTGATTGGTTGACTTCATTGGTTGAGTTGATAGGTTTAGTCTTGAGGATTAGTCATGGGATTGGTTAGGATTAGGTTCAGACTATCAGAAGCAGAGTAGGGTGGGTCATCATATTTAACATACAGTAATTAACGTATGCATATGCAGTGTTAACATAAAACAGTAGAGCCACACTAGACCAAGCCAAGTTCACATCAGGACAGTCTACCAAAAAAGCTGCAGTATTCCTTCAGGATATGAAACACGGGTCAGGGTCAGTGTCTTCACAACAACAAAGAAGCATTTGAGTGTGAACATCACTGAGAAAAAACACTGCAGGGATCAAGGGTACAATACTGGGCATGTGAGCTGGCCTGGGAGAACACAGATTCACAAATTACACCATTACTTGTGTATTTACTTCCAAGCATGTTTTCAGTCTGCAGTTTGCTCCTCTGTCCCCTCTGTCCCCTCTGGTGGGGCGTTGGGGTCCAGGAAGTCTGGGTGCTGGAGTTCCTTTTGGTACTTAGGTGGAGTGAGAATGTGGGTTGAACCTACCGGGGACAAATGCCTGAAAGGTCAGCAAGGACTGAATTCTGGATGAAGGCTTGTGTACTACATAAGATGCACATTAGACTGGCCATGACAAAAAAAATCCACTTAGGTCTGATTGAAAAGTTACAAAATGCTACTAAAATATTCAGTGAGACTGAGAGTCTAGTGAAATCTGAACAGTGGATGATTTTGCAGATTCACTTATTCTCTCCTCCTTCCTGTCCCTGACACTGAATCCACTCGCTGAGAGTCACAACAACATATCAGCTCTCACAGTCAATGTGATTAATACATTTCACATTTCACAGAAGTCACACTCTGCTGAGTCAGCTCTGCAGGGAACAGAAATATAACAGACACATCAGCAAAATGCAAACACTCAGGAGGACTCCATAAAGGAACAGTTCACCCAAAACTGAAAATTCAGTCATTATCTCCTCCAGCTGATGTCATATTGGATGAAGTTCAGAAAAAAATTCTGGAGCTTTACAGCAAAACAGCATTCTCCTTAACAACTGAAGTAGCTGGAGACTTTAAAAATGTAAAAAACACGTTAAAAACATTACAAAAATTGCTCCATACATACATAACAAAGACATTATTTACATCCTTTTTTAAGATCAAATCTTCGCTGCTGCTAAGCTAAAGGCGGTAGCGTACACCCCGTCTGAAGTAGGTGCCCAAGCTCAATGGTTGAGGGTGTAAATAACGCCTTTTCAAATCACTTTGGGATCTCAGAGCTTCGAGAAACTTAGATTACAGCATACGAGCTGTACAGAGCCATTGGATGTTTTTTGGTTAGTTTTCCATTTTAATACAAGTCCCCAGCTACTTCAGTTGTTTAGGAGAATGCTGCAACACTGTTTTGCTGTGGAGTTTCAGAAATAACCTTAGACCATCGATCCTTCATGTACGCACTAATATTGGCTGAACTGGTTTCCGGCACTATGCACCTTTTAAATGAAATGAACTGCAAACTGCACTCAGACTTGAGTCTTACATTTACTTGCGTAGATTAAATCAATTTTAACGATTCACAATCTGATGTATTTTCTGATTCTTGTTAATTGTTTTTATAAACCCCTTTTTACTGTGTAGTTATGTTGTTTCTGTCTGCTGATTGTGTTCTTGTAAATGTTTCTTGCTCACAGTCTCTCTTGGAAAAGAGTAAGACTGTCGGATTAAATAAAGATTGAATAAATAAAATTAACCTTAAAATAGAGGAAGAAAAATCTGTCAAGTTAGACACATCAACATGAGGCAGAAATAGTATTCATATTAAACAGTATCCATACAAATAATGCTTTTTAACTGTATGAAAGAGAATGTTTTTTGCTGCATAATCAAATATAAAGGGGCACTTGACTAATAAAGTATCACACTTTAGTAAGAGTTGTGGGACTGAGACAGATTTGCTCTTTCTATCCAGTGAACTCACCGATCAGCGCCTCCCACTTGCCATTGGCCTGGGTGACCTCATATCCACAGCGCATCTCGCTGTATGCCATCCCTCCGATAATAAATACGATGATCCTTGGCCCCGTCTTCATCTCTGTGGGGCCCCTGTTCTTGTGCCAGTTACCATAGCGAGCACTGCAAGATGTGAAATGAAGAAATAGATATAAATAAAGATAGAAATAAATATTTACTGCAAAACACTTTTTAAACACAATTTAAACAACACTTTATTTAGGTGCTGTATCGTAGGCAACTGGACTTGTTTCAGTTTCTTGAAGACGTTTCACCTCTCATCCAAGAGGCTTCTTCAGTTCTAACTAACTGGAGAGGAGTTGGCAGGCTTTTAAACTCTGTATGGGTGTGTTCTTACAGAGTCATTAAGGACATCTGTGAGCTCTGAGTTTCAGAGTCATTAGGGCCACTTGTTGGTAAAACCGGCCATCATGTGTTTGTCCTTAGGATGGAAAGTTTCTGCCTCATTGTGTTGGTAGGTTTAAAGTGAACTGAGATATGATGTTTATTGAAGATCCTCCTGAGTTTCTCAGATGTTCCTGCAACATAGGGAATGACGATGTTGTTACGTTTTCTTGTCTCCTCCTCTCTGTCTGCTCTGGATCTTTTGGGTAGCCACAGGTTTTAAGTGCTCCCCTGATGTGCTTCTGTTCCTTCTCCTTCCCCTCTGACTTAGTGGGCATGGTCTCAGCCCGATGGTTTAAGGTTCTGATGACCCCCAGTTTGTGCTCCAGTGGGGAGGGGGATCGAACAGCAAGTACTGATCTGTGTGTGTAGGTTTTCTATACACCTCAGTGTTGAGGCTTCTGTCTTCTTCAGTGTATACTGCGCAGTCCAAGAAGGGCAGACTGTCTCCTCTGACATCTTCTCATGTGAACTTGATGTTATTGTTACCAAGGAGAACACAGCACCTGGCCCAGACAACATCAGTGGCCGTGTCCTGCGGAGCTGTGCAGAGCAGCTGAGGTGCGTCTTTCAGCTCCTGTTTCAATGATCCATGGACAGCAGCACAGTTCCCCAGCTATGGAAGCACTCCACAGTTGTCCCCATCCTCAAGAAGAGCTTAGTCAAAGCTCTGAACGACCTCGGGCCTGTGGCTCTCACCTCTCTCGTGATGAAGGCTATGGAGAGGGTCATAAAGAGACACTTCATCACGGTATCTGACCCACTGATGGAGCCTCTCCAGTTCGCGTACCGTGCAGGCAGAGGGGTTGATGATGCCAAAACACTCATCATGGACACGGTACACAAACACCTGGGACACCCCAACACCACAGCCAGACTCCTGTTTGCAGACTTCTCCTCTGCATTCAACACCCTACAGCCACACATCCTAGCAGAGAAACTCTCCACCCGCTTCCACCTAGATGACCAGCTGATCCTGTGGATTACAGACTTCCTGACCAACAGATCACAGAGGGTGCTGGTCAATAACACCTTCTCCGACGTCTCGGTCACCTCTACAGGCTCCCCTCAGGGCTGCGTCCTCTCACCTCTGCTTTTCATCCTTTACACCGATGACTGCAGGTCCACCCATCCAGACTGTCATCTGGTCAAAAACACAGATGACACAGTTCTCCTGTCCCTGCTCTCAGGCCCCTCACATCACCACAGCTCATGAGTTTGCAGAGTGGTGTGATAAAGGAAGGCCCTGGCATCACTCAAAAGAGACCATTATAAATGCCGACACCGATAGTTTGGAAAATGCCTAATATCGGCCGATAATATCGGCCAGCCGATATATCGGTCGGGCTCTATTTAGAATATCTGCAAAAACTGGAAAAGAACAAAGCCATTGACAGACCATTGTATTACAGACTTTTCCCCCGAGGAAGCCATCCCATGTATCTATGGACTCCCCAAGATACACATGGAACGACCACCACTCAGACCCATCATCAGCAGCATTAACTCAGTTATTTATAACATATCCAAGCATTTAGCCAATATCCTAGCACCTTTGGTCGGTAAAACTCAACGCCACATCAAAAACTCACAGGATTTCACCAGCAAGGTGAGAGAGATAACACTCGTCTCGGACGTAACAATGGTTTCTTATGTCACATCACTTTTTACATGCATTCCCACTCAAGAGGCTGTTAGGATGGTGAAGAAACACCTGCTACAGGACAGCACTTTGTCCAGCAGAACCAACTTCACCCCAGATCACATTTATGCCTTACTTGACCTCTGTCTGATGACCACCTACTTCCAGTACAGTGAAGGCTTTTACAGACAGAAGCACGGCTGTGCCATGGGCTCACCGGTGTCCCCAATAGTGGCCAACCTCTACATGAAGAAGTTGAGAGCAGAGCTTTGATCACCTTCACAGGAACTGCTCCAAGCCACTGGTTCAGGTATGTGGACAACACCTGGGTCAAAATCAGAGCAAAGGAAGTGGAAGCCTTCACAGAACATATAAATGCTGTGGGCAATAACATCAAGTTCACACGGGAAGCTGTCAGAGGAGACAGTCTGCCCTTCTTGGACTGCGCAGTATACACTGAAGAAGACAGAAGCCTCAACATTGAGGTGTACAGAAAACCTACACACACAGATCAGTACTTGCTGTTCGACTCTCATCACCCACTAGAGAACAAGCTGTGCCCACTAAGTCAAAGGGGAAGGAGAAGGAACAGAAGAACATCAGGGGAGCACTTAAGACCTGTGGCTACCCAAACAGGACCCTTGTCAAAACCACTAAAAGATCCAGAGCAGACAGAGAGGAGGAGACCAGAAAACGTAACAACATCGTCATTCCCTATGTCGCAGGAACATCAATGCAGCCAGGAGAAAATCATTCCTGTGAGGACAACAATGTAAACATCTTGTCCAGAGAAGACAGATGGTTTGAAAGAGGAGTAAAGGAATACATCTATGTCAAACTGGAACGACCGTCTTTGAACAGAGGAGGTGGCCTAAGACATTACTTATCATCCTGCTGTACTGAGTTCTCTCCCCAGACAGCTTAACAACCATTCACACCTGGGCTCATCTAGCCTTAGAAACCCACATGAAGGCCGGTTTGACCAATGACCCACAAGTGGCCTTAACGACTCTGAAACTCAGGGCTCACACGTGTCCTTAAAGACTCTGTAAGAACATGCCCACACAGAGTTTAAAAGCCTGCAACTCCTCTCCAGTTAGCTAGAACTGAAGAAGCCTCTTGGATGGGAGGTGAAACGTCTTCAAGAAACTGAAACAAGTCCAGTTGCCTACGGTACAGCACCTAGATTTACCATGACCTGGATGACTGAGAACCTTCATCAACAACAACACTTTATGGCTTTATTGAAACAATGTGGTACCAGTTGTATAGGCAACATGCATTAAAAATGACAAACCTTGATGGAGCGCTGGCTTTGGCAGATACTTGTCGCTGGGAAATGTATGGGTACTGCTTGGGGTCAAGTTTGTCCTCAATGGCGTCCTGTAGGAACACATTGAAGTTACTACAGTTGGCATTAGAAACAGACTTACAGTTTTCACCAAAAATATTACCTGAAGCCACATTCAGATAGATTAACAGTACAGGGAGAGTGATGAATAAAATATTAACCACCACAAAATGACAGATTGTGGTCTGTAAAAGACAGGACAGCAGGACAAAGCCAAAAGAGAACGACAACACATCTGATGAGCTCTTTCTCTCCTGATGACTTTGTCTGTAGTTTTATTTCTTCCCAAATAGGCCTCTATGTTGTTGTTGGGATCCAATTTAAAAATTCAAGGACATTGTTCCTGACGGGTATGAAATAAAAGAAGGACCACATTATCATTATTGTAGACTGCATATTTGTAGCAGTTATGGCACTAATCCCTAATAAAGTCTACAGTCATACTGCATTGTGATAAAAGGAAAACTAACACAGAAAAATCACCTCAATGAGATCCTTGACGAGGGGAGTCCACCTGGACAGCTGGTAGGTCTGCTCACTGATTCGCTCTTTACGATCGGGCTTCTTGGCTTTCTTGGTGGTGCCCTGAGAGGAAAGTGATGCTGATCACTCATCTGCTTTCATAGTTCACACAGCAGTACATCAACTCAATGAGACAGTTAAAGGGTGTGTCATTTTTCATATCTGTCTGGAGTTTCAGTTAATTAGTGTTGGATACACACATCAGAGCACAAACCATGCTTTTACAGAGAGGTTTTCAGTTCACTTTGCTGTTAGACTGTCATCAACATGTTTAAGAGACATGCTCAGAGTGGATTTTTCTGTTGGCAGTTCCCAGCCAGCCACCTACCACTGTAGGTTTTCCATTTTGGGCCTGTGTGCGTTTCATGTGTACTCAAATATAAATGGGAATAAGACATTGAACATGGTCTAGAATGGAATTTAGGATAAATTATATATATATATATATATATATATATATATATATATATATATATATATATATTAAAAAAAACTGGAATGAAGAAAAAAACCCAGACAAACCAAGTTCAGTAAAGATTCTGCGTTATACATGGGCACACTCTGAAAAAAGAACACCAGAAAACTGCATTTAAAGAGCCCCTTCAGACATGTATTAAGACATACATACAAATACTCTGCGTGGAACAAGTATGTACATCTGATACTTTTCCTTAAAAAGAAGTATTATGTCCACATTGAAAACATTAAAATGGCACATATTCCTCTGCCTCATAAAATATCCTGATTTGTCAAAATGCAATTTTTGTTCATTTGTGAAGTTTTCCTGCAGGACATGAGATGTCTCCTACTCCACTGTGAAAGTCCATTCTCAGTGTGTGCACACACAGCATCATCACACTTGTGTTTGCTGAATATCGGACCAGGATAGACTTCCAAACTATTTGTGATGTCATAAATCATGCTCGTAGCTCTGCCTCTTAAAATCATATTTTCAATGAGTTCAGAGAAAATTTTGAGCAAACAATGTGAAAACAACCTTCTGTAAAACATTGCACATCCATCATTCTAGGCAGTGAAGCTCAGACATTCAACTGGAGGATCAAGAGTTAAAGGGTAACTATGGATATTTGATATTTTCTTAAATTCCATGAAAAGACCAAACCAACGGTGACTGTATCTACTTACATGTTTTGTTTGTGTGTTAAATAGAGCTCTATTGTTAAAAGCTATTGAACTGTGAAAACACTGTAGCACTGGGTGACATGTTCCTTCATTACTATGAACTCAGTCCCACATACACCATCCTGCTGCAACAAATACTATATATACTGTATGTGCAGTCTATACTAATACCACCAAATTAATCCGCTGCTAAAATAGTCCCCAACAATTCCTTTCTGTTTGAGTAACATTTGATAATGAAAACTACAGTTTCTGAGCATTTAAAAATTACATTTTTAAATGTAATTTTTCATGTCACAGGTCATACACAAGACTGAGCACAGCAACAAGACACAAGGTAGTTATACTTCTTCAGCAAGGTCTCTCCCAGACAAAGATTTCAAAGCAGACTGGGGTTTCAAGATG
Organism: Pagrus major; assembly: GCF_040436345.1. Taxonomy (NCBI): domain Eukaryota; kingdom Metazoa; phylum Chordata; class Actinopteri; order Spariformes; family Sparidae; genus Pagrus; species Pagrus major. The sequence goes on along the minus strand of NC_133219.1, from coordinate 2,411,405 downwards.
TGCTGTTCAAGCTCTTTTGAAGAAGCACAAATAAACGGATCGTAGACGCAGTGGTTGGCCAAGGAAACTTAATGCAGCAGATGAAAAACACATTAAGCTTATTTCCCTTCGAAATCGGAAGATGTCCAGCAGTGCCATCAGCTCAGAACTGGCAGAAACCAGTGGGACACCCATCTACTGTCCGGAGAAGTCTGGCCTGAAGTGGTCTTCATGGAAGAGTTGCAGCCAAAAAGCCATACCTCCGCCATGGAAAGCGACTTAACTATGCATGAAAACATAGGAACTGGGGTGCAGAAAAATGGCAGCCGGTGATCTGGACTGATTTAAATAAAAAAATAAAAAATATTTGGCTGTAGCAGAAGGCAGTTTGTTCGCTGAAGGGCTGGAGAGCAGTACAATAATGAGTGTCTGCAGGCAACATTGAAGCATGGTGGAGGTTCCTTGCAAGTTTGGGGCTGCATTTCTGCAAATGGAGTTGGAGATTTGGTGGATTAATGGTGTCCTCAATGCTGTGAAATACAGGCAAATACTTATCCATGATGCAATACCATCAGGACGCGTATGATTGGCCCCAAATTTATTCTGCAGCAGGACAACGACCCCAAACATACAGCCAAAGTTATTAAGAACTATCTTCAGCGTAAAGAAGAACAAGAAGTCCTGGAAGTGATGGTATGGCCCCCACAGAGCCCTGATCTCAACATCATCGAGTCTGTCTGGGATTACATGAAGAGACAGAAGGTATTGAGGAAGCCTACATCCACAGAAGATCTGTAGCAGATTTAAACCAGCCAAGTTCCTTCAAAAACTGTAGTATACCTTGAAGAATTGATGCTGTTTTGAACGCAAAGGGTGGTCACACCAAGTATTGATTTGATTTAGATTTCTCTTCTGTTCATTCACTGCATTTTGTTAACTGATGAAAATAAATTATTAACACTTCCATTTTTGAAAGCATTCTTAGTTTACAGCATTTTTTGCACCTGCTCAAAACTTTTGCACAGTACTGTATGTAAGGGATAATGTATAGTTCGGAGGTTGTTATGGAGAAATAAACCCCGACAGGTTGTATGTGTGACCGGGTGAGTCATCTCCCCCCTGATCACTGCATGGCGCTGTGGCAGCCTGGCGCAGGTTAATGGGGGGACGGCACTGTTAGGTGATTAAAACAGCTGTGTTGGTCGACATTTTCCCTCTCTGCTCCTGCTGTGCGGTGCGTCCGGTGAGCTGGCCGGCGTGCTTGTTTGTGTCTTCCCGTCGTATCATTAAGTGTTGGAGCAACGGCGAGCTGGTGGAGCGGCGCTGTGTGTGTGATTGGGACAGGTGTGTTTGGTCGCTGTTCCCCCTCTCTGCCTCTGCTGTGCGGCGCGTTCGGTGAGCGGGCTGGCGTGCATGCCCGAGTCTCCCCGTCATATCACTAAGTGCTCGGAGTGGCGGTGAGCCGGAGGGAGCGAGCGGTTCTGGTGGGCGCGTGTTGGGTGCAGTAGGGCTCAGAGCGGGGCGCTGTAACCAGCGGCCCCCACTCTCCTAGTTCTGCACACTATCCTGCGTCCTGGTGTGTTCCAGTCATCGGCCACCACAATGTTTGCTGCTGTTTTGTTTGGCTCGATTACATGGTTTTGATTAAATGAGTGTTGTTGCCGACGATAGTGACCTCGGAGACATTTAACAATCTATTTATTTTTTTCTTGTTTTCCTTTTTTTTTTCTTTTTTGTGGGGGGGCGGGTTTGATAATTGTTTAATTGTTTTCCTCTAATTTGTATTTGAATATTTTAAGAAGACTTTATTATGTTTAATTTGGTTTTGTATTATAAATAATTAATTGTTTTTGGTGTATGTGAGGTCAGCTAGACTGCGGCCATCCTAATTTTCCCTTTCTCCCTGTGGACAGGTGCTGTAGTCCAGCGCGGCGGCCCAATCCCTGGTGGTGGCTTCTTCACGTTTCCATTGCGTGTGTGTGCAGTGTCACGGGTGATATTATTTTCTTGGTTTGTTTCTCCTTCCCCTTGGTTTGGTTTAGGATCACCGTGGCTGGCCCAGCCCTGTCCATTCCCCTTTCTTTGGCCCAGTCTTTTAGTGAATGTGAAATATTTTGGCAACTATTGAAGTTTTATAGAAACAATATTGTGACAATAAATATTTATTTTTTCGATACCTGAACTCTCCCCTGTGGTGATTCGAGCCTGCGTGACCTTTTTCATTTTTATAAAAGAACAGTAACTATTTCCTGGGGCGAAACTCCCCAGGTGGCGTTGTTGGCAACCACTCACCACTACTCACCACTCCACCTCGCCACATCTTGGCGTTGTCGGCAGGATCACCACATTTAAAGGGGCAGGGACGTGTTTTTTTTTTTGTGTTGTGTTTGTTTTTTGTTTGTTTGTTTTGTTTTTTTTTGCTATTGAGATTGATTTATTTTTCTTTTTCATTGATATTATTGTTTCTAGTTACAGAGTCAAAACAGCAGCATCCATCCCAAGAACCAGACTTCGGTATCGTGAGTATTGGTGCTATTTCACAGCCATCATGGCGGATGAGGTACAGCGACTTAGGGATTTAGTGTCACAGCTAGAGGCAGACAATGAGCAGCTGCTTCGGGAGCGCACTGCTTCCCGGGACGTGCCCGGTGGAGCTGTTGCAGGTCCCTCCGGTTCAGCTAGCTATGCCCCATCTAGTGCTGCTACTGTCACGGAGCGGTTGGTTGTGGTTCCCAGAGACCGTAAATGTCCTTTGTTTAATGGGAAGACAGGTTTAGGGATAGCTGAGTGGACGGAGGAGATCGAGGCATGCATGCGGGTTCGCCACCTTTCCGCCGCCGACAAAGCCCTGTTCATTTTTGATCATTTAGATGGGGAAGCCCGAGAGGAGATCCGGTTTAGGCCCAGCATAGAGCGAGGAGATCCAGCTAAGATTTTTGCTATTCTGAGGGAACTGTATGGCTGTGCACAATCGTATGTAACGTTGCAGCAGGCCTTCTTCTCTAGGAGACAACAGGAGGGGGAGACTCTGCAGGAGTATTCCTTGGGCCTGCTGGCTTTAATGGAGCAGGTTGAGCGGTGCGCACCCGACGGGATTCCTAATGCTGGGGATCTTTTGCGTGACCAATTTGTAGAGCATGTTCTTGACAGTTCTCTCCGTCGAACGCTTAAACAGTACGTCCGTAGCAAGCTGACTGCTTCCTTGTTGGACGTACGCGCTGAGGCTATCAGATGGGAAAGGGAGGGCCAATCAAGTGGGTTTAGGGGGCGAAGCCATTCGTTACCATCAGCTTACGGTCTCCAGTATGGGGTGCAAAGCGACTCCCACCCACGTCATCCCGTTGCCCCTCCCAGGTCAGAGATGAGTGATTTAATGGAACTTTTGAAGCGTCAACAGGCCCAACTTGACCAGCTCACGCAGACTGTGGCTGCTCTGCAGGCCCCACGACCACCAGGGAATTTCTTTCGAAATGGTCCTTTAATTTGTCGAAGGTGTCAACAGCCAGGCCACATCGCACGGGAGTGCCGGGGCCCAACCGTACCCCCTCGTGCACGGGCCAACTCTTTTGGTGGTGCAAACCCTCAGGTTACCAGGGCGACCTCCTCGGCTCATCAGCCGGAAAACTGACACCCTCTGAGTCGGCGGGCCTCCGCTCAGATGGGGAAGTCAAGGGCTCACAGGAAGAGTTAGTTGCTGGTTTGATGTCGTCATGTCCAAAAACTGATGTTGTGTTTAGTGGTGTTCATGTCCCTTGTTTGGTCGACACTGGGTCTATGGTGTCCACCATTACTGAGAGCTTCTTTCAACAGCAGTTCTCATCTTGGGACCAGGATCGGCTTCGGTCGTGCAATTGGCTGCAGCTGCGTGCCGCTAACGGGTTAGAAATTCCCTATGTTGGTTACTTAGAGCTTAATGTTGTATTGTGTGGAAAGGTCATTCCTCGCTGTGGGGTGTTAGTCGTCAAGGACCCCCCCGGCACTGTGTCTTCCGTCCCTGGCATCTTGGGGATGAACGTCATTCGCAATTGTTACAGAGAGCTTTTTGGGACTCATGGTTCTTCCTTGTTTGCCTCGCCACCCGTGTCGCACGCTCCAGGTCCAATCTTTGAAGCGCTGCAGCAGTACCATCAGTCTTCAGTCAGCGAGCCAAACCCGTGCACAGGCACTGTGAGGGTCGGGGGTGAGTGGACGATACGAATACCTGGTGGGGTCCTTAGGCTTGTCGCCAGCACTTGTCCCGAGCAGGCCAGCGATCAGGCTGTGCTTTTCGAACCCTTGGAATCTGGTCTGCCATGTGGCTTGCTTGCTTCTCCCTGTCTTGTTCGGGTCATCCGAAGCACTGCTTACATCCCGGTGATCAATGTGGGGACGACAGATGTTCTTCTGTACCCTCGGACTCGTCTTGGCTCCCTCTGTGGGGCCCAGGTAATCAGTCTACCTCCGGGCGTGACTGAGGTTAAGTCGATCACCGCCAGTGTTTCTGCCCAGGGAGCAACCAGTGTAGCACAGGATGAACTAGCATCTATTGACTTGGCTACATTGTCTGATGAGGACCAGAGGGAGGTGAGATCATTATTGCAGCGGTACCGTTCTGTCTTTTCCACCCACGATGGTGACTTGGGTTGCTCAAATCTTATATCGCATAACATACCACTGCTGGATGATGCGCCAGTCCGGCAGCGTTACCGCCGCATCCCACCCTCTGAGTACGAAGAGGTGAAGTCTCATATCAACCAGCTTCTTGAGACCAAGATCATTAGGGAAAGTTGCAGTCCTTATGCGTCGCCGATTGTTTTGGTCAGAAAGAAGGACGGGAAACTTCGACTGTGTGTAGACTATCGTTTGTTGAACACCAAGACCCGGAAGGATGCGTTCCCTCTCCCTCGCATTGAGGAAAGTTTGGATTCTCTCTGTGGTGCTCGTTGGTTTTCCACGATAGATCTGGCTAGCGGATACAACCAGGTTCCAGTTGCAGAGGAAGACAAACCCAAAACAGCATTCTGTACACCGTTTGGACTTTTTGAATTTAATCGAATGCCTTTCGGGTTATGTAATGCCCCGAGCACCTTTCAACGATTGATGCAGAGAATGTTCGGGGGTCAGCAAGGTCAGTCTTTGCTTCTTTACTTAGACGACATCATTGTCTTCTCTTCCTCCGTCAGTGAGCACTTACAACGGCTGGAGGCCGTTCTGGGCCGGCTCCAACAAGAAGGCCTGAAAGTTAAGCTGGGGAAATGTGCGTTCTTTCAGCAGCAGGTCAATTATTTGGGGCATGTTATCTCCAGCCAAGGTGTTTCCACCGACCCTGCTAAAATCGAGGCCGTGGCAAAATGGCCACGTCCACGCCAAGTGGCTGAGTTGCGCTCGTTTCTCGGCTTTGCGAGTTACTACAGGCGGTTTGTAGAGGGCTTCGCGAAATTGGCTGCCCCCCTTCACAAGCTGGTGGCGACTCTTGCTGGTACGAAGTCCAGAAGAGTGTCAGGGCAGGCCTTTAGTGATGCTTGGACGTCCCACTGCGAGGAGAGCTTTGAGGCCCTTAAGTCCAGGCTGGTTTCTGCTCCTGTGTTGAGCTATGCAGATTTCTCGCGTCCATTTATCCTGGAGATCGATGCGAGTTATAGTGGTTTGGGAGCTGTCCTTTCCCAGGAGACAGAAAATGGCGTAAGACCAGTGGCTTATGCTAGTAGAGGCCTCCGGCCCACGGAGCGCAACATGAGCAATTACAGCTCGATGAAACTAGAGTTCTTGGCACTTAAGTGGGCCATGTCTGAAAAATTCCGTGACTATCTGATGGGGCACAAGTGCATCGTCTTTACAGACAACAACCCACTGAGTCATCTCAATTCGGCCAAGCTTGGGGCGACAGAGCAGCGATGGGCTTCGCAGCTTGCCATCTTTGACTTTGAAATAAAGTATCGTTCGGGTCGCAGTAATAAAAATGCAGACGCGCTCTCCCGGAAGCCCGAGGTTGTATCCAGCGCCATCGGTCAACTCTTGCCTGGTACGCCAGTCCCCAAGGTCCTTCAGGAAGTGTCACGTCCAGCTCCTGGGGCGACGGTGACCCAGTCCATCGTTTCGGTCCTCCCAGGCCAGTCCACTGTCGACATTGGTTCCTTGCAGGAGGCGGATCCGCTCCTGAAGGAGGTCTTGTCTTTCTGGAGGAGGCAAACTCGGCCTTCTGCAGCTGAACGGCGTCAGCTTTCTCCATCAGTCATGGCTGTGTTACGTCAGTGGGACCGTCTGGTTGACCATGAAGGGGTACTGCATCGTCGGATCTTCCTCCCGGAGGGTGGAGAGGGGATTCTTCAGCTCCTCCTCCCAGCAGTTCTCAAAGAGGAAACTTTGAAACAACTTCACGAACAGCATGGTCATCAGGGCGTTGAACGGACCACCGAATTGGTCAGGCGTCGTTGTTATTGGCCAGGAATGTCCCTGGACATAAAGAGATGGGTACAGGAATGTGAACGTTGTCAAGTTGCAAAAGACTCTGGCTCGGTGCCACATAGCTTTATGGGCCATTTGTTGGCCTCCCGGCCAAATGAAATTGTGGCTGTGGATTTTACACTGCTTGAGCCTTCCCGAAGTGGTTTTGAAAATGTTCTTGTCATGACTGATGTCTTTAGTAAATTTTCTGTAGCTGTCCCCACCCGGGATCAGCGGGCTTGTACCGTTGCTCGTGTTTTGTTACATGAATGGTTCTACCGGTACGGGGTGCCGAGTCGCATCCACTCAGATCAAGGTCGTTGCTTTGAGAGTCTGTTGATCAAACAACTTTGCTGCTTGTATGGTGTTAATAAATCCCGCACCACTCCATACCACCCTGCCGGGAATGGGCAGTGCGAACGGTTCAACAGAACTCTCCACAATCTTCTTCGCACCCTGCCAGTTTCACAGAAACAGGACTGGGCTTCTTGTTTGCCACAGCTGCTTTTCAGTTATAACAGCACACCACATCAGGTTACTGGCGAGTCCCCCTTTTTCCTGATGTGTGGGCGGGAGCCACAGCTTCCCATCGATTTCCTTCTTGGTCGAGTTAAGGACCCGGTCCCAGGCGAGGTACAGGATTGGATCATTGAGCATCAAGCGAGACTTGAGGTAGCATTTGAGGGTGCTAAGGAGCGGCTGTTGGCTGCTGCAGGCCGCCGAAAGGAGAGGCATGACCAGAGAGTCAGAGAGGTGCCTTTTCAAGTTGGTCAGTTGGTATATGTGCGGGACCTTGGTGTCAGAGGTCGGCACAAGATTCAGGATGTCTGGAGCTCTTTGGTCCATCAAGTAGTGAAAGCTCCAGGTCAGGGTGCAGTGTACACTATCGCTCCTGTGGAGGCTTTGCATCAAGAGCGGACAGTACACCGTGACATGTTGAAGGCTGTCGTCAGGCCCGAGGCCCTTACTCCACCCCCGGAGGAGCAACCTCCCCCAGCTGTGCTGGAAGCTGACAGCGACTCTTCTGTTGATGATCTTTACTTGCTGGTTCCAGAAACCCCATTGCCCCGCACCCCAGTGGTGCCAAGCTCGGTTGGCTCCTCACGCCAACTTCGGAGAGACCACCTAGGAGGTGGGTCCAGCCCCGGCGCTGCTCCACAGCCGGGAGGTTCTGTACCAGCTTCGTCGCACCCGCCCAGGGATCCACCCTGTTCCAGTCAGCAGGCTCCACGTCGTACACCTCGTTTAACAGCTGGTCTGCACTCAAATGTCTATCATCTCCCACGCTCCATCGGTCAGGTAGATGGTGCTACCAATGAGCAGCCCGTACTTACCGCTCAGTCTGCTCACTTTAGGCCTTGGAGTTGAGGTTTCACGGTGGTTCATCGTCGGGACGCCGATGCAAGAAAGGTGGAGTAGATGTGACCGGGTGAGTCATCTCCCCCCTGATCACTGCATGGCGCTGTGGCAGCCTGGCGCAGGTTAATGGGGGGACGGCACTGTTAGGTGATTAAAACAGCTGTGTTGGTCGACATTTTCCCTCTCTGCTCCTGCTGTGCGGTGCGTCCGGTGAGCTGGCCGGCGTGCTTGTTTGTGTCTTCCCGTCGTATCATTAAGTGTTGGAGCAACGGCGAGCTGGTGGAGCGGCGCTGTGTGTGTGATTGGGACAGGTGTGTTTGGTCGCTGTTCCCCCTCTCTGCCTCTGCTGTGCGGCGCGTTCGGTGAGCGGGCTGGCGTGCATGCCCGAGTCTCCCCGTCATATCACTAAGTGCTCGGAGCGGCGGTGAGCCGGAGGGAGCGAGCGGTTCTGGTGGGCGCGTGTTGGGTGCAGTAGGGCTCAGAGCGGGGCGCTGTAACCAGCGGCCCCCACTCTCCTAGTTCTGCACACTATCCTGCGTCCTGGTGTGTTCCAGTCATCGGCCACCACAATGTTTGCTGCTGTTTTGTTTGGCTCGATTACATGGTTTTGATTAAATGAGTGTTGTTGCCGACGATAGTGACCTCGGAGACATTTAACAATCTATTTATTTTTTTCTTGTTTTCCTTTTTTTTTTCTTTTTTGTGGGGGGGCGGGTTTGATAATTGTTTAATTGTTTTCCTCTAATTTGTATTTGAATATTTTAAGAAGACTTTATTATGTTTAATTTGGTTTTGTATTATAAATAATTAATTGTTTTTGGTGTATGTGAGGTCAGCTAGACTGCGGCCATCCTAATTTTCCCTTTCTCCCTGTGGACAGGTGCTGTAGTCCAGCGCGGCGGCCCAATCCCTGGTGGTGGCTTCTTCACGTTTCCATTGCGTGTGTGTGCAGTGTCACGGGTGATATTATTTTCTTGGTTTGTTTCTCCTTCCCCTTGGTTTGGTTTAGGATCACCGTGGCTGGCCCAGCCCTGTCCATTCCCCTTTCTTTGGCCCAGTCTTTTAGTGAATGTGAAATATTTTGGCAACTATTGAAGTTTTATAGAAACAATATTGTGACAATAAATATTTATTTTTTCGATACCTGAACTCTCCCCTGTGGTGATTCGAGCCTGCGTGACCTTTTTCATTTTTATAAAAGAACAGTAACTATTTCCTGGGGCGAAACTCCCCAGGTGGCGTTGTTGGCAACCACTCACCACTACTCACCACTCCACCTCGCCACATATGGAACCCCTCCGCTTTGTGTCGGGGTTCCATACAACCTGTCAGGGTTTATTTCTCCATAACAACCGACTAACTATACATTATCCCGCTTATTACACCGCTTACGAGTGAAATAAATAATAAATAATCACCCACAATGATTCAGCAGCGACAAGGATTGGTCGGAAAAGTTTTCACTTTCACTTTCACTTTCAAGGCCGACCTGAGAGAGGAGCTGGACAGTGTTGCTTCTTTTGCTGTGGTTGGTGTAACTAAACGCGTTGCAAGGCCAGCTGTCTTGCTTATGTTGCTATATGTTGCCAGGGCGGATCAGAGCGCCGTCCCTAGCAGCGGTCTGTTATACTTGACGACGGTCATTATACAGAAATAACGGACCGTAGAACGCAGCGATGGACCAATCAGAGAGCAGCATTCAATAGAGCAAATGACAATATTTTTATTTGGAATTTGGGAGAAATGTTGTCAGTAGTTGATAGAATAAAACAAAACTGTTCATCTTACTTAAACACATACCTATAAACAGCAACATCAGAGAAACTGATAATTTTGCAGTGGTCTCTTAATTTTTTCCAGAGCTGTTTGTATATATATATATATATATATATATATGTATATATATATATATATATATATATATATATATATATATATATATATATATGTATATATATATATATATATATATATATGTGTGTGTGTGTGTGTGTGTGTGTGTGTGTGTGTGTGTGTGTGTGTGTGACTTGTTACTGAAAATATTTTCATCATCAATGACAGATGGACTGTCAAGTTTTCATGAGATTTGTTGAAAATGAAAAAAGTACAGAATACCTCTGTTCTTATCGTTTAAGGACCAGCGTTTCTGAAAATCTGAAAAGTGATATGTAATCATTATTACAGTAATGACTGTGTTTGTATGTCAGGTCTGTTGTTATTACACACAACCACATCTCAGAAACTTTGTGATTGAGGAATCTGGAACAAGTTTTCCATTTAGAATCGCAACTTAAAGAGCCATGCTGCTTTATTATGAATAGTAGGTTAAGGGTCATATGGTCTTGATGAGACACTGAGGTCCTGGACCAGGACAGCTCACCTCAGAGATAATGGGAACGCCCATGTGGGCCATGTTGGAAATGATGTCACTGTCCTCTGGTGGGATGTTGGCATGCTGAAGGAGCTTACACAGGTTCTCCTCAGTCACACCTGACACACACGTAAAGATACACAAACACATGCAGCATAGACTTTCAGTTCACACAACACACACCAGCAGGTGTGAATGCACATTCACAAATATGGTATAATGCATGCAAACATGAAGGAACTTAAGAATGGATTAGCACTGAACAAAACACGAGAACAAAAAATGAATGCACATTTCAGATTCCATCAAAAACTCTCAGTTAATAGTTGATATGAAAAACAGCACGGTGAATATCTGACCATTCTTAAGGAAGATGTAGAGCAGAATGATGCGGATCTTGTCAGACACACTGACATTGGCGTCCAGCAGAATGGGTACAATGAGCCTCATGGGATCCTTGATCTTCTCTCCCTCTGCATCTATACCCATCGCCAGATCCTTCAGAACAATGGAGCGCAGGAGAGGCCAAAGCACAACATGATTCCACAGAAGTTCCATTGAAACAATTACTGAAAGTTTCTGACTAGACATGTAGCTCAGACAAAAGCGATATCTGATATCGCTGTGTTGGTGTTGTTCCATCATTACAACTGATCAGTCACATTTTTGTTATGTTATAGCTCTGCGACTCAGGACCAGACCAGAAAAAGACGCATGGGAGAAGTTATTCTGGATAACATGTGGTTAATGTTTTGAAAGTGTCTATCCTTGTTGTGTAAACTGAACCAAACAGCACAGAAAACAAAAAAAGGAAATAATAAGTGAACTAGTGTAAAGACAATAAATGAACATTATAATTAATATGCTGTAAGCAGGATACAAAACCTGATCTCCAGGGTATAAGTACTGTACTGAACCCAATCAGGAGTTTTTCTCTTTGTGTTAAGTTAACTGGCAGTCCTGGAGCAACAATAATAATGTTCTAAGAACAACACCAACACAGACATATCTGAGAAAGTGTTAAAGAAGAGCCTGTACGTGGCTTTAATTACCTCCACTTAAGGGGTTGAGAGAGGGGGGAGAAGCTGTGGGGAGACAGCAGGAGGGGGGATAAAGCAGCCACAGCAGTAATAACAGCTTTAATCCTTTTAGTAATGTGTTAATATTACTTTTTCCCCCTGGTAATGATGCATTGCTGTAGCACATTACTTTTAAAATGCATGTATAAAGTTACCCCCAACACTACTGGGGACTGAGGATGGATAGGGTCATTTTTGGGTGTGTGGATTTGGTTTAAATTCTAAATTCTGAACTGACCTCGTTGTGACCTTGTTCATGTGAACCAAACTTTGAACTAGCTGCTGTGAAGTGTGAATGTGCAGTGCTAATATCCTCCATCAGCTGTTGACTGTGTGGTAAGTGGGCCAGGCTACAATAACTAACTTCCTGTTGGCTTTAGAGCACTAGCGTTCACCTGTGCATTCCTTGTGTATTCAAGCACATTTCCCACCCCCCATGCTGCCATTGGTTGCTTAAACTGAAATGCCACATCGAGGTTCCCTCACTTTCTATGTTATTACACAATCTAGAGACAGATCTAACTTTACAGCTGTGGTGTCTGAGTGATTTACTTGTTCTACACGACAGAGTTTGTCCACAGTGCCCTGGTAGCGGTTCATACAGTCTTCAGCCAGGTGGAGATGGGTTGAATACTGAGGTCAGAGAGGAGAGATACTGTCAAATTTGACACAGAGAATACAATCAGCTGCCAACAATATTAAAACAGAATGTTTTTCAGTGTTCATATATACAACTTGGGAAATCTGCAAAATCTGAAGCTCTGTTCTCAAATTAATAACACCTGTTTCGAAATCACATGTCAGATAATGTCATTTTCTCCTCTTGCTGATTGATTGGTGAAACAGTGTTACAACTAGATCATCTACGTGTCTGTACGCACATGCACATGTACACACATGAGTGCACAAATGTTCAGCTGTGTACAGTGTCACAGTGTAAGTGACTCAATATAGTAGCATGACCTGCTGTTAATGTATAGATGTACAGTAACACTTCAACCTTGCTGAGCTCCTTCTGATACTGAGGCATCTTCTTCAGCATCTGAGACAGTTCCTTCATGGTGGTCTGAAACACATTGAAGAGTAATATACTTTACTAATGCCATTTACCTTTTTACTTTCATATAATACTATACTTATGTTTGCTTGGCTAGACTCAAACATTCTACACATTATTGGACTTCATTCACATTTTAATTACAGAGTGCTAAGTTTGTCATAAGTTCTGTATCAGATCATGAAGTGCGGAACAGTAAAATCAAACCTGCCCCATAAATGTGAGGGGAACGTTAATTAACTGCATTAACATTAATTAGTACTCAGTTTAAGTGGTGTGTGATTTCATCACAGTGAAACTATATTTCTGTGAGTGTGTCAGTGTGACACGGCCTGCAGCTGGCTTGATGTTTTGAAGAGGCCTCTGTGGCATTTTCAGTTGTCTTTTGTTAGGATTGTAAACTGTATGGCACACATTCAAGATTCAAACAAATCAGTGCTTCATCGCATGCTTTTAATTTAATTATTCATTCATTTATAATATTTATTAATAAAGCAAAGGTTTATGCTAAGGAAATACATGTGCCAGGTATCTCACTTTAGTGCTTTGCTGGAGTTTGAAACATTTCTCCAACTCCACACCGGCGCCTTTGGGCCTCTAGTTGTTTAATATCAGGTACAACCAACTCTCAGGTTCCTTCTCCTAGCTCTCCCTGCAGGACTAGCTATGAAAGAAAGCTGGTTTTGACACGTTTAAGTAAAATTTTCACACACACACACACACATGCAGTTATACAGTTCTTGACATATTCGTTTCAGAGGAGGAAATCTGTCCCTGTATCCTTCTGGACGAGCAGTGCCTCACAATGTTTATACTGAAACCTTGGTGATAAGCAAAATCTTCTGACCTCCAGTGATCACTTAACACACACACACTTCTGAGATGTCATCTCATTTAAAAGACATGCCAATCGTTGATGATTCCTATTTGTAAGCTGGGAGCATATTTACAGTCAGTCAGTCAAACAGTGTTCAACTCAAAGTGATGGCTGTTGGGCCAAAGCAGTATAAAATGCAGAGCAAGATGAATAAGACAGTTTTCAACGTTACCCTAGAGTGGATGGATGGAAGCTTTTTTAGCTCTGTGTTTGGTCCTGAGAGAAATATCTGGTTAAGTGTTCACCAGTCTCTAACTGTGGTTGTCTGTTATTTGCTGCTGAGCAAGTACTGTATAGCATTTTTTTTCCATGAAGACATACACAGATCAGGCATAACATTATGACCACCTGCCTAATATTGTGAAGGTTCCCCTTGTGCAGCCAAAACAGCTCTGACCTGTCAAGACATGGACTTAAGACCTCTGAGGGTGTCCTGTGGTGTCTGGCACCAGGATGTTTTATAGTGGATCCTCTGGGTTCTGTATGTTGGGGGGTGGGACCTCCATGGATCAGACCTGCTCCAGCACGTCTTACAGATGCTCGATCAGGTTGGAATCTGGGGAATTGAACCCTGGGCCCTTTATTGTGTTCCTCGAGCTGTTCCTGAGCAGTGTTTGTGGTGTGTCAGGGCACATTGTCCCGCTGGGGGGCCACTGCCATCAGGTAGTGTTGCTGTGATGAGGGGGTGTACTTGGTCCACAACAGTGTTTGGATGGGTGGTGAGTGTCAAGTGGCATTCACATGAATGACAGCACCCAAGGTTTCCCAGCAGAACATCGCATTGTGATGAGATGATCAATGTTATTCATGTCACCTGTCAGTGGTTTTAATGTTGTGGCTGATCTGTGTATGTCTGCTGTGCTGAAACTGATCCTGTGAGAGCGGTGAGAGTGAACCAAAACATTAAAGTTGCAGCAGGACAACTAAATGAAGAGCTGAGGCTCACTGTAAAGCGAAGGGGAGCTGCAGATTCATGTGATAATTCTGTTAGTTCATCACTTTCACATTGTCACACTGTTATTTGATACATTGATATATCAGCTCCCACACACTGTCCACTTCACTTGCGAATGAGTTTAATGACAATGTTTTGGTACTCATCAGGTCATCTCAAGATAAAGAAGATAACCTGATGAAGGTCTGAGTACCAAAACATTAACCTTATTTGCAAGTAAAGTGGAAAGTGCTGGAGCTTATTTCCTGATTTTGTCGGCCCTTGGTCTTCTCCTACAAACCTGTCGATCCTCAGGTAAGCAAAAGCTGTACTGTGTATTATAACCACTTTAAATATATTTCATAATAAATCTTTTACTTTTTGTTGACTACTTGTCTTCCCAAATGTATATTTTTAACTTTGTTAAAATTCAAGTTAAGTCCAGAACTGCTGCATGATACTTTGACTCTTGTATCACCTGTATGTGACTGTGAAGGACAGTTGGGAGCTGGAACAGAGTAACAGATCCTGAAAGCAGAGTACAGTGATACAGTGTGTCCTCTACCTTTTCTCCAGTGTTCATCTTTTTGCTGGCAGAGAATTCTTTCAGAGAACGAGTCACAGCCCTGCGCAGACCAATGAGACAGAGAAAGAGAAGGACAGGGAAAGTCAGGAGAAATGATTTGATTCGTGTAAACTGAGAAGCTTCACTGTATGCTGATCTCTGAGAAGAATAATGCTCTGCGGCAGCTTTGTGCCACGAGTGTGTATGTGTGACTGGAAAGGCAAAGGCACTCACGTTGACACCTCAGCGATGTGTTTGTGTCTCAGAGTCAGCCACAGGTCGTCATCCTCATCCAAAACTACCTCCTTCAATCTCGTCTCTCCCATCCCACTGGTCTCAAAACTGACAGAGAGGGCAAGAGAGCTTTACAGACTGTTGTTCTGTTTGTTAAAGAAAATTCAAAAAAATGCCAGTGGAAATAAAATATTTCCCCAATGCAGATCAACACACATACTTATTATGATGTTGTATTTAACCCACAGGGCCACCCTGCCACCACAGAACCCAAACTCAGTGACTGTCACAATAATCAACAAAATGAGCTCAGTGACTCCTGCAGCTGTCAGAGCGCCTTCACCTGTACACGTCGTTCTCGATGCCCAGCAGGTCGTAGGCCATAGCCTGCAGCGTGAGCTCATGCAGGAGAGGTGACACAGGGTCGAAGCCACGATCCAGAATGAGCAGCTGAGTACGAGACTTGTCTGGACCCTGAAGGCATCAGAACAGACACACAAAGCGCTGTGGAGGAGTGATATTTTATACTTTTTACTTGCAGCTGATCATCTGAAACACCCTGCATGGTGACGTGTCAGTGATGTATCTGCTTCTACAAATGAGTTATTTAGCTCCACCTCCCTACCTCACCCATGGTTGGGTCATCAGCTTTGTAGCTGTCCAGCTTCTCCTGAAGCATCTGGGCCAGAACTGCACAGTCTTTGTACTCCCTGAACCAACACACACACACACACACACACACACCAGCATACAAAACCAGCTCTTTATCCTGAATATGAAACATTTATTAATCATTAGAATAGAATGTTAGAGTAGAATGTTGTACTTTTTACTTCACTACATTTATTCGATAACTGTGGTTACTAGTTACTTTGCAGATTACATGCTGCATCAGTGCCAAAGTAGCGCATATTTAATTAATTTAGTGTATTGACAAAAAAAAACGTGTTGAATATCAGATCCAATAACAGGCCAGGTGGATAATCTGTTGACCCATGGTATACAGTGGTATGTAAATATATAAATAATCTCCTTTCTTGTACTTGATTAAAAATTACTTGTAATATTTCGGTATGTTTAATATCAGATACTTTCAGAGTTTTCCTCAGGTACTATACGTATGGCTAAGTTTTACCAAATTAAAATATTTTAACATGACATCTTTTTTTTTTTAATCATGTATGACTTTTGGGAACTTTTTGGGCAAGTTTGATTCTGCTTGAAACGTGATGATAGCCTCTGTCACACCATAAACCTTGTCCTTGCTGGTCTCACCCTCTGTATCGGACTCCAGGATACTCTTTGAGAGTGGCACAGAGGGTGGCGAGCTGCTCAGCACAACGCTCCAGCATGTTATTCTTCACGTCAGCCTTGAAGGGGCTGTAGAAGTCCTGAAAGGCATCCACTTTATCCAGGGAGTAGACCTGGACACAGAGAACATGACAGGGACACAACATGAGCTCCAGTTCACATTCATTAATGCTACAATAATTGTCTACTTGGGGGATCTTAACCCAAATTCATCCAAAGCAAAGATGGCTATATTTAATTCACAGGTATGCATTCATGTACTATATTATAAGCATTTTTGATAATGAGTTTTAGTGCTCTATGATGATCTAAATGGGGTTTGAACGTTTCTCAGCTATGAAGAGAATTGTTGAGGAAATACAGTAATAATCATTCAGGTTTGAAGTAAATAATAGATTAAAATATATTGTCCAGCAGAGGTCTGTCTCAATGTATTGGAGCTGGCACTCAAAATCTGACACTAATTAAACTCCTTTCCACACACACACACACACACACACACACACACACACACACACACACACACACACACACACACACACACACACACACACACACACACAATGACCCCCATCTGTCACCGACTCCATCACACGATAATGATCCTTGTGCTTTCTCTTGTCACACATCTTATCTGTGCTCTCATTGGCTGCAGAGCATGCATATTGGTACTGTCAGCCTATGAGATAAAGGGATGAGTGGAGGACATGTGGGCAGGGTGGGTATGATGTGTCCCGCCCACTCAGGATTAAGACTCCAGGACACCAGCAGAGGATTGAGGGCTAATGCTGATCCAAAACAAAATACTGCTGATGCTCCTCTTTACCACTGTTCCTCCCTCTGTGGAGGAACTGAGTCAATATCACAGGGCGAGGTGGGGAGCGGGCTTGTCAAATATGACAGTGGATCAAATGACTGTGTGATGTTAAAGGTAGATGTAGTGATGAAGTTACTCTGCAGCTCCCCTCAGCTCTCTGGAGCTTTTTGTGTATTTCAGCTCTTTGTATTGGTTTAATGTTCCGTAATTTTACTGGACTTTACTTCACTGCTCTCAGAGTTCTAAATAATAAACCCACTGTGCATCAAACAGCAGACAGACACAGTTAGAGACCAGCTGCTGAACATAATGGAGCACTTAGCTGGTACAGAGCCAGACATTTTTCTCTAGAGTTGCTGGAGACCAAACTAAGGAGCCCGGGAGGTCTCATTGTTGTAGTATGTTTCCATGCACACTTAAGTCGAACTACGGTCATAGCTCGATTAGGCCATTTAATTGGACTACTGCCATTGTCCCAGTATACAAACATCAGGGGAGAATCGATTTATTGACGGAAGTATGTCCAACTCCACCACGGTAGGTGGCGATATGCACCGTTTCAGCTAGTTGCGAACCTTCATCCGGTTGACCTACTATGTCACATACCAAACAAGTTAAGAAGCGGCAAACAGGCTGCACAGCGAACGGTGAAAACATGGATGACTTTTCAGCGCTGTACAACAATGTGTATTTCTTGTTCTAGCGCTGGCCACGTTGATACCTTCACCGTTGTCTTCTTCTTTTGTTTTTCCCAGCTTCCTGCTACAGATTTATGCCATGGATGACTTCCAGAACAACATGAAATACATGAAAGAGTAAATCAACTTCCAACCACATTATCTGAGTGTGTTAGTCCCACTTTAAGAAGTTCGATTTAGTACAATTTCAGTCAGACTAACATGTTAAGATCATGTTAACATCCTGATTGATTCAACGATTTGAGTTCTCACATGAATAATTCATGAGCACAATTTAATATAATTTACCTCATCACAAAATGTTGTGCTATTTCTCTTGTCTAGTGTACCCTTCACATTCTCGGATTTAAGGCTTAAGTTAGCACACAGAGGATGCAGAATAACCAAAAATGTGAGCTTTAGAGATAATGAAAGTCTGGCCACCATGTCTCATGACATAATAATGCCAAGTCTTATCTTGTAATACAATAAGCCACACAATAACTTTATGCACAATAACTGAATCGGTTGTAAAAAAAAAGAAAAGATAATAGGTGGTTAAAAGGAGATACTAAGGTTGCTAGAGGCCTTGCAACAACAATGTGAGTAGATGTCTAGTAGTAGTAGAAACTATTGCAATTCAAGAACTCATGAGAGGACTGCTAATGCAGGATATGGCCTCGATTGATTGACTAAAGAATAACATAATGCATAAATTTACTGCATCCATCCTCCTCTAAAATGTTCATAGTCTCCCTATGTGATGATGTACGGTACACATCCCAAATACCTTACACAACATCTCACTTGAACTCCAAGTCCATACAAGGCAACAAGAGAGAGGAAGGCTTCTCTTCATCTTTTTCACACAGTTGACTAAAATCCTTCCAAACCTCATCCATCTATCTGAGGTAGACGGTTAAAAGTGGCTGCAGTGGTATAATCCCAGTCTAGACAGCGTCTTACCTGAGATTCATAGGGCAGAAAGGCGATGTGGATCTCAGTCAAGGCCTTCATGGCTTTGGAGGCGCGGGATTTGGTCAACAGTCCAAACAACGAGTCTGGGATTGCTGCCGAGATTCACAGAAAACATGGTGACTGTCTGAGGCAGGTAGTCAGCAGATATAAGAATATCAACATTATGTCAGTCCTAAATGTTATTATTCTTTTAGAGTACAAAATATTTTAATTCACCTAATGTTGTTAGATAAAAGCAGGCTGTTCTCTTAACCAGTGCCACATAAGGGTTAGTTTTATACACAGGGAGCAGTACACAACCTGTGAGAAAAGTTGTGTAATGTCTTCTGTTGCTCCGGAGGAACTTTGTCGAGAGTAAGAATAATAAACCCAAATGATGTCATTAGTTATCTCAGTTTGGGCTGAGTGGCAGATTTTTAACAAAAGCACACAAAAGTCAATTCACCAGACTAAAATTTTCTATATTGTAAGTTTCTGCAAACCACAGATAGGTTGAACGTCTATGTTTCATATGTACCATATGAACATTATTACAATACAGGTAAAGTGACAATGTTCAGATAACAAAGTAAAGGAAAAAAACAACACAGTCTTAGTAAATAATACCAGAATAAGATCCAGAGGTCTGATCTGAGACAATCACTTTATCTTTCATCACAATCATTTCCAGGTAAATAGTATAAATAAGCTCTTTGTGTTACAAAGACATCTATGTGAGACTGTGAGAATGTGAGCTTCCATTTATTTCATTGGTCTGTACAGCACCTTGCAGGACGGTGTTCTGTCCTTGGGTCCCTTTCAGATTAGGTCTTGTGTTTCCAAAAATGTATTTAAGATTGTTGGATTACATAGGATTTCAGATATTTATTATTTAAAGAGTCCAATATTTCCAAAATCTAATCCCAGCCAGTCGGAAGGATAAAATGTTAGCATAACGTTTCTGTAAACCACTGATATATTAAAATGTGTGCATGTCATCAGCTACGTACCATATTGACATGTCTACCAAAAGTGTCATTTCAAATTCACATTACATGTTTACTGGACATTATAAAGAGAAATCTGGTCTATTTCCAGTCATATTTGTGGCAACCAAGATAGGTATTTTAAGTCAAAACATTATCTTTCAACCCGAAACAAGTAGTTTTGGTGCCTAAACCTAAGGAGAGTATAAGCACAGTGTTGTGACAAGAGAAACATTTAACTTGTAACATAAAGAAAGTTAAAGTTTTAACTTATCTGTGGTTTTTAAGAGATGTACCTTGACCAACATTGATTCTGGTGATTGGGTTGCTAATCCACAGACTCGAGCTGTGCCCACTTGTCAACAAAAAAAAGTGGCAACTGTGGCTGTTTTAGGATTTTAACAGTTACGTTGGAGTTCTGTGAGAGAAAGAATGACTGAACAATATGTACCTTTATGGCAGAAATGGTAATAATGATTGAGCAGTCTACCTACAGGGAACAAGTTATTACCTTAATGTTTCCCATTGCTATGAGCTGTATGTTAACTTTACATTCTGCAGCCGTTTTGGAAACATTCTTTGAGTATGGTTTATGCAAGCTTCTGCTAATATGAAATTGAATTTGTGTATCAAGAAGTTTCTAGATTAACTTTGACTTTGAGCAAATATTCCATCTATATTTTGTTGGTGAGGAATGGATTTACTCACTGTCGGTGAAGAAGACGTGAGCTGCTCGGTACCTCGGAGACTGTGGATCCCTGAAGTCATCAATCAGACCCTCAACAGACTAGGACAGCAGAGAGCAATCTTTTAGCTTATGAACTGTGACTGTAAAGGGAATGACAGTTAGGACAGTTCTTCACTCTGTTCAAAAGTTACTGGATAGAAATATTGAATAAAAATCCAGCGTGTTTCCTACTTTATTCAACATTTAAGAGACCAGCACACAAACTAACCATAACACCCACTGAAATGACAATGAAGAGCATTTTTCAGTTGCTGGACAAAACTGAAAAAAAAAAAAATTTGACTGAAGAAAGCCAATGAGTTACCACTGACAGACTTTATGTAGTGCACCAACAGCCTGAACAGGAGTGGTATCACGTACCTCATCTGAGGGTGTGATCAGGTAGATGGCCTCCATGCTGGGCAGAGGCTCACGCCGCTTGTTTATGTCTTCTACAACTGAGGAGCATAGGCAAACAGTCATATAATATACTCATCTATCAGCTTGATTAGACTAAACATATTACCTTTCAGGGCAGCTGGATTTGTGAGATCACTTGATCGTGTGATCTTGCAAATCCATCTTGCCAGGATTGAAGCTATTCACTTGTAACTGAACACAGGGCACTGAACCAATCAGCGTTACTCTATATGAACTCATGTGATCCACTGGGTAGAAATGGGTCATTTTAGGTGAGCTGAATGAGATTTGCCTTCACTTAATGTATGAAAACTGAGTTCAGAGCTACAACTGAAGTGAACTGAGGTGACCTGGGTGGTTGTACTTACTGGTGATTCCCTCTGACATGATGTCTGTCATCTTACAGCAGGAGGAAACCATCCTCATACTTAGCTTGTCCATTACCAGCACCTGTAACACAGACACACACAGCAGGAGCCTAATAATGAGCTCATTTTGAAAACTTGTGATTGTGAATTTACTCATATCCAGTGTCAGGATCACAGGGGAGAGATGCTAAACTTGATCCGAATAAGAGGTTACCTTCCATTTTCCCTTTTCTCTTGCCTTCTTGATGACATCATTCATTATTTCTGTAAAAAAGGAAAACAATAAAGACATCAAGGACAAAGACGACGGCCAAGAACACACACTCGGCCGTGGGTATTGGTCCCACTGATCTCCCTCCTTCTTATCCAGCATACTACCAGGGCCATGAAAGTCTTTACCAGCATAACTGACACATTAGTATTTGCTCTTCAGTGGCTATCTGGTGAGATAGATCAGGATTAGTTAGACCAGTAGAGAGGCGGAAGAGTTCGATCTGTTTATCCACAAAACTACAGTTTTCTCAACTGCCAAAAACATTACCTGCGTCTTGATCAAGCAGATCAATTATGTGAAGTTGTTGTAGTTGAAGTTCCTGTTTTCCTGCTCGTGTGACAAGTGTTGAAATGTATTCCCACTAAAAACTAAAACACTATACAGCACATGTACCAAGAGTGAATTATGCTGTAGAACAGAATAACTAAGCAGCAGCCCACTGTTAGAGTCAGTGATAGAGTCAGCATTATAACCAACTGAAACTGATTACCCTGAGTGACCACAACGTGTCTCTGAAATGTCATGATGGACTTTCAAATAACCTCTACTGTATTAGGTCAGTGTCAAAAGCCTCATCAAAATATTTCCCATAATCTTAAACTCTAGATTGACTCCACACATGATTGACCTGAGCAGAGGCAGCTGCTGGCATAGGCAGTAATAAACGAGTGAGGGCGCCAGAGTCCTGAAGGGGCTCATGGCGGGGAGAGAGAGAAAAGTAAAAAACAACATAATAACATGTGTAAATTATGAAGGGTAGAGTGCCTGCTGTGTTGTCAATAGATTATGTTTACTTAATTTCTGCAAACAACAAATATATAGCTAGGTGAGAAGGCTGCCATGCCAGAGACCACTGTTCAAAAATGCATTTCAACATTTGTAAGAGTGGGACATTTTCCCACCATGTTTGTGGCAACCTGAATTATATTCCCCTAACTCTAACCAAGTGAACTTAATCAGACCAATAGCACAGTGTAGCCACAACAAAAAAAACTAAAAAATGGAACATAAAGAAATGTAAAGTTTCAACATATCCATGGTTTCCAGAAATGTGCATTTAAACATTTATTCTGAAGACTGACCAGTGTTTCCATCAAGCAAGCAGTGACTTGTTGGCTAAGGGGCAAATCCCTGCCCCCCCCAGCTGCATGCCGAAGTGTCCTTGAGCAAGATACTGAACCCCAAATTACTCCTGATGAGCAGTTAGCACCTTGCATGGCAGCCTCTGCCATCAGTGTATGAATGCGTGTGTGAATGGGTGAAGTGTTGTAAAGCACTTTGTGTGGTCCAGTAGACTGGAAAAGTGCTATAAACAGAAAGAAAGAAAGAAAGAAAGAAAGAAAGAAAGAAAGAAAGAAAGAAAGAAAGAGTCCATTTTACTTTTTTTTTAAATACACAGGCTCTGTTGGCAGTATTGCCATTTGATTTTAAAATACCAAGGCCTATTCCATGTCAGAAGCACGAGTAGAGCAAAAGTTCAATCATTCCTTGATTTGAACATGGATTCTGGTTCAGAATTAGAGATTAGAGATTAAAGTGAGAGCTATAAAAACTAGAATAAAATTCCTTCCACAACCCAATTGCCAGAATAAATGTTGGCAAAGTATATTTCTGCAAAACTACCAGTACGATTAAACGTTCCATTTTTTTATGTTTCTTGAGGTTCAATTTTTGATGTTTCTCTTGTCACAGCACAGCTCTGCTTAGGTTTAGGCCCATAAACCATTTGGTTAGGGTCAGGGTTGGGTAAACATCATGTTTGGCTTAAAATACCTATTTTGCCACAAACACGGCTGGAAATTGTCTCTGGTCTCTGTTGAAATGCAAACTTAACTGCAGTCACCTACTTGTCAGCCTTGCCTGCAACTCCACCACCATCTCTTTCCACCTCACAACATGAAAGTCAGGTAATAAACATGTCATGTGAATGGGATGCCACGTACACATTTTGAATGTTTACAGAAACATTAACTAATAACATTTTGTCCTGGCAACTGGGCTTTCTTGCACATTGAAATATATTTGGAAAATAAAAATGTTTCTGATTCAGATGCTGGCACTGATTTAAGCACAGCCAGGGAACCCTGTGGGCCCACATCCATCTCCCTATTTCTCCCAATCTCTGTGCACTGTATTAGTTGGTATCAAGTCATTAGTTTGTAGAGAATTGCACCATGGGATAACAATATATAACTTCAGTTTATAATGTCACATCAAAAGATCCGGAATAATTATGCTATAGAAAATGTAGTGTCTCTAAAAGGAGGATCTGAAACATGTATGATTCTCTCGGTATTGCTGGAAAACAATATTTCTGAAGTATGGTGGTTAAAGACATCCAAATATCATCTCATGTCTGAATACAAAGCTCTCTATGTGACAACCTTGATGACAACTATGCACTGAGCACACAATCTCACGACACATTGATTGAGCAAATGTTTTTCCATAAGCAGTAGGGAAACAGAGGGACAGAGGAACAACATGATCCCTCATGAGGAAAGCAGATAATACCATCCTGTATATACTGTAGCCTAATATTATCAATAATAGAGGGTCGAACTAGAATTACTCAGGGAGATGAATCAGTTCCTGAGGTGTGAATCAAACCAATGTGTGTAAGACATAATTCAGCACTTATCAATATCCTGTCATTTTTGTTGATGAGCAGCGTCCCAGTTTCCCTCACTGGGGGTTGTAGCGTTTGTCCAGTGTGTCAGACTGAACATGAAGGGACTCTGGGAGGGTGCTGGGAGGGACGGCCCACTGCAATCACTGCCTCTAATCTGCTCCCAATCCTCTTACCCCATCCACCAACCCCACCGCTATTTCTGGGCCGTTTCTATGTCAGCGGACATGATGTCACTGGGAGGCAGCATCACTCGCTCACACACATACAAACACAAACACAGAGATAAATACACAGACAAGCAAATAAGTCAACATGTCCTGTTTCCACAGAGGGTCAGAGTGACATTTCACTTGAAGAGCTGCTCCTAAAGTGTCATAAGCACATTATCATGACATTGGGGCCATGTAATAATAATGACCCATCTGTGTGGCTAATGATGATAATTTTGAATGACATTACATGAAATTGGAAATTTAAAGAGCATGCCATCTGAGCAAAGCTGGTAATGACGGTCGGTGTTGTATAAATCAGTGAATGGTCCTGTTCATACAATTGTTAAACTGGAATAAGTTGGAGTTCCCGTGAAAGAATGGGAAGTCACCTGACAAGCAATTTTCACAGGCGGGATAAACAACGACAGGCTGCTGCTGCAGCGGCGGCAGATAGATATGTCTTAGAATGTCTATAGAATATAGTATTTTATCACAGTAACTAGCTGTGAGTATGGAGGGGTTAGTAACCTCTCCAACCCTACCAAAAGCACTGCTGTTTAATAATAGTTTAGTTTAGTCCCAGGCTGGCAACACTTTTGTTTAGTAGTTTAAACCTGGGAAGAGACTTAACAATCAACTATCTTTATTCAGAATCCCTCACATGCTAACAAGCAGCCAGCTCGTCCATCAAATAAAAGAACAGAGTAGCTTGGGTTAAAACCACATCAACAACACATCCTCATACCTAAACCACTGAATGACTTCCAAAATTACATATGATGGAGACATGACCATTTCAGATAAAAAGTGGTTTGGCTTAAAATAACTACATTACATATGTAACGTCCATCACAAACGTACCTACTACGTAACTTCACTACATTAGTAAGAAATAAAGTAAAATAACTCTTCGACTTGTGGTTTCACACTGGACACGAACAGCGGCCTGCTGGATTAAAGTCCTCTGCTTGTTTAACCCAACAGTCCTTCCCCAGTCTCCTCCCTACAGTACATGGCTTTGTTGCTCTTTACATTACTTCTCCTGACTTCCTCCTTTGCTTATGAATATCAAACAGGTTTAAAAATCCTGTTCAACAAGCTATCAAATGATAATTGTACACATATTCTAAGTGGACTTCGTTTATTTTGACTCAGAGACAGATTAGTGCTTAGAGCGGACGTATTTCACAACATAAGAATGAGACTCAAAAAATCAACGTTCTTTCTTCAGAATTGCTTTCAGAGTTTGCCTACATCACATAGTGCTGCTGTAATTGTCCACCTTATTGCGCACACACACTGGCTGGCCTCTGTTTCTCTCTCCCAGCAACAGCAGTAAGTTTTTTATAAAGTGGACCAAAAAACACACCTGACATTCTGGATTTTTTTCACCCATGTCTCTGTTGTCATAACAGCAGGTGAGCCACATGTGAAGGAAGCTTGTGCACTAAACAATATCGCAACAACCAGGAGCACTTACAAGTTTGTACAAAACATAGCATAAGTAGGACGACATTAAATAGGAGAGGTCTAGAGGAAAATTGTATCAGGGTGGCCTTGGCCCCCCCGGTCACCCTTTGTGTACGCCACTGAATCCAGACGGCATTACACTTCTTACAAAACATATCTGCAAATAAGACGTACGTATACAAACAAAGAAAACATATTAAATATGTAAACATATGAACACAGGGACAATATTTTTGATGAGCTGATAATCAGACTACATTTTGTTTTTGTTTCACAACATTATCAGTTACCTTGTGGACATTCAGAGGTCTGGAAGCAGGCCAACATTGGTATATTGCTAGCTAAAATGCTTTTACTGGGACGTGCCTGATGTAACAATATGGCTCTCAAAAAGACTGAATCACCATGAAGTCCTGCTAACAACGACAGTCAATTCCAGACAGCAACTGGCTGTAACCCTAAAGTTTAAAGCTACAAAGTTAAACACGCTGGTCCGACCTATCTGGCCTTATTTTATGTGCTGTGCTGCTCTGTTAGATCTTTCACAAACTGAATCTGCACAACTGCGACAGATAGCAGATAGTTGTCACACCCTCCCCAACTATCGTCAGTGAGAGTGTTGTCATTAATGACATATGAAAGCATCGAACATGTGTTTAAGATGAATTAGAAGTATGCACTTTGAGATAAGATCATGAAAAAAGAAACTAAGGGTGACACAGGGGTTTTCAACCCTGAAGGTATTGTAAACAATCATGATTGGTTCTTGTGGATGACTATAGCTGTGACTGTTAATTCTGGGACTGAACTGTGTGGTGATTGTTGGCCTTTGTATTCAGAGCGAAGCGTCATCTCCATTGTGCTGATTTGGTGACAATTCAAATGAGAATCTCCTGCTGCAATTTCTCTCTGTCAGGGTACATCCTAATACTCTTACATCATAGTTCCACCATCATCTGTCCTTGTGTGACCCTGATATTGATTAAGTTCACTAAATAAGCTCTAGTTCTTGTACTTGTGCTCAGAGACCCAGAGAGAACTCCTCGACATAGCATATGTGTTCGTCCAACTATCATTTGTGTTTTCTTCTATTTGTAACTTTTTTGTAAATTTCAACTATTATCATTGATAATAAGGGTGACCTCAATGGTTTTTCAAGTTTAAATAAAGGTTTGATGATGATGATATTTCACTTCTGTCCTGGAGGGCTGGGAATTCTATCTGTGATTTTCAGGTTTGTGTATCAAAAAACCCAACTAGCCCTAATCTGACAACAGCCTCATATGTGTTTATGTGTGTTCAAGTGTATCACAGTCACTGTTGATACTGTAGGTTGGAGCTATACTTACAGAATAAGTGAACAGAGTCACATACTACAAACTAAGGATTCAGTTTGTTAGGAACTGATGCTTCTTTCTACGAAATATGGAGCTGAACAACCATTTGCATCAGAATTTCAGACTTAAAGAGGTCAAGGCCAGGTTTCTCAACCAAGTCGCTAGGACAAAATGCTAGCAGTTCACATTTCTGTAAACCACAGACACGTTCAAATTTATTTGCGCCATAGGCTGCGTACCATATTGACATCTCTACAAAACGTGTCATCTTTGAGCTGGTGATGTTCGTTTAACGGACATCTCCAGCTGCGTTCAGACAAAAACAGGTCATTTAAGCACAAACATGTTTTCCAACCCTAACAGAGTGGTTTTTGTGCCTAAACCTAAACAGAGAATAAACCCAGTGATGTTACGAGAGAGAATCTATAAATCTAACCTAAAGAAATGTAAAGTTAAAGTTTAATTTCTTCTGGTACTGTATTCATTCATACAGCTTAGCTGCTTCTTATGTCTGCAGTAGCACATTGCCTGATGATTTTAAGCTGCACTAATCAAATTTTTTAAAGGCATACTATCCAGGATTTGTTGGTTGCTGACACCAGCTGCAGTAAGCAATTCTGAAGAAAGACAGATGATGATCTCATTTCCAGGTCATCAGATAACGAAGCTGCAGCCAACCCAAAGTGTATTGTGCAAAATACTCCGTAAATAAGAAAATACAGAGGGCAGTGACATTACCCACCACTTTTTTTTATGTCTATACATTGTTTATTTATCTATTTATTATTTTTAGCAAGGTCCTGCATATCGCACCTTAAATTTTAAATTAAATTTAAAAGGTGTTACTCTGCAGCTCCCCTCTTTTTTGACTCTGAATAGCTGGTAACCTAGTGGCGTGCTTAGTACTTTAAGAACCATTTTTTTCAAGAGTTGTCATAACAGAGCTAAAAGAAGAGTGAAAACTGGTCTGAAGTTCACTGAGGCTGCTGCTGTTTGGAACAAGGTTGATAAGCACAGTAACAACTTCTGTGTGGGTCCGTCACTCGTACCTTTCCCACAACATGTATTATCTGACCTATTGTAAATATAAAAATATTGAGTCATTTTTACAGTGTTTTCACCTCAAGGAATCTGTCATGAAGATGTGACAGACACGGCCACCCTCAAAGACCGAACCTTCTTGAAGAAACATTGTGTTATTAAAATATATCTATCAAGTTATTTAATGTACCCCCCTGGAGCTCTGCACCGTGGTGCCCTCTGTCTAAGCAGCCCAATTGATTAGTATGGGCACTGAAATGAAGCAGGCAGCACAAAAGTTGTGAGAAGCGCACGTACGCAGTAAAAAGTCACAGAACACCAAAGAGTCAAATGTAAAAGTGATGATACTGAACACTGGTCATTACCTGCCCACTTAAAGCACTGGTCTTCAATCAGATACACTAACATCAAGTTAAACATCTGCAAGCAGAATGAGGATTATGTACCTTGTTTTAGTACATGTTTAATGTGCCCAAAGACAATATTTAGTATGATAAGGAAAAATGACAACAACAACATTTGTTGTGACTGGTTTTAATTGGTTTTGACCTTTGACAATTGGTTTTATCAACGATCAAAGGCAGGATTTATGAAAAATGCTGAAATTGTGTGTTATAATTTTTTTCTATAATGCTGCATATCTGTCCATATCTTTGATAATCACCTGATGAGTTCATAGATAGCCAATGCACGATTGTGCTCTTTGTTTTTCTGAGTCACAGTCCTTTACTTAGTGTACTATGTTTAGTTTTCAGGCACAAGTGGCTACTGTTTTTTCCTAAAATGGTAGAAATGCCCTAAATAAGCATTTATTATTATTATTATTATTATCATTATTATTTTCAGTGCACACATGCAAGGGGCTCCCACCTTTATTTTCCATATAAATAAAAGTTGCACAGAACTATTAGCAGGTGATAGCATATAAATCAATGATGATGATTTCAGATGACTGTTCTGACCGGTTTAAAACAAAAGTCAGATTTGTGCTTAGGCCAGCCCAGAAAACACTTACACCAAGGGGCATCCAACATCCCAGTGAATGGCTTATGGCTAAAAATGTTTTTTAAAGCTGTACCTTTTTGAGCAGCTATTTTAATTAGCAGACACCTGCAACGAAGCTGGACCACCAACCAGCCACCGTGGCCAACTTCCCTGCAATTTTACTCCAGTGATGCCTATGACCTGAAGAAGCCCCCCAGGAAACCTCTGTGTAGTCATCAGTAACAGTTGAAGGTGAAAAAGTAGCATAAAGCCTTTTGTGTTTCCAGAGGAAGCGGCATGCAATCTGATAAATTACCTCCAGTGATGTCACTCAGTGGATAATTTGCACTGTGGGAAATGTAGGCTCCAGGTATAAAAGCAGTCCACTGCCCCTATAACACTGCTGAACTCATAATGGACAGATCAGAATCAATACAGCAGAACAGAGATATCACCTTTTTATTCCACCTTTTCAACATCTGGTGCATACATTACCCACAATGCAACTGAGCCTCTGAGTGACATCACTGGAGGTAATTTATCAGATTACATGCAGCTTCCTCTGGAGAGACAAAATGCTTTATACTACTTATCTCCAGCACCGTATGAGAAAAATAAATAGTTTTAAAAAATAGTTTTTGATTTGTTTGTCTTTTCCTTCCTACAGAAATACACTAACATGCCTTTTTGATGCAATACAAGAGTTTATATTTGTTAAGTGAATGAATCTGTTATCTTTGATTTGACTGTTATTTCTATTTCAGTTTCACTTTCTAGATGTCACTATGAATCGGTTCAACAGCCTGTACTGAGCAGTGCAACTGAAACAAATACAAGCAGAAATATATCATTGACCACTGCGGAGCGATCACTGGGTATAATAACCTGAAATAATCTTTAGCTTTAGGTCATTAATGTCTTGCCATTGTTGATTTTTCTTATTATTTTCTTTTTAGTTTTTTTACATGTTGTTGCCACACTGTACATCATCAAAAATAAACGGCGAATAAACGAAATAACGAGCTCTTGTCTCTGCCTCCGCTAAACATCTTCCAGAGAGAACACGTCAGTAAAGTTTTTACTGAGTGTGTCTTTAGTCGCGTGAGAGCTTGTCTACATTATAATATTGACTAGCCTACATGTGGACCATTACTGATGACAAACTCTAGTTTAGTTCCTGCTGAGGCTGTCACAGTCGGATGTTCACTGCTGCATGTCGCTCCTCTTCATCTGAGGATGATGTCAAAGCACTTAATCCGCACAGACAAAGATTAGCGAGGCAGGATTTAACCAAACCAGGTCCCCGCTCTTATATTTCAGACAAACACCAATAAAGGCTGTATGAACAATAGAAACTCCAATCAAAGTCTGACAGTGCACCACCGAACAACTTCGTAGCTGTCTGGTTCATGTCACTGACCGGAGAGTCTGGAGAGATTACCATTTCTTGAGCCGCATGCCTAGGATGTGCCTGTGCGTCTTTTACGCATCGAACTTCACAAACTAAACCAAGTATAACCAGGATCTGCGCTGTATTCTATCAGCACCAGTAATCATTAAAAACACGTAAAACAATGTTCATATCTCACATTGAAGGGTTGGGGATGGGGATGGCCCTTCATGCTGGTAGAATACACGAGAAGGCTTTAGAGTGGGATAACAATGATTAATCAGCTGTGGATGACGCGTCAACATGTCCAAATAACAAGAGTGAAATGTTGTGATGAATCACAGAAACACTTACTGTCTCCAACAATGGCTTTAAGTCCGAGTGGTGCCATGATGAGCCTCTGTTGCGCGTCCACCTCTCCACACAACTGACTGCGGCCACAACGCGCGTCAAATCTCAACAATGAGCCACACACTTCCGTTCCAATTGATTACAAAATAAAAGCCCTAGGTTAGGAACGTAGCACAGTGCCGCTGCTAAGAGAAGTCAAATAAGAATACACACAATACAATGAACCACATACAGAGGGCAGGCTGTGTGATACAGAGCCAAATGTGCATGCATCAATACGTGTGTGGCTGCCACATGAAACCACTCATGGGAATCTGATAATGAATAGGAAATAATGTCATTTGTAGAATCAGCTTCATTGGCCAAGTATGTGTACACATCCACATAATCTGAGTGTGCTTTTCATTCCTCTCGATGTACACAGGAACAGCTAAGAAGGAATCACAGCTGAACAATGAATGGAAAGAATAAACAGGACTGTTGTACACAAGTCTGTGAAAAAAGTGTTTGTGTGAAGAAGAGAAAGACAAGAAATGAAGCTGTTTCTTCTGGACTGTTTGCATTGTTAGTTTAACGTTGCAACATTTAAGAATTTTAGTTTAAAACCAAAAACCCTCTCGACAGACGGCGACAAAACAAGAGTTTTGACTTTATGTCAAAGATGTCTGTGTACTGCCGTGCAGACATATCTACTTAAGTTAGCGTGCTAACCAGCTAGCCCTGTCCTGTCCTGTCTTGTAGCACTGCAGTCAGGGGGCACCCAGTGGTTCAGCTGGTAGAGCCCCCTCAGCAGGGGCTGAGTCCTTAGCAGCAGCCCTGTGTGATTCGACCCCAGGCCTTCTGCTGCTTGTCACACACAGGCCAGTTAACATGCTTACTACAGATGATCGTTTATAAGGTTTTCTTTTGAAGGCTACATGACAAAACCGGAAGCTGAATATTTGCTACTAAGTTCCAACTTGCTGTGTTGAAATAAAATTTAAAAAATAAAAAGCTCAAATGAAAGTCAATGGACACATTAAATAGTTCTTTTTTTGTTGTTGATATTTTCATATTTAAATCGCAGTCATGTGGTCTATATGTCTTGTTCTGTTTGTTTGTTTTTACCCTCTGTGAGGCACTTTGTGCTACAAAACTGTATGAAAAGTGCCATATAAATAAAGTTGATTTGATTTGATTTGATATATGAGATCTCCATGGTGCAGCTGTTGGATCATGATCTGAAGTTTCTTGAAATGTATGACACAAAGAGCAGAGTGGGATTTTAGAAACTCCTCTCTTGTGTCCACACAGACAGACAGACAGACAGACAGCAGCCTTTCATAAAGGAGCGCACTTACAGGTAATGGCAGAAACACTGAGTGTCCATGAGAGGGCAGCAGAGGAGAGGCAGACACCAGATCAGCTCCCTGTGAGAGGAGGACAGAAGCAAAGAGCTCTCAATCTCTCGGAGGAAAACATTTCATTTAGAAAATGTTACATTATTTGTAAATATGTATGTATTTTGGCAGTTTCATACACCTCCATACTCAGTTCTCCATGTGCCCTTCAGTAGACAGGATGTTGAAGAGCTTCAGCTGCTGGAAACTCTTCCTTCACACCGCTGACTAATGATGCGTTCCCGTCACATACAAAAAATATTTTTTTTATGGGTAAAAGGGCAGTTATCTGTTAGAAATGCCCTCTCACTCTTTCTTGCTGGTGAGGTTAGTAGTAGACAAAATGAGAGAAATCACAAGTTAGTTTGTATTTTATCACCTTAAAGTGAGCTCAACTGTATGTTCTAGCATTCAGCATCAGATGAGCACACTAGGATTGTGTCCTCTGTCCTATTTAAGGAACATTTGACATTTAGCAACCTTGTAGGCATGATATCTATCATAAATCATGGTTGGTTTTATATTCTGAATCTGGTTTTTAGACTGAATAAATTAATACTGTAATACTTTTAGGCAAAAGAAATAAATATTATGAAAAGATTTATGTTTCTCCTCCAAAATTGTCTTCCTGGCAGTGTGGAGAAGGCTTGGAAAAAATGGAGGACAGAAACCACAATAATCTAAATTAATAAGTAAACTGATCAGTAAATAAATCAGTATGCTGTTAAATGCTCTGAAGATAATATTAAAAATGAATGTAGGCTTTAATTAATGTATAAAATGTGACATAAAGTGATTCTTCTGTTTGAATCTGCTTGCTGTGTTTATTTACCCCTGTCTTAAATTTAACTACTTGTTTTTACTTTCCCTGCAAAGGAAAAGAATCCAGAAATAAAAACTGAACAGTTTAAAAAAATAAATGGATCAATAAATGAAATGGAATAAAATAAAAAGGCTTTGCCAAATTAATAGAAAGATAAATGAATACAGACATATCAATTTATGTGACATTTTATAAATTAATTCATGTATACATTTTTATGTTACTTTCATACATTTAACTGCATTGAATGATATGCTGAGCCATTTCTTTCTTTCTTCAGAGGTATGGTTAACAATTTCGGTAAACTAATAAAAAAAATCATTAATGAAAAATCCAAACGAATTGTGTTCTGGTGTTAGTGTTGTAGGAGAATCAGACTTATGACCTAAATATTTCCTACATTTTGGCTACAGCCCTGTAAAAGAGATATTTTGGATTCGGAAACTCGTGTCTACCATTATTCCCATGTCAAGTGAACGCACCGCAGCTGGAAGGTGGAAGTTCGTCTCCAACTTTAAAGAGGGTGTGTCCGTCCGAGAAATAGGCAGTCACTGTGTAGGGCAGCCGACCGTCTTTTCTTCTCCCTGCCTCTCCTGCCGGAGTGTCGCTAGACCGCCCGTCTTCAGCTCACTGCGCTCATGTTGAAGAGGAGCTCAGAGGCTTTCTAGAGGATCTGAATCTCTTTGTCTCAAACATCAGTTGTAGGCCAGTGGAGTCAGGGTGGGTCTGTGAGATTCAGCCACCATGGGGGACGTGATTTCCAGTCACCTGGATGAAGCCAAGCGGGAGATTATCACAGGTGAGGCGTTGTGTGGAGGTTTGTTTAGTGCGTGCTGCTGTGGCGTTTTGGCACGTGTGCGTTTTTACGCAGCGGCCACGCACTATCAGAAGATTCTGCATCATCTTGTAAAAATGAAGTAAGTCATATTGCCAAGATGTGACTGTGACTGTGACTGTGGCACTTCTTACTGTTTTTGACTGAAGGTGTCTTTTTGTAGACTGCTCTAATCGCCTGTCGTGTCGTTATTGGTCTACTGTTGTCGTTCACGTGAAGGTGTTGTGGATGTAAGCAGGACAGCATTTTCTAACAGTGGGTCAGATCTGAAGATCCTTTCAAAGAGACCTGAAGACAGTCAGACATATTGATTTGATGAGGTTTATTTAATTCATCTGTCCAGTGACCACCTACTAGATGGTCCAGCAGTTGTTTTCTAACAGCTTGTCAATCTGTCACAAAGGACTCTGTTCTGAGGAAAATGAACGTGTTCAAAATGGGCTTGTTCTGTCCTGATCTGTTGGTCGTTGGCACTTAAAGGGGAAAACTGACTGGCAGCCAAGGTAACTGCCTGGCAGTTCTCAGACTTAGAAGTAAGATAGGAAAAGTACTCTGAAAAGATAGAGGCTGCACCCTTATCAGCCTCAGCTCTTATAAATGGCCATTTGACATTGTTATTTGACCTGTCAGGACTTGTTCAGTTAGAAGTGAAGTCAGATGTTATAATAAACATAAAAACATAAATGTATATAATGCCTGTTACATAGTGATGAACATAAGTTACAGAAGTAAAGGCTCGACCCCAAACCGGGTGTTTCAGGCAGTGCAGGAGCAGTGTTTTCTTGGTGTAGACTTTGGGCTTTTTCACTTTGTAGACCTTTAACATGCACAAACATGCTACATAACACAACAAAGGAAAGGCTAAAACCCAAAAAGCAGAATATGACCTCTTTAACACAAGCAGCCAGAGAGCAGAGAAGCTGACGCTGTGCCGCGGAGTCATTGGAGCATCAGACTAAAAGGAAAGCGCATCTTGTACTTGATTTTGTGTTTTTTCTCAAGTAACCAGTTAGTTACTGGTTAATGGGTGTCGGCAGGTTTCAGGTTTTAGAACACATGCAGCCGACTACCTCTCAGGAAGAAATGGAGAGAGAAAGCTCTGTGAGACACCAAGCGTCATCTTTTTTAATGCCCTGAGTGGCCCATTCAGAGTGAGGTACACACGCGCACGCACACACACACATCTGATGTAGAATCTGAGGAATGCATGAAAAAGTGTGGCTGGATGGAAACCTCCTCCATGCCTCGAGCTGCACAGCAAGCGCCCCACAGTCTCTGCTGTCAGGCCCAGTGCCTGGCTGGCTTCGAGGGAAGTGCCTGGATTTATCATTAAAGCACGACACACACATTCACTCATTTTGTTCACTCCTGATGCATTCAGAGGGCGATGAACCACTGTGCCACTGTGTGTGTGTGGACATGACTTCTTATCAGACTTGAGGTAATCATGTTTAGAGATAGCTTCATTATTCAGTGCCATTGTATTAAGGCGAAGATTTATGGCCAGTGGATGAATGGGCCGCACCTTCCTGTTGTCATCTATGCCTCGCCTTGATGGCTGATAAGAATAGCTGTGGGAGTCCTGAGCAGAGTCATATGTAACCAGCAGGCAGTGTGTTTCACTTCCCTCATATCCTAGAGCATGAGGTAATCGTTACAGGGATATGTGGGGGCGTGTTTAGGGTGGAAATGATCACATGATCAACCTCTCACTTCCTCTTTGAAAACTGGCATGAGTGCACGTGTTCAAGCCAGGCTTATGTATGTACTTTTTTTTTTTTACTGAAAACTGACATTGAAGATCAACCAGTCAGTGGAACTTAAAATATTTATATTTTTCTGAATGTTTTGATCTGATCATGGTCAAATATTCACTTACTACTAAAAATGTGAACATTTTGGAAGGTACCTATCTTATTTTCAAGAGAATAGAATATTATTTACTAGGGCTGTCAATATGTCGTGTTCATTTCGATTATTTATCATAGAAAAATAACACATTAATCGCTCTGACACCCCTTGACCAGCATCTTTGTAAACATGATGGAGGCAGATGCCACTGAGCATAGCCTCTGCGTAGGTGCACCTCCCCAGAAATTTAAATGCACGTCACAGCAACACAGACCACAAGGACTGTGTTTGGACGCATGAAATCATTACACTTTCCAGTTTCTCCTTCGGTGCTTGGCGGCTTTGCTAATAACGGATGTTGTGACCTGTAGTTTCCCCATTAAACACACTGGATTCTTCGGCAGCTGCTGTCCCTCCTGAACGGCTGGCTGCTGCTCTGCTTGGATTATACTCCCCCTCCTGAGCCTCTCCTCTCTGCTGGAGAGTCTCTGGGCAAGAAAGAGCAGACAGGCTGAATGTCTGAAGGGCAGGCTGCCCCTCAACAAAGAGCCCAGTGGCAAACCTGACTTGCCGAAACCAAGTCATTCCAGCCGGGTTTGTATGGAGCTGCGGGCCTCCCTGCAGGCACTCTGCCTGTCCGCTCGCTCGATTCCCGAGACACAGCTGTTAGTTGGTGTGTTTTTTAAAGGGGAAAGTCAGCTGGCAATCCACTCACCACTGCCATCAACACAGACACACCAGCACACATGTATAAATGCTCATTACGGTGTAGGTCACTCGCCTAGGTTACAGCCTCGGCTCTGCGTAGAGCCTACATGCAACCATAAATCAGCCTCTATTGTAACACCAGAAGCCAAGCTTTGGTGGATGACTTAAAAGTCCCAGATTCTACTGCAGTCCATTCCATTTTAGTGACAGCTTAATGTTTTGTGTTTTTTTTTTAAGTTTAAGCTCAAAATTAAGTTATTTGTCAAAAATTCTAAAACATCGTCAGGAAAGATCATAAAAATACCAAAACATGCTGAATTGGGGCTTCATGAAACACCCAGATGGAACTGTTGACAGTAGCACTGTTTGGTGCAGTTTATGCAGCAAGGAATTTTTGTACCATCCGAGTACTTCAAGCTAGAAATATCTCCTCCTTTTAAAGTGTAGAATGTCCATTTATTCACTGATTCACTCATCTATAAAAATACATTTGCATTGAAATATTTTTAAATGCTTACAGCTAATATTGGTATGTGTGATTAATTCTGATTAATTAATCACAAGGCTTTCATAATATTAGATTATTTTTTGAATAGCTTGACAGCCCTATCATTTACCCTTTAACATTAATACAGATTTCATAAGGCATCACATTAACAAGAACAAATGATCAAATTCACAAAATGAGTAAATATTCAAATAGAATTGTGAGAAACAAGTAATTTTACAGTTTTTCAACACACATTTGAAGCCAGTGGTTCCAACAGAAAAGAACAGGTATTTTTTTCTTTTTATTTCTCTTTTTCTTTAATCATCTTTTGACCCCTCATATTCATGGAGGGACCCCTTGGACGTACCCATCACATGAGTTAGGAGCCACTGCTCTGACCAACTTGATTAGGTTTTTCTGGAAGATCTAACAGGGGACTGCCAACTTCATAATCAAATTAATTCAATAAATTAATTACATTAATTTCTTTTTAGTTATATGTGACATCACACAGGATAATAACACACACAGATGTAGAGGGGAGAGTACTAGAACAGCTCGCTATCATAGAGCCCGAACAATACTTGATTTTATAGGCTGATGGTGAAATTGGGGAGTGAAAAATCTGCTACATTGATTTGGCCGATTTGCACACATGTCGCAATGATCTCTAAAATGTGGTTATATAGATATATACAATTCAACAATTCAGGATATCTAATATATAATAAACATAAATTTACCCCAAGCATCTTTTTCTGGATTAAAATTTCTAAAAATACAAAGTAAAAAGTTTTCAAGTTGGCCCATATTGGACAACATATAGGCCAATACCGATATATCTGTGATCAGCCAATATTCAGGGTCTAATAGCTAATATCAAGAAAAAGATGTGCAAGTTTATTGGTGTCCTCCACAAAGAACAAAGTGTTGTTGTTCTGTAATCATTACAGTCAGAGTTTCAATATTCTCTTTATTCACAAAGACACACTCCACACACATTTCCCCACAAAGTTCCTTTATGTATTCAAATGTGGAGCAGTATTAGCTTGGTCAGCAGAAGAGAGGCCAGGAATCAGGACATCCTAAAATGTGGACATCCATAGTGTTTTTCCTTGTTTTTCTCTGTTATATCTGCAGGCTCTGGAGGGAGTATCAGGTGGCCAACAGACTGGCTCTCTGTGGCCTGGCGAGGTGTGGCACACACCTCAACACACACCCTGCTCAGCACAGAGAGGCCTGTTTTAAACTGGTTCAGATAGTGGAAATACCTGCTGCTGGGACCCCACAATATATACACATACACTTGTGTTGGAGGCAGAGCTGGTCTGAAAGTAAAAATGAGGTAGACCTCAACAAACAGAGTTACAGAAGGTTTCTGGTGAGGTGACATCACAGTGAAACCCATACAGGAGGGAGAAGTTGTTGGGGTGTAGGCTTCATAAAACCTTCATAAATATAAGCTGGCTTAATCAGTCTTCGGGTCGTGTTATCACAGTCCTGGAATTTTTAACTTCAATACAGTACTGTGAAAAATAGCAATATTCGATACCATATTTGATACCATGGGAAAAAGTTAGAAAAGGTATTAAAAGATAAATATAATGAGGCTTGTGTACTATGTGTTATGCACATACACAACAGCATCTAAGTTTATTTACTTGTGGAGCAGGAGGGAGTGTGGACACTACAGCGCTGCATGTGTCAAGAGAGGCGAGTAAAAGAAAAGCAGCTCGTACTGGAACGTCAGTACCTTTTTTTTAACACATTACTGTTGTTTGGTCCTGTAACGTTGTTTTGTGGGTTAAAGTGTGGGATATTTCTCTTTTATTGGATGAGTGAAGGATCTGTTTAGCTGTCAGACTGAACTCCATCAGACTGTCATACTCCTGTGCCGCGCTGTCGGCATTTCCATTCACACAGACATCGTCTCTGTTGCGGCTCTGTTACTACCTCCACTCGAGAATCAGAGGTGGAACGAAACTTATCTCAACTTTCATACAGATGGCGAGGCAGAATATCGGAACAAGATTCCGGCCTTGAAAAGGCAGTGTGGCAGTGTCTGTTGTAGTCCTCTTTTCAGATTTTATTAATACAGCACAGTAAGCTCAAAGGGGGGTTTCCTGTACAGGAAATGTTGGGGTCCTAAGGCAAATTTCAGAGTGCTATTAAAAAAGGATCAGTTAACATTGTATTTTAATACAGCTGAGTCAATGGCGCAGGCTTTTTCCTGAATAGGCGATGTTGTGGTGGGCACCAGAGGGGACTTTTGGGCTGCCTGAACAAAAACAGACTGTCCCACTTTGCAGCTGCATTCATTGTTAACATTTGTTTGGCCCCTTGGGAGACCCAAAAGTCCCACCTGACAGGACAGGACAAGAGTATACAGCTCTTTATTTGTCTCCTGCTTTCTTACAAGGATTGATTTATTGTTTTCAAGAACCATATCAACTCAAGAAGGATAATTGTGATATTATGATGTATGGAGGACATCCTGGTAGCATGTTTGGGTTTTTTTAAACACTAACCAGGCCTGTTGCATGAACGTATCTGAACATATCTGGCTCTGCAGCATTTAATTGCCTTTCTCCCCCAATGTGCCTCAGAGTTGGGCTCGTTTGATTCTGTGGACCATTATCATGAGATCATGCAAATATCCCCAACAGATTTGACTTATTTTGGGCCTTGCATCTCATACTGATCAGCAATGATGGTCCACCTCTCTGAGTCAGGAAAAAGCCTGGAGCGGAGCAGTGAAGTTTCCCTGTTGGCTGAGGTGAACTCTGGAAAACTAAACTGAACTAAAATCCTGCCCTGCCTCTAATTAGCTCAGTAAACTGTTTTTTGTTTTTTTTTAAATATTTTATTTTTTATTTTTTCAAGAACAAAGTTACAGTTACAAACTGACAAGACAAAATCAAATCAAGGAAAAACTCATTATCCACAAGGTGGCAAAGTAAAAATGAAATGAACTCACAATGACAGGACAATAGAAAGTGGAAAAAATAAATAAATAAATAAATAATAATAATAGTAATAAATGAATAAATAAAATACATTATGCAATAATCGAAGATACAGAGAGAAACAAAGGGTAGCATCACTGCTCTTAGATCATGCCAAGCCAAGCTCGAATGCAGGGAAATTAGTCAACCTGGTGTGCTAGTAGATTTTCCATATAAATTAAAAATGGTTGCCATATTTTGTAAAAAGTCTTACTTCTTTTCTGCATCCAATAAGTCATTTTCTCTAGGGGCACACAGCTATTGATTTCACAAAGCCACATTTTAGTTGGAAAGGGGGCGTCTGATTTCCACTTTATTGCAATACATTTCATAGCAATTGTCAAAAGGATTTCTGTAAATTTCTTAGCATAATTTGTCTCAAGATTGGAATTAGTAAAGTTCCCTAGTAAACAAATTTCAGGGTCCAGTGGAAACGTAACCCCGTGGATGTTTGATAGAGTTTCACAAACCCCCTGCCAAAACCCCTGCAGTTTAGAACACTGCCAGGTAGAATGAAGGAATGTTCCTTCCTCCGTGCCACATCTAAAACAAAGAGGTGATATATTGGAGTTGTATTTATGTAATTTATGTGGGGTAATATACAGCTGATGCAGGAAGTTGAATTGTATCAGCCTATACCTAGCATTTAAAGTAGAGGGGACCCCATCTCTGCACAAGTTCCTCCATAACTGCTCCTCAATAGTTATTCCCAGGTCCTTCTCCCATTTAACCCTTGATCTATCCATATCTGGTATTGATAAAGTCGACATAAAGGCTGTATACACCCTTGAGATAGTGCTAAATAATGGTTGGCCAGCATGACACAGATGCTCAACTGGAGACGTGGGAGGTAAATTCCAATCTCCTTTTTGATTGGCTCTAATAAAGTCACGTAACTGGAGATAACTAAGGAAATCTTTATTTGTCAAACTGTACTTTTCTTTTAACTGTTCTAGAGACATAAATACTCCATCTTTATAGCAGTGTTCTAGGTGGCAAATACCTTACTCCTGCCAAGATCTAAAGTTGCCACTCTGAAGGATCATTGGTAGCAATTTATTTCCCGTGGGGCGACCCCCATTCCGAATGACCGCCATTCCGACGGTCCGCCATTCCGAAAATTTCCGAAGGTAGACCTTTTTTCAGGTTCGGAATGGCACCCTTTTTTCTAAAATAATTAAGGGCCAGCATTCCAAAACATGAAAGTGAGCGTTCGGAATGGCGGCCCTTCGGAATGCCGCCCTGGAACCCTATTTCCCCATAATGGAGTTTTAGGAGAAAGAAATCCTTCTATCTTAAAAAGTTCACGGAGTTTATACCAAACTTGGATTGAATGGATGATTAAAGGATTATCAGTTGTAGTTTTGATTGTTTGTTTTTTTATCCCATTTATACAATAAATTTGTTGGTGTCTCCTCTTTCATCTCTATCCTTTCAATATTGAGCCATGAAGGAGGAGGGCCCGTGTCTGTGCCAAGAATCTGGATTGAGCAGCATAATAGTACAACTGAAAATTAGGGAGTTTAAGACCTCCATCCTCATAATCCAGAGTTAATTTATCCATGCTGAGTCTTGGCATCTTACCATGCCAAATAAACTGTCTGATTAATTTTTTAAGGGAGGAAAAGAATGCTATTGGGACATGAATCAGAAGTGACTGAAACATATATAGGAATCTAGGCAGGATATTTATCTTTATAACATTGATTCTACCAAGTAAGGTAAAAGTCCATCCATTTTTTCAAATCTTGTCCCACCTTCTGAAGCAAACTAACTAAATTGAGCTTGTAGAGATTTTTAAGGTTACTGTCAACAAACACACCTAGATATTTAAAACCCATAGTCAAGTCAAGTCAAATTTATTTATATAGCACATTTCATACGACAAGCATATAAACTTTTATTTTTGTGTTTCAAAAATAAAAACAAAAGGAGACCATTTAAAAGGAAACTTACGCTTAACTCTACTGAAATCAAATACAGACAGCAGCAAAATTTCACTTTTGTCAGGATTAACCTTTTCCCCAGAAAATGAAGTGTATGTACCCAGTAGTTCCTGGAGGTAAGAAAGAGAGTGTTCAGGGTTGGTCAAAAATAAAATGATGTCATCAGCAAAAAGTGAAATCTTGTGTGTATCAGTGCCAATCTCAAAGCCACATATATTAGGATTGCTTCTAATGGCCTCCGCCAGGGGCTCAATGGCAAGCGCAAAGAGGGCGGGGCTAGCTGGATCCCCCTGTCTGTTGCCTAAGCCGGAATGTGCCAGAAGTGCTCTAGATCCTTGCACAAGCATAGCCGTGGCTCTGTCTTCAGCTCTGATGGGAACATAGTCTAAATTTATGAGTCAGACCATGGGTCTATCTCAGAGGAATGTTTTTGTTAAGGCACCGTGGAGAAATGAGGGGGGTGGGGCTGGGGGGTTCTCTTATGGGTCCATGAAACAGCAGTCTCTAAACTCTCAAGTCAACTCTATGATCAGATCTCTGTGATCAAAATGTGCTGAAGTCGTCAGGGCGTCAGCGATAAGACGGGCTGCCATGTAAAGGAAATGTGGTGTTGGTTGGATCAGATTACCACAGCGACAGTCCTCATCATCAGGACTGATAGCTGGCCTCAGCACTGCAGAGGCCCCCTGGACAATTAGTGTGGTTGTTGGCTGCAGCACAACAAGGAGTCAGCTCGACTCACAGCAGCAGCAGCTCCCTCATATGTTTTTCCAGCCTTATACTTAATGAAAACAATGTTCCGTGTCTGTACAGAGCTGGGAAGTGGGAGGAGGTGCAGGCCTGGACACTTTGTTTACCACTGTACATTTCAGTCACTGAGTTTTAGTGATATTGTCAGTGTTCCTGAACATGGAAACAATACTAGGTTTATGTTGCTGCCATCAGTTCAAATTGTTTCCACTTTGTTTCTGAGAAAGCGTGTCTTTTCCTGCAGTTTGTTATGGCAGTTGGTTCTGAATATTACATTACCCATGAGCATGAGTGTTAGAAAGTAACTAAGTAGATTTACTCAAGCACTGTACTTCATAAACAATTGAAGTACTGACCCAAGTATATCCATTTTATACTACTTCATACTTCTACTCCACTACAGTTCAAACAATGATTAGTTGATGGAGAAAAAAATGCCCCTAACTATTTTGATAATTAATATTTTTGTCTGTTTCAGCTTCTTAAATGAGAGGATTTGCTGCTTTTTTTTTGGGTTATATATGATTTAAATGAAGAGTCTTTGGGTTTTGGACTGTATATTGAACAAAAGAAGTGATTTAAGGAGGTCACTTTGGACAAAAACCACTGAACAGATTTTTACATAACTGTAAAATCAAGGATGAGTCGCAGCCCAGAATAGACCCCATTAACTTTTTGGTGTGGATCTGGATAAAGGAACAGATCCAGGATTTTTTTTTTCGTTTTTCTGGATCTGGCGGATTTAAATATGTTTGAGATTGGATTAGGCTTGATTGAATTAAAGGGGACTGACACTATAGTGCCTTTCTAGTTTTGCAAATAGATTGCTCGTGATATTCTGGACCTAAGTTCAGGAAATCTGCAACACAGACTGGTAGAGCTGAAACGATTACTCGAGTAACTCGAATAATTCGATTACAAAAAATGGTTGAAGCAAAATCTCTGCCTCGAGGCTTCGTTTAATTCCTATTACCCGCGTTATGTGGCCTGCTTAGCTCAGGGATCATTTTTCCACACGGACACACACCA
This sequence comes from Pagrus major, assembly GCF_040436345.1. Lineage (NCBI taxonomy): Eukaryota > Metazoa > Chordata > Actinopteri > Spariformes > Sparidae > Pagrus > Pagrus major. The sequence continues at coordinate 2,367,757 of NC_133219.1, read as the reverse complement.
CTACGTTCAGAATTGAGTGGGCACGATGGCGGAGAGCCAAGAAACCGTCCGTAAAAGACAGAGAAGGTCCAAAGTTTGGGATCATTTCACACTTAAAAAAGAAGATGACAAAGTGTGTCTACTGCAAAGCAGAACTGGCTTACCACAACAGCACATCAACAATGATTCAACATCTGAACCGAAAGCATCCAGTTGTTAACACCAGCTCACCAAGCGTCGCCAACACAAGCTAACGTGAACAGTGATGTTAGCTAATTCAACGTAGCCTACCATCGCTAGTTAGAACGTATGGTATTTGTAGAGGCTGTAGCCTGACTGGTGATTGGCTTTTTCATACGCAGTGGTTCCCATTAATGAACAAGACTCTGGCAGTCCACCATAGTCTGATTTGCTGCAACAAAGTCTCATTGAACTGAAAATATTTTTCACATCTAATAATAGTGTTGAAGATCTCCAATGTTTTGTGCCGTTAATTCAGCAAAGCATCTTTCACTCCCAGTCAGTCAAGCCCCCCCACCCCTTGCTGTATAGGAACACACGAACACACATACACACACATACTCCAGCCCAAGGCCCCATGAATTTCGCCCCCTCCCCCTTGTATCAGAGTGGCGTGTCACTAGCCCCATTCACACTGCCCTTTGAGTTCGGGAATCATGTGCCGATTCTCCGCACCGTCCTCTGTGTGAAAGTTTCAGCTGTGGAGAGAGGGGACAGTTTCAGTGTGGCTCTGATGCGCCGTAGGAGGTAGTATCAGAGCCGCAGCAGAGGCGAGGCGGCGTCTGTGTGAATAGAGCGAATAGAGGTGCGGAGCAGGGATTGATCTGATGGTGTTCACAGTCTGACAGCTAAACAGATCCTTCACTCATCAAATAAAAAGAGAAATGACCCACACTTCAACTGGTAGTGTCTTTGGCAACTTACATGAGGAAAAAAATACCACAGTTATACGTCGCAAAGTATCTGTCGTCCTGTCTGTCCTACTGACTACTCGCACATTTCGGCCTGAAAAACAGCGTCTGTCCCTGGCAAAAAACTTTAACTCACCATGTGTTTGTCTCTTTCCACTATTGTTGTTATAGTTACTGTCTTGAAAAAGATCCAGAGAGCCAGACAGGGTCCGCTGTTTACTGTTGGCTATTATGTAATTATGTAATTTAGAGCAGAAAACTTCACTTTGGCACTCTCCAGGGTGTTTGGTGGGTCAGGATCTCAACCACAACACATTATAACTGCATCCATATGATTATAAACAGTCAGCAGGTACATGTTTAGATTAACGCATTGAAAAAAACCCACAGATTTCAATGTCCTCATGCGTACCTTTGTGCCTCTTTTGGATCTGCCGCGCCGGCGTGCTGTATGAATTGACACACTGGTGCGTCTTTACGCCGGAGCTGCTTGGCTCTGTGTGAACAAACAAATGTGGAGAATTGGTGAGCCGTCACTGCGGAGATAATGCAGAGTCTCTGTGTGAAAAGGGCAAATGTTTACAAGTTAAACTATGAAGCAGAAATCTGGTCATTACAAGGAAAAAACATCAAAGATTTACAGGAACAGCTATTAGGTAGATTCAAATAGTTTCAGATAACTAATGTTAAGTTGATGTGTTAGTTTGCAGTCTATCTGTGTCTGTCTGTCTGTCTGTCTGTCTGTCTGTCTTGTTAACCTAGCTAATGTAAGCTGGTAATTGTATTCCTTGGTCTGCTGTTTTATTTACCAGCCACTTCCAGCGCTGTTCTGTGTCCCTGTGCCTGAGAAATGTGAGACTAAATACAACTCGTTATTTATTACATTTGATAAGCACACATGCGTAACATTGTTTATGAACTGCAGCTTGGAAAAGATATACACACGAAACTCAGGTTTTCCAGCAGCAGCTTGAACCAGACTGACCAGACAATGGACGAGATGGTTCTCCTGACAGTTGACAGTCAAGGTTTAGTTACATCAAAGTTTAGTTACAGTGGATTGATAATGACTGTTGCCTATAGGCTTGTGTTAATAGTGTATAGCCAAAGCTGTATTGTATAGTAAATTGTGATAATCACCTAACCAATTACCGGGCAGCAGAGCCAAAGCTTAGTTATATTTCAGTATTTTATACATTTAAAATTTTCTGATTTATGGCATTAACGACAGTTATTTATGAGATAGCCTCTTAAAATATGCAAATTGTTCGTTCGGAGCACCCTCCTGCAGGGCCTGTGGTCCACCATAGTCTCATGATATCCTTTGGGAAATACTGATACCATAATGCTCCCTGGAAATCGCACTTTAAATGTTTATGACCACAGGTTTGAAACTAATGAATTTTTTTTACTGAAAGATACATCTCATTGCATTTGTAGAGTCTGCAGGTTTGGTTTTTAAGTTTAGGCCTCCTGTATGGGCCCTCTCAGCCCTGCCCAGTAAGACATCACCCTGATAGTCCTCACACATCCTCACATTGTTGTCAGAAGGCACTTTATTGCAGCTTCTCTGTTTTGGCCATAAATTCTGCCTAATCATCAGGGATGTTCTCGTTCAGGAATTTGATGGTCAGTGGAAGTACTGAAAAGTTTGCTGACGTGTACATATGCAACTAGGACAGTTTAATAAGGGCTGCATCATCTTTTAGTGTATCTCCTGCTGTCTTCAGTTCTTTGACATGAATGAGGTCTTTGATTCTCTGATGCGGTCTGGTTGTCATGTGATTACGCTGAGTGACTTTCCAAGAGAAGCATGTCAACCATAGAACAAGCTGCTGTCAGTCTTTCCATATGGATGAAACTGAAGGTCAGGGTTCTGAGGGCTGCTGCTAGTTATAAATACTTGTATAGTTATACGTATCCCTTGACTGAATCGGCTGTTAGACATTGTGATCAGGGAAGAGTCTGATGGAGCTTTTGAAACAGGGATTGCACAATGATAAAGACTAAAGTTCTACATTTTCAACTCAAACCTGCTAGGGTCAGGGATGAGGGAGTTCACACAGGCTTTCTCATGCAGTCATAATCATATGGAGCTTAGTGCTGTTTGACTCAGCTGAGTGTCATACACATACAGATGATTGCATTGTTTCTGTCTGCTGTGGGTATTACATGAGTCAGCGCTGACTTTATTCCCCGGTCTCCCACCCATGATGCACTCGCCCTACAGTGCTCTGGCCCCTCCCACCCAAAGGGTGGAAGTAGATGGAAAGAGCACAAATGTTTTGAGAGGTGCAGTACTCACCAAGATCACTGCTGGGATGGAATGTACTCTTGACAACTGATAACATTCTCAGGAGTAGGGCTTGATTAAAATGTGTCTGCGGCCTGACGTGTTGGTGTTGTGTTGGAGACACAATGAGCATTACAGTTTTGACATTTTTCAAATATCAACAGTTATTAATCAAGTGCATGCTCAGATTTCGTAATTTGGTTTTACTTGTCACTCGTACAGTTTTTGAATTTAAATCTTATATCTTTTATCTTTAGACTGAACATTTTCAGAGTTCTAGTACAGCCACTTGTAGGCAACTTTTTCCATTTAAGACCCTTTCCTCTTTTCATTAGGTGAATAACAAATTACCTTCACTCCCACTTCACACTGTAATTTGCATTCTTGACAACACCTATTTCATGTTTCTTTGTCATGTGCATGTGTGCACTAAGTCTGGAAATGTGCAGCATTGTGCCTGTATTTAAACGAACAGCATCTCTTGCCTGTCTTTATGACTGCTGGCTTGTTTGACTCTGAATCGCTGCCATATGAGGTGGGAGTGAGAATGTGTTAGGAAACATACATGTCTCCAGGCATTCATGTATTTTAGAAAACTACAATAGTGCTATCGAAGCTAACAGTACATGCCAGCCTACACCTAGCCTACTAATTAAAAATGGCAAATGTCTAAAAACCATGGGTCTGGACTTTCTCCTTCCTCCATCTCTCGTTTTCTTAGCTAAGGGTCACATTCCTCTTGAGACTTCCTGTCCGACCCAGAGAACAATTCACTGTTGCTTTTTTTTCTTGACCATGTGCCTGTGCAGGAGCTATGGTACATTCAATCACACTTATTTTTAGGGAGTAAAATCTGTATGTAGCCTGAGAGCTACATTCAGAGATTTGTACAAGAGCATGAAAGCAAGAATGTCTGCTCTTGAAGACATCATGTAATTAATTGTTGGCTTTCACTTTATTTGTTAACCTCTGACACAGCAGCAGCTCTGTGGATGTAACTCTGCTCTGTTGACGTCTTTCATGAAGTGTGAGACATTCTTTGTGGGAGAGAGTGGAGCAGGAGGCAACTGACTCAGACTGGCGAATGTGTAAGAGAAGCAGTTCACTCTTTGGTCACCAGGATGTTTATTCAGGATAGTTTGCTTTAATCCTCACAGTAAAACAATGATGTCAGGCTCATTTCACCTGTATCCACCAAGTGTTATTCAAAATGTTGTCCTGCAGTGACTTTCTACTTACTACTACTTTCTACTTCCCTGCCTTTTTCTGGCCACATGTGAGACATTCTTTATGAACCAGTTATTGTTGAAGCAAACTGATATATTGTCTAGGTCTTTTCTTTTGTCGTGTCTAGATTCATTCATATTGTTGTGTGGCTAGCTTCCAAATGCCAATACCAGTGATCTTAATTGTGTACTTCCAGCTCTTCATAACCACAATGCAGAGATGGGCTTATCCACGTCCCTACTGCAGTTGCACCTGTTGGACATATTTCCCATCAACCCTAGATGGAATCCTGATTACACTGAACAGCCAGTTACTAATGTACGAATACAGGATCAACATGTAATGCAGTTTGATCGATGCAAATATCCCCAAGATGCTCGATAGTTCCTTTTTTCAAGTCGTTTCATCTAAATGAATTTTCTATTTTAGATGGACTACTATTTTTCTTTGGGTTCATGAGTAAGTGAACAAAGCTGTTTTTGTTTCCCGGGAGTAAAGTACAGTGTACCCTATTAGGCCTTATTTGCTTTATTAGCCTTGTTACATTGTTGGCAAAGGTGTGTTTGTCAAACATAGCTGAATTTACCCGACAGCCTTCTTTATGTTAAAAAGACCACCCCCTTTTCTATTTATTTGATAAATGTATAATAATTCAAGGTATCAATTTGTTTTTTAAAACCCTTGTTTAAAAAATGACAATAAATGTACCTTGAACCTTGTAATGTGATGAATTGTCATTAACAGTAGGACCTATTCAACAACAGTTACATGGACTGTTTTTGCTCCATACGAGTGGATGACACTCAGATCTGGATCAGGGAAAGTCACACGATTTGGATTCACCTTCAGTAGCCATAACGTGTCTTCCATCACTAATTCTATCTATGCACAAGAGAGGCCAAGTAGTGTAAACTTTCCTTTCACAGGTGTACAGTGTAAGAAGTTAGACATGGGAAGGCCAACCAGAGCTCAAGCACAAACTAATGATGTGGGCTCACTGATAAAGCACAAAAAGAGCAGTTTGATGTGCCACATTTTACACTTTGTCAAGTCTGTGTTTGACTTTCACCTTCAAATGTTCCCACTTGAATAACTTTAGGCTCTCAGGTCACTGGACTTGGTCTCATTTAGTCTCACTTGATCTACTCCGCTAATTGAATTGTATTCTGTATCAGGGTGTGCATTAGTGAGAGTAAGTGTGTCTAGTTATACACCTCACATTTGTGAGAACACATTTAAGTTAAATCTTGGGTGTGAGTTGTTTGCTTTTTAAGGTTTAGGTTAGGGTTAGGTTAGAGTTGGGTTTAGGTTTACGTTAGGCCATGAGGTTAGGCATTAGTTGTGATGGATAAGGTTCAGGCAAGGCTTAGGGTTAGGGTTATATTCATATATCAGCCGATGTACACACATTTATTGCAATAATCCCTCAAATGTGGTTATCAAACACTTTTGACAAAGACACAGTGCCTATAAAAAGTAGGGTTAGGGTTATTTGCCAAAATCACTCGATTGGATATCTGAGAGGGGTAAATGTATAATCCGATCCAATGTATTAGCCTAAACTCTCCCATAAATGCTTAAACTATGCGCAACATGCTGTAAAGCGAGCAGCATGTGTCACGTGACTAGCTGGAGCGAGCTTGAGTGAGACTCTCGTCATGTCAGCTGTCTGGAATTACTTTAAGATAACAGAAGAAAAAAGCAAAACAGCTGAGTGCAATTTATGCAAAGCAAGTGATTCGAGGGGTGGCAGCACCATTGGAAACTAGAAAATTGGCTGCAAAAGAAGAGTACAATTCAGGGGGTGGATACAAAAGATTTCGGAGTCACAGACTCCACATACAACAACTGTTGCCTGGATTCTTCACCAGTCAAAGCTTTATGGGAGAGAGGCAAAGAGAAAGCCACTGTTGAAGAAAGCTCATTAAATCTCAACTAGAGTTCACCCAAAGGCATGTCGGAGACTCCAAGGTCAACTGGAAGAAGGTTCTTTGGTCTGACGAGACCAAAATGGAGCTTTTTGACCATCAGACTAAACGCTATGTTTGGCGGACACCAAACACTGTCAATCACCACAAACACACCATCCCCACCGTGAAGCATGTTGGTGGCAGCATCATGCTTGATTTTAACAAGCCTTCCAGGGCCTGGAAGGCTTGTAAAGGTAGAGGGTAAAATCATTGCAGCAAAATATAGTGAAATCCTGGAGGAAAACATAATTCAATCTGCAAGAGAACTACTTGGGAGAAGATTTATTTTCCAGCAAGACAATGAAACGAAGCATACAGTGAAAGCTAGAAAGAAATGGTCTGAAGACAACAAGGTGAATCTTCTGGAGTGGCCGAGTCAAAGCCCAGACCTCAGTCCAATAGAGAAATTGTGGCTGGACTTGAAAAGGGCTGTTCAGGCCTGATCCCTGTGCAACCTGACAGAGCTGGAGCAATTTTGTAAAGAAGAATGGAGTAAAATTGCAGTGCAAGCCAGACTCAGTGCTGTGATTTGATGGCCCACAGTGCATCTACTAAATACTGACTTGAAGGGGGTGAATACTTATGCAATCACTTATTTTACATTATATATTTTCAATTAATGGATTTGTTTTTTATAATAAAAAAAAATGTCAAAAAAGCCAAATTATATTGACCATGATTCCATTTATAAAAGCAAAAAAAAGGGGAAAACGTCCCAGGGGGTGAATAATTTCTAGGCACTGTATGAACTGAAGACAGGATATTTGACAGTTTTACTGTAAACTTTACTGTCTAAAAAAACATCAGTGCAAGTTTTTATATCGGCACATATCTGACAACATATACAGCAATAACGACATGTCTGTGAAGGACCGCTATCAGCCACCCAATATGTCAGTTGTCTCAACAATGCGTTTTGTCACTGAGAGTCCTCACATCTATATAAGTACAAACTGTGTGTGTGTGTGTGTGTGTGTGTGTGTGTCTGTAAAAATGTGTCTTTCCTGGATTGTTTATTTTATTTCTGAATTGATTGATACGACCCTGATTCAAATGAATGTTGAAAGTCCACGTATGTCACAGCCCCTGAAGCTGAATGCTCATTGTGCTCATTGTTTCAAGCACCATGTGAAACACAATAAACATTACAGTCATTGTATTTGTAACAGTGTGTGCATTTGTGTTTGTGTGTTTCAGCTCGGACTGGGGAGGTGATGGGGCAGTTTGGGCATCTGTATGAGCAGCAGTATGCAGTGGCTCTCTTTAACAAAGTTCGCTTTGACATAGAAGGAGGAGGCGGCCCTCAACCTCAACTACTACACCGCAAGGTAAAATATCCTCTTCCACCTCTCTCAACTCAACAGCAGAACCTCCGACAATCTGCCAAAATGTTTCCTAAATTTTTTGAAATAAACAGCTGAACACAACTGTATGCAAGGGCACTTCTGCCCAGAAACTTAAAAAACTAGTTGAAATACTACAGTAAAATTATGGAATATTAAGAATCAAATTTCAGTCAGTTTCTAATTGGGCAATATTTTTCCTCAAAGTGTTACTCCACTTATTGTACACATTAAAGTATGTGTACAGGTGTTGGTGAGTGCGACTGCGTATGTGAAAAAGTAGTTTATTCAGCAAATCTGTTTCCATCAAACATTTTGCGCATTGGCTCTGATACTTAAAGACAGGCTGGCTTTTCTGCTCTTCTACATGCCTGTGCAGTGTACTGTCATGTCATTGAATTGAAATGTGTTTCACCCACAGATTCCTCTGGAGAACAAGTCCATCTTCTCCGGCTCACTCTTTCAGTACCTGGAGGAGAATAAGAAATGGAGGAACCGCTTCTTCTTCGTCCCAGACTCCTACAACATCAGTTACTATGACAACAAAGCGGTGAGACAAAAAAAGTGTCTGTACACACTGTTTTATATGATGCTTGTTTCACTCACTGTTCAACATGTTAACTCTGCTCCATGTCTTCACTACCAGGCCCATGACAGACACAACCATCCCAAAGGAACCATCAACTGTGCTGGCTACAAAGTTCTGACATCTATTGAGCAATACATGGATCTGATCAGCAACTGCCTGCCTGGTGAGGCGGAGAATGGGATGGGAGAGAAAGGGAGGGGAGCCTCAGCTGCAACAATTCATGCCGAATATTTTAAGCAGATTTTTTTTCTATTCCACTTTTTCATGACCAGAAAAAAGATTTGAATCATATCATCAATCAACCTCTGGACATTAAAACTCAGTAAAAGCCTAGGATTGTAGTAGAAGTTCTCACATTTGGGGAGTTCCTGCCGATTGACGATGTATGACACATTGGTTGGAAAGAAGATCTCAATAAGTGTGAGTTTGGGAGTTAAGGGTTGGAACATTGGGAGGAATTATAGATGGAGAGAAAAACAGAGTAACTGTGTTTGCAGATCAGAGGGACTCATAGTGAGACTGCTGCTCACCTAAACTTCATATTGTAAACATGAGAGCAGATGGGTTGTGTTTAAGCCTGCCAGAGGCTTCATATTCTTGGTGAAAACCAATTTGACTGAGGTGGCAATAGGAAGATAGAATGGGACAAAGGGGTGTCCGAGATAAGATTATTACAGGTATCACTTACATCCGTCTTTATGGCTTCACCTTTACGTCAAAAGGAAAACTTAGGTAGACTCTATGACGAGCTTAATCGCCTCATAAATTCATCCTAAACATTTTTTACTCAAAATCTCCTCTAGTTTGGTCTAAGTTAATCCTCAGTTCTACACGCCATTTTGACCCACTGCTGATGCTTGACTCTCTCTAGCTTCTCTCCTACTACACACCTCTCCCGTCACTGCCTGCCGTTTCTTGTCAACCCTAAAGTCATAGCTCTGGTCAGAGCTGCTGTAAATCACCTCCTTACTGTATTGCCTGTCTTCAAACTGACCTCCATCGGTCTTTGAGGCTATATTCAGTCCAAGTTTGGTCTTTCAGGCTGCCAAATCCAGTTGAGCCGAGCCCTGTCTCCCATTGTGACACACCCCCACCCCCCCACCCCACCCCAACCCCCCCCTCCATGGCCAACTGAGCCATGAGCTTTAGCTAATGGTAGCTACAGTAGCTACAACCAAGGTTAGCTAGCATAGAGCAGCAGTTGCTCGTTTGCTCTGGTGATAAGCTGCCCTGTATGTTTTTGGAGCTTTGAATTCTGACTATATTTTACAAATGATACACTTTTAAGATTAAAGATTGATTCAGTTGTCATTATGCAAGTTGTTTAAAAAATGTTCTGTGGGGTTGATTATTGCCTGACTGCACTACATGGATTAATAATGTTGCTGCTGAAGCCTACATTAATCTCTTAAATGTACATAGACACTCTTCATTCATTATAGTCAATTTTTTCCAGGTGTGAAAGCCAAGTTGGGAAGTTCACCTTTCCTGAAGTGTGCCACCCAGTTTCCTCTGATCCTGTGGCACCCTTATGCCCATCACTACTACTTTTGTGTGGCAACAGAGAAAGAGCAGCAGAAGTGGCACGCTGTCCTCCAGGACTGTGTCAGACATGCCAATGATGGTGAGTCCTGCCAACTAATGACCAACACAAAGTTGGTCAATTAAAGACACACACACACACACACACACACACACACACACACACACACACACACACACACACACACACGCGCGCGCGCTTATTAATACTGTGATGGACAAAAATGACTCAACACGATATATGACATGTTTGTTCGTTTCATAACAGTAAGATTATGTCCTTACATGGGTCATTAATGCTCCAATTAGTTGACGATTTAGTTATGCAAAGCACTTTTTAAATGAGATGCTTTACAATGCTCTGATATGTTAAATTAAGTTACAAGGCACCAGGACACATCAGCCTTCACTGATGCTCTGGGCAGGTTTATGAGACAAATATGAACTTGAGTCTTTTGATTTAGTCTGTGGCTGCCTAGGGCGGCAAGCTGAGGGGAGTGGATGAAAGCGTCCCCACAAGTGGCCTCTAGAACATTCTGAATATATGTGGCTTAAACATATTGGGCAATTTGCCTTCTGTTCACTTGCCTTATTTGCTATAGAGACATTTTGTGGAAAAATGGAGATGCAGTGAGAGCAAGAATGGCCTCATCCTGGACGAGTTCCTTCAGAGTTCTCTGTTAGAACAAAAACATTTGATGCGTTTTCATAAGAGCTTTGTGGAAATTAAAGTATCACTTTTCTACACTTATTCAGAGACCTTTAAGTTCTTCTAAGTTTGTAAAATAATACCTGATGATGCAACAGTTCTTTTGAATCAACATGTCTCATCTTGTCTTACATGCTCGGCCCCAGTATTGAATCACTTCTATTGCAGTGCACAGGGTTGCTTCTTTCTGAATTGTGGAGCAACTCAATCCCAGTACTCTATCTGGCCCCTCTCAGACATGAAGCCATGTATTTTGGGAAACATTCCTGAAAGTGATATTTCAGATGCACTTTTCTCTGGACTCACTATCTTGCATCAGCACTGATGAGTGTATTGACCAAACAAGGTTAGAAAACAAGAACAGTCTCTGCAGTCCTCCCGTTGTGCATAACTTGCTCCATCAGAGGACATAACTATTTTCCAGAACGCAGATATACTTGCTTTCAACTATGCATTCACATGTGCTTAATGACTATCCCGCACATCCTGCATTCCTTTAAGCGTGTGTAGTGGTGATGGTATATTAGGTTGTAGCAGACTCAGTAGCAGACTCCAAACAAACCAAAACAATGAAAAAAGTTTTAAATTCCCTTGGGTGGTGCCATGTTTGGTATGTTGTGGAAAATCTGAAGTTTTGAAACCAGATTTGATTCAGTCTTTACCTGCCACCCAGTTAAGTTGCTGTACATTTTAATGCTTCAGCTGTGCGCAAGGTATGAAGGCAAGTATGGGAACAAAGACACCCACATTGCAGGTCTGGACTACATGTTGGTTAAAAGCAGGCATATCATTTTTGCTGATACACCAGGGTAGTTGTTGAAGGAGTGGACAGTAGTACTAATGTAGCCCATTGGGATCATGGAATCAGCTAAATGCTTGGGGATTGTGGGTGTATTATACAGTAAACACTAACAAATTAGTGAAAAAATTTACAAATGTTCTGATTGCGGCATCAGGGTAACTTGATGTTAACTTGCAGGATAATGATCTAGTATCACAGTTGTATGAAAGTAAAGGAGTAACACAGTGCTCCTGGCCAGCAGTGTGCAAAGGGGTTGTATTTTTGTCTCAATATTAATCATTGGTGGGTTTTGGGTGTAACATAAATAAACCAATCAGAGTGTCATCTGCCATTCCCTTTTAAAAGCCAGGTGCGCCTGCACATTGCTATTTAACAGCGATGCTCGTCTTCGCTGAGGGACAGGGATGTGGTCCTTGTTCTGCTGGACCCTCTGCCTTCACTATCTCCTAATCCTCTGTCCCATCAACAACTCCATTTACAAAGTACAAGGTAAATTTATTGTAATGTTTTAACCAAGGGTTTATAAAACAAAATAATAATTCACTCCTTGAATCCTGTCACATCTTTTAGACAATAGAGTTTTGAGGATGAGTTGAGGAGTCTCACAGTCTGAGGAATGAAGCTGCTCTGTAGTCTGATGGTATGACAGCAGATACTTCTGTATCTTTTGTCAGATGGCAGCAGGGTGAACAGACTGTGGCTGGATGGGTGTTGTCTTTTAGTATTTTTGGACTCTGTGCAGACATCTCACTTCACTGATGTCACTGATGCTCTGTAGATGGTACCAGTGATGTCCTGGATGGTGTTAATCACCAGCTGTAGAGCCTTCCTGTCCTGGGCCATGATGAACCATGCCACTTTGGGATGTTTGCAATCAGGATGCTTTATATTGCTACTCTGTGAAAGGTGACCAGAATCTGGCTCCAGAGTATAGCCTTGATAAGTTTCTGTGGGAAGTAAAGCCTTTTCCGTGCTTTTTCAACCAGGGTGGTGATGTGTGATGACCATAATATATAACTAGAACTGTTCACAAGTTTCTTCTTCTTCTTCCTCTTCTTTTTCTAAAATCAACAATCAGCTTCTTGGTTTTGCTGACGTTGAGCAGTAGAGTGTTCTCTGTGCACCACTCTGCAAGATTGTTGATTTCCACCCTATATGAATTCTCATCGCTGTTTTTATATTACTGGCAATGATGGTGGTGTCGTTCTCATACTTCACAATTGAGTTCTCTTGATGTCTGGGAGTGCAGTCATGGGTGTACAGTGTGAACAGGAGGGGGCTAAGCACATAGCCCTGGGGGGCTCCGGTGTTGAGCACCAACGTAGAGGATGTGTGACTGCCAATCCGAACTCTCCAGGGTCTGCTTGTGAGGAAGTCCAATATCCATTTGCAGAGTGTTGTACTGAAGTCAACAAGCAGCATCCTGATGTAGCTGTTCCAATTGTCCAGGTGTGTGAAGACTGAGTGGAGGGCAGTGGAAATGGCATTGATCTGTTGGTTCTGAAAGCAACTGGTGAGGGTCCAGGCTGGCAGGGATGTTGTCTTTGATATGCTGGCGATCCAGTTACTCAAAACACTTCATCAGGATGGGGGTGAGAGCCACAGGGTGGTAGTCATTAAGCAGTCATTAGCAGATTTTTTTAGGTACAGGAATGATGATTGCTCTCTTGAGGCAGGAAGGAATAGTCTCCTGTGAGAGTGAGATGTTAAAAATGTCAGCTCAGCTAGCTGACTGGCACATTTTTAGTACACAACCAGGTATATTATCTGGACCAGCAGCTGTTTAAGTAAATGCACCAATATTTAACTGATGAGAATAAGCACTAATGCGTATCCCTGTGTATGTAAGTAGTAAATTGATTTTAGTCTGTGGATTAGTCTGGCCAGGTCATAAAAAATATGAATTAAATTAAAATTATTCTTATTAATAGCGGATGGGAGGCAGTTGGGCGAAATAATACATCTTTAATGGGGAAAATGTTAATTACATTACCTGTAGTGATCTCCCAGCGACAGGAACAATAAGAGTGTCTCTCCATTAAGAAAGATGCTGTGTATTTACTGAGGAAGAGCAGCTAAACTTTAAATGTTATTTAAATCTTGCGACATGTCGACAGGATTGGTCTGGATCTAATGTTTGTTAACAGTCTTTGTTCTTCTAGACATCAAAAGGTCACACACACAGCAGATTCATAAAGTCAAATAGTTTGGTCTAATGCACCTGTCCTGATCAATCCCGAGTTCCATCAGAGCTGACTAGAAATATTTAATTCAGAAGCTAAAAATGTAATTCTGTTTCCTCTGTCATTCAGGTTTATAATTGAAAATTAAAGTTTTGCTGCCTAAACATGCCACAATAACCACGACAGTGACATTAGCTGTCTCTCTTATCATTAAAGCCAAGTTTCCGTGCATTGTAAACCAGTCTATGTAGGCACATCTTACTATCTGAATAATGCAGCCTTTAAATAGCAGGAAACATGCTGAGACATTGACTTTAGACAACAATTAGGTTTTTGTTGGTCTATGGCACAGTCGCCTTCTGCTGCCTAAAGATGGCAATACACCTGATCATACCTCATTTGAAGCCCTACGTACATGCTCATAGGCACAAGCACACAATGTGGGCACTGGTCATGAAAATGACAACTGCGTCAGCCAGAAAACTGCCATGACACTTTGCACTGCGGTAAGATAGGGTCCAAGCAGGCAGCAGGCTAATGCTGGCTAGCTTCCGACTTAAAGTTGAAAAAATAAAGTGCTTCTTGGTGTAATCTTTAACATAGTTTTGTCAGTCCACAAGTGACCTTACTGTTGCAGAGTGAAGATAGAAACTCTAGCCTGTGAGCTCTCAGCTGTATATGTATCTGCCGCAATCAGAGGTGAATGTGAAACTGGCACTGGATTGCAAGTGTAAATAAGAGTAAATAACTACATTATGGTGTCATGCCATGACATATTTACCTGGTTGCCATGGTGCTCAGCTCAGATTAACACAGTGCCAGAGGTAGGACCCAGGAGGAAGCTGTCACTTATAACAGAAGCTTTGTTCTAACTACACCTCTGCTGTTTACTTTAGCAGTGGCTTCATTAACTGACAGGTGCTGCAGTTCATCCACCACACTTGCACTTACATTCTCAGACACACAGTTTATAGATATTGTAGGGTGGAAACAGAGACAGACAAATAGGTGTCTGAGACTGTGTGTGCTGTGTGTTCCCAAAAAAATTGTACAGTGTAGATTACTGGTCCAGCTCTGAGCAGTGCAAACTGTTTTCATGTGAGGTGTATGCAGATCAAGCCAGTAGAACTGTCTGAGTAGCATTCTGCTTGATTTCATAAAATTAGAGACTGTGATTCAGGAAGTTACCAAATCCAACATTTGAGGTACTTGTATACAATATATAAATCTGGATCTCAGACTGTCACACTCCATATCAGGGTGCTGAAAAAGCCCTCTCTCAGAACCTGTAAATATAAGTAAATCAGGTTTTCATTAATTGGTTATAGCCAAAGGGATTAAAAATGGCGCAGGTAGTTAGTAATCATCTTAGTAGGGTTGCACAATATTTGAAAGAACTGACATTGCAATATTTTTCTTCTCTGCGATGTATTGCAATATGAAAAACAGACAGGAATAATAAAAATATGATATAATAGAAATGAAATAGCTCCCTCAAACCATCGGAAACAATAAAACAAATGACAAGTAGCAATGAAATATACAGACAGACCACAACTCAATTCAATTTTGGTGTGTGTGTGCTTGAAAGATGCCCCAGAGTTCAATCCCTTGGTAGATAGTTGTTTTCCCCACAACCCAAAACGGTTCAGTTCCAATCCAGTTCACAACCACTGAAAGAAAAACGACTCAAAACTCAGCTTAGGGAAGATCCCCACAAAACAGTGCTGCTGAGACGAAAAGCTTTAGAGAAACTCTGAAAAACACAAATTCACCAGATTATTTCTCCTCCTGACGCAGACTCCGGAGACATGGCTTATGTTTTACCCTCTAACCCTCATCCTAACCCCTTTTCGTAAACCTAGTGGTTTTGGTGCCTACACCTAACCAACTGTCCAAAACTTATTATATGTGAGATGTCTGAAAGCAAGCTTTGTATATTTATTATTACTAACTTGACCACAGAGCCCTAAACATGCAAAACTGATGCTAGAGTGCTCACTGACCATCACCATATTTGATGAATCAATAGTGAGAACATGTTGGATCGGCGAGCATACAATCTCAAAAATTTGACCCGTATCACATTAAAACAACTTGTTTTCCATTCAGTGCAAGCATTTCTTTTACATTATTATTTTTTTAAATAAAAAACAATTATTTTAACTTTCTGTAATATTTGTAAACTATGGTGTTGTTAATGTTAGAGAAAGTGGTTACACATCTGTCAGTCAGGCCTGGGACAGGAAGCAAACTCAGATCTCCTGCATGGCCACTACATGCCCATCAACCTTCTCTCTACCTGGCTACATAAAGGAGACTGCTCCATGGATACTGGACGTTAGTACTACATGTAAATATTGAGGCCCAGTATAAATAAACATAAGTCCTTGGATACTATAAAGGCCAAGCTATCAGTATATTTACCGTCATGCGTCACAAGAACACAATATTCATATTCAAATCATTCATAAGTTGTTGGTGCAGCATCTTTGACTGTTGATCCTTCTTTGCTTATGAAGAAACCAGACAGAATGTCTTACAGTATGATGAACAGAATTGCACATTATATGATAGTAACACTTTCTGTGTTTTAGTTGTTTGTAAAAGTTTGGTAATAGCTCACAGCTCCTCAGGCCTCTGCTTGGTTTCCCCTCTCCTCCTGAAACTCTTTAAACCAACCTAGTGCTTTGATGGCTTTAAACAAGACTTTGTTATTTTCATGTCATTGGTCATCGCTGTGCAGTTTACAGCAAATGTAATACAGCTATGGCAGTGGATACAGTGGCATTTATAGTTTTCTTGATAATTGAGAGATTTGATGGCGGTGCCAGAGGCAGTGAGTGGTTGTTCCAGCGTGGCTTAACAAGAGCACATTGTTTAGACTGCACTGTTTCCAAGTCTGCTCTCTATCAGGATCCATTTCTTTAAATTCCCTTAGTCTTTCTAGCTCTGACTGCTCTGAACACAGTGTCTCTCTTCATGTCTCTTAATCATTATCATTCTGTGAGCTTTGAATACTGTATTCTTAACTTTTGTAGCTGTGAAACCTGAATGTGAAAACCAGGACCACACACACATTTGTAGACAAACAGTGGATTTTCAGACTTTCTCACCTCAGAAGCAGATTTTTATTTGCTTTAATGTCCCTGCAGTGTCAAGCATTGATTGGAAACCTGTGTGAGCTGTGAGGGCTGAGCCTGTGAGGAGCACGGAAGAGGAAATGGTACTAATAGTTTACATGCCTGAGCCGTGACACAGGCCAGCTGCATGATGTATGAACGGCTGAATGACTCCATATGTTCTCTGAGTGCCGCACAGAGACCTGCTATGACATTTTAACAGCTCTGTTAAAAAGTCAAGGTGTGGGTGCACTGATCTCACCCCAGGTAAACCAGTCATTCTTCTTCACACAGAGGGCTCTGTCAATGTGAAAGCAAATGTAAAATTAGGGCTTAAAATGAGCCGGACAAAATGAGTTAATGTTCTCCTGAATTAAATGATAGGAAGGAACAACAAAAATACAGAGTCAAGCACCCAAAAAACTTGATAAGTGCAGGTTTTCAGTGCATTTTTTAAGTTTTGCCTGAAAATAGTAAAACAGTGCCTCTTTTGTCTTCTGTAGAAAATATATTCAATAGGATTTTAAAGAATGAAAGGAATTGTCTCTGGATCCATGTGTACCCTGTGGTGTTTTGATCAGCTTCTTTGGTGATTGAAAGGGCAGTGACATGCAGCAAGGGCCTCCATCTGGATTCAAACCAGGAGGTCGTTGTTATTTAGCCTTGTAGGGTGAGGGTATCATCAGGTGGATGAAACGTCCCTGATAATGTCACGATTCTGGACTTTTTCTAGGAAATTTCCCTAATACTGTTGATGAAACAGAGTAGGTACTGAGAGTCTGATAACTCTGTCCTTTATTTCTCCATCTCTAGTATAAATATCACTGGGATTTGGTTCGGAGCCATCATTTGGTAGAAGCTGCATTGAATAGTAGTTTGACGTAAGCTTAGGTCACTCTTGAGAGAAGCCACAGCTAAATCCAGAAGGTGTGACTGATGTCTTGTGTTTAAGAAGAAGCAATTTTGTGGGTTGTTCAGATGGAATAGGAGACTGTAAATCCTGATCTTTGGTTTGTTTGAAATCCCCTCATGAGCAGAGGCTCAGACAAAATAACAACCCCCTCTTTGAGAGGGTCTTGGGACTTCCTGTTCCTGCTACTACAAGGAACTCTGGTCCCGCCACTGCCCTCCCCCACATACATGTCATCGCTGGGAGTTCTCACACACTGTCCAATAAGGCTGTACATATTTCAGAGTTTAGTTTAATCACAGCACTCAGTTTTTTCATGCTTTACTGATTTTAACAGATTTTCATTTTCTTTGGAAGCTAGACAACTTAAAGGAATGTAGAGAAGTTTAACTTTCTCACGCACCATTTGACTCTGGTGTTGACTACTGTCAGTTACAGTTAAACTTAAACGGCACACACACACACACACACACATTATGGGTGATCTTCCTGCTGCTTGGCAGAACTAAAAAAGCAGCCGTTATTCGCAAAAGGTTGCATGGAATAAGGAATAAGGTGGATAGACTATGAGAACATGGCAACGCAATTACTCATCATACTGAAACGTATGTCTAATTGACAGTGTAAAGGGTGACACATTAAAGGGGAGGTAGCTCTCTCATGAACACTACCAAGTGAAAATGAAGCCTACTCCAGCTGCAGTAATGGGCCAATCATCATGAATGTTGGGGAGTTTTGGTTTTGGTTTTATGGCCCACAGTTTCGACTCAGTCACCATGAACAACAACAGGACCCTGGCCCTGAAAGCTAAATGGAATTCAGCCATCATTCATTTCATTACTAGGCCTGTACTTTCCCTACTGTCACATCAAAATATGGTCCATCAAATAGGTTTATGATAATGATGGAATGAAAAATGGCAGCCATTAGTGTTGTTTTTATTTATTTTAGTGAGCAGGATTTGTCCAAACTGCTAACTAGATAGCGTGCTTAAATGCTAACAGCTAACAGCTACTAATCCTCCCATCCCAGGTTTGTCAGAGGAGAATAAAATCCAAACACCAGCCTTTACTGACGCAGTACGACTCTACCGCCAAGCTCAAGGACACTATGGCACCTGGGAGATGATGTGTGGTGAACCATCACAGGTGAGCATAGCAGTAGTAACATCTATCACTCCTCTATCTCCTGGAGTCTGCCTGTTCTTTTTAAGTAGGAATGAAGTCATGCTGCAGTATCACTGATGAAACACACCAGACTTGGTTCTGTATTGTAATGGGTAAAGCAGAACTATGACACGCTTTATGTAATACAGATCAATCATAGGGAAACACATTCTCTAAATTTCTGCCCTAACCTGATTCCTTCCACTGACCTCGTTTTATGGTGTGCATCTCAACACAGTGAGACTATTGACTGTCTGCTAAGTGTTTCCACTTTTGATCTCGTCATGCTTTGTGTGTCCTGAAGGCTGATTAAAAGGCTGAATGTATCGTCTTGCAGGCGTGATCTGGCCCAGGTTTCTATACCTGTACTGAACAGTGCTAAACCTCTATGCTGCAAACCCACAAAGACATCACATGATGTTCCAACTCTTTAATGGCTGATATGTCCGCCTTTTTTTAACAGGAAAACAAATGTTTATGTGAGTAAGACTTTACTTGGTAATCAGGAACAGCCATTTTCAGTATTAAGTGGCTGATGAAAAACTGCTTAGGAATGACCAAAGGAATGTGACAAAGATCCCAAGGCATCAATCCAATCCTCAAAATCCCAGTCTGACAAGCATCTGTGGGATGTGCAGGAACAAGTCCGATCAATGGACCCACTGGACCCAAAGGATCCACTGCCAGTTTCCCAATGCCAGACACCACGGGACACATGCAGAAGTCTTGTGTCTGCGCAATATAAAGCAGGTGGTTTTAATGTTGTGGCTGATCTAGGTATGTCAAAAAGGATTAGCAATTAGGGTTGTATGTTTAATTATGTAGCACTCCAAAGGGGACTATAGCTACAAAAAGATATTGTAAAAATTCAGTAAAGTATTCATAAAGGGCTTTCTGCATACTGCACAGAAAAGATGCATTATGCTTTTTTAAATATGTATGTGTGTATATATATATATATATATATATATATATATATATATATATATATATATATATATATATATATATATATATATATATATATATATATATATATGTATATATATATATATATATATATATATATATATATATATATATATATATATATACCACTGCAAAAGAACAGATATCACTAATTTGTCCTTTTTACTGAAAAAATATTTCATAGTTTTACAATCAGGTTTCATATTACTCAATCCTCCTGCAAGGTAGAGCCTCCAGGTTACATTAACCATGCACTACAAGTACAACACATCCACATCTCTGACCAAACTGTCAGCGGTTGAGTTGCATTATGGACGATAAAGGTGCCAGGTTATGACAAGAAACTTTAAGGAATGGTAAGGACGTGTGTGTGTGTGTGTGTGTGTGTGTGTGTGTGTGTGTGTGTGTGTGTGTGTGTGTGTGTGTGTGTGTGTGTGTGTGTGTGTGTGTGTGTGTGTGTGTGTGTGTGTGTGTGTGTGTGTGTGTCTGTCTTCCTTGCAGATCCTGTCTAACCTGGTGATGGAGGGTCTCCTCCCTGTGCTGAGGGACCTCATCTCCCCCCGCCTCAAAGGCAAACTACATGACAGGCAGAGGAACTGGATGCTGGTACGAATATTCTCCACATACACTTATACTGTGTGTATTTTTAAAAAAGTATAAATCTACAGATCGTGTGTGTGTGTGTGTGTGTAGATTAGTGATGCGGTATACAGCCTGGTGCAGGGCCAGTGTCAGGCCCAGTATGAGGCAGTGTTGCAGAAGTGTGAGGCGGCCCGCTCCTCTCTGGAGGCCTCCATACGGACAGACATGGACCAGATAATCACCTCCAAGGAGCACATCACCAACAAGATCAGAGGTTAGTGAGAGAGTGGATGTTAATATCTGCTGAAAGACTGAAGGGACATAATTTCTCAATCCATGTGTTTTATGCTTTTCTTTTTTAATTTCTATGCTGGTCTGAATCAATAATTATTCTTCATTGCTACATGAAACACATGTCTAACTATCATTTATAAAGCTACTACAAGGAGCTTTCATTTTTTCTTCATAATGACGATGTTAAAACAAAGTTAACCTTGTTTTATTGCAGTACCACCAGACTCCATTGCAGCTTCTCTCCTCAGGCTGCAAGACTCCTCGATTCATCCTCAGTTTCCCACCATAAAAAAAGTTTTAATTTTATGACTTGGAATCCAACCCGGTGACAGGCTTTTAGAATAACTACAATAATTCAATAATTCTACAAACATTGGTCTTGTTTGCTTCTGTAGTTCACACAGAGGGATCAGTATTAATCTGAGACTGTTTCGAGTCTGTTAAAAGTTCCTTGTAGTACGTTTAATTAACTGGCTTGTTTTACTTTGAGTTTATTAATTGATGGTTTAATTTCAAAACTAATGAGCCAATTTACTGTTCTTCTTTAAATGTACTGTATTGCTATTTTTTAAAAACTAAAGGTAAAAACTGTTTCCAGTGGCACACTTGCCACTCCATGAAGAAATAAAAAAAATGCTTATATACAACTTTGCATACTGCTGTATTATACTGATATTTTCATGTTCAGTAATGTTCCTGTTAAAAATATCTCCTGACATTACTGCATCAATTAGTGTTAACCCTAACCCCCGACCCATTATAAGTTACTGCTGAAATGAAAGACAATAATGTGTGTACTGCAGAAGGACCAGCCAACATACATTATCCAACACTGACTCATAGCATTGGATTTAACCTCCATTCTTTACATTTGTACCACTGTTTACCAGCAGTCTGACAGCTTCCTGTCGTTGTCACACAGCAGAGACATGGCAGACATACTGCATTCCTCACAATAATAAAAATGCTTTGTCTCAAAGAGTGACCCGTGTCCATCGTTCCCCCACAGCGGTCGTTCTCCACAAAGCCGAGAAGTTGCTGAAGGTGAGCATCCAGCCCTACATCAGCTCCATCCTGGACGCCCTGATGGAGCCGACCAGCCGAGGTTTCTCTGAAGTCCGTGATGTGATCTTCAGAGAACTGGTGGACATGAACAAGAACACCCTCAATAACGGCACTAAGGAGGCCGTGGCACAGGTGAGGAGGTAGAGGAGGAGGTTAAGGGCTGACAGGCTTTGCTGTGACAGCAACCTGAGTGATCAACAGGCAATCAGACCTTCCAGGAGTAAAAATATTGCATGTATGAACTGGTATTGCCATCAGCTGTGCAGTGATTTGAAATCTTTGTGACTATGAAATCAGAAACCCTTCAATAGTCCATTGATTTGTGAAACTTGAAATAACCTATTTTTTGTCCCCCATCCCTGCCTCCTCCTCCTCAGCACATGGAAAAGATCTCCATGCTGGCCTTCCACCCGGTGAAGATGCAGAGCTGCTATGAGAAGGTGGAGCAGCTGAGTCTCGAGGGTCTGCAGCAGAGGTTTGATGTCTCCAGCCCCTCAGTGTTTGTCCAGAGGGCCCAGATCCTCATGAGAGAGGTGACACTCTCTGACACTTGTCCTGTTTGCAGTCTGGGTTTTACACTGGAAGCTTTGCTGGTCCTCAGTTACAGCTTCAATCTGGTTAATTACAACTTCAAGTCTTATTTTCATGGTTATGTCCATCATTTCTATCAGTTATTATAACATTGTACTAATCAAGTGATTGGCTTAGAGTGTCGGAGCAAAATGACATAACTGCTCAATCTGACAGGTCAGAAAGATGAGCAGACATGTTTATAAACCATCCAATATTTTTTTCTAGATTATCTAAACATTTATTTGGAGGTAAAACATAGCCTACCAATGAATGCACCTGAGATGTAAGTAATAATCCCTCATTGCACAGGAAAACTGTGTATACAACTGTGTCCCGAACAGCAGTTATGTAATCATAGCTTGGCAACTGTAACTAGACACAGCAGGTCTAAAGATTCAGGTTTCTAAGCATGCTACAGTGGTGTTCCTGGGGGATAATCTGCCGTGTTTTATCACTTTCAAACTACAACACAACAACCAAAGGATCCAGAGTGCAAGGTATTAGTGCAGTGCTTCTGTCCTGCTGTTGGATTGAAGTAACTTTGCCTGAGATGACTATGCAGAAATCTGAGCTTTGTGTGGTTTGTACAGCTAGGAAGCCAGAAAGTCCTTTTCTGTCATTTACTACCTCTTATAACATGCCTTTCACAGGCAGTAGAATAACTGCCTGTGAAAGGCATGCAGTATTTTGTGGCAAGTGCAACAATACAAGTAAAAGGTGTTGAGACAGTGAAGTATGCGAAAATTCACTTGAATCAAAAATCTTTACCTTCATTAAGTTTATATATGATGCTTTTTACATTGTAATGAAGCTTAAATATCATCTAGCATGTGTCTGTAAGATGTAAATACTGAAAAATGCAAATGCAATGACAAAATGTCATTTTTCTGTGTATCCAACCACAGCAACAGTTCCCCTCTCCTTCGATTCTGCATATATAAAGCCCAGGGCCTTGAAATATCTCTCACATGTCTCATGTGACCAGACCTGCACAATAACTCAGTCTCAGCAAAGAGATCCAAGAGGCAAGAGAAAGCCATTCTGGCATTCAACCCCCCCATGGAGAAATCACTTATCATGACCTCCTCACTGGGGCCCAGTGGGGGGGTCTACACTTTAACTCAAGGTCATTCAGAGTTCACGTATTGTTTAGAAACTGCATACATTCAAGCTGTGAAGCCTGTCCTCAGGTCCTACGCTGCAAAAAATAAAGATAAATCCAAGTCTTTAAAAATCTCCCTACAAAGTCCATTTAGTAGCAGCAGGTGAAGTGTGCCCGGGTTTCTTGGAATTGTGGGTGTTCAAACTTCCATTTTTCTGAGTACTGTACACACTAAAGCCTGATTTATGGTTTCGTGCATGTGAAGAATTTTGCTATGTCACATAGTCTTTTTTTAAAATCTTGTCAGTATAGTTAGATTGTTCAAGCATATATAGTATTTCTAATCCGGTTAAAATACAAAAAACAAAAGGTTTCAGTACTGTCGATTTCTGACTACAAAGTACATGATATGTTCTGTATTTCTGGGCCCGTATTTATAGTGTCCTATACTAAGAATTGCTCCTTGTGAGGAAAGTCTAAAAAAATTCTTAGAATAATGGCGTTTTCTAACAATTTTTCCTCAAAATTAAGACTAGCTCCTTGTAAAGAAAAAGTTATTCATAAAGCGTCTCAGCCCTGAAGAGAGCTCCTCGGGTGAAAATCTGTTAGGAGTAGGGAGGAGGACTTTAAGAGCCTGAGGAGTTTCTTCATCAGAGCAGAAAGGAGTGAATGAAAAACCACAGTTTAGATCGTGCAGGGAGAATGTGTGGTCGATCTCATTAGAGAAGCGATCGAATCTCTGACACAATGCAGTAATGCTATAACAGCAGAAATGAAAGTGATCACACACTGAGATATCTGGCAACTGTAAAAATAAATATATATATTTAAAAAATACAATATCCCCTTCTGTTATATAACACTCCTCACTGGTGCACTCCCTTAAAAATGGCTTTACACTCATTATCAAATAAACTAAGTAGGCCTCCTGAAATGACCTGCCTAGTAAATAAATGGCAGCAAACTACGATCAGCATGACAATAGGCTCCTGCACAAGTAGGTCTGTGTTTTCCAACACTTCTTAGGCTTCTTTAGAGTATGTCTTACATTCAGCAGAGATATTACATTGTGTCTTATTTGATCAACCAATCACAGCTTTTAAAATAATGTGTCACACCTAGCAATGGGGTCAACCCCCCCCTCCTCACTAAGATAAAAGTTTCTGGGTCTTCCTGCTCAGAGCTCCTCTAAAAAGTGTCCTAACTCACTCTTAAGCTACGACTCCTTGCTGGAAGTGTTTTAGGCTCAGTTAGGAGCTCTCTGAGAGGATTCTCAGAATGTTTGTGAATACGAGCCTGGTGTCTTTGAATCAGCAGCAGATCACTGTGGTTGACCAGTGAATGGATCTAATTCAGGAGATAATGAAGTCAATATCTGAGTTTTTCTGCTGTCTGGAATCATTTATTCATTTACCAAGTTTTTATCAAAGACTTTATGCTGCTGCCATCCCTGTGTGGACTCCTGCTCTGATGCTAACACACACGCACCACTGACTCACTGCTCTCAGTATGTTAGAATGTTTGTTAAATGTCTTCAAGTTCATATGCAGTCAGCACGGTTTTTCAGAAGCTGTCTGTTTTACATGCAAGTGAGTGTTTTTAGTCTTAAAGCTGATGCATCTTGGACCGGAAGAAGAATTGTCACTGGTGTGAAATAATTAAATTTATCTCCAAGTCATTTTAGTGTCAAGACACAAGGTATAGTTACACTGCAGCTTCCCTTTGCTCAGAGTTTGTGGAAGGATTAGATGAAGTCCAGCTTGCAAGTATAGTTGAACTGTAAGAAGTGCCCCCCAGTGGTGGGTCAGTAACTGAGGAGAACAGTGAATGAAAGGGAAGCTGTACTATTTGTGTGGAAGCACATCATGGAGAGACAGCGGGACTGCAGGTGGTGCATTATTACATTTTAAGCTATACATGCAAATGTCACCAGACATACTCCTCCTCCTCCCCCCCAGGAAATGGATGATGCAGTGTACACGTTTGAGCAGATCCTTCACCAGAGCCTGGAGTCTCAGGGTACAGAGGAGCTCTGTAAGACCATCCAGCGCTGCCAGGACAGAGTCATTAAGGTAAAGCACACATGCAATCACACACTCAACAGGCTAGGCAAATGTATTAACAGTATGAAGACTGGTTGGGTCAACGACCCACAAGTGGCCCTTACAACTCTGAAACTCAGAGCTCACATATGTCCTTAACGACTCCTGTAAGGACACAGAGTATAAAAGCCTGCAACTAGCCTGCAAGCCTCTTGGATGAGAGGTGAAACGTCTTAAAGAAACTGAGTCCAGTTGCCTACGATACAGCACTTAGTATTTACAGTATATAGCACATTTCATAGCCAAAGGCAACCCAAAATGCTTTACAGATTCTACAGGCAAAAGCGCAAGAAAGAAACTAGGAAATCAATAAAAGCAGCAGCAAAGCAAACATTAACAATCAGAATGAAAAAGATAAACTTACAAATAGATTATATATAAAAATGGCGAGTAGATAATCACTCTAATCCTAAACCTAAAGGAACACACAGGAGGGGCAGGACGATGACATTCACAAGCTTTGCTAACATTAACAATGACTCTCACGCAACTGTCTCGGTAAGATGTGACAGTGTGACATGTGAAATGTCTTACAAGAGAGGTCTATATCGTTTACACTGTCTGTGTCTAAAATCACTTCTCATTTGTTATACAATGCACTATATTTACCATCTGCCATTTTATTTACTCTACTCTCTCAAACATGTCCACAATGGGACAGATAAAATTGTGTACAAGCACTACTCCCAGCTAACGACCCCACAATGAAATACCTTACATTTTATAGATTTGGAAAATTAAAGTTGTGCAACTTGAAACCTTGGTGATGGCACAAAATGATAATGCACAAAATGCATTCAAAATTCCACTTAAGTAAAAGTTAGTGTAACCAAAAATGTACTTAAGTATGGAAAGTGAAAGTACTCCTTAAAAATATCTTTCGTCTGATATATTATTATATATAGTGTTGTAAGTAGGGCTGCAACGAGCTGATGAAAGTGCCATACAGAAAATGAGTCAGCTTTTGTGTGCTAAATAATAGAGGTGTAGTAGTTATAATTAACGGTCATCTCCTCCCAAATGGTAGCACAATAAATCTGGGGCTCATGAGATGATGAGTAGGAGAGGAAAACCAAATAAAGAATTTTTTTTCATCGTTTAGTCTTTTTCTAACAAGTAAATTGAATCGACAAATTGAATGTCAAATGTGAGTAGACACTGCTTTTTCTAGTCCATCTATATGGTTGATTTTGTGTTTTGTTTATTATGCAAAGTTTTAATCTGAATTTTAAAAGTAAATATCTGTCAATAAATGTAGTGCAGTAGAAAGTACTATATTTTACGGTTGCACAATATATCGCTTCAGCATCGACATCACAGGACAAATGTTTGATAAAATGCACTCCCCTACACAGTCATCCCAGTTATACTTGAATGATAAATTATTTCCAAAAAGAGCTACCCAGGTTATAAAATACAGCAATGTCAGTTTTTTTTCCAATATCATGCAGCCCTACTTTATTTCTCTCTGAAATGTGGTAGAGTAGAAGTTAAAAGAGGCATTTAATAGAAATGCTCATGTTAAATGCCTCAAAATTGTACAGTCCCGGAATAAATGTTCTTATTTCCTCATTAGACATTATTGTTGACACCAGAAGAAGATTTCTCAACAGTGGTGGAAAGTACATGTCACCTTTTTAAATTGTACTTTTAGAATGAAGCAGTTCACTGATGAAAAATGTTATTTAATAAAATCATATGGTGGTTATAATGCTTTTTTCTTTTGTGTTTGTTCATTTTCAGAAATTTGACTATGACAGCAGCACAGTGAGGAAGCGTTTCTTTCGTGAGGCTCTCCTCCAGATCTTCATCCCCTACATGCTGAAACAGCTCAGCCCGTCCTGTGCCTCGGTGAGTCTCTCAGCATTTTGTCAGCAAAAACCTGAAAGATTAATGGAAAATTAATGCATTCAGTTATGTGTTTCATCCTTTGAGAGTCATGGGAAAACATTCAGATGTTGCAATAATGGTTTTGTATTGTGTGTAACCCTAACCCTAACCCTTTGTCTGTTGTGTGTTCTTGTGCAGTGTCAAACTGTACCAATTATATTTGTCATGTATGTCATAATGAATTAGACATGTAGTAATACTGCAACAGATGGTAGAAGTGTGTCTATACAAGGATGGTTTGGATTCTACTGTCTTGATCTGTATTAGAGTAAGACTTTTGGTATCTTTTAAAAAGAAAATGACTGACTCGCTGAGTGAGACGCCTCATGTTACACCTTTACAGGAGGATGTTTAGAAAGATGTTTAGTTCAAAGATGTTGAATTGAGATGATGAAAGCTTTTGACTGTTGTTGCTGTGAACTCCAGGAGCTGCCACGCTTCCAGGAGCTGATCTTTGAGGACTTTTCCCGTTTCATCCTGGTGGAGAACATCTTTGAGGAGGTGGTGCTGCACTCTGTGATGAAAGACATCATGATGGGTCAGTCTTCTGCTTTTTGCACAAAAAAATTGTTATGTGGTCCAGAATGCTGCTTTAGAAGGCTCCTTAGTTATCACTGGATGGGAAATGTCACTGTTAGACGTACAGAAAGGATTGTTGTCACAGTTCTTCAGTGGGAGACAGCCAAACTTTCTCTTTCTTTCTTTATTTTATTTATTTATTTTTAACTTTTTAAATCATTTCCAAAAGAGATATCAGCCGACCTTAACTTCACCATAAATAAAGTAATTCTTGAAAAAAAGGAAACAATCCTAAAAATGTACTGAACGTAATATAACACATACCCCAAATATACAAAACCACGGAAGCAGACAGCAGCTGTGTTTACCCTGTGCTTTTAAATTTTGTTAGCACTATCCTTGGATAGCAAAGTCATGTTAATATTGAAAAGCTTTATGGTATGAATTGTATTGTATGGCATTTTAGGATATAATGTGACATTCAAAAACATGATATTGAAAAGCAGTCGATTGACGTGATCATGTACAGCTTCACCAAACAATTATTCCTGTTGTTATTGTACTAATTAACTGTTTAAAAAACACAGCATGTATGGTGCTGAGTGTGCACATTTTGCCACTCTGCACCATCTGCACAAGATTTATCTTGTGTTTACCTATTGTTTACACAGATGCTGTGGATTGGTGAAATCAGTGATGTGACTGGCTGAGAGTGTATTTATTTATAACCACACCCTTTGATCTATATCCACCAAAAAATAAAAAATCTGGTCATTGTCTACTCACCTGCCTTGTGAATGGAACGTCAGGTGAAGTTTTGTAGTCCCCAAAATATTTCTGGAGCTTCGCAGCAAAACAGCATTGCATCCATCCATCCATCCATCCATTGTCTTCCGGTCATCCGGAGTCCGGTTGCGGTGGCAGCAGGCTTGTAAGAGTATGCCAGACGTCCTTCTTCCCAGCAATGCTTTCCAGCCTTTCCTGGAGCGAGACGTTCCCAGGCCAGATGAGGTGTATATATAACCCCCCCAGCTGGTTCTTGGGCTTCCCTGGTAGTGCCCAGAAAACCTCCAAAGGGAGGCCCCCAGGAGGCAACCTAACCAGGTGCCCGAACCACCTCAGCTAGCTCCTTCCGGATGTTGAGCTCCTCACCCTATCCATAAGACTGAGCCCAGCCACCCTATAGAGGAAGCTAATTTCGGCATATTATATCCGCAATCTCGTTTCTATAGTCACTACCCACAGCTTATAACCAAAGGTGAGGGTTGGAGTGTAAACTCCTTTGGCCTAAGGTGGCCTGGTACCAAGTACGCTAATGGACCGCCTTATGCTTGAACATGGTGTTTGTTATGGCCAATCTGTGACTAGCACACAAATCCAATAACAAAGCACCACTTCAGGTCAGGTAGGCTGTTCCTCCCAGTGACCCCCCTCCAGGTTTCTCCATTGTTGCCCACATGCACATTGAAGTCCTGCAGAAGAACTGCAGTCCTTAGATGGAAACCCTTCCTGGACACCACCGAAGGACTGCAAGAAGGCCAGGTTTCCCAAGCTGCAGTTTGGTGTATATGTACAAATGCCCGTCAGAACCGCTCCACCGTTAAGGTGGCAATTCTTGTTGTCCTAAACAACTGAAGTAGGTGTTTTAAAACAAGTCCCCATCTGCTTCAGATGTCTAGGAGAATGCTGCAACGCTGTTTTGCTGTGAAGCTCCAGAAATGTTTTGTGGACTACAAAACCAAACTTTTCATCAGCATGGGGGTGAGGAGTTAATGACTAAATTTTCATTTTTGGTTGAACCACCCCTTTTGTCACGTTTCCTCGTAGAATGGCTATAAGTAAGACTGTAGTACAAAAAAATAACATGAAAATGAGATTTTTATCCCATTAACTTGTAATCTCCAGATATTGGTATTGTGTAACCACAAAATCAACCTCTATATCTTAATATCATGATAAATTAATGACAAAAGTCCTACAGGTAATCTCCATCATTTAAACGCAGCGTCTGTCTTAAAGCTTAAACTGTCTGATCAAATCATACCATTTAGGGTCTCCTTATTACACTTTACAGTATCACAGTATCGACAAAAGGTTTTAATCTCGACAAATTGTTTAAATTGTGGTTTTTATAAGCAGTCTTCTGTTTAAGCCTTGAGGCAATTTCAGTGCAGCCTAAAATATTTCAGAGAGTCAAGTGTTTATTTCTGGGCACATTGAGTCCTGTAATGTCTTTAATATTTTCTGAGTATACCTCCTGAAAAGAAATGTGATATTGTACAAATTATAGTGTAAATAAAACCAGCACTCAGTAATACTGCACACGGTTATTACAAATGTGTTTGTATTTGTAACTTAGTTGCATTAGTTATAGAGTTTAGAGGAATTTGGGTGTAAAAATGACATTTTAGATTCCTTTAATTAATCTTTTTTATCACTCATCATGTGGAAGCACATTTTAACCTCATCTCTCTGTCTGTAGCTGTGAAGGAGGCAGCAGTCCAGAGGAGACACAATCTGTACAGGGACAGCATTGTCCTCAGCAACAGCGACCCCACCCTGCACCTCCTAGGAGAAAACCCCTCTATCGACTGGGCAGGAGAGTACGGAGGAGCCCAGGAGGAGGTGGACAGTACAGGGGAGGATGCTGAGGGTCAAGTTGAGGAGTCCAATAAGAGGAGGAGGATGAAGCAGGTGGTGTCCATGATTCAGGTGGAGGGCTCCCCAACCCTGCCCAGTGAGTCATGCATAGAGGTGCCTGGCGTCAATGACATCCCAGAGGAGGACGGAGAGCAGGAGGATGGAGATGGGGAGGAAAACTCAGATGGTAAGGCTTCTTCTGACCAGAATGAATCTACAAGTCCTAAAGCTTCTGAGAACGCTCCAGACGGTTCTGTCTCAAAGGAGGAGGAAGCCAAACCAGAGGTGCAGGATAGAGAAGCTTTCCTGACAGAAAGTGCTTCAGCCATAGAGGAGAAGGGAGAGAAGAGCCAGCCAATGGTGGAGGAACAACCGCCCTCCAACCAGGAGGTATCAGAGGAGGTATTGCCACCACCACCACCTTCTGAGGAAATCCCTCCTGAGGCGACATCAGAGTTGCCCCCGCCTCCACACAACGACAGTGGCTTCCAGTCTCCCAGCAGTGAAGGCACAGAGGAGGAGGAGGTGGTCCCGCCGCCTGTAGAGGAGCACCCTGCAATGAGGGAGGAGGTGGTCCCATCGCCCATTGAGGAGCACCCTGAGGTGAGGGAGGAGGTGGTCCCGCCGCCAGTAGAGAAGCACCCTGCAATGAGGGAGGAGGTGGTCCCATCGCCCATTGAGGAGCACCCTGAGGTGAGGGAGGAGGTGGTCCCGCCGCCAGTAGAGGAGCACCCTGCAATGAGGGAGGAGGTGGTCCCATCGCCCATTGAGGAGCACCCTGAGGTGAGGGAGGAGGTGGTCCCGTCGCCTGTAGAGGAGCACCCTGAGGTGAGGGAGGAGGTGGTCCCACCACCCGTAGAGGAGCACCCTGAGGTGAGGGAGAAGGTGGTCCCATCGCCCATAGAGGATCACCCTGAGGTGAGGGAGGAGGTGGTCCCGCCGCCCGTAGAGGAGCACCCTGAGGTGAGGGAGGAGAGTGTTGCCGCAGCACCAGAGGAAGAGACCAAAACCAGAGACTCTGAGACCAGTGACCAGTGATGAAATGATCCCCATTTGTTTGACTTAGACGGAATCCTGCCCCATTTATTTCCTTTTGACAAAGCCTTCATGCCATTTTAACCACATCAGTTTTCAATTCCCACACCATATCAGTCACTGAGCAGGGCTCAGGTGCTGTCCTCATTTTTTAAAATATGTTTGGTTTTTTTGTATGATTTTCACATCTTTCCATTGGACAGACATACAAACACCTATGTTCCACGTGTTATTTTCTCTTCACCTGGTATTAATGTGAGCACATTGGACAACCTTGAGTTCCTAATGGTGTGTTTATAAACAAGGTGCAAGAACACCCAGTTGAGGTGTCTTTGGTGAAATACATGTCAGTTGGTTTAACTCTTAAGTCCCTCTTGTTAAACTACTGTGAGGGCTTCAACAACCTTCAGCCTTTTGATTCATTTATGATAAATGTTGGTGTAAATACAGTCTGTGCTTTTGGAAACCCCTTGTTGGTTATTATTGGACCTAATTGGCCAACAGAAAATGCTTTCCAGAATGTGGAAAAGTCTCAAAGGTGATTTTTTTTTTTTTTTTTCATTTCAAACTTTTTTAACTGTTTGGCTGTATGCAGTGACGTCTCAAGACTTGACAATTTCTTTGTGTTGGTGGGAATAACACTATTTTATGAGATTATTCCTTAATAAAGAAAGCTTGTGTATATTATGTATAAATACTACCAAACTGTCATTTTACATAATTTTATATCCCTTCATCGGTGCCTTAGCTGATCTTTCCCACCTATTTTATTTATTATTTTGCGCCCCTTCTCTTTTTGAACAGTGTACTTTTAGATTTTTTTTTTTTTACTTGTGTGATATGAATGTCTTATTGATAATAAATCATGATTGATTAATTATTATCAGTTTGTCTTCATGATCTTTGTCATTACTACTCATGAGCAGAGGTTTCAGAAGTCCACACATTGTTTCCTCCAGTAGAACTTCAGATACTTGTGTAAAGAAAGTACAGGCTCTCATATGTACTCAGAGTATCACAGTAAAACGTCTCCCTCTGAAGGACATTTTTGGACCAAGCTAACTGAGTTATATTAATATGATATGAGCTTCAAGACCACTAAACTTAAAGGTAGAATCAGTAGGATTTGTCCCAGCTGTTCCTAAGTGCACCACAAAGATAGATGATTATTGAGGCTCATTCCCAGGATGTCAAATAGCCACATTTTCGGTATGTAAAGCGTCCCGAGCAGCAACAAAGTGAGAAAATGAGAAAATCCAGGCAGATGGCTGCAGGGTCTCTGCAGATATGAGACACTTACTTTTCTTCCCATTCCAGTCTCCCTCTCCAACAAAGTAACGAGCCTCTTCTGAAAATGTAAGGAGGAGAAAGTACAGATATTAGGCTTCAACTGTCTGATTGGAAGAACTTTTTAAAAAACTTTTTAACTGGATCCAGACCTCCAGATTTATTAGACATTGAAGATTTGATAATCCATTTTTTTCTAATCAAACTAAGTCATAAAATTCAAAACTGACTGACTATCATCAGCCCATCCCAACTGGCTGGCTTTTCACCACAGAAAACCTCACTGAACACCTAATCGAATTTATCACGTCATTGGGTAGTTCTGCAAGGGTTATGGTGGAATGTGCATGCTGCTTCAGTGGGATGGCTTATCATAAGGTTCAATTTGGCACGGCAGATGTTTATAGCAAAAAATAAAAAAACTGAATTATTTTTCTTTTTTTGCTACAAATCACTTTTGATGCCATTTTATTTTTTGTGAGGTAAAATCATCTGTAAATGGGACTGCCTAATAATTCTTTTTTATAATCTGAGCACAGCAGGCAGGTAAGTCAGAGGGCACTTGTGATCTTAGAACCATTTTGCATCTATACAATACAATACAACACAGAAGGTGTTTGCTTTTCGTCCATGGTCCTCCATTAAGTTTCAATTTTGGCCCTTGAAGGGAAATAGTTTGGGCACCCCTGATCTGAAGTGAATAAACAAAGTGAAGCATTTCTAATTTTATGGAGACCCCTGGTGGTAGTGAGGGGTGATAAATACTGGTCTAAAGAAGGTAGAAAGCATCCTGACTGGAAACATCACAAACTGGCATGGTTCAACAGACCCAGGACAGGAAGGCTCTACAGCAGGTGGTTAAAACCACCAGAACATCACTGGTACCATCTACAGAGCATTAGTGAGGTGAAATGTCTGCACAGAGCCCAAAGATACTAAAAGGCAACACTCACCCAGAAACAGTCTGTTCACATGAGCAGGTATCTAGTAGAATATCACTGGTGCTTTTTTCTGATAAACACCACCTACAACTAAACTACTTGTGTTTGTACGGTATATTGATGTAGTTTTTCACAATTTGAATTTGTGTTTTGGTGCATAACAATAAACACAGTAAGTAGAAAAATGTAAAGAAAGATAAAGGGCTGGTACTTCAAGTCAAAAGCATGAATAGATTAAATGACCAAAATGTAATATAAACTGGGACATCTGTACAGTTTTGTCCAGGAATGTCTAAAGTATTCACCATTGAAAGAATTCGGGGACTACGTTTGAAGCAATCATATCAAGTGCTAGAACTATACTTTGTTTTGCATTATCTCTAAATTGTTTGAATAAATTCTTGAAAATGATAAA
This sequence comes from Pagrus major, assembly GCF_040436345.1. NCBI lineage: Eukaryota > Metazoa > Chordata > Actinopteri > Spariformes > Sparidae > Pagrus > Pagrus major. The sequence goes on along the minus strand of NC_133219.1, from coordinate 2,333,576 downwards.
TGCCTTTTCTTTACATTTCCAGCATAAACAACCAACCTATTACAGTTCTTACACTTTACATGATGCACTTGTAGCACTGGTATTAAATCTGTGCTAACTGAGACCTAGGTTCTAAGGAGTAATAGAGAATATAGATAAGGTAAATAATCTGACAGGTTTATTTCAGTACAAAAAACACAAAAATATCAAATTTACAGTGACTGAAAAATATCCCCAAATAAAATAGAGCTCTCTTTACTTTAAATAAAATAAAAATAAAAAAATAAAATTATCTGGAAAAGAAATAATTGTCTCTGGATCCAGTTTCTTTCGTTCAGTTCTTGTTGTACTGGTACTGTTCTTTGTGTTGTTGGTCTTGTGTTTCTAATGTACACTACCCGGGTAGGTATTAGTGTATGTGTTCATGTGCTTATCTGGGGAAATCCTGTTGCGTTCCAAGATGATCTGAAGGTGAGGACCCTGTAGTAGCTGGCCAGTCTACTAACAGAAATCCTCCTCAGAGTTCTTCTGGTGGGCTTGGCTCGCCATCAATCTCAAACTTCTCTCAGCGAATCCGGGGTCACCAAAAACCAGTCTACACATATTGTGCAGAACAACAAATACAATTACTTTATCATCTCCAATTAAAATGATATCATCATAAATGAAATAATATCAGATTCAATCAAATCAAGATTTCTTCACTTAACTTTTTAACTTATAGAGATAATCTCCCCATGAATTTACTATTTTTTTAACAGTGTTCTCATCTAAACATTTATTTATCAGATTATTAACAGTATTTAGACATGAATTTCCTCACATCCACATTCACAATGAAATTACAGCATTTTTAAATAACACAGTAACATGTTTTTAACCTTTACACATTTTTAAGTGTTTTCACGTGATATGATGAACTTATAAACACATTATAGCAATATAATATTCAGTAATATTCAGCATGTATAACTTCCAAAATACTCCGACTGGTTTTAACTGACAGTCTTCCATGCTAAATGATACTAATGTGACCAATTAGCTAGCCGACAGTCTCGCTAGCTTACGGCCGAGCTAGCTGACGGCCGAGGGTTACACCCCGCCTTTCCGAAACCCCGCTGTTCCGAAAATAGACTTCCATTCTTCGTAATGGCGGGGTTTCCCATTTTTTCTAAAGACCCCGCTATTCCGAAAAGGCTATTGGGGAACCCCTGACCCTAACCCTAACCCTAACCCTATTGGGAAGTAATTGGAACTTGAAAGTCGGATTCGGAACAGCGGTGTTTCGGATTGGGGGTGTTTCGGAATGGAGGGCTTTCGCAATGGAGGTGTTTCAGAATGGAAAGGGCATCCCACGGCCGAGCTAGCCGACAGCTACACATAACGAACGCCTTCACTCACCGGAGTTCCCAGGGTAAGTCAACAATTATGGCCTCTCAGAGGGAAATATTTAGCTTTTGACTTCACTACTTTACTATAACAGCTGAGTTAAAATAGAGAGATGATCTTCTATGTATTATATCTATACATTATAACTAATGAGTGCTCTTCTTAGTTGGGGGCACCTGTGCACAGATGGTGTTCCCGCAGTAGGCTTACAGTCTCAATAAAGCAAAAGTCAGATAGTGATTTGTGCTGGTTGTTGAACATTGCATATGCACTACTTTTTTACTATTCATTACAGTGTAGAATGACAAAGGTATAAGAAAATATACACAATATAGTGTTTAATTATGCTTTGAAAAGTGACTGATGGGACACAGACAAGCCTATTGTACAAGTTAGATTAGATGAGATGAGATAGGATGAAATAAGATAAGGTAAGATAACATAACATAAGGTAATCCTTTATTAGTCCCACAACGGGGACATTACAGCAGTAAAGAGCGAAGGGGATAGCAGAAATAGAGAGCATCATTTAAAACCGTTATAATAAATAAGTAGAACATATAAAAACATACAAGTATAAAAAGCAGTAAGACAACAACAACAATATAAACAGAAACAAAAAACTCTAGAGATAGTTATATTATTATATAATAAAATACTGCACATTGAGATGCTGAAATTGCCCATCGGGATATGGAGATTGCAGTTATCAGTCAGTGTTGGTGTATGTATGGGGTCTACATGGAGCAGTGCTGGTTGTACAGTCTAACAGCAGCAGGAAGGAAGGACCTGCGTTATCGCTCCCTGTTACCTGTCACTGAAGGAGCTCTCCAGTGCTTTCAGAGTGTCCTCCATAGGGTGGGAGTTACTGAGATGATGATCGGACTTTAAGACTCAGTTAACCTAAATTACAAGCAGACATCTCCACAGTGATGTGAAACTTTGAGACAGCTCAAAATCTTGCCATATGAAACCTTTTCCACTGCTTGACCAAAAGAAAATTATATGATATGTTTTGGTGGTGGAAGAAACCTCAGGAAGAGCCATTGTTCTGCCCTCTGGTAAAAGTTGTGATTTGCCCTTTAATTTATTTCATTAAAAAAGGGAGTTCATAATTCATGTAATGTTAAAAAAAATACTATTTACAGCTAAAAAAGTGATAATATTACATTGCTTTGCATTATTTCATGATGTACTCTTATTTTGAAGGCTTGTAAGAGATACGCTATGCATTATGGGATAAAGACGAGTTGTTGTAAACAAGTGAAGCTCTGATGAACATGATGGAGCTTTTCCTTGTGTCTTAAACTTCATCTAGACACCTTCGAAAGCAATGGCTGTAAGTTTCGGTTGTTTGGCACCTTAAAGCACAAGTTTAAGTGTCTTAGATGTGTTTTCTGTACAGAGTAGAGTTCGTTTTTTGCATATCTGTTTTAATAGTAGCTAACTGACTTTGCTAGCATTAATGCTATTCTAGAAGCGTTTTAGCCTATTGGTTGACTGTGTTAGCATGCCAATAGCGTTTCAAGCCGTTTGTTACCACATTAGCATATCAATGACGCTTACTTTTCATATTTGCATATGACATTAGCGCCTGTTGTTGTCTTAATGGCTATCATTAGCACTTATCGCTACCTGTGTTTTAGTCAGTAACAGTTTTTATGCTAATAAGAGATATTTTCTCTCTCTTTTTGTTTCTATAACAGTTTTACTCAAAGTCTTTCACCTGTCATGAATGGAAACTGTAATAAAGGAGCAAGGCACTCACTTCCTGGCTTGTGAAAACCGAGTTTGACTGGCTGTTTATCTATGTTAACATACTGGATGTATAACACGTAGTGGAAACAGTACAGCCATAGTGGATGGATCCCTCTCCCAGGACGGACAGAACAGAACAACAAAATCACAGTTTACAAATTGCATTGACAGAATATCTGATACAAATTATATAATATATGTAATGTAATTGCATCAGGGAGCACGCAGACTATATACACACTACAGCGTAAGCCAGTTTATTGTGATGTTTTGAGCTGCACTTGCACACTAGTAAGCAGAGGGCGCTGCTGACTGTTGTTTGTTGTTGTTAACCAGAGTGGAAAAAAAGGACATGGCTGCTGCCAAAAGTATGCTCCTCTCTCTCATCTGTTTAGCATCTTAGAAGTTAAGATAACCGGTTCACATGGTGTCAGAAGTGAACACACAGTGTTTCGGAAAAATAGTTTGTCGGAGATTTGCCTAGCAGATATTGCAGAGATGGCGAAGTTTTCGGCGCCGGAGCAGTTCAACTTTTCCAAGCCGGAGGACTGGCCGGACTGGAGGCAACGTTTTTCCAGATACCAGGTCGCAACGAAGCTCAATAAAGAGGCAGCCGACATCCAAGTGAGTGCGCGGATATACACCATGGGTCCAGAAGCCGAACAAGTGTACAAATCTTTTGCCTTGACAGACGACGATGAAGCTGCGGATTACGATTATGTATTGGGACTGTTTGATGAGCACTTCGTGCTGAAGCGTAACGTGATTTTCGAGCGAGCACGTTTCCACTCATGGACCCAAGAGGCAGGTGAGACTGTCGAACAGTACATAAGGCATCTATATGAGCTTGCTGCTCACTGTGACTTTAACGAGAAAGAGGACGAGACACGTGACAGGCTTGTCATAGGGATCAAAGACAAAGATCTTTCACTCAAACTGCAGATGACCAGTGATCTCACATTAAAGAAAGCAGCAGATATGGCCAGGCATTCGGAGTTGGTAAAGCTCCAGAACAGTGAGATGGGTGCAGCAAGGCATGCAGATGAAGTGAAGACAAAGTCTTACAGAAGTAAGTGGAAAAACAAAGCCACAGGGGCCACAGGTGGACACAATGCTAATGAAAGAAAAAAATGTGGCAGGTGTGGACGCACTCATAAGAGAGACCAGTGTCCAGCAAAGGATAACGAATGTAACAAATGGCACAAAATTGGCCACTTTGCTATTAAATGCAGGACCAGACAAGTCCAAGAAGTGACTGAGGAAATTGCCAGTTTATTCCTTGGCTCCATAGATGAGACTGCTAATCTCATGAATCTCTTAACCCTCTAGGCGCCAAAGTCGCATTATTGCGACAGGCAACGTTGCTCATTAAAACAGCCCATATCTTTAAATCTACTACCTTGTGCTGTTACTGCTTGCTACCACTAGATAGCCAATAGATTCAGCTTCAATCCTGACGTCATTTGGGGGTGTGTTTCTATGCAAAATCCCTGAGAAAAAAAAGTTTGAAACCCGACACCAGCTGTCGGAGCGGCAGCGGCTAAACGGCATAGTGGGAGAGGAGAGAGCCGTGGAGCGGTGGCAGAAGTGTGCTGGACAGATCGAGAGACAGATAGCGATTTTTGTAATAAAAAACAAAATGCCCAAAAGACTTTACAGTGCGGATGAGGTGCTTGCACAGATCTTTGCTGATCGCGATTCAGAAGCGGACGATTTGCCCTCTGATGACGATCGCTCGTCAGAGACGAGTGACTGAAGATGCTGCAGCTGCGCACACTGTCACACAAGCAACACACGCTGATCACTGCGAGAGTTTTCTTTTTACAAGTTAGATTAGGAAATTTACTCCAATCAAACTCCTGTTCATTTACTCTGAGGATGAGAGGATGAAAAAAAAAAAATCTACTGTGTAAATATGTTCAGAATTCCGTTTTACTGAATTTTACATGGTGACATACAAATTAGATTAGTAAATTTACTCCAATCAAACTCCTGTTCCTTTATTTTGAGGATGAGATGACAATATAAATATTTTTTTTCTGTGTAAATATGTTCAAAAATCAGTTTTACTGAAAATTACTTTCAGTCACCTGGTGACGTCACAATATGCAAATTAGATGATTAAATTTACTCCCATCATTTTCTCATTTACACTATGGATTTATCTCTCACCACTTCCAAGCTACAGCCTTTTGAAATCTTACAATCCAAACGGAATATTTTCCTAAATAAACTCTGGCGCCTAGAGGGTTAAGTAATCACTGACATAGAGCCACCCTGGCGTACCACACTAGTGATATGCAGGACTGCAGTCGACTTTAAGATTGATTCGGGTGCAGACACCACAATAATAAACAAAGCAACATTCAGCCGCCTCTGTGAAAAACCAAGGCTGAGGCCAGTAACATCAAAAACTGACAGTCCAGGAGGAAAAGTGGACCATAAGGGACAGTTTTTGGCCAAGATTCAGGTAACAAAAGGTAGAAAAACTAAAGACTGTTATTTCAGAGTGATAGTTGCAAAGTCTACAGGTGTCAACTTGCTGAGCAGATCAGTTGCAACTTACCTGAGCCTGATACAGCACCTCAGAGAAGTGGGTGTGTATGGAGAGTTAGGACTGCTTAAAGGCGATCCTGTGAAAATAGTCCTTCAAGAAAATGCCAAGCCATACAGCATAGCAGCACCCTGCCGCATACCTATTCCATTCACAGAGTGTCCGCCATAACCGCCCTGGAAACACCTAAAAATGTGACTGCATTGAGGCAAGTGCTTGGTATGATGAACTATGTTGGCAGATACGTACCTCACTTGTCTGATACACTGCATCCTCTTAATGAACTGTTAAAAACAAGTGTGACATGGATGTGGGGCCCTCAGCAGGAAGAAGCCTTCAGGAAGGTTAAAACACTGATAACCTCTGCTCCTGTGCTCCAGTACTATGACCCAAAGCGGCCCACTGTAGTAGGCGCTGACGCATCCAGTTAGGGACTTGGTGGCGTACTGCTGCAGGATCATGGGGGCACGCTCAAACCTGTAGCCTACTGCTCTCACACAGTCACTGAAGCGGAAAAGAAATACGCACAAATAGAGAAAGAATGTCTTGCGGGTGTATGGGCTTCAGAGAGGTTTCATCTGTATTTGTGTGGTCTGGAGAGCTATAGACTATTGACTGATCATAAACCGCTTGTGACACTCATCAACCACAGAGACCTTGATAGAGCTCCTTTAAGATGTCAGTGACTCCTCATCCGTCTTATGAAGTTCAACCCCATCACTGAGTACGTACTGGGCAAGAACCTGATCGTGCCTGACACGCTGTCGAGGCATCCAGAATCCAAAGTGGATGACACTGGATTAAATGAGGACGTCCGAGCATATGTGGATGCTATTGAGGAGCAGGAGAGACATAAGCCAGTGCTAGAGCACATAAAAGTGGAAACGGCAAAAGATGATTCCCTGCAGCTTGTCCGACATCAGGTCAGGATGGCCACAACATGAGAGAAATGTCACCAGGCCTGCCATGGACTATTACAGGGAGAGAGGTAGTCTGAGTGAACAAAACGGACTGCTGAAAAGAGCAAACCAAATTGTAATTCCTCAAACCTTAAGATCAGAGATGCTTGAAAGGATCCACCACGGGCATCTGGGTCTGAACAAATGTCGAGAAAGATACAGAGATACCATCTGGTGGCTAAAGATCAGCCAAGCAGTAAAGGATAAGATACTGTCATGCTCTCATTGCAACGAACACAAACCGAGCCAGCACCGGGAACCACTCATCACTACACCTCTGCCAGAGCTCCCTTGGCAAAAACTCGCAGCTGACTTGTGTGAGTTTAAAGGACAAAACTTCCTAGTAGTTATAGACTACTATTCAAGATGGCTGGAGATATTGAGTCTCACCAGGACCACAAGTGAGGCTGTGATGAGTAAGCTGCTGAGCATATTCGCACAGTTTGGAATACCCGAAGAACTGATAACTGATAATGGCCCACAGTTCGCCTCACAGCAGTTCAAGGACTTCATATCTAAGTATGACATACAGCACACAATGTTGAGCCCGTACTACCCCCAGGCTAATGGGCTCGCAGAGCACGCTGTTCGCACAGCCAAAAGTATCCTGAGACAACTAGACCCTCAGCTCGCCCTTCAGAGTTACCGAGACACAACCACTGAACCGACCAAGGAGAGTCCAGCTAGACTCCTTATGGGAAGGAGACTATGGACCACAGTCCCTAAGCTGAATAACCTGCTGAGGCCAGCCTGGCCCGATCTGTCTACAGTGAAGCAGAACGACGCCAAGGCCAAAAAAGCCTACGAAAGCGCCTACAACAGGAGATATTCAGCAAAGCCACTTCCTGTTTTGGACGTGGGTGACAGGGTACGTCTCAAAACTGACATCAAGAAGGAATGGAGCGGGACTGGGGTCATTCAGGCTACAAGCTCAACTCCACGATCGTTTGTTGTGAAAACACCAGGAGGGGACACCTTCAGATGAAATCGCTGGCACTTGCAGATTGTCAACAAGGAACCTAATGACACTCAACCAGGGACAATCTCCCCTCCACCAGACTGCAGTGTTATCACTCAGGAGTTCTGGCCCTGCCTGTACTGAAGCAGAGACTGTTGCTGGGACACAGACACCCAGAGTCAAGTTGACACGTTCAGGACGTGTTGTGAGACCTGTCCTTAAGTCAACCTTTTAGTTAGTCGGAAGGGAAGCAAAACGGGGCGGAATAATCCCCCTTCCTATTCCACCGGGGTGTGGTAGTCTACCCACTACCCTGTAGACTAGAAATGTTTCATTGTTTTAGTGTTCATTTCATTATATACTGTATATTTGTGTTGCTATTTCATCCTTAGTTAGGAATCTGAAAGGAGTGGGGGAAAAAAGTAGGAAAAGAGAAAAGGACTGAAAAAAAAACATTTATTAGTTACCTGAAAAAGGGACAATTGCATAATAAATAGACTGAGAATGCAAAGTTGTTTTCCAGGACATGTTTGATTGTTACTGTCGACGTTCCGAATTAATAATATACTGAAAGTACTTCTGTGAGCTTTAAAAGGGGGAGATGTGGCGTAAGCCAGTTTATTGTGATGTTTTGAGCTGCACTTGTGCACTAGTTAACCAGAGTGGAAAAAAAGGACATGGCTGCTGCCAAAAGTATGCTCCTCTCTCTCATCTGTTTAGCCTCTTAGAAGTTAAGATAACCACTTCACACACACAAGGGCTGATTAAAAAACAAACAAGGTGAACACAGAAAAATGGTGGGAAATCACACAAAAGGAGGAAATGAAACGCAACACATGACGGCAAAACTTTGACGGCGGAACAGGAGTTGTGCTGGGATCCAGACAGAGAAGCACTGGAGGATGTCGGCTGGGCCGCCAACTGGGAACCAGAGGCTGATGTGGTGTAGGCTGGGACCCCCGACGCCAGAACTGGAGAGGTGTCTGCCAAGGACCCTGACGCTGGAACAAGAGTGGTGTCGGCCAGGACCCCCGATGCCAGAGCAGGGTCACTGGGATGGCTTGTCTCGGGTGCGTTGGGCAGGCTTGGCTCTGGTGCACTGGGCAGCGGCAAAGATGAGCAGCTGGGCAGTAGCGTAGAAAAGCGGACCAGGGAGCTGGATGTCAAGGAGTCTGGATGTGGTTGGAGGCTGGGCGGGTTCCCCAGAAAGGAGACTCTTGGGACCTGTCAGAGGTGTCACCAGTCTTAGTGCGCGTCAGCTCAGAAACAGACTTAGGCTGGGGGCTAGCAGGTCCTGGAGCTGACGGCAGGCTAGCAGGCTGGTGGCTAGCAGACACTGGGGCTGACAGGAGGCTAGCAAGCTGGTATCTAGCAGACACTGGGGCTGACTGGAGGCTAGGAGGCTAGCAGGCTGGTGGCTAGCAGGCTCCATGCTAAGTCCTGTATGGGAGTCACTATAGTATATCCAACAAAGTCTCTTCAAGCATAGCCACTCCGGATAAGAGTTCTGCTGAGCTTGGAGCTTTCAAGTCCTTTTATAATGGCAGTGTCAACGGGTTATGGGCCCAGAAAGGAGTTTGGAAGCCAATGGAACTGTTTATGTTTCGACGGAGATGAAAGGAATTATGAGTTGTGGGAGACAAAATTTCTGGCACACCTGAGTCTGCTCAACTTAAAAAGCACCATACTGGGTGACCCTCCCAACGAGGAAGATGAGGATGCAGAAGACGACACTAAAAGAAATGAAGAGTTCAGACTCGACTCGGACTCGTGTTTTGGGACTCGTGAACAATCATTATGTTTTCTTTTTTGGCGTATTAACATTGAGGAAACTCTGAAACATCTGGTGAGCTTAATGTGATTCCTTCCCTTTTTTCATGGTAACCATGGTAACCATATTACGCATCGAGTGTGCGCCTCACGGCCTCATACACTAGTACCTCGGATGATGACTATGGCGACCAGCAGCACACCTGCAGCTGATGCTGTACCATTTGTGATTACATTTGGTTGTAAAAACTTTAAACAGGACAGCACCAACAAAAGGAGCGCTGACTGCAGAGTCTGCAGTACCCGAATCAAGAATGCTGGATCCACCACATCAAATTTTATCAGGCACCTGAAAACTCACCCGGATAGGTCAGTCACATTAGCGCATATGGACATTTAGCTCAGCATCAGCTATGTAACATTCATTTAGCTTGCAACTAGCTTTGTAACTGAATATTTGAGTAGATGAGAGAATGTTAGTTTGCTTGTCGCACTTGTTTGCATTGAGTGGCGTTGACATGACGTAAAAAAAAAAAAAGGTCGGGTAACGTTAATCATCTACGTTCCGCTGCCACCATCTACTGGCTAACGTTAACCGTAGAAAAATACATAGTTATGCTGTCGGCTTACAGGCAGGTTACAGGTTAATTGTTGACCACATAACATTAATGTTACAGGTTTACCAGGTTACCATTACACTGAGTTTGAGTGAGAGGATAGAGGAATGAGTCATTAGAGACCCAGTATAATTAAACAATAAGGTTGCAGATTGCAAACTTTTAACTTTTTTGTTCACTGGCAAAATGGCTAGACTAGTGAATGTTGAAATTTTACCAGCCACTCAATAGATTACCATTGTTATTTTGGCTGGTGAGTGCAGCACACAGTACCAGCCGCTTGCATGATTTACCAGCATCTGAATGGTGTTAATTTTGTGTAGGAGATACACTACCAATAAATGCAATTTATCAATCACTGGCGATTAATAAAACACTCGTTAATGGGGCACCACCTCCGATGTTTTATCTATTTGAATAATCTGGAGGTAATCAAATTTGATTAAACAAGGTTAACTTGTATCAATTCTAATCGATTTCAGTTCAATTTATTCAATCTCATAAATGAAGTAGTGAATTCTACACATATCCATCGGTTCTCCACATTAAAACAAACCTGCACAGACAACGACGTACGGTTAAATATGTTTATTTACTAAATAAATCAAGGTGAATAAATGAAAGGATGATTCAAACAAACAATAATGATAACATAAAATGTAGAGACTAAATGATCATGGTAATGAATGGATGGAGATGAGCGGATGGTAAAGTCGCGAGTCTGGGAAGTATTCAAAGATTACGGAGTAATTTTGACACTAACGAGACCCTAACCGGATTTCTTATTAATTAAAGATTACTATGAATCAAAAGAAAAGAGACACCACCAACTCGAGAACATGCGTGTGACTCCAGCAGTGTGCATGGGTGTTTAGCCTACTTTGCCTGAAGACTGGGAGACGTTCACCACCTTGGACCTCTCCGGAGCTGATAGCTTGACCTCGGCTTGAGGTGCCGGTCCAAGAGCAGGAGTTGAGTCGCGGATCGTCTGCGGCTTGCAGATGCCGGTCCAAGAGCCGGAGGGATGTCGCAGCTCGTCCGGTCTCCCAGTGGGTTTCTCTCGTCCGCTGCCCAGCGGGATGGCACCGCTTGTGAGCGTTGGGGGCAGGCCGGTCTCGGCAAAAAGTCACTCGTTGCAAACCGTCACACGGTTTGTTGATGCAGGCAATTACTGCACAACGCTGGTGGTCGGAATAAAGTCTTCTTCTTGCATGGAGTGATGACTCTGAACTTTTGATCGAACTAATTCAACTTTCTTGACGAAAATAACTAGAGAATAACGCTGGCCGGGCGAGTCCTCAGTTATTACTCAAAACAAGACGAATTAAGTCAAATTAACTTCTACTGAGTAAAATAATGATACTTAACAAAACGAAAGCACTTAGAATCAGTGCGTCCTCAAATTAGGATATTGAGGTAAAAATCGCACGTGGTCAATTGTGCGGAGATTTCTGCCTAAGAGCGTGTCGCAAAAATACAAAAGGTAAAGATTTAAAAGTGAAGCGAAGAAAAATTTTAGGAGAGAGTTACAAAAAGAGTTACAACAAGAGAGCGAGTGAGAGTTGTCTCTTGGTATTTGTAGTCCAAATCGGCAGGCGGTCCCTAAGGGGAGGGCTGACGATTTTCACTGTGGATCATATCAATCGCCTACACTTACGAAACTTGAATTAAATTAAACCGATTTAATGTTTCGCGATCGTGCTTCACCTTTCTCAGGACCTTACCATGGCAAAATAAATGGACTTAATGAAATAATATGACCTGATTAAATTCGCTGAACGACTAAAAGAAATTAACACTGGATCAAACATGAAAACACTTAAAGATACAGTAGAACTGATTCATATCGAATCTGACCACATATATAAGCATTTCTTATAGTTCTAATACCTGTAAATGAAGAAACATATTACAGACTTTTAATCAGGAAAACGTATTAAACCAAAGATATCCCGACAGTCTAATTCCTTTGTACCCAGACTCACCACTGGAGGGCACTGTGGTTCCACCAAACACAAGACACATTTAAACATTAAATTTGATTTCAGTCAAATTTCATCACAGAGAAACGGGAGAAAGATCAGTTTTATGAGCTTCTCTTACTGACCCTTAATCTGTTGGAATTAAGAGAATGAGATCCTGACTTAATGGTTAATTAGAAATGGTCTGAAATCTGGAGGAACACAGAGACCATTTGGGTGGAATGTGACCACAGATAGCATCCAGATGAGTCGTAAATCACAGACATGGGAGTGTTGGCATGGAACAAGTCAGAAGGTTTCCAGTGTCCTCTCAAGCTTATGTGTGCTGTAGAAGATGAGAGGAGGAGAGAGACACAGGTAGAGAGAAATACTCTAAAACAAAGGGGAAGAGAGCCATTTGATGTGTGAATTAATTTACATATGTAAAGACTCTGTATTGACACCTTCTGATGACCAGTTCGTTCGTCCCTCCTGGTGAACTGGCAGAGGACTCAACATGACCTGTGGAGAGAGTTTATCTGTTTGCAAAGGGAGAGAAAGTTCATCCACAGGCTTTGGGTTGTAAATTAATTAAAAGTGTCCTCATACGAAGTATTTATGACCAAAGCAAAACACTGTCCTCTCTGCCAGGCGATAAGATGGCGCCCCTCTTCCTGTAGAGTTGCTTCATCCAGAAAAACAGAGTTGATAAGGAAAACAGGGCCTCAGCATCAAAGAGAAAGGAACACAGGCATGTGTTCCTACATTTGTGTCCAGCAGATGTAGCTAACTATAACTGAGATTGGATGATTAGTTATTATTGCATGACTAATAATGTTAGATTTACAAGATACTTTATTTGTCACATACAGAAGTCACAGATTAACATGCAGTGAAATGTCTCCTGGTTACTCCTAAACTGGCCTTATTAATAGAATAAATAAGATGAATATGAATAAAATCAAACTAATATGATGTAAATAATAAGTATAATAATAATAATAAGTTGTTTGCATTTAGCTAAAGTGTGATGTTTTGCACTACTTGGAATGATTTTAATTACAATGTAATTAAACATTTTCTATATTTTTTCTTATTATGGTCCCACTGAGCCTGCACAATAGGGGGCAAGATATACTGTAACTGTATGGTCATGTTGGAAGAATACAGTTTCCTTTAAAGGAAAGTATTGTGTGTTTTCTTCATATTGCATTGCAATAGTCTGTTTAAAGTGATCATATAACATACAACTAATCAGTACTGATACTGTATGCTAATAGATAAAGGAGTGATAATAATACAGTAAATGCTTTGAATTTCTTAGATATAGCTGTGCAGTATTCTTAGTAGACTGGATAGCAGCAGATGACAGAAGGCTCATTACAACCAGAAGAGACATAAGACTTTTATTTTTTAGAGACTTGAGACTTGACTTGGACTCATGACCAAAGACTTGAGACTTGACCAAGTCTCACCCCACAAAGACTTGAGACTTGATTTGGACTTGTGACCAAAGACTTCAGACTTTACTTGGACTTGCAAAAAAAGACTTGTGAACATCTCTGATTCGCGCAGAGACTGCTATTACAGCGTTGCGGAATGCAGGAGAGACTTTAAGTGATGGCTTACTGACTGCAATGATTTTAAAGGGCCTGCCAGACGCCTTCAAACCATTCTCTGTTCACATTACACAGAGTGATGAGAAGTTAAACTTCACCGAATTTAAGACAAAGCTGAGGAGCTATGAGAGCACAGAGAAGTTTGCTGCTGCTTGTTAAACTGATGACAGCGTGATGAAAGTAAGAGGAAGAGAAAACTTTAACATGAAACTTACTTGTTATAGCTGCGGCCAGAAAGGTCACAAAGCCCTGGAGTGCATTAAAGTCAGTGGCGGGTGCAGAGCCTAGAGACAATGGTGTAGTTTCTGTAAGAGTTCCATGCATAAAGATGCAAACTGTAGACGGAGACAGTGAGACAAGGTAAAGCAAGCAGTGGATGAAGAGGACCACACATTCGCATTCAAGGTGGAAGACGTCCCGGTCAGTGGACTGAAGGAGAAAGGCCTCATGGTTGACTTGGGAGCCACGAAGCACATTGTCACAGACATTGCGAAATTCAAGGACTTTGATGCAAATTTCAAGCCACAGAGCCATTTCTTGGAGTTGGCTGGCGGAGAAGGGACCAGCAGCATCGCGGTGAAAAAGGGCACTGCCAAGGTATGCCTGAGAGACACCAAAGGCCAAATAGTGGACATGATGCTGATGGAGGCGTTGTACGTCCCATCATTTTCACAGGACATTTTCTTGGTCAAGGCAGCAACCGCCCAAGGAGCGACAGTCATTTTCAAAGAAGGTCAGAACAGACTCATTCACAAAAGTGGTACGACATTTGACATTCACGTATATGACATGTTTTACCTGAACACAGTTACAGATGATATTGATGAATGTAATGGCTGCTATGACATTCAAACATGGCATGAAATTCTTGGTCACTGTAACTATGATGATGTATTAAACCTGGAAAGTGTCACAGAGGGAATGAAAATTAAAGGTAAAACTGAGAAGTCTAAACTGAAATGTGAAGTATGCATCAGGGGTAAATTTGCTCAGAGCAGGAACAGAGAGCCAGATGAAAGAGCAAGGGGTGTACTTGTGATGGAGGTTTAAAGGTTGTAGACTGGCTTCTCTGGTTTGTAATCACGAAGTGTGCGTCTGTTAGAACAGTCTATAATGTTCCCCCAAGACTTAAACAAAGGATGAAGCAGGAAACAGTTGATCCCTTTTGTGCCGCTTTAATCCAGGGTTAACAGTGTACACTTACAGAAGTGATGTGTTTGTGTGGTTAAGGGGTGTGGTTCTGGAATAAACCAAAAACAATAACAGCCATCAATAAACAGCTCACAATATGCTTGACCATAGCACACAATCCGAAATAATAATCTGATTATCATTAACATGAAAATATATGAAACATCATATACAGAAGTAATATACATGATATAATATCACATATATATGTAACTGACAACAAAGGAAATAGTCAGTGGCATTAATATAACATAAATGACCATTTAAACCATCAGCGGTGATAGTAGCTAACACTGCTAGAAATACACACTGAAGTACCAGATACAATCTCAACTAGCAGACTTATAAACAGATAAAATATACAACAATGAGAAAAATGCATCCAGTAAATAAACAATATAACTTAGTTTCTCTGGACGCACACTGAACCACAAATGGCAGATCAACAGATACAAAGTAGCAAACTCAACTTCATCCACCAGCTATACACACGTCTCACCGTAGTCAGTCTCTTCTTCGCTCTCTCTCTCTCTCTCTCTCTCTCTCACACACAATCAGCGGCACCCTGCCTGATTGAGCGCGGCAGCGCCCCTAGTGGCTGGATCCCCTCAAATCACCTGCTCTGTCATACAATCTTCAGAACAGTATTTGAACTTGTACATGCAGATTTGGCTGGACCTATAGAACCAGCAGCAAAAGATAGGTTCAGATATACCTTAGCGTTCACAGATGACTATTCAGGAGCCATCTTCACATATTTCTTGAAAGCTAAGAGTGATTCAGTTAAAGGTACAGAGAAGTTCATTGCTGATGTTGCACCTTATGGAAAAATTAAAAGTATAAGGTCTGATAATGGGACAGAGTTTACCTCTCATGAATTTCAGTCACTGCTCAGCAAAAATGCCATTAGACATGAAACCTCTGCCCCTTATTCGCCCCATCAAAATAGGACAGCTGAAAGAAATTGGAGAACTTTATTTGAAATGGCAAGATGCATGTTAATTGAGAGTAAATTGCCCAAAAATTTGTGGACATGCGCAGTTCAGACTGCTGCGATTATCCGCAATAGATGTTACAACAGACGTGTAGGGCTGACTCCATATTACATGCTGACTGGGAAGAAGCCTGACCTTTCAGGAATGAAAACATTTGGGTCAGAATGCTATGCATACAAACATGATAAGAAAAAGCTAGATACACGTTGTGATAAAGGGTTTTTTTTTTGGTTACGACAAGAATAGCCCTGCGTATCTTGTCTTCTATCCAGACACAGGAAAAGTGCTCAAAAAGTTTATCACAGAGTGCCATTGAATGTTACACTCAGACAGATGAGAATGACAATGAGTACATTTTGCATGAGAAGAGAGTTGAGACCCAGCTACCAAAACCTGACATACTGAGGGGTTCCACAGGGAATAAAAGCAGAGACATGTGACACAAATACCAGCATAGATGAAAGTGAAAGTAGTCACAGTACACACTACCCAAAGAGAGAAAGAAGAACCCCTCAGTATTATCGGGACTATAAGTGTGAGGTAAAATGTGATGATCAGGCACTAATAAGTATTGACTATTGCTATAGAGTTGCTTGGGATGTACCCCAGACACTGAAGGAGACTATGAGCTCACCAAAATCAGAACTGTGGGCTGGGGCTATGAAGGAGGAATTTGACTCTCTGAAAGAGAATAATACCTTCACCCTAACAACATTACCTGAAGGTAAACATGCAGTGGGGGGAAGATGGGTTTACACTGTCAAAGACAATCCTGTTGAGACAATATACAAAGCCAGATATGTAGCAAAAGGTTATAGTCAAGTTGCTGGCACTGATTATAACGAGACATTTTCTCCAACTGCTGATATGACATCTGTACGTAGCCTAATGCAGCTTGCAGCTCAGTATGATTTAGAGTTACATCAGATGGATGTCAGAACAGCATATCTGCATGCTCCTATCGATTGTGAAGTATACATGGAACAGCCTGAAGGATTTGAAGTTAAGTCAGAGACAGGTGAAAAATTAGTCTGTAAGCTTAACTGTATGGTCTGAAACAATCAGGATGGAATTGGAATAAAATGCTCCATGATTTTCTTGTTGAACATGGTTTTGTTCAGAATCCAGCTGACTATTGTTTTTACAGTAGACAAACTGAAAATGAAAGGGTATTAATGATTATCTGGGTTGATGACCTGAAGACCTTGCTAAAATTAAATATTTCCTGGGGACTGATTTCACACAGAGGGAAGGTGAAATAAGAACGAGCCAGAAAAGGTGAATTACAAAGATTTTGGAGAGGTTTGACATGACTCACTGCAAATCAAGGTCAACCCCATGTGAAAGCAAACTGAAACTCGACAATGAAGGTGAACTTGTTGATCCAAAGATGTATCGTGAAAGGGTTGGCAGTTTAATCTATGTAATGACGTGTACTAGACCAGATTTAAGCTTTATTGTCAGTAATTTGCCACAACACTTACATGAACCAAAAGAACAACATTGGGTGGCAGTGAAACATGTGTTGAGATATCTAAAGGGCACTGTGGACCAGGAATTGTGTTACAAGAAAAGTGACGTAAATCTCAAACTTGTGGCATATAGAGATGCAGACTGGGCAGCAGACCAGAATGACAGACGAAGTATGACTGGTTACTGTTTTAGTTTATCTGAGACTGGGCCCATTATTTCCTGGAGTCTAGGAAACAGCCCACTGTTGCTTTATCCACATGTGAAGCAGAATACATGGCTTTAGCAGCTACTACACAGGAAAGCCTGTATCTTGTGAATTTATTGAATGGAATGGACAATCAATGTGAATATGCACCAGTGACAATTTATGAGGACAATCAAGGCACAATTGCTTTGTCAAAGAATCCTGTATGTCATCAAAGGAGTAAACATATTGATGTTAGATATCACTTTGTTTGATCTGCACTTGGTTATACACCATCTGACAACCAGCTGCCTCCCCAGCAGCATTTGACTTCCCTCCTAACCTTACAGCCAGAAACTGCTAATCCAGCCACCACCTGCAACCCCTACCATGCACCTGCAGCCAGGGCAAAGACCTACAGCTTTGCCAGTATACAAAACCTGGAGGCATGGTCCCCTCCTTTGCAGGTTCCTCCAGCCAGCTGCAAGTCCAAGCCTCTGCCTGCATTTTACAGCAGCTAGCTGCAACTCCTACATCTGCCTACAGCCTCTGACAGCCAGCTGCCAATTCAGCCACTGATATCGAGCCCAAGATTAATCCTGTAGCTATCACCACTCAGCTATGAGCCCAATGACAAAAATCCGTGTGCTGGTTCCATTACTCAGCTGGCCTGCAGATGCCTTTTCCAGTCTCAACCTCTGACAGGTGGTCCCCAGCTTGGTTAAAAAAAAAGTGGGATCATATTATTTAAGATACAGAGGTATCAAGTAACGAAGAACATATACTTTGTTAAGTTACTTAAAGGGACTTGGGGCAGGATCAAGAAATAAGACTCAATAGTGACTCGCCGGCCGTTGCGGCCGTTAGGGTAACTGCAGCCATCAGCCAAGCCGGTGTGGGAGCGCGCATGAGCTCTTCACAACAGTGCAGCTGATGCCGTCTCATCCCTGTTCGTCAGACGCTTGACGCTTGGTCAAGTGCCTTAATGTGATGCCAGACTTGTTTTGTATTTTCCAAGTCAATGTTATGACTGTAACTGAAAGTTGTTCAATAAAGTGTTTATAAAAAATTTTTTTAAAAAAAGCTTGGTCAAGTGCCCCTCGAGTCGATACCTGATGCAGGAGGCTACCCCTTTGCGTTGGTCTTATCCGCTACACATGAAGCAGCCGGGAAGCTGCTCGCTGTGTGTAGCGACACACAAGCGCAGCGATTTACAGTTACGGTTGATGCAGTCTGAAAGGCACGGGCGAAAGCAAAGACGGCATATCGGGGGACTGAGATATCGTCTCTGATACGGGATTGCTGTGTGTTAGCGGCTAATGTTGCTATACAGACACACACAAACCGTTAGCCTGTGGCTACAGCCAGCTGCTAACGTCACCTCCCGGATAACATGTTGGGCTTTCGGTCCCATATATAAAGGGACATATTTCTAACTATTCGGTTTCAGACTAAAGGACCGTGGAAAATGTGCAGTCTGTAACTATTCAGTGTTACACAGCGGTGGACTAAGTTACATGTTTGCAGCTAACGCTACTTTGCACGTTAGGTCAGTCTGAGTCCTCGGTGATCTCATATGATTTTCAAATCAAGCTCTAAACATGACCTGTAATGTTTTCTTACCTGGTTACGTGATCCATCGCCCCTGCACATGACACAAATAACGTCACACTCCACCAAGGACATAGCAGACTTTATGTATGTAGCCTAGTACGAAGATGTCCGTGGCAGAGACTCAAGAGAACTCAAGCGAAATGTCCCAACCATGCAACCTCTTGAAACAACCCAGCAGTTGGATGCATACCTGGGGTGCCCAGGAGACACAGTAGAGGTACTGAAGTCCTTCCCAGCTGTGTGCCAGCTATCGCTTAATACGGCACTCCCTGCCTCATCAGCCTGTGAAAGACTGTTTAGTGTCGCAGGGCTGATCTTCAGGCCAAGAAGAGCATGCATTGGCTCAAAGAACTTTGAGAACCAGCTGCTTTTGCGGATGAACAAAGCCTATTGGTATCTCTTTGTTGCATGTTCTGTGCTTAACTGATGTAGATCCTGATGTAGAGTACCCTGTTGTTGTACATACAGGATTGAGTCCAAAGTGTTTGTAACATCTTGTTAAATTTGACATTGTTGCCATTAGCTATCGAATTGAGCATAGTACATACCAAGAAGGTATCAATCAGGAAGGTATCAATCAGGATTAATGAGTTATTTATTTATTTATTTTTTTGATTAATCACTTGGATTAATCATTCATTTTGACAGCACTAATGCATACTGTATATAGACAACCATACAAGGGTAATTGTTACTAAGCCTGCCCTGGGTACACCAACTTTCTTGTCCTGTTTTGTTATCTTACATCCATTGCCTTCACAGATTCCTGCAGCTAAGCTTGGATGTACATTTACATTCCAATAAAGGTTATTGATATCATGCCTCTGAAGTTTGACTTTTTGCACCATTACAATACTTATAGGCAACTAGTCATCATATCTTCCGCTCCATGAAACACAAGTTAATGCTCAGTAGTACACATATATGGTTCTTTAATGTATTTGCATTGTACTAAAATGCATTCATTTTCAATGGGCATATATGAGGCTGGAACAGGTAGCCTAGTGCATCCCAAATGTTTCATCATTAACATTTTAATATAACATTATAGTCATTATGGCCTTTAGAAAAATGTTTTTTGGGGGAGGTGGGGTAGTGCACTAAAGGCTCCTGTGGCGCGGCCTAAGCTTTTGTCCTTAAGGCTGGGGTTAGGGTTAGGGTTAGGGTTATGGGGCTAGGGTTAGGGTTACGGTCGTCTTTTGACCGATTGACTTGAAATTCGTCACGAATGTGGTCCTCTACTGGCTGAACGAGGGACAGCAATTCCCATTGGATTCCGGTGGAATTTGTATTTTTGGTGAACATTTTAAAGAAAAAAGTGGCCATTTTTCATGAAAACCTCGGACCATTTTTTCAATAGCTTCCTGGTCTTTGGACTGATTGACTCGAAATCGCTCCCAAATGTGGTCCTATACTGGCTGAACGAGACACAGCAGTTCCCATTGGATTCTGGTGAAATTTGTATTTTTGGTGAATATTTTAGTGAAAAGGGACAATGTTTCATGGGACTGCCTTAATGGCATTTTTTTCCCTTACATTACTTACTTTTATACTTTAAGTAGTTTTGAAACCAGTACTTTTACACTTTTACTTGAGTAAAAAGCTTGAGTTGATACTTGAACTTCTACAGAAGCCTTTTTAAACCCTAGTATCTATACTTCTACCTGAGTAATGAATGCGAATACTTTTGACACCTCTGTTAAGATATCCATCCTCCTTCACATTTAACAATGTGTGATGCCCACTAATGTGCGCCCACATTTGTGAATGTAAATATTTGGTTTTATTGTGTTTCATAATTTGATATTATGCCTGTATTGTCTCTTACTTGAAAAGATTTATTTTTCTACGAGTAAAGTGGATTCCTGGACCAAAATAGTTCAGTTGATATACCAGGTTGGGACAGTAGAGGGCAGTGTGACTGAGACCATGGTTTTCCCCGGGGAGTGTAGTCAGGAGCGAATGTACCGCTGTTTTCTTCATAACTGCGGAAGATTCAGACAAAGCAAGCCATGTTCTCACTGTGTCATCCTTCTCCTCCTGTTTTTCAGGACATACAGCTGTGTATGGGTGCTGCAGCCCGGTACCTGTTACAAATGCAGTAAATTCAGGTCGACTCTCAATGAACTAAGCAGACTCTGGTTCTCTCTCCTCTTTTTCCCCTCTCCTCTTTCATGAAGTAAAGTACATTTCCCCTCCAGCTCCAGTCAGCAGTCAACATTACAGAACATAAACACCCGACAATGGAGGTCACCTCCGCGGACCACTGCTGCAGTCAGGTTGATAAACAGAAGTGAAGAAGAATCCACTTTTTAACTCTAAAAGTTAAAAAGTAATCTCTAAGCTCTCCTCCTGTCAAGGTTTTTGGCTCCTCAGGCATGAGGCTGCCTGGACATAGACATGCTGATCACCTGACTTGAACTAATAAGTCAGTCATTCTAATACCTTATGGAGATTTTTCTCTGGTCTTTATATTTTGCATGGGGTTTTTGTATACAGACTCTTATTCCAGATATGTTTTGGCAAAACAATTATGCTCTACAACTGAACTTTGGTGTAACTTTGTTTCCCCAGCCTGAATGTGAATAACTGCACGTGGGTCGGACTGGTGTCAGGATTGGCAATATCTGTTGGGGGTTTCACTTCCTGGAGCACAACATCCAGCTGGATGGACAGGTGCCCAGTGACAAAACCCCTGGAGGAGGAGCCAATTCCCTCACCACCGTCTTTAGTGAGACTGCAGCTGGAAAACATCTCTAAAGAGACCAGGAGCCCAGTGTCATCGATCAACTCATTAAATGTAGATGTCTTTGCTTTTTGCTTTCAGTCAGTCCAACCTTTCAACCATTTCTGGCTGAGTCTGTCTCTCCAGATGAGTTGCACACTGGGACCAAGCATCAGTGATCAAATGATCACTGACAAGGCAGTTTATTTGTACAGCACCATTCAGTCACAAGGCAATTCAAAGTGCTTTACAGAGACTCAGAAATGCATTTAAACTAAGATATTAAGGCATTAGAACAATTTTAACAAAGCAGTTAAAACAATTTATATGAAGGAAGATGCTGCTGACAACTACAACAGTCGACGCCACCAGAAATCACTGACCTGATTCTGGACAGGATCCACAAAATGGTGGGTAAATGTGTATTTGTCCAGATTGTGACACACAGTACATGTAGCCAAATGGATCAGTTCTGACTCACATGGTGCAGTGTACCTTTTTTGCCACAAGAGAGCACCAAAGCATTATACTTAGGTACAGTGGTAATGGGGCTTTTGATTTGATTTGCCAAGATTCTGAGATATCTGTTGTTGTTTTGTTGTTTCACTGGATAATCCATCCCACTGAGCAAAAACATATTCAAAAGATGTCTCTTCAACGTCAACATTGAAAAGACATCTTTTGGGATATTTTTGCTCACTGGGATTGTACACACTGTCACATTTCATTTGGTATATTTCCATTCCAATTTTTCAATTCAATTCAAAGGCATAAAAGTTTAAGTTTCCCCAAAATGGCTACCAAGCTAGCGATTGAAGAGGCTCTATGTAACATTCATAGTATTTTACATGTATTAATCACTTTTATTGTCCATACAGTAGATTGTAATGTGATGGAAAAAATGAGACCTTCCAGTCTCTCTCTCTGTTGTCTATACAAGCCTGTGGACGATGTGTTGAAGTTATGTAATGCTACTGGATTTCTTTGTGAAGGACTCGGGCCAGACTTTCTGCGACAGTCCAAATGATGTGACTTCATGCATGTTCTTGAGTGTCACATCTCAGAGCCTCTCTGCACTCTGGAGTCCAGCACAACACAGAGGCTCCGCATACTATATGAGCCCCTTTAACAGAGATAAAGACAGAACGGCAGTGTTTTTTACTCTGAGAATCTTTGACTCAACTTTAATGACACAAGAATAATTAAACCTAAACAGAATTACTCATAGATTTAAGCATTTATTGCAGAGACAGTAACAGGTTAATGACAGTAAAACCTTTGATAAAGTGTGATTTAATTAACACATTTGTTGACTGCAGGTTATGTTTACAACCCATCACTCCACCCATCCATCTACTATCCAACCATCCAGGGTCACAGCAGTGGCAGACAGCTGAGTAAGGTTTTCTAGACATCCCTCTCCAGCAATGTCTTCCAGCTCCTCCAGGGTTATCCTGAAGTATTCCCAAGCCAGATGGCACTGGGGTCGGGTGCATTGTCAGCCCAGTGGCAGGCGGAGGCATGCTGACCTCCTGCATCATGGACTGGGTCGAGGGACTTGTATCTCTCTGCCAGGGTGGAGCCGTGTTTCCCTCACCAGATTCTATTATTATTTTTAATAAATTTTTTCTTTGGAAATGTAATTACATGTTGGTTAAAATAAATACCTTGATTCATGACAGATCATGATTTTTCATCTTCACTGTCAGGTCATACAGTCTCAATTATTATTGTTATTATGATGTGAATTGTGAAGTCGAGTTCAGAAGAAGCTGTGGCTGCTGCTAAATTGTATCTGGAACCCAGAAAGAATAAGTGGCACAGATCCTGTGCTACATGCAGGAGGACTCTGTCTGTCTCTGTGTGTATGTATGTGTGTCCGTCTGTCTGTGTGTGTGTGTGTCTGTCTGTCTGTAGAGCGACAGACGGAACTAGTTTTCAAACGTAGTCGTGAGTTATTTTTAAACGTGGGTGTATTATTTGATATTCAGCAGCACCTGGAGGCAGCACGAGGGAGCGCAGCGCGTTTACGTCACAGACTAACGTGCCTCTCCTACAGCTCAGCAGAAGAGACCCCAATCAATCAGCCAGTCATCGGTGTGCATCCATGTTGCAGGTCCTCGGTGTGGAGCAGAGAGCCTGCGGCAGACACACAGGCTCGTCCCGGAGCATCACCGCCTTCTTCCTCCACTCCCGAGCTGCGTCCTCACTGTTGTCCGTGTTTCTTTGGTTTTTCTGAGTCCTCTCCTCCTGAGAACCGGGGGATGGGGGAATGATCAGCACCGACTCCCCTCCGCCTTCGCCTCCTCCTCCTCCTGCTCCTCCTTCAGTCGGTATTCGTGTCCCCTGTCAGTCGTTGGAGCTGTGTCCAGGATGCGGGGCCCGCTGCTCGGCCAGGCTGCGGGTTTTGCGGCCCTGTTGGCGCTGAGCACCTGCTTGACAGGTGAGGAGCTGCTGCTACCTGCTATCATTCAAACACAGGCTGCATTAACTCTGCGTATGTCTGTGGTCCAGGCAGTGGCCTCAGGTATTCAGGCATCTTCTGTGTTCCGTATATGTCTGACTCCCCTGAGGGACCTCCACTGTGTCCATGGCACCAAGTGACCTGCAGTACTGGGTGGTGTTTAGTGGTGTTGATGATCTCCCGTGGTTACACAGTGTGGACTGTGTCAGTGGGGTCCTGGTACTCAGCATAGTGACTGTGTGATGACCTTAAATTGCCTGATTTTAGGGTTAGGTCATTAGTTCATTGTCTCAGGGACAAAAATAAAATCATTAATTGAGTAGCAGCTTAAACTAAATTTATTGACAAAACAACAATTTAAAGACATCACCTTGAATTTTATATTGAAAATTTGTGTTGTGTCACCCTCCAGCCTTAAAATTAGTGTGCAAAAATGTGTGTCTATGGGCTGTCTTTTACTCTCTAATATCTGCATTGGCATAGGCCCCTGAATTCAGGACTGGTCAGGCTTTGTTTCTGTATTGTTTTAGTTTTTGTGTTATTGTACCCTAAAGCTGTGGAGTCAGTGCTGAAAGGACTTGTCTTAACTGAATAGTAGATTTATAGAAAATAAATTGACAACAGCTTTGATCAGCATGTATTGAGTGTCTAAATCATTTAGCAACTTAAACAGACAATAGACAAGTTTTATGCTTCACTGCACCATATCAAGTAAACGTTGCTTCCAAAATGTAATGGCTGTAGAAAAATGACACCATCAGTGTTCACATCAGTTTCCTGAAAACCTTTGTCTGCTGCTGGGTATAAAACAGAAAAAGAAAAATTAAGGCTGACTGGTGATCCATTAAGGCTGATGGCCTGCCACCTTTTCTATCTGATTTCACTTCTCCATCATTAAATGAATGTGTAAAGCTCACATTGTACCTTGTTGTTGGTGGTTGCTACTCTTAGAACAGAAAGCAATCTGGTTGTCTTTACAACAATATTAGGCTACTTCTGGGAGAAGTAAGGGAAAGCTTGTCGTTCTGTCTGGCTTCTAAAATGTTTTCTTTCTTTTAAATGGAATATCTATCTTAAGCTATTGGTGGGGAAAAACATTATCACACTGATTGAGTAGTTTATAATATGTCCAAAAATACTGAAAATGTCCATTATATTTCCAGTAACTCCAGTAAAGGTGATGTCCTCAAATTGCTTGTTTGCTGATGGACTAGTTACTAAATTGTTTCAACTATAGATGAATTGATATAAAAGTAATCAGTCATGTTAGCTGTGTGTACTAAAATGCACATTGTAGTTTCTGAATATGTGAGGATGAGCTGCATTATATTACCCATCAGAGCCACTGCCAGCCTTTCTTTTGTGAATATCTTGGAAGTTTTGAGCAAATAGTGTTTATCCTGATGAAAATGGCCTACAGTGGTAATCAGTACTGATTAGTATGATCCTGTGTTTACAGTATATCACAACCAATAGGACTAAGTCCTCATTGCAACATTCAGTATAATGATAGGGGATAGAAATGATAAAATACAGAATGCTAAAGTCTGTTCTAAAGACATACTTGAGTCCTAAAGAGTCTAGGAGTGGTGATGTTTAAATAAGCTGCGTTACATACATTTTCACTCTGAAGCTGTAGTGCCTGTGTGTCAATGTTGTGTCCACAGTGTGTCCAGGCTTCTCCACCAGTGACATATGCTGGGAGACCATACAACACTAATAAGATTTGGCTTTGAGGTGGGAAATGGAGGCAGAGAAATGTTTTCAGGGTGTGTCACAGGGCATGATGGTGTCACAGCCTTCATTATCAGCACAGGTGTTGGCTGTGCTCTGGTTGTCCTCACAAACACATTCCTGCTGTCAGAAGTGAAGAGCTCTCTGTCACTGACCTGGAGGACCACGTGACATCACACACACTCTACTCCTCTGTCATTTTATTCAGCATGCTGTCTCATCATATTGTGATGCACTCCAACACTCCTTGTGTTTCCTTCATCGTGTCCCACCACAGCACTAGAATCAACATTTAAACCGTCCCGTGACACAACTGTACGACTCCTCTGAAACAGGGAGAATGACATTCTTTTATGTACGTACTGTTAATTAACTGTAAGGCAAAGCTTTAAGATATAATGTGTTACGACCCTGGCTCAAAGGAAGCACCGTAAAGGAGTCTGTGTTCCGTAAAACTGACTTAAAGCAATAGTTCACTCTAGAACGAAATTCAGTCATTATCGACTCACCCTCATGCTGATGAGAAGTCCGGTGTAGTTTCTTATTCCTCAAAGTGCAGCTGGAGACCCGCGGGGGTACCCTCCTGCAGCAAAAATCCATATGATGGGCGTAAATGGTGTCCGAGACGAAAAGGTCTCTATCGCGAGTTCTGTTGATCTTGTCTGGTGTGGCTTCCGTAGTGCAAGCGGCTGTGAGGGAGACTCTCGTGCACACGGAGCGTGCCTCCAGGCAGATATAGTATAGTGACTGTTTAGGCTAGAAAAATGTACTAAATGACATCGTTTCGAGTAAACTTTGGATGTCGCCACTTCAGGACACTTGGATTGCAGTGGACGAGCAGTATGGAGGAATATTACAAAGTTTTTGTGTAGTTTTATGGACCTTTTCGTCTCGGGCACATTGACGCCCGTTATATGGATTTTTGCTGCAGGAGGGTACCCCCGCGGGTCTCCAGCTGCACTTTGAGGAATAAGAAACGTCACCGGACTTCTCATCAGCATGAGGGTGAGACGATAATGACTGAATTTCATTCTAGGGTGAACTATTCCTTTAAGAAGTCACTTCTTAAGTCAGTTTTATTTATATAGCCCAAACTCACAAATTACAGGATCTGTATGGTCTGTACAGTGCACCCATGTGCTTAGATTAGTTGGGGTAATGAAAAACTCCTCCCAAAAATGGACAAAGAAAATGGATTCAGGAGGAAAACTGAGCAGGCTGAGGCATCGCCGCAAACTCCTCTACACCTTGAATCTGGAAGAGGACACACCACACAAAGAATATTAACAAAATAATAATAAAAAAAAAAAATCAGAAGGTATTGTCCGGATTGTCCAGCAGAGAGGAGGAGGAGGAGGAGGAGGAGAGAACTAGAGAAAGAGAGATACTCACTGAGGGAAATGGAAACAAACTAGAATTGCACTCATTAGAGCGCATACCTCTGCCAAGGCCCAACAGTCCCCTTTTGTACTCACTCATAGATTCCAGCCACCGGATTTTTTTCATCAACATTCATGCTTTATTCCCTGAGAAATCAACGAAAATTTTGAAAGACACCCTATCTCACAATGTTAAAACAAATTCCTGGATCTGTCCCGTTATCTGGAGCCACACCAAGAGTTAATGGGGTCTATTCTGTGCTGAGACTTATCCTCCATCCAAGTTTCATGGAAATCTGTTCAGTAGTTTTTGTGTAATCCTGTTGACCAACAAACAAATGGACATGTGTGAAAACATAAGTTCCTTGGCGGAGGTAATAATGTCTATAATATTGAATAGTATCATATTTTCCGAAATGGTTATCGTACCTTGAAAATCTTGTTGTGTCTTGCAACCCTCTGTCTCATCCCACACGAAATTAAACAGTAATACCACATTTAAACAGACCAGGGCTTAATTAAATGGAATCAATTAAAATGGAAATGAATCCACCATAAAACCTGATGTAAAAAGGACTAAACACAGGATGTTAAAAGACTAAAACACACAGAAATACTGATAAATAAATGAATACATTTCATCAGTGAAATCAGCGAATTGTTGCTCAGGTGTCATGGTCATGGATTGGCTGTCATCACATGACCTGACCTGGAATTGCAGTCATTGTGGTCATATATCAAAGATGGTCTGTAGTGTTGTGTATGTTATTATCACGTGACAGAAACTCCAAACGTTGGTCATAACAACTATCTCTGCATCAAAAGTGGGATTGTGGTCAGTGAGCAGACCTGTAAATGTCTTCTTCTTGTGGAAGTGCAGATTAAAGATATCACTGGAATTTGAAGGCAGTGGAGTTTCATTTCTTGGTAGTTTTACAAGCCTGTGAAGCCTCCAGCCCCTTGGTCTAGGGAAGGCTTTCACATGTAAATTAATTTGTGAATATATTCACAAGAACTAGTTCCAAAAATAACCTGGCCTCATACATAATCTCTGATGAGGTACCTGCAATAAGATGGTGGAACATGAAGGATTATGGGTCTGTGTAGCTACACTGACCAGCAAGACAGTCTCTAAGACGAG
Source organism: Pagrus major (assembly GCF_040436345.1). Classification (NCBI taxonomy): domain Eukaryota; kingdom Metazoa; phylum Chordata; class Actinopteri; order Spariformes; family Sparidae; genus Pagrus; species Pagrus major. The sequence continues at coordinate 2,305,112 of NC_133219.1, read as the reverse complement.
TCCTGAACACCATGCAAAAATTAACCTCATTCAGTCTCATTCTGGGTTGGGGAGTTGGAGGTCTGGGCCTCTGGCTTGGCTGCAGTCCCTGATGAACGGAGACCAGGCTTCCACTCGGCTATTAAACCACACATAACCTGATTAGGACCTGTGTTGTGTGAAGGAGGCTGCTGCTGCTGCTGCTGTAGACTCATGGACGCCCTGTACTGCTGCTCTGCATGGCTGCAATAACATCACCATGTTCTGCTCAACGGAGAGCTTTTTCACAGATGACTTTTGGCTAAAAATAGCCCAGTGGGCTACAACTTGGCTCAGATTTGTTTAGATTTTGGCAAAGTGGCACCATTAAAAGTTTGGTGAATTAACTATAAGCTGTTTCTGTGTGTAATGTATCCATGGATGTAGAGACAACTACCACTAGATTACTTTAATGCTGAATCCATTCATTATCAGCACACCCACCAGTGTGACTTGTCTTTTTCTCAAATTCAAATTCAAATTCAAAAGGGGCTTTATTGGCATGAAAGTTCAACAACAATTTTGCCAAAGCATATGTCCAAACATCTGGACAGAACACAACAAATAACAACACCAACACAACACCAAGATTGATTTACATTCCAATTATATATACAGTATATACAGTGTGTGTGTGTGTGTGTGTGTGTGTGTGTGTCGGTCACACTGTCCCTCAGGTTGTTGCATGTTGACACATATTGGGCAGCAAGATATGCCCTGTCTCCTTCTCCCAGGAGTATTTTTAATTTTGAGAGGTCATTCAGCTCTTTGAACTCTGAGATTACAGAGTTGAAACTTGTTAAAATAAATGTTCCTCGTTTCGTTGAATGTTTTACATTGTAGGAGAAAGTGCATCTCCGTCTCAACTTCACCTGTTGAACAGTGACCACATATTCTATTTTCTTTTGGTTGCCATGATTATTTGTGTCTTCCTGTTTGGATTGTCAGTTTGTGGTCACTGAGCCTGTACTTGGTGAGGATCTGTCTCTACTTTCTATCTCTGACAGTAGAGAGATATTCTGCTAATTCATAATCTCTTTTTAGGGCTAGATAACATTCTAATCTACTTTGGCTTTTAGTTTCTTCTTTCCAATGTTCCAGATAGGTTTCTTTACATTGTGTTATAATTTGCTTTACTCTGATTGGTGTTTGGAGAGCAGTGTTGTTGTGAGGCTGGTCAGACTGTGTCTGAGAGGGGACAGTTAGCCTCAGTACCAACTGAAATAGGGGACTCTTTTCTGGGCTCAGCTCTTGAGTTTGGAGGGCTTTGGAGTGGAGGGTGTCTCGGGAGCTGGATTTCAGGTGGTTAAAAAAGTTGAGCGTTCTCTGTTGAATGTTAATTATCAGTGGGTATCTGCCTAATTCTGCTCTACATGCATTTGTTGGTGTGTTTCTGTGTACGTGTAAAATGTGTCTGCAGAATTCTGCATGTAAAGACTCTGTTGGATGTTTGTCCCAACGGGTCACATCATTGTCACACATTGGCTAAAAATAGCCCAGTGGGCTACAACTTGGCTCAGATTTGTTTAGATTTTGGCAAAGTGGCACCATTAAAAGTTTGGTGAATTAGCTATTAGCAGTTTCTGTTTGTAATGTACCCATGGATGTAGAGACAACTATCACTAGATTACTTTTAATAATGAATCCAACATTCATTATCAGCACAGCCACCAGTGTGACTCGTCTCTCTCTATCTGTCTTTGCACATGTCTCACCTATTAGCATAGAGAATTAGAGCAGATTGTGGTGAGAATGCTTCAGGAAACAATTTCAGTACCTGGTGTTTAGCCCGACCATACAGTGCGGACAGATGTTTGAGAGCTGGAAAGGAGCTCATGTTGTTCATGTCAATCATATTTTCATGACCCTTTTTGTTTGACTATTTAAAATGTATCACACTTCAAACTGTATTTGTATGAATGCACCTGTCAGGGATGCATGATGTGGATGTTTTTCAACTGATACCAATAACTGATAATTACCTCCCTCTTGCAATCGATAACTGATAAAAAAGGATAATTTTTTTCTGTATTTTAAAAACTTCCAAACGTGCAGTTTATGTGCACCTTAGGGTAAAAAGGCGACCCTCTCTGTTCTATAAAAGCCTCTATTTTTGTATTGAGTATTTAATACAATTGACAGGTCTAATTTGACAGATTATTTTAAAAGAGCAAAATGCTCTCTAAAAGCCAAAGAGTCAGAACTGTTCTTTGTTTTTGTGGGTAATCATGAGAGTGATTCTCACTACATTTTAGCCTTTTTCCATCAAACTGATCATACTTACTGGACTAATGCCTGGTCTTTGTTATCAATCACAGGACGAATGTGTGTGGTGACCACATCATACAGTATAGTAGTGGCAGCTTAGGAGAGAATACTTTGGCTCCAAATGTGCAATTAGTTAGCCAGTGAAATTTGACAACAGGAAAGGGCTCGTCGTCAAGTGCGATACATTCTGTGTTTTTGTTGATAATTGCTTTGGCCTTTGGATTATCCTTAAAACTTCCTGCAGTTTTCAGATGCCTGTTGAATAGGCACTAGTTTAGGCATTGGAGCACTCATCTTTTATAATGTGGCAAAGCTAGCTGCTTTGTATTCATTTAACACACTTTTGTGGCAATGACAACTTCTTAAGTGACTCAACCATAAGATTGGTTGTGTTAAAACTCACAGACTTTTTTTCTATCTCTCTGAACCCTTGCTGAACATGTATTGCAAATTGCAATAGCGTTGTCTTCCTCTGAAACTGTAAAAAAACCCATCCGTATGGGCGACAACATCTTTGAACCGCTAGTATGCTGTGCATGTTGTCATTCTACTCCCCCCTTCCTCTCCTCTGTGTTAGGGGAGCAGCATAGCACCACCTACTTATTCGGGGGAATTATAGGCTATGATTTAATTTTTGGAATAATAAATAGTAAATTAAATTTCCCGTTATTGGGCTGATAATTCATCAGCGGGATAATTACAGTGCATCCCTAGTAACTGCATTTAACTGTAATTAGTCTGCAGACATGTCAGTGATCAGTGATCTACCAGGCATACCCTATGTATAGCTGCACCGTGTGGCCTGACGGTATGACGGTCAGCAGTGTCACTGTCAGGGCTGTGAGAGCATACACAGCATTGAAGCTTCCTCGTTGACTGACATTTCCATCTTGGTGAAAGTCAGTGCTGTGGAGTGATGTGAGTGGGAGCCGGTCCCTGCATTCAGTATCTGCTGGATTTCACTTCACCTCAGCACAACAGAGACATGAAAGAAGTGACTCCGCACAAATCAGTTTGTCTGGAGCAATGCAGCAACACAGTTTCTAAATTAGACATACTTCATACTTTATTATAACCATCCACTAACACACAGAGCTGTTATTTAAAAAGATTTGATCAGTGTTCTAACAGATGCTTTAATAAGGTTTCTGTGAGTGCTTCTGAATTTACTTGTCTATTTTAAGACTTACTGTGAACCTCGACTTTAAGCCACAGATGGATGGGACTGCTTAATTTCACAGGATATGAATCCAGAATAGAAAAAGTATTATTTAAATTGCTTGCAAATGAATTGTGTCTCTCCTTGACTCACCCAGACCTAGATGTAAGGCAGCAACAATGAAGGTTTAGCACACCTCAACCGCTTCACATGGAGCTGGATGCCTGTCTGGTGCTCTCAGTACAGGAAAAAGCTTAAGGAACGAAGTCCAAGGTGTGTTGGAGCACACAGATTCATACCACCAGCTTTTATTAAAAGACTGATGTTAGAGTCTGATGAAAACACAGAGAAAAAATGCAACCAGTTGAAAAAGCAACCAGGTTAATTAGCACCTAAGCCTCAAACAGGCCGCCTGGATTTATTTTGTTGTTTTGGCTGTAAAAATGTCAGAAAATGTGCTATGAGTAAATGCTTTTGCCCCTTTTTCCAGGATTACTTCAACTTTCAATATCTGGCAATTATTTGACATTACTGTATGTTTTGAGTTTAACTATAAAACAAAGGAATTCTGATGTATACACCTCCTCACTGGGCCGAACCAATGTTCTGACACACAAAATCTCTGTGACTCAGGACATTCCAATCAAACAAAAATCCTACCAGTCTCCCATGCAAAACTCAAAGTGATAAAGGAGTTAGTGGAGGAAATGCTGGCAGCTCACATCATCGAACCCTCATCCTCGGCTTTGGCGTCTCTCGTGGTCCTCATTCCAAAAGAAGATAGGAAGCCCAGGTTTTGTGTGAATTACATTAAACTTAACGCAGTGACATACACCAACGCTTACCCTCTGCCCCCCTATACAGGACATTCTGGACTCACTTGCTGGTTCTGTTGTTTTCTCAACCATCGACCTCAACAACAGCTGGCTGGTCTCTCCACCCATCTTAGGGCATCCAAACCTCGACCTCACTTTTGTTGTTTACACTGATGCCAGTGACGTGGGTCTGGGAGTTGGGCTTGTTCAGAAGACCGGGCTTGGAACCGAAGAAGTTCTGGCATATGGCAGCAGGAGCTTAAACCAGCGTAACTATTCAGCCATTGAGAAAGAGTGTTTGGCAGTGGTGTGGGCTTGGAGTTATTAACTGGACGGAGGATTCTTTACCGTCGTCACTGACCACTCAGCGCTGCTATGGGTCTTTTAAAATCCAAAGACCCAGTGCATGCCTCACCCGGTGTGCCCTCCGGCTACAGGAATTTACTTTTACTGTGAAATACAGGAAAGGAAAAAATAACACCATTCCAGATGCCTTGTCCAGAGCCCCTCATGATCTCACCACCCCTCCCAGAAACTTACCACCAGCCTGCGCAGTACACTGTCAGTCAAAGGGGAAGAAGAAAAGGATCTGCCAGTCTCCGATGATCAAATATGGAGAGAGCAGCAAGCACCCAAGACTGCCAGCACTTGTACCAGGCTATGATGGACAAGGGAGAAGTCACCTTAACAGACTCCACAAAATATACCATTTTGGAGGACAAAATCTATCAGGTGATACAATTTCCTCACAAAACGATCTTTCAAATCCTCATACCTCAGAGCAACCGAAGACAGTTGCTGCAGATGTTTCACGAGGACCCCTTGGCCGGACATCTTGGTAGATATAAAACCTACAGGAGACTACAAGCTCTGGCATATTGGCCTCACATGAGCCTTGATGTTAAGAGTTTTGTTCAAAACTATCAAGTGTGTCAGCGATTCAAACCTGAGAGTCGCAAGGTTGCTGGGAAATTGCAGCAGATTGTGATAAACCAACCCTGGGAGATGCTGGAAGTGGACCTGATGGACCCCTTTCCTAGGAGCTCCACTGGAAACGTCTACCAGTTTTTGGTTTTTTTTGTGGACTATTACACCCGTTGGGTGAGGCTATTTCCTCTACGAAAAGCCACAGCAATGCTATAACAAGAATACACACCCAGGAAATGCCCACCAGATGGGGAGTTCCCAACTACATTCTGTCGGGCCAGGGAAGCCAGTTCATCTCCTCCATCTTCAAAGCCACCTGTGACAAATGGAGCCTGAAACAAAAAATTATCTCAGCCTACCACCCCCAAACTAACATGACCGAGAGAATAAACCGAACATTAAAAACAATGATTGGCTCCTATGTAGGAGAGAACCACAAACACTGGGATAAACACCTACCAGTGTTCCATTTGCTCTCAATTCAGCGGTCCATGAATCCACTGGAGTCACACCTGCTGAACTGAACCTTGGACGAGCCCTCCGAAGACCTGCAGATGCCATTCTCCAGGCCCAGGATGCCACGCCAAACACCTCTAACTACAAAATAATGACCAAACAAAAAAGACAAAAAAGAAATTATGACAAAACTCACAGAGAACAGCACTTTCAAGAAAACGACAGAGTATGGCTCCGGTCCCATCCATTGTCCAAAGCAGAAAAACCTCTAGTCCGTCCCCAGAGTGCGCGTCATAGCTTTGCCAACCCCTGGTAACGAGCTAAAATGTCTGTATTTCCTCTATTTACCCATTCAGTAAGTGGATTAGTTCTCTTCTCCAACCTGTACACTATAAAGTCACTGGAAAGTCACCCAGCTCCCAGGCTGAGCATTCCCTGGAGCTACACAGCGCACTGACTGGAATACAGGAGGTAAACTCCATTGTCGGAGGATATCCAAGATTGCCCATTTGATGCAAGAGGCATCACTTGGTTTTGTTTTGGTGGCCAAGTGTATACTGAGGCTCAAACTGAGTATTTTTTGTTTGTTTGGGAGATCTTGAAGAGGAGTGACTTGTCTGTTGAGAAGAAGAGACACTGTGGATTTGTACTGGGGCACTGAATGTATAAATGCACATTTTTGGTCTGCTAATTTCTTATGTGGGGGTTTCTTATTGCCTGATGATTCCTGGTTGTTAAGTAAGGGGCCATGCACTGAAATACATGGGTCCTTTTTGTAGGGTTGACTAATAACAAAATATATATATATATATATATATATTCTTGTCAGATTTATACTGGCACCCATCAAAACCATCAAACCATCAACCATCAAAATGCTACAACTTTAAATCTAGGCAAGTGGCATTAAATTATATTTTTACCTATTGGAGGCATCGAAATAAGCTGGTAACACAGACGAAAAAACTCCTCACCCTTCAGCAGAATTTACTGTTTTGAATTAAGAATAGGTTATCAATGAGATTCATGTTGCGGGGCTTGTGTTTAGTCGGCATGACTGGAAATGAATTCTAATTCTGTTCAATCAATGCAATACGGTTCATATGACCTGTAGCATGTAGGAATTGTTGGAAGACCATTATGATGAACAATGTTTACAATTATAATGTGATGGCAGTGTCTAGTTTGCACTGGTCAGCGATGTAGCTTATTACCGAGGTAGCTAGCTATATATCCAGCACAGTGACTTTCTAAAATGACACAGTGCAGAAGGTAAAATCTCCCAACATGTAAGGTGTTTCCTGGCTCACGGCTGACTAGCTAGCTGTATTGAGCTGTCAGACAGCATGTGATTGTGAGTCCACCTTATTGTGCGTTCAGTCTAGGTTAAATGCTTCATTGACTGTTTTTGAAAATCCCCAGAATCAGTTTAGTATTAGCGCTAGTTTTGATGATGAACTATCTATAAATATTCAGTAGGGCTGAATGATTTTTGGAAAAGATCTAATTGTGATTTTTCTGGCAGATATTGTGATTTCGATTTGATTCACAATTTCCTTCAAATCAAGCTTCAGTGCAATATTCACAATGTACAGTAACATTAAAACATTAAATGTTATTACTCTAATGCAAGGATGAAAACTAAAGTTAAAAATTGCTTCCAAATGTATTTATTAACAAGAAGCAAGCACGGCTGATGGCTGCAGTTACCCTAACGGCCGCAACGGCCGTCGTGTCACTACTGAGTCTTATTTCTTGATCCTGTCCCAAGTTCCTTTAAGTAAAATACAAAACAATTCCCGGTGTCCCGGTGTGGCTGCTCTTATCATACGGAGTTACACTGGCAAAAGATGCTGTAATTGTAGGCTGTTTGCTACAGTGGGCCTGAGTATCATTTTCACCTGACTTTTTCGTCAGGCACTCGTCATGCAAATGCCTGTGGCGATTTTTCAAGTGCCGGTATAAATTGGTTGTGTTTCTGCTGGATGTTGCAACTTTAGCGCGACAGGTTTTGCACAGTACCTGTTTCTGGTGCACGTCTGCAGCCTCAAACCCGAAAAACTCCCAAATGACCGACGTGCTGTTTTTCTTGGGGATTAAATCCCCTAACTCCACTTCTGGTCCAGCTGAAGCCATTTCAGAACACGTTAAGGAGCAGGTTAATACTGATTGGTTAGCGTGACCTGTCCACGAGTAGCATGCTGCTTCTGATTGGTGAACTTGGCAGGATGGTAGAGAGACGGCATGTATGTGTAAAATAGTTGACACAACAGATCCTGGGTCAGCCAGGAGCGCTGCAAAAACCGCAGCTTTGGTGATCACATGATTGCGTTGTCTGAAATCGCAGTTTCGATCAGAAAACGATAAATCGTTCAGCCTTAATATTCAGTCACTTTCTCTCATCACATGTCATCAGTATGAGAAGCCTACCATGTCACATGTCTGAAGTATACCCAGTGCAGTCAGTGATGGGTGGATGGACACTCTTGTGTGTTTTGATGCTTTAAATGTAATTTCTCTGAGAGATGGATTGCTGTTGTATGTTTGGTATGACCAACAGTTTTATATTTTCAATAAATCTTTGAGTTCAGACCTAAACTCTGAAAACTCTACACTGAAATTCTGTCTCAGTGTAGGTAATTACAAACACTACAATAGTACAGGTAATGCTAGATGTTAAGATGTCATGTTTTGTGTTGCTTATAATGTCATTTTCAGAATAAAAGAGATTTAAAAGAATTAGGAGAGTGTGTTGTACAACATACAACAGAAATTGTTATGATAGTCGATATAAAAATCAACTTTTATTAGATGATTCTCAAGCGTACTTGGTGTGGTCTTGTTTTGTCTTGTGCAGGCTGAAGGGAGGAGGTGGTCTTTTGTGCATTTTCTGTATGTCTATTGTATTTGACCAGCTGACACAATGTGGGTAGTAATATTAATGATAATATTAATTTTCTCTTCAGAGTGGACCAGATTGCATTTCAATGACTAAATCTTCATCCAGGGAAAACACCCCCAGTCCCCCTAGTTGTACCAAGTTTATTCTAGCCAGTTTGTATCCCTGGTAGCGCTGCAGAATCACATTATAATTCTCTGTTTGTCACTATGACTGACACCTTTCATGCTTCACATCAATATGTTTATCAACGTAAACATATTGATCAGTGCAGCCTAAAGATCGAGGAATAAGGTATTTAAACGATTAGATCATGTGATGATGTCTTTAAATAGAGGTTAAGACTGATGTATCACTCTGATATTCTGCTTTGATGTAAGATTGGATATTTATAAATCAACATTCCTGCCTACAGGGCTGCCCATGGAGGCAAGAGTCAAATATGAGACAAGTGCAACAGTTAAGTGCAACAGCATTGGCCTTAAAGAGCCTGCATCTGCCAAACCTCTCCAGAACATTAAGGACACAACATTCAGTACAGCCTTCAGATGGAGTGAAAGAGAAATGAGAGAATGAACAGGTTTCATTTTCTTTGATCAAACACAGGACAAAGGTTGCTAGGAAACTATGGCTTTAGAAGAAAGTGTATTTGACACTGTGGGAATGTCACTGTCAGAATCTCTGATATAATGAATGCTGTAATGTACTTTACAACCTTTTGGCCTTGATAAAGCTGCTCTGCACTCAGCTTTATTTGAATGTGGATTTATTCAAAGCAGTGCAGTTGAATTCACTGGAGAGTTTCACAGTTTTATGTGTGACAGTGACTGTATACAATAAAGGGATTTTCTATGATGTTAAACAGAACAAAATCTCCAAATAGGGTTTGACCAGTCTTGGTTTATGAAAGACAGGTAGAAAAAAAAGGTATGTTTACATGGGAACAAATCTAGTGTGTTTTCTCATTTTCTCATGTTGGAGATTTTTGCAAATGCTTCTCCTTCATTTTACTGTCTTTAATGTCACTGGGTCCAGGTTGGTGCTTACTCGTCTGCAGTAGTGTATTCATTACACTTACAGAAGCCTTTATGAATCATTTAAGTTTTAGCTATTTATTTTCTGTAAATTAACTGGCAGTCTGCAGCTATTTCATCTCAGGCACTCAGGATCACTGTGGTCTACAGTATACTGCAGCTGACAGAAACAGTACCAATGCTTTAACTCTCCATCATCTAGTTGTAAAGTTTTGCATAGATTATTCACTGCTGTTGTAGTCTCCAAGGGCAGGCCACTGTGTGTATGAATGGCATGTATATTTTGATAGCCGCTTTAAACATGACATCAATTGTAGTGCAGCAAGAACCATTACATAAACACATGCAACTCCATTACTGTTGCAAATTAGTAAGTACGGTTTTGAATATTTAACAAAGGCCCAATTTATTGTGCAAAAATAAATGAAACAGAATATAAAAAATTTAAATAGCTGTGCACTCTGCAAATGAGATGTTGTTTTAGTCGCATATTATAGAAGAGTTAAAGTCTTCCATAATACTAAAGAAATGTGCACTTGACCTGTTTTCAGTGTTTAGAGTTTGAGTTATCACTGACGGCCCGACATTAAACCCTGATCATTTCCTCCACGCATTTGTCATCCCTGCCTTTTTTTGCTTGACACACGAACCTGAGACAAACCTTCCATCCTTGACTTGTGTTTCTGTCCGATGACTCACCCCCTGATGATGTCACACCTCCTCAGTTGCCATGGCAGTCGTCATGGCAACCAGTGTCTAGGTTCCTGTAGTGAAGACGAGAGTTATTCTGATGAAGAAGCTAAAGGGGTTAATATCGATAGCTGGGTCTTTTCCCTGTGGCATGGGGAGTACTTCCAGAGACTCCAGGTCTTTTCTTCTCTGTACACTGGGACAGGGCTCAGATGGCTTGTGGTAACTAAGAAAACAATGTGAGAAGTAAATGGATTCACTGTCGCACCATAACAACAAGTGCAACAGATACTCCCTGTGGGGAAGCATATGGAGCAATGCTGGGCTTCTCAGTGAAAGTATTGTAGGGGTGCAATGGAAGATAAACCCATTTAACCCCATTTTATCACTTTTTATTCACATTTTATTCACTTATTCACTGGTAGAATTCTTTTGTGGTTTATTTAATTGTATACATCTATGTATTGTGTGAAAAGGATGAGAATACTATCATGTAAGTTGTATATTACTAGTTAAAACATTTAAACAAGTGTAGAAATAGTCCAAATACACAATTTAAGATTGAAAGAAACATGGTGGTTAAAAATAAAAGCAGTTCAGTGAGTATGTAATTACAATATGAAAGTCTAAGTACTTAATGGCAAGATTTTAACGGTTAGTCTTATGATGATTAGGAGTATATGAACCCTAAAATGTGTGCTTGATGGCACTTAGGCATACACACAGACATGAGAACATCATGTCTGTGTGTATGCTGAAGTGACAGTAACCCACAGTCTGACATGCATAACGACACAGCGTGCAGCGATAGAGGTGGTTTGTTCAAGTGTCCTATAGGTAGATCTCATGAATGTATAACAGACCTGGATGCTAGGGCACCACTCAGGCTTGCTTCCAATTTTGCCCAGTGGCCACTTGCATTATTGCAGCTATAAGTTCCTATGTGGCCCAAAAAGCATTTTCCCGAAAGAGACATCTGTAAAACTTTAGGTTAACAAATTAACCCCGGTTCTCTGAAACATGAGTGAGGTATCTCACTAAGGGACACGCTCCCTGTGCTTGTCCCCAGAAGCTATTTTCCACTACGCCAGTCCTGACTGGCAGACAGACGTGACGTCCGCTCCCTGGAGGATGGACTTCCTACTCCTTATAAAAGCCGGGCGTAACGTCATCAGTCTGAGCAAGCACACCTCTTCCTCGCTCCAGGCAAGGAGGGTGGTCTGGTGAGATACCTCACTCATGTTTCAGAGAACCAGGGTAATTTCTTAACCTGAAGTTCGTTTCGGTATCTCACTATGGGATATAGAGACTCCCGTATTGCCAGACAAGTTCACCTCGAAGACCAGTCATTAAAACACCGCTAATCAACCCACGCTCAAAACTGTGTGACAGTGTGGTTGAAGTAACATCCAACTTATAGAATCTAGAGAAAGTGTGAGGCGTAGCCCGGCTTTTAGCCGCACATATCTCTCCAATAGAAATAACCTGAAACAGTGCCCACGATGCAGCCATACCATGAGTGGAATGAGCATGCAGCCCTGCAGGAGGTCGCAGCCCCTTGCTATCATAGGCCATGGAAGAGCCTCCACAATCCAGTGTGACAAACGCTGTTTTGTAAGAGGCTTCCCCAAGTGTGACGTGGCCTATGACACAAACAGCTGCTCTGATTTTCTGAATCCAGCCGTCTTGTCAACATATGCACGTAACGCACCGGGCAGAGCGCATTCAGGCATTCGTGCTCCTGCAAGGAGAAAGGAGGAGGATAGAACGCCGACAGCTCAGTAGGGCAGCATGACAGTGCCGGGTTAAAAACCTTTGGCACAAACGCAGGATTGGGCTTCAATAAAACCTGCATTAAAAACTGCATAAATGCCGGGTTCACCGACAATGCATGAATGTCACTCACGCGTTTAGCCGAAGCCAACGCGTATAGCAAAGCCGTTTTAAAGGAGAGCAGTTTAAGCCCTACCTGATGCAAAGGCTCAAAATGTGGGCACGACAGTGCATCAAGCACCAAGGATAAATCCCACGGGGCAGCCAAGTTCCTTGACACTGGTTGAAGGCGCCTAGCTCCCTTCATAAACTGACAAACGAGGGGATGCTGACCTGGCGTCATGTCTCCAAAGCCTATGTGACACGCCGATATAGCGGCCAAGGACACTTTGACAGTGGAGAATGCCAAACCTTTGTCCAGCAGCTCCTGCAAAAAACGGCAGAATTACAGAGATGGGGCTCTGGAAAGCTATCACCCCTGTTTTCACGCACCAATCCTCAAATCCCTTTCTGGCACTCTGAATAGTGGCAATGACACTCAGTGGGAGCCCAGTAGTAGCCAGATTCAACCTTCCACGGGCCAGGCCCATAGAGCCATGTGCTCCGGATGAGGATGAAAGATCTCTCCACGCGCCTGCGTCAGGAGATCCCTGCGGAGGGGCAGAGGCCACGGCTGTCCGCGCAGCAGCTGGAATATCTCCACTAGCCAGTGTTTCCCCTGCCAGCGGAGAGCTATCAGGATGAGAGTCAGACCCCTCTCTGGCACTCTGGCGAGAGTAGGAGTGATCAGCTCTAATGGGGCATACAGAAGGACACAAGACCACTCGTGCGCCAAGGCACTCAACCCCATCGGAGCGCTCTGGCCTGTGAGGGAGTAAAACTGAGGGCACTGACCGTTCTCTTCTGACGCAAAGAGATCTACCTTCACTTGGCCGTATCTCTCCCAAATACGAGCCACCACCTCGCTGTGGAGTTTCCAATCCTTGTAGCCAGGGTTGCCCCTAGACAGTAAGTCGGGTTTAGATTGAGCAACGCCACCCACCGTTGAAAAGGTCTCATGTGCAAATGACTGAGCGGAATGACCGTCAAGGCCGATGCCATGAGCCCCAGCAGTCTGAGACATATTCTGAACTTTAGCCTTGTTCCTCTGTGAAAAAGTGTCAGACAAGCCTGAAAGGCTTTCACCCTCTCCGCTAACAGACGCGCTCTGAATGTGGCCAAGTCCAGAGACAGACAGAATGTGATGTTCTGAGTTGGGATCGAAACACTCTTTTCCCAGTTCACCGAGAAACCCAGGGCGGCCAGATGCGACGTGAGCAATCTGGTGTGAGCCTGAATTTGTTCGGGAGACTGTGAGGCTAGAAGCCAATCGTTTATGTATGTCGCTAAGCGCATTCCCCCCTCTCTTAGGGGGGCAATGGCAGCTTCGGTGCATTATACAAACACCCACGGACTTAATGAAAGGCCAAACGGGAGCACCATATACTCGTATGTTATGCCCTGGAAGGCAAACTGGAGATATTTTCTGTGCGGGGGATAAATAGGGATGTGAAAGTATGCGTCCTTCAGGTCTACGGATATGAACCAATCGCCTGAACGCACAAATCGTATCAGAGGTGTGTGCATCAACATCCTGAACTTGTACTTACTCATGTATTTGTTCAGAGCACGCAGATCCAATATGGGTCGCAGACCCCCGCCTTTCTTTGGGACCAGAAAATACCTCAAAAAGAAACCGCTCTGTCTCTCTTCCGGTGGTACTATTCAGATAGCCTTTGTTCAGCAGATAGTTGATTTCCTCCTGCAAAATACAAGCTTTTTCCCCTTGCGCCCTCAATTGCAAAACCATGTTGAATCTGGGCGGGGTGGACGCAAACTGGAGTTTTCAACACCCAGTTCGACGCCACGCACGCACGCCACTGTTGAGCCCGCTCTGCTAGTGGACCTAATGGTGGTCTCGCTGCTTAGCTGGGCTGGGCAGTGGGTCGCGCAGCCGCGGTGCTCAGTCTGTGCTGTCCAGCAGACAGACTGGCCCGCTGCACCACCAGTGGGGTTATGTCTCCCCCCTGTGGCATTATGTGGGGCTGTACGGCCATGTTCTGTTTCTTCTTTATTTTTGTTTTCATTAATGAATGTGGCTGCACCCTTGGTTTTGAACCTGGATGTGCACCAGAAAACATTTATATTAATGATTTCAGGGGGAAGGGACACTGGTGTGTTCTGTGCACTGGTGTGTGCTTTTGTGACATAGCTGGGGCTCCACAGAGCTCCCTGCAGGTCTGACCTTCCTCCTCTTCACCTGGCTGTGAACTGCGAGTGCTGGCACGGCCTATGCACGCCTCTTGAGGGGCCCGGAACATGGCCTCTGTGAATTTGGCGAGAACAGAACATTTTTCAGAGGGGGTGAAACAGCGTCTGACTGGGCCTGCCAGCCGCCTCCGAGGACAGTGCTCTAGGTGGCGCATCGCTTCTTTTTACCCCTGTGAGTGGCAGGGGGGGCCGCTTGGGTCCCCTGCGTCACATTGGCAGCAAAGGGCTTCTTATCCCATGCACCTTTTAAGTTCAGGTTGCTTGCTCTGGGCGCCCGCCTGGGCTTCAAGCTGGCGTTTGGGGATGCGGTAACCCGGCCGGGTCACAACTTGGGCAAATGTCTGCCAGAGGGGAGGAGGTAGCATCTTCCTGGGGAGACACAGTTGAAGCGCTTCACCCTCCTTTTTCTTTCCTCGCATCGTCTCTGTATGGTGGCAACCGCTTGGGCGAAAAGGGCTTTCGTGTGCACAGGGACGTTGAGGAGCTGAGCTTTCTCCTTCCGAGAGAGACTGGAGAGGTTCAGCCACCTAGCTCTCTCTTGAGTGACCATCAGGGCCATGGCTCTTCCGGAGGCTTGGACGGTGCACCTGTGTAGACGCAGACAGAGGTCTGTTACCACGCACACTTCGTCCCACAGGGCTAGGGTGGGTGATGCTGACATGTCATCCTGCAGTTCAGCCTGGTAGGCCAGTAGCAGCGACGATGCGTTCAGGGCCCTCACTGACATGGCCACCACTTTGTAGCTCTTTTGAAGAGAAAACTTATTGAAGATTGAAAACACTCAGCTTTTGATGGCAGAGCAGGGCCCGCTGCCATCATGGTGGACTTCTGCGAGGGATGGAGGTGGGATGCCAGCAGAGGTTCAACTGGAGGAAGGTGGGAGAAACCTTGCTCTTCCATGTTGGCTCAGTCCAGTGCCGAGCCTCCCTGGACGAGGTTCTTGGCAGCGAAAGGATTGCTCCAGGACCGAGTCGCCTCCTCCAGGCACTCCGGGAAGACCAGCAGGAATTGTCAGGCAGAGGATTTGACCTTGGGCAGCCTTCTTCCCTCGTAACGAGATGTGGTGGCCTCAGTGGGGGTTTCTGGCCACGCAATGCCAAGCTTTTGCAGCCGCAGGTTCTCGTCGTCATCGTCAGACCCGAGGCTAATGGACTTGTCCCCTGAGTCGAAGTCATCTCCCGCGATGTCACAGTGCTCAGCCATCAGGCAGGCCTCGGGCTCATCGTGGTCAGTTAGCGGAGCAATATCACCAAGCTGTTCGCCCCAGCTGCCACTTGTAGGGATGGCGTTTCTCTCGAGACTCTCCGCTAACTCCTGTGACGGGGGGTTGGTTACCCCCATCATTGGGTCCGCTGTCGACAGGCTAGCTTGGCGTGCTAGCCTGCGCCAGTGAATCTTAATTGACAGGCGTGCACAATGCTCAAAAGAAGCCAGGGATGCTAGCGCGGTCTGGGCATGTTGCAGCCTGAGGCACACAGCACAAACAGAGTGGGTGTCTGCTCCCGAGATCTTGTTGCCGCACGCACACATCCTCGCCGGTGGCCTGACTGTTTCCATGGTGAGGGAAGGTACAGGCTCCGACATTCTGTTAGCTCCGTTAAGGATGGAAGCAGCCACTGTTTGGAGTCTAGCTGTTGCACTCAGATAGCTTTACAGCTTCAGGTAATGTAGCATTCGGCGACCAAGTGGTTAGCCCGCTCTGTGAGCTGTATTGCTAGTTCAGCTACACCTGCTGTCTGAGAGCTTGCTTCTGGGAGCGAGAAGAGGTTTAAGACTGAATTGATGACATTACGGCCGGGTTTTATAAGGAGGAGGAAGTCCCTCCTCCAGGGAGCGGATGTCACGTCTGTCTGCCAGTCAGGACTGGCGTAGTGGAAAATAGCTTCTGGGGACAAGCGCAGGGAGCGTGTCCCATAGTGGGATACCGAAACGAATGTTGAAAGAGAACTGTTGATAGGACATATCCAACTGCAACCAAAGACCATTATGACTTTAGCTGTCAGGAACTTTTGATCCATGGAGGTTTATATTTGTAAAACTTTACTTGACCTGAAAATTTGTGATGTCATCAAAATGTATAATCTATGGGCAGAGCATGAAGAAAACTCTACAGCACATATTCAGTCCGTATTAGCAGAAAACTGCCTGTCCATTCTTCTTTGTCCTAATTATCTGTAGTTCCAAAGCTGTAGAGCTCAATGACCTGACACAGCAGTTGGGAGTAATGAAAGAGTGCTAAAGCATATTGTGATGACTTTAGCCTTGAGACTCCCCCTCTTTACTGTTTACTCTTCATCAAGGTGTTTTTTGTCCTGTATACTGCCTGACAGTTGGCCTCCAGGAACATCCTCTCCCACTCATACACTGTCATATATCACACCTGCCCTCCACCTGCAACCAAACAATATCACAGCAGCGGCCCAGGCGAGGTCAAGCTGCCCACTGTCATCTGTTCTCAAGGGAAAGGGACATTTCAAAGCTGGCATTTTCCCCAAGATGCCTATGATAGCCGATGATAACAGCCGATGATGATAGCCAAGCTTTATTACATGAAGCTTGGCTATCATCCTCGACCTTCAAATAAACAACTATCACTTAGTGTCTCTCAAGAATAAGGTCTCCAGTATCAGAAAAAGGTTTTAATACATATTTGCTCTGTTAGAGATGATGCACCTCTAATTGTCCCTGAAGATAATTTAACACAACCTCTGCTTCATGAAATAGCTTGAGAAATGAACATCAAAATGCAGTCTGTGGTGTTTTTTTTCTCCATCAAAAATCACATCAAGTAAATACATGAACTGCTGAGACCTGGAAATGTGTCTTATTTGTGAGATATCTGAAATAAACTTGTAAGAAATACCAGTTGTCTTTGATTTTTATTCTTTATAAAGAAGGTTCAACAATCATACAGAGTGGTATACAGTCTGCAGAAAGAAGAGCAAGATGAGACAGTTGAGAAACCTTTTTGATAGGGAGAAAGGAGTGCCCTGTGTCCTTCTCATGCCTGTACCAGGTTCCGTTCCCATAACAAGAAGCACATAATAATAACAGTCTCTCATTGTGCAGACAGTACAAACATTCAAGGATGTGGGAAGAACATATGAAGACAATGTAAAACATAATAATGATATGAGTTAAATAATTTCTCATGCAAGAGTCTAGTAATATAATTTTCCATTACAGACCTTATCCATGCATGTGTGTGAGTTTGTGTGTGGTTACAATTTTATCTTCTGACAACACAAGACAGTGATAGTAATGGCAGGTTATGCTGTGGACAGCTGATGCCATGCTTTATGAAACATTTATCAGTCTTATTACAATAAATATTTATATATATTTATATTAGGGATGCACCGATATGAGAATTTGTGTCGATATCGATAACCGATATCAACATTGCTGTTATGGCCGATAACCGATATTTACCGATGTCGATGTGATCTGTATAGTTTCTATGATAGCATATTGAAAAGCAAATGTACACACTGTGAATGACTCTTGCTTGGTGACTGTGTCAAAATAGCAATCTTTGTACCTTGGGTTAGACACAGTGGCTTCCAAATCGGCCATTCACAGCTTCTAGTAGTGTGCTCTTTGCTGTGCGGACTCCGCTATCCGTTTCAGCTGCCCTGCTCAGCAAATGTTTCAGTGCCACAACAGAAGGAATTACGTCAGTGGTAGTAGCCAAATGTGAACTTATCTCTCTTATTAACTGTTCAAATGGCACGAGAAGTGTAGTGGTGTTTTCAATGAGGCTCCACTGGCATGCGCTGGGTGAAGCAGAAAGCTCATGTTCTGCCCCATACGCACCAAGGCACATGCTTCTGATCCAGCAGACTTTTAGTCATAAGGAATGTGCTATTCCATCTTGTTACAACGTCTTGTTGTAGCATCTTGGTTTTTTTATGCCCAACTTTGTCTGTATTTCTCTCAGTCAAGAGGTGGCAAGTTGAGAGTGCCTAAAATATCCTATTTTCCTTCCATTAGCCAAACAGTCAGAGATGCTTCGCTGGCTTGTGTGACATGTTGTCAAATGCACTAGCTATGGCAGTCCCTGTGTGCGAGCCTGGAAACTCTTGTGCATGCAACACAGCTCTTGTCATTTCAAAGTTATCATTGATCCTCTGAGCAATTAGGCTTAACATACTCATCTGACTTACGTTGGAAGTCCATATATCCGTCATGAAGCCAATGTCATTCACACTGCTGTCTAATAACTTCTGTGGGTAGTTACCACGTCTTGCAAAGCAGGGAGGGAGACGTCGAAAAAGTAGGGTTGACTTGGAGGACTGTAGAGGGCCTCAATGCGCTCTATCAACTGGCATAATCGTTGGTCCTATACAATGTACAATGGTTGGTTGTCAAGGGCAATCATCTCCATCATTTTCTTTGTGATCGACTTGGCCTTTGTGCTGTCCTTGCTAAATTTCCTTGTTTGATCGAGTGCTTGCTGTATCGGGCTCACAACTGCAGCTGCTGCTGCTGCTGGTTTAGGCTGTTTGCAGTTTAGGCTGTTGGCTTGCTCCTGATATTGTTTGTGAACTTCAGGATGGCGGTTCTTCATATGAGTGATCAAATTGGTGGTGTTGAAGGATTTGACAAGGCACCCTCCTCGCATTACTTTGACATTGCAAGTATTACATACTGCAATTCACATGTCTTCTTTTTTCACCATGAAAAATGCCCAGACCGCAGACGTTGCTTGACCGTCGTCTTCTGCATGTAAATCATGTACTGCATCGCTGTCTGTGTGGCCTAATTCTGTTTTGGAAACAAACATCAGTTGTTAACATCGGACCAGTTAAGCTCATCGGACTGATGCCAATGTATAAAAAAATGACTAACATTGGCCGATACCAATATGAAGGCAGCTGTATCGTGCATCCCTAATTTATATATGTATATACAATATTTTGACATTTTTAGAAATTGGATAAGAAGATTGATGTTTGTACAGTAAAGCTACAGCCAGCAGGCAGTTAGGTTAATGTAGCTTAGCATACAAACACTGGAAACGCAGGAAACATGGGCCCTGGTTGTGTCCAAAGATAAGAACATATGCCCACCATGTGCTCTAAAGCTACAAGAATGTTCTTATTTGTTTTTTACTAAAGCATGCCATGTTGTGGTTTTATCGATCATGTTAGAGGTGGCTCTTGTTACCTTTGGACAGAGCCACACTTGCTGTTTACGCTAAGCTAACTGGCTGCTATGGCATTAGCTTCGTATTTACTACAGAGACATTAGTGTGGTGCTATCTCTCTGTAAGACAGAGAAGCAAAAAAAAAAAGAAATAACAGAAAATTTAATTTTGCGAATTTTGTTTTGTTTAGTTTTTTTGTTAAAAAAAAAAGATTTTGGATTGTTGAATTGAAAATTAACATCGGAGCAGTTTCATTTCAAAACTTTGAAAAGTAATTGTGTGTCATGTCTATCTACACAGGATCTCATCTGTGCCCTCGGAGTTTAGACTGTGCCCGGGCAGGGCGACACTTCTGCCAGCCGGGCAGCTCACACTGTGGCCCCTGTCTGCGCCCTCTAGTGGAGAACTCCCATGGCCACTGTATGGTCAGGAGGAGGCAAGCTCCTCACCCTGCTCAGGCCAGAAAAGGTAAGTGGTAAGCTACAAACTCCTGACCAGTACCACTTCAGCTTCTCTGGCCTTTTTATTAAGAAGACAAAAACTAGAGTCCTTTACATTATAAACATACAACATAATTCCTATGCACACATTTCCTTAAAATGAGCAATGACAGAGAAGGATAGGAGCAACAAAACTGTTGTTCAAGTAGGCTACAGCCGCAAAGCATCTTTAGCTTGGTCCTCAGCTTGGTCTAAATGAGCTGCAAATGTTTATTAATGCTTTTAACACATGTAGGAAGTGGACATATCAACTCTAAACTGTATGATTAATGTGGTTGCTGATCAACAAGATGCTTCACATCTGGAACGTTGATGCTAAGCCTTGACATCATATCGTATGAGTGTGACACACAAAACACAGACGTGGGTGGTTATTTCTAAATCACATGAGGTCGCCTTGTAGGAGGTGTAGTGGAAATTCTCCTTTGTGAGGTAGAGAGTTGCTAATTCTCCGAAGAATTTTAGACTTGGCGTGATGAATCAGATCTCTTTAATACATGCAGCATGGAGACAAGACCCAAAGTGTTCTCTCCAGTCTTCCAAATGTTTCTGACTTAAATACAACAGTAGAGGTCACATACTTTTACGACAGTTGGTTGTTCCCAAAACAATGACCCCCTGATGTTTGGTTGATCATGTCTTTCCCAGGACAGTGACCCTTTGATGTTTTATTTGAATGTAAATGTCATCCTATCTGTCTTCCCTTACACCTTAAAGGGGAATCTCCCCTCCTCCTCTCCACATCCTGATTTGGTCTTTACAGTACATTGATTACTGAATGGAAAACTATTTAATTTCTCAGAGGGCTGAGGGCTACATATCTCAGGTAGAAAATGTGATGCTAACTTGCCAGTTACATTTAGATTTTAGATTTTGGGTTTATAACACAGGCAAAAGCCCAAGCTGAGAAAGGTAAACCCTGAAGACCTGATGTCTTGGTCATGGTTACTTTCTCTGACTTGTCTCAGGATGAACAGTTCTCCCTATGACTGTGTTTTCAGAACCACCGCCAGTGTGCTGATGCATTAAAGGAGGTTGACCTTCAGTTCTAGGGGCTCTGGTGTGTAAAAACCATGGAGGTCCTCTTTGATTATGTCCAAAAGACAATGGACATGGAAATAAATAAAAGTGTTAATGTAACCATAGCACACAACTGTGACAGCATTCATTTAAACCATCAGACTATACTGTATGTGATTGTGTGTGTGCCAGCTAGACTGCAACTGATGAGTGTTCCTGCCGCCTCTGCACGTCAGTCATGTACTTTACCAAAGGGTGACTTCAGAGACTCCTGTTGTGTGTCATAGTTAATGTCATTGCTAATGATAATGAGTCTGCTTTCATGTCCTGCTCTGTCAGAGCCTTTGAGAAGTGATAGTTAGCCAGTGGATGTGGGATCTGTCAGGTTTGTCTAAAACACAGGGACATTTTCTGGAAAAATTCAGACTGAATGTTTGAAGAAAGGAATATAGAATGAACTGAGCATGAACATCATAGCTGGTCCAGGCAACATATACTCGATACTGTATAGTAGATGTAATACTTTACTGGTTATGTATGTCAGTCAGACAATCTGAACAGAATCCACACACATTAGAATAGCTTTGACTAGGGCTTGATATCAGATCCTTTTTTTGTATGGACTGCCATGTGTCTTTAGCACTAGTATCTAAAACTGTCATCAAATATCTGGTAAGATTCACTATCTTAGTTTACTTATCATAATCCTGTTGGCTGTAGTTTTTGTATCGGTGCTAACAAAAAACTAAATTACAGTAAAAATGGCATGGTATCAGGTATAAGTTGTTTTGGTGTCATTAATGATGGAGATAGAAGAAGGTATTAAGACATTTCAAAAGATAAACAGCTCTAGCTTTAGACCTTTTTTATAGTAATTGTTTGGCTCATTGTCAGTGGTCTTAAGTTTCACACTATGATGCTCTACCTGCCCCTCTAGGCTCAGTTTTGCATGTGAAGGGATCAAGTTAGTAATGTGTAGTATCCAACCTCTGGTTGGACTTTCAGAATAAAGGCAGAGTGAGTCTTGGGTTTAGCTTCAGAGGGTGTTGATATTGTAGACATTCAAAAGAAAATAGTGTCTTGCAGAGTCTGGATGAGACAGTTTCAGCACCTTTCAACCCCACTTCCTTCACCGTCTTCTCCGACAGAAGGCTGGAGTCTCTGCCAAGACCACTTATCTGGCTCACTGACTGTCTGTCTCATTGACTGTCCCACTCACGATCTCACCGACTGTCTGTCTCAGTGACTGACTGTCTCACTGACTGCCTCACTGACTGCCTGTCGGACTGCCTGTCTCACGGACTGCCTGTCTCACTGTCTGTCTGACTGACTGACTGTCTGACTGACTGACTGGCTGACTGTCTCACTGACTGTCTGACTGTGTGTCTGTCTCACTGTCTGACTGTCTGTCTGACTGACTGTCTGTCTGACCGACTGACTGACTGACTGACTGACTGATGCAGTAAAGACAGTCTCAATGATTGTGTGGTACAGCTCATTAGGCACAGTCATCCTCTCTGTACTCATCCACTCTGCCACCTCTCTCAGGCTACTTGTCCTCAGCTGTCGTGTCTTTGCTCCTCTCAGAGGGTTATACTCAGATCTGAAACAGAAAAACCAATTGTATATTTTCTACACAAGAAAAACCTCAATAAGCATACATAAAGGCAGTACAAAGTGTACAGTGTAGAATATTATATACACTACCAGTCAAAAGTTTGGACACACCCTCTCTTTCAATGGTTTTTCTTTATTTTTATTATTTTCTACATTGTAGATCAATACTGAAGACATCCAAACTATGAAGGAACACATATGGAATTATGTAGTAAACAAAAAAGTGTTAAACAAACCAGAATGTTTTATATTTTAGATTCTTCAAAGTAGCCACCTTTTGCTTTGATGACAGCTTTGCACACTTCTGGCATTCTCTCAATCAGATTCATGAGGTAGTCACCTGGAATGGTTTTCAATTAACAGGTGTTCCTTATCAAGAGTTAATTTGTTGTGCAGAGCTAGGGTTGATACACAGTTCAATACAGTGAATAGCCCTATTCGACTACTGTTCTAATCCATATTATGGCAAGAACCACTCAGCTAAGTAAAGAGAAACAACAGTCCATCATTACTTTAAGACAAACCACAGTCCATCATTACTTCAAGACATTGTTGGGAATTGATGGTAGGGCAGGTGTGGTTATTAGAAATTAATAATTATTGATAATAATTATTAAAATTAAATACATTAATAAAAAAATATTTTCAAATCGTTAAAACGGGGCACCACCCTGGAATCAGGGACCAATAACCAGACCAAAATTAGTCTCAAAGAAGGGTTCACTTTAAATGTAAATATTTGTAAAATATTTACAATTAAAGGAACAGTGAAGGAAATTAATCCGAGCACTGACCATCACAACCAGTAAATACCACAAGACATATGCACAAAATAATCACAGAAAACTGCTATGTACAATATAATAGACTTTATTATTGATAGCAAATTGATTAAATCAATAATACTTTCAATAAACAAAAATCAATTACTCAACTTAAGCAGCTAAACTATGAAGCTAAACTTAGGCCTGGACTACACGAATACGATAAATTCCTAAACGCACATTTTTCTGTCCAATTGGGCCTCTCAACCACACGGCAATCATCCACCTTAAACCTGACTGAGATGGTTTGGGATGAGTTGGACCGCAGAGTGAAGGCAAAGCAGCCAACAAGTGCTCAGCACCTCTGGGAACTCTTTCAAGACTGGAAAACCATTCCAAGTGACTACCTCATGAATCTGATTGAGAGAATGCCAAGAGTGTGCAAAGCTGTCATCAAAGCAAAAGGTGGCTACTTTGAAGAATCTAAAATATAAAACATATTCTGGTTTGTTTAACACTTTTTTGTTTACTACATAATTCCATATGTGTTCCTTCATAGTTTGGATGTCTTCAGTATTGATCTACAATGTAGAAAATAATAAAAATAAAGAAAAAACATTGAATGAGAATATTCTATTGATTGCTCAAACAAGTAGTGTGTGTGTGTGTGTGTGTGTGTGTGTGTGTGTGTGTGTGTGTGTGTGTGTGTGTGTGTGTGTGTGTGTGTGTGTGTGTGTATCAAAGCCTGATATATCTTCTTTCTGCACCATAGAGCTCAATTGTTGCCGAAAAACTAGAGCCCGACCGATATATCGGCTGGCCGATATTATCGGACGGTATTAGGCATTTTCCAAACTACCGGTATCGGCATTTATAATGGCCGATAAATTAATATTTAAAAAATAAAATAAAAATGGACAAAACACCCTTCAACCATGTTATGAGTGTTGGCGTTGCATAGTTTGTCCACCAGAGGACACTCTACAACGTCCCTGTTGGCAACACTCGTGTTTAGAACGCCACAAACCCTACAACCAGCTGATCCAGCCAGAGTCGGGCAGAGCAAACCAGTTATTCACGACTGAGATCATCAGTGAAGTGTGTTCATGGTAAGTTGGCAACTGTCACGAGAAATACATTGCTTGAATAACAATTAAAAGAACATCCCCATCAGTTCTCTTAACTCAAATAAGCATGACAAAATTTGTGACTACCATGTCCAGTTTTGCTGCTGTTACGTGTAAGTATGAAGTATTTTAATAACTGTATGTTTCTATTTCGTTCTGATATGAAATATGTTTTACACCTGAGTGTTAGTGATGTGTGAGCGGGTGTATATACGCATATGTGTATGGATGTTTGGTCTGTTATGTAAGTTGACAATTTTTATCCTTTTTTTTTTTTTTTGTTCTTACTCACCTGCCCAGGGACTACGGATGGAAAGTAGCTAGTAAGCTAAATCCGATACAAAGCATCTTCTCTCATCTCGAGACTAATGTTATTTTGTACATTGTCCCTGATACAAATAAACTTATTAAATAAATAAATAAGCCGAGAGTGAAACGGAATTAGCCAGTAATTTTGATGTTCCTCTGTTCTGTTGTGACAATAAAACAAACAAGTTTATTTTTAAACTGCATTATCATATTATTTCAGTGAGGACTCATAAATAACTACAAATAACTAATGTTACAGAAATCTGTTGTATGTTTTGTTACGCGTTTCTGGATTTTTTTTTTAATATATATGTCGGCCAATATATCGGTATATCGTATTTTTAAATCACCAAATATTTGTATTAGTATCGGCCTTAGAAATCCTTTATCGGTCGGGCTCTACAAAAAACTATTAACACCAAAAGTTTTGAATCAGTCCAGTAGATCACGTCAGCTGACAGCAGTGTTTTCATATATTATTTAAAAAAACTGTGTGTCCAGCACACATGAACATATAAACTCACTCTCACACACACCCTCTTTGAATCATTTCTGTGATGTTGTCAGACACAGCCTCAGCCTGTCAGTAGGAAAAAAACACTTTTATTGGCTGTCACTTTGACTGTCGGCATTGCCCCAAAGTATTACATTGCAGCCTGACCGATTGGACATCTTCTCTTCATCTCTCTTCTTCCTGTTGCCGTAGTGATGCTTTTCATTCATGATTCTAAGAAAGACCCACCCCACCTCCTACATCTCCGTCTTTCTGTTTCATCATACTTTTTTCTTTCTCTTTCTCAATGTTGCCATCCACCGACACTCTAAGCAGCCGGGCTGGACAGCAGAGCACTGAGCCACACGCACACGCACACACACACTAATGCTGTGTCACTTTGAGTTCCCATGCCTGTGTGATCTCCTCCCACTCTTCAGCATTATAACGTCCAGGCAGTCTGGTGTTGCTCTGCAGTGCAGCACAGGATCACAGCAGGTGGAGGGGACATGGACACACATTGAAGTCATTAACACAATCAGTACTGCAGCACCACCAGTGCCACATGGGGCAGTGTTATCTTTGTTTTTAATCTTATGTGACCCTCTGCAGTTTTCCTAGCTGTGCAGGTCAAGTGACTCTAATTTCCAGCAGTCAGCAGCAGCAGAGCCACAGAGCTGATATCAGTTCATCAGAAGATGTTTTAGGACAAAAGTCTTTGGCCCCATTACTGACTGAAGGCAGATGTAAGTGACTAAATAAGGAGATGAGACCTTATTTGGACTTAACTACTATGATACTTGAGTTCCTAGATTAAACTTGACTGTCAGCCATTACCATCTAGTCTCAAAGATTAACCAGGTGAGATAGAGCATTTAAAAGACATGAGACCACTTCAGACAGGCCATGTTTGAATTTAGTGTAATTTTAATGGACCAAATTCATAGACATGAAGGACCTGTATCGTGGAGAAAACATGGATGTTTATGAGGCATGGACATTGTATCAAAAGATGCTACTGGGGTGCGTCATGGGAAATAGTGGAATTGTAATGGATTTTTGGAATTTGACCCATACAAGGGACTAAAGACAGGATATCTGGGCCTCTGTTGCCTAAATTTTGATTAGGGATGCATGATACTCGTTGGCCCGATAATGGCTCATTTATACACTGCCTGGCCAAATAAAACAAAAGTCACACACTCTAATATTTCATTGGACCACCTTAGCGTTGATTACGGCACACATTCACCGTGGCATCGTTTCTTATAAGCTTATCTGCTTTCTGAGCACATTTCTTCCTGGAAGAACACCACTATCCTTCCAGGTTTTAATAATGTGTTGGACAGTTCTCAACCCAGTTTTATTAATTTCAGCAATCTCCTTAGTTGTTTTCTTTGCTTGATGCAGGCCAATGATTTGACCCTTCTGAAACAGAGTAACATCTTTTCCAGGACCACAGGATATGTGTTCTGACATGTTTTTTTAAGAAATGAGAAGCTCCTCACTGCATCAGTTAGGGTTAAATAACTTGTTGCCAGCTGAAACACATTAATCACTGCAGTAATTATTCAATGGAAGGCTCTTACCTATTCGCTTAGTTAAATCCAGGTGGTGATTTTTTTTTTGGCAAGGCAGTGTGTGATCCCGTATCAGCCAATAAGGAAATTATAGCAGATGAAAAGAGGCGCTAATTGAAACCAAACTGCTTTCATTGACAGCAAGTGCAGTATGTGCACACTTTGATATAGTTTGTGGCAGCTCTTACCAGAGCTGGGGAATATTAAATCATCCATCTTTGCTCACTATATCTTAACCTTTTTTTCTTTTCAGAATACAAAAATGTGCAGTTATCGGTTACCTTATTGGACATGAGAAGGGTGTTATTATTGTTTTTTATCAGCGGTTTTGGCTAAAAAAACAAATGTATATAAATTATAAAATAATATTTTGTGTCTTATAACAATGGCTTCTGTAAGTTATGATTTTACACCAAATGTTTTGACCATATGGGTTTATGAAGGGCTGTTTTTAAACAGGCTCTATAGCTGAATGCTACAGTAAGTGTGTGTTTGTCTGTCAGATGTGTGTACGAAATCTACAGGTGGAGTTTTGTGCATAAACATGCTGCTGATGTGTGAGTGACAATTTGTTCATTTTTATTTTCAATATGAAGTAAATGAGTAACCTACCTGTGTTTGAAAATATGTAAGATTACATGAGCGTGTGATATGATTGGTGCTTTTTGTTTTGCTGGATCCTCCTCTTGTGCAGTTTCACAGTGGAGCATTTGGTTTGACTCCTTGCATAAGTGAGTGTTGTGTTAAAGGTCGTGTCTCATTCTGGTCTTTTCTCTCTCCAGGTAAAATGAGCACTTACCCTGAGCTTGACGAGCAGATCGACTTCCTCGCTGCCATTATCAGTGAACAGAGAACTGAGTCCAGGCTGCCAGGTACTGATTAGTCCACTTCTTTACCCTTGTTTGTATTTACCATGACTCTTATAATGACTCTTTTAATTCTTTGTCCCAGCTCCATCCTCCCACAACGTACCTAAACCTCAATCCAAGCAGCTCAGTGAGGCCGGCCCCACCCACAGAGCATCCACCATAGAGCAGCCTACGAGCCACAGTGTCCCGTTCACCAGCGTGGCTCCAGCCACCGCCTCAACCACAAACCACACCCCCCCTCTGCTCAGCGATCCCATCATCCTCCCCTACCCGTCTAACGACCGTGTCTTCATCAGTAAGTCTTTTCTGTCCTTTTGTCATGACTAGCTTCTTGTTTCTTTTTTGTTGCTACTTCTTGAAGAAGTATCTGTATATCTGACTTGAGTGATGTGGTGAAGGAAGGTTGGTTTGCATTTGTGGCATTTATGAGAGACAAAAAGTTACATTACCAGAGGACATACAGTACAGTTCCTTGCACTTGCACTACACACACAATACAGAATAGAATAAAAAAATCCATGTGATAAAAAGCAAATCACACCTGCAACAATAAGAAAAGGGATAAGATGAAATAAAGGTCTGGACCCTGTTGAACTACCAGCTGCAGTTGAAAACAGCCACAATAATAATAATCTCCCATCAAAAACTGTTGAAATGCTTAAAGGAGACAATTTTATATTGATAAAGACAATCCCTGTTTTCCCCGTTTGAACCAACAATAAAACAGTCTGCAGGGTTATACACAGACATAATTTTCATCTAATTCTAATTGTTAAATGTCATCTAATAGCATAATTTTGTTTAAACAGGCCGCTGATTTCCTGAAACATTTCCTCCCCCAGTGATTATGGTGTGCTGTGTGATCAGAGCTGATACTGAGCACGCTCTCATCAACTTTTATTAGGCACATTGACAAGATTGTCAATGAGTGTCATTGTAACACTGTATGACTCAGGTACCGGGTCGGGTCCTGGTTCTTCAGAACCAAGAGGACCTCTACCTCCATAAGCTGTGCAGGGAAGCTAGAGGCAGTTTCTGCTCTAAAAACCCTGAATGAAGCATCCAAGATTAATTCATTCATTTGAATTCTAAATCAACATTTAAATGTGCATAGCTTTTTTGTCTATTCCCAATATATTCAGTAATATTATTGATATAATACTGTTCGTAGAATTAGATTCCAGTGGTGGCTGCTACAGTCTGCTCTGATTTGTCAGCTTACACACACCTGAGCCAGCACCGCTCACCGTGTCTCCGGACAGCTATGTTCTGTTTTCATCTTCCAGTTCGCTTCACATCTATAATTAATAAAGACACAATTATTCAAATGTGTGACATGGTGACGTAGTGTGATGTCAAGAAGTCACAGAATTAAAGACGGACTACTGACGAGGTGTTTCAGGAGCAGCGATTTCTGCGGGAGAGAGGAGCTCCCGTTGGCACAGACCATTTGGCTTCCTAACTTTTAAGACCTTTTATATGCACAAGAACATAAAAAAGGAAAAACATGAAAAAGCATAATATGTCTCCTTTAAAGGAAGTTGATTTAATAAAAAAAAAAACAAACAAACAAATTTAATCAGGTGAACAACTTTATTTGAAATGAGTATTTTTTGTTTGAGGAGGATTTTATCCCATGATCTGATTAGTCATGGGAAAACATGAAAACTTGCCATGCAGCCAATTTTCTATGACCAGAGGGGGAGCATGTTGGCATGTTGAATCTATCACAGGGAATCTGGACCATCCTGCCTTTCAGGAGCGCTGAAAGGCAGGATGGTCCAGGTTCCCTGTGATAGATTCAGCGCTCAGTAGCCCCTTTTAGTTAGAAAATGCGCCACATTTGCAGCCAGGTAAAGGCTGCAATCTGCCATCTTGTCTATGTGAAACGGAGATGTAATATTCCTCCTTTTCAAAAAAGCCGCCACTGGGGTAGGCGTAAACATGTGACGTGACGTGAAGCACGAAGTTGGGCGTGAACAGTGACAAGTGATCTGGTTGTTAATGATTCTCTCAGCTGTGATGGTTAGCATCTTCCGGATCTCAGCGGCTTTCCAGTTGCTCATCTTGACGTCCGGGAATGAAGTGATGAACTGACTGCTGTGATCAGCTGTTTCCTGCTTTTAAAACTCCCGGCTGTGGGTCGCACAACAGTGCACTTCATCGACACCTCCGCCCATGTCACGCAATTGCCGGGACATCGACGACTTGGATTTACATAGCAATGGAGGCGGCAAAAAGTGTACCCTCCGAGGCGTCATATTGGCGGACCAAAACAGACCCCCAATATACCGCAGTCTGTCTAAATTCGCGGACCTAGCCGCAAAAAGGACAGCCAAATTGGCGGGTTGCTGTCAAGTGTAAAAATGCTTAATGAGGATTTGCCTGCTCGTAGATTGCCTCATTTTTCTGCTTGGGAGGAGATTTTGCCAAAGATTACTGGGAACACCAGGATCACATTTCCAGATGAAAAACCTGTGGCAGCAGCCAGTAACAAACCCAAACTGGCCTCACTTTCAGTCATGGAAATAAAAATGATGGAAAAAGAAAAAAATTTTGAACCGACATTCCAAAGACTTCAGACTGTGAAACATTACAATCTGTTCATAAAATGACCTCCTTTGTCTGAAGGAACATTAGCACTGCATGCTCTGAAATCTCGGGACTGACCACAAATTTATAATGGGGTGTACGGAGCAAAGCTTGTACGTCACTGTCATTTAGTTCTGCCTCACTGCATTACTTCCATCAATGCTGTTTTCACTGCAGTTACCACAGGGCAGTACCCAACACCCTGACAGCAGCTTTTATTTTCACTCCACACACTCCTCTGCTTCTAACACATATTCAGAGCTTTCATTCAGGAATCATGTCATCCGCTGACATTAGCAGACCTGCACTGCACTCTCTCCCTCTAACTGTCTGTATGTATTTCTTCTCAGTCATGAGCAGCGTCTTCATCATAGCCGGATCACTGGCTTTGATTGTAGCAGGAGCCTGTTGGGTCAGGTAAGATATTATTCCTCCCTTTCTTAACTACTGCAGGAGACTCCAAATGTCAGCTCTCTGCCTTTCACCATTTGATTATACAGCTAGCAGATTTGCTATATTTTTGCCAGTATTCAAACTTTTGAGGCATTAAGAAATCAATTACATGTTGAATATTGGTTGAAACTATGGACAACTTGCCTAACTGGTGTATAAAATGTCAGTGCCTGTTTTAATTACCCAGAGACCAAGACTAGAAGACTAAGAAAACTAGTAAATGTTCACATTTAAGAGGTTGGAACCAGATAATTCTTTGCATGTTTTCGTGAAGCAATTAATCTTTTATCAAAATGAATATCCTGTCAAATGACTAATGAATTAAGCCTCCAACTGTTCCAGCTCTGTTTGTGTTTAGTGTCATCATCTCAATTTAAGTAGTGGCCCAAATCATATCAAATTAATTTTATTTATATAGTCCAAAATCATGTTGCCTCAGAGATTTGCCTCAGTCTGTACAGTATCTTGCATATACTGCTGCGAAACCTGTGAGAGACAGATTGAAAAATAAAAAAGCAACTTAATAGCGTGTGTTTTGTTAGATGCTCACTGCTATTATGCAGATCCAGAAAAATACTTAATTAATTTGATCAAAGTGAATACCAAACATAACCGAACAAAGATTTTGTAAAGTACAAAATAGAAGTTGCTGTTTGAAATTATTTGTTTTGTTCCTTACATTACCTGGAAGAAAACGATTGACTTTAAATATTGAGAATGATGGTGGAAGTTTTTACTGTGCACAGTTTTAAAAAGGTACTCATTTTGCTTTAATATCACACAGGTCAATCAATTCCAAATACATTCACAAATCAGAAATCAAGTACTGACTCATGAACCATCTGCCAGTGTGTTCATGTTTGTTCTTGTTGCAGGTTGCAGAAAGGTGTGCGTCTGACACAGAAGGTGGACTACCCTGTATATGGACTGATGAGAGCCCAAACTTTTGACAGTTGGGTGAGTATTAAATCTTTATTGTGTAACAAGAACTTCTTAAGGTTCCCAAAAAAACTCCATGTGTTCAATTCTTATCAAGATGTTACTGTCAGTGTAGTCTCAAATGTAGTTTTTTTTTTAAGCTGTACCAATGGAACTTACTGTCAACAGGTGTTTAAACCTGCATCCATCAAGATTACTTTAACATAAATATATGATTATGTGCATGTGAAAGACAAACCCACACAGAGAGATAACACCTGACTGAAGCCCCCCTCAGTGTCATCGGGTGGACACCAACACATCTTTGCTTATTGCTTCTACACATTTATTTATTGCTTATTCCACTGCTCCAAAGTGACCAATAGAAAATGAATTAATGTACCATTAAATAATATGTAGGCTAACTTAGTGTTCCTAATCAGAACACACTGTTAGAGTCAAAATGCTTATTTTTCATAAATTGTTGTCATCTCACCAATGGTAATAGTAGTAGTGTAGTAATTGGTCATATCATACTGTATACCTACACACACCTAGACACACTCGTATCTATCCATTAAAGTAACAGTTAGCCCACAGATGAAAGTTAAGTCATTATCTCTTCCCCACATGCTGATGGAAAGTCATAGTCCATAAAACATTTCAGGAGCTTCACAGCAAAACTGCATTGCAGCATTCTCCTACATCTGGAGTAGGTGGGGACTTGATTTAAAGCATAAAACAAAATGAAATGAAAAGGTGCTCCATCAGGTGTAATCCATGTCTCCAGAAGACCGAGGTCCCATATTGATTTGAAAACATATTTACACACTCAGCATGTAGCTGAGCTTATGCATCCTCTTCAGACTAACACTAAGGGAACATTCAGACTAAATCTGTAGGTTTGTGCAGCAGTGTGGGAGTGTCACCCCATGGTCCATGTGTGGGATGTGTTGGCCTGATCAGTTTGCCAAAATGTGAAGCTGTGTATGTTGTTATGCTACCAGCATGCCGGTTCTACTACTAAAACAATAGTAAATAGCCACGATGCGAGGCAGATCATTACAGTGTGTTTTAAACTGGGGCGCAAGACCAAACTGAGTGGTCACAAGTGAAAGTTCATGCTACACAGAGAAATGTCTGTTGTGTTCCCTCTGCTCTGCTTATGAACTGCAGTCATGTCTCTGCCACAGTAGGTTAAACATGCTGGTCCTACAGTGATCGTCAGCACCCTCAGATGTGTTTTAAACTGGCGTACAAAGCCAAACTGAGTGAAAACACATGAACCACTGCCTTACAATCCATTGAAGTTTCATGCTTCATTCATGCTGCCAGTCTGATTGCCAGCTTATGTTATTTGCCACCATAACGTGACGTTGGGCTGTGTCGCAGCCACCTGCGTTCTTTTACAGAGCCCCCTGTGGCCTTACATTCTAAAACCATCGCCAGCTACTTCAGTTGTTGGGTTAACAGTTTCGCTGTAAAGCTCAGAAATGTTTGTGGACTACTTTCGTTGACTTTGTGAAACTTCACTTGACTTTCCATCAGCATGGGGGTGAGGAGATAATGACTGAACTTTACTTTTTGGGTGAACTGTTCCTTTAAGCAAACAACAAATAATTACGAGTAAAAAGAACATGCAAGTTGTGTTGTGAAATACAGTGGTGCTTGAAAGTTTGTGAACCCTTTAGAATTTTCTATATTTCTGCATTAATAAGACCTAAAACATCATCAGATTTTCACGCAAGTACTAAAAGTAGTTAAGAAAACACAATTAAACAAATGAGACACAAATATTATACTTGGTCATTTATTTATTGAGGAAAATTATCCAATATTACATATCTGGGAGTGGCAAAAGTATGTGAACCTTTGCTTTCAGTATCTGGTGTGACCTTGTGCAGCAATAACTGCAACTAAACGTTTCTGGTAACTGTTGATTAGTACCGGTAACTGTTGATTAGTCCTGCTCATCGGCTTGGAGGAATTTTAGCCCATTCCTCCGTACAGACAAGCTTCAACTCTGGGATGTTGGTGGGTTTCCTCACATGAACTGTTGCTTCATGTCCTTCCACAACATTTCGATTGGATTAAGGTCAGGACTTTGACTTGGCCATACCAAAACATTAACTTTATTCTTCTTTAACCATTCTTTGGTTGAACGACTTGTGTGCGTAGGGTCGTTGTCTTGCTGCATGACCCACATCCTCTTGAGATTCAGTGCACGGACAGATGTCTTGACATTTTTCTTTAGAATTTGCTGGTATAATTCAGAATTCATTGTTCCATCAATGATGGCAGGCCGTCCTGGCCCAGATGCAGCAAAACAGGCCCAAACCATGATACTACCACCACCATGTTTCACAGATGGGATAAGGTTCTTATGCTGGAGTGCAGCGTTTTCCTTTCTCCAAACATAACGCTTCTCATTTAAACCAAAAAGTTCTAGTTTGGTCTCATCCGTCCACAAAACATTTTTCCAATAGCCTTCTGGCTTGTCCACGTGATCTTTTGCAAACTGCAGATGGGCAGCAATGTTCTTTTTGGAGAGCAATGGCTTTCTCCTTGCAACCCTGCCATGCACACCATTGTTGTTCAGTGTTCTCCTGACTGTGGACTCATGAACATTGATATTAGCCAATGTGAGAGAGACCTTTAGTTGCTTAGAAGTTACCCTGGAGTCCTTTGTGACCTCGCCGACGATTATACGTCTTGCTCTTGGAGTGATCTTTGTTGGTCGACCACTCCTGGGGAGGGTGGCAATGGTCTTGAATTTCCTCCATTTGTACACAATCTGTCTGACTGTGAATTGGTGGTGTCCAAACTCTTTAGAGATGGTCTTGTAACCTTTTCCGGCCTGATGAGCATTAACAACTCTTCTTCTGAGGTCCTCAGAAATCTCCTTTGTTCGTGCCATCATACACGTTCACAAACGTGTTGTGAAGATCAGACTTTGATAGATCCCTGTTCTTTAAATAGAACAGGGCGCCCACTGATTGTCTGATTGTCATCCCATTGATTGAAAACACCTGACTCTAATTTCACCTTCAAATTAACTACCAATCCTAGAGGTTCACATACAGTGGTATGCAAAAGTTTGGGCACCTCTCTGATATTTCATGATAATTTGCTCTACCTTTTATAAGAGAAGATCACAGCAACAAGATTTGTATTCCTACAGAGATGTAGACATTTGAGTGTTTTCCAGACCGAAATTCTTAGAGTAGCATTACACAGTTTTATTATAATAAAATAAAATGTAAAAAATGGGATGTACAAAAGTTTGGGCACCCTTTTAATTGCATTCATTTCAAGACCTGTAGGGATTTATAGCTGACAGGTTGCAGCACAAAATTCTTTCGATTAGCTCGTGAGACCTTCAATAACAAAGACAGGTGGAACCAATCATGAAAAAGGCTGTTTAACATAGGTAATTGCTGGCTGTTCTTGTCCTAGGTTCTTTCTGAGAGTGTGGCAACATGGGGTCCTCTAAACTCTCCACTGACCTAAAAACTAAGATAATTCATTATTATGAATTAGGAGAAGGGTACAAGAAATTATCTGGAAGGTTTGGACTGTCTGTCTCCACAGTCAGAAGGCCACAAGAACAGTCCTTGTGAAGGAAAGATGTGGTAGGCCGAAAAAAAAAATACAGGAAAGGCACAGGCGAAGGATGGTTAGAATGGTCACAGACAAGCCACAGACCACCTCCAGAGAACTACAAGAACATCTGGCTGCTGATGGTGTAGTTGTTCATCGTTCCACAATCCAGCGTACTTTGCACCAGGAAAAGCTCATTGCAAGGGTGATGCACAAAAAGCCTTTCCTGAGTGTTCGTTACAAGAAGAGTCGCATGAGGTATGCAAAAGCACATCTGGACAAGCCAGAAGCATTTTGGAAAAAAATATTGTGGTCAGATGAGACAAAGATAGAGTTATTTGGTCAGAACAAGAGGAGGTATGCATGGTGAAAAAAATACACTGAATTCCATAAGAAGAACTTATTGCCTACTGTGAAATTTGGTGGAGGGTCCATCATGTTATGGGGCTGCGTGGCTAGCACAGGTACTGGAAACCTTGTTAAAGTTGAGGGCCACATGAATTCCTCTCAGTATCAGCAGATTCTTGACAAGAATGTTCAAGAGTCGGTCACAAAGTTGAAGCTACGCCGGGGTTGGATTTTTCAGCAGGACAATGATCCTAACTACTGTTCAAAATCCACCAAGGAAGTCATGCAGAAGCACAAGTACAATGTTCTGGAATGGCCATCCCAGTCCCCAGACCTTAACATCATTGAAAATGTATGGACTGATTTGAAGCAGGCTGTCTACGCACGGAAGCCAAGAAACCTGACTGAACTGGAGGCGTTTTGTATGGAGGAATGGGCCAAAATACCACCTGCCAGACTTCAGGGACTTGTGTGTGGCTATAGGAGGCGTCTACAGGCTGTTATTGCAGCAAAAGGAGGTGGAGGTGGTCATTAATACTAAATATTAATGGAATTATTTCTTTGAGGTGGCCAAATTTATGCACATGCCTATTTTTGTTTAAATGCACATACAAATGTTTCTGTTGGACCAATAAAAATGATTTCACTACTGAGATGTTTCTGATTCCAAAAGGTATCACATATGTTAAAATGTAGTTGCTGCTTCAAAAGCTCAGCAAGTGACAAACTGATGCAGTGATTTTCCTAAGTGGTGCCCAAACTTTTGCATACCACTGTACTTTTGCCACTCACAGATATGTAATGTTGGATCATTTTCCTCAATACATAAATGACCAAGTATAATATTTTTGTCTCATTTGTTTAATTGGGTTGTCTTTATCTAATTTTAGGACTTGTGTGAAAATCTGATGATGTTTTAGGTCTTATTTATGCAGAAATATAGACAATTCTAAAGGGTTCACACACTTTCAAGCACCACTGTACAAGTACAGTACATTTGTTTCCTTATTAGTGGCAGTATTGTAATACTATAACTCAAGATTCAAAACATTTTGATTCTGAATGCATCCTCTCTTAGCCTTTTTAACACAGACAATGTTTTTTAATAAGCCAGGATATCATAATATCTCAATCTTACACTTTTTCGGGTTGTTGTGAGACACCTCGTTAACATTGTTATCCAACAGTTTCCAGCTGGGTAGCAATAGCCACCAGCTTCAAGCCCATTGTATCTGTGTGGCACCCCAAATGCACCTGTCCTTTGAGCATTTTCAGGCTGAACATGTGCAGCACAGACACATGCTGCCAAGTGAATGTCAACTGAGCAGTGTGACTAGATGTGAAAGAATACCAGTGACACTCTCTCATGTCCCCTCTGCCCTTCCTTGTGTTCCAGCCTGGGGACAAGAAGCTGGCCCACAGTGCCCAAATGTACCACTACCAGCACCAGAAGCAGCAGATGCTCTCCCTGGAGAAGTGAGTCACCCTCCGAGTCCCGTACATGTTCATCTGTCCTGGGCATGTGTATGGGTCTCCTGCCCCCTGTCCCTCGCCCCCCTTT
This sequence comes from Pagrus major, assembly GCF_040436345.1. Classification (NCBI taxonomy): domain Eukaryota; kingdom Metazoa; phylum Chordata; class Actinopteri; order Spariformes; family Sparidae; genus Pagrus; species Pagrus major. The sequence goes on along the minus strand of NC_133219.1, from coordinate 2,267,863 downwards.
GCACTCTCTGCCCCTTTGAGTCTGTGTTATCCTCTGAATATTTTATGACTTAATGTGTGTGTGTGTGACACGTGTCATACGCGTGTGTGTGCTGCAGACACAGGGATGAGCCCAAAGTTCCTGACTCGGGAGCCTCAACAGATGAGGAGAACGAGGATGGAGATTTCACAGTGTATGAGTGTCCTGGACTGGCACCTGTGAGTAAACGCTGCATTATCATCTTAACTTTTATTCAAAGTTTTCCAGCTTATCATCAAATTTTGTAAGTAGGAAGCCTTTGACCAGAATTTAGGAAGACAGTTATGACAAATAACTGAAAACCATTAATACCATCATAATTATCATAATTAAGTCATACATTAATTCAATTTAAAGCTGCACTAATCAAAAATGTTTATATTATAAATGGTTTGAAGGACTGTATGTGTTGTGAGAGGTGTTGCTCCGTGTAACAAAGACACTGCAATAGAGAGCACTCTGACTGTAAGCATCACAAACTGCCACTCACATTTTGTTGTAGAGTAACTAATACATTTTAAGTTTGAATTGCCCCCCAGCTCAAGGAGCATTTTAGCGTCTTTAAGCTCATTTTTGTAGACAGTAGAAAACCCCTGCTGAGCCCACTGTAACTAACAGTAGACACAACTGGTGATGTTCAGCAGCTACAGAGCCAGATATTTTTCTCAGGAGTTGGCAGAGACCAAGCCAGAGCTTAAAGGAGAGTGAATATTGGGCTTACATTCATCAGATGGACAAAATCACGACTCCAAAAACTTGCAGCCATTGCTTGCTGGAATTGTAATTTGGTAAATGGGTAACTGTTTGCTAAAGCTAAGTTCACACTACAGGATTTTCTGCTCACTGAACGTTTTTTGGACATTGGTGACAAAAAGCCCAAATTGAAGCTTGCTCCCATGTACCACAGTCGCCATGTCTAAACTGTTCAAAGACGTGATCCAAAAGCCCACCAATGCGGATAACTTGCAGGCTAAATATGTGATTGAGTCAAAGAAGGGTCAGGAGGTAGGAACAAGCTACAGCCAATGAGAGAAGACACTCCTCTCCTTTGCTGTCATTCACACCACCCAGTGGCATGCATCTGTTTGTATGGAATGGGCACGATAAAAGCCTAGACACTGCTCAAAAAATCAAGGGAACACTTTAATCACACATCAGATCTTGATGAACAAATTAAAGTTAATTCAAGTTCAAATTCAAATTGAAAATCTTTACTGATGTACATTGTTTAATTTGTTGAGAACAAAATGTTGTAACAACAGTCAATGGAAACCAAAATCATCAAGTAAAAAATTGAAATCACGGGCTGATCCAACTTGTGTGAATTTTATCACAGCAACTCATAATGTGACTCAGTAGTGTGTATGGCCCTGCATATGCCTGTATGCACTCCTGACAACGTCTGGGCATGCTCCTGATGAGTCGATGGATGGTGTCCTGAGGGATCTTCTCCCAGATGTGGATCAGGGCATCAGTGAGCTCCTGGACAGACTGTGGCGGTACTTGGTGGCATTGGATGCACCGATACATAACGTCCCATAGGTCAGGGGAACAAGAGGGCCAATCAGTGGCATCAGTGCCTTCGTCATCCAGGAACTGCCTACACACTGTGGCCACATGAGGCCATGCATTGTCCTGCACCAGCAGGATCCCAGGGCCCACTACACCAGCATAAGGTCTGACAATCACTCTGAGGATTTCATCCTGGTACCTAACAGCAGTCAGGGTACCGTTGGCTATGACATGGAGGTCTGTGCGACCCTCCAAGGATATGCCTCCCCAGACCATCACTGACCCACCACCAAACAGGTCATACTGGATGATGTTACAGGCAGCATAACATTCACCATGGCATCTCCAGGGTCTTCGCCTATGCCTGTCACATGAGCTAAGTGTGAACCTGCTCTTATCTGTCAATTCTGGTGTTCTCTCATGAATGCCAATCAAGGTGTACAATGCTGGGCTGTGAGCCCAGGTCCCACTAGAGGACCCTCATGCCACCCTTATGGAGTCTGTTTCTGACAGTTTGGTCAGAAACATGCACACCAGTAGCCTGCCGGAGGTCATTTTGTAGGGCTCTGGCAGTGCTCCTCCTGTTCCTCCTCTAACAAAGGAGCAGATACTGGTCCTGCTGCTGGGTTGATGCCCTTCTACGGCCCTGTCCAGCTCTCCTCATGTGACGGCCGGTGTCCTGGTATCTCCTCCATGCCCTTGAGACTGTGCTGGAAGGACACTAGCTGAACAGAAAACTAGAGAAGAATCAGTCAGGAAGGATAATGAGAGCGCAATTGTCTGTGGCCACCACATGCAAAACCATTCCCTTTGTGGAGGTTGTCTTGCTTTTGCCTCTCCATTGCACCTGTTGTCGCTTTCATTTGCACCAAAGCAGGTGAAACTGATTCACAATCACTTGTGCTTCCTAAATTGATATCCCTGAAGTTTAACTGACTTATTGTTTTACTGGGACCATTAAGTGTTCCCTTAATTTTTTCGAGCAGTGTATTTTCCATCAGCATACACGCACACAAGCTTTTCCATATTTATAACCGTCGTGTCCCTGCTGAACCAGAGTACGAGTAGGCAGTTCTGCCTTTCAGTGTGACAATGATCCAAGCTGCCTGCACATTCTAATCCATCCTCTCACTCATATCCTTTTCATTTATTTCCTTGTTTGGACTGGAACTTGGACTGCTTAGACCACATCATTCCCGTGTCACGATTCACATGTGTGATCTTGTAATGTGTCATGTGCTGATCAGTCATGTAGTGTGTAAAGCATACAGACTGTATGAACTCTGACTATGAGGCAGAAAGTTGTGTAGTGTGAACAGCACAGCGATCTGTAGTCTGACCAAGTCATAACATGATTGTAGAAGGTGATTATATGTCCAACATTTTGTTTACAGCTGATCTTCTGCCCCCAAGTGGCTAAAAAAGTCAATTAGTTCAGCGTTAAATAAAAGGACTGGTACATTTGTAATGCTTACAGCTTGTTCCACTGTCCCCAAGTGATCATTTAATGCAGCTTTAATGGAAGGAAGATATCATTCATGCTCAGTCAGTCATTACATATCAGATATGTTTCCCCATCCATTCCATTGTCTTCCAGTTCCGACACAAAATGGATTTCATTACCTTTATCCACATTCCAAAGTAATTTACTATTTGAATCCATTTTGAAGATCATGTAATGTGATTTTTGTTATATTTAACCTGTCCTATAGCTTCCCAAAATCTAATATGTGCAAACATGGCCTGAACACAGTCATAACCCTGGAGGAGGAAACATTTCAGCTCTGATAATGAACTCTGTTACCAACATTCTGGTCCTGTCTCTGTCCATCTTTAGACTGGGGAAATGGAAGTGAAGAACCCGCTGTTTGATGACTCCACTCTTTACTTTCAAAAGTTCCACAAGTAAACCTGGACGTTGACATGTTTCACCCTCTGAATGCAGCATTGTGTGTACAAGTAGTTGAATTTACACACATACACACACTCCACATACACTCCTGTGCAGTCCAACCCTTTTAATGGACAGGATTAAGAATGTACGGAGGACGAAGAAGATGAGGAGTGGGGCCTTCATGGACATTTAGAGGACTTCACACGGTTGGTTTCTTGGTTGGAGCAGGACTAAATCTGGGACCAAGTTCTCTCATTCTACAGCCACATTCTGTTCTTTTTTTTATCTCATCACTCTTTGTGTTATTTTTGTCTACAAAATTGCAATCAGCCAACCTCTAAGAATTCTAAATGACTTCTGTCAGGTAGCAGACATGCATATTGAATATTATATCCTGTGCTTAGGGAGCCAGCCCAGTCCAGTACAAGGACAGTTCTCTAATACCACTAAGCTATGAATCAGTAATTCTATCAGTTTATTGAGAGATATTCATGGATATCCATGTTTACTTATCAGTACATAAGTTCTCACTATGTTTTAAAGGAATGTGATTTTATTATTATTATTATTATTGTTATTATTATAATTATTATATTTGATATTTCCTGAACATCTCCATGCAGCACCGTGATCTTTATCAGTTTTTTATGTAGCCATCGTGTTCTCAGTCTTGTTCCTCTATGCATGAAATGATGATCCTGTGTTATGAGACCTGACAGTCAATATACATTTACAGTTCTTATAAGTTTCTTGTGCAAACTTGCTACTGATCATTATGTATCCTATATATAATTATGTGTCATATATATATATATATATATATATATATATATATATATATATATATATATATATATATATATATATATATATATATATATATATATATATATATATATATATATGGATGATTTCAAAGTAATTTGAAACTTCTTTACCTAGCACTCTGAACCAGAGCAAGTCCATCCTGTATATATGGTATCAGACTAACATGGCTTGTCCCCATGATTTTGTGATGTGTAAATAGCTGCTATCATGTACAGGAAAGAGATCTTACCTCCCACTCGATGTGTGTCAACATATTCCTCTAGATTCCTGAATGCTGTGTCAAATATTGAACTGTCATTTGTTTCCTTATCGTTAACTATATTTGCAGGGCTCCTACACACGTGGAAAGATAGGAAATGTCGTCAAAAAGGTTTTAAAAACAAATATGACCTGTTATATTTGGTATGGTGCATCATAGCATTTAACTGAAATGTCATAGTTTTGTAGATAAAGGGAAAAGCAGAGAGAATCCACAATTTATAACATTGCCCCTGAACTTTTATTATAACTGAAGAGGCAATGTTTCAATCCTACCATGTCTTCACCATGTAAAACATGACACTTTGGCTACATTATGCTGACATCAAGGACAACTAATCAAATCATATATTTGAAAATATTTAAAGAAGACAACATTTCCCAAGACTCCATTCCGCAGAAATATAGACCATATAATAATTTCTAATACAGGAGGAGCTGCCTCATTTCTGATAAAAGTGAAGTGAGATATAAAGGAGCTGCCAATTGAAAATGAAGCTTCTTTGAAAAACATCCAGGTTTGAGAATACTAGTCAGATATGGCAACCATGGGCAGAAACCAGAACAGTGGTATTGTGCGATTGGTGCATTTCAGCCAATCACATGTTCCAGTTGACATATTTTCACAATACATGCTTGTAAAAATGTATGTAAATCAAATGGATTAATAGTCCAATTTGCACATTCTTTTTCAAAAATATCAAAAGTGCATTTTCATTCAGTTTCAGAAATGTTTAGACTACACTGAAGTTTTTTTAAAATTTACATTGTGGCAATTCTAAATCATCAAACAATTTATTTTTTTTATTTATCTTTTTTTTTCTCAATCTTAAACCACACTCATGAAATTTAAAAAAAAGTTTGACTGAATAAATTTCTCTTAACATTGTTGTTTAAAGGATATTACCTATTTTACACAGTAACATATGTTAACAGGTGTTGGGGAGTACTACTGCATGTGAAAAAGCCTTTTGTGGCTCCAGAGGAAGCTGCACGTAACTGATAAACCGCCTCCAGTGATTTCAGTCAGTGGCAAAGTTGGGTAATGTAGGCTTCAGGGGCCAGTTGCACCAATTGGTTTTTACTAAGACTGTGTCCTAACTGCTAAGTCTGACTTACAGGCTGGCCACACTGGATGTTCGTGTAGTGCGTGGCGGCTGCACTGCTGCTACAAAGCAGCTCTTGCCTGCCCTATCTGTTTACATGAAGTTTGACTTTGAAACCTTTAAAAAAACATGATGTGATTTTCCTTTACCCCACTGAAAGAGCGAGAAACTCTTCATGTCTGACATATTCTACAGATATAGACATTAAAACTGGAGTGAAACGCTGGTATGATGTTGATATGACTGTCTACAGGTTATTTTCAGGTTAATTTTTGCAGAGAACCGTGCACGTGTCGTGGTAAGAATAGGCGAGGCAATCAGAATCAAAACAGCAGAACAGAGTTATCACCTTTTTATTCCACACATTCGTCTTCCTTTTCAACACCTGGTGCCTACATTACCAACTGGAGGCATTTTATCAGATTACATGCAGCTTCCTCTGGAGCCACAGAAGGATTTATACAATTTTTTTCACACATACAGTATAACTCCCCTACACTGGTAAACACACTTTAATGTGTAGAATCAGTGGAGTTACCTTTTAAATACAATTATTTTTCATTTGTATGGATATAAGGACTGCACCAATCTAACGTGTCGTTCCCAGCATCAGTAAGGTGGCCTGCTGTGACTGACTTGACATAACTAACAGTAGAATATGGTGGAAACCCTGAGTAGTTCCAGTGATGCTGTCTGCTCTGTCCCATTTGACAGATCAGATTGGTGCATCCTTCATGGATACTCTCTGCTTTCTCCTTCACTGAAGCTGCTGTCTTCACCTGGCCTAAATACTGTATTGGACAGGATGTGCACAAGAACCTTTCTGTGTTTTGTAGATACTCATCTTGGCCCACTGTATACATGATAGATGATATTACACAGCTCAGATGAGTGTTCAGTTCCAGTGGCAGATGTTTGAAACAGTGCAGGAACTGTGGATGTAACTGTGGCCTCTCGCTGTCGTCTCTCAGGAAAGCCGCTCTCTGTGGCTCCTCTCTTCAGCCTGTCTGTCTCCTGTCTCAGCCTCTCTGCTCTCCCACAGTGGACGAGTACTTGACCTGCACACATACACCTACACAAGTGTCAATATGTAAAAAAAGAAATATCTACAACAGATACCAGGGAGTGTTAATGCTGGAGATCTTTAACTGTGTTGTAAGACTGTTTTATTCAAACCTACTGAGCTTGTGGAACAAAGTGAAGGACATTACTGGTTGAAGGTTTGAGGAATTACCAGAAAAGATACAATTCTCATATTGTTTGCCTTTTTTAAATGTTACAGAGCTCTGCTTTCCCTTCACCAGTGCTGAGAGGTCAACGAAAACCAAGCAGGTTGTCTTGTTTTCGTCATTCTCTCTCTGTTGATGAACGAGTCTCGTGAAAGAACTCTAGAACAAGTAACTACCTAGGCTAGCTATCTTTGATACAGACTGTTTGAGTTCTATACACTGAAGAGAACTTGTTTACCACCATGTTTAGCATGCATGTGGATATACCACAGCTGAAATGAAGGAAACAAATAAATATTTCTATAATCTGAAGTAAAACATGGCTTGTTGTGGAGGCTCTTCTTCTCAGATAGTGTCCACTAATGTCACTTTTAGGAAGTCTAGGAAACATTTGTCATATTTTAAAGAGCTCATTCGCCCAAAATGTTTTGATTAGTCGCAACACACCGGGTTGTCAACTGGGGTAGAAAGTGGTTCCAAATAAAACAAATATTGAGCATGATTTATGTAGGAACCAGCACACTGCTTTTTATTTTGTTATTAATTAAAAACTTAATAAGCACTGTGAGCATCACAAATTGAGTTCCCTACACGTCCATTGTATTGCAGCAGAGGCAGGAATCTCAGATACTGGACAAATAAAACCCAAACTATCTTTACACTTAGCAAGAAATGAAAGAGAATTTTTTTTTTCACAGTTACTGCAATGCCTTTTAAATTAGACCTTTTAAATTGGTCTTCTTGTAAGAAAACTGGTGAAGAAGGCCACCTGCTGGCAGAACATGATAATGATGGGCTAGAGTGGGATTAAATCTCATTTGTAAACAGTCAGCCACACAATTATAATTCAGTCAGGAACACTAGGCATAGGTTTAACCATTTATTGCAACAAATAGAATACAGTTATGCTTGGCGCTGATGGCTCCGCTCTTAAGATGCTCCCTGAATTGGCCAAGCAGAATGCTAAGCCAAAGCAGGGAGCACAATGCAGAAAACCCCCCAGGGTATAAAAGAGTGAGCCCTGATCAAGACAATGAATACAGTTTTTTAACCTTGAGACCTGATAGGGCTCTACTAAAACAATGTGGCTGCAAGCTTTCCAGCAGCAGCAGTGTGTGGCAGCTTTTGAGTAGGAGCGGTTATGAGTGAGGATGGAGCCATACTGTATTTGGTTGTGAATGCAGGAGGCATTCACAACATATGTTCTTCTACGCACGGAATTCTTTATTTTTATTATTATATCTTCCGGGTCAGAAAGTTTGGCCCTTAACTCCTTCAACATTTTTCAACGTATTCACTCCATTCAAACACCAAATATTCATCTCAATTGGGAATCAACCGCGTCTATTTTTCTCATTCATATCATTCATAATTTCAGAGATATTCAACGTTTTTCGGCCATTTTTTCCCATTCAAGCAGATGACGGAATGTTCAAAAAATCCCACATTTCACACTTTTTCAAGCATTTTCAAAGCTAATCTAGTCATTCCCACTTCCAGATAGAAACTCCATTCGAACTCTGAAATATTCCACTATTTGTCTACATTCAAGCCTGTATTCATCTTTCTCACAGCATTCATACTTTTTGCACAGTCGCAGTTCAAACATCGGTAGCTTTTCAGCCACTTTCAGATTTTTTCATTGGTGTGTATGGGGTGGAATGTTGACAGCCAGAGTGCAGGAGCCAACTGACAGAGTGGGGAGCAGCTCAAAAAAATTCACAAAACCTCGTCTTCAACTCGCGCTTGCTTCCACAATTTTCACTCCAGCAGAAAAATGACAACATCAGCTTGTAGGAAAACTCGTGCTGGTCGCTAGAGTGGTTCTCTGGAGGCAATCGGACAAAAACTTTTGGCTCTGTGGGCATTTAACTGACAGGAACACCGACCAACTGCCGCATTAACTCCCATGAAACTGATAGGAAAAATATCTGGAGGCAGGCAAACGCATCCACTTTTCTGAACTGCTCCACAAGACACATTTTTGACCACACACACACAAAAATTTCACTAAATGTTTACAAGACTCTCATAGTTTCGACCATATCATTATTTGAGTGATAGCAGTTACTGTTTTGCAGGGAGAAGCATGTAAATGTGAGGTGAGCCTCAGCTAAAATCACTATTAAATCAACTCTCACAGTCCGTTACCGTGACCACCCTGGTTACCATCACTGTGGCAACCGAGATCAATTGGGCCAACACAGAGAGAGACAGATTTATCAATGAGTCAATTTAATACACACAGTGATATACAGACTATATTTCCCAACATTGTAACTATATTTAACTATTATCTTTTCCTTCATTCAAGCCAGAATCTCCATCTAAATATTTAAATGTTCCCAAACACTGATACATTGACATTTATTTCACTTTTCAGTCCCATTCAGAGTATTTGATTCATTCTCACTGTCACATCTCTTCATACTCCTGTTTGGCTCACAGCTTATATTCTATTTGTAATCCTTCATTCTCACCCAACTATTAGGAAGCTTCATTGTCTTCAGACGAGACTTCAAATACATTCAAGCCACCAATTCAGTTTGGCCTCAGCTTTTCGAAAAAACCCTAAATTATTTCAGGTTTTTAGATATTCTGGACATTATTCAAAGTTTTCAAAGCCAGCAATCCGCATTTGGTGTCAGCTCTTCAAAAAACTTAAAATATTCAAAATATTTCATATATTCTTGACATTATTCAAAGTTTCCACAGCCAGCATTGCGCATTTGGCGTCAGCTTCTCAACAGGGAGCATTCACAACCGCAAGTTCTTCAGAACTTGCCTTCTCTAGTTAAATGCACTGTCTTGTGGTGAGAATAGCTGTGTTTGTTGAGAGACTGGTATGATTCAATCATTAGGGGGCAGAGGTGTATGACTTTGACTACATGAACTAACGTTCAGCTTCATTATCAAAAAATGGAGGCAGGATATTTTACAGTTTAACAATAAACTTTAGTGTACATCAGAGCACTGAAACAGTAAACGCCACTTGGAATGCAATAATTATCAATTACCAAGCATCATTTTCTGCATTATAATCTGACAAAATGGTTTTATTTTATTCACATATCAGTCAACATGTCCTGTACAAGTGATACCAATATATATGTATTAGACTAATATTGATTCTAGAATATCATCATATAAATAGGACACAGAGGACATACAGGGCTGTAAACATGATTGCACAGTAGGGGTGAGAGGGGCCTTAATTTACAGCCAAGATGTCAAGTGAAAGAGCAGTGTACAACAGGAATGAAACCAACGTGACTCTTCACTTTCAGTATTACATGGTATTGATACTGACGGAAATCATCACAAAGGATCATAAAACTATTTTCTCACCTGAACAACTAAGACAGTGAGTAAATGTGTTTTAACTTAATTTCTACATACTATATCTGCTTTTGGTAGTTTAATCAGAAACAATGCATCATATTTGATCATTTGTATAATTTAACATGTTTGTTCCAACATGCAGGGGATCTTTAACTACAGCTGTCAGATAACTGTAGTGCAGTAAAAAGTATTGTATGAGTATGAGTACAAGTATGAATAAGCAGGAAATGGAAATACTGACAGTACTTGTAATAGGTACTGTACTTGAGTAAATATTGGATTGTACTGATGCATTAACATTTTATTATAACAGCAGTGTAGCTGATAAAGTGAAACTTTCAATCAAATTGCTTGATCAATAACAGTGCACCATGCAACTCGTAGAAAAGTCAAATATTTCAATCTGAACTGGATAATAAGCATAAAGAATCATAAAATGTAAGTACTCATGTAAAGTACAATTCTTCATGCCGCGTTATACTTTTACTCCACTACCTTTCAGAGTGAAATATTTTATCTCCAATACTTTTGACCCAAAAGATATATATGGGCTGATAGAACATGATGCTTAATTATAGATAAAACTTTTGAACGCTTTTAACTGGAAGCACAAGAAGAGACAGCTGCATTTATTGTCATGGCACCATTTATCTGTTTTTACTCTTTACTGGAGAACTTGATCACTGTAGCTCATGTCCATTTAAAAAGCTCTTTGGAAAAACCTTTTAAAAAGTGTTATACAAATAAAATTATCATCACTATTATTATTGTCTCCTTCTTATTAAAGGTGCAATATGTAAGATTGTCCACCTGATTCATACCCCCTGACAAATAGGGGCAGCAAATCACAAAAGGGACTGCTAATTGCTATGTCTAACTGTATTCTGTTTATACATCCTTGATTGTAGCTACTGTAAGCAGCGCAGCAGCGCTAACAAGAGCTCTGGACTGCTGGGAGAAAGAGCTTGTCAGGCCTAGCTGTTTAACATGCTAACTTTAGCATATTGTACCTTTAAAGTTGGTTTCTGTGTAGTTTCAGTTGCCTAAATGTAACCAAACCTTGACCACTGACTAGCAGCTAATCTAAACAGTGCTTAGTTTGAAACACACCAGAAGCCCTGACCAGACAATCCGACACAAACACACAGGGAAAACAAATGATCTTGTTTTGTTTTTTTCTTTTATTTCAGGTGGAGAACAACGAAACGCTGCTCATAATTATCAGTAATAAGCAGCTTGTTGTGCAGCGTAACTTCCCTGTGTGGTAACAAGGAATGAAACGCTTATTTATGGTTCCTACACCAGTTCTCACTTCTGCTTTTTTTTTTACAGCACATAGCCACCCCCACCAACCATTTCAGATTTGTATCTGTGGTGAGCAGTGTCTCACTGTTTACTGAAGGGTGTACTCCTACATGTGTCACCGTATGTTTTTTCATTTTTGCATGTGGTGACCCACTGGTATCAGCAGTTCCAATCAGAACACTTCTGTGACCTGAAAGCATGAAGAGATAAAAGTCTTAGCTGTAAACCCAGCTCTCTAGGTCTTGATAGATGTGTTGGGCTGGTAAAGTGGGGTACTTAACACAGATCTGACACAGTCTTTCTCTCCAGTCAGTGTAGGTTTTTATTGTGTGAGTGCGGTGCCACTGGAAGTACTTCTCATAGGCCTGCCTGTCTGCAGCTACATGTCTGAGATAGGCAGCCAGATCTGCTGTGCTCTCGAAATCAGTCACATGGATAAAGGAACCAGGGGGAGCCAGGGCTTCATAGGTGGCCCTGTTTGGGCCATGAACCACAGGTACGACTCCTGCTTGGAAAGCGTTCCTCCAGAGCTTCTCACTGATGTAGTCCTTCGCCTCAGAGTTCTCAAAAGCCAGGTAAAAAAAGCAGTTTGCAATTGTGGACAACAGCTTTCTCTTTGACAGGGGTTTCTCGTTCCACCTGCCGTACACCTCTATGGGAATATGCTTCTTTAGACTTTGGTAAACACCAGCCCGAGCCTGGTGGGGCCGGTATCTGCTGACCACCCAGCTGACAAAGCAGGAGTGATTCCGAGCACCCTGAAAACCTCGCTCATCGCCTCCTAATCTGGTCTCTCCGTAAGGGATGGATATGTCTGCATCACATCTGTAGCTCATGGTCCAGTTGAAGAGGCCATTGAGCTGTGACAGATTTGCATTGTTGGCTGGAGGTTCCATGGACAGCCACACCCAGTGCTGGGAGGCTGGGCGATCCAAGTGCAGGGGCAGTGAGGACAGACCTCTGCTTATCTCGTGGTGGTGGAAGACAACCACATCAGCAGTGGAGAAGGTGGAGGTGTTGTCAGTAAGGAAGCAGTGGCTGATGTTGTACATCTTGAGGCATTTGTCTCCATCGAGCCTGTAGGAGCGGCTGAACGGCCAGTGCCACAGCAGGATGCTGAGGTTTCTCTGTGGAACAGCTGGATGATATTTATGCTGAAGGAGCGTCTGGTCCAAGAAGCTGAAAAAAAGCAGGGATAAGAGGGAGCTGAGGAAGAGGAGGAGGAGGAGGCAGGCTCGGGATCCTGATGTTGTCATGGTTGTCGGGTGTATTCCAGGTCAAAAAGGCACAGATCAGTGGTATGGAACTGCTAGGAAGGAAGGGTAGATCAGAGAGGTTATTTTGCTTTCATATGTTTCCACCAGTGCAGGAACTGCAGAGGACAAGGTGTTAAAACCAAAAAAACCCTCCTACTGCCGGAAACATTTCATTCTGTTAGCACTCCAAAAGTTTGCATCAGATATGTAACAGGTACAAATACCATAAAACAGCCTTGTGCCACTTTAAAAATGTACACAACATGTGTAACTAAGGAAAGAGATACTGTAACAGTGGACAAACACTGAAAATCATTAAACCAAGAAGTAAACCGAGAAGTAAAGATATTAAAAGTATATTCTCTTTAGAAAGATATTTCTAAATCTACTTTCTGTGAATTTGCTGTATTCGGTTTGAACGGAAAGTTTGCATCAGATATGTAACAGGCACAAATACCATTAAACTAAATTACTGAATAAACAAAGTGCTGTGGTTATTGTGTTTTTTTTCTATTATGGTGAAATGTTTGGAAAAGAATGTGAATAAATAAACCGTTTGTTTTATCAAAGCAGTGAAACTTCACTTCTGTTCACTTCTGCTGGAGGTTTGTTCATTATAGAATGTCACTGTATCACTGTTGCAAACTCTTAACCACTAAAAAAAGAATGTTAAAGGTTTTAAAAAGGTACTTACTTATATTACTTTAAAAAGACAAAAACAAAAAAAAACAACAACAACTATGAATTGAACAGTTTGAAAATATTTCAAACAGGTGACTGATCAAAGTCATTTCTGACTATATCAAAGCACAAATATTTATATCTATGGCTTTATAATAATTAGTCCTTTACAGAACTCACAGAAAACAGCCATCAAGTCAGTGTTTGTGTCAAAAACGTACATGTTGTCCAATGTCCCATTGGTTTCTGTTCTGTTTAATTTTAGGAGGTAGGGGGATGTTCCCATAGTGCTTAGTACTGTGCAGCAGTGTAAAGTAACTGCACATTTACTTCAGTTCTGTACTTTAAATTTTAAATGTACAATTTAGGTACTTTACTTGAGTATTTCAATTTTCTGCTCCTTTAGTACATTCCAGAAGCACATAGGCTGTTGTACTTTCTATCCCACTACTACTACAAATACATTATGTAATAGTGTTAATATTATGGATAAGATGATCAAAATGGCTGACAGATGATTCACAAGACAGTCAGCAGTATATGTCGTAAACTGCTCCACCTTTGCCAGCTGCAGCATTAATGTATATAATATAACATCAATATTTATAATTGAACAACATACATCATGAAATCAGCCATGATACTTTTACTTCTAGTTCTGTCAGTATATTTTGATGCCAGTGCTCAGGACTTTTACTCATAACAGTATTTCTACACTGTAGTATTGTTGCTAAAAGAAAAGATCTGAGTACTTCTTCCACCACTGATTTACAGAATGTGTACATTCATGTTTTATTTGCACTCCTGTGCAAGTTTGGTCAATAGTGGAAAATAAACAAGGATAAAGAAAAGAAAAAGGAATGTTAAAGGTTTTTAAAAAGGTACTTATATTACTAAAAACAACAACTATGAATTGAACAGTTTGAAAATAATTCAAACAGGTGACTGATCAAAGTAATTTCAAATATATCAAAGCACAAATATTTATATCTATGACTTTATAATAATAAGTCACATTCTTATAAACGTACTCATAACACCTTTTTCTGTGGGTTGATGACGAGGCGTCTTGTGAAATGAAACTGGCATACAGAGGTTTACAAAAGATGGCACACCCTGCTGCTGGCAACACCACAAACTCAACAATCTTAGAACATTTTATGAGGAAAATAAAAAGAAATGCATGGCAAAAAATTCTAAATAAAATCTGATTTGAAAATAAGAATAGATTTTTTAAGTTTCTATCACTCTGAGGAAACATCTAGTAGCACTCTGTATACTATAAATGTGAAGTAAAAGCGTACTAACTAATACCAATTCCGTTGGTTGGTGTTCAGTTAGATTTGAATGAAATAAAAAGAGATTGGCAGAGATGTTGGCTCTTACCTGTGTGCCCGTAAAGCTCTGTCTTACTCAACACGTCCTAGAATATGAAGGAAATCCTGCCCCTCTCAAATTTTTGACTCATCTCTTTGCTCAACACACACACTCACACACACACAGGGTGTGACAGTTGATGTACAGACGGTTGATGTGTAATCTTAATCAGTTGTTAGAAAGAAATGAGCTGCACAAAATAGAAAAACGGTTACACTTAATCATTCAGTAAATTCAAATGACAGTTTTTCAGGGCTTTTTTTTATACAAACTGAACTATCTATTAATTATCATTAAGATTCACTTCATCCTCATTTTTTGTACGTGTACTCTGACGTTAAACTGGGTTAGGGTTAGAGGGGATAACACCATCACCACAGACACCAGCCACTCATTTTGCACTCATGTCATCGCCTCTTAAATTGCTCCTTCATCTGCTGTTCTGTTTGCAGTATTAGCAAGCACAGCAGCGGTTGGCAGTCAAAAACATTAACATAGCTGATTTTAGATTTCTAACCACAAGCTGGTCTTCCTGTTCCTGTTCTTGCAGCTCATGCAGAGGAAAGGGGCACATGGTTACACAGCTTCTGTAGGCACAGACCACATCATAACTGCTTCAACAAGCTGTTTCACCCTCGGCCTGCCAGTTCACACTTGTTTTTTAAAGCATAACCTGATTCAAAACATGCGCCCTACCCATACTCCTACACTGCAAAGTTTCATTTAGTCCACTGCACTGCTTTAAGTCATGTTTTTAATTTCATTTGTTTTGTATGTTTTGGAATTTACAGTTATCAATACACAGAGACGTGTGCCAAAGATTGGACTGATGTTTAATGATATTTTGACCTATCAGGCCCTGCAATGGGGCTGTGCCTTTAAATATGTTCAGTCCCATGACAGGTGACACCATCATCTAACCCTGGCCTGTTGTGCACTGAACTGCCTTTAACTCTATTTTCACCCAAGAAAAGAGCAGATACCCATCTTGACCTGACCTTATATCAACAGTCTATCTGCTATGACAGTATCTGTGGACATGTGTTCCTACATTCAGGTAAGAGACTCATTGAGACCGACCCACTGAAGAAGCCAGCAATCGAAGTCAAGGACTAATTAAAGGTTAAGTCAAAGAAATAAGTTTTGAGTTTAGATTTAAAGGCGTCAAGAGAGCCTGTGTACAATTCCTACCACGCATGTCTGGCAGAATTAGCAGGCAGATGTCATCAGAGCACTGAAGGAGATGGGCAGAGGGCTAATGCTCTCCGGTGAGTGCAATTCATCCTGTAATGTTGATACAGAAACAGTTTATTGTTCTAAAAAGTCTGAGTTAAACTGATATCGGTATTCCTTGTGAAGAATTTCTTGGCTATTGTGCAAATATGGCACCGACTCGATGGCCAAGTTAACAGAATGGATCTTCAGCTTGTCCAGTTTTAATGTTATCAGACACACAAATAAGATGTGATTTCTTCTGATGAAACATAGTGATATGAATTAATAATGTCTAAATAAATAAATGAATAATGTTTTTGCGGTCAGCACCTGGTGTGAGGTAAAGGGTTTCAATTCACCCCAGAATTTTTTCAGTTTAAGCAAGTGTCAGCCCTCACCATAGACAGACATCACACACTGAAAAGACACACCAATATATCTACATACACATGCACACACAAGCACACACATGCACGCACGTACGCACACACACACATATATATTCGCAGCTAAAAGTACATTTTCTTTATTTTAGTAGTGTTTTGTTATAATGAAACTTTTAGCAGTAGTAGCAGTAGCCGACCTGCCAGTCGAGATGCGTCGATCACCGAGTGCAGCGTAACATGGAGGAAAAAGCTCCATGTTACATCGGGGACCGGGGATCGACTCTTCTCGACTGGCAGTACGGCGACGAGTGGAGCAAGCTACTGCTAACGTGAGTTGTTCAAAAACCTTCTTTTTAGCAAACTTTGTGTACACAAACGATGTTCTCAATGCTCGTGTTCATGTGTAGAGACCCTGGTGATGCTATGAGCAAAGTTTCATGTTGTGTCGAGTCTTCAAAGTGTTTTAAAAATAGCGATTTTGATGCTACCGTAAAGTTGCCCCTGCACACCATTGAAAATGAGTTTGACCTGGAAACGAAACTACGGTGAATCTTAAAAGTGGCTTTTTCGTCGTAATTATGCTTTTACATGAAGGTTTGACTCAAACACATTCACAAAAAAAGCCTAGGTTGCATTTTGGTGAGAGTTTCACTTTTAATATCACTGAATGTGATCTGAACATTTGCTTCCTTCTCTCAGCACATGCATCAGCCCTCATGGAGTCTCTGACAGAGCGCGACTCCAAGTCACCAAAGACTTGAGGACAAAGCAGTGCCGTTTGGTCCTCTACTTCATCTGCCTCCCTTTACAGATCCTGCCAGAAGATCAGCAAGAATAAGGCGGTTCATGTGGTTTGTTTAGTGTATGAGGGATAACAGAGGTCTGACACAGAAACCCCTCACAAGACAAGGTCCCAAGATCAGGTGGGAGAGCAGGACCATTCCAAAGGCAGGACCATATCATGTCAGTTGATTTTGTTTACCAGCGGTGCCATAGATTGGCTGAGTCCAAATACACCGATCAGGCATAATATTATGACCACCTGCCTAATATTGTGAAGGTTCCCCTTGTGCAGCCAAAACAGCTCTGACCTGTCAAGACATGGACTTAAGACCTCGGAGGGTGTCCTGTGGTGTCTGGCACCAGGGCGTTTTATAGTGGATCCTCTGGGTTTTGTATGTTGGGGGGTGGGGCCTCCATGGATCAGACCTGCTCCAGCACGTCTTACAGATGCTCGATCAGATTTGGATGTGGGGAATTTGGAGGCCCGGTCAACAACTTGGGCCCTTTATTGTGTTCCTCGAGCTGTTCCTGAGCAGTGTTTGTGGTGTGTCAGGGCACATTGTCCTGCTGGGGGGCCACTGCTATCGGGTAGTGTTGTTGTGATGAGGGGGTGTACTTGGTCCACAACAGTGTTTGGATGGGTGGTGAGTGTCAAGTGGCATTCACATGAATGACAGCACCCAAGGTTCCCAGCAGAACATCACATTGTGATGAGATAATCAATGTTATTCATGTCATCTGTCAGTGGTTTTAATGATGTGGCTGATCGGTGTATTCCACCCTCTGGACTTGCAGATTGAGCCCTTGTGGGCTTCAGTGTTACATACCCTCACGTGTTCACTGTCATCACATCAAGTCTGTGAGGGCATGAGACCGCAAGGCTATATAAGCCACAGATAGACAGCCCTACAGACTACAATAAGAAAATGCATTTAATTACCTCTACAGTCTGTACTTATTCATATTTCTCTATCATGATGTAGCTGATTATTATATCTGGCCTGATTGTGGGTTATTAAAACAATAAAGTACAATGAGGTCTGCACCCTTGTGGACTGGATGGACTGTGGGTTTGGACAGCCCTCAGCAGCCGCGGACTTTCAGCGAAAGTGCCCGCAAAGTCAACAAGTCTGCAAGAGTGAAGTCTGAACATTTGGATGCAGCCATATGCTCCTATGGGTATGGAAGTGATTGTGGTTCAACAGCTTTAAGTCAGCATAAACCTGTTAAAATACATACGTTTTTTTAGATACCCTGTAAATTTGTTGGTTTATTTAACAATAAGCAAACAAATATCAAGCTCTGTTTAGTACTAAAGGAGTGGTGGCAGGAATATACACTGCTCAAAAACATTGAGGGAACACTTTAATCACACATCAGATCTTGAATGAATGAATTATTCAAGTTGAAAGTCTTTACTGATGTACATTGTATAATTTGTTGAGAACAAAATGTCATAACAACGGTCAATGGAAACCAAGATCATCAACCCACTGAGGGCTGGGTTCAAAATCACACCGAAAATCACACCATCTAGTGGCTGTACTGGGCATCACAGATTGGGGCCAGTGAAGACAAACGCAGCTTTCAAAAAGTGTGTTGGCTTACCAAAGTTTCAATATGCAATGACTGAGATGCAGGGTAGAAATAGTCAGAGGATTGTCTCTAAAAGTTTACTCAGGCTTGAACATGTGGCAGAAACTGCCAGGTAGGCCTATAAGCTCTCTATGTTTCAGACAATTAACAATGCTGTGTCTACATTAAAATAACAGCCAGTTCTGACAACTTGATTAGATTGCCTTGAATATGTTGTATTTGAATATAGAATTAAAAATCTTACCTATACTATAGAGTAGGTTCCCCAGAGTGGCTGATGGCATAGCTAGCTCTTGATGGAACACTATAAGGGGTGTGAGAGGGGTGTAACTGTAAATGACCTTTAAGGTGCTAATTGTTTCTAAGAACATGTTGTTTTCATTTAGTTTACTGAAGCCAGGTTATTATTTCATTAATTATATTAGACGCTAAATGCGAGACTTTTATTTTGAAAGAGTCTCGCTGTGAACCGAAAACATCCGGTGTTCCTGTGGATAGTGTGTGTCTGTGTGTTGGAAGTGTACCTGCACGGTGTTTGCTGAAAGTGATGAAAACAATCATTCTGTTTACTTAGCACCTGGCTGATAAAGGGCACAAGGTTTGTTGTCATATCGTTTCATGATATGTTCAATGTTTAGTTCAGATTGTGATAACTTTTATGGTTTTGTACAGCTTGATATAGCTTGTTTGAGCTAGCGGGAAAACTAATTAGCATTCGCTCAGCTATCCTGTCTGGTCAGAAGAACGTAGATGAGGCTGGTCATTTCATTTATATGTTTATTAATATAAAGAAATGCATTTTGTGTGGTTTGTATTGGCTTTAATATAAAGTTAAAGGTCCATATTTAATACAAATGTACTGGTTAAAAGTTTTATTTTAAGTTAAAAACAATACATATATATATGTATACACACATATATATTATTACAAATAATTACAAAATAATTACAAAAAAATACAAATATCTATAATTTATAACCAAATTATGTCCTGCAAAATATAATTAATTTATCAATCATTATTTTATGTATTATAGCTCACAACATGTACTATTCCCATAATTAATTATATATGTTATAATGAATGTAGTATGTATTCACCAGCATCCACTTACCCCTCACTATACCTATCTACATATTGGCTGCACATATATACATACATACATATTTATAAACATACGTATTTAATATACACACATACATACATATATATATATATACACACACACACACACACACACACATATATATATAAACATACATATATATATATATAGTATATACATACCCACTTTGCTTTCGGTAAACAAAAATAAATAATAAAATAATAAAAAATAAATGAACAACGAATACAAAAACTATCAAAATCCCCTAGTGAATTTTAAAGCCCTTATGCATCCCTGTACCTTGTGAAAATCATGTTTTTGTACATTTTTTAAACCGGTTTGTGTCTTCAACTCCACATTCAAACTGTTCCATAGTTTTACACCAAGAACTAATACAGAAAAAACTTTTGAGTGTTGCGCGTACAGCCAGAACTTTAAGATTTAGTTTCCCCCTGAAATCATAACCCCCCTCTCTATCAAAGAATAGTTTTGGATATTTCCCGGTAGTAGATTGTTTTTTGCCCTGTACAGTATTTCGGTATTTGTGCAGTTTGAAATACAATAAGATCAGTGAATTTTAATGCTTTTGACTTTAAGAATAATAGGTTAGTGTGATCCCGATGTCCAACATTATGAACTAACCTCATGGCTCTTTTCTCTAGTATAGAGAGTGATTGGAGAGAACTTTTATGTGTTGCCCCAAACCTCCACAAAATAACTTAAGTACGGTAAAACCAGTGAACAGTAGACACTATGGAGAGATTTGTGATCCAGAACATGCTTGGCTTTACTCAGTACTGAAATGCTTCTTGACAGTTTGGATTGTACGTAATTTATGTGATCTTAATTTATTTCTATCAAACCACTTTTTAAATTTTTCCTTTTCTGTAGTGATCACCTCTAACAATTGTTGTAGATTCTCACCTGAACAAAAATTGTTGCCTGCCACTTAGATAACTTCCTACCCACTTCAACACTGTGCCCCTGATACCATATCTCAGACTCAGACAACTTTATTAATCCCACCAGGGGCAATTGGTTTCGGCAGCTTGCATACTGGCACAGTACAAAACACAGTACACGCAATAAGTAGATAGGGAATAAGGTAGAGTAAGTAAATAGAATGCCAAGGAATACAGTGTCATCAAGGATCAATAGTTGAATAGAGTAAATAAATAGATAGATATAAATAGGTTGCACATGTTGACCAATAAGATGTACATGGTAAAAGGAATAAAATAAAATCATTATAAAGAATTTAAGAGACGAATAGCAGAGGGGATAAAAGATTTTAAAAAACGGTTAGTCTTACAGACAGGTGAGACATAGCGACGACCTGAGGGCAACAGAGGAAATTCACTTGCAGGCACGTGACCAGGAGAAGACAAAATGTTGTGAGCTTTCCTCAGAGTTTGTTGGTCACAAAAACTGGTCAGGTCCCTAAATTTCACTCCCGTGATCTTGGAACATGTTTTAATAATGCTGTACAAGCTGTTTTTATCTGTCAGTGTAAAGGCAGTTTCACACTGCGGACGTAATGAATAAACGACTCGAAATTGAATGGTTGAATGGTTTCAACCATTCAATGGTTGAATGGTTTTGATGCGAAATATTCGGCGGCGAATATTTCGCATCAAAACCATTCACACCGGCGGCGACGCGAATAAGCGACAGATGCGACAATTATAAACCAAAGTTTCGCGCCGCACGAGTTCATTCAGAAAATGATGGATTCAGCAACATCATCAAGTGACGATGAGCTTGTCCTCCGCCTCCTCACCTACAAAAAAAGAGGAGATTTTGGATCCATCCACTCCTACAAGCCAGGGAAAGAGATGGGGAGTTCCATTGCCTTGTCCAAGAGCTCAAGCTATATCATGGCCGGTTCCGGACATATTTTCGGATGTCCGTGGGACAATTTGAGACGCTTCTGGGGCTTCTAGCGCCGCACCTGAGGAAGCAGACCACTAATTACCGGGACCCTGTCGATTATATTATATTGTATTATATATTATTATCAGGGTTTTCCCTGGTTTTTTTTTGTTTGTTCTTGACACCGGCTTCCTTCTCCTTTCAAACGGGGCAGAGCTCCATGGGAAACATTACTAGAGACACAGCATTATATTATATTATATTACATTACATTATATTTATTATATTATGGAGACGTAAATTATAAAGATGAGACAGGAGAGGGGGGTGAGTCGAGTTTACGATCCACAACAATTGACACAAACAACTCTGGTAACTAAGCAACCGTACCGGCATATCCCATAAACCCTTGCTCTTAAAGGTATATGGATCTATTAGCCCTATATCTATGCTCTGGTGAACATCTCTCCTAGCTTCCCTATTGTGGGTCACCACAGTGTTATATTAATTTGCTATATTCTGATTGGCTTGTGTAAAATATTGGTGTTACACCCTGTCATCTTTCACATCCTTATCTGTGTGTCAATCAATCTATTTGACAGTCTTTTTAGTTTGGATACATGTGCATTCCTTTTTCTACTACCTGAACACACCTTGAAATATTTTATATATATGTATATATATATTCATTTTGCTTGGAAATGTACCAGTTTGGAATGACAAGCTGCAGATGTATGTTAGTGGTTTATTGATAATCTGTTATCTGTCTTAATAGTTTGATGATGTTGTTCCTCTGTGTAGTAGCAGCCATTATCCTTTGTGTTACAGAAAAAAATATTGTCCGGATCAATATCATTTTCTATGGTCTGTAACTTGTGGTCAGAGTATTCAGATGTTTTAAGTTCCAGTTCATTTACATTTACATTTACATTTAGGGCATTTAGCAGATGCTTTTGTCCAAAGCGACTAACAGTAAGTACATTTGTCATAAGAAAGAAACCACAGTTCACCAACACTTTAGCTTCCTCTGGTGTGCTGTTTAAGCTTGATGAATACTTTGCAGGTTGCAGTCCCTGTGTTTTGAATTTTGTTCTGTATTTCACAAAGTTTGTTAACCTGTATGCTCTGCCCAACCAGACTGCTCACACTGTGGCCCAATGCCTGTTTGAGGATTATGTACTGGTGCACAGAGTGGCGGAGGTCCTGCACAGCAACCAAGGGCAAAAGTTTCTGGCGGAGGTGATCTGGAGCCTCTGCCACCTGTTGGGGATTAAGAAGACGCCTACAATCCCAAGTCTGATGGCATGGTGAACAGTCATAACAGGATTTTGATTGACCAGCTGGCAAAGATGCTGCTCTCTCGCGGGGGTGAGTGGGACAATTATGTGAAACAGGTCGCTTTTGCATACAACACCTCTCGACATGCCAGCACGCCTTTTACCCCCTTCCACCTTATGCATGGACATGAGGCTCTGGTTCTGGCTGATGTGCTGGTGCCTCCTGTTGGATTCTCGCTAGAGTCAGCCTTTGGGGCCGCCAGGCTCAACTCTGAGGAGGCAATGAGAGACAAAAACTGTATCACGGCGAGAATGTTTGCCACCGAGCCTATGAGGTTGGAGCATTGGCGTGGCTGAGCAGTCCCACTGAGAACAGCACAAAGCTGGCACCAGACTGGAAGGGCCCCTACCAGGTTGTTCAGTTGCTGACTTCTGGGGGTGTGGCTGCACTGACAATACTATATTATCAACCCTCTGGACTCACTGTAGAGGGCCAAGGTGGTTCATCATAATAGGCTGAAACGGAGATAGTTTCCTCTGCAGGATGAGACAGTTGGAGATTCATGTCAGAACAACGGTGGGAAACTACAGTGATGAGCTAATACGCAACTGCTGCCCTGCTACAACACTGAGGGGACACGCTGCCTCAAATTCATAAACAACAATGTCATTTTCCATCACGATGTTTCACTGTAGACATCGTCATATGCCAATTTGACAGACATCGGCCAACCCTAGTATGAACATAACGTTACTTTTATAGCAACCATTTTTTATTCAGTAAATAGTTAGTGTTATAATTACTGTCTCAGAAGACATCATTGCCTTTTTGCTTTCATGTGGTGTTGTTATGGAGGCGTGGCAAAGCTGCCAACTGCCTGGCGTCACACAGGCGACACTGGATCTCTGGGAAACAGTGAGGCCCAAGTATACCTGCGATTGCCACTTTAATACTGCAACACAAGCTCAGCTGATCTGTTGGCACAAAAGCGCATTCAGCTCCAGATCCCTGCCACCTCAATCCGTGTACCCTTTGTTCTTTCGTTTTTTCGTTTCAAAACCAAATTAAAAAAATGGAAAAACAAGTTTGTTTTTCTGTTATTCTCTTTTAAACCCAGAACGAAAAAACAGGAAAAACAGAACACAAAACAATCCGTGTACCCTTCGTTCTTTCATTTTTTCGTTTCAAACCAAATTAAAAAAATGGAAAAACAAGTTTGTTTTTCTGTTATTCTCTTTTAAACCCAGAACGAAAAAACAGGAAAAACACATCACACTTCTGAACATTAAATCTTGGACCAGGACTGGCTTCTAAACTGTGGTGTCACAAATCATGCTCGTAGGACCAACTCTTAATCAACTTTTTTAATAGCACATCAGGCAACAATTGTTTCTCACTGTACAGGTGGTGTGTCATTGTGAGTGGCACACCCAGGGACTACGTATGAAAATAACTAAGCTTCTCTAGCCATTATCTGGTACAAAAAATACTGTGTCCCTGCCAAATAAAATAAAAATGAAACAAATTTGCACACTGTGCAGTCAGTGAAGCTCAACTGAAAAACCCTTCACAATTATGACGTGTGCTCCTCAGATAAAAGTAACTCACTGTTTACACTTACACGACACATACTCGACCCCCCTCTCCTATATATATTCAGTATTTCCTCTAGGATTTTCCCCTAATTTCCCCTTTTTTAGTCTGTACTTCCAGGGAAAGTATGCTCTACTTACTCACTAATTTCAGGAAAGCATTCTCTACTGGTAGAGTAAGGACACCTCCTGAAGAGTGATCCAACCAACATATATGAAACCCTCACATTGCTGTACTTAGAGTAGCCTATGGATGAGAAAATAGCACCTGCCATGTGGTTTCTGTGTAATTAAATAATAAAAACATTTAATAACTCTCTGAATGACTCATTATTGTGCATTTAAAGATGTATATTATTACATTACTGCATTGTTTGTGTTTTGTCCTGGGATGCCAATACATAGTGTACAGTAGCCTGCTACTGTACACTCTTTGTCATTGTACAGAGTAGACAATATGATTTGCTTGTACAGCACCTTAAAAAACTCACTCTAGCCTATATTCACAGGCACACCCAGCCTTGCTTTCAATATAACACACTCACATTCTGTAATCACCGTTAGTAAATAATAATATGAAAACAATATAAAATATCTTTCAACAAGAAAAAAAGATTTGTTTACTGTAAATGGATAAAGGTTAACAGATGCGCAATGTTCAGCTGTCAGAAATTAAAAACTAGCCTCATCTCTTTTCATATTTGGTTGTGATCACTCCTATTCCTCAGCTCTCACAGCTCTCAGCAGCTCTCACAGCTCTCACAGCTCTCAGCAGCTCTCACAGCTCTCACAGCTCTCAGCAGCTCTCACAGCTCTCAGCAGCCCGCGATCGCAGCTCCTTTGATGTGAACGGGCACAGAGCACAAGGCTCAGAGCCAGACAATGATCACCATCGTGATACAGTTAACTCTGACCGGGGCTTTAGGTTTTGTTGAGCTGGATTATGAACACAGAGCCTGGAGATGTTGAGCCTCCTTCGTAGTAAAGCCCTGAGGTCTACTCTTCATGTAACAACTGCGCCACCTTGTGGCTAAACATCAACTGCACTGAAGTCATCATAACTTCATAAGTTTTCATTTTCAAATGATTATGAATACTATTCTTTTTATTTGAAGCCGGTTCAGTCTTGACTGTGGGTGTTGGGGACCTCTGTGTCTGCTAGTGTCTATAATACAGTAATATTTTTGTCGACATTATCAAACGGAAGAACTTTTATTTTGAAGAGCACAGGGCAAGGAAGCACACTAGCCAATCAGAGGACCCGCCCACCAACGGAAACAAAATATTGAGTGGTAAATTCCTTTTATAAGTAAGAACCAAAAAACAAGAAAACAAGCTGAACTTTTGATTTTCATTTTTTGCCCAAAAACAAAAAAACGGCTTGTTTATGGTTTCTGCTTGTGTCAATTATTCCCAGAAAACAGACTGATAAAATGTACCTTGGTCACCTTGGTCCCTGATCATGCAATCCCGCTACACGTATTCTGTTACTTCTAAAGCCTGCTTACAAAACACTACAAACATATCAAACCAGAGCAATAATATAATGAGAGCAAAATAAAAATATAGTCCTGTGTAAACTACTTTTACTGCAATGGATTTAAATGATTATTTAAGCGTTAATTAATACTTTATAAAAAACTTATAAAACAATCACAAATCAGATTGTCTTGCTTCAGAAGAGAGCAATCAAAATCATAAACAGCTGATTAACACCAACCAACCAACAAATTATTCATAAATTTACAGGCACTCAAATTCAGTGAAGTTGTAGATCTCAAAATAGCATCACTGATGTACAAAGTATACAACAACATGTTGCCAGACTGTATCCAGAGGTTGTTCCAAATAAGAAAATGTCAATATGAACTGAGAGGGAACTGTATATTCACAAAAAAAGAGAGCAGAACTAATGTAAAACAAAGATGTGTCTCAGTATATGGAGTAAATTTGTGGAATGATTTAGAAAGATTGTAATACACACAATAGATGAAAAAAAATATTTAAACACAAGATGATTAACAAATATAAAACAGAAGTATGAATGAGTGTACATACAATGAGTTTGTTTTTTTAAAATGTAAAAATGTGTATATTCTTAGTCGCTGTTATATTCTGTTATTGCTCTGTATAATTTAAAGGCAGCTGACAAAATATAATTCATGTTGAAAGGGTAGGTATAATGAGCTAAGGAACTGTTCAGTCTTATTTGTTTTTGTTTGTTTGTTTGTTTGTTTGATTTGTTTTTCTATAAATTGGGAAATGACCGAAATAAACTAAACTAAATTAAAAATAATTCAAAGTTGAAAAATACAAATAACAGGATCAGAAAAATGTTCATCAGGAGGACTTGGACTGACTCCTGGCCATTCACTCACTCAGCTTCCTACAGCAGCTTCCTGTAAATGTTCCCTCTGAGGTAGGAGGGCTTTTGTTTTTAAAGGCCTGGCCGGAAGTGTGTGTTTGCATCAGTGTGTCTCTTGACATCAGCCCGTCTCTACTTGTTTCCTGCTCCGGCTCACATCGGTGCACCTGAAGCTGAGCGGACTCCGCAGCAGAGGCCAGCCGCTGCTCACCGTCACACGGAGGATGACACACGGAGCACCGACAGTCCCGCTACGACTTTTAGCGACAGTCACCGGCAGATAAGCGACCAACACACTGACTAGATCATCAGAATATTCCCCCATATCAGCTGAGGCCGACACATTTGTGTACCGTGACAAGCTCGGACGGGATGCCTGGGAACGGGATAGAAATCCCCCGGTTGTTTAAATGCAGTCACAGGCCACCGGCGGGATGCTAATTTGGTACATTTAGGACACAGTGAAGCAGAAGTGGGAGGCAAAATGGGATTCCTGCACCAGCTCCACCTCCTGCTGTGGAAGAACATCTCTCTGAAGAGGAGGGGACCGGTAAGACGAGGCGAGCCGTGTGTTGAGAGAACAGTATGTGAAATGATAGTGAAGTGAGCCGTGTTCGCTCGGTGCTGGTTGAGGAGCAGACGGGCGTCGGTTCAGTCTGCTCCGCTTGTCGTCATTCTGGGGCTGATTCCAGCGGCAGCACCTGTCTGTCTGCTAATGTTACCGGCAGACGATACAATAATACTGCAGTGAGCTTAATAAGGAGCACGATGATGATGATGATGATGATGATGATGATGATGATGTCCGGGGTGTTGCTGCTCTCTGTCTCTCTGTCCACACTGTCAAACAGGTTGTTGTTGGTGGATAAACAACAGTTGTTCGAGCTCAGCTCATATTTAATGTTGAACATAAGCTCGACGTGTTGTCTTCAGGTAATCAGGTTTGTATTCCATCATAACCACAAGCAGCAAAACAGCAGCCTGACTGATTGTGTAACCACAGGATTACAACATCTAATCAAATCATTCATACCAACCTCGACCTCAGACTAAACTGCTCATACTCTACACATATGTCTAATATTTGTTAGGACAAACTGAAGACGTGCAGACTTTTTTGTTGTTATTACTGTAGAATATATTATCTGATAGGTAAAGAATATATCGTTTTTATAATGTGACAGCATCTTAAATCGCTTACACTAGTAATTCAGTATTGCAGTTCCACACATTTGGGGACTTCTAATGCCGTGTTCAGACCAAACCGAAGAAAATATTTGCGTTGCATTACTAGCGCAAGTTTGATCGTGGGGTTACACATTTTTAATCGCGTCTACTCGCGCGAGTAACGCAAATAAAAATAACCGCGAACCATATCAGTATGAACCCAAAACGAAGAGATTTCTCTGTGATCTGACTGCAATAAATAGATCAAAGGACGCCGAATTAACAACATCATAATGCCGTCCTGTAAAAAGCCTGAATTCATGCTTCATCAGGTCTGTTGGCCAGATGACAAGCAAACAACTTTTAAAATACTTGTACTTGTATGTTTATATATATATATACAAAAAACAATGGCTCTTATTTATTATATTTATTTAAGTGGCAGCAGCAATAAAATAAACTTTCTTTCCTTTAACAAAAGTGCATTTTGTGCATAACAATCAGCATGCACAACAAAGTTTGTTAAACAAACATACTCTGGTTGAAAGACTCAAGAGTTGCAAGATGCAACTTAATGAAGCGACAGGCCAATCACAGTTTATTCATACTGAGGAAAGTCAGCATCTCCAATTGGCCTTGAGTGAGGCTTGCTCTCTTCTGAGAGCAGATATTCCCAGCTGCAGAGAAGATTCGCTCTGCTGGGGTGGATGTTGCAGGAATGCACAAAAGAGACCTTGCTAGCTTCAGAGTGGGAAAACGACCCCCATTTTCCTTCCACCATCTGAGAGGGTCTCCTGTTTTGGGTGTTGCTGGCTCTGCGAAGTAACTTCATTTCTGATCATTTGGATCTTTTGGTCCTCCTGGGTGTTTGTGTCCTGCTCACTCAAACCGTCTGAGTCAGAGAGAAGAAGGCTATCAAGTGCTGATTTTTCTGCTGGAACATTGGCCTTCCTCTGCTGTTGTATGGAGTCACAGTTAGAGATAGACCGATATGGTTTTTTCAGGGCCGATACCGATACCGATTATTAGTAGTCAAGGAGGCCGATAACTGATATTTGGAGCCGATATTCATTTGCAGTAAAAGGGAAAATATTGGCGTCAAAATTTTGAATAATACAAACTCCATCATGCTTATTTACTACAGCATTTGGGAAGCCTGTAGTTGATTTTATTATGTAAATGTTATATTTTAACAACATGTGATAACAGGGACCCTGTCATTCAAAACTAGGCTGCTACATTACTAACGATTAATGTAACTATCGCTGAAAAAATAGTACAATAGCAATAGGAGAGACTATTCATCCCTGAACACCATGCAGTTCATGTAGGCTTTATGATGCAGTTACATTATGTCTTAAGTCTTGAACAGCAATATCCTGCTCCTCTCTACAAGAAACTGTCAAACACAGCTTCAGGACACACTTCATCTAACAATATGTCATTTTCTGCTTGGGATCTCTCAATCAACACAGAAAAAGGTCAAGTAAAATAACTTGGTAGTTAAACAGCCATTATTGCCCTACAGTTTTCTCTCAGACAGACGGTGCTTTGCTGTCAGTTTCTGCAGCTCCTCATGTGGCTTACACACACACACACACACACACACACACAAACACTTCTTACTTTTATCACTATTTCCCTATCAATATTATCAGCAATCTTGTTTCAAGTGATTAAACCGTTTGTTGCAGCTTTCCAATCCCTTAAAGTCGCTTGAGAGGTAGAGAATAGGTCCTGTGTATTTGTATGACACGCTGCTGCCGATACAGAGAAGCACGCTGAGTCCAGGTGAGTTTCAGGGTATTTAATAACAAAAGAGCTACTACAGCGGCTTTTAGATTATTCGCGCACATCAGATGGAAAAGGTTTATCAAAACAGTCAAACTTGAACAAAAGGTGGTCAACAAAAATTACGGCTACCTAACTCGCCTCTCTCCCCTCCCAGTGCAGGTGATTCAGCCCCTATTGTAACCTACTAGGGTGCCCATGTGACCCAAACACCACATATCACCGTGGCAACCAGACCAAACAAATCGAAACCCAAATAATCCTCGGCAAAACAATGTGTGGCTCCTACACCGTTAAAAACACTAAATAGCCTGCAGCATCTTCACTTTAATAATCAGTGTTTATCATAGGAACAGACAGCTGCCGTTAACGTATTGGGCCTCACAGTAACGTCAGTAGTCGTGAGTTGTAGAGTTTCGCTACAGACTGCTGAGCGTCTAGAGCCAGAGAAGGGAGAAGGTAATGGCTGCAGCCTGCGGAAGGCGGGACTGGACGGTCCAGCCCCGCCTTGAAGGTCCAGCCCCGCCGACAATACCATTTTAGGATCCGTGTGCCGGTTCCAGATGAGAAGAAGGAAGCTCTGTACCACCATATCACTGCACACGCATACAAAGACCGGACAATAAAGGAGAGTGCTTGGAGAAAAGTCAGAGAGGAAGTTGGACTACCTGCTAAGTTATGAAAATATGTGTCTGTTACTTGATTACAGCGGTCTGTTGTACTTTACTATGGATGTTAAATCCAGGTTCCAATCATATTGATCAAAGGACACTCAAAGCTTGGTATTGTAATAGCAGTTATAAGTTCAATTTTTTATCTTGTGGTCCCTGTTGTACTACAATGAAAACTATTTTCATGGATAAGATACATTTTAGTATCTTAATCAACTAAACTACCTACTAAATAGGTATTCCTCATGGTTTGCCCTCTCAAGGGCTGAGTGGAAGTTCTCTGTGTACATGTATGCAGTACTAGTAAACAATACCTGTTACTGGACCTGTGTGTGCTTTTATTACCCCCATGACATCCACTTGAAGATGAAAAGGAGTCATTGTAGGAATAGTGATATAGAGAGCAAGTAGAGAGGCAAATAATGATGTAGGCCTATGTTAATTACAAAATATAAGTGCATTTGTCTTTTTTTGGCTGATCTAATTATAGATTTTCCATTTAGTTTTATAGATGACAACATTTATGTACGTTAAAAAGAAAATTACAAAGTCCTACAGTTCGCAGGTGTTGTAAATGCAGCAAGTTTCATAAAAGTCCGAAATCCCCACTGTCCTGAACGAAGCACGATTAAGGTACTGGATGTGGGCGGGGCTGGACCATCCAACCCGCCGTCCTGCGTGTTGCAGCCGTTAGTAGTTGAGAGAAGGAGAAAGCGGACCGGTGGGCTAACGTTACGCTAAAAGCTAATCAGCCTTCACCTCAACGTGCTTCCCTGCAATAAAACTGGACTGAATTGAGTTCAGGTTTACTAGTACTGCATACATGTACACAGAGAACTTCCACTCAGCCCTTGAGAGGGCAAACCATGAGGAATACCTATTTAGTAGGTAGTTTAGTTGATTAAGATACTAAAATGTATCTTATCCATGAAAATAGTTTTCATTGTAGTACAACAGGGACCACAAGATAAAAAATTGAACTTATAACTGCTATTACAATACCAAGCTTTGAGTGTCCTTTGATCAATATGATTGGAACCTGGATTTAACATCCATAGTAAAGTACAACAGACCGCTGTAATCAAGTAACAGACACATATTTTCATAACTTAGCAGGTAGTCCAACTTCCTCTCTGACTTTTCTCCAAGCACTCTCCTTTATTGTCCGGTCTCTGTATGCGTGTGCAGTGGTATGGTGGTACAGAGCTTCCTTCTTCTCATCTGGAACCGGCACACGGATCCTAAAATGGTATTGTCGGCGGGGCTGGACCTTCAAGGCGGGGCTGGACCGTCCAGTCCCGCCTTCCGCAGGCTGCAGCCATTACCTTCTCCCTTCTCTGGCTCTAGACGCTCAGCAGACTGTAGCGAAACTCTACAACTCACGACTACTGACGTTACTGTGAGGCCCAATACGTTAACGGCAGCTGTCTGTTCCTATGATAAACACTGATTATTAAAGTGAAGATGCTGCAGGCTATTTAGTGTTTTTAACGGTGTAGGAGCCACACATTGTTTTGCCGAGGATTATTTGGGTTTCGATTTGTTTGGTCTGGTTGCCACGGTGATATGTGGTGTTTGGGTCACATGGGCACCCTAGTAGGTTACAATAGGGGCTGAATCACCTGCACTGGGAGGGGAGAGAGGCGAGTTAGGTAGCCGTAATTTTTGTTGACCGCCTTTTGTTCAAGTTTGACTGTTTTGATAAACCTTTTCCATCTGATGTGCGCGAATAATCTAAAAGCCGCTGTAGTAGCTCTTTTGTTATTAAATACCCTGAAACTCACCTGGACTCAGCGTGCTTCTCTGTATCGGCAGCAGCGTGTCATACAAATACACAGGACCTATTCTCTACCTCTCAAGCGACTTTAAGGGATTGGAAAGCTGCAACAAACGGTTTAATCACTTGAAACAAGATTGCTGATAATATTGATAGGGAAATAGTGATAAAAGTAAGAAGTGTTTGTGTGTGTGTGTGTGTGTGTGTGTGTGTAAGCCACATGAGGAGCTGCAGAAACTGACAGCAAAGCACCGTCTGTCTGAGAGAAAACTGTAGGGCAATAATGGCTGTTTAACTACCAAGTTATTTTACTTGACCTTTTTCTGTGTTGATTGAGAGATCCCAAGCAGAAAATGACATATTGTTAGATGAAGTGTGTCCTGAAGCTGTCTTTGACAGTTTCTTGTAGAGAGGAGCAGGATATTGCTGTTCAAGACTTAAGACATAATGTAACTGCATCATAAAGCCTACATGAACTGCATGGTGTTCAGCGATGAATAGTCTCTCCTATTGCTATTGTACTATTTTTTCAGCGATAGTTACATTAATCGTTAGTAATGTAGCAGCCTAGTTTTGAATGACAGGGTCCCTGTTATCACATGTTGTTAAAATATAACATTTACATAATAAAATCAACTACAGGCTTCCCAAATACTGTAGTAAATTAAGCATGATGGAGTTTGTATTATTCAAAATTTTGACGCCAATATTTTCCCTTTTACTGCAAATGAATATCGGTTCCAAATATCGGTTATCGGCCTCCTTGACTACTAATAATCGGTATCGGCCCTGAAAAAACCATATCGGTCTATCTCTAATTTTAGTTACCAATTAGTAGCATAAAAACCCACACAGTGTATATGGTAAACATTTAACAAACCTGTTTTAACATGTGTTAATGTTTATTTACATTATTGTGGTCATTTTCTGATTTAATCAGAATTAAATTACTTGTTTATCAGAATTTTTGATATAATTTACTTATGATTTGTCATGATACAAAATACTTTTACATTATAGTGTGTTTATTTACGTTGTTGTGGCCGTTTTTATAATTTAATCAATATTTAATCTATCTTAAGTCAATCTTTACATTCTATTGCAACAAATATCTGTGTGTGTGTGTGTGTGTGTGTGTGTGTGTGTGTGTGTGAATGAGTGAGTGAGAGAGAGAGAGACAGAGAGATCACTTATGTTTGTAAAGGTTGTCTCATATTTCTTCTCCATCAAGTGGGTGAAATGGGTTCTGGATGGCAGTGTATATTCAGGGTTGAACTGGTGAGTCATTTGTTGAAATCCTTTCCCGTCAACCATGAAAGTGGCCTCATGTCTTTGACCATCATGTTTAGGATTGACTCGGTGAGAGCAGTTGCTTGTTGCGGAGTACACGTCTGCTTTTTCTGCGAAAAGCCATCTATGGTTCCTGTACTCTTCTTTACGCTGCATAAATTTTATTATGAAATTGTCAGTTTAAAGAGTAATGTTGTCATTTTGTCTGTCATGATCCTTCACACAAATAATATAGACTATTGTTGCCTTGGCTTAATGCCAAGACAACTCCGTCTGCACATACAGTAATAGGCTAGCTACTAGCATGGGAGCTAACTATCTTACCCTATGGGTTCGATTCCCTACAGTCTACATGTCAAAGTGTCCTTGGGCAAGATACTGAACCCAAAATTGCTACTGGTGGCTTTTCCATCGATGTGTGAGTGTGTATGAATGGTTGTCGCTCCTGACGACCACTGTATGAATGTGTGTGTGAATGGGTGAATGCTTACTTGTGTTGTAAAGCGCTTTGAGTGGTTAATAAGACTAGAAAAACCTTAATTTAAGCCTCATTTTTACATACATATGTGACTGGTGTCCATAGATCCTAGATCCTAGATCAACCTACGCATAATGCCCCTAGTGTCCAATGCAAAGAAATGCATTTCTTTACAGATGGATACAAACTACCTGTTTAGCCATGGGTGACATTATAGAGGGATACAACAGTGGTAGAACTGGAGGGTGATATCAAACTTCATATCAAACTGTCAAGAAGATCTGACTGTATTTCACATCAGACTGATAAATCTGACTGTATTTCACATCGGACTGATAAATCTGACTGTATATAATGTACAGATGTCTCTCCTTTCAGAGGACGCCATTGCCGCGGCATTAAAGGTGCTGCAACGTGGCAGAAAAGGAGGGGGGGACTTTTATTTTATCCAGCTGATTTTGGATTAGCTGCAGTGCGCACCAACATCCATCAGATGGCACATGTGAACAGTCCAGACTACAGTGAACACATAAGGGCCCAGAGCTTCTCTCTCCTCCCTCTGGAACCAGACACACTGTTTTATTTCCTCATTGACTCAGTCCATATCAAAGCGTGTGTTGGAGCGCATTAATTAGCAGCTTACTGTCTTTGAGAATCAAAATCCTGGTGGGTATTAGTTTGTTACTCTAAAGTTAGGGTTAGTGTATTGCACATAATATGTAATCATGCATCGGCTGCATGCCAAGCTGCCGCTGGACAAACCTTTATTTTGAAAGCCTACAAACTAGATCTTGGTGTTGTAAATAGTATAGGCTATAAACAGTAAGCAGCATCTAAAATTATTGTCACTAATAACGAATAAGCAATTATAATGTAGCCTAGTAAAGCTTAACAGTGCGACCACCAGAGCTGCCAGCTGCCAGCTGCAGCTGCTGTCCAGCCCAGCGGACATGCACCGGTCTCTGAGAGCTCGCCCGTTCTGTATGCGATGAGTGTACAAACAACGCACAGAGATGTTCAAGAAAAATATGAAATGACAACATTCTGTAGCAATGGCTAGAGTTCAGTTTGAAATAAACACGGGTATCACATTTGTGTACACAAGATCTGTATTTGTTTATAACTCCTCCCTTGTGATGTCTTTTTCCTTACTTCTTACTGTCCTTTACTGCTTTTATTTTCTTATTATTATCTATTTATTGTCCCTAATTTATTTTACTGCTTATAATCTTTTTATCTGTTCCTTCGTTAATGGCTTTTTTATTCTTTTATTTATTTCTATTTTTGTATTTACTTTTTTAAATTATCTATTTTTATTGTTACTTATTTTCTTTCTTCTCCCTCCCTCTTCCTTTTCTGCGATTTTGCCTGTTTTATCACTTTTATTCCTTTTACTTGTAATAACTCATCTTGAGTTTATGATTTTACATTTTGTGTTCTGCCTTCTTGTTTAAACTCACCATAGACTAGACTTCCTTGTGTGTGGCTTGACTGTTGGTAAACTCTGTTTTAAAGGTGCTATATAAATAAAGCCAAAATAATTAAAAATGTGTTGTTTCACAAAGATAAGTTTCTCCTAACCCAACAACTCACAAAATTGCGTAATTTTTTCAAGGGAGTCTGGGGATATTGCGGTTTCAAGATCAACAGTGTGTTCACAAATATCTGCTGCTTATCTTACAGTACAACACCTGATTAGCATTACAGTTGACCTTTTGGTTCACTTAATGGGCCATTGTCCAACAGGTCTTCAGGCCCTCACAAGGTGCATTGTCACACTGAGATCAAGAGCCTTTGTACAGTAACACTGCAACTGTGTCAGCAGCTTAGGAAAATGGATAACATGGATATTGATGACCTTAAAATTGCATTTACAAAACATGTAGGGCCTGCTTATAGACATTCAAATGACCTCTTACTATAATAACGACAGAAATGAAAAAAAAATTGACAATAATATATGGCAACGTTCATAGTATTGTATAGCCTGATTCTGAACTCTACAGTATTCACATTCCATCAGCCCATAACATTATGTGATGTTTATTGTTGCTATGGCAACAAGTTGCAACTGTCATTAGCACATATTAGCTAGTTTAGCCCCATCATCTGAAGAAAAATAACCGATACAATTTGGCATATTTGAACAAAATCAACAACAGCTACCACCAGCCATAGTCCTTACAACCTTAACTAATGTGTTGTCACAGATTAGATTGTCAAAATGATAAAAATAACAGCTTAAATCCCTGAGGAG
Organism: Pagrus major; assembly: GCF_040436345.1. Lineage (NCBI taxonomy): Eukaryota > Metazoa > Chordata > Actinopteri > Spariformes > Sparidae > Pagrus > Pagrus major. The sequence continues at coordinate 2,231,433 of NC_133219.1, read as the reverse complement.
CTACATTAGCATGAGTGACGGTTGTGTCCACAAGTATGCAGTTACCTACAGTTCCCTCAAACAATGTAATGAAGATGTGCATCAGCAGGGATTTATAAGTGGGTATACGCAATGACGACTGAAAAATATGTAGTTATATACCGTATACCTGCACCACTGGTTAAAGTTACACTCTGCCACAGCTAATTAACAACGATCTCCACACTGCCTTTGAGCTGGGTGTAAACATATACATCAGACTGTATGTTTCACTTATAGTCTTATGCAAGTACAAACAGTAACTTAACGTTACACGTCTTTAATTCATTTAACTATGTTCACAGAAGAGCTGTTACAGTTAAATATTAGCCAAAGCAGTCATAATAACATAGCGTTAGACTACAAACATCTGTTTCCTGTTGAGTCAACCAGATGAATTATGGATAGCGCCACTCTGCCATTACTGAGCACATTGTGGTCCAATGGGGTATAAAGAAAAATTATATTATAAAGTAAAGGTAACGCAGTGGGAAAGGCTTCCTCTGAAGGCAGGACATCTGTATAACCATATTTTAGCAGAATAACATTGCTCAGATTCATAATGTGTTAGAACTATATAAACTAGATCTTTTTGATTATACAAACTCACTTGACAATCAACATAAGCAACTGAATTGAAGGAACTTTCTGTGACTTGCCTCCGTACACATATGTATGTGGAAACAAGGCATTACTGTTCCATGCCTGAGCTGAGATACTTATGTGATGTGACTTTAGTCATCTTCTTTGGACAGATAGAAGACATTATACAGAGATGAACAGTACTTCCTGTGAGGAGTGAATTGACTTTATATTTGACATGTCAAATTAAACCCTGAACCAAAACTTAACTGAAGATATTCAGTGTAGTGAAGGACAAGACCATGATCATTCAAAAAACAAAACAAAACACAGTATCACAATCACATGTCTCCTTTATCAGAGCTATTGGCAATCAAGGACTAAACAGGCGATTGTGTACAACCCAATAGTGTTGTCACGATACCAAAATTCTGACTTTGATACGATACCTGCCTAAAATACCTCTATATCGATACTGAAACGATACCACGGCAAAAATCTAAAACATCGGGAAAAGTTGTGGAATAATATAGGTCCTATTAGATGACAGTCCCCCTGACAAGAAATAGTGGATTTAACATGGACAACAGAGGATATTTACGCTAAGTTTTAGCTGTTTTATTGATTGTACAATTTATTAATATTAATGTAGAAATTAGCTTGACTAAGAATCTGGGATTTAGCCATCACCTTTGTCTTGCCTTGAAAAGTCAAGAACATTTTTTTTGGCGGGAGGGGTGCTATGTTTAAACTGCACACAAGAGGGGGCTAATAATATAGCTTGTTATTATTTACTGAGGGGATCTTGAGTGAATAATATTTATATAATAATAATAATTCTTACACTATATCAGATGAAATGAACACAAGTACAGAAATTCCTGTTTTTTTATTAATTAAAAAAACAATCAATTTTCAAACACAGCTGCTTCAACTGGGTGGTTGCCGATTCAGTTTTCACTTGACATTCACTGTAAGTCTAGTACTTCATGATGTAAAGCTCAAACCCAGGATTATTAGCCTGCACAACACAGTAGACTAAACACAAATGACTCAATAGACCTGCTTAGCAGAGGTCTGCACTCTACTGAGTGCATTTCTAGTAACAGAAATAATAATTGACAAAAATGTAGGCCTATATGCCATGATTATCATTACCAGTAGCCTACAGATTGAGTATACATTAATAATTTATAACCAATGTTGTTGATCTGCATAATTCTGAATGCCTGATTTGTAGTAGCTTACAAGTTAGGGTAAAAGTAACATTGCCAGTGTGAATGTTGCATTTGCATAGAGATGTTTGGCTATAGATTTTTAGCTAACTTTCCAACATGGCAAACTGTTATGATTGCCCTAATTGCCTCGTCAAACTTAGCTTCAGAGTCAAGACAAGATAGATTTATTGTTATTCCATCCATAAAACGTTACACAGTAAACAGTGAAACGAGATAACGTTTCCCCAGGACTTCGTTCTATAGACACATGTGAACAGTTATCATTACCCTTAGCAAATTGCCTCGTCAAACTACGTTGATGAAAAATGTTCGCTTGTCTCAAAATAAATCACGCTCATTTGATTTATATTTGAGTACATGTAACTTTAATTATGTTATCTACCACATTCGCTAACCTGTCGCTCTTTGAAATCCTTGAACAAGTCGGGATGTCTGTTGGTAAGATGCTTTGCCAAGTTAGAGGTGTTGGCTCCAAGAATCTTCTAGAAAAATAACCCAGAAATAATAAAAGGCATCAGTGTGCATGGTCTGTTCACACGCAGCCTCATCACTCTTGTACAGCAACATCATCTTCAAATTCAGTCAATCATTCAGAAAAAATCAGGCAGGCAAATCTGCTGAGATGTTGAAATGCCATTCTCCAGATGTGTGGTACAATCTAACGTGCTGACCGACCTCCACAACCATGCCATCTGAGTATGCATATTGTGAAGCCTTTAATCCTTACAGGGTCTATTATTAGCCATCAGAAATCCTAATGCCTGTCAGCTGGTTTATTTTAGTGATGCTTGTGCTCATTTTAAAAGCCGTAGCTGGATCTGTCCTGAGGCAGCCGCAATTTTATCACCACCTCATGCCTTTGCTGGTGTCCTGATAGAGGGGTTGGTGTGTGTAAGGGTTTGTGTTTGTGTGGGGTGGGGGTGGGGCACTGCTATTTTTAGCCCATCTACCTTCAGACATCAAACTCAGAGGAGTCATGAGAGCTGCATTGGGGAGCCTCTGCAATAATAATAATAGTAACAGCTGCGTCATTTCTATAGATTTGTAATCATGCTGCCCTGGTTTGGCCTCACTAAAGCTGTCTGTAGGATTGATGATCAGAGTAGAATGGTCTAGTCAGCACTTGGCTCAGATAGCATCAATCACATGTGTTGATCACTACTGACAGAGACAAGCTCACGGATAAATAAGAGAAGCATCGTGGCCTGATGAAGCAAATATGAATTTTCTTATGAAATATCACGAAAGAATTCCATTTTTTGGCCACTTTATTATGTGCATTTGAGAGGGAATTATTATAGTTTTTTTTAACCTTTACCTACTGTGCAGATAAAGATTTGTGAAACACAAAATATGACCAGAGGATAATATATGATGCATAGTTATAGATTAAACTCTGCAGCAATATGTAAAGTAGTTTAAATGAGCTGCACCAGCCAGGAGACGATTAAAAAGCTTAGCAAAAGCTTACTTACACCTTTAAAGCTCACTTCAGTGATGTTGCTAGGTTTTGATATTGTGAGTCCGGGGACCCACAGGTGGTCATTTGAGTGGGTCCCAGGAAAGTTCAGTGGATCCCCAATAAAATTTGTGATTTCTGACAAATTGTAGTGTTGTGTTTAGTGTTATATAGTTATAGTCATGGTTATATTAATGTATGTTGAAAATGTATCGGAAAATAAACAAATCCCCAGATCTGACAACAAAACATTGAGAGTACAAAAACAGGATAAAACATAGAAGTGTACAGAAATGCACAGGGATAATCTCAATGAAAAATTATATATACAGGGAACCATAAATATACTTTTATATTAGCTGCTGCATGAGTTAAACAACTGACAACATGTGATGATGGTTAGCTGATGAGAGAAGCTGCAGTTTGGGGGCATCAAGTCCTATCTGGCCTCTGGCCCCACAGCTTTTTGCAGGACATTCTGGCATTCAGCTTCACCACTGATACTTGGACCCGCAATGTCTGCCCAGTGTCTCTCATCAGATTTTATTATCAATGGACTGATGTGGATTTCACTCCAATTAATAATTTACCAATTAAGTGATCTGAAAAACCATGGCAACACATGTCAGTGTGCAAGTGTGGGAATTTTCCCAAATACATCAGAAAGTAAAAAGGAGTTAAAACAGCGGTGTGTTGTTAATATTTGCAGTTCCTCATCAAAAAGTGAGTTGAGCATATCAACTGTGCAGCAACTATCTTCTCCTTCGCCAATGGTCGAGCTGTTCTTCATTCTGTCTCTGACCACTCACCTTTATTAAACTGGCTATAGAAATAATTTTTGCTTTAACTTATTCTGAGTTAATACTGGTGTCCCATTGTAATGTCTGTAGAAAAATGACACCATCCAAGTATAGATTGGTTCCCTTTAAATCAAGCTTTCACCATGCTATTTGGCCTGCCAACGGGCATGATTTTTCTTCTGCGCATTCACTTTAAAGAAAGCGCCCCAGTGTTTTGTCAAAGTCTGTTCTCCCATTGATATGTGTTTCCCCTTCCAAACTGGCGTTCTTTCTACTAGATCGATAAGTAACAAAACCTGCCTACTACTGAGATCAGGATTTCTAGCTCAAACTGGGATTCTTACAGTTGTTTTGCTTTGGACAGTAGCCAGGCTGCTTAGAGTTGTTCCGATTCCGATATCAGTATCGGAAATGCCGCTGATACTGATGAAAATGCAGGTATCGGTATCGGCAAGTACGTGAGTCCATGTACTGATCCAATATCATGTAATTTAGAAACGGGACCCTGCTACTTCCAAGTTAGCCCTGCTAGCTCTGATTAATGTAACACACCGGAAATCAATTCTTCTTCTCTGCTCATAAAGACAACACAGGAAGTTGCGCTGTGCTGCTCCTGGCAACTACTGTTTCTTAGAGCAGCAAAGAAGAAGTCGATTTTGCTTGAGTCAGATGGAGCTACCAACATGTCAGCTATTTGTCAATATGTTACTCAGGATCACCCCACCAGTAAAACAGCCACATGTTCAGTATGCAAGGTTGTAATTTGTAGGGGCGGCACGAGTGTTGCCAATTTCAACACCAGCAACCTTATAAAGCATTTGAAGACGCATCATGAGAAAGAGCACGACAAAACTGCTCTCCCCAAACTTTATGAGACAGTGAGGGAACACATTTCATGCAGGCTGAAAGACTTGCAGGCAATCAGCTTTATTACTGACATTTGGACCTCCAACGTATTCCCCATGTCTTTACTGAGTCTGCACACTGGGTGGACACAGTATCGCCATCAACATTTGCCCTTCAAAGTGCAGTGCCGCAAGCAAACAAGTTCCATGTGTAAGTTTTAAGGGAATTTTTCATTCCTAGATTTCTTTATTTGTTCTTTTTTGGTTATGACTGACTGTCAAAATAGATAATGAAAGAATGTTATATGGCAATCATTCTCTGCAAGGTTTTAGCAGAGCCAGGCCATACAACAATAATAGCAATCATATCACATCCATAAAGGGTTAGTAGTAGATATAGCTGTTAAAAGAAAAAAAAAAAGTTTCTTTTTTTTTTAAACATGCACTGGTATCAGATCGGTACTCGGTATCGGCCCATACCCAAAGCCCAGGTATCAGAATCGGTATCAGGAAGGAAAAAATGGTATTGGAACATCTTTAAGATTGCTAGCAGTAGCCATGTTGCTGTGTTTGCGACAGCGCCACCAACAGTAATACCAGGGGGAAACACTAGGAGGGGGGCAAGCTGAAAAGTTGTCTATTCCCACTTGAATGAAGTGAAGTCAAGTTGCAGTCTGGACTGCAGTTACCTGTCACTCCATATGACTGCATGTTGACAGCCCTTGGTTGGTTTGTACTAAGTCAGTGTGAATATGAACTAGACCAGAACTAAAAGGCAACTGTGGATTATTTTTCTTTTGCTTCCGTCCAAATTACAGGTGTGCATGCTAATGATTAGTGACAATTGAAAAGTAGGGGAAAAATCTCCATCGGTCTGTCACTACCACCGATAACATCACACACAGTCATCTGATGCCTGGTTATGCCTCCGCACCAGCAACAGCAGTGGCCATAGATTGTCCATCAGTCCGTCCGTCCTGGTTTTGTGAACATGATATCAAGAACACCATGAGGGAATTTCTTCAAATCTGCTATGCATTTCTTCAAATTTGGTACACATGTATATCTCAAGAACGCCCGGGGGGAATTTCTTCAAATTTGGTATGCATGTTCACTTGGACTCAAGAATGAACTGATTAGATTTTGGTGGCCAAAGGTCAACCTTGTTTCCTCACAAAACACATTTTTGGCCATAACTCAAGAATTTATCAGATTATTGCAAAAAAAAAAAAAAAAAATTCATTCAAATGTCTAATAGCATTGCATGGAGGCATACAACCATGATGCAGTAATTACAGTCAGTATAGTAATTAGTCTCCTTCTGTACTTACTCACAGATACCAACCACCTAAATATGCTAGATTGTTTTTTCATCGAGACCCATGCATTTTCCCTCAGAAATTAACAAATACGTGGAAAAAAAACAACTTTCTCACAATGTAAAAAAGAGAATGACAAAAAATTCCTGCATCTGTCCCTTTGTCCAGATGAGCACCAGAAGCTAATGGGGTCTATTCTGGGCCGAGACCCATCCTTCATCCAAGTTTTGTGGAAATCCGTTGAGTTGTTTTTGTGTAATCCTGCTAGACCAAGGTAAAAACATAACCTTCTTGGTGGAGGTAATAAAATATTAATCATTGTAGCTTTCAAAAAAGTTAATTATTTTACAAGTAGTGATCTGTGAAGACAGTGAATATGCATGAATATAGTGATACATCTCTGGTGAGTAGATGCAAAAAAGGGAAAGTGACTCTGAACCCAAAACAAATGTGGCATACAGTAGACATTAAGTATACTCACTGCCCAGCTGTATAGAACCATTAGTCTCCAGTACCAGCAGATAGAGTGTTTGACCCAGATTTTGTCCATCTTTGAATGATAGTCTTACAGTGAGCTGGGCAAAACCCACTGGTCGGGTATGTATGGAGACTGCAGAAAGCCAGGAACTCAGAGAGAGATATTTAAAATGAGGAGAGAAAGAGAAAAAAAGAAATACAACAGGAAAACAAGCAACCTTTTGCAAAGGAGAAGAGAGTAAGTGAGGGCATGAAAGAAAGCTTTTAGAGATGGAGGGGATGAAGGATGAAGCTGCTGACTGATAAGAGAGTGTGCAAATCTGTAGCAGAAGGTCAACTGACAGCTAAATGAATTATAAATGCTGTCTGTTAAGTCTAATATACTAGTAGCTGGTTCACTGAGGCCTGGCAGTTGAGACAGGAGAGGTTACATATAAATCCTGTGTGGAACTGCTGCAGCACTTACAGTGACTATAAAAAGTATTCACAACCTTGGATGTTTTCCCCTTTTATTGCTTTTATAAATGGAATCATGGTCAGCATACAAAACATGTAAAAATAAACAAATAAAGAGAATTAAAAATATATAATGTAAAATAAGTGTTTGCTATATTGGATTGAGGTCTGGGCTTTGACTGGGCCACTCCAGAACATTCACCTCGTTGTCTTTAAACTATTTCTGTGTAGCTTTCGCTGTATGCTTCAGGTCATTGTCTTGCTGGAAAATAAATCTTCCCCCAAGTTGTAGTTCTCTCGCAGACTGAATCAGGTTGTCCTCCAGTTCTAACACATGATTGTCACAGTTCTCTGTTACTCTTGATGTCTGGAGAGTTGACTCATTTGATGATGAACCTCCATGTTGACCTCGACTGACCTGAGAGAAAGGAGTATCTGTCTTGAGGAGGGGGGGAAGAGGGCACATGGTGTTTCAAAGTTGTAAATAAAGAAAAGGGGGTCTCCTGTGAAGCGTCCATCTGACGGAAACAAGTCCTCCTTGCCAGGTGAAGAGGTGAGAGGCTCCAAGGGCCTCTTTCCTGACAACAGTCAGCTTGCAGACGAAAGGATTAATTAATGCAAGAAACAGAACCTCAAATGAAATGCAGAGGCGATGGACATGTGTTCCTACAACCACATGCATTTGTTTCTCTGCTGTGCGATTGGCTGTTGATGTAGTGTTTTCTAGGTAAAGGAAAACAACTCAAAAATAACTAATCGAAAATAAATGTCATAAATTTATCATCATTATTGTCGAAAATTTTATCATGAAAATCATTGAGATTATTTTATCGCCAGCCCTAATTTTTAAAATGTTTTGTTTTGTATATTTTTTGTTTATTGACCATGATTCCATTTCTAAAAGCAATAAAAGGGGAAAACATCCAAGGGAGTGAATACTTTTTATAGGCACTGTAGATCTGCAGTTTTTAATCTTTTATTTATCATGGTTCCTAAAAGTCTGACATTTCTGGATCCTGTATGTGGAATGCATGAATCTAGAAAGGTTGTTTCCTTTAGCTATGATGTGTTTCATTAGAACACATTATGTTTTCAGTCTACCATAACCCTCTCTTTAGTCCATTTCTTGACAAATCCCAAAGGCTCTATAGATTGGTATATGAATATAAAAGAAAAGCCCATCTATAATATGTAATATATTGTATATGACATGATAAGGTATAATCATCATAATAAGTGTATGCATATATTCCTAAAATTTATTGAATATAATCCAAATGCAATTACATTTCTTCATGTTAAGGCCGCTAAGGTGCAGCTCAATAGATGACACTGTAGGTATGAGGTATATTTGTAGGCTAACCTGAAAGTTAGCATCGCCCTGGTTCCCTTGTCAATTGAATTTTGGTTTATTACAGAAAATAAACTGTGGCAAACACAACTTTATTATTGTTATACATTTTGTTCAGCAAAGTAATCTTCACAGATGAACACCACTTTTATGATTTTTGAAGCATTAATGACATAGTAAGAAGTAAAAAGCTAATGGTAGGCTATAAACAGACTACATTACGGTCACATGACTTAAACATCACCACCACCAGTGTCTTACTGCACCAGGGGTTCTCAAATGTATTATTCAAAGGTCCGCATCTGATTTTCTTTTCAGGTCAGGGGTCCCAAACAATTGGCGGTAACAAAATAATATTTCATTTACAATGAATTGTTACATCTTTCACATCTCAAGTCTTTAGTAATTAATTATTTTGAAATGCTGCAGTAAAACAACTTTAAAACTATAGGCTGCTTAGGACTGTTGTATAAGAATATGGTTGCTTATAACAATTTGATCAATTCTTTTCAATAGAATTTTTAAAATCAATGAAGAAATTAATGTGATATTATCATTGTTATTTTAACATCTAATTAGTGATGTGCTCAAGTTTGAACAGATATAGGTTTATGTATTTTTGTACTTAATGTATGTACTTTCCCATTTTAAACGACCTCCAAGGCAATTTGAGTATAGATTTCTGAGTTTATTAAATGCACTTGAATGCACCTTGACCTCCCCGTCGGTGTCACCAGAATGACCATGCTACCCTTTGCGTGACAATAAATGCTGTGAAAGTGCTGTTGCTAGATTGAAAACCGCCAGTAGTGACATAGGAGACGCTGTTTTGCATTTTCCACATCAAATAATAAAAACCTCCAAAGGTTATGATTTTATTTCCTTTCCCAAAGAGACAGTAAGAGGAGAGATCTGTGGCTTTAGGTCATCAACAGAGAGGATGAAAATTGTGAACTGTGATACCCGGTAGGGTTGGGCGATATGTTGAAATTTTCCAACCAGCCACCGTCAGCCCATCAATTGGCGATGCCGATATATTTGCGTATGTGCAGTGGGTGGGGAATACACCTTCCTGCTGAGGACGCTATGCTCACACCGAGAGACGCTCAGTTGTTGTTGCTATTTATATTCATATCATTAGCCTACGTGATTGCTGTGTGGTTTTTGTGGACCTAATATTTATTCTGTTTGAATAAATTTGTCTTTACCTTACCCTTTGACATTCGCGGTCTTAGATGTGAAAAGATAATTTCACTCAAACATTACAGCCCAAAGTTTAAGGCTACACTTTTTAAAAAATCTAAATAAATCTCCCTGAGATATTTATGAGCTGTAGGCTATTTTGCCACGACAGCTTTAATATAAACTTGTAGGTTTATGCAACAGTTTGGTTAAGTCACCGTTGTTCATACACAGAGTGTTTTTTTCTCTCACCAGACAAAGCACTTCATCCCTGCAATCCTCAGTGCACAGGGATGAAGCGGATTTGTGCCTGAAAAATATGGATACGAAATGCTGCACGTAGTATTTTTCTAACAGTTTTTGAACTTGCGTATAGGTTAAATTTATTCCCAACTCTGCAGTGTGAGTGGTAGAGCTGCACTGCTCATCACCTTGGGAAAACCACAGACTTTGCCCGTTCCTATTTTGAGCGCTTACAGGTTAATCATTTAACGGAGGCGCACCATTAATTTAGAAAATAAAATGTCAAAAATAGACCAAAATATCGTCTCCAACAAACCAACCGGTGATGGGTTGAGCCTATCGCCGATAGATGATATGTTCATACAGTAGCCCAACCCTAATATCCGGTCAGTCAATATGTGTCTCATCACAGGCTAATTAATGATGTCACTGAGTAAATGACATGTGTGCCAAATGTGTCTGTAAATTGAAGCAAATCGGAAAAAGAGCCTTTGTAAAGTTGTAACTGCAGTTTTTATTGTGAAAAAATAAGGCCCGACCATAAAACAGCTGCTTTTAAAATTTAGTTTGGTTTGCAGGAGCAGAGGCTGTTTTAATGTTGATAACACACACATAAACTGCGCTGACCTGCCTTCTAATAATGAAACTTGCAAACAGCATAAAGTAATGTTGGAAGTGGAGCTAAACCGACCTGTTTTCACCTGTTAGTTCATTTCTATGAGTGAGTGACCCCTTCACATTACAAAGTAATTTTACTCATTATTCATAAACATAGATAAGTGCAGAGTAGAATATATGAAAAGGAGAAAGATGTAAAGAACATCTTAATCAAAAATGTGACTTTGACCCTTGAAGTGTGACCAACAGAGGCTGCGCTGAGGGACATCTTGGACATTTAGAATTGATATTGGGGTAGATTTTGGCAGTCTTATCACTAGAGTAGTGAAGGCTGTGTAGTGCTTCATATAAAGTCTGAGCCTAGAGGTACCTAAAGTGAGTTGTTGCAATGTTATAATCTTTTCGTAATCTTTCCAAGAAGTGAATGCCCCATCAAGCAATTAATTCTCAACTTTATTCATATGCTTAAAAAATCTCAAGGATGCATTTTGTTTGACACATTTATTATAATTTGGTTTGGTTTGACAAGGTGGAGTGGAAGACTGGTGTAGCCTTTAGTACACACCAAGCTTGAATCAAATTTTGAGGTTATGGAAATGCTCTGACCTAGATAATGGCCACTCCTTTTAGCACAGTGCTGCCTCATATTCATATCAGGAGCCTCCCAGTGCAACCACAGTGTTCTACTGTTGATCACTTAAACTCTTGGGAATAAAATGCCTTGCTCAAGGGTCTTTTTAATTAACTGTTTTTTGAGGAAATAGGAAACATTACTAATTTATTTACCCTGCTTTCCTCATGCTTTCCTCTGCTACTAGGAACCACACATTGCTCTTTATTGTGCGAGAAAGGCCAGTCTAGAGAATTTGGATTTGACCATCACAGGCAGTTTTGTCCTGGATTTACTATTTTTAAAACTGTCATTATTGTGGTTAGTTTAATGCAGAGCTTTAATATCATGATCTATTTAATCATAATCACAATCCATGATCTAAATTGTGATCTTTTTTCTCAATTGTGAAATGCCCTGTAGACTACAACCAGACTTGAAATATGAATTTCTCCATTTGCACAATTCAAACACAATATTGCATTATACAGAGTTCTATTTTGGCACAAGCTCTTCATTTGCCATGTTGCTTGCTATAACTCATGTTGCACTACTTGCATTATTTGGAATTATGTCATCCAGGAAGAGCCACATGAAGTTATTCGTCCATTCACCATAGTCATCTAGTTGGCTACATCACTGAGGTTTTTTCAAGTAGTGTGGATCTGCTACTCATTGATGTTATTTGAAGTGTGGAAACAGAAGAAAGAGGACATTAAATACTACGTTCTCTAAGATTTGTGTGAAAAATATTTCAGCAAAAGCTAAAACCCCCCAAAAGTTCAATAAAACAGGATGATTATAATAATATAATAAAGTAATAATTTAATATATAATGTATAATAATTTGCTAATCCTTTTTGACATATACTCAGTTGAAAACAGTACAACAGACGATTCATTGTCTGACACCATCACCAGTGTGCAACAGCTGCAACACTGTCATTGCCATCATAAATGTTTTAGCATAACAAAAAATAATGGGTCTGCAATAACAGGCAGTTAAGAGCTAAGCACATACTTGTAGAACTAAAGTTACATCCAGTAACTACCGTTTTGCTTGCTCATGCCAACTAACACAAACATGTGGAAGGTAAACAAAGCACCCCAATTTCTCTGCAGTCATCTGTAAGAACCAACAAGTCGTCTTGATCTTCTCCCACCATCAGAAGAAGTGAAGACCCAGTGGATTAATTTTATTTTGATGGAAATGTCCCCACAATAACCGGAAAACTCTTACATGCACTGTAAAAAGTCATTTCAGAATTAAGTACAATCAACTTATCTTTTGTAATTAAGTTCATCAAACTTAAAGTTTATAGTTTTTTATTTTCAGACCACTTCCAAACTTACAAACATGAGTTTTTTTTAACTTGAAATCTTTTGACTTGAAGTGGATAAATGTAATTCAATCAATAAACTCAGAAAGAAACATGATCCGCATATTGGCAGACTCCCCAGCATGCATTGTTTGAGAGGTTAAACTCTCCTGAGACCCTTCATTTTTACAGTTTGAAGAAAACATCCGTTATGGAAACTTGCTGTGTGTTAAGATAAATCATGATTGAAAACATGGTTGCTTTTTTTTTTTTACAATAACGGAACGCCTTTAGCCCATCACACTTTGGCACTTCTGATCAAACCGCTGGAAGTTGTTTCATGTAATGTCTCTATGCTGATTCTGTGACAGTCAACTTCAAAAGGAGCTACTGCTGCTACACTTTGTGTGAACTGGAGAACTGACTCCTCAAAGAAATTATCAAATGTAAAAATATATCACATTTATTAGTAATTATTGTCAGTGTCAAAAGTAATAGATTCAAATTAATATCTTAAGTTTGTCGAACATGTATTCTCAAGGTCACTTTAAACTTGTGTTTCACAAAAAAAGAAAACTTAAACTTAATTTAGGTTGAATAGTTTAACAATTTCCTTTGACACTTTGAAACAGTCCAAAATTAATTACATTGTGTGTGTGCTAACTATTTTACTTTCAATGAGGGAAAGCAACATAAAAAGCCGGTTGCGTTTTAAAACTTAAGCTCAAGAATCAGTACCTAGTTCACCACAGTGAAGTCAGTTTTAGGTTGAATATTCGTCAGACATTCATTGTGGATCCAGCAGCGTCATCCAACCTAAAACTTACATCACTGTGGTAAGTTTTGCCAGTCGCCATCAATTGTACACTCTGGAGCAATGTTGCGAGTATTCAGTACTGAGGTACAGTCAAGAGAAACTGTGAACATCGAGCCTCATTTGAAGCCGATTACATACATTAACCACAGTCGTAGGTCAGATGTGGGTAACTGTTTTGTCATGTTGCTCTTTGTGGAACTTAATACTGCAACATAAGCTCAGCTGATCTGTTGTTAACATTCGACTTCCTGTATCTGCTTGGGTGCAGACGCTTTTCTGCTTGCTCTCGCTTCTGCTTGCCTTTTTTCTTTTTTCTTCACTGAGAGATTACAGGCAGTGACTCCTGGATATTTAGAAACCACTGGGAGCATAATTAATTGGAGATAAAGTACATTGCTGGCTCATTTCAACATTTTTTCCGAACTCTTCAACACTTTCTGAACGAGGCCTAAAGGTAGCACAAGCCTGTTAGCCGAAGCTAACTAGCAACAGGATGCCACCCTTCACCACTGACGATTTCCACAAACTCATGCAGAAGATCACTTTGTTGGAAACCAAAATCCACAGATTAGAAGTTAATGTGGAGGTTAACGGACTGTGTGGAAATTAAACCACTCTTCCTTTCAGCGGACAAGAGAATGCTAACACACAGCTACCTAGCACTGATAAGAAACGGGAGAGCTGTGATCTCTGTTCCAGGGAGGACTTCCATGTGAAGATTTACTGCACTCTTGGGGCAAAGCCGAAGAAGAACTCTGCTCCTTGGAACATGGGTGGAAGAACAACAGGAAGAACCGTCCACCCGGAGATCTCTGATGCTACCGGCTGGCCAGCACTACCATCCTCTTCCTCCTCTACTCCAATGCAGAGCAGGACACAGCCGTGGTCAGCTGCTAAAGGAAAGACCAACAGCAAACATCCCGTACAACAAACTGTCAAAATGCAAAACAGATTTGCTCCACTACGCCGAGATTCTGCATCTCCATCTGATGACCTGTACCATTCATCGCCACAGAGAAGGGTAAGGTCTGAACGTAAATCAGAAGCCAACAGGCCGCAGGCAAAGCTAACGACTGGGCCCCAAACTCTGATTGTGGGAGATGCCACTGTTAAAGATGTGAGATTCATGTGCGGTGAAAACATGAAGGTTCTCTGTTTTCCAAAGGATATGGTTCCTGACATGACAGCGAGAATCCCTGGTATTGTTGCAGCAAATCCAACTGTCAAAAAGATCATTTTGCATACGGGGATGAATGACATTGTGAAGCAGCGGTCCGAAATGCTCAAACAAGATTTTGCTGATCTGTTGACCACAGTCAGCTCCCTGGATGTTGAGGTTTTAATCAGTGGCCCCCTTCCACCAGTCAGAAGAGGTGCTGAGAGATTCAGCAGATTGATGGCACTGAACACATGGCTTTCCAAAGCATGTAATGTCCAGTCTATGCATTTTTTGGACAACTTCAATTTCTTTTGGTACTGCAGACATCTTTTTAAGCAAGATGGACTCTTCCTAAATAGGTCAGGAGTCAAATTGTTTATGTCCAACATATCTTTCTGCCTGCGTCACCAATCTGTTCCCTCTACCAAGGACAAGAGGCAAGACAGGCCGAAACAAACAGGAGTGAATCACGAAGGAAACCGAGCACAGCCCCCAGATGAAGTGAGCTCCACTCATGAGAGACGTCAGGGTGAACAGGAAGAGAATTCTCTCTGTGAGGTTCCACTGTCTACACCACCCCAAACCCCACCCAGTTCACCATCTACTGTGGGCATGTTGTCGCCTTCGTCTCCCCTCATGGAGTTCACTGACCAAATGAACAAGCTGGTCATTGCTGGGACACAGTTTACCCCCCGCCCTACTGCAGACACGCACCACCCCCACTCCTTCCATACAGGCATCATCCTCCCCAAGCTGATAAGAGCTCAGCACACTTAGATCTTTCTGTCTCTGACTGCTGATGTTTTATGGGTCCAGGCTCTAAAGATGTCACTCCTGACTATTTCCAGCGAAAGTCGCGGCCCAGTGTACTAGAAGCTTCTTCAGTTCATGTTATGATCGGTAATAGAAAAAGAATGTTTAAATTATCAAGAAACAGGGTAATGTCAAATTTAACATTCATTCCATGTCAACTACAGTCAGTCCATAGTTGTATAGATACTGCTTCTAGCACATTAAATCTAGCAGTATTAAACGTAAGGTCATTAGCATGTAAATCATTTTTAATTAATGATTATATTGTACAGAACCACCTTGACTTTATGTTCTTAACTGAAACCTGGTTAGGCCAAGAAGACAACAGTGCAGCAGTTCTTATTGAATCAACGCCTCCTAACTTCAGTTTCATGAGTGAAGCTAGAGTGGATAAGAAAGGAGGTGGAGTCGCCTTTTTGTTTAATGAAACTTTCCAATGCAGGAAAATGTTGTATGGTAACTTCAACTCCTTTGAATACATTGCTTTTCAGTTGAGAGCCTCCTGTCGTGCAGTATTACTAACCGTTTACAGGCCCCCGAGATATAATGCACTGTTTTTTGATGATTTTTCCAAATTACTGTCTATTATCTGCATTGAGTTTGACTGTGTGGTTATAGTGGGTGATTTTAACATTCATATTGATAATGTGAAAGATGGATGTGCAAAGGAACTCTTAAATACTCTGGATATCTTTGGACTTTCTCAGCATGTGACAGATCCAACATACAACAAGGGCCACATTTTAGATCTAATTATTTCCAAGGGTCTAAACATTTCTGATGTTGTGGTGAGTGGTGTTGCTCTTTCTGATCATTACTGTGTTCAGTTTAAAATGACCATCCCTGCTAATTGTAGCAAAGGAGAAGCAGAGGTGATAAGAAAGCGGTCTATTAACAATAGCACCGGTGCATTATTCACTCAGGCTTTTGCATCATTACCAACTCTGCCCTCAGACTCTGTCGATGACCTTGTTAATAATTTCAGCTCCTATGTTATGACTGTTATGGATGCCATTGCTCCGATTAAGACCAAAGTTATATCTGGAAGGAAAAAGTCACCATGGAGGAATGCCACTCTGGTGAAAGCTCAAAAAAGAGTGTGTAGGCAGGCAGATGGCGAAAAACCAAACTCCAGGTACATTATGACATTTATAAAGAGAGTCTTCACATCTATAACCAAGAATTGAAAAAGGCAAGGCAGTCTTTTTTCTCTGAGATTATTAAAAATAACACCAACAATGCCCGCACCTTATTCACTGTTGTCGACAGACTGACAAATCCCTCAGTATCTGTTCCTCCTGAACTGCTGTCCAACAAGTCATGCAATGACTTTGCAGCCTTTTTTACAGACAAAATTCAGAGGATAAGACAAACAGTAACTGGCTCCTTCTCAGGAAACTTGGTTATGTCACCAGTTCCTCCTCAATCTTCTAGACATCTAGAAAAGTTTCAACTCGTAGACCATGAATCTCTGACAGTAACGGTTAAGAATTTAAAATCCACGACCTGCTGCCTTGACATGCTGCCTACAAATTTGTTGAAAAATGTTATAATTGTGTTGCACCAGAAATATTGAGGATAATAAATACTTCTCTTTTGTCAGGACTATTTCCCAAGCCCTTGAAAACTGCAGTAATCAAACCTCTTTTAAAAAAGCCTAATCTGGATGCTTCAGTATTAAGTAACTACAGACCCATATCAAAGCTTGCATTTTTGTCAAAGATCATTGAGAGAGTTGTTTATCAACAAATTCACTCTTTCTTGACCCAAAACAATCTCTTCAATGTTTTCCAGTCTGGTTTTCGACCACACCACAGCACTGAAACTGCACTTATTAAGGTGTTAAATGACATACGCCTTAATACTGATGCATCAAAAACTTCAGTGTTGGTATTACTGGATCTTAGTGCTGCATTCGACACAGTTGATCACAACATATTGCTCGACAGACTGGAGAAGTGGGTCGGAGTTTCTGGTACGGTGCTAAATTGGCTCAAATCTTATTTAGAAGATCGAGACTTCTTTGTGTCGCTAGGTAATTGTGAATCTGAGCGAACAAAGATGACATGTGGAGTCCCCCAAGGCTCTATTCTCGGGCCACTTTTGTTTAAGATCTATATGCTCCCACTGGCCCAGATCATGGAGTATCATAACATCTCTTACCACTCATATGCTGATGACACACAGCTCTACATCACAGTGTCACCATATGAATACAGTCCATTACAGTCGCTGAGTGAATGTATCCAACAAGTCACTCAGTGGATGGGCCAGAACTGTCTTCAGCTCAATGCTGAAAAGACAGAAGTCATTGTTTTTGGTCCCAAAAACGCAAGGCTTGAGGGCAGTGGCCAACTTCACTCAATTACACTAAAAACCACTAACCAAGCCAGAAATCTGGGTGTAGTTATGGACTCAGTCTTTATGTGGCTGTTAAAATTCAGGTCTATCACTAAATCAGCCTATTATCATCTCAAAAACATTGCACGAATTAAAGGACTTCTGTCTAAACAAGACATGGAAAAACTAGTTCATGCATTTATTCTTAGTAGGTTAGATTATTGTAATGGTGTCTTTACAGGTCTCAGTAAAAAATCAATCAAGCAGCTGCAGCTCATCCAGAATGCTGCTGCCAGAGTCCTGACCAACAGCAGGAAAATGGACCATATCCTGCATATCCATAAGAAACATGACACAGTTAACATTCATTATCCTCAGTGAAGTCCAGATGATAAAGAGAAAATTAAACTAAACTCCCCATCTATTTAGCTCAAATAACAAAGCACAACATATTTTCATGTAGCCAGGAATTTGATTGGACTTAAAATAGCTGCTCCAGCTGGATTAGATGTGACTTTGATTCAAAGCAGAGGGCTTTTTCTGTTATAAAATATGTCCAGCTAAGATAAATCCTGCCCACAATCACGAAGTAGGCCATCCACCCAGCAAAATGCACTATTTCATTACAGCCTATTTTGGTAGAGCACAACTGCTGGCACAAAGTCCTTCAGTACCCTTGGCTGCCAGTCTATGCCAGTAGACTTTAGCTATGGCAGACTGGCAGCAACAGCAGCAGTGCTTGGTGCTGGAAAAAGAGGCTCAGACTGCTTTATGAATTATTGAGAGCTTCTTCCTTCCTCCTGGGAAATGCACCAGAGACAGAGGAGAGAGTCTAGATTAAATCTACAGATGAGATGGAAAAGAAACAAGGAATGAGAGGAACGGGGGAGAGGGCCTCATTCAGCAACAGCTTGTGTTGGCTTAAAATATGGCAGTAGTTCACCTGGCAGGAAGAAGAAAACAACATGAAATTGGCTTGAGGAAAATGAAGAGGAAAAACATATGGATGTCTACTGACCAGTGTTTCCTCCAGGATTTCTTTTAGCATTGGGGTCATGTTGTACCTGGGTGGTACATGCATACTATAGGAGTGAATTATTAACTAGTAACTGGGGTTAAAAAACTACTCTGATCCTTTACTTAGTAAAAAAGTGATTAAGACATATTTTCTGACTATATGTGAGCTGCTTGTAACCTGACATGAGAAATTAGACCTTCCTGTTCTCTGTCTCTGTTGTCTATACAAGCCTGTGGATGATGTGGTGAAGTTGTTTAATGCTGCTGGACTCAGATTTTCTGCGACAGAAGAATGTGACTTTATGCATGTTCTCAAGTGTCACATCTCAGAGCCTCTCTCTGCTACACAAACAGAGAGCAATAGTAGATGAACTAACGACCAGCTTCCAGCACAAGAAGTTCCACAGAGTCCCATGAATGTTAGCTAGTTATATCTATCTTTTTCCTTGTTCTCCTGTAAAGTCTTTTGCCCTGTTCTCACCCTGGCTGAGGAGAAAATGCTGCACTTACGCTGTTGTTGGATGTTTTTCTGCCTTGTAAGGTAACATAGCTGTACTATTCTGAAGAACAAAATGATTTCATTCACTGTGCCACTCAAAGACAACTGCTTCATTCCATGTTGCTTGCCGCAATCATGCTTTAAAGAGTATAGTGCTGTCACAATACTGACTGATTTTTTTAACTTTGATACAATAAATATTGAAACACCTTGAAAAATATGATAATGAACTCAATACTGATGTTCGCTACCAGTGGGAAACGTTGACACAACATTGAGGGCGTAAAGTTTTAGTTTAGTTTAGTTTAGTTTTACAACAGCATCTAAGTTAATGCACTTGAGGCAGGCACTGCAGTGGTGTGTGTATGTGTGTGTGTGTGTGTGTGTGTGTGTGTGTGTGTCAATGTCGTATCTTCAGTGGGGATGCAGTCGAAGATGTTTGAAGAAAAACTCCGCCGACACTGTCTTAGTTGTATAACAAATTTATTACAATAAGTTCAGTATCGTAATCAAGTAACACGTTACTTGGAGAGTC
This sequence comes from Pagrus major, assembly GCF_040436345.1. Lineage (NCBI taxonomy): Eukaryota > Metazoa > Chordata > Actinopteri > Spariformes > Sparidae > Pagrus > Pagrus major. The sequence goes on along the minus strand of NC_133219.1, from coordinate 2,211,736 downwards.
TCCAGCCGAATAATGAAACTCTGACGACAATATGCAGACAGCTCCTTATATACCGAGCTTGTTTTGGTCAAAAACCTGTTTTTAACATATGGTTCATGTTATGAGAGCGAGACAGAAAAACAGGAGAAGCCCCTCAATTTGGGTGCATCCACCTCTGACCTAGGGCCTCCATGCCTCTGCTAATCCACATCTGGTATATGTATTAACTTTGACAACAGCACCATCATGTCAATATTCTGGTACCCCTGACCAAATAACCTCCAAGTCAGGAAGGCCCAAACAGCAACTAACATTCCAATATATTCTCCTAATACAAACCATTTGTATAAATATGCTGCATCTAACAGCAGACACCTCATCAACTTGTTGGAAAGAAGAGACAGCAAGAAAGAGCAGCTGCTACGGGTGTATTGATTCTGTGGAAAATGAGTATAGAAATTATTTCAAATATTCAGAGTGTGATTTACAACAAAATGAAATAAATAACTGCATAGTATGAAACGATAGAAGATATCGTCACACAATCATGGTATCATCATAGAAAAAATAAACTGATGTCATAGTGTTCTTTTTTGCTTTTTCAGGTCCTTTATCTGCATTTGTTTCTGACACGATCAAAATGTTGTGTGTGCTTGAAGTGGATGTACAGTAGATTTAACAGGCCATCCAGAAGATGACATGTAGACATGACATGTGGAGTGAGTTTGAGTGTGTACTTAACAAGTCATCTGAGAAAGAGAGAAAGTGAGAATTAAAGGTGTGCTCAGCCTGTGTACACTGTGTGTGTGTGTGTGTGTGTGTGTGTGTGTGTGTGTGTGTGTGTGTGTGTGTGTGCGTGCATGCGTGTGTGAGTTTACTGAGAGAGGACACAACTTTTGTGCCTGTTTTGTTGATCTTTGTTTAGTTTGTAAAGTCAATGAAAAGCCCCATTTATCCTGCTAAACATACAGCATTATAAAAACATAATTTTATTGGGCTCCCGTTAATCCATCAGACAAAGGAAGTGTCCTTAAGTTCCATTACTGCCTTGAGGACAAATTCATACTCATCAGCTGTAAACTCTCAAGCCAAATGTTGGTTATAATTTGGGGATTCATTTTTTTTCCTTTTGGGTGAAGTGCCCCTTTAAAAGGCAAGCATGAGTAGAGGGAGATGAGATGCTGCAGTGCTAGGCAGCCAGACTGAAGATGACACATCCATTTAGATGAAGGGAGTGATTCCTCCCACAGAGGGGGAGTGAAAGGCTTTTAGTCAGACTTGACTGCAACATGGATTACATCAGGTTGTTGTGGAACAATGGTGTGTGATGACAGAACTGAAGTTTGAAAGTGTGAAGGCTATGGGGCGGTGTTAGTTTAGTTAGCTATTTTTAGATTTAGTTTTAGGCCTAATCCTAAAATCAAAGGACCATGTTAGTTTAAGTCATATTTATTTAACCTTATTAGGGTTCTAACCCCGAAGGGGTAGAACCCTTCTAAGATTGTACCGGTTTATTATTATTATTATTATTATTATTATTATTTGTTGTCTGCCGCTTGAGCTCAAATTCCCATGAGCTGGAATGGGCCAGAAACTTGAAACTTGGCCCAATGATTGGAAATGATGTGCATCAACTTTTATTAAAATATAAGACCAGTCGGCCAGATGGTGGCGCTGTAATTAAGGCTTGAAAATGCGTTTTTCAGAAGGCCACGCCCCTCACACCGTAAGTCTGATTGACTTGAAATTTGACATACAAGTCCAGCTCAATGTGCTCTACAAAAAAGCCTCTTGGACCATAAAGGTCTGCCTGACTAGATTTTTTGCTAATTTGCATAATGTGAAAAACAGTCAAATGAATACAACTTTTGAAAGATTGACTCTATCAACACCAAATTTGGTATGCAGCCTCGGGGGATGAAAATACAAGTTTCTATTACAAATGAGCCAGATTGGTCAAAAAACATGGCTGCCACGGACCAATGAATTTTCGCAATGGGCGGAGCTTAGAAATGATTGGCCATAACTCCTACACCCTTTGCCCTATCATCACAAAACTTGGTGGGCAGGTTCACAACGGGACTGGGAATCTGCCTACCAAAGCATTTGAGCTCAACCTATAGGGGGCGCTATAAATGCCACACATGCGTATCTCAAAGACCATTGGACGGAATTTCACCAAATTTGGTATGCATGCTCTAGGTGTGACTATTAACTGATATCTTGACTGCCATGTTGATATGTAAAAGTGGGCGTGGCCTGTTCGTCATTAACCGTCATTGTTTGCGTTTTAATCATTTACGGCGAGCCGGAAGGACCTAGAGACACAAAACTTGGTACGTCGAGTATAAATGACGTCCAAATGCTGCTCAAAACATTTGATCCCAATCGGCCTAATGGGGGCGCTATAACATAAGAGTGTAAACTTCGAAAGGCTCTCCCCGCCAAGCCATAAGTGCTATTGACTTGAAGTGTACCGTGGTTGAGCATGGCACGGAGCGCTCACACTAGTCAAACAAACTGGACTTTGGGGGTTACACGTGCTTGAACACGGTACAGATGACGTGTGAGTGCACCCTTAGTATCCTTTGGGCTCTGTGCAGACATTTCATTTCACAGATGTCACCAATGCTCTGCAGATGATGCCAGTGATGTTCTGGGTGATTAAATCACCTGCTGTACAGCCTTCCTGTCCTGGGCGGTGATGAACCATGCTAGCTGATGATGTTTCCTTTCAGGATGCAATCTATTGCTCTTCTGTAAAAAGTGACCAGAATCTGGTTTTCGTAGGAAGTCGAGCCTTTTCTGTGCTTTTTTAACCAGGGTGGTGATGTGTGATGACCAGTATAGGTTCTCAGTGATGGTAATTCCCAGGAACCTATAACTGTTCACCTGCTCCACCTCAGCTCCACTGATGTAGACAGAGGTATGTCTTTGCATCCTTTTTTCTAAAATCAACAATAAGCTCCTTGGTTTTGCTGACGTTGAGCAGTAGATGACTCCTCAATTGTCCCCTTTGCTGGGAGGCAAAATCCCATAAAGTCCCTGGGAACCCCCCCTTTAGTGATATCAACGACTGACTGTGTCTGAGAACTCACCCTGTTTGAACAGCTTGTTCTTTGCTTCTGCGTGGTCCCATGTGGATTTCTGCTTCAGGTTCTTTCCTCTTGGTTGAACCTTTTCTATAGTTTTAAGTTGGTCACTGCCAGTGGCACTCACTTGCTGTTTTGTCAGCCCTAATGTCATTTTTGGCTGTCAGGATCCTCTGGCCACTGAAAGGTCTAAACAAGTGTTAATAATTAAGGCCCACAGTACAAGGCAGCATTGTGCTGCATATGCAAGTAAAATGACTAGAATGTTGAAAAGTATTTGGGCACCACGATGAGTGACTCTAGATCAAACATTGAGATTGACAAAAAGCATGGATTTGCTAAGCTAAGAGGCTAATTATTATATTATACATTCAGGTAGCAGATTCTCATTTTAGGTGATGCTGACCACCACGTCACCTTGGATCAGAATATGCAACACTTGCAGACCAAGCTGGACAAAGTAGACTACAGTAAAGAGAGGATTAGATTTTGATTGGATTTATTTCCGCTGATACCAAACCATTAAAGTATATGTCTGGACACTGTTATGCTTTAATTCCACTGGATGCATGTCCGTTGCGAAACGGCTCCGGTACGGTTTTGCTCCGTGCTCCGTCGTCCGGAGTTATAAACACAACAAGAAGTGTTCCCAATCGAAGGATTAGAAGAAGTGCTTGGATTTGTCTCTTTTTTTGAGATTTTTCTGCTGTCGTCAACATGGAGTGTTTTATTCTGAAAATTAACTGGATGTTATGTTGTTGTTTCGGTGTGTGACTTCCTGTCTGCTCTGTGCTGAATTCGGCTGAATTGCTGCGCCGTGCTCTGGCAACCGGCGCAGCAATTCCCATCCTGCTATGGAAGGATCCGGACTGCCGGAGCTGCAACGGAGTAGATACGCAAAGCAGCAGAGCCAGTGGAAGTAAACACATAGACTAGAGTGAAACCTATCAGCTCCGCTGCCGTGGCGGAACGGAGCCGGACCTAACACGGATCTGGTGGAATTTAGGAGTTACTGATCCTTGAGGATCGACTCAGGACATTTCTAATTTGAAGAGCTGTTGTTTTGCATATGATGGTAAACGGTACAACTGCTGCAATGTCTCAATTAGATGTAGTAATAGAAATATGTGGCCATATGACATTTTTGTTTTTAAATTGTTTTTAAATTTCACAAAAAAAGTTGAAGAAACCAGAGGACTCAAAGCAAATGTTTGTTGTTTATCTAACGTACATGAGCAGGAGTGATCCTGGAGAGGCAGCAGAGGTTCAGAGTCCATGATCACAAACAAGGTGTGATACATTGGTCATATATTGGAGCTTCCTTGTTGTACTGTATGTTTAAGTTTAGTTTAGTTTACGATGTGATACAAAATACTTGATTACTCCCCACCATACATATAAGACAAACAAGTAGAACAATTATAAAGAAGACATATACATCTCAAGGCAGTACAAAGTAAGGAGAGAGCACAGCACCATAAATAATAGATAGTATAAACATCAATATGACTGTACCCTCACATATTCAACATATTCGTGGCTAGCACCATTCCACAGTACTTATTAAAACCTTTACTGCAGGTACAAAAGACTTCCTAAATCTCTCAGAAGAGCACTTTGGCATACTAAGCCTGTCTCTTAAAGAGCTCCTCAGCTCACTAAAAACAGTTTAGTTCATCAACACCTCATCTGCCTCAACAACCTGTTGCACCCCTCCTCTTCAGCAACTTAGAAATAGCACCAACACTCTGTTCCATCCATCAGTGTAGGGGAAATTCCACCTTTATGATCCTATTGAGTCGCTGTAAGTTTGGTAACCTCACATAAGTGCCGGCATTACATCAGCCAGAATAACTGATAACACTTTCACTCTCTCCATATTTCAGTTTAAGTTCTTTATTTGCAGGTAACCGAGAGAAGAAGGGACAGAGAGGAGCCGGTCCAGGGCGAGGTGAGGGGGATAGGCAGGGCCAGAGTCAGGAAGGCTGGACTGTGAGCAGATGGAAAACAAGGTTATTTTTAGGCAAAATGTACCAGGCAAAAGAGAACTCACTTGGTAAAAAAGGCTTAAACGTGGCTGCACTGACTGTGGTAACAAGAAGAGGCCTTGATTAAGGTGATGCAGTGCAGCTGGTGGCTCCTCCCTGACTCTGAGACACCTGCAAACAACCACCACAAAGAGAGAGGCTGTGTCCCAATTCAGGGGCTGCACCCTTCGAAGGCCAATTATGTCACAACGTCGCGCGAAGGCTGTCCCAATTTGAAGGCTCCTCCAAATGCAGCCCACAAATGCAGCCTTCTTGTCCCTCTTTTTGGAGGACGCACCGCAACTATCCTTCGCGGCCTCCCATATCCCAAGATTCTTTGCGCACCGCTGCTCAGCCCTGAAAACGAGGAAAGAAAGAAAATGGCGACATCAAGTGGCATAGATCTGACATTTAAATGTAGGAATTGGGTTTATACTCGGTTTTTACTCATTTGAACATCCAGATATGTTAACCCTCTAGGCGCCAGAGTTTATTTAGGAAAATATTCCGTTTGGATTTTAAGATTTCAAAAGGCTGTAGCTTGGAAGTGGTGAGAGATAAATCCATAGTGTAAATGAGAAAAATATTCATAATGACCTAAAGTTTGTGATGGGAGTAAATTTACTCATCTAATTTGCATATTGTGACGTCACCAGGTGACTGAAAGTAACTTTCAGTAAAACTGATTTTTTTAACATATTTACACAGAAAAAAAATATTAAAATTCAAGTAAAACGGAATTCTGAACATATTTACACAGTAGATTTTTTTTCATTTCATTTTTTCATAGATTTTTTTCATCCTCTCATCCTCAGAGTAAATGAACAGGAATCTGATAGGAGTAAATTTCCTAATCTAATTTGTAAAAAGAAAAGAAAACTCTCGCCGTGATCAGTGTGTGTTGCTTGTGTGACAGTGTGTGCAGCATCGTCAGTCACTCGTCTCTGATGAGCGATTGTCATCAGAGGGCAAATCGTCCCCTTCTGAATCGCGATCAGCAAAGATCTGTGCAAGCACCTCATCCGCACTGTAAAGTCTTTTGGGCATTTTGTTTTTTATTACAAAAATCGCTATCTGTCTCTCCATCTGTCCAGCACACTTCTGCCACCGCTCCGCGGCTCTCTCCTCTCCCGCTCTGTCGCTTAGCCGCTGCCGCTCTGACAGCTGGTGTCGGGTTTCAAACTTTTTTTTCTCTCAGGGATTTTGCATAGAAACACACCCCCAAATGACATCAGGATTGAAGCTGAATCTATTGGCCATCTAGTGGTAGCAAGCAGTAACAGCACAAGGCAGTAGATTTAAAGATATGGGCTGTTTTATTCAGCAATGTTGCCTGTCGCAATAATGCGAGTTTGGCGCCTAGAGGGTTAAACTTCAAGGGACCTTAAAACCTCCAACTTTTTTCAGTCAAACTCTCTACTAGTATTTTCACTTTCGCGGGCCTGGGCAGCAGAAATCGTGATGTAAGTGTAAGGGCGGGAACATCTGGTGACGCAACCAGGAAATACTAGAAGGCTAGACCGTCCCATTTAACAACGGTTGATGCGGCTTTCGAAGGTACCTCCGAAGGACTCACCTTCGGAGGCCGCAAAGGCCGCGTCCTTCGAAGGATGCAGCCCCTGAATTGGGACACAGCTAGAGAGAGAGAAACAGTAACGGAGAGAATCTTGATCTAGCTTGTTGAACGAGCCACCAAACAAACATGCTGGCTATGCTGCAGCACATTTTGCTGAACAAAATGTGAACCTGTGGAGCACCTTGGTAGCTGAATGGTTATAGCACATACCACATAACTGCAACTTGGCCAGCTTGATTCCAATAAAGGCAAAAGGCTAAATCACCAACCAGTAAATAAGAAAGTTATGTTAATCAATGAATTTAGACTACAGTGTTAGCATGTAGCACCAGAGCCTATTATCTACCAGAGACACATCAATTTTTCTCATCACTTAACAGAAAAGTTGACCAATAAGACAAGTCACAAAAGACTTGCTGTATTCTTTTGACTGGCAGGAAAGTCTGTGTCCTGTGTTGGTGGTAGTAATAAGGACATGGACACCACTGTAGTGACAGCCAATCTCCCTGTGATCTGTACCTGTCTGCTAAGTGCTCAGTCTCTGGCACTGTGTGTGTGTGTGTGTGTGTGTGTGTGTGTGTGTGTGTGCACGTGCTAATGTCACCCTGGGGAGATGACTTTGTCCTCACACAGCGGAAGTTTGATACAATGTGGTGACACAGCAGGCCACTGTTGAAGTGAAAGAACTCCATACACCTTCACACTCATTTATATTTATGTGTGCATGATATATTGAAAGACTCACAGTCAACCTTTAAAACCTGCAGCAAACCACTCAAACATGCCTTTAATTCCTCAATGCATTTTATACATGCCTGCTTCTGAATTTTTAAGTATCTCGGAAGATGATATTTTCGGCTCGGCTTTCTCTATAACACACTCCCACACACAGAGTGTATATGCAACAGACATACATACTGCAGCAAACTTTAATCTGGCTGCTGGAAAACTTGGTTAGTTACTGAATCCCCTGCAGCTCTTTTTATATCTGCTTATGTGGGACATCATGCACAGACACCAAAGTATCTGGATTATGATTTGGTTGGTCACTAGGCCTTTATTTACGTTGTGTGCGGAGAAAACAGGTTTTTACTTTAAATAGGCTTTTATCGTATAAGACCTTTTTATTAGCTTGACAGCTTTAGTAGGAAGATTTTTTTAATATCACAATCTGATCTGCTCCTGTTTTAAAAGTTGGAAGTTTATGTGTGTGATACGTCTGGCTCACAGTCAGAGATCAGGTCAGTTAAGTTTTTCCACACCAAACTGGAAAAAAACATGTCTCAGTCATTTCACAGTATTATTGAATTTCTTTAGCCCAAGAAATAGATTTGTTAATTTCTAATTAATTAATAAAATGTCCAGAGATCTTGTTAAAAATATCCTGTTTCTGTTCACCATAAACATTGATTGATTGATTGATTGATTGATTGATTTTTATTGTGTCATGCACAAATAATATGCCCAACCGAAACAGGCTTACAAGACACCATAACAGACCAGAAACCACAGTATATCGACATATACATACGGGTGCATCTCAATAAATTAGAATATCGTGGAATATTGAATTTATTTCAGTAATTCAATTTAAAAAGTGAAACTCATATTATATAGATTCATTACACACAAAGTGAAATATTTCAGCCTTTATTTGTTTTAATTTTGATTATTATGGTTTACAGCTCATGAAAACCCAAAAATCAGTATCCCAGAAAATTAGAATATTGTGAAAAAGTTCAATATTGTAGACTCAAGGTGTCACACTCTAATCAGCTAGTTAACTCAAAGCACCTGCAAAGGTGTCCTGAGCCTTTAAATGGTCTTTCAGTCTTGTTCTGTAGGCTTCACAATCATGGGGAAGACTGCTGACTTGACAGTTGTGCAGAAGACAGTCATTGACACCCTCCACAAGGAGGGTAAGCCTCGAAAGGTCATTGCTAAAGAAGCTGGCAGTTCACAGAGTGCTGTATCCAAGCATACTCATAGAAAGTTGAGTGGAAGGAAAAAATGTTGTAGGAAAAGGTGCACGAGCAACAGGGATAACTGCAGCCTTGAGAGGATTGTCAAGCAAAGGCCATTCAAAAATTTGGGGGAGCTTCACAAAGGAGTTGACTGAGGCAGGAGTCAGTGCATCAAGAGCCACCACGCACAGACGGATCCTGGACATGGGCTACAACTGTCGCATTCCTCGTGTCGAGCCACTCCTGAACCAGAGACAACGTCAGAAGCGTCTTACCTGGGCTAAGGAGAAAAAGAACTGGTCTGTTGCTCAGTGGTCCAACGTCCTCTTTTCAGATGAAAGTAAATTTTGCATTTCATTTGGACATCAAGGTCCCAGAGTCTGGAGGAAGAGTGGAGAGGCACAGAATCCAAGTTGCTTGAAGTCCAGTGTGAAGTTTCCATAGTCAGTGATGATTTGGGGAGCCATGTCATCTTCTGGTATTGGTCCACTGTGTTTTATCAAGTCAACGCAGCCATCTACCAGGAAAGGAGCACTTTATGCTTCCTTCTGCTGACAAGCTTTATGGAGATGCTGATTTCATTTTCCAGCAGGACTTGGCACCTTCCCACACTGCCAAAAGTATCAATACCTGATTTAATGACCATGGGATTACTGTGCTTGATTGGCCAGCAAACTCGCCTGACCTGAACCCCATAGAAAATGTATGGGGTATTGTCAAGAGGAAGATGAGACACGAGACCCAGCAATGCAGACGAGCTGAAGGCCGCTATCGAAGCAACCTGGGCTTCCATAACACCTCAGCATTGCCACAGGCTGATCGACTCCATGCCACGCAGCATTGATGCAGTAATTAATGCAAAAGGAGCCCCAACCAAGTACTGAGTGCATATACAAGAACTTACTTTTCAGAAGGCTGACATTTCTGTATTAAAAATCTTTTTTTTTACTGATCTTATGTAATATTCTAATTTTCTGAGATACTGAATTTTGGGTTTTCATGAGCTGTAAGCCATAATCATCAAGATTAAAACAAATAAAGGCTTGAAATATTTCACTTTGTGTGTAATGAATCTATATGAGTTTCACTTTTTGAATTGAATTACTGAAATAAATTAACTTTTCCACGATATTCTAATTTATTGAGATGCACATTGAAGAATCTAAAATATAAAACATATCACTGTTTGGGTAACGCTTTCTTTTACAGTCCCCTAATTACCAGGTATTTACCTGGTAAATTCATGGTAACACAAAAGTGTTACTAGGTAATTACCAATGGTAATAAGAAAGTAAATACAATGAAACTATGGCCAAAATACTGGGCATTTACCTGGTAACTATATGGTAAATTATAGTGTGTTATTGGGTAATTACTGCTGGTAATAAGAAGGTAAGTACAATGAAACTGTGGCCAAAATGCTGGGTATTTACCTGGTAACTATATGGTAAATTTTAGTGTATTATTGGGTTATAAGCTGGTAATAAGCAGGTAGCTACAGTCCCCATAATTCTCACTCATCCAACAAGGTTCTTTTTAGTCAGATTACCTCAAAAATAAATGAGCTATTACACAAATATCCTAACTCTTACGTAATTTTAGGTGGCGACTTTAATGAGTGTCCTGATAATGCAATGGATAGATTCCCCCCAACACTGTGTCAATCTCTTCTGAACAACAATATTATTTCGAAACTTTGCTCAGATCTCTCCCTGACCGACACATGGTGTTTTTTTAACCCAGACATACAGGATTTTACATGGTCTAAGAATAACCTTTCATCTAGATCCAGGATTGATTTGTTTTTAATTTCTTCCTCTGCACTTCAGTATGTGAAAGAGGTCTCCCATTCTTTTGCTCCATTGTCAGATCATAAGAAAATCACTCTGAAATTAGGGGGCTCACAGAATACGACTAAATTACGAGGATACTGGAAATTTAATAATACTCTACTTAAAGACAATTCCTTTAATGATAGTATAAAAAATCTAGCCAGTGCAATTTTTAATGAAATTGCGGACAATGAATATACACAAAAATGGGAGTACTTCAAGTTTATGACAAGAAGTATTGCTGTAAAGAGAGGTAAAGAGCTAAAAGCCCTAAAAAATCAAACAGAAGCTGAATTACTGAGCAGAATTGGTTTCCTCTTATCTAAACCCAACTTATCTTCTGAAGAGGAGCTAGAAGTAAAGGAGATACAGTTAAAAATAGATCAGATTTATATTGAGTTAGCCAAAGGTGCATTTGTGAGATCTAGAGCCAAGTGGCTGGAAGAAGGGGAAACAAACTCCAGCTGTTTCTTTGCTTTGGAGAAAAGAAATGGTCAAAGAAAGTCACTCAGTATGCTTAATATTAATGGTAGTAAATGTACTGATCAAAAATTCATATCAAATTCTGTTTTTTCCTTTTATAGCAACTTGTACAAATCAGAATTCAACAACCCCTCTTGTGAAATGTTTATTGGTAAGATTAAAAAACACAGTCACAATTGACGAGGACTTGAAAAAAACTTGTGATTCTAACCTGACCAGAGAGGAAATCAAAACTGCACTTTTCTCAATGAAAAAGGGTAAATCCCCAGGTATAGATGGGCTTTCAGTTGAATTTTATATTCATTTTTGGGATATCATTCAGGAACCTTTATTTTGTATGTATTGTGAATGTGTTGGTCAGGGTGAGATGATTACAACTATGAAACAAGGCGTTATATTGCTAATTCCGAAACCAGATAAAGACAACCTATTGATAGAAAACTGGCGACCTATCACTCTCCTTACTATTGATTACAAGATTCTGGCATCAGTTTATGCAACTAGATTAAAAATGGGTCTACCTCATTTTGTTGCTGAAACACAATCAGGTTTCATTAAAGATAGACACATAAGTAATAACATTAGACTTATTTTGGATTTATTAGACTATGCAGATTCGTTACACTCAGAAGCATTCATTTTCTTTTTAGACTTTTATAACGCTTTCGACACCATTGAACATAAGTTTCTTACAGAATGTCTTAAATTGTTTGGCTTTGGAAATCAATTTATAGATACTATTGAAATGTTTTATAAAGGAATTAATAGCTCAGTGATTATGGACCACAACACCTCTAATAGATTTGATATAAATCGTGGTGTTAGGCAAGGATGCCCGATTTCACCTTTTTTATTTATTTTAGTTGTCGAATTATTGTCATTAAATATAGTACATGATACAGATTTCAAAGGCATCTCTATATTCAATAGAGAAATAAGAATTTCTCAACTGGCAGATGATACAGCCCTTTTCCTGAAAGACAAAGAACAGTTGGTCAAAGCTTTTGATCTAGTTAAACAGTTTTCATTAGCATCAGGCCTGAAACTTAACGGCCCTCATTTATCAAAAGAACGTACGACAAAAAACTAGGCGTACGGTCATTTCCACACAAAGCTCGACATTTATCTATTAGGACGTGAGCGGAGGCTACAATCAAATCTCACGTCAAGTGTCGACTCGTGTACGCAAGTTTTCAAGTCAGTGTTGATTTGCGGTGCAGTATAGTACATCTGGCGGAGTCCGAGAATTGTTATTAGACCATATATCCCTGACATTAAAGGTAGCCTACTAGTTTCAAATAGTTTGCAGTTAACAGGGTTTACAGTAGTTCGGTAAAGTTGGAAATATATTCACAGATTCAAACTTCCCAGATCAATAACTCATAAGCGAAACATTGTTAAAACACAAACGACGACTCTTTCCTACTGTAGTAAGGTAGACAACGAGCTACAACCGTATTTTCATCAAAACGAGCGGTCCTCCTGGCTGGACAAATAACATTGGCCTCTATGGTCAGCCATCTGCGAGACGAGGGCGCAGGGACTGTCTACAAAGTGCAACACAGAAAAGAGATACTACAAAACATGTTCAGTAACTTCACTATTGTTCACTGTAGTGTCACCAAAATCACTCCACACATCAATGGTTTCCTGCTGGTTATACTACAACTGTTAGTTTGGACAAATGAGGTTTGGCATAATTTTGAGGAATTTTCAATTTCAATTTCCACTATTGATGTGTTGAGTGATTTTGGTGACACTACACTGAGTAATCTTGAAGTTACTGAATATGTTTTGTGGTATCTCTTTTCGGTGTTGCACTTTGTAGACGGTCCCTGCGCCATGACATGGTGTGTGGATGGGTGAGGGAGATGCAGTATCAAGTCATCAACGACAGATGTGTTGTGAAGGCCAAAGTAAGTAATGCAATAACGTCTTTAATCAACCTAACCTTAACTGTATCACTGATATGAATACCCAAGGTGTAACGTTAGCCAAGAGTTTTTCATTTCAAGGACCTCCAGTTTGATATGCATTAGTCCACAGACCACAGTTTAAACAAATTTAAACAGTTTAAACACACCGAACAAATTTGGATGTTGTCCAGATTTTTGCCTCGTAGAACCTGGTTTAGCTTCGCTAACCACAAGCGCCTCCTTTCCTCTGATAACTTTTGACATTGTTCTCCCTGATTGGTTATAACTTTTGGCAGTCTATAAAACTCCAAATGTTTTTCACGGTCTGACCAATTGGTACAGCCAAAAACACTGCAATAATTCACCATTTCCTTTCGTTCGACGTTCGGGATCTGCTTGAGTGCGTGCGCTTTGTTTACCTGCTGAGTACCTCCAATATGGCGACTTCCGGTTTGATGACTCGGTGATGACGCGCCGTGAAAACCCACTATTAGGAATAAGTCTCTTTTTTATTCCAAATGGTTTGAGAGAAGTATAAATAATATTTTGTCTGTTTTGGATGAACATGGTCTTGTCCTCTCCTATGACAGTTTTTTATCGCGTCATAATTTTCCTATACCTTTCAAGGAATACAACTCTGTGATAAGAGCTATCCCCTCTGGCTTACTTAGTTTAATGAAAAGTCACTTATCTTTCTGTGAAGAAATTAGACCAGAGGGCAAATCTGTTTTACTTTTGAATGGTATCAACACACAAGACAAGAAATGTAACAATAAACATATAAGAAACATTTTTCAAGATAAAAAGAGGTTTTCTCCACAAGGAAAATTTTATTGGCGCTCTCATTTAGAGGACATAGACTGGGAAAAAGCATGGCTTTTACCTCACAAATACTGTATTCATAACAAAGTAAAATTAACTCATTTCAAAATTCTTCACAAAATATATCCTGTTAACTCCTTCATTTCAAAATTCATGGATGTGGACAGCTCTTGTGTTTTTTGTGGGCATACTGATGAAACTTTAAACCATCTGCTTTTTGAATGTAATGTCACAATGCAATTGCAAAAAACTTGTGTTCTTATATCTTCCCCCATGTCAACATGTCATACTGCTTTTCCCTTAAAGATGTTATATGTTATTGTGAAAATAAGAAGAACAAGTGTCTTCAGTATTTAGTTATTTTTTTCATTTTATTTGGTAAATATTTTATTCATAAGCCAAAATTTTCAGCCTCCAAACCAACCTTTCCTCATTTTTTAATTGAATTCAATTCACTTTATAATTGTTTAATTTTTATTTTATATGAGATCCTTGCTGTATTTATTCTATTCATTGACTTTTTGAATGTGAAACAGCTCTCATGTGTTGTGTTACGTGTTAGTGTTTGACACTTTGTATAAATTGAATACTTAAATAAAGAGAAAAAAAAAACAAAAACACAAGGCTAAGCTAACTCACGGAGCTATTCGCTAATGCATCGTATTACTCACTGAGAAAAGAAAATAATAAAACGAGCACAAGATGCTTCCAGGGTCACTTCGGTGGTTCACCGGACTTTTATCTGCTTGCACAGTTCCTCCTTTTAACAATATATCAAGTTTTATCACTCCAAAACCTCTGTGTTTCTGCTATCTTCTTGCTGCTCTCTGTCTATTCTTCACAACACTACCGTAACGTCTCTTACGTGAAGGAGGCGGGACATGCATTGCTTTAACCAATAGTAATTCAGCTAAACTGAAATGAACCAACGAAATCATTTTTTAAAAGTTTTCCTTCACAGGACCACCTGCTGAATCAAAAAGACCTCTGATATCGAATGAAATGATAAATGAAATGAAGAATAAAATAAAGAATGTAGTTATGAATTAAATAATAAATGTATGAATTAAATAAAAATAATTCTCAGTGAAAGAACATATTTCTAACATATTTCTCATATTTTTAACACTTTTTTCCAACATGTTTAGTAACAGTTGGGTTTCTTTTTCCAACAGGTTACAATTGCATAGTAGTATATCTGAACCTACATGGTACAAGTTTGTGCTTATTCAATGGCAAAGGGAAGGTATCTACAAACAATCTTAATTTACCATACATATAACAGGGAAATACTTACCTGCTTATTACCAGTGGTAATTTCCCAATAACACAATATAATTTACCAGATAAATACCTAGTATTTCAGGTATACTTTCTCTGTACTTACCTAGTTTTTACAGTGGGAATTACCCAAAACCAAAATATAATTTACCAGATAAATACCTAGTATTTCAGCTGTAGATTCGCTGTATTTACCCACTTATTAACAGTAGTTATTGCCAATAAAGCTTTATAATTTACAGGGTAAATACCCAGTATTTTGGCCATGGTTTCATTGTACTTACCTTGTTATTACAGTGGTTAATACCTAGTAACACATTTTTGTTACCATATATTTACTGGGTAAATAGCTAGTAATTAGGGGACTGTAGCTACCTGCTTATTACCAGCTTATAACCCAATAATACACTAAAATTTACCATATAGTTACCAGGTAAATACCCAGCATTCTGGCCATAGTTTCATTGTACTTACCTTCTTATTACCAGCAGTAATTACCCAATAAACACACTATAATTTACCATATAGTTACCAGGTAAATGCCCAGTATTTTGGCCATAGTTTCCTTGTATTTACTTTCTTATTACCATTGGTAATTACCTAGTAACACTTTTGTGTTACCATGAATTTACCAGGTAAATACCTGGTAATTAGGGGACTGTAAAAGAAAGCGTTACCGATCTGCAATGTAGAAAATAATTTTAAAAAAAATAAAAAAGTATTAAAATAAGTATTTTCCATAATTATCCTGGAAAGGACAATAAAATCTATCTATCTATCTATCTATCTATCTATGAGTGGTGTACTGCTTTTACACACACACACACACACACACACACACACACACACACACACACACACACACACACACACACACACACACATTACTTTTTTATCCACCTGATCCACCTGTTTTCATGCACATTTTGTAACAGCTCCAACAACTTTGATTCCAACATGATGGGACAAGAAAATATTTGGCATGTTGTCAATTTACTGCTTTTCTCTATTTTATGTAATTGTAAATCTTTTCTGGTTTTAGTGTGACAAACTCTGATTGGACATTTTTCACTATATTCTAATATTTTATACACTAAACAATTAATTGTTTTTTGGAAACAAAGTCCTCCTTAACAAAATTTTAAAAAAATACTAGCAATTGTATAACTGAATACTGTAACATTAATTCTATATTATTGGTTGAGGTGCTATACTATTACTTTCCTAGGGTTACTCTTTTGCCTGTTTGCATTGTTTAAGGGCGTCCATAAGTGTTGTGTCAGAGATGGATCACTGCACAGTATACAACACAGTATGTCCAATGATCATGATTGAAAACTTTATCTACAGATCCTCGTTGTACTTCTATAGGCACACCTGCATTAAGATGATCTATCATTCATCCCTTTAGTGATCTCTGAACCCCCAGCCTTATGCAGCTCATTGCAGAGTCATGATCATCCTTCTTAATAATTGATCGCCAAATGAGTGGTAAGCATCTGCTTATTAATAAATCAGCAGCAGTGTTAACGATCCTTTGTGCTACAACCATGGCTTTATATGTGGGTGAATCAGGGCGTATCTCTGCAATGTGTGCATGTGTTTGAGTGGAGAGAGGTAGAACCATGTCATGCCCTAATCTGATAATCTGACCTAACGTCAAGGTGATGTATTAGTCATCATACAACACTGTAACAAAATGAAAGATTGTAACTCTTTCATGCTACACAAACATGGTGTATATATATATATATATATATATATATATATATATATATATATATATATATATATATATATATATATATATACATATTCACAGTGATTTATGGTATAAACATATCTACATTTATACATAAATACACCCAGGAAATAATTCTGTAGTGTAATTTAACAATTTGCGTCGAGTTGAATATAAACAGCAGCAACAAGTTGGTAATGATAATATGGTCTGCATCTTCACATTCAAAGTTCAACATGTTGGAAATACTGTGACCATCAACTTTGATGTATGTAAACACAGAGTCCACCTCTGTTCTCTCTGTGCTCTGTCAGTTCGGAACAAGGTCCGCCCGTCAAGTGCAACAGCTTGATCCAGAATGATGTGGTGTTGACAGGTCTCTGTAAAGATGTGGGTGAAAGAGTCTCTGACTCCCATTTTGTCAATTATATTTTCTTGCGACTGTACAGTAGCCAGGAGCAGCCTTAAATCTAAACTGGATTAGCATGACTCCCATCCTGGATCTCTCCCTTCTTCCCCCTGGGGCACTCCTGCTGGTCAGGTTGGATGGTCAAAAGATGCAGTTGACAGTGATTATCTCAGACTCTGTTGCTCTTAATCCAAAACCTGTGCTTTCTTCTCCAATGCTGATGAATGTATTTAATTTTGTCTGCAATATGTGTTTTAGCAAAAAAGCTGAAATATTCACAAATTAAAAAAACAAAAATGTAGCACAGTTTGAAGGAGCTGCCAGGCTCTGCATCTGCATGTCGTGCCATTGCCATGACAACATGATGACCATGACTTGGTCCTGACAAAACACAATGAAACTAAAATGAATATCCCCGCTGAAATAAACTGTGCATCCAGCACTGTGGTATTGCACAGTGTCGTGTACATGAAAG
The DNA here is from genome assembly GCF_040436345.1 of Pagrus major. Lineage (NCBI taxonomy): Eukaryota > Metazoa > Chordata > Actinopteri > Spariformes > Sparidae > Pagrus > Pagrus major. The sequence goes on along the minus strand of NC_133219.1, from coordinate 2,194,139 downwards.
CCTTCAGGGGCTGTAGCCTGATAATCAGACTGAACTGCCATTTTGTTTTCAATTCATCAGTCAATCTGACATGCTGTTAATGAACAGATGTGTTCATGTTCGTCACCATTTTTGTTTCGAGTGGACAGTGGGCTCATGCGGGCTCAAGAACTCACTCATGCAAACAGATTTTCTATGAAGTCGCACACACGCGTATTTTGGATTTGCCACTTTTCTAAAAGGTCAAAATGAAATTCAGGAGTGGTCCAGACACACTGCCTCAACTGACGTCCTCCACAAAACAAGAAGAAGGAGAAGAAGCCACAACAACAGGCAGAATGGATTATGCACTGTGCAAATGACATGTTTGTGTGCTCTTAGCCTGCCAATGTTAGCAGCAGAATTTTGTGAACACATTGTCTGTTTCAGCCATTCACCAGCCATTGAACTAGTAACCACAGTATTACCAGATGTGTTATTTAAGAGTTTTTGAGTGAGGAGAAACTCATCAAAGTTTTTGAAACTTTGCTACCGCAAATTTTAAATCATTGGTGCCTTTTTGTAAATTCAGCATTAAATCAAATACATTAAACTGTTTTTATAATGTAAAAAGCTTGGCTGTACCAGCCTGTCTGCTTCTGTGTCTAAAGTGCGTCTTACGTGCGTCTAAAACCCCACGTCTGTTTCCACATATCTTTTCCTCATACATCTCAATCATCCTGAAAATTTATGCACAAGCTGTCTGACCATCCCCACAATTCACTATAAATGGCTCTAAACACACCCCCAGTTACCTGGTTTGCATATAAAGGACCAGAATTGGGGGCACCCGTATATTAATAAGTTAGTTATTATTAGTAAGACATGCTTCCTCTGAGATGCAAGTCCCTGTGTAAATCAATATCCTCAAAAGGACCTTTTTCTGTCTGACTATGCGGGTTGTCCAACCTCCCAACCACTCTGACTCAAACATTGGGTTCGTTGTGATTCCAAGTGTTTTGAATGGCATCACTGGTGTGCAGCACAGACGTCTGTAGATGATGAATAGCAATGATTCTACAATCAGCAGAGGCTTTTGTGTGTGTTTGTGCCAGGGTGTGCAATGTTTTGTAAAATGTAAAACACAGAAAAAAAGAGAGCGGGAGAATAAAAGACAGAAGAGATTTGTTGCTTTATCGTAAGTTTTTCTGTTTGACCAGGGGCCAAATGTCTAAAACTCTGTATATTCTGGTGTAGAAATCTTTGTACACACAAAACAGGAAAAATGCAATAGCAGCCTTTTTGTCAGATTTATGAAATCCCACGTACGTCTGTTCCCACGTGTCTTTTCCTCATACATCTTAATCATCCTGAAATTTTACGCACAAGCACGAACACGAGCACGAGCTGTCTGACCAACCCTACGATTCACAAATGGACCATGAGAAGTGCATAGCCATTAAGCCAGAACCGTCTTTTTTTTTTTTTTTTTCATGTTTATGTACTGAGGTGGGTAACACTGATACTGGTATTAGAAACATGCAGCTTTTATATAGTAGACTGTTGTAGTTGGATTATTGAAAGGACTTGAATAAAAGGGGAATTTAAATGGTGAAAAAGTAGCTGTGTGCAGCAATAGAATATTCAAGATGCCATACATTGAGGTGCATCAAGAATCATGCATTGACAAGTGAATCATGATTAGGAGTGAGGATCCACTCTGTTGACAAGCATATCCTTGCTATTTGAAAGGTAGCCATCGCGATGAGGCCAACTAGATGGCTATGCTGATTAATGGATTACTTAACAAGACTTTTCATCCCCAGTGAGCATTTTTTATGTTTTTATTAAAAAAAAAAAAAGTATAAGTAAAGACATTAAAAATATGGAAAACCAGTAGTAACAGATTTCCCTGCGGGGGTCAGGAATGCACTTACTCTGAAAGTCCCAGTTTGGAGTAGTCAAAGCTGTAGTGGTGAATATGTGAACCCAAAATTCACAGCAAACAGGGAGCAGATTTGAAAGGTGAATTTATTGAACACAAGAGGAATCGCTGGCAGGTAGAGGTGGTGAGCTCAGGCGCAGGCAGGTGGATCCACAGGTGATGCAAGGGGATACTCATGGTTATGCAGATAGCCTGCTAAGGCTGTCAGGGTTGTGCAGGGTGGCAGAGGTGCGGGAGGATTGGGTGGCGAGTGATAGTGGAGCTGGTCCTCAGGAATGGTCCGGTCACACTGGAAGAGGAGACCATGGTTAGGGTTGGAAGAGGAGAGAAGTGGGATTAAAGTGCTGGCGAGTGAAGTTTTAAGAAAGCTTCTAAACACATGTACTCTAGAGACACTGAGAGAAATCAAGTACCACTGGACCTGGCGACAGTAATCAGGCAGCGTGCAGAGGGAAGGTCTGGGTATAAGAGCAGGTGCTAATTAAGTCCAATGTGCTGCAGGTGTGTGGACAGGCACAGCTCCGGCCAGCAGAAAGCCACACCCAGCCTCACCAAGCACCTCTGAAAAACAAAGTACAGAACAGGCCACCACCAAGTCCAATCATGACGGAACAGAACACCTTCGCCCTGATTGAAATGTGGCTTATTGAACGCTGAGACGGCAGCAAAGCTAACCCTTAGCTCCACAAAGTTGAGAGGCTCAAATCAGCTTGTGATGAGCATAAAGAAAAACAAGCAGCAAGCACAGTGTTTTACAGTGTAAAACAGCAGCAAATGCGGTCCAAAAACTCACAAATACACGTAGCTTAAAGCTGGGGTTGGTAAATTGGAAAAACCGTCAAGCCCAGGCTAGGTTTTGTAAAGTATCCGGCCAGTGAACCCCACCCCCTGCACTCAGGCCTCTCTCCAAAGCCACTCCCCCCAAACCATGAACGCGCACCGTCCAACAACTACCGATTCCCGCTGACGGAGTCCGAGTCCTCACGAGCAGTGAGGAGGAGAGTGTATCGGTGCATTTTTTTCATCACAAAATCTAACTACAAGTAGCTACATCATGTCTCATTCACTTGTAAGTAAACACCTAATATTATCATATTGAACGTAAACAACAAACGAAGCCATTGCTATTATTGATAGCTGTCAAGCTAGCTTTGTTAGCATTCAGAAAGTGTTTTGAAAGTGTATTTTGATGTTGTAACTTAATGCCGTTAGCTAGCAGCAGCTGGCTATGGTAACGTTAGATAGGGCAAAGCTAAAACATCAAGATTAGTGGTGGGCCTGCTACATGCTTTTTCTGTTTCCCTCAGTGATTCACAGACAAACGTGAATATTGTATTGGACTCATGATGATACGATGTTTTGCATGTTGTGTTAGAGCTTCCACGATGAGAACATCGTTGACTCTGATGAAGAGGACACGCCGAGGAAGTGGAGGCAGAGGCCGTGGATGTGGGAGGGCGACAGGTCAAGGAGCAGATGTTCTCAGAAAAGATGACATACGGTAGAAGACCTTCAAACTCAAAGGTTTGCACATGAGCAGGTATCTAAAGTAGAACATTACTGGTACTTTTTTCTGATAAACACCACCTACAACTAAACTACTTGTGTTTGTGAAGTATATTGACCAGGCATGTAACTTGGACACACAAGCACCCTAATCAGAATCTCATTTTTTGTCAAATAGTAAGAAAGATAAAGCATGAATTAGGCCTGGGCGATAAACCGAAAATTTACCGATACCGAAATTTACGACGATAACCGACGTCATTTTGCCCCTGTCGGTATATTCGGTGTTTAAAAAAAAAAAAGAAAAGTCGTTTTTGTCTTGTTTGGCTGTGTGTGTAGGTAGGCTACCAGTATGTTCATGTCCCTTTAAGACGCTCGGCTGTACGACGTATACAGCGTGTGTAGTCACGTGACTCCACGCCATCCAGTCTGTTACAAGAAGGGAAAGAGACGGTGAGACGGAGAAAATGGAGCACGCCGGTTCAAAAGATGAAGCGGCTGCTGCTGCGGCTGCGGTAGTCGAATCTCTTTATAAGAGACTGTATTTTTAATACTTTTTGTTTGAAGGAAATTTAAGTTATTTTATACTTTTAACATGGATTAAAGTTCTCCATCGCTACAACGGATTTCCATCATTCAAACTTCACAGATGCGACTTGTGAGATCAATGTAGATCGGAGGAGAACTGTTGGCTTATGTTTATTGACAGATTGTCACACTCTACAGCCAATGGTATCGTTAACAGCGTGTGCGCGCCTGACCAATGACAGTGTAGTGACCCACACAGGGCGGGATCTCAACACGGAGCGGCGCTAAAGTTTAGCTGCTTAGCTAGCAAGGACTCGTCGCGCTGCTACGTTATCAGCTGAGTTTAGTCAGCACGTGAGAACTCGTCTGACACGGAGAGTCTCCTGTTGTGTGCTACATGTGTGAAATAACAACTATAGTCTGGACTTTGTCTGCAGTGTATCTGTGTAAACAGCTTCATTCAGCGTCTCTCCCTCCCCTCTGGCACCATGAGTTACCATGGTTACAGGAACGCCCTGAAACATTATAATGATCAATAAGAAGCTTTTGGTTAGTTTGACTGTACAAATACTTACTTATCGTTCATTTATCGTTATCGAGGTGAGTTGCTCAATATATCGTGATATTGATTTGAGGCCATATCGCCCAGCCCTAGCATGAATAGATAAAATGACCAAAATATAATATAAACTGGGACATCTGTACAGTTTTGTCCAGGAATGTCTAAAGTATTGACCATTGAAAGTGTATATGTTCACAGCATCCTGAGGACAGTCAAGCTCTGTTCCATAAAAATATCTAATCATGTTGCTCATCTGTTGTTTTACAGGCCAGAATTCAAGGACTACGTTTGGAGCAATCGCATCAAGTGCTGAACTCTGCCTGACACTATTTATTTCTCGTTCTGTATTTACTCCTTGTTTTGCATTATCTCTAAATTGTTTGAATAAAGTCTTGAAAATGATAAATGCCTTTTCTTTACACTTCCAGCATAAACAACCAACCTATTACAGTTCTTACACTTTACATGATGCACTAATGATAACAACTGAATTAGGTTAGACTCTTGTTTATTTACATGTGTTCCAAAAGATTCAATAAACATCACAAAAAAATAGTATACCTTTTATCGTTTTGACAATATACAGTACAATTGGCATAAACAACTATATACAGCAGTGGTTCTCAAACTTTTTCGGTCATCCCCCACTTTGGACAAGGGGGAATTTTCAAGCCCCACCTGCCCCCATCGCCCCAACACAATGCTAATGAATTACGCCAAGCTTAACATCCGCGCGAAAGTTTGTTCCTCTACAATTGACCGTTCGCTAAGCCCCGCCCCCCTTAGTTACTGTTGCTATGTCTGTCAAGCTTTCGCTCCTACCATAAGAAATATGGAGTTTTCAGTGATATCAATAAGAGATATTCCAAAGGAAATTACGACAAATTTCTGGAAAAACTGTTTGGTGATATCAGAGAGAAGCCGACAGAATGGTCTTCGGTATGCATTTGAGAGATACATCCACAATATCATCTGCTGGCGGAGTATAAATGTTTGTTGTTGTTCTGATCGCACTCTGGGAATTTCGCTCAGGTAGATCAAACTTAATACAGTACAGTCGTGAATCCCTATTACAAATCGGGATCACGCAACAACAACTACCCGATATGGATACTTTCCCACATAGTCACCGGATACCAGCGGAGATAGCCAGACCATCGGGGCCTCCGTGGATGATCATACTGAGTGGCAGGCGGCGGAGCCTGCGGAGGGAGCGCAAGCAGCAGCGGGGCTGCCAGGGCGGCACTCTTGCTCGACTAAAGAGGAATCCCAGGAGACCACCGCTCCCCAGCCTCTTCGTTGCCAACGTCAGGTCTCTTAACAACAAAATGGATGAACTACGATTTCGCTTATCAACATGGTCACTCGTCCAGGAGAGTTGTGTGATTATAATCACTGAGACCTGGCTACACTCGGGAGTCCCAGACGCAGCTATCGAGCTAGCGGGCCGCGCTTACCACCGCGGCGACAGGAACAGTGACTATTGATATGATCTTTGTTGTCATTAAAGAAAGGCATTGATAAAAATAGGCATAAAAAGGAAAATTTCCTCCCGTTTGTCGCGCCCCACCTGTCACGTCTCTATTCCCCACCAGTGGGGCGCGCCCCACACTTTGAGAACCGCTGATATACAGGAAGGACATTCAGAGGTTTCTTGACTGGTAATAAACACAGATCAGTGTTGGCCAACAGGTTAGGCTGCTGATGTCACAATCCTCTACTGTTTTGGCAGTGATTTTCCTGTAGAAAGAATGACAGTAAATACAGTTTCAAGGACCTTGAAATTATTTTCAATTTATTATAACACCACAACATTTTATGCAGTGACAAATATTCCTGACATCAACCAGAAATAGCCTCTGTTACATCAGAATTACGCAATTTACCGTCATTTCCTTTTTACCAGTCTTTTGGGGGGTTAGCAAAATTTCACTTTCAGAGTGAAACAGACATAGTTTCACATTGTTATTATTTACTATGCATTTTGACAGTAGTTTGTACAAGTTTTACTTTCTGTATTTTTTTGTTGAGTACCTGGCATGAGAGAAAGGAGTTCCATCTTACTGAAACTTTTAACTTTACCTGTACAACTCCTCAAAACCTGTGACTGAAAAGTCATAATTTCTGCAAAAATTATAATTATTACAGAAAACTGGATATGGATTGAAAACTAAATGTATTTATAGGACATAAAGGCACATTTCTATGTGTTTACAAGACAAAGTTACATCTGTGTTAATGGGGCATAAAAATGTTATTGAAAAGTAAAAAATAGAAGTCTGGGGTTAGACATCTAGGAAGCTTATGTGATGGGTGGCAAGTGATTATTTGAAGGGGTTGGTAGGTGCATTGTGTGCAGTTTCCCACATTCTACTGTGGTCAGCTGACCGTCAGATCATGAATTGAAATGCTTCCTTAAAAAATGCTTACTATGTAAATGTTACATGAATAACAGTGGTCTGATCCATGTTGCTATCAGCATCAAGTTACACTCACCGGTCAGAGAGACTCTGCAAAAATAGTGGAAACATCAGGATATGGTACTACTGTGAACTGATGTCCTTCTCATAACTATAGGACACTGAAACAGGCTACATCAGCACATTTGTAAAACGTCCAGTTAAAAGACTATATGAATGAACATCACATAAATACCTTCTAACGAAATCTGCTTACAACTACTTTGCAAACTATATTCACATATATATGTAATCTTCCCAGGACCTCCGAACAGTGGACTTGGCCTCTCACACGTGTAGCACACAAGAATTAGTCCGCCTCTCACATACAGCTCGTCTGGCTAATGTCCAAACAGCCCAGGGTAGCAGTGCATGTGTGAACACTGCTATATGGATTAGATCCACAGTACGTGTAAACGTTGGCCTGCGTGTAAACGGTAACGTTACATGTAAATATGTTTCATACAGCAGTAGTCTATCATAGCTAGCTACTTAATGTTAGCTACAAGCTGACAATGCTAACGATGTTAGCATGTTTGCTGCTGCTGCTGCTGGAAACAAGTTTGATGAGCAGAGTTTGTGGGCCCAAAGACCATAACAGTGAGCCTAAAGATGCCACAAAGCTACAGATGTTGATGTGCAAGTTCAGACTTCACAAGCATTAGCTCAAAGTTTGGTTGAAATCAAATCAATTTTAGTTGAATAGCCCAAAATAACATTCACACAGCTCAGTGGGCTTTACGGTCTGTACAGTGAACAACATCCTCTGTCCTTAGACCCTCGACTCAAGTGAGGAAAAACTTCCCAAATTAAAAAAATTAAAAAACCCTTTTAACAGGAGGAAAAAAAAGATGGTAAAAACCTCAGGAAGAGCCACAGCGGAGGGATCGCTCTCCCAGGATAGACAGACATGCAACAGATGTCACGTGTACAGAGCAGAACAACAATGTCTGATGCAAGTAAATTATAATAAAATATATGTAACAAATGTGGATCCAGGAGGATTGTTTCATACAGATTAAAATGAACTAATTCAGGTAAATTTTTTCCATATTCTTCTGTTTTACTTTTAGCAGTATCGGAGTAATACATACTGTATATTAGGGTTGGGCAATATGTTGAAATTTTCCAACCAGCCACCGTCAATTGCCGATATATTTGCGCATGTGCAGTGGGTGGGGAATACACCTTCCTGCTGAGGACGCTATGCTCAAACCAAGAGACGCTCAGTTGTTGTTGCTATTTATATTCATATCATTAGCCTACGTGATTGCTGTGTGGTTTTTGTGGACCTAATATTTATTCTGTTTGAATAAATTTGTCTTTACCTTACCCTTTGACATTCACTGTCTTAAATGTGAAATGATAATTTCACTCAAACATTACAGCCCAAAGTTTAAGGCTACACTTTTTAATAAATCTAAATAAATGTCCCTGAGATATTTATGAGCTGTAGGCTATTTTGCCACGACAGCTTAAATATAAACTTGTAGGTTTATGCACTTTGGTTTAGTCACTGTTGTTCATACACTGAGAGATTCACTGAGTGTTTAATCTTAGAGGCTACAGCGTTTTTTTTCTCTCACCAGACAAGTGCTTCAGGGATGAAGCAGATTTGTGCCTGAAAAATATGGATAAGGGTTATGCTGGACGTTGCATTGTTCTAACAGTTTTTGAACTTGCGTATAGGTTAAATTTATTCCCAACTCTGCAGTGTGTGCCCGCTCCCTAGACGGTCTGCTAGCATTTCTTTGCGCAGGTCAGTTCTGCTCCTCCTCGACTCCTTTCTAATCACAGAGGGAAAACCACAGACTTTGCCCGTTCCTATTTTTAGCGCTTACAGGTTAATTATTTATTGAGTGAAATTTTCGGAGGATGGAAGGAAGGATGCACACCATTAATATAGCAAAATAAAATGTCAGAAATAGTACAAAATATTGTCTCCAACAAACCAACCGGTGATGGGTTGAGCCTATCCCCGATAGACGATATATCCGTCCAATCGCCCAATCCTAACATACATAGCACGTTACATTTACATTCAACTAGAGCTTGGCAATATAAACCATATATATCTTTATTCTGATACAAGACTATATATCCTATTAGATTTTGGATATCGTGATATGACATGCAGTTGTCTTTTCCTGGTTTTAAAGGCTGCATTACAGTAAAGTGATGTCATTTTCTGAACTTACCAGATTGTACTACTTGCTCTAATACTTGCCTTTTCCCACTTAGTCATTATATACTTACACATTTTTATTTTTTTTTTAAGTATTTTTTTGGCCTTTATGTGGCTTTATTGATAAAAGTTCAAGACATGACAGGAAACAGGATGAGAGAGAGGGGGAGCGACACGTAGCAAAGAGCCCCAGGCCGGGACTTGAACCCGGGGCCGCTGCAGCGAGGACAAAGTCTACATGGGACGCCCCATATACTTACACATTACTGATGGTTATTTATTAAAAAGCTCATTGTGTTAATACTTTGTGAAAGTACCAAAAATAATCTGGATAATATTGTTGCAACATTGATATCATGCATATCAGTGATTTCCGTTTCTTTTGCTCAGAAGGATAACGTCTTGCTAACGAGGGCTATGGTGTGACTGTATCACTTTCAGCAGCATTGTTATCCAGCCCTGACCTGTAGCGTCTATGAAGACTTTGTAAAATAAATCCGTAATGATAAATCCAACACTGAATGGCTTCTGTGATAGAGAAGTATGAAGATGTAAAAAAACAAAACAAAAAAGTTGTTAGTATGATTGTTAGCTGCCCACCAATCACCAATGCACCAATCAGAAGAAGAGTAGGGTGGATCTTAATAATGTATGAAACGTTACCCTCTTCCATTAAAAACTGACTTCCTTTAAACAGTATACTGTATGAGAGCTGTTAACTCTCGCGGGAAACAGATACATTTAGTTCACGGTTAGCATGTTCTATGAACGCGCTCTGGCTATAGAGTAGTTTATATTATCAGTGGCTTCATCACTACAAGTAACCTGTTTCACATTACAGATAGTCCACTGGTGACATAAATATATTAATAAGTGCAGTTTTAAGAGGGAAAAAACAAAGCTAAAGTGGGAGTTGAGGTCCTGGGCAGCACTGATAGTGAGATGATGCCTGCAGAAAATGTGACCTCTAATATTTAGAAGTGAAGGGAAACTGCAGGAGCAGACGCTCTCACAGAGCACTCTCCTGTTTTCTTATTCAAATCAGACGTTTGCTTTTGTTCTTCCAAGGCATGGAAATCAATACAGGAATTATAACAAGAGACCAACAGTCCTCTTGATGGCTGCTTTTATACAGAGTGCCTGTGTTATATGAGGCCTGCAGTCTACATTTACTTGACATCAATACACATATTTAGTTTTATAACTTTGTTATAACTGTCAGCCTCATGACTAAAGTGTGTATTCAATGTTACTTTTAGTCCTCTTTTATATAGTGTTTGTATCTGTGTGCAATCATGTGTAGAGTCCTGTTATTTCAGTGTATTTGATAATGTAAGTATGTCTGTCAGTGCCCTCTGTCTCTGTCTCAAAGGCCTGTTTGTCTGTCATGACCTTCACAGACAGAAACACACACACACACACAACAGCTGTGCATGTGTGTGTGGATGTTGAAGACAGACACACAAAGACATCATGGTTCCCATGGTTCTGTGCTGACAGTGTAACAAGAACTATGTTGTCATATCCGACACACAAGCAGAGAGAAAGTTTGTCATCATGTTTCCTGACAGAAGATTCAGTGCCCTCATGTGGCCTCGTCATCAGACAACGTGTTATAACGATTATGGAGGATAAAGTGGCAGAGGAGCCCTTCAGCCCTTCAGTTGCTGGAGGTGTACTTCCTGGTTGATAGTATGGTAGTATGAAATTATTAGATATCTTATCAGTATCAACCATGAAAAGCAGTTTGTTTTATCGGTATTCGCTGCAAAATAAATCCATATTGTGCATCTGTAATAATCAGGGCTTTGTTAAGAAAGATATTGGAGCCATTCATGGTCACTGGTGGTGAAGGTTGACCTCAGTCACTACAAAGGATGAGTTTGTGTATGAGCAGCAAACATATGTGTTCAGGGGGTGACGTCACAGCCACACAGGTGTGATTCACTGGTAACAGTAAGAGAAGGATGCAGGCCTTACCTGAACCTTTGCGAGCTTGACCAGCCTTCCACTGTTTCTCCACTCGTTTCCTGGTCGTATCACTTAAACTGGGTGCATGGTCAATCGCCAACACTCTCCGGTCCAATCCTGAGGTTGTTCCATTTACTTTGTCACTATGTCATTGAATAATAAAGTATTTTAATTGTAATTTTAATTTTCTTGTCAGGATTTTACTTGGAAGCCAACATAAAAAAAAACTACAATTTTGTCCATGCTAGAAAATCTCAACAGCTTATACAAGCTCCAATTCAGTGAGGTAATAGCTGCACTAATGGGTTACTTAAAATGACCTGATATTAGTTCTCAAAACAATAATCATTACTCACAAACACTTACCATAAATGTTAGCACCGGATGTAAACTCTACCACAGCTCTCCTCTCCTCTCTTCTCCTCTCCTCTTTCTTCTGTGTGTCCACTTGAGAGGCTGACTAATTGAATTCTTTGCTGCTGATAGTATTTTTCCTACAGTGGGAAAAGGAAAAACAGAAAGCATGAATGGGATTACAGGCTGAAGATGGAGGGGGAAGCCATTAGTATGGTTGAATTCACTTGGTATTTTGTGGTATTGATCAGATATAAAATATGAGCTCATAATCAGGCCCGGTGAGGTGGTTGTGTAATAAGACAAAAGGTCCTGTAAGCTTGCTAACATCAGTGTGAGTTTATGTGAGTGTACTTTAAACAGTATGCCAACTGTGCACACTAAGTGGGCAATGACATTTGCAAACGGTGCAAGATGTGCACTACACATCCTTCTTTAAAACGACTGCCACTATTACAGTTTTTCTCGATTGTTTACACACATTTTCTGAAAGCATGCCTCATACTCTCAGAACTCTACACACAGATGAAAACACACACACACAATGGGCAAAACCCCTCAATTCTCCTGCAGGATGAAACTTTACATTCAAAACAATGTTATTTCTTCTCAAAATGGTATTTTGTTTTCAAATGACACACACAAACCATCATATGAATAGACATTTATAAGAACCAGTTGAACACTGATGTGCTCAATGTAAAACACTATGATGAATGGAAAACACTTCTCCATTCATCATAATGACTTTGGCCTTTTTTTTGTTCAGTGTTACACTTACTACAGACATTACATACATAAGTGTGTTGTAAAGTAAATAGTAAATATTTGAGAATATTGTTTTTATACTCAGAACACACAAATACACGGTAACAAATATATTTTATTTTTCCCACAAAAACAATGTACACAGTGTACATCCCAACCAACACAAAGTTGCACATACAGTGGTCTACATACAAAACAACAGAAGAATTTACTGTATACAGTTACAGTAAAAAAAAAAACTATGCTGCATCCTCTCTTCTGTTTCAGTCTGGCCACAGCACCTCATCCACATCACAAGCAATGTTTTCCCTGGCCAAGCAGCGGGGAAAATATCGCCTAGCATGGCGAATCCAGCCATGAAAAGCATCAACTGCTATATCTCCACATGCGTCTTCCATAGCTTGGAGAAGGAGTATACGCATTTGTGGATTTTGATCATACACTTTCCATTCCAGGAAGAAAAAAAATCCTCAATAGGATTGAGGAATGGAGAATATGGAGGGAGATAAACAACTAAAAAGCGTGGGTGGGCAGTGAACCAGTTACGAACCAGAGCAGCCCGGTGGAAACTTACATTGTCCCAAATGACAACGTACCTGAGCTGCTCTGGGCCGTCTATCTGATCTGGTGGAATGAGTGTGTTGTGTAGGGTGAATGTGATCAGATGGGCAGTGTTGTAGGAGCCAAGGGTAGCATGGGGATGGATGACGCCGTGGTGGGTAATCGCTGCACACATTGTGATGTTCCCTCCACGCTGGCCAGGGACTTCAACAATGGCACGCTGGCTGATGATATTCCTTTCCCTCCTTCGACTTTTTGTGAGGTTGAATCCAACCTCATCAATGAAGATGAACTGGTGCTCCACTGCAGCCACCTCTAGCTCAAGGACTCTCTGAAACACACATGACAATATCAGAAATAGACATGGATTGGTCACTATTGTGAAGCACAATCATTATGATTTCAATACTGAAATATGTATAATTTATACAGTGTTGAGAGTATGCATCAATTGTGGGATTGTATAGGACTCACTTGCACATAGTTATATCACAATTCTTTGACTCTTTCTGAATTGCGTTCAAATGGCACCCTGTAGACCTGCTTCATCCTCAGATTATTTCTGCGCAAGACACGGTCCAGTGTTGATAAGCTTACCCTGTCAATATTTTGAAATATCTCATTGTTTTCTATTATTTTTCTTAGTATTTGTCGTAATGTTATGGCGTTAATTTCTAGGACCATGTTCGTGATTTCAGTTTCCTGTTGAGGAGACAGAAGACGTTCCCGACCACCTTGTGTTGGTAATCTTTCAGTTCTGCCATACAAATAGTAAAATACTGTAAATACTGTGTAGGAATACAAAGTAGGAATACATTTCCCAAATACTACAGAACAGTCCACAGGCAATATTGATATGCAGTACTGCAATTTTCTAGTGAGAGTAGATTTCTTACCTATTCTCATTTTGGAAAGTCCGGATGATGGATGCTACAGTGTACCTGCTCAAATTTGGCTGTACTCTTTGCCCAGCCTCCCTCATTGTTAGACCATGGTTGACCACATGGTCAACCAAAGTGGCTCGGATCTCATCAGAGATTACGGTCCTTGGCCTTCCTCTTCCTCGTCCTCCCCGTCCTACTCCTTTTACTCTCACTCCTCTGGCTCTGGCTCTGCCTCTGTTTCCAATGTTGGCATCCATTGCTCCAAAACAGAAGAGCTCACCTGTTGCCCTTTTATGCTAAAGCTCTGATTGCTAATTGTAAAACTGTGTGACAAGTGTTTGCCCATGTGATGAGTCAGTGTGCATAGTAGGGCAATTAACTTTAGAATTTTGAATGACAGTGTGTTCCTTGTGAAAACAAGAGATTTTCTTCATGAAAATTGTGCCAAATGCAGAGAATTGTGTGTAGTGTTTAGAAAAAAGTGTGTTTTAGAACTGCAATTTGAGTGTAAAGCAGGAATTGTCCTTGTAGTTTCGCAGAATTGGTTCAGGGGGTTGGTGCATGAGTTACATGTTGTGGTCATTGTGTCTCAAGTACCAGTATTTGTGTGTAAACAATTGAGAAAAACTGTAAAGGTTTTGGCCTTGGCAGCTATGAGCGGATACTGCATGTTAAGCAGACTGGACGTACCTCACACTCCCTTCCTGATGTGATGGATCGATATTTAGGTAAACTCAACCTATTCCTTAATGTGATCCACAGGCAGGGCGATGGGAACTGACAAGGAGTCAGTCATGGTAAAGAACCAAGACTGAGGTTGACCTTGTAGCAGGATCACTGGACTGAAACTGCTGTGTGTTTTGAAATACAGCACAAATAATGTTTGAAAAAAAAAAAAAAAATCTGTCTTTTTTCCTCTCCAGTGGGTGCTGGCCTTTGAGATATTCATCCCACTGGTCCTCTTCTTCATCCTCCTGGGTCTAAGGCAGAAGAAGCCAGCGATTCCTGTCAAGGAAGGTAGGCAGACATTAATGGGTCCTATTGATAAAATCACATTGTTTTCATATAACCCTCATTCAGTATTATTAATTATTAAATTGAACTGACCACTGACTTGTTGCTCCACCTGTAAAGGTTTCCCTTGTCCACATGTACACAGATATTTGTGAAAACAGAAACAACCTGTGTCCAGATGAGTATTTTAACACAGTTTCTGAAAATGATCTCCGTCCATACTAACACACCTGAAAACACATATCACGGGCATTCACGCACACTGGGCATGTGTCTGTTGGTGTAAACAGGAAGTAGATTTTATACTCTGTGTTTGGTTGCAGAAAATATTCTGAATGATTTTTTAATTTTACTTCTATTGTTTGTTTGTTTTTGTTTGTTTGTTTTTTATTCAATACAGTGTGTAACAAGTACCAGGGGTGGTATCGAGGCAAGAGGTCATTTTTCCTCAAAACAGGACAAAAAAGATGAGAAACATGACTGCTCTTTACAGAATCCTCCTGGATAATGCTATTTTTATAAAAAAAGAACATTGGCAACGGCTGTTTTTGTTGCTGATAAGATTGAATGAGGAAGCAATCTTGGATATCTGCATCATCCTTTCCTAAATCCCAGTTTCTGCCCATCTAGAAGTTAACATTGAAAACTGAGTTTCTTGACATCTTCACTCTGGAAGGAGTTTTCCAAAAGATCCTTTTTTTCTTGACCTGAAACGCTGTTTACATGTGTACGAATGCCAAAAGGCATAGAAACAAAGCTGTGTGCATGTGGGCAGGGCCAGAGTTCTAACAGACCAGTCTCTGTGTGTGTGTGCTTCTTCTGTCATAGTGATGTGATTTCAGTGAGGTAGACACAGTAAACAGCCATGTGTTTGGTTTAAAGGTACATTTCACTACCAATATCTCCTCACTATCTCCAACAGTGATGTCAGCATAAACGTTCTGAGGAAAAGAGTTGTTTGGAAGGCACTGAGGGAATGAGGGAAGGGTGGATGGAGAGAAGGTATACTGGCGTTAGAATGGCGCCTTCTGCCCTTCCCGCCGCATTACATGTATTAAGCTGAAAGCTACTGCTGACTCATGTTTGCTTAGATCTCCCTGCAGGCATAAAGATTATGTAGTTCTGTGCAGCGCCATCATGCATTTAAAGCAGGCAAACACGTACAGTATTGCTAATTTGCTGCTGTTACAAATATGTGGTTTGCTTCCCACCATGTGCTACACATTTCTGTCCTTAGTTCAGTCTTTAGTCTTGTGTTACACATGTCCTTTTTTCATGTTTTAGTTTCTTAGTGCACCTACTGTTGCTATCAGCCATTGTAGCAGTTGTACCCACTTTATTCTGATGTTTTTTGTCTTTGTTCTTTTACTTCTTTACATCTTTGTCTTGTTTCTGCTGTTCTTTCTTTTTGTTTCTCTCTTTCTGGCTGTGTTTCTTTCTTTCCTGTATGTTATGCATGTTCTCAACATGTTGGATGGACCAGTGTGTAAGTGTTGTCATTCATTTTACCCTCACACCTGATCCTGGCTGACATGATACATTAATGAAAACATCTCCTGACTTACTTTTAACTGGATGTGTTAATCCTGTTGGGGCGTGTTTTCTGTCTGTGTGTATACACTTTATGTTTGCCTAATCCTGATCCAGCACATATCAGTCACTCAGCAGCTCCAATCGATTTTTCTTTCTTTAAGGCATGTTACAAATACGAACCCACTGAATGATGAAAAATGTTCTTAGGAAGTGTATCTTCCATTAGTCATGGATGTACTGGAAGTAGAGAAGTAAAATCCCTGTATTATAATATAATTGATACAAAACAAATGTAAAAAAGATGGTGTGGCTGTGTCCAGGGCAGTGTTGATAAGCAGATTCCTCTTCTTCTTCCTCCTATTCTACTTCTTTCTCTTCTTGTCATTATCACATCCTCATACCTAAATAAATAAATAGGTCAATTGCTGTCGACTCCTAAAACGACACACTGTATATCAACACTCCCAAAACAAAGGTTGCATTGTACCAGCGACAGGCAGGTTTGGTTTAGGTTGTGTTTTAAGTTATGTCTTGTATGTGACTCAATGAGGTATTGTGTTTATACTGTATTTCGCTATGTAAGATGAACTGAAATATAATGATGATCAGACAAAGTAAACGTTGTTGTAGTGCTGTACCTCCAGACAACAGAGCAGCTTCTTTCCTTAGGCTGTGAGACTCCTCAGCAAACTTTCCATAAAAAATCGTTTTCATTTTATGACTTATCCAATCCGGGTAAGTAAGAATCTATGCTGTCATTTTTTGATAAGGACCTGCTGGACAAATAAATCCTCATTATGTCGTTCCATTGCCTCTAGAACAACACAGGCGTTTTCCAATCTAACATGATCTCCAATTTGACAGTGCCTTCCTAAACAAGAATCTGTTTTACGTTTAAGATTACTTTTAGGCATAAAAGATGTCTGAGAGTGAGGAAGGAAGCCAGGAATGATGAAACGTAATTAAACTTACTGTGAACAAAACATTTAAAGAGGTAATATTCGGGGCGTGGTTATGGCGCTGGAGTAGGCGGACGTCTTTTTGTGAGCTCCTGCCAATATAGGAGTAAAATCCTGTAAATTATCCTTCAACCTCACGAACAGTGATACTGAACGTTGGTGGCGACTTATTACAGTATACCAGCGACAATATGCCAACAAAGAAAGTACAAAACAAGCTTAAAGCAAACTCTTCCCCGACTGAGGAGGACGACGTCTCAGATGCTAACAGCCTAGCTAACTCAACAGGCGATGCTAGCCCCGTGCTTCAAGCAGAGGACATGGATACGGGAATGGCCCATAACATGGATGTTATTCAGAAACTCGACGGGATCAGAAATGACTTTGCCACGAAGATTGATGTGGTCTTGAAAGCAATTCAAGAGGGATGTGCAGGACTTCTGGCACTCATGGATGAAGCAGAAGTGCGCATTAGCAACGTGGAGGACACCGTTAACTCAGAGAAAGGCAAGTGTGATGCGCTAGTTAAACAAGTGACTCTCCTCACGAACAAACTTGACGAGCTCGAAAACCGCTCTCGCCAATCCAACCTGCTACTAGTTAACGTGCCGGAGAAAATGGAAGGGAATGATGCGGTTGCTTCCCTGGAGAAGTGGCTACCTGAAGTACTGGGACCTGCTACATTCCCGACACCACTTTTCATCGAAAGAGCGCACAGGCTGCCCGGCCAGACACAGCCTAATCAATCCACCATACCGAGAGTCCTCATCATGAAGTTTTTAAACTTCCAAGATAAAGTCCGAGTGATGTGAGCAGCCAGGGCCAAAGTCAAAGTAATGTGTGGCGGTCAAGAGATCATGTTCATCCCGGATCTATCGACGGAGCTCCACTGGCGAAGGAGGTGTTTTGACGGGGTAAAACATCAGCTGAGATCTCTGAATATTCGCTACGGAATAGTTTACCCTGCCAAGCTTCGAGTGTCGTCCGATAGACAAACACGTGAGTTTGAAACCCCAGCAGATGCTGACAAGTTTATTCAAGGTTTAAAGAACACAAACGGCACACAGATTAACTAAAGCGAACTGCTGAATCCTTGATTATCCTTCTGTAACAGTAGTGGCAGTAGTTAAAAAGAAAGGAGACTGCCTTGTACCCTTTTTAAAGGGGCTTACTTCTGGTTATTGGAGAAGTGGATATTCACTATACCGTCGGCTTTCCGGGAAGAGAATTAGGACTATGCCAGGACTATGTTGAACATTTCATAAATGCTTGTTCGTGTAGAATATGTACTTTTGCCAGGGGACACAAATGTCCTGTCAGTTTTGTTTTGGTCTGTTTTGTTTTGTTTTCCTTTCAAAGTTATTACTATAAGGACTGCTTGGTTTGGTCTAACTGCTCCCTTGTTTACACTGGATCAGTGTGTGCTCTTAACTGCACCCCAACTGCACCTGTTTTATGTTTGTCTTTCTGTACTCCTCACAATGTTTTGCTTTTTACTGGTGCACTCCCAATATGACACATAGAGAAAATCAGCAGGTTTACCCACGACTAATAGATGATACTATGCTGCACAATATGACATATTATTACATTTAGATGTCTTCAAATAAGAATTTTAAATTCACGTCTTGGAATGTAAGGGGGATGGTAAAATTGGCTAAGCTAAAGCAGGTTATTACCAGGCTTAATCAGTTTAAGTCATCGATAGTTTTTATCCAGGAGATTCATTTACTCAGAGAGGACTTGGTGAAAGTACGAAGGAGATGGCCAGGCAAAGTGCTGGCGTCCTGTTTCCCTTCCCACTCTAGAGGGGTTATGGTGTTATGCTGCATTCCAGTTACATGGGAGACCACTCGCCCGAATTGCGAAGTGGGAAATCTCGCAGCTGTCTCGCGACATTTCACGAGGCACGCCCCCTTTTGGTCGGAATATCCACTGTCCGACTCGGTGCTCCTGCGAGTACACCGAGTTGAGCGAGGATAGACAAACGA
This sequence comes from Pagrus major, assembly GCF_040436345.1. Classification (NCBI taxonomy): domain Eukaryota; kingdom Metazoa; phylum Chordata; class Actinopteri; order Spariformes; family Sparidae; genus Pagrus; species Pagrus major. Next base: position 2,174,961 of record NC_133219.1, on the reverse strand, counting down.
CTCGTCAAACAAAGATGGCTGCGCCCGTAATTGATGTATTTTCTTTGTATTTGTACCAAGTTGGTCGTTTTAATGTCGATTTTAAATGCTCTTACACATTTGATTACATTGCTGCTTTAATCCGGTCACCTGTGCGTGCAATACAATGTAAAGTTTTGTTTTCGAGCTGGTTTGCTAAAGAGGCTAATGTAGCTAACAATAACAATAACAATGACTAGCCTGCTACTACCCTGATGGCGTCCATGTTCTTCCGACTCGTCGTGTAGCGAGACAAACAGGAACGCTATTTGTGCTACAAGGCAGGAAATGACGTCACGTTCTCGCGTAAGAGCAACTCGGGCGAGTGGTTTCCCATGTAACTGGAATGCAGCATTAATTCACAATTCGGTGCCTTTCCAAGTTAACAACACTATTTATGATAAAGCTGGTAGATTTGTGGTGGGTCAGGGAACTCTCTTGAGAGAAAATATCAATTTGGTTAATGTGTATGGCCCTAATGATGACAACCCATCATTTTTTGAGAATTTGTTTTTGCTGTCGGCCACCCTCCCTGGTAAAATAATATTGGCGGGTGACTTTAATTGTACTTTAGACCCAAAGCTCGATCGCTCGTCAGGGATGGATACCTCCCATCCTCAAACTAGAAAGAAAATACAACAGTATATGTAGGAGCCATGAATGAATTAGTATGTTTTTTTTTCTATTAGTAATAAGGTGAAGGGATATTGTTATCTTTTGGTGTTGTTTGTTTTGGTTATGATATTCTACTATGTGGTCATATTGAGTAGGGGGATAGTGGGTCACATGGATATGGGTGGGATTATTAGTTAATATAGGCAACTGTTCATTTCTCATTGTCAGAAAGAGAGAGAGGGTGAGCTGGGTCGCCGTATTTTTTGTTGACCGCTATTTTTCTTTGATCACTGTGATTACTTTGATTATCAATTCATGCACTTTGTCATGAGTTGATCATCGTTTTTTCGTTAATAAAAAGTTAAACTTATTTTCGAATCTCAGTGATTTCTTTTGTGAAGCGCGTCAGACAATCAGGCCCAACCTCAGTCTCTCAGCGAAAGGCATTAATTACAAATATCAACAGACGGAGCAACGGAGCTGAGATCAAGAGGACGAAAATTGGAAGAGGATGAAATTAAACAAACATCGGAGATAAAGCACGGAGGTAGGCGCTGGCTGTTAAAACAAGTGTAAGGAGCCGCTGACAAAGCGAACTACAGTCAGGTAAGCTCACCTGTGGATGTGCCCATTGAAGCTGTATATTAATGGAAGGATTGCAGCTTGCATATTGACTGCTGTTTGTTCATTGGGAACAATTGCCTGGTTGATTGAGGATTGGGTTCCTCGGCGCAATGCATTCCGATGCTGAATCTACTCCATGCTGTGAAATGTGAATCAACGCTCTGTCTCTGAAGTTGCTGCTGCTCTGCTGCTGTGTGTAATATGGATGATATTTGTTGGATGAATTTCATTTCTTCCTGTGGATGTGTTTCAAATGCACAAACAATATATTGAGGAAAAAATCAAAAGGAAATTAAAGGAGGAAAATGAGTGAAATAAATGCTGACGTTGAAATGGAACGTGGGAAAAGACAAACCACACTCACAGCCAAGGCCTGGGCAAATAAAATTGAAAAGCTTCAACATGAACGCAAAATCACTGTGAATAAAATGAAAGCACTCATACCAGAAATGAAAGCTCTCATGAAAACAAAGGAAAATGTTTCACATGTTCAATCTCATTTTGAGAAATTAAATCAACTTTGTGAAAATGCTACCATGTCACATGAGGTTTTGATTCCTTTACTCATGGAGGATGAACAAAATAGACAAAACGAATGGTTTTCCAGCATCATGAAATACAGCAAGACATTTAAAGAGAATGTTAAAAGGTGGCTGAGTGAATCAGAGGAATCACAACAAAATAACAGCCTCAATCTGCCTCAATCTGCAATAAATGAGGAAGTGCTTCAATGTCCAACAGAGGATGAACCTCAAGTTTCAACTCAAGCTGCATCAATACTCAGTACAGAGGATATGCAAGATGAGATAACACCAAGTGACAGTGTGTCAAATGTGGGAAGCAAAACCTCTGCTACTGGAAGAAGGTCTGCTGTTTCTACTGCTTCTTCTGCACGTCTGAAAACAGAGGCTGACTTGGCAGCATTAATGGCAAGACAGAAACTATTAAAGGACAAACATGAACTGGAGGAACAGGAGGAACGCCTGAAAAGGAAAAAGGAGCAGCTCAAACTGGATGAAGACATCGTAGCACATATGGCAAAATTAAATGTGTTAAGGTCTCAGAGCATCCTAAGTGGAAAGAGTTCCATAACAAGGCATTCAGATGGAATTAATTATTTGGAAAAAGGAAAATCAAAAACAAAAGCTCTCAAAGCTAATGCAAATTCATTTATTCCACAAATGTCAGTGAAACAAAGGGAAACTAAACATGACTGCTTGGATCCAGGAACAAGGCCTGAAGAGAAAGCTGCACCTCAGTTCATTCATTATGAGCCTGTGTCACTTAATGAACCCAAACAACATTCAGTGAATCACAATGCTAATGAGAATGCACAAACTCAATATGGAAACACCTTGAATGCAGGATTTGGATCAAAAGATGAGAATCAAAACAATATGCTGGGAATTATGAGAAAGCAAAATGAAATAACTACACTCTTAATTCAACAGCAATGCCTCTCATCTCTACCAAGGAGGGAAATCCCGATTTTTGATGGGGATCCATTAAAATTTAATGCATTTTCAATTCAATTCAAATAGTTTATTTCAAACCAATCAGACAAAACAAATACCAACCAACAACATAACAAAGACATTACAACAACAAACAAGACAAAAACAAATAAAAATAACACCAAACAATACGACCACCATGGTTTGAAATGGGGATGGAAGAAGCAGAGCTTATCTATATCCAACCCCAGTCGTCACAAATAAATAACCAATACAACAAAAACAAACCCACACTTAACTTGCTCTCTACAACCCTCTTTCCCAAGCTTCTCATTTCCCCTCTTCCTTGTTATACCTTTCTAATACTCCTTTTCTGAATTTGCGTTTAAATTGATATAGATATTTACTGGATTTAACCTCAACATCTAGACCATTCCATAACTTAACCCCGCAAACTGAAATACACATACTTTTCAGTGTTGTTCTTGGACTTTGTTGCTGTAAATTAAAAATGCCTCTTAAATTATATTTTTTACAACCCTCCCTCTCATAAAACAAGTTTTGGATGTTGTATGGTAAAAGGTTATTTTTTGCCTTGTAAATTATTTGTGTTGTTTTGAATTTTACCAGATCCTGAAACTTCAATGCAGACGTTTTCAAAAACAGTGGATTAGTATGATCAATGTATCTCGTATTATGAACGAGTCTCATGGCTCTTTTCTGTAGTATGCACAGAGGGAGCAGGTTGGTTTTATAGGTGTTACCCCACACTTCGACACAATAGCTCAGGTATGATATTACAAATGAATAATACAAAATAAGTAAGGACTGATAATTAAGCCACTGTCTACATCTCCACATCACACCCACACTCTTTGCCAATTTTGAGCATACATAACTTATATGGGGTTTCCAGCAGATTTTTTCGTCAATTATCACACCTAGAAAAGTTGTTTCTTCCACTCTACTAATAATTACATTATCTATTATGATTTGAACTTTGATATTATTTTTACGTCTTCCAAATAACATAATTTTTGTTTTGTCGAAATTAAGTGACAATTTGTTTATGTCAAACCAGTTTTTGAGTTTAATCATTTCATGTGTGATTTCTTCCAAAAGCTGCTGTAAATCCTCTCCAGAGCAAATAATATTAGTATCATCTGCAAATATGACAAATTTCATGAATTTTGACACTACAAATATCGTTAATATATAAAATAAATAGAATCGGACCTAATATTGACCCTTGTGGGACACCACACTTGATTTCCCGACCAGTGGAGATATAATTCCCAATTTGGACAAACTGCTGCCTGTTGTCCAAGTAACTTCTCAGCCAATTCAGTGCAATTCCCCTAATGCCATATTTCTCCATTTTCTTAAACAAAATTTCATGGTCTATGGTGTCAAATGCTTTTTTTAGGTCAATAAAGATTCCTATAACAAACTCTTTTTTATCAATACTATTTGTGATTTCCTCAATTAAGTCAATTAAGGCAAGGGAAGTTGATTTGTGTTTTCTAAAATCATATTGACACTCTGTCAGCAAATTATGTTTTTCAATGAAGCTTTCTAATCTGGCAGCAAAGATCTTCTCCAACATCTTCGAGAATTGTGGGAGTAATGAAACTGGCCTATAATTAGTAAATTGATGTCTGTCCCCTGATTTGAATATCGGAATTACCTTAGTAGTTTTCATTTTGTTTGGAGATTTTCCCGCTTGAAAGGACAAGTTACAAATGTGGGTAAATGGTTTCATTATTCCGTCAATTACCTTCTTTATTAATATCATATCCATTTCATATGCGTCTGTTGATGTTTTATTAGAACAATTCCTTACAATAGCTAGGATTTCGTTTTCATCAACTGGTTTCAAAAACATCGTACGAGGATTTCTGTCTATTGATCCTCCCACTAACCCCTTTTCCGAAGATTCCCTCTCTGTAATGTTTTTTGCCAGTTTGGGTCCAACGTCAACAAAGAATCTATTGAATCCATCCACCACATCCTCCATGTTACTAATAGTCTTATTGTTATCAATAAAGTACTCTGGGAAGCTTACATCATTTAACCCATTATTGCTAATATTGTTAATCACTTTTCAAATTCCCTTGATGTTGCTTTTGTTACTTTCAAGTAATGTAGTATAATATTCCTTTTTACAATTCCTCATGATGTTTATTAGTTTGTTTTTGTACTTTTTATATTTTGATTCAGTCTCCTTAGTTCTACGTTTAATGAATTGTCTATATAATAGATTTTTCTTTTTGCAAGCATTTATTATCCCTTTTGTTAACCATGGATTTTTTTTTACATATTTTTGTTTCTTATTATGTCTTTTGATTGGACAGTTTTTATCATACAATCTCTTAAATATTTCCAGAAAAGAATCATATGCTGTGTTACTGTCATTTTCTTGATATATTGAATCCCAATTTTGAGCAGGTAGGTCAACTTTGAGAGCATTCATTGATTCTTCCGTTCTTACTCTTATATATTTGATGTTATTTGTTTCCAATACCTTTCTGTAAGTGACATCATACACGACAAAAACAGGTAAATGATCACTAGAATCATGAAGCAGTAGCCCAGGTATTATTATTCAAAATATTGGTGAATATATTATCTATCAATGTAGCACTATGAGAGGTTATCCTGCTTGGTTTGGTTATTTTAGGGTACAGACTCATGCTGAACATTGTATCAATAAATTCTTCAGTTGCTTTGTGATTTTTAGCATTAAGAAGGTCTATATTATAATCCCCACATATGAACAGGTCCTTATGGATGTTTATAGAAAACAATTTCTCCATCCAATCATTAAATAATTCTATGTTTGATCCCGGTGCCCTATAAATACAACTTATAATAATATTTTTCCTTTTTTCCATGTAAATTTCGACTGTTACACATTCAAATATATCTTCCACAGCCATTGACATTTTTTCCAATACCTGACAGTCAAAGTTTTTGTCAATATATACTGCAACACCACCTCCTTTTTTGTTTTGTCTGTTCATGTAATACATTTCATACCCACGCATATTAAAATCCGTGCCTTTATCAGGGTTCAACCACATCTCAGACATTGCTATTATATTGAATGGTGAATTAAATTGATCAAGATAGTCTTTAATTGAGTTATAATTTGCATATAGGCTTCGGCTGTTGAAATGGATCAATGATATTTTATTTTCAGTATTAATCGTACTATTAAATTTTGTTTCTGTATAATAATTACAGTCATATTTAGTGTTTGTAAAAAAAAATATTATCTGGATCAATTTCGTTCATCATGCTATGAGATTTATAATCTGTATACGCGAAAGTTTCCAGTTCTAAACTGACACTGTCGTCATTAATAGTAGTTTCCTTGTCAACATCATCTCCAGATGATGGTGAGTGAACCTCATCAACACAAGCCATGAGAAACCATTTCAAGGAGTTGGTAATAAGTGGAGCAATCAGGGATCTTGGTTAGTGGGTGAGAGCAGCACATAAAACATACAACAAAGCACATAAAACATAAATACATATGTAAACACACACACAGCCACATAGAGGTGAGTGGCATGTTAACTGGAGTTAAGCTCACAGCCACAGGTTCAAACAGCTGCATACTTAAGTCCTACTAATAGAAAGAAAGGAGGGCCCTACTTGTGGTAGAAAAACAATTACTAAATCAAACAAACAGATGGGCCAATAGAACCAAGTTGTATTACTAAGTAGGCTATCTCTTAAGCTGCTTACATACCTAAACATGCTCATATACATGCTTACATCCCTACCTACAATTTACCCACATACGCATACCTACATGTATGCACACACGCATACATAGAGCCCTACAAGTATAGGCATACACCTAATCTCATATCTAGCTGACTTGATAAACCAAAGATCATGCAATTTTTTATGCAGAGTTACATTAACGGAATTTATGCAGTTCTTTATATCTTCGTTTTATTTACATCGAGTAAGTGTCTCTGCTTATGTTCAGTTACTGAAAATGAAACGTCTATTGACATTTCTGCAGTCGTTGCGACAGTTTTGACAGGGACTAACGTCATCAACATCACATTTTACGGCAAATAATAATCATGGCTCCCAACCTCCTTCATTCCACCGTACGCTCATTTAGACAAAGTAAAAAATTAACTAAAGTTGATTACTAACAAAAAGTAAAGAGCCAGTCCAATAATCATGATTCAGCTGGACAGAACCGGGGAGCTGACAACTTTACCGGCTGGGCCACTCACGACTTTATCCAGGGGAAGAAGAGGATGTGGACGGAGAGGAAAGATGTCTACAGAAGGACTTCGCTTCCTCAGAAGATGTGAAGACTTTTGCCTTTCCCTCCACTATCACTCTCAGCTTTGCCGGATACAACAGGGAATACTTAATATCTGCGGCACGGAGATCCCTTTTGACATCGTCAAACTGTCGACGTTTCTTCACCAAACCGGCACTGAAGTCAGGATATATGTAGACTCGGGTCCCCATATAGGTGATCTCACGTTTCTCCCTGGCCAGTCTTAAGATCCTTACTTTGTCCTGGAATTTTAAGAACTTCACCAGGATCGGTCGAGGAGGAACAGATTTGGTGTTGGAGCTAAAGGTGGGGGAGCGGTGGGCTCTTTCAATGACCGGCAACGTGGGAAAGTTTTCTTTACCGAACAGCTGAGGAATCAGCTGGTTCACAAAGGCGATCATGTCTCTTCCTTCCTTTTGTTCCGGAATATTAATGAAGCGAAGGTTGGAGGACCGACTTCTGTTCTCGGCATCCTCAACTTTATCCTTCAGGCAGGCATTATCCTTTTCCAGAGCTTGTACACGTTTTACCAGGTCGTCAATGTTGTCTTCATAAGCGGACACCCGCTGTTGGATCTCCGATATTTGTTCACTCATTGTTGACAGAGATCCCTGAATAAGACTCAGGCCAGCTTGAACGGTCTCGATTTTTGAGTCAAAATGAGCCGTCAGATCAACTTTGACTTGTTGAATGGCTTGGCAAATAGTTTGTAAGTTGACTTCGGCCATGACGCTGGACAAACAATTTACCACCCAAGAAAAATCACTCAAAAAAAGAGGTCTTCAACGGGAAAATAAAGCGAAGATAAAAAAAAAAAATCAAAACCAGCGCTATGTAATTATCTCAAACCTTGCGATTGGGGCAATTAGAGCAGTTATAGCAGCTCAAAATAGAAAAGCAGTCTGTGGCCTGAGACAGACGCTCATGCAGCTGTGGCCATCTTGATTTATAAGAGCTTTTGAGAATGGTGTGGAGAGAAATACTGAGAACTGCAGTGATAGACTGTATTTCCTGGAGCAGTACACTAGGGGTCACCCTAAGGAACTGGTGAGAAGCTGCCAGCACTTTAACCCAGAAAGGGGCTATGTTAAAGATAAAGCCTTACTACGGGAGCATTTTGGAAATGAGCAGAAATTGCCTCTGCATATATGGAAAGGGCTCTTTCATGGCCTCCTATTAAGACAGAAGACATAAAAGCTCTCCAGGACTACAGCCTTTTCCTCAGAGGCTTAATTAATACTAATGCCATGGAAGGGGTGGAATATTTGCATGAGCTAGATCTGCCTGCCGATATGCTTACCATTATAAGGAAGTTGCCAAATGGAGAACTGTAGCCTGTGAACTGCAAGAGAGACGCAATCAGAGATCACCAATTTTATTGAGAGACAAGTGAGAATCTTAACTGACCCAGTGTTTGGAAATATACAGGATTATCCCTCAGTGACAATCAATAAAGGTATAAACAAACTCAAACCACAGCCTCATTCTGGCATTAAAGGAACAAGCTTTGCCACCACTGTGGCAAAACTCAACTTGGAACTAAAGGGAAGGAACAAACTGTAACTTCAAGGAGGACATGTCTTTGCTGTGGAGGAGGACACACATTGGATTCGTACCCCCAGTTTGAGAAAAGAACCCACAAAGAGAAGATAGGCTTCTTAAGGGAAAAAGGTGTCTGTTTCGGCTGTTTGTGTATTGGACACATCAGCAAAGATTGCAGAAAACGGATGTCCTGTGCAAAATGTGGTCTCCAACATCCAAGTATACTTCACATTCCTCCAAAGGAAAAGGAAAAGAACTTTAGTCAAGCAGAAAGGAAATCAGAGGTGGCAGTGGACAGCACCTTGGTGTCAAGTGGGCTCACTGGGGCTGGTGATGATGATTGTAAGCTTCCCATTGTTCCTGTGCAAGTTAAGTCCAAGAAAGGCAGCAGGATCATTACCACATATGCTTTCCTAGATCAAGGAAGTACAGCAGTCTTTTGCACAGAGGCACTGATGTACAAGCTAGGCCTCACAGGAAAGAGGGCACATATTCTCCTGCGGACCATGGGCCAAGAGAAAGTTGTGAGTAGCCACATTGTCTCAGGACTGGAGGTTGCTGGTTTAGAAGGTGACAACTTTTGTGAACTGCCCAAGACTTATACACAGGAGCGTATGCCTGTCCACAGAGGGAACATTCCAAGAGAGAGGGATCTTCATGGATGGGCACATTTGAAATCTGTACATCTGCCTGAGATAGATGCAGAAATTGAGCTGCTGATTGGGACAAATGTTTCTAAGGCATTTGAACCACTGGAAGTCATTCACAGTGTAAATGGTGGACCCTATGCAATCAGGACAATGCTGGGCTGGACTGTGAATGGACCTCTAAAAGGAGAAGGTGAGGAAGCAATGGATTGTGAGCAGCCAGAGGTATCAATAAACAGAGTCTCAGTTGTGAATTTGGAGGAACTTTGGCAGCAGCAGTTCAAGACAGATTTCCCTGAATGCAGTGTGGATGAATAACCTGGAATGTCAAGGGAGGATCAAAAGTTTATGGAATTGGTCACAAATTCAGCAAAGCAAGTAAATGGCCATTACCAGATTGACTTACCATTAAGGAACAAGGAACTCAACATGCCAAATAACAAGAAAATTGTTGAGCAGCATGCTTCATACCTGAAGAGGAGGCTTCAGAAGGACTCCATGCAGACTACATTGCCTTCATGAACGATCTGGTAACCAAAGGTTATGCTGAAAGGATGCCTGAGGAGGAGATTGAACGCTGTGATGGCAAAATCTGGTACATCCCGTACCATGGCGTTTACCATCCGACAAAAAGGAAGATCAGAGCTGTCTTTGATTGTGGAGCAAGTTTCCAAGGAACATCTCTTAATGCTCGGCTTCTACAAGGACCTGATCTCACCAGTTTGTTGATTGGAGTGGAATCCATCATCAACAGCCGGCCAATTACTAAAGCATCTGCAGATCCTAATGACCTGGAAGCACTAACGCCAAACCACCTGCTGCTGTTGAAAACGATACCATCTTTACCACCAGGAGACTGTCAGGAGGCTGATGTGTATGCTCGATGGTGATGGAAGCAGGTGCAATACATGTCGGACTTATTCTGGAAAAGATGGGTTAAAGAATACTTACCTCAACTGCAGGAGCGTCAGAGATGGTCTGGAGTGAAGCGGAACATTATCGCAGGAGATATTGTGCTCAATGTGGACAACACAGCACCTCGAAATTCTTGGGTCATGAGAAGAGTACTACAAACTTTTCCAGACAGAAGAGGATTTGTGCGTCAGGTGCGGATTAAAACAAAGAGCAGCTGCCTGGACCGACCAATAACGAAGATCTGCCTACTACAGGAAGCTGAAGCTGGATGACGAACGGCTGCTACACACTGTGACACTTTGACCTCCAACTTGACTTTGATTTTGACTAACAGACTTACCACAGAATGATGGCTAAAATGACTCTGACTGCCAGTGACATTTGGCTTTATTGACTTGTGACTTAGGAAGAAAGTAGACAAAATATGAATTATGGACTTTGAATGTTAAGATTTTAGTGGTTCGTGTCTCCTATTAATATGAATGTGGGTAATTATTATGGGTAACCTAATAATTAGGGGCTGGTGTGTAGGAGCCATGAATGAATTAGTAGGATATTTTCTATTAGTAATAAGGTGAAGGGATATTGTTATCTTTTGGTGTTGTTTGTTTTGGTTATGATATTCTATTATGTGGTCATATTGAGTAGGGGGATAGCGGGTCACGTGGATATGGGTGGGGTTATTAGTTAATACAGGCACCTGTTCATTTCTCATTGTCAGAAAGAGAGAGAGGGTGAGCTGGGTTGCCTTATTTTCGAATCTCTGTGAATCAATCAGGCCCAACCTCAGTCTCTCAGCGACTCCTTTGTTCTTTGAAGTTGCTACAGTATATAAAAGACCTGAATTTATGTGACCCATGGAGAACCCCAGCAAAAGGGAGTACTCATGCTACTCAGCATCATTTAAATCCCACTCCCGAATAGATTATTTTTTAATCACATCCTCTATGCTACCTAGTATAACTAACTGTATATATGATAGCATTGTTTTGTCAGATCATGCCCCAGCCTCACTATTTTACAATGATGTATAATTGAATAGATACTCTGCTAATTGGTACTTACACCCTAAATGGTTACACGATTCTGACTTTATAAAATTTGTAGGTGAGCACATTGATGTCTACTTTTCAATAAATACGAATCAGACAACTGCAGCCATTAGGCTGGAGGCTTTTAAAGCATATATTAGAGGACAAATGATAAGCTTCACCAGCTCTAAATCTAATAAATTCAAACAGAAAATGAATGAATTAGACTCTAAAACTAGAGAATTAGAGAGAGTGGCTATCATAGATAATTTGACACTAACAAAACAAGAACTACGTACCCTTAAAACAAAATATGAGGAGCTCTCTATGCTTAAGGCTGAGGACAGTCTATTAAGACTGAAACAAACTTTTTATGACCAGAGTGAAAGGCCTGGTAAATTGCTAGCCTGGCAAATAAATAAGCTTGAGTCTGACAGAGCCATTAATACAATTAGGAACGGACAAGGAGAATTATCTACAGATCCCACAGAAATTAATAACACTTTTGTCTCATACTATAAAACCCTTTATAACTCTGACTGTCCACTAGACCTGGTAAACCAAAACAGTTTCCTTGATGGACTGGACATTCCCTGTATTCCTGAAGATACAAAAATTGAATTGGAGAAGGAATTAGATTTGGATGATATTTCTAATGCTATTACAAGCATGAAAGGAGGTAAGGCATCAGGTCCAGATGGGCTTCTGATAGATATTTATAAATTATTTAAAGAGAAATTAATAGCCCCATTGTTAGATGTTTAGTTGGAGTCCTTTCAAACGAGGTGCCTCCCTGCTTCATTGGGAAGTGCTCTGATCACTCTTATTCTAAAACCAGGTAAAGCGCCAACCGAACAGGGTTCTTACAGACCCATATCAATCTTTAATTCTGATGCAAAGATTATAGCTAAAGTTCTAGCTATGAGACTAGAGAGGGTCCTACCAGCCATTATACATGGGGACCAGAATGGCTTTGTGCAAAATGGTCAGGGGTTCCACAACGTGAGGAGAGTTCTCGATATAATCCATGCTTGCGAAGAGTCCCCTGACACCTCAATCTTATCACTTGACACAGAAAAGGCATTCGACCGAGTCGAGTGGCCCTATCTCCTTGAGTTGCTTAGATGTCTTGGATTTGGTGATCCACATTTGGTAATATCTACTAATAACCTCACCTCTCAGCCTTTTGAGCTATTTTGAGCCACAAGACAAGGGTCACCAATTTCACCTCTACTTTTTGTAATAGCCATGGAACCATTGGCAATAGTGATTAGATGACACGCCTCACTAAACTGAACAAAAAAAAAAATCATCTATTATGTTTCTAAATGAAAACGAGAGGAAGAAACCAGTAGTATCTCACCCATTTGTGAACGTCACAGAAGGATTTAAATACTTGGGTATCAGAATAACCCCAAAGATAAGTAATCTTAGCTCAGTCAATTTTGAGCCCATGCTAGTAGATTTGTTGGAAGAGATCACCAGATGGACAACATTGCCTCTATCTATATTGGAAAGAATAAACACAATAAAGATGACTATACTACCTAAATTTTTTAAATGTTTTTCAATCAATTCCACTAGCTCCTCCTCCTTCATTTTCCCTAAGGCCAGAAAGCTTCTATCTAATTTTATTTGGAACAATAGGAAGCCAAGACTCAGACTCTTTCTCTTATATTTACCTTATGATAAGGGAGGGTTACAGTTGCCAAATTTAGAATGGTATTACTGGGCGGCCCAGTTGAGAGCCACAATGTTTTTGTTTTTTTAAGGATGTTCTCTTGCCCTGGTTAGTAATTGAAAAACTGTCCTCAAAGGGTTTGTCAATGAATAGCTATCTATAATCAGCATCTTTTAAGAAATTAAGGAAAACTACTGTTAATCCTTTTGTAAAAAACACTATTGTTGTCTGGTATGTAATACAAAGAATTTTGGGTGACTCCCCAGGGTTGTCCTGTTTCTCCCCAATCTGGGGTAATGATCATTCACCCTGGCAAGAAACGTCATGGGTTTTAAAGCACGGTTGAACAAGGACATAGTAAAACTACAGGATGTATATGAGGATTACAATCTAATGACATTCGATGAGTTAAAGGCAAAGTTTGATGTACCGCAGAAACACTTCTTCAAATATCTACAATTTAGAAGCTTTATTCTGGCACACAAAGAATTCAGTGCAACAACCTCCGTTCTCCATCATAGAAACATTTGTTACAAAAAATTGTTTCGGCAAAAGACTGGTCTCCCAGTTTTATAACATGTTGGTTGAACACCATAAGGATAACACCGAAAGTAAGAAACAGGAGATGATATGAGACTTACAAGAAGACATTTCACTCAATGAGTGGACTAAAATATGTTTAAAGACACACACTCAAACCATGAATACCCGATTGAGAATGATACAATTTAACTGGATAATGCGAATGTATATCTCCCCTGTACAATTAAGTAAATTTGATCCTAATATACTTGACCTATGTTATAAGTGTAACAGTCACCAGGGTTCACTATATCACTGTGTGTGGAAGTGTGAAGAGATTAAAAAATTTTGGAGCTCAGTGTTAAAATATATCTCTCAGATCCCATCTTCCCCTGTACCTTTATGTCCTAAGTTTTGTATTTTAGGCATTTATCCAGATGACAGTTCTTTATCTTGTAAAGAAAGAAAAATGGTTGACTTTTGTTAACTCCAGGCCAAACGTTCAGCTCTCTATTCTGGTCCTCTGGAAACTCTGCAATAAAAAGGTAATATTTTGTTAGGTTTAAAAACAGATGTCTTACTGTCAGGCCTGGACTAAAAGGAGGACTCAGATGCAGAGGAATATGCAGATCAAGCAGGCTTTATTTCTGTGATTTACTTCTCGGCTCTTAAGATCGAGTGATAAACAAACAGGCTATCAACTCTAATTTCTCTGGGAGAAGGACAGGGAGAACAAAAAAATAAAACAACAGAAAATCACTCCAAAGAGGAAACAAAAGGGCTGAAAACTGATCTACTCTGACGAGGATACTTAGCTATGAAAATTTAAACAACAAAAGGCGCTCCACACAAAGGGAGGTTCAGGGATTACAAAATTAGGCTACACTACTTCTAGGAAACAAAATATAAACTATGAACAAAAAACCACTCCAACAGAGGGAAACAAAAGGCTATAAATCAAGACTAGCTTTAACACTGCTCTGGAAAAATTACAACTCAAAATCACTCTTCTTAAGAGGAAAAAAGGAAAACAAGAATACCAACTTAGACACTGCTGTAGAAAACTTGACGAGGACATGGACCGTGGGAGCTGGAGACACACGAACGAACATGATACTCTGGCACAAGACAACGGGCAGACGCAGACTTTAAGCACAAGAGGATAATTGGGGACCAGGTGAAAACAATCAGGGATCAGGGGAGACGTCAGACCGGTGACACAAGAGGAAGGGCAAGTGACCTGAAACGAGAGGAGAGTTACTTTTCAAAATAAAACATGAAATTCACAAGACGAGACACCCCTCACCGCGGTGTGACAGTACCCCTCCCTCTAGGGCCGACTCCTGGCGGCCCAGACTGTTCAGGATGGTCTCTATGAAAGTCATCAATGAGGGTGGAGTCCATGATGTGTCGAGAGGGGACCCACTGTCTCTCCTCCGGTCCGTAACCTACCCAGTCCACTAGGTACTGTCTGCCCCGGCCCCGGTTGCGTACCGCCAACAACTGCTTAACCTTGTACACCGGGCCCCCATCAACTACCTCGGGTGGCGGGGGGGGCGTGGCGGCTGGAACCATAGGACGCTCTTTGAATGGTTTCACCTGGCTGACATGGAAGGTCGGGTGTACGCAGAGGGACCGAGGCAGACGGAGGCGTACTGCTGCGGGGCCAATGACTCTGGTGACAGGAAACGGACCCACGAACCGTGGTGCCAGCTTCTTGGAGGGAACTTTCAGGTGCAAGTCCTTGGCTGAGAGCCACACTCTCTGTCCGGGCTGATATGCGGGAGCCGGCCGTCTCTTTCGGTCTGCCGCCTTCTTGACCCGATCTCCCTGTCGGATCAGCACCTGGCGGGCCGCTGCCCAGATGCGGCAGCAACGTCGGACCATGGCATGGGCGGAGGGGACCGATACCTCCAACTCATTGTCTGGAAAAACTGGGGGTTGAAAACCATAAGCACATTTAAAGGGAGAGAAACCTGTGGCAGATGTTGGCAATGAATTATGCGCATACTCAACCCAGACCAGGTGTTTGCTCCATGTTGAGGGGTTCTGGGAGACCAGGCACCGGAGGCCGGTTTCCAGTTGTTGGTTTAGGCGTTCGGTCTGGCCGTTGGCCTCCGGGTGGTACCCCGAGGTCATGCTGGCCTTAGCTCCGATGAGCCCGCAAAACTCCCTCCAGAACCGGGACACGAACTGGGGCCCCCGGTCAGAGATGATGTCCTTAGGGAATCCATGAACCCTGAAAACACTGGTCATCATGATTTCTGCCATCTCCTTGGCGGAGGGCAGCTTAGGCAGGGCAATGAATCTGACCATCTTGGAAAACCGGTCCACCACTGTGAGGACCGTGGTATTACCTTGGGATACCGGGAGCCCCGTGACGAAGTCCATGGATATGTCGGACCACGGTCTGGAGGGGATAGGGAGTGGCTGCAGTAGGCCCATGCGGGACCCGGAGGACGTCTTGTTTCGAGCACAGACCGAACATGCCTCCACGTTCTCCCGAACCTCCGGCTCCATGGATGGCCACCAGAACCGCCAAGAGATGGCGAACATCGTCCTCCGAACTCCCGGATGGCATGAAAGCAGTGAGGTGTGAGCCCAGTGGATCACCTGTGGGCGCAAGCCAACGGGGACAAACAAGCGATTATCTGGGCACCCACTAGGTGATGGGTCTCCACCATTAGCCTGCTTCACCTCATCTTCTATCTGCCAAGTCACCGCTCCAACCACACGGGTTAGTGGGAGGATGGTCTCAGGTTTCTTGGCAACAGGCTCGGGGTCGAATAGTCGAGAGAGGACGTCTGGCTTGACGTTCCGGGACCCCGGCCTGTAAGAGAGGGAAAAGGAAAAGCGGTTAAAGAATAGCGCCCACCTGGCCTGGCGAGAATTGAGTCTCTTAGCTTTTCTGATATACTCTAAGTTCTTATGGTCAGTCCAGACTATGAATGGATGGTTGGCCCCCTCCAGCCAATGTCTCCACTCCTCTAGGGCGAGTTTCACCGCCAACAGCTCCCAATTACCGACATAGTTTCGTTCAGCCTTGGACAGTCGACGTGACAGGAAGGCGCAGGGGTGCATTTTACCATCCTGTTCCGAGCGTTGAGAGAGGAGGGCTCCGACCCCTTCATTGGAGGCGTCCACTTCTACCACAAACTGGCGTTGTGGATCTGGCATGGTGAGGATGGGAGCAGAAGTGAAACGCTTCTTGAGATCCTGGAAAGCCCTCTCTGCCTCTGGCGACCAGCGGAACTGCACCTGGGTGGAGGTAAGAGCATGGAGGGGAGCAGCTATTGCGCTAAAGCCTCTGATAAACCGCCTGTAAAAGTTAGCAAATCCCAAGAACTGCTGAACCTTCTTGCGGCTATCTGGTGTAGGCCACTCAGCTACAGCGCTAATTTTAGCCGGGTCCATCTGTACTCTTCCAGGGGCTACAATGAAGCCCAGGAAGGAGACGGTGTCGGCATGAAACACACTTTTCTCTGCTTTGACATACAGACGGTTCTCTAACAGTCTTTTCAGAACCCTGGTCACGTGGTCTTGGTGTGTATCAATGTCTGGGGAGTAAATTAAAATGTCGTCTAAATACACGTAGACAAAAAGGTCAAGGAAATCTCTCAATACATCATTAATCATGGCTTGGAAAACGGCGGGGGCGTTGGTGAGTCCAAATGGCATGACCAGATACTCATAGTGACCACTAGGGGTGTTAAATCCAGTCTTCCACTCGTCCCCCTCTCTTATGCGAATCAGGTGATAGGCGTTGCGAAGATCTAACTTGGTGAACACCTTGGCCTGCTGGAGTTGGTCAAAAACGGAAGACATGAGAGGGAGAGGGTATCGGTTCTTTATTGTAATGTCATTAAGAGGACTATAGTCTATGCACGGTCTTAGGGACCCATCCTTTTTATCCACAAAAAAGAACCCGGCGCCTGCCGGCGACGACGGACGGATTAGACCCGCTTTTATAGATGTAGTGAGATACTCTCTCATGGCCTCTCTCTCCGGTCCGGAGACAGAGTACAGGCGGCCCTTAGGTATGGTGGAACCTGGAAGGAGGTCAATGGCGCAGTCGTATGGGCGGTGTGGGGGAAGAGACATGGCTTTAGTCTTACTAAACACCTCACGGAGCTGGTGGTAGCAGGAAGGCACCGAGTTCAGGTCTGGATACTCGGCTTCTGTGGCAGGGTTGATAGAGAACAGGTTAACTTCTGCTACATCACTGCTCTGGGCTGGACTAAAAAGACAGTCTTTGATACAATCCTCCCCCCATCCTTGGATTTCTCCAGACCTCCAGTCTACCTGGGGGTTGTGGCGAAAAAGCCACGGTTGTCCCAATATCAGAGTGTGAGTGGATGCTTTGAATAAATAGAAGCGAATATGCTCCTTGTGGTCCTTAATCTGCATGTGGAGTGGTTCAGTGATATGGGTGATGGAAAACAGTTCTTTCCCATCTAGAGCTCGGGCCCTGATGGGCTTAGCTAAAAGTTCAGATTTTATGTCCAATTCTTCTGCTAAACCCCAGTCCATCAAACTCTCATCGGCTCCTGAGTCTATGAGTGCCCCAAGATTGGTGACAGTGTGATGCAATAACTTGACCTTGGTGAGAGTGCGTGTGACGGGGCCTGAAGCCGTGATTTGACTCACCGTCTTGGATCGCTTGGCTGGGCAGGTTATGACGAGGTGGCCCGCCTCTCTGCAGTAGAAGCACCTTCCTTCCAGTTGTCGTCTCCGTCGCTCCTCTTGTGTCAGTCTGGCTCTGCCCAGCTGCATGGGGTCCCCCTCTTCCTCCGCAGGGGGGTGATTACGCGGCTCCGACGGGGAGCGGTGGAGAGCTGGCCAGCTCTGTGTTTGCGAGGGCGGGCTCCTCCGGTCATCACAGTCCTGTCGCTCCGGTGTCGTCTGAGCTGTCTGAGTCGGTTGTCCGTCCGGATTGCGAGAGCGATAAGATTGTCCAAGCCTGCGGGTAGATCTAGAGGGACAAGGAGATCTTGGATCGGGGCTGCCAGCCCCTTTAAAAACACATCATAGAGAGCCGTGGAGTTCCACCCGCTTTCTGCCGAAAGAGTGCGGAAACGGATGGCGTAGTCACACACGGAGTCGCTGCCTTGTTTCAGCCCACTCAGCTCCTGTGCTTTCTCCCGGTCGTCCGTCACGGGATCAAAGGTCCGTTTTAATGCCGCCTGGAAATCTGTGAGGGAGCTGCAGATCGGAGAACGTTGGCCCCACTCTGCCGATGCCCAGGCTTTGGCTCGCCCAGTCAGGTGCGAGATCATGAATGCGATCTTCGACCGATCAGTATGGAAAGCATGGGGGGTTAATTCGAAGTGAATTGAGCAGTCTATGAGAAATGTCTTACATAGTCCTGGTTCACCTGAATACTGCGCTGGTGGAGCCAACTTACTTCCTGCTCCGGCATGGGGCATGGGCGGAGCGGTTACGGGAGCCGGGGTGGTGGGTCGAGGAAGTTGCGCAATCAGCTTGTGTAGTTGGGACGTGAGTTGACCCATATGCGCAGCCATCGCCGTCTGGAACTCTTCCTGTCGGGAGATGCGGGCTTCCTGAGCTTGCAAGAGCCCTGTCAGCTGTTCTGCCTCTGCTGAGTCCATACTGGCCAGAGTATACTGTCAGGCCTGGACTAAAAGGAGGACTCAGATGCAGAGGAATATGCAGATCAAGCAGGCTTTATTTCTGTGATTTACTTCTCGGCTCTTAAGATCGAGTGATAAACAAACAGGCTATCAACTCTAATTTCTCTGGGAGAAGGACAGGGAGAACAAAAAAATAAAACAACAGAAAATCACTCCAAAGAGGAAACAAAAGGGCTGAAAACTGATCTACTCTGACGAGGATACTTAGCTATGAAAATTTAAACAACAAAAGGCGCTCCACACAAAGGGAGGTTCAGGGATTACAAAATTAGGCTACACTACTTCTAGGAAACAAAATATAAACTATGAACAAAAAACCACTCCAACAGAGAGAAACAAAAGGCTATAAATCAAGACTAGCTTTAACACTGCTCTGGAAAAATTACAACTCAAAATCACTCTTCTTAAGAGGAAAAAAGAAAAACAAGAATACCAACTTAGACACTGCTGTAGAAAACTTGACGAGGACATGGACCATGGGAGCTGGAGACACACGAACGAACATGATACTCTGGCACAAGACAACGGGCAGACGCAGACTTTAAGCACAAGAGAATAATTGGGGACCAGGTGAAAACAATCGGATCAGGGGAGACGTCAGACCGGTGACACAAGAGGAAGGGCAAGTGACCTGAAACGAGAGGAGAGTTACTTTTCAAAATAAAACATGAAATTCACAAGACAAAAATTCCCAAGACGAGACACCCCTCACCGCGGTGTGACACTTACATAAAGACTGCATAAAGAAAATATGTGGCCGAGGTTCATCTTTCCTCTTTATTTTGATGGTGTCGACTGTACATCCACAGATGAACAGTGTATTAATTGTAGCTTTAGTTTTTACTCACTAATTATAGGGATACATGACATTAATTATATTATTTAGAATATTTCTTTACTTTGCAGTCTGTCTGCATGCACAAACACTGCTGGTAACATACATTTGTGAACACAGACCACACTACAGTTTAATACATCAAAATTAATATCAAAACACCCCTAAGCCTTACTTATATGACTGAGCAGGGTTCAGTTAACTCACGTTTAGCATAATTGTAGGCATTTCACACAGACTTAGATGGACAAATATTAAAATGACGTGCAAAACAGCTGATAATAACAAACGAGTAACGTTAGCATAACGTTACAACAGCTGTTTTGCTACAACAGCTAGCAACTTTACCTGCAAACAAAATAGCACTGTTAGCATTGGCTATGTTCTGATGTTAACAGCTAACTACGTTCCTGGCAGGTCAACACATTTGTTGACACAACAGTGTTTGGTTGGAGACATTTGGTGGATAAGGTGAACAACAAAAAAGTTTGACTTACTTCATGTCGACTGCAGCAGGAGCGGCTCAGTCTCCGTCTCAAACACGGTGTGTTTACTTTGAAAATCCCAGTGATTATCTCTCTCAGTTGTGGGAAAGTGGCGGAAATATCACTGTATAACAGTTACAAATTATCTAAATTATTTGGGCTATTTGTTGTTAGGTTGTATTTATTTCATTTCGCTCTCCTTAAACTGACAGCTCCGGCCAACACGCTTCAAAACACCCAACTTGTACTTTGAAGGCTGTTTCCGACACTCGACCTCCTTTTTCAATTTTCATTGTACAAGTTGGATAAAGGAACAAGCTGCATTACACGTCTTACGACAATGAAATAGGAAATACCCCCCAAAATGGGATTTTCATTATATAACGTAAACAATGCAGATTCATTATACTTCATGCATGGACAGGCTACCCCTCTTTTGACCACTAGTTAAATAACTTAACATCAAGTGTGGCTCTTGAGAAACTGACCTATATTATTAGAAAGAAGGCTTCTGAATTTTATAACATTTGGAAGTTGTTTATGGAACTGAGAGAGTGAGGTAGTGGGAAAGAAAATTAATGTGTGTGTGTGTGTGTGTGTATATATATATATGAATATATATATATACACACACATATATATATATATATATATATATATATATACATATATATATATATATATATATATATATATATATATATATATACATATATATATATATATATATATTAATTTATCGTGGGGAATGTATGCTGTACCCTATACTATGAAGACTGTGTTTATGTATTGTTTTTCTTTCTTATTTTTTAACTTTATTTAATTATTTGTTTTCATTTAATCTTTTTTAAGTATTATTATTATCATTATTATTTTCATTTCTGCCATATGTTCAAGATGTTCAGAGTGTTGGATGTAAATCTATAAATATAAAAACCAATAAATATATGTTTAAAAAAAAGGTAATATTCTGCTTTTTTGGGTTTGTGCCTTTCCTTTATTGTGTTATGTAGCATTTTTGTGCATGTAAAAAGTGAAAATGCCAAAGGGAGTTACTCTCTTCCACAGAAAACACTGCTCCTGCACTGCCTGAAATGCCTGGTTTGGAGTCGAGCCTTTACTTCCGTAACTTATGTTTGTCACTATGAATATAATTATATATATATATATATATATATATATATGTATATATATATATATATATATATATATATATATATATGTACAGTATATACAGTATATATATATATATTATATAAATATTATATAATATATAGGGCTGTACCGTAGCCATGGTTACCAGTTGTAGCAGTGTTATTTTGGATCACACTACCTTGCTCAGCATGACCTGCCCTACGCTGCCTCTGATTGGCTACATCCTGCCTGTTAAGTAATGCATGTGCAACTGTCATCAAAGATTGAACAGAGGCTGCTGGACAGAGAGGAACATACTTGTGTGAATATTGATGTGAATGTGGAATAATCTATTTTGTAATTTCACCTTTCTAAACAAATGGGCTAAATAATCATTTTATGATTATGTTGTTGGGTCTTTGATTTTATTATTTCTAAACATTAAACAAAAGCTTCTAACAGGCCCTCACTGCATTCTGTTTCCCTTCAGTGTCCTAAAATCTTCTGAACTATACAAGACATTCTATGCTTCTTGTTACTTTAAATGTGCAGTCTCTAACTGTGTGTATGGGTGTGCAGTTTTGATTTATTCTGTGAAAACAACAGCTTTAAGCATTCCATGTAACTCTTGTTCCATACAGCAGGTTGTGACCTCTGTCTCTCTATAATTCATGTTTAACTCAGTGATGGACTGACCTGTGTTTAACTCTTTCACTTGATGACTTTTATTCTCAGGTAGCTGGTCAGAGAGGACACATGTCAATGAACTGAATGAATTCAAATACTTACAAGTATAAGTACACTTTCCACTACCTTACACTTCAATTATTCCAACACACCATGACATTATATACCAGAATTATCACTTGATAGTTGATTGTGTAATACAGATGTATCTTATTATCAGTAGAAGAGTCTAGCAACCATTTGAAATCATGGGCAGAAAGCGTAAAAACGCAGATTAAGCAAATCTTGGTTTGGTTTGGATAAGGATGACAGGTTGTCTAACTGTAATGATCTCCTGCGTTCTCCTGGGGTTAAGATAGCAGGATTGTGAGTGCTGGCAAAAGCTTTAGTTTCTGTAGGATCAAATGCATCAGCCATTCTTTACTTAATTACCCAACTTTTAATAATGTTAATTTGTTGAAAAAGAGAAGTGATATACAGAGAACAAGGCCCTCAAACTATCAGGTGCACATTTTAACAAAAAACTACCAACCTTTGGTAAGGCATAAACAGAATTATACTGCATATATTAATAATTATGCAGATGGGAGAGTTTAATTATTCCTGTGAGTTAACCAAGCTATAAAACTACACACTTTATTTCCCCACCTTATGCCCTCCTGTTTTGCATATTCTCCTGATGTCACGTTGAAGCAGAGAAGGTGGACCCGAGTCATGCTATGCAGGGTCGAGGTGAAGTCTGAACAAGTGAGTCTTGAGTCTTTTGCGGAAGATGGCGAGTGACTCTGCTGTCCTGACATTGGTTGGGAGTTCGTTCAACCGCTGAGGCGCCAGAACAGAGTAGAGTCATGACTTCGCTGAGCGACCTTTGTTTGCTCTCAGCAATGGCAGTACCAGCTGGCCAGCTGATGTAGTGGAGCAAAGTGCTCGCGCTGGAGGTAGATGGGTGCAGTTCCATTGACGGCCTTGAAGGCCGGTACCATAGTCTTGAATCGGATGCGGGCTGCAACAGGAAGCCAGTGGAGGTTACAGAGGAGGGGGGTCACATGGGAGAATTTGGGTAGATTGAAAACGAGGCGCGCTGCAGCGTTCTGGATACGTTGCAACGGTTTAGTCGCAGAGGCTGGGAGTCCAGCCAAAAGTGAGTTGCAGTAGTCCAGGCGGCAGATGACCAGCACTTGGACCAGGAGTTGCGTTGCGTCCTTTCTGAGGAAAGACCGGATCCTGCGGATGTTGTAGAGGGCAAATCTGCAGGATCGGGCCATGGCAGTGATGTTGGGGGTGCAGGATAGTCTGTCATCGAGGATTACGCCCAGGTTCCTCGCAGTCGATGAAGGCGATACTGTGACGTACTCGATAGTGACTGACAGGTCCATGTGAAGGCAGTCTTTCCCCGGGATGGAGGGGAGTTCAGTTTTATGAAGGTTGAGCTTGTGGTGGGGCATGGTTGTCCAAGTGGAGATGTCTGCCAGACATTCCGAGATGCGCGTTGAGTGTTGGTGACAGAGGATGGGGAAAAGAGAGGAACAGTTGGGTGTCGTCTGCGGCACAGAGGGACTCAGTCACTGTGAGGAGGTCTGTCTCAGTGGAGTGAGCAGTCCTGAAGCCTGACTGATTGGGGTCAAGGAGGTCATTTGGGAAAGACAGGAGGTCAGTTGGTTGTAGGCGGTGCGTTCCAGGGTTTTCGAGAGGAATGAAAGAAGAGATACAGGTCTGTAGTTTCAGATATCAGGGTGGGTTTCTTTAGGAGTGGCTTTACTGTAGCTGTCTTGAAAGGAGCTGGAATAAGGCCTGAAGTGAGGGAGGAGTTGATCAGGGTGGTGAGGAATGGCAAGATGTCGTGTGAGATGTCTTGGAGAAGGGAGAAGGGAATCGGGTCGAGAGGGGGAGAGGCAGGATAACAGAGTTGAGAAGGCTTCCACGGTGGACATTAGAGAGAATTGTTCTGTGGATGGTAGTGAGGAAAGAACAGTGGAGGGAGAGAGGGATTTCAGGTTGCGGCGGGTGGTGATCGTGTGAGATGTAGGGGCGAGGGAGGAGGTGGACTTCCAAGGGGAGAGAGAAAGATACAAAGAGGTGGTCGGACACAGTGAGCGGGGTAACAGAGAGTGCCGAGGTACTACAGGACCTTGTGAAGACAAGGTCAAGTTGGTTCCCAACCCCGGTGGGTGGGTGGAGAGGGGGAGAGTGTGAGGTCAAATGTGGAGAAGAAGTCAATGAATTCAGATGAGTGCAGCTTCTCTGGGTGGATGTTGAAGTCAACCAGGACAACGAGAGGTATGAGAGAAAGGGTGGGCTGGAGGACAATAGGTTGATAAGTCTTTCTGTGGGCAAAAGTACAGGATCCACTCACAGACAAGCTTCAGCAGCACAGTAACCATGGAAATATTGGACTCTTAGTAAGAGATGATGTTTCTTTTTTCCTGTTTTAGAGCTTGTCCAGTTAGCACTTATGGATTGATGATTAAATACATGATGGGCCTTTTTTTCATCAGGCCTGTGGGTTCAGCATTGACATGTGGGAGCCTCTCTGGCCGATAGCTGTTGTGCTGCCTTTCAGGTTGCCTGTCTGACATCTTTCTTCCTTTCCACCGTTAACATACAATATCTCCCTCTGCTTTTTCATTTTCATTGTCCTGTTTGGTCCTCTGGTTTTTCTTTTCACCTGTTGATCTACATCCTCCTCTTTTTTTTTTACATTTGTATTCCCATGCCACCCCCCTGCTTACCTCTGCCACATTCTTTTTGTTTGTCTGTGGTTTTGTTTTTTTCTGTTTTTGCCCCCCATGTTTTTCCTTCCCCGTGTCCAGCCTTTTACAGTGCTGCCCCACTCACCTCAGCTGGCATCATTCCCATCATGCAGTCACTGTGCCCAGATGGACAAAGGGATGAGTTTGGTTTCCTGCAGTACAAGAATTCCACGTGAGTAGATTTGTCAGCAATTATTTATCAGTGTTATAAAGCTTTTTTTTTTAGACCAGGGGCCTCATTTATAACGCTTGTGTATGCACTAAAAGGTCTTGAAATGTGCAAACGCCACTTTCTAAGCAAAATTTGGGATTTATAAAATAATATTTGAGTGGAAACGTGTGTACATTTACCGAAACTCTGACCCATGCATACGTACATTTTGGAGGCAAGGGGAAACGGTGACAAGGCAATGGTGAGGTGGTGAATAGAAGCCAGATTTTAGAAATTAAAAGTGAAATGTGTTATTCTACAAATAATGCATCTCACACTTGATTTCACTTAATAACTAACTTTAATAAAAGATCCTTATCATAAACATTCAAATTAGCAGTGTTGTTTGTTCTGAAGTGAAGTATAATTATTCCAAAAACACCTTCCAGCTGTAAAAGATACCAAGAATCTTACATCAATATTTGATCTGCGCTGTCTCACCATCACATTCACCCCCAGAGTGGCTAACTGATTAATTATCTAATTATCATTGTTGTTGTAGAAATGCAAGATTACACCAAATGGCATTGCAGAATGAATACTGTGCATATATCAACAAATATGATTTCAGTTTTCATATAGTTAATGTGTGTAAAATCGCTGCAGTGAGAATGAGTGTGCTGTGCTGCACTGCAGCTGCCACACACACTGGAGCACACTGGAGCTGCCACACACTGCCTTCCATCAGCTGGTGCATCTTAACCTCCTGCACATATGGATTGTATGAATTATGAAAGCCTGGAAATAAAACCAGTTACAGCTCTCACACAATCATTACACTCCACTCTCTGAGTTCACCATAACTAAACTTCAAATAGTGTTCACGTATTTTATCACGTATTCACCCATTTTTAGGTCATATATCAGGGTGGGGGATAACACTGATTGACGCAATTATTTTGGCAAATGGAACAGTCATTGTGATCGCTGTAAACCTATAAATACTGCTGTGACACTTGTCTTCACACTACGAGAGGACAAAATTAATGAAGGAATTATGTGTTTTATAACCTTCACCCCAACCACAATCACCTTGTTTTATGTGTAAAAATATATATATATTTTTTTTGTATAGATCAGTCGCTCATTTCCATTCATTAACATTCATAAGGCATTTCGAATTGACCATTTACAGGTGAATGTGGATGTGGAGAGGGCGGGCTATGAGGCTGATCCATGTGTGCCATTTCCAAGTTGTTTTGGGATTGATAAAAGGAATTGTGTACTGGCAGGCGCATACCAGGTTTAATAAATTAGAAAAATGTTTGGCATATGTACATTTCCTCATTTGTACGTACACAAATAATAATTAGTGTTGATTCTCTGCAGAATTTTATAAATGAGGCCCCAGTTGTTGTGTATATCTTGATTTGTTTCTTTGTAACGTTACACTGCACTTCTGTGTGAGATCACAATAATGGTTTAGTTACATTGTAATGTGAATGTGTACAGATGCAGCTGCCTCGGAGTTTTTTTTTCTTCTTTTTTACTGTAGGTACATAAAGGTAATTTCTCATGCTGTTAGATTACTGCTAGACCACGCTGTCAGGTGCATGCGGAAATCCGAGAGCAAACTTATTTTGCTACAGTGAAAATGTTGTTTGGAAGGCTTAAACGCCAACAAATATGGATTGAAGCAGAATATTTCATTAGGTAAAAACATGTTGTGGATTTTGGAAATTATTACGTTGATATTTTTTCTATACATTTCAAATTATCGACTTTTCAAGACTCTGACATTACTACAGATGAAGTGTGCAGATTTGTAGTAGCATTCCTAAATCTGTCCATGGAAAAAAACATTTTTAATCAGTATTTATTTAGTCTGGGAAATCCCACCATCTCTAGAGCATTCAAGGCCGACTCAACAGGAACTAGCTTCACAAAAAGTTGCTCTAATGTGCCTTCCACATTTGCGGGAATACGGACAAAATGAGTAAATATTTTTTGTTTTGTTTTGCGTAGGATTGGTTCCGACTGGTGTAATCCGAACATTCCCTTTAATATCAGAACACTGAAAAGTCCAAAAGTCAAAATATATTGAAAAACGATCGATGTAACGCTTTCCAAAATTCACAACATGTTTTTACCTAACGAAAAATTCTGCTTCAATCAATATTTGTCGGTGATAAGTTTTTCAAAAACAACATTCTCCATTTGCTCTCGGATTTCCACATGCACCTTGTGGCGTGGTCTAGCA
Organism: Pagrus major; assembly: GCF_040436345.1. NCBI lineage: Eukaryota > Metazoa > Chordata > Actinopteri > Spariformes > Sparidae > Pagrus > Pagrus major. Next base: position 2,147,644 of record NC_133219.1, on the reverse strand, counting down.
GTAATCTAACAGCATGAGAAATTACGTTAATATAACTACAATAAACAATAAAATAAAAAATAAATACTTTTTTGGCTCTTACACTACAATAGTTTGTTCCAGTACCACTGCAGATAAAGTCAGCTGCTCAGATGAGTGCTGCTCGCAGTTTTTTTTTTCTTCCTGTAAAGTAATAAAATTCCCTGGCCATATTACTTTCACTTCCATGCAGTACTGGTGAAAAAAAAACGGCTGATGCATAATCTTGATGACCTCATGATATAGTAGCCTAATAATCATTAAATATGCTCTGTGTGGGAATCACACACTCTCTCTCTCTCTCTCTCTCTCTCTCTCTCTCTCTCTCTCTCTCTCTCTCTCCTCTCTCTCTCTCTCACACACACACACACACACAACTGCTTTCACCAACCAGCAAAGGGTTCAGCACATAACTTCCTGCAACACTGTTAACACTGTTAAACTGTTTTGTACATGTTTTATAAATGAGAAATAACATGTTAAACATTGAGCTTTAGTGGTTCTGGTATGTGGATTTTTTAACCCTTCAATAGAGGCAGGCTAGCTGTTTTCCCCCTGTTTCCAGCCTGTTATGCTAAGGACTGGTTTAGGACCTAAGTTTAACTTTCAGCATGGTTCCTTGGAGGAAGTCTAAGATGCTTGATTGAAGAAGCCTGGATTTCTTCTCCTGTTTCTCTGTCTTCTTCTTCTGCCCATACTGCCTTCTTCTTTTCACGCGCCAGTCCACTCACTTCCTCCCTCTGTTTTTCCTCATATTGACCTAAAATGAATCATGCACTTTTTCTCTGGATACTTTGTGTGCTTTTGTGTGAGTTATTTGTAAATACAGTACATTATTTTGGAGAAGAGGACTAACATGAGAATAATTTTCTTCTTCTATGCAGTTTTAAAAATGTTTGATTGTCTCATTGCCCCCCTGTTAGTGTGACCCAGCTGCTGGAGCGGATCAGTGAAGTGGTTGAACAGAATCGACTCTTCACCTCTGACACGCCTGGTTTGGGTCAAGAGTTGGAGACGCTGCAGCAGCACCTGGAGAGTCTCGGCTCCACCCCTTTACCGCCAGACTGCAACTTCAACAACAGCCAAGGTCTGACATACAGCCATGCTTTAACTAGTATATTGGTGTGACGACTGACTTTTTCTTTCAGGTTTCTGTAACCTTTAGGTGTGGTACTATAAAGATTTGCACTGTTCAAATGTAAGTGGCCCAGGAAATAAACACAAGCACTAGTTCACCTGCTTAATCATTGAAGCCATGTATCATACTCCTATAATATCCATAATGGGACTGAGAACATGTCTGGTAGGTTAAGCTACTTAAAAGAAGGGCTGGGCAATAAACTGATATTATTGATTTCTAGCTGACCTAATTTGGTATTGTCATTACATTAATTATTCATCCGGGCTGCTGCCTAGCTCTTCAAAATGCAAAGCAGGTGGACTTTCCTCCACCCAGCGGATTTAAATGATGTAATCATCCTGCAGAGATGCTGGTGCAGAAAAAAACATCTCATGTCAGTTGTGTGGGTGCACTTTGGCTTCAGTCAACCTGATACAAGAAAAAAGTTAAACCTGCAATGTGGGATTTTTACATATACATGAACATCCGTTGCATATTTTTAATCTGGAGTCCCTGGCAGTTTAAGGATTAAGACAGACTTGTGAACCTATCCTTTAATTTTAAAACAGTGACATTGAATGTTTGTTGTATCAAAATGATTAAAACAGAATGTAATTCCAAGTTAGCTGTTACCATATCAAAGATACTACTCCAGTAAGACTGAAACAAAGCAGCTAACTATGAACAAATTGTAGGGCCCCTCCTCGAGATCAGTTGTTTGGGGCATATCAGAATATGGTCTAATGTGTGCACTGATGGCTGTCATTGACACACCAGTGTTGGGGCTGTTGGTGGTCCTAGTTGTTATGGTGTCGCCTGAACCATTGGCATGTTGAATCTGTGGCGGAGCCCACTAGTGAGAGAAATCACTCTGATTCGCTATTCAGCTAAGCAAATTAGTGCAGGAGAAGAGAAATGGAAAAAGAAAGGCATATTTAAATCTGAGTCTTCCTGTTTCTCTTTTTGAATGACAATTCCAGACTACTCATCTGGTGGTATAGAGGGTTATTGCCTCTCATACATGTGAGGAGTGTATGAGCTAGTTGGCCATCGGCTCTAGTCTTTGTGGTGTGTTCAAGTGCAGCTTTTTGGCGGAGACACAGGCGACGTGAGGCAACATGACAGTCAGTCTTTGTCACCGCTAGTTCTTTGATATGGCTGTGGTGTGTCTGGGCTTAGAGATTGTTTGGAAGCCGATCAAAGCTCTCATTTCAGTGAGTAAAATAAATCCACTAGCAGAAAGATGAATTTATATCAATTTTGTGTGTTTGTGTTCGCAGGCTTCACGCTGGCTAGTGTGTTGAAGAACCAGTCTGTTTTTCAGCAGTTCCTGGTCAGGAACCTTTCCCTGTCAAACTCTACAACCAGCCTGCTGCTCAACACTCCAGTCAGCCTCAGAGAGGTGATCAGCCATTCCTAACTTTACACATCACTTCTTTTTACTTTTTACTTCACGTCAGCTCAGTTAAGTTAAGGTTGATGGGGATCATTAGCAGAAAAATATTTTTGCTTGTTTTTGTTGTCTCCGTGTTCCCCATTTGTTAAACTGCACAGCCACAGAATCATGTAGCTGCTGCCATTGTATTTAGATATAGTTATTTTCCTGTTTACAGCAACAACTTGTCAAAGGAGGGACACAAATTCAAAACTATCAAAATGTCCCAGATTTATCTTTAAATCACTAACCACTTTGCTGAACTGACAGCATTACAACATAGTGCAGCACTAAACAGCCAGAGACGTTCTCCGCAGTCGGTAGAGACCAAAACCAGAGCTAAAAGGAGGCTGAATCAGTGGACACTGTTGGATTTGTAAATAGGCAACTGTTTACTACCACGATCATCATAAGAACTCAATAAGGTGACAATCAGTTATAACATTATAGAGAGAAGTTAGCATTGCCCTGGTTTCCTCAACACAAAGCCTATGGGATACTTCAGTTGGATTTTGGATTATTGTAGAATTAACTCCAAAAACTGTATTCAAGCTTTCTCTCATGTTTTCCTCACTCTAAATTCTTCAACCAGCTGATCAAACAGAAAAAAAAAAAAATGTAATCTTCACTTCATTCTGATCATTGATTCCAGTGAGACTGAATGAATAAAGATTGATTCTCAAGCGCTTTTGTTGCATGTCACCTGTCATGTCCGTGTGTGTGTGTGTGTGTGTGTGTGTGTGTGTGTGTGTGTGTGTGTGTGTGTGTGTGGGTGGGTGGATGTCCTGTAGGTGTACCATCTTATCTTTGGTACATCTGATAGAGATGGAGGAGGGGCCCAAAGTTGGATGCAGGGGGCAAAAGACACCAGTCAAAAACCTAAAGACAAAGTTCTTCATATAGAGGTAAGTTCATACTCCCAGACTCATATTTATACACACTCACAAAACCACAAACACATGCACACACTCTGTGGCACATACACGACTTGACCTATGTTACATATTTTATTGAGTTGTCTCAAATGTTTCCAAGAAATTTTGAATTTTGTTCAAAGTAACAATGTGTTTCATTTGGTCGCCTGTCACTATAAGTTCCAGGAAACATCAGATGATGTATCAGAGAGTCAGGAAGGAAGAAGGCAAACTTGACTAAATATAATGTGAAAAAAAATATGACCTCTTCCATTAAGATTTCTGTGTGAGTCACATCAGACCAAACTACAGCAGAAAGGAGAGTGAATGGTTAAAGGAGCACTCTGCAGTTTTGTTGAAGAAATATTAATGAGCAGAGAAAGATCTTCATTGGCTGATTTTTTTTTCTGCCTAAACAAACTAAATAAACAAACTCTTTGTTTTCATGACTGAATAAACTGAATAAACAAACTGACCTTAAAGGACAACACAATTTATACTGTTTTACTTTGTTTATATGTGGCGGACCCTGCCACCTTTCTGGCTTCAAACAGTGTTCTGGGATTTTATTTTCCTCTGAAAACAGCTTGTTTATTCACTTATGGAAAAAAAAATACATATTTCTGAGTTTGTATTATTACCCTTTAATATTGTTGATATTTAAATTATGAGTTTGAATTTCTTCTCCAAAACTACATAGTGCCCCTTTAAGCAAATTACACTCAAGGGTGATTCTTAATGTCATTTGAGCATGACCGTGATGCACGCTGAGGTCTGTTGTCATCATTGAAGTGCTCAAATGATGTTAAAGCTCACCCTTGAGTGTAATATTATGGTTGTACAACTATTAGCAACAAAATAAAAGATACAATCAAAATGTATCCATGCTGTGGGGCAATTGGCTCTTTAAAGAGTTTTTGCAAGTGTGGGCCCTGTTTCCATGGATATACAGTAGATGGGTCTGACTAATCATTGGAAAACAATTGGTCACAACAGTAGACTCTTAATGTATATGTAACGAAACCTTTACTACTCCAGCAAGTAGTCCAACGATTTGTAGTCCCTGTTAAGTCAGCCCTGAGCTGACATTAATACTCTCCAGAGATTGTGGGATTTCCCAAACTGCTTAAAAAATGCTCAGCTAACTCAATCTTGTTATACCTAAGGAATTTTCTACAGACAAATTTAGCTACTACATCTGTGAAGTTCTAGCTTAATAAAGCTAGCTGTGCCGTGCTCAGCTGATGGAGGATGCAGGATTTTCTTACATCAAGGTTGAATAGTATCCATGTGAAAAGTCCAAAAGTTGAAATGTATAGAAAAAATAAAAATAAAAAAAAAAGCACCAAGTCCATTTTGCTATTCGAATGGCAGATAATCTGGATGCAAAGTGCTGCATACGGCGCAAAGAGGTTGTATTTAGACTCTGAATTAGTCATGGTTGTGTTTTGGCCAGAACATAAATCAAACCAATCTGAGTTTCATCTCCCATTCCCTTCAAGAGCCAGGTGTGCCAGGACCTGGAGCATATTAAACAGTGGCACTCGTCTGCGCTGAGAGACAGGGATGTGGTCCTCGGCTTCTGGACCCTTTGCCCCGCTGTTTCACAATCATCTGTCCCATCAACAACTCTGTTTGAGTGCATATGGAAAAATATTTAACTGAGGATCAACCGGGACAGGTCATAAAAAGTATAATCCTGATCAGTAACCGGTAGGATGTTAATCTTAACGACATTACCTGCAGCGATCCTCCAGCAGCAGAAACCATACGGATATCTCATATTAACATTTGCGCACGAGGAACAGCAGATAAATTTCACTGATTGTTTAAAACTCCTGACACGTTTCCTTTGGAGAGTTTAGAAATACAGCTTTCAGTTTTGCTGATTAAATGCGCCACGATATTTGTTACTGTACGTTACTTCGTGCATGGAAATGTTTCCAATAACTGAAAGCAGCCTCTCAAATCAAAAAATCAGACTGTATACATGGTGAACCCACCTGTGTCCGTGCATCTTACTCTCTGAATCATTTTTAAATAGCAGGAAACAGACCTTTGACTTAAGACCAGCTTCTCTTGTTGGTCTATGGCACTGTCATTTTCCGCTGCCTCAAGTAAGCAAACCACCATCAATGCGCCTCACCACACCTCATTTTAACACCAACACACCCAGGGTCGCACAGTTGGGTGCAGGTACAGTTGCTATTTACACAATGTGGACGCTGGGCGTGAAAATGACTGAAATTAATAATGACACTTGTCATTTGTGCACTGTACAATTGTTGTGCGCTGCTGCGAAAGATAAAGCCCACAGTCTAACTTTGTTCATCATCATTTTCTCTATAAAAGTTGAAATCATTTTGCCAATGAGCAAGTGTGTATTTTTTCATTAACAGTGATGTCTTCCTTGTCTCTCCTGCCCCCCTACCCCCACTGCCAGGAGCAGCTGCTGGGAGGTGTACACAGGATGGATGGAGGTCTGATACACAAAGCCTTACGTGACCCAACAAAAGCAGCCCATAGGCAGGCACTGCTCAAACTGATGTCCCAGGCTTTAGGCCTCTCTGAAGTCACAGGAAACCAGAGAAATGACCAACAGGACCTGAAGGACGTGGAGGTAATGATGGTTTATATTTGCAATCTAAGATTGAAAGCATAACCTACATACTGTAGGTTATGCTACTTCAGCTATTACTCCTGATTAGACTTCTGCTGCTCGTCTCTGCTATACCTGGGAACTATATGAGGTCACTACATTCCAGCTCTTACCAGGAGAGTCTGGGAGAAAAAACACCTGTGTAAGTGTCTCATGGGTGTGTAGCTGCTTTAATACCCCAAAAATATTTCTGTGATATGATTCATGATACGATACAGGCCAGGTGGTGCAGCAGTGGCAGTGGCGGCCTGACCTGTGGACAGCCAGCCTGTTTGCTCCACCTGACAAGCCCAGAAGCATTCTTGCAGAGAAGAGTGAGTCCAGAGGATGAGTGAAACAGGATCTAAAAAGCAAAGACAAATTGATCAAGGGCTTCTTGTCCGTAGCCACTGCTCAATCCAAACAACTTGCCATATTGAACACATCCCGTTACACCGGCCCATCCACAGTGTTCAGCTGGGGTGCTTGTTGTTGGCACCTCTATGGTTTGGCATATCGCAATGAACAGCGACGAAACCTTCTGTTATCCAGGTGCCTGCATAAAGGAGGCACCAGTTTGTAACAGGTCGTGAGTGAGAGTCGGTCGTGTGAGCAGGAAAAACAGTAATGTCCACAAAAATAGTTCACTTGGGACTTCACTCTTGCCCTTTTATTGAGCCGAACACTTCATACTATCATACATGACAAAGAAGCGGTCTCACTTTACTCACTGTTAGCTGAGTTAAGAAGAAGAAAAAAAAGGAGAAACCATAGGGAGAAACCGGCAGCTCAGTAAGCTAATGGCGTCCACTCATCGGGTAGCCTTCTTCTCTACTGAAAACAAAACAACGCGGCGCGACGCTCAATGACGTCCCGGCGCCGCCACGCTTACGTTCTTAAAGGAACATTTACAACTGTTACATATTCCCCCCAGTAAGACAAAGGCTGTCCCCAGCCGTACGCATCCGAGAAACAGGCTATACTTAACATACTCTCATACATGAAAAGCATTTAAGCTGTCATAACTAAACAGGGCAGTATACAGTATATTACGCAGGCAGCTGGCATACATGTCAGTACCAAGCAAATGTAAAGTCCTCACTGACAAATTGAAATGAAAAACACAACACATCCTACTGCAGCAAATATGAAGTCCCACGTTATGAACATTATTCTTACTCTTCTGTTATGAGAACATCTTGAAATAGTTATCAATACTTAACAGTTTTCAATGGAAAAACACTGTCACTACCACTCAGGTAGGCAGGATAGAAAACTTAAACCACAAGTATAGAACACACATCACACATTAACACATTCACATGAACCCCTTGAGGCTGCTGTGATCAGAAAATACAGTCACATGGAGGCCTTCTATGTACGGCCTGAAATGCTCCAACGCCCATATGACGAGCATCGCGCCGTCCAACGGGAGCCGCTCGCCAGCCGCCGGCAGGAACCTCCGCAGCGCGCCGCTGCCCGCACCAACAGGTCCGGAGATGGTGGAGCATGAAGAAGAAGCCTCTCCGCCGGAGTTAGCACCGCCGCCACACCCGCCAGTTGCCTGTGATGCCGCCGCCGCACGCGGTGAAGCACAACTCAGTCCAGCACGATGAGAAAACGATGAAGAAAAAACAACAACCTCCAGTTCGGTCTTGGAGAGTTGTACTGCTCATTGAGGAAAGGTCCAAGGAAAAAGAAAAAATGTTCGGGCGCCACTTGTAACAGGTCGTGAGTGAGAGTCGGTCGTGTGAGCAGGAAAAACAGTAATGTCCACAAAAATAGTTCACTTGGGACTTCACTCTTGCCCTTTTATTGAGCCGAACACTTCATACTATCATACATGACAAAGAAGCGGTCTCACTTTACTCACTGTTAGCTGAGTTAAGAAGAAGAAAAAAAAGGAGAAACCATAGGGAGAAACCGGCAGCTCAGTAAGCTAATGGCGTCCACTCATCGGGTAGCCTTCTTCTCTACTGAAAACAAAACAACGCGGCGCGACGCTCAATGACGTCCCGGCGCCGCCACGCTTACGTTCTTAAAGGAACATTTACAACTGTTACAAGTTGTTCTGCAGGTTCTTCACAACTACAGCTCTGCCTCAGCGGTCGTTGTTCAAGCAGGAACGAATGACATCAGAAAACAACAAAGTGAGACTCTCAAAGTGGACTGCATACGGCTAGTGGACAGTCTGATGGACACTGGGAAGCAGGTAATCATTTCCGGCCCCCTCCTGTCTCCACATTTCAGTGACATAAAGTTCAGCAACTTACGCCAACTTGACATCTGGCTAAAAGTTTACTGTAGGAACAGAGGCATTCCCTTTGTGGACAGTTTTACTGCCTTTTTAAACAGACCTCAGCTGTTAAAACTGACGACCTCCATCCTTCTCATGAAGGCTTGCACCTTTTATCGACAAATATTGAACTGACCTTGCACTTCTGTAAGGCTTTCACTACCAGCTGACGGACTGAAACCACTCCCCGTCTGCCCTCTATTATTCCACATACATTCTCCACAACCTTCCATAGGACGATTAACATCCTGTACAGTAAACCTTAACACACTGACACCCCCTGTCCAATCATATCTGTTTTTATCAGTATTAGAAGTAACATCAAACGAACTTCTGGTGTGAATTGTAATAATGGCTTTGTCCAGGCTCTTCGCTGCAGGGTAGAAGAACTACTGACCACACATGACAATATAATCAGGTGAAAAGAACATTTGTTTTCAGACAAATCAGAGCTCAAGGGTTCATGGGAGGCTTTGCCCGTCTTTGTGTTAAGGTAATTGATGTTGCCCACATTTGCAGGCCATCAGGAGTGTCTTGAAAGCATGGCAGTGGATTAATGAGTAACATGTAATTTTCTGTTCAGGAGGAGCAACAGCCTCACAGAGTAATCCAGAGGATCTAAAAATTGCTGCAGGAGGGAGGGACAGAACAATTTATAATCAGGTTTTGTTGAACTTGTTTTTGGATGGAGACACAGGGTGATGTTTTTAATGTTTGCTTATTTAATATAGACTAGAGTGTTCTTTGTTTTTAGCAGACTAGAAGGACAGCAGCTGTTGCTTGGGTTGAGAGGAGCTCGGGGAGTCTTCAGGCAGTCAGGTTACTTAGTAACAAGTGCCAGGTTTTTTTCTGGCTGTTCTCAGTAGAGGAGAGGAACTACTGACACTCGGGCATCGGCAGACCAAAAGCAGTGCAGTTTCTGTGGTTGCAGAAGTCAAAGCTGAGTTTTGGGCAGAATACAAGGAGGCAGCAGACAGGTTCAAGTGAACTGTGAACAGTGGGAGGCAAGGCCTTTTTCAGGTTGATCTGAGCAGAGAGGAAGAAGCACTGACATTGATGTCAGATGTAATCAGATGGTTGTAGGGACATTTATACCACTAACATGTCCTCTGTGGAGAAGAGCTAAAAGGGTATGATGACATTTTGGCTCTGGCAGGGGTCACTGAGGTAGTCAGTGCAAAATTTAACATTTCTCAGAGGAGGCTTCAACATATGGCACCAGATCAGACCTACCGAAGGTTAGGCCATGGTCTGGGTTATGAGACCGTTTTTCAAGCAAATAGACTTTCAGTTGCAGTCAGCAGGCAAGACCTTCAGCTTTTTGTGGGTCGGGAGGATTTCATGAAGGCCACAGTCAGGTAGAGGACTGAGTGATGAGAGGCAGGACTTTTCCAGGCTGATCTCAGCAGAGGAGAACTATTGACAGATATGGATCAGTGGACCAGAAGGACTTGTGGGAATGAGGACAGTGTGGGTGGAACTTAAAGAGGTATTTTTACAGCAAGGAAGGAGAGCTACTGAACCCAACTAAAGATATAATCAGAGGCAGGATAGAACATTTGAAGGACACAACAGAAACCCATTGACACTGCCCTTTGAGTGCGGGGATCCTGCGCCAGTTCTCCGCATCCTCCTCTGTGTGAAAGTTTCAGATGCGGCGAGGGGTTAAATTTCGCTGCGCCTCTGATGCGCCTCCGGAGGTAGTATCAGAGGCGCAGCATTGGCGAACCGTACCTGTGAGAATGGATAAGCCAGCAGCGTGGAGCGAGGGTGTGTCGGTCTGATGGTGTTCACTGTGTGATAACTAAGCAGATCCTTCACTCATCAAATTAAAAAGAAATGACCCACAAAGCAACGTAACAGGACGAAACGACAGTAAAGTAGTAACTGGTAGTGTCTTTGGCATCTTATATGAGGAAAAAAATACTGCAGTTATACGCAGAGAAGTGTCTGTCCTCCTGTCTGTGCTACCGACTCATCACATTTCTGCATGAAAAACAGCGTCTGTCCCTGGCAAAAAACTTTAACTCACCATGTGTTTGTCTCATTCCACCATTGTGTTATTGTAGTTACTGTCTTGAAAAAATCACTGCGACGGTCAGCCCTCCTGACCGAGACTTACGTGAACTTTCCCCCAGAACACAGCATCCCTCCCCGCGACTGACAGAGTCAGACAGCGTCCTGTTTACTGATGGTGATTATGTAATTATGTTATTTAAAGAAAAACGTAACTTTGTCACTTTCCAGGATGCATGGTGGGTCAGGATCTCAACACATTATAACAGCATCCATATGATTCTAAACAGTCAAGCGGATATATGTTTAGATTAACAGGTGGACACTGGGGGAAACACGTTGAAAAAAACACAGACGTCAACATCATGGCGTGTACCGTCACGCCTCCTTTGGATCCGCAGCGCTGGCTTGCTGTGTGAATTACACACTGGTGCGTCTTTACGCCGGAGCTGCTTGGCTCTGTGTGAACAAACAAAGGCGGAGAATTGGCAAACCGACATTACGCCGATAATGCGGCATCTCTGTGTGAAAAGGGCTAGAGTTGGAGGGCTCGTGGGAAGCTTTAGTGATCTTTGGTCAGAGGTCAATGATGTTGTCCACAAACGAACAGGAGTGCCTTGACAGCATGGCAGTGGACCATGGAGCAATAAAAAGGGATCATGGAGCCAGCAGGAGGGACCTCCAGAATAAGTCACACAGTGATGGAGGCTTTAAAGTACTAACAGGAGAGAGGGAGAGAGAAATTGATTATCAGTCTTTGATCTGTAAAAATAGATTGTCGGTAAGGTAGAGACATGTCATGGTACATGCTAAAGGAGATTGAGGATAGTCAATAGCAGCGAGCAATTTCCAAGGCCAGGTGAGCTGAGATACTGATGAATCATGACTCAGCAGACTAGAGGAACTGTAGCTCCTGTGGTTACCAAGGCAGAAGGTACAGTACAGGTTCAGCTGAACTGTCAGCAGAGGAGGAGTACATGTATATTACATGTGTTAGCAGGCTACAAGGAATGCAGCTTCTGTGGTTGTAAAAGGGAAAGCTCAAGGAGGCCAACACCAGGTTATGGCTGTTGTTTCTGGCTGTCTTCATCAAAGGTGTCGGCGTGTAGTTTGGTGATAAAAGAATCTGCGGAGGATATTATTTTTATTGTATTATTTTATTTGTATTTTATTGTTTTGTTATTTATAAGTGGTTTAAATGGTCTTACCTCAGTTTATCCACTTGAAAAGCTTCTAAATGGGTCGGCAAATATAAACGATTGTGTGAACTGAAGAGATTTTTTCTGCCCACTTGCAAATAGACTTACTGGGAGTGTTGCGGCCTACCTCTGTGCCAAAAGGTGTCTCTCCGTCTTCCATTCTTATTCCATTCCTCTCTTTCCTCTGTCTTTCCCAACCGAGCCTCTTCATCCTCCATTCATTTTTCACATTTTAAGGCATACAGCTTCCTCCTATGGAAATACTGCATCTGTATCTTGTACTCCTTCTCATAAACAGTGTTTCCTGTAGCTAACATAACCTAACATAAGAAAGGTTAGCACAGTGACGTGTGGTGCTCTGCCAAGTAAACAGCCCATCCACTGACCAGTTAAAGAATAGTTTCTCTTTTTTTTTGGTCACATGCACATATTCTTTGTACATCTGCTTGCTCATACTCCCACAACAAAAACCTTTTTAAAGTAACTTCAATGTAAGATTTGTAGGACAAAATCCACAGTCCTCATTCTGTGTCAAAGTTCAGCATTTTGTTGCTGTCCTGCTGCTGTGGAGGCACAGAAAAGGGATATGATTTTAACTCCTCACAGTGCTTTCAATACAATACAGCCGACACTTCTGAGGGGGAAACTGGAAGGGGCGGGAGTTGACCAAAACCTGGCTGCATGGAATGCAGACTTTCTCACCAACAGACCACAGTATGTGAGACTAAAGGACTGTGTCTCAGATGTGGTATTATGAAGTACGGGGGGCCCTCAGGGTACGGCGCTCTCTCCCTTCCTCTTCACCCTCTACACATCGGACTTCATGCACAACACCGTGAACTGTCACCTCCAAAAGTTCTCCAATGATACAGCCATTGTTGGATATGTTTCTGAGGGGAACGAACAAGAATATAGGGGGGTCATCAACGACTTTGTTAACTGGTGTGAATGCAACCACCTGCATATAAACACCAGTAAAACAAAGGAGATGGTGATCAACTTCCAGAGGAAGACACCACAGATCACACCAGTGAACATCCAGGGTTTGGACATAGAGATGGTGGCAAAATACAAATACCTTGGTGTTCACCTAAACAATAAACTGGACTGGACTGACAACACGGATGCCCTGTACAAGAAGGTCCAAAGTCGCCTCCATCTGCTGAGGACACTGAGGTCCTTTGGGGTGCATAGGACATTACTACGAACATTTTATGACACTGTGGTGGCATCAGCGCTCCTTTATACAGTGGTCTGCTGGGGAGGTAGCAGCACGAACAGGGACAGGAAGTGGAGTAGAAGTGCAAAATAGCACAAAATGGAAATACTCCAAACAAAACTGCACTTCGGTATAGTACTTGAGTAAATTTACTTTACTTTCCACCACTGAAAAATGTGAACCTTTAATGGACATATGTGAGAGTGGTATCAAACATTTGGCAAGAAAGCAAAATGTTGAAATATACTTCCTTCTTGGAAATAAGCCACCAACTGTAGAGTCTTGCATACAGACTAACATTTGTAGGCTTGGACTCTCCTCTGTCTGTCTCCTAATCGTTCTGACCTATTCTCTCCTCATCTTGTCCTTCTCTTTCTTGACTTTTGCCTTCCTTCTCTTGACGATGTCTGTCATCTCCCTCTTTTTGGTTTCTTTCTCCACCTTCTCCTGTCTTTCTTTATCCTGTTTCTCCCTCTTCTGCATTTCTTTCTGCTCCTCCTTCAGTCATTTTATCAGCTACTTTTCTCTCTCCTTCCACTCTTTCTCTTTTTCCTTCTCCTATTTTTCTCTCTTCCTTTTCTGCCTTCTATGTTCCTCTTTCTCCTCCTTCATCTGGTCCAATTGAATTGAAAAAGAAATATTTCAAATTTCCCATTGCTCCACTTAAAGAAAAATTTCCAACATATTTACAAACTTCACACACTCATATGTATATTTGATTGTATTATTAATTACACCTGTTGTTTATTCTGCTGCTCAGTGTCAGAAAGGGTAAAGCACATGGCTCATGATCATTGTCCTATCACAATAAAGCCATGATTAGGCCAAAAATCTACATCCTTCATACATTGTGACTTATTCAACTAATGTTATTATACATACATATTCACATACACATGTACAATGCTGTCCATCTCAGTGGCCAAGAGGTTAGAGCAAAGAGTGCATGTCCATGCACAGGAACGCAAGAAACGGTCAGACACTACAGGGCTTAGACATGTTTAAATATTCTCACATCTCAATAGTTCCTCAGAACTTGATAAGTTTAAGTTTTTGAGTGGTTGGTGGTGGTGGATGTGCGAGTGGCGCGGAGCTTTGAATTGTTTGCTGTCCCTGTTTATCATATGTTCTGTCCTATGTAAGGACAGAAGAAGAAAGAAGTAAAGTAAGAGAAGAAGAGAAGAAGAGAAGCTGCTTTACTACAGAGAATAAAGGAACTTGTGGGTTTCAAAACGCCGATTTTGGAAACGGACTGAGCTAGTTGCTGACTAGTAACTAGCCGCTGAGCTAACAGCTGAGTGAGCTAACAGCTGACTTGGCTAACATTGACAGCGCTAAAAAAAATAACTAGCACAGCCGGACAATAAATGGGTCCGATGAAGGTACCAGAGGTCGACGACATAAAAAAGTCGCTCGACTTCCTATCCAAAGAAATTTCCACTGTCAGGCTGCAGCAGAAGGGCATTTTGACGCTGGTGGAGGAGGTGAAAGCCCTTTGCATCCAGAATGGGGAGAAGGATAGGAAAATCGCCTTCCTTGAGAACAGAGTTGCCGACCTGGAGCAATACACCAGGATGAACGACATCATCATCACTGGGCTCAATATAAAGCCACACTCTGCCCAGAAGAAACGTCAAAGAAAAAACAGTTGTCATCATGAAGTTTGTAAATAGAAAACTCAAGATTTCACTGCTGAAACAGGGGAGGAAACTAAAAGGGACAAACGTATTCATCAACGAGCACCTGACCAAACACAACACAGACATCGCCAAACAAGCACGCTACCTGAAGAAACAGAAAAAAATTCAACATAAGTGGACTACAAACTGCAAAATATTCATTAAACTAAACGGAAGACCGGAAGAGGCAAAAGTACTGATGGTTAAAAGTATCAACGACCTGGACAAATACAAATGATCAACATGGGCTGGACTGACTGTAAGGTAACAAACACATAAGCATGATACACACTGAAAGAGCTCATTCATTTAGTCCTGGAGACAACAGTAACACAACAAAGAGGATCAATGATCATGATAACCCTGAACTACAAACATTTCAATATACGGAACACAATTTATTGGATATGGAACATGATATAGACCCGGACAACTACCTCTTCAACGCTATCAATAATAACTGCTGCTATTACACTGATGAACAATATAATCAAATCAATAAGGATGGGAAACCATCAGTTATACACATATAATAGCAGGAGTCTGTATGCAAATTTTGCAAGTATCAAGGATTACGTGAATCAGTTTAAACAATCATTCAACATTGTTGCAATCTCTGAAACATGGATTAACGCAGAAAGGGGGTGGACATTGAACTGGAAGGTTTTGAGTTTGTGCATATGGATCGACAAAATAAAGGTTGAGGAGGAGTCTCAATATATGTGGACAGAAACATTAACTTCAAGGTGTTGGAAAGTATGTCAATGGTTGGTGGACAACATGCTTGAATGCATATCAATTGAACTGTACAGAGAAAAAAGTAGACCAGTAATCATTAGTTGTATATATAGGACACCGGGCTCATATATTGAGCTGTTCAAGGAATGGATGGAGGAAATGTTCACAAATAAGAGTCATAAAACAATTTTCATCTGTGGAGACTTCAATATTGATCTCCTTAATCCAAATAAACACAAAATGACTTCCCACTGTGCAACTCTGATAGATAATATATTCACAAATGACATTGTTCACAATACAATAAGCGGGCTACTCATCAGTGACATCAGTGACCATCTGCCAGTTTTTATAGTGTATGACAATGACTAAAAGACTAATCTACCTGACAATAAAACTGTATACAGGAGAGTGAGAACAGAAGTATCAATAACAGCATTCAAAAATGACCTAATGGCGCAAAACTGGGATATTGTATACAATAGCAATAATATAAATAGTGCATATGATGAATTCTTAAAAATATTTAAAATACTATATGATAAAAAACTGTCCTGTAGAAAAAAATAATAGGAAACTAAAATATGCTGATCATCCTTGGATCACAAAGGGTTTGCAGAATGCCTGCAAAAAGAAAAATACACTGTACAGAGAATATATGAGACAGAGAACCAAAAAATATTAAAAATATTAAAAAAAGTTAACTAATAAGAAAAGCTAAGAAATAATACTATAACAAACTATTACATGATAACAAGAATAACATTAAAGGTATATGGAACATACTGAACACTGTTATAAAAAATAGCTCTAAACAACTAAGTTATCCTAAGTATTTTATTATCAATAACACTGAAAAGTACGATATGAATGAAGTAGTTAACAGCTTTAATAAATTATTTGTTAGTGTTGGACCTGACCTAGCAGAACAAATCCCAGATCCAGTAACATCTGAGGAGCAGAGTGACAGTTTAATAGACCAGAATCTGAGTTCAATGTTCCTCACAGCAGTGGATGAGAAAGAAATTATAAATACTGTTACCAAATGTGCAAATAAGACATCTAAGGACTGTGATGATATTGATATGACTGTTGTGAAAAGAGTGACTGAGGGGATTTCAAAACCATTAACATACATCTGTAACCTATCATTTCAAACGGGTACATTTCCAGACAAAATGAAAATAGCAAAGGTCATACCTCTGTACAAAACTGGGAACAAACACCAGTTCACAAACTACAGACCTGTGTCATTACTATTTCAATTCTCTAAATTCTAGAAAAACTAACCGACTGGACAGTTTCATAAATAAACACAAATTACTCACTGAAAGTTAATATGGATTTAGATCCAACAGAGCAACATCACTGGCATTAATCGATTCAGTTGAGGAAATTACAAATTCAGTAGACCAAAAAGATACAGTTGGGATATTCATAGACCTAAAAAAAGCTTTTGACACAATAAACCATGATATATTATTCAAGAAACTAGACCGGTATGGCATCAGGGAAAAAGCATTAGAGTGGATCAAGAGCAACTTAACTAAAAGGAAGCAGTTTGTGAAATTGGGTGACGCTTGTTCAAAGTGTTTGGACATTACCTGTGGCGTCCCTCAGGGGTCAGTGTTGGGCCCCAAACTCTTTATACTTTATATTAGGGGTGTCGTGATTCTCCAAATCCTCGATTCGATTCAATTTTCGATTCTAAGGTCACGGTTCGATTCGATTCTCGATTTTTACGTTTATTTTTTTTAAAGCACAGGTTGCTATGCCATTTTTAGACTGGACTTTTATGCAATATAATATCTGACCTTTGTTCGCAATGTACCACACTACATTGTCAAATTTAAAACATTTATTAACAACATAATGTAACAGTAACTTATATTTTCAGTCAATTGGAAACTTAAACAAAATAACCTGCCATCTAGTTTCTCTTTTGTAACTGCAGTCTTCTTCACAGAAGATGACATTCAAGTTCACAACAAAAACAAAAACATAAAACAGCCATGTCCATAGTCTTCTCTGAACAATTAAGTGTCTTAACAAACTATTTCCGAACAGTTGAACACAAGGTGCATAAGGTGTGAGTGGGCGAGCGAGAGTGAGGGAGGGAGCGTGCGTACGTGCGGACAGTGAATGAATGGAAGAGGAAGGAGAAGCGAAAGTAGCAGCAGTAGCAGCGACAACAATAAAGTGTACAATATAGGCTGCAGTTTGGCTGTGAATAAAGGCGACGGCTCCTCAAGATACAGCAAAGCTCCCTGGTATTATTTCCCGACCAGCTTAACACGTGAAAGGGGGTTCACCCCAAAGGTAAACAGAAACTTTGGCCCTGGAGGAAATCATCTCCCCTGTGCTGCCCGACCACGGTCCGGGAGCCAAACAGGAATGGTGTAACACCATGCTATCGTTTGACTGGCTGTAGCTAATAGCTACTGGCTTAGCTAGTAGCTAAGTTAGAGGAGGTTGACTCGCAGCACTTCAACACGTGTGTGTTTTTTTCCCCTTGGCAAGCCGACCGGACGTGACATGGGGGCGTGGCAGCATCGACGATTCTATTTTTTAATTCGAAGTTCAAGATTGTGAATTAATTTTGATCGATTTCGATTTAAAATGGAAATCGTGACACCCTTACTTTATATTAATGATATATGCAAGGTATCAAAAGTTTTGAAGTTGGTTTTGTTTGCGGATGACACAAATACCTTTTGTTCTGGCAGTGATCTACAAATTTTAACACAAGTGAATAATACTGAATTGAATAAATTAAAAGCATGGTTGGACAAAAAAAACTATCATTAAACCTGAGCAAAACAAGAATAATACTTTTTGGCAATCACAGAACTAATGTACAACTAGAGATACAATTAGATGGGGTTAGTATTGAAAGAGTAAATGAAATCAAATTTTTAGGGGTGATCATAGATGACAAGATTAGTTGGAAATCACAAATTAAACATGTACAAACCAAAATGTCAAGATGCATCGCAGTATTAAATAAAGCAAAACAGGCACTGGATCATAAATCACTCCGTATTCTATGCTGAACAAAAATATAAACGCAACACTTGAGCTAACCTCAAAGATCTAAAACATTTTCTATATACATAAAAAGACCATTTCTCTCAAATATTGTTCACAAATCTGTCTAAATCTGTGTTAGTGAGCACTTCTCCTTTGCCGAGATAATCCATCCCACCTCACAGGTGTGGCATATCAAGATGCTGATTAGACAGCATGATTATTGCACAGGTGTGCCTTAGGCTGGCCACAATAAAAAATGGGAGCAAAAACAAAAGTGTTGCGTTTATATTTTTGTTCAGTGTATATTGTACATTAGTTCTTCCATACCTCATTTACTGTGTAGAAGTCTGGGGCAATAACTACATGACTACAATACATCCACTTCTAATTTTACAAAAGAAAGTAATACGGATCACTCATGGGGCAGGATACAGGGATCACACAAACTCAGTATTCTTACTTTCAAAGATTCTTTTAATTCAAAGATATTGTGGATTTTCATACAGCAAAAATATTATTCAAAGCAAAAAAATATCTGCTACCAGAAAATATTCAGAAACTATTCACTGGAAGGGAAGGGGGTTATAATTTAAGGGGAAAATTTAAATTCAAAATACTGAAGGCATGCACAACAGGAAAAAATTTTGTATTTCAATTTGTGGGGTTAAATTATGGAACAGTCTGGAGGGGACACTCAGGGAATGTCCAAACATAAACCAGTTTTAAAAAATATATAAGGAGATGATTTTTACAAGATACAGAAATGAGGAGGGTGTTTGATTATCACTGGGTGTATATTGTTTATTTATTTTGTTATTTATGTATCTTTGTGTTATCTTCAGTATGTGTATGTATGTATGTATGTATGTATATGTATATATGTGTATATATATACTGTATGTGTGTGTGTGTGTAGGTCTGTGTGTATGTATGTATGTATGTATGTTTATATATGTATATATTGTACTCTGTGTCATCTTCAGTATGTGTGTGTATGTTATATATTATAATAATATAAAGAATAATATATTATAATATTTTATATATTAGGATAAATATTTTTGTAATAGATTTATGTTTTGTTAGATATAGAACAAAGGAAATTGACAAATGACAAATGGAAGTTATTATTATTGTTATTATTATATTGATAGAAGTCAAAGTATTTCAGTGGTATTATTAAAAGGGGGTGGAATAAAATAAGTTTATACTTCCTCCCACTCTTTTTCGGATATGTAAACAGAATTTATAGTTTTCAGTTTATGTTTATTTTGTACATGATAATTTTGTTTTCTATCTATCTAAGCTCAACTGGGAATGTGTGAATCAACATGTATGTGCCCTGTTTACAGTGGTTGTATCCTTGCCACAGTGGGCCAGGGTTTTGAATCCACCCTGCAGCACTTTGTTGCTTGTCATCCCCAATCACTCTCTCCTCCCGTTTCCTTTCACTCTTTTAAAAAATCATCATCCCATAGAATATTTAACGTTTATATATGCATACTGACATACACACATACATTTGCTGTCTGGTGCAGTGGCCACGAGGTTTGAGCATAGAACCCATGCCCATGCATGGGAATGGTAAAGCAGTGTGAGGCAATTTCTGCATTTCCAGCAATGGGTATTCCAGCATTCACAGCACATTTACAGCAGGAAATGCATTTTCTAGTTCCAGATATAAAACCTTTTACAACCATAGTTGTATTGATGTAGTGTAGTGTGTTAGGTGTGTTGTGATGTGTACTTTATTGTATTTCCTGAAGAGCTGAATATTAGCACTAGCTATGAACTCTGTATTGCACAACTGTTTCTTACTCTGTACGGGAACGATGTTAAACTGCCTCATCCCTATTAAAGGAACATGATGTCACTTTCTCACCTTTAAACTAACAGCTTCATAGTCATGTTGATGGCACAGTGTCTTGTAACAGGGTGAATGGTGTCTCTGTCTCTTGTTTCTGGTCTAGTGTAACTTCATACATGTTCACTGAAACATACAAGTTTTCACCACATCACATTGTTCTGATGTCATGAGTTTTGTTTGTAGTTAGCACCTACATTACATCTGACAAACTGTTACACACCTGGGATTTGTATTAACCACAGTGCACTCAGAAACTATGTGGGGCGCTAAATCACACAAAATGACAATTTCTACATAATGTTGCTTTAAATAAATATGCAGTTGATGGCAAGTGTGTGTACATTTTGCTACCTAGACAGAGCAGAGTGTGCTGCTGTTTGTAATCCAGTAGATTCTCCTGTCATGTTTGCCTGGCAGCTGGGAAGCAAGACACGAGAACTTCTTCAAGATGGTAGAGTTGGCAGAATTATCGACACTGATGAATGTCGCTCAACAGAAATTATGTATTTTCAAGAGAAAAATGTGCTGCTCGACACCTTCCTGTCATTTTTTTTTGTGAATGGAGAGCGCAATGTGGTTAGGTAGTCCTTTTAGCAGCTGGAGGATGGCATCTGGTTACCATGGAGATGACTGAAAGCACAAAACATAAATTGAAAGACTGAGACTATGTCTGCGATTCAAGAATAAAATCATCAATCAAAAATGACATCATCCAGTGAACTGATTCTGTCTTCCACAGGGGGTCCTCCTGACTGGAACCATGCTAGAAGTACTCACCTGTGAGGAAGGCGAGGCCAGTGAGCTTAGTAACATTCTGTTGGTGCCCGAGAAGCAGCGACTGGAGCTGCAGGCCTATCGCAGCGCAGTTTGCAGCGGAGGAGAGGGTCAAAGGTCAGAGCGCTTCAGGCAGATGAGCCTCGCTCTGAGAGAGCAGATCAACACACAGAGTGTCACCAAGAAGGTACAGCAGAATTTGTTTTAGATCCACTGTTGTCGTCAGATACAAAAAAATGTCATTTTACAAAATAATTAGTTGTGTTTTATGTTTTTCTCCTCTCCTAATTTTTTTCTTCTTTGCCATGAATGTTTGACTGTATGCAAAATGTGCAAATGTAATGCAAACACTTAAATACAATGGTGGAGGATTCATTTTGTGCACTATCGGTAGTAATTTTGGATGAAAAAGTTTTGAAGCATGACAAGGTGTGTTAGTGACAAAGTTGTATTAATACAGGACCAGTGGTGGACTAGCTATCTGGCACACCGCTGTATCATCTTCCTTCTTTATCAGCCCTACGTTACTATCACTCATTATCATCATTTATCCAGGTTAAAAGTTTCACATGTATTGTAAGATTCATGCTAGCAGCTATATATGCCAATTTTCCTTGTTGTACTTCACTATAACGTATGGTTGTGAGATACAACCCATTTTTCATCTATTTATATTTTGCCTTAAGCTATGGGAATGTCCGAAGACTGTTTTATTGCAAATACAAAAAGGGTGTATAGGCTTAGGCAATCCATCATTTATTTGTTTTCTTCCCAAAAGTTATGAAGAAAGGCTTGCTGGGAAATCTGTTTGACCAATGGCCTTGCTTGCCCTCTGTTGCGTTAACAATCTAGAGACGTGCATTAACAACAGCAAGATCAGATGAAAATGTCAAAAAGTAAAGGAGGAGCTGAAAAGCTTAGAGAGAAAAGGAAGCAGGCATTAGAGGCTCAGGTTTCCAATTACAAATAAATCCACCAGTTTTTTCAGTTCAAGCGGTGTTGACTTGAGGAGCAAACTGAAGCGGTAAGATTGATGTTTAATGAATCATAGGCTATGGCGGCTATGTGTTCTGTAAAATTAGCTTTAGCTTACAAAACGACCCCACTGACAGACAAGTTGGTATTAGCCTACTATTTAATGCATATTGATGCATTTTAAAAGATTCCTTTTCAGTGCCTAATGAAATGTGTTCTTGAATACAGGTAGACTTTCCAAACTTTTCCATTCCAAAACCCCATCATTATAAGACTAGCAACCAGCAATTACTATGGTGCTGAAGCTAGTGGGCTATGCTATGTCCTTTAGAGTCTGTAAGCCTTTGTATTTAAAAAAGGCAATGTATAAATAAATCCAAATTATGCAATGATCTTATTGAAAAATTCTGCAGGATTGTCTAAAAGGCCTTAAAGTCACATTTCTTTTTCACATTAATTTATGTAAATAATATAATAACAATAATAATAATAATAATTATAATTATAATAATATTAACACTCCACTGCAGCGAGCCTGAATGACTTCCACCAGTTGCACTCACCCCTATCATCACAAAGTGTTTTGAAAGGCTGGTCCTGGCTCACCTCAAAACCAGTTTGCCAACCACGCTGGACCCCTTCCAAGAACAGGAGAACGGAAGATGCCATCTCCACGGTGTTTCACTCCGCCCTCTCCCACCTTGACAACTGTAACACCTATGTGAGAATGCTGTTCATCGACTTCAGTTTAGCATTCAACACCATCATCCCCTCCAAACTGATCACCAAACTCAGTGGCATGGGCATCAATACCTCCCTCTGCAACTGGATTCTGGACTTCCTAACCAACAGACTCACAGTCTGTTAGGTTAGATAACCACACCTCCTCAACCCTCACCCTGAGCACTGGCGTTCTACAAGGATGCGTGCTGAGCCCCCTCCTTTACTCCCTCTTCACCTACGACTGCACACCTGCACATGGTTCAAACACCATTGTTAAGTTTGTAGACGACACAACGGTGATTGGTCTCATCAGCAACAACGATGAGTCGGCCTACAGGGAGGAGGTCCAGCACCTAACAACGTGGTGCACCAACAACAACTTGGCTCTCAACACCAAGAAGACCAAAGAGCTCATTGTGGACTACAGAACGTCAAATGATGGCACACACACCCCCATCTGTATCAACGGGACGGAGGTTGGGCGTGTCACCAGCTTCAAGTTTCTGGGTGTCCACATCTCCGAGGGCTTCTCTTGGACCCTCAACACCTCCACCCTGATCAAGAAGGCTCACCAGCGTCTCTTCTTCCTGAGGAGACTAAAGAAGGTCTTCTAACTTCTACCGCTGCGTCATCGAGAGCATCCTTACCAACTGTGTCACAGTATAGTATGGCAACTGCTCTGTCTCTGACCGGAAAGCACTGCAGAGGGTGGTGAAAACTGCCCAACACATCATCGTTCCTCACTCCCCTCCATCAAGGCTTTCCAGGGCAAGCGATGTCTGCGAAAGGCGCGCAGCATCGTCAAGGACTGTTCTCACCCCAACCACAGACTGTTCACCCTCCTCCCTTCCGGGAGGCGCTACAGGTCTCTCCACACCCAGACCAGTAGGTTCAGGGGAAGCTTTTTCCCTGCGTCTGTCACCCTACTGAACTCAACCAATGATGTGACAACCAATCGACCGACCAACTGCACCCCACCCCCCCCACACTCCTTCCCCCAGTGACTGATCCCCCCACCCCACCTGGACACTGCACTACTCTTGAATATTTTACACTTCATCTATACCCCACCTTTAGTACTGCTAATACTGTACAAACTGTATCTTCCTTTAGTACTGCCAGTAATATTTATATACTGTACATACTGTAATATCTGTCTTTGCTGCACTATTTGTACTGTACATACTTTGCACTTTCCTGCTTTTTGCACTTCTGGTTAGACGCTAACTGCATTTCGTTGTCTCTGTACTTGTACTGTGCATAATGACAATAAAGTTGAATCTAATCTAATAATAATAATAATAATGATAATAATAAATCGTCGTTCTACATTAAATGTTGTATATTGTAGGTCTATATTTAGTAGCTCTGTAGTCTGCCAACATCATGGTATCATGCTTGTTTAGTACATGCTCAACACAAAATATTTCTGAGTTTCGTTGAGCCATTTCATGGGACATTAACTCTCTAATATGATCAGAATTTGTACAGTACAAAAGAAATGTTTTCACTTTCCACACTGCTCACACAATCTCCTGTATATTTCTGAATCAACCAACCTCAGATAAACAAGATGGAACATATGATTCAGGATCTAACTTATTTGTATTAGCTCACAAGTTCTCTCCCTCCATCTTCTCCTCATCCAACCTCATCCCACCAGCTCCACCTGGAGAAGCCCAGCTCTTTGGTTCCTCTGTCTCAGTCTCACCTTGGGGCCTTATTGAAGGACCTGGCTGATGTAGAGAGGCTTCTCAAAGACGTGGACCTTCTCTCTGGCCTGGCCCGCCTGCTGCCCAAAGGAGCCTGTATTGGACGAACTTCAGCCTTCCCCACAAACATGACCTGGCCCCTTAACGCCACCACCTGGGGCCCCAACACAACTGACGTCCCCGGAGAGGAGGGGGAGGAAGAAGCAGAAGGAGGTGGTGTAGGAGCAGGAGGAGGGAAAGGGAAGGAGGAAGCAGAGAATCCTCATTCTCAGTTTTCAGCATTTGTACAACTGTGGGCCGGACTGCAGCCGATTCTGTGTGGGAACAACAGGTGGGTGAGACAACAGTGTGGATGAAATCCAAAAATGACAAGATGACAAAACCCAAATTCCACAAAATGTCTGGACACTGTGGAAAACATAAATTAACTATATGAGATGTAACAATATTAGAATCAACATTAAATTCGAAACTTATATTTCATGTCAGATAATTACAGCTGTGCTTGTTATGGTAAAACTGTACATTGGGAGCAGTGATATATGAGCACAGTAAGCTCGTGGTCTGATTTGTGTTAACGATCTATGACAGATAACATATAAACTTCATACACATAAAACATAAATGTATTCTGACTGGGCAGGAAAGTTACTGGCCTGAAACCTGGGGTTCTGGTTGCAGGATCATTGAGCCGGAGGCTTTGAAACAGGGCAATATGAGCTCTCTGGGATTCACCAGCAAAGAACAGAGGAATCTGGGCCTACTGGTTCACTTGATGACTACAAATCCCAAGATCCTCTATTCCCCAATTGGATCCCAGGTGGATAAAGTGATTCAGAAGGCAAGTAGACAGTACTCTATTTAGTTTGGTAGTATGATTGGAGTTGTTGACAAAGCTCTTTCACTGAGCTGCATACTGAAAAATACCAAAATGATGGTTTAAGTTGCAGTAGTTTCTTTTTTTTTTGACAGTAGTGGAAGTTTCAAACACAGCACTGAAATGTTATCACCTTAAAAGCTTGTTGTATGTGAACAAACAGTTGCCTGTTCACACATCCAGCAAACTCAGAGCAACATTATCATTAATTTGAAGTAATGTTTTTTCACCATGTTCACATGTTCATTGAGTTCCTCAGAGCTAAAAGGGACTCAAAGGGTCCAAAGGCTAAGTAGAACTGAGGAGAAAAATATCTGTTTGCATGTCACTTCAAGCAACTGTGCTCACGTTCCACATAGTCATTCATTACAACTACAATTTTCAGGCAAACGTTTTATATCCAACGTTCCATTGACTAGCTTTTTCCACAACTTTCAGCTGCATCTCAGATTCTTTAGCAGTTGTTATTTGAAGATGAAGACCATGAGGTTGAAAGATCAGATGAAAAGGAGTGAGTGGACCTTAACATACGATTATTTAGTCCAAAGTGAAGAATGAATGGATTAATGCAGCTTTAACGGATAAAGGCCTGGTTACAGCAGCATTTGAAATAGCAACATTTTGTGACTATTTTTTTCATGAAGTTGCAGTGGATTCACTCACAGGGTCAAAATAAAATCAGCAAACTTTAGGGAACTTTGCCCCACAAATGCTCACTGTGAACCAATATAAAGCTGTAATGACGATGCAGAGAATAGAGAATTTCAAAATTGAGAACGCTACTGTAGCCAGTTGTGTGTGTGCTACCATTCACTTTTATATACCATTCACACCTTAATCCCTTCCACACACTGCCTCTCATTGATTTAAGACACACCTTCAAGCAGGCAGCCCAGTTGCGGTGGAATTGCAAACCCCGAGTCAAACCGAGTAGAGCCAGGCCGGCAGATGTAATGGAAAAATCACATGTATCACATTGTTGGTGGTGGTCTTTTCATGGTATTTGGAGGAAAAATATAGAATATCACCGGCTCTGTTCTCTAAGGTTTGTTGTTTCTGATAAATTTATTTTACTCTTAATAACACTGCATGTGTAGTTCCAAACGGTGGGAATAGGTTGATCATTTGTATTCTAAGCAAATGACATAAATTATGCAATGTACAGGTAGCACGATTCACATGAAGCCACCTGATTAACCTGGCATTGTAGCCTGTAATGCAGCTGGTCTCTTTATGTCTTAACATTAGAACAAACTACCACTGATTACTGTATCTGTGAGTTAGTAGCAGCTATGTAGATCTCCTATGTGAGTGAGCAAGTGGGCTGAAGTCGGTGGAGAGAGCAGTGAGTGTGGGAGGCTGAGAGATTGAGGGAGGTGGTGGAGGAAGAAAGAAGTGGAAACTATTGACAAATGTCTGATTTCATACAAAATCTAATGAAAAAGGAAAACATTTTTACTTTTTGCACTTAGGCAAATGAGACATTTGCATTCGTCGGGAACGTGACACACTACACCCATGTGTGGCTCAACATTTCCGCCCAGCTCAGGACTTTTCTGGAGGAGGGTCGGCTGCACAACCACCTGGTGTGGTTACAGCAGGTAGACTCACATACAAGTCATCTTTGGACATTTTTGATGATACAGTACTCAGGATGTGAGGCTGTCATCATGTAATGGTCCACACATTGGGCTCCATTCATCCTCTCTCTCGTCTCTCTCCAGCTGTCCTCAGAGCTTCAGCAGCACCCTGAGCTGTTGAATAGCACAGACAGTGAGCTGATGCAGGGTCTGATGGAGGGAAACTATAGTCTTCCTAACACCTCCACCCTGCTGGAGCAGCTGGACACCATCGACAACGCTGCATGCGGCTGGACGCGCTTCATGTCTAAGGTCAGTATAGTGTAAACAAAAATAGGATTACAAATTGGTGTATACTTATCAGCACAATGACCAGTAGACTGCCAACTACGACAAGCCAACTGCACAGGACATGCCTCACATGCCTGAATCAGCTGTAACACCACCTACTGCTGTAGTGACTTCATCAACACTAGTTAGAGAGCTGTTAAAACACTGCACACTATCTTTAGATAATTATCGTATCAATATCCAGTTTAATATGACTGATGACATTAAACTGGCAATAGACAACTCAACAAAATATGCCCAGGACCGAATCAGCCCATAAAGCAGTATTACATTTATCACTTTAGGAAGTGGAAATAAGCCAGCACAACAAGAAATGAGTTCAACTGTTACATGAATTAATTAATTTTTTATTATTTTTTAATTAATACAAATGCAATGCAAGGAAAACAGCTGGCCTGGTCAGTCCAAATTAACCAACATCTCTGAAGCATAGTCAATTACATGTTATACTTCAGTTGTTTAATCAGCACACAAATATAAATATAAGAAATGGTTTTACCTGGAATTCAATAGTGGAAATATTTATAAGCAAACACCAGCAGGGCGCACTGACTTCCTAGTCACAATGAAAACAGGACTTCAGGAGGTCATAGTTACTGTCATGAATGTGGAACATTATTTGTGTTGTGTCCTGTGCTTCCAGGTTAGTGTGGATGTCTTCAAGGGCTTTCCTGATGAGGACAGCATCGTCAACTACACCCTGAACCAGGCCTACCAAGACAATGTGTCTGTGTTTGCCAGTGAGTCATCCCTCTGTGTCAGGCTGTGATCATGATGCCTCAGTTTATCAAAGAAAAAGAAAGAGAAACATGCTTGTAGAAAGTGCTTGTTCTTCATATTCTTTGTGCTGCGGCAATAAAACACATAAAAACAAAGAAAAATACAGTGAAATAAAGTAAACTAAAGATGCTGTAACTGGAATTTAAAACAAATTTAAAATGAATGTTGGAGTAAAGCAATTTTAGGTGTTTGCAAGGTAGACGGTGGAAGAGTGTATGTGTCACACTTGCTGGGGTGTGCAAAGTTGTTGTTTCAGATTACTTTTTTTAAAATAATTTTTGTGGCCTTTATATGGCTTTATTGATAGGACAGCTTCAGCGATGACAAAGCCTCTTTACATGGGACACCCGCTCTACCAACTGGGCTAATGAGCGCCCCGTTTCAGATTACTTAATGATGAAATTTGCCTCACAAAACCTGCATTCAGTGGGTACATATATTAAAAAGAAAAAATATCTTAAATTATTGTCAGTCTGTTTTTTGAGGAAAAACCATATCAATAACCCTGTTAGAAAGTCTTAATAACAAATCTCCTCCTTCTCCATCATTGATAAATCTAGAGTTAATGGTAAATGTTGGTTCTTTTTATAGTTAAACCACTGGGCACAAGATGTCTCCTTCCTCAATGAAAAATGCATTCTTAGTGCATGTGAGCTAGAGGCTTCAGGCATTCCACATCACATGTGTGTATGTGGCATACTAGATCACTAACTAACTACCTAACTAGTTGTAATATCACAGAATCCTGCTGGTACTTCCACAGTTATACTAAGGTTGAAGGTGAGCATGCGTGAAAAAAGCCCTGTAGTGTCAAACTCTGCACACACAGTACACACCTCATTCTGTCATTAAGCACAAACATTACAGTCAAGGATGGAGACTTTAAGAAAAAAACACAAACTGACTAAGTACAAGCAAATGAACAGAAAATATTCCCTACTTAGACAACATATAAACACAAAACCGATGAACAGCTGTGATCTGGTGTTGAGCTAACAGTATGAACATTAGTTCAGAGACTGACTGACTGAATGATCGTGATATCTTTGAAGATAGCGGCTGGATATCCTGAAGCTGGGCAGCTGAAGTTAAGGACCATCACAAAGGTGCATGCTTAGGGGCCAAAGGAACTTTTGCCAATAGTTTTCTCATTATTTAAATACACATTTCAAACGAATATTTTTTTCCATCTGTACCTTGTCCCATTTCATATACAGTCTCATTTTCATGATAAAAATTATTTGAGACATAAACTGATACAGAGAATAGCTTTGAAATTCCCAACATTCCCAACTGATCTTGAACCTACAGCATGATGTTGATATGCTGCTCAAGCCAACAGGACAACACTGAATTTGTATATGCTCTTTTTCTTTTCAGGTGTGATTTTCCAGACTAACAAAGATGGCTCCCTGCCACCCCACGTTCTGTACAAAATTAGACAAAACTCCAGCTTCACAGAGAAGACCAATGAAATCAGACGGGCCTACTGGCGTCCCGGGCCCAACACTGGGGGGAAATTCTACTTCCTCTACGGTTTTGTTTGGATCCAAGGAAAGTGAAGTGCTCCCTGAATATACATTTATGATACAGGCTTGAATGTGGATTTGATACATAATGTACAGTGCATAGACGTATTTGATTTGTTGCACTCCTACCATGGCTGGAAACAAAATTCTTATAGGAGGCTCATTTTTTTAGTGCAGTCTGCAGATAGCAAAGGCCGTGCTATAAATCAGGGTAGCCAGACTGTGGTGTCAAATGCATTGTTTAGTTTGTTTTACTCAGAAAGTGATTTATTCTGGTAAAGTGCTTACCAGTCTGGGAAGTGTGTGCACCTGTGAAGATGCCAATGCAAGCTGCAGCAGAAGCACTTTCTCACTGCAAGTCATGTTTTATTCAGGAAACAGAGAAGCTGCTCATCTGACACAGCGAGATGATGCATGATGAAGCATCCAAACTGACAGGGCACAGTCTGAATTGCTAAGAGACAGCCAAGCAGTGTGCTGTTGATTTTAGCTGTGACAGATTAACTAATGGCAGGGTGATTTTTTTATTTTTTTTTCACTCAATAGATTGTCATTGTTTTTTTTGCTGGTGAGTAAATCTACCAGCCACTTGCATATTTTACCAGCATTTGAGATTTTGAGCCCTGCTGACACGGTTAGATCCAAATTCCAAAAAAAACATGTCAAAAACATTGTGAAGTGTATGCCAATGCAAAATGTTGTAATATCATTCACCCAAGTAGTCAGATTTCTGCCTTCACCCCAATACAATGGAATCAAAAAAATGTTTTAACATAACACAGTCACATAAAAAAAATCTCTTTTCAGACACCCTGCAACTCTGCATAATAGAGACAACTCTATCAAACATTTTCAAAAGGACTGTTTCTTTGTTAGAAAGTAGTTCTCCAAATTCCGATTAATTCTTTATTCTCCTCGGTTGATGATATTTGTTTTCACTCTCTGTGCACATAAAGGACATCCAGAACAGGATATAAAACATTACAAAGGAGCAAGCTTGACAGCCAACAATTCACAGTTTTCAACGTCATAATTGCTTTCTGCGGACGAGAGACGGCGGGAAAAAAAAGCACAGGGATGAAGCTTGTTTGCTGGACCAGAAATCTGTGAAAGAACCGCCCGAACCCCAGAGTCAGAAGCGTCCAATTCAACTATAAACTGCCTGCTGGGATCAGGTTGGATCAGGACAGGAGCAGAAGTGAACAGAGATTTTAGTACTGAAAATGCCCTTTCAGCATCAGGTGAGGGGTGGAGCAACCTTACTGTCTTGGATGAAGCGTCAGTAGAAATTGGCAAACCCCAGAAAGCGCTGTAGTTCCTTCCGACTGGTGGGCCTGGGCCACTCCTCCACCGCACGGATCTTCTCGGGGTCAGTCTTGACTTGGCCACTCTGAATGACGTAGCCAAGGAAACTCACAGTATCAACATGGAAATCACATTTCTCTGCCTTCACATAGAGTCGATTTTCCAGAAGCCGAGTGAGCACCAACCAGACATGAGCGATGTGGTCTTCGAGGCATCTGGAAAAAATCAGAATGTCGTCCAGGTACACAAAGATGAAGCAGTTTAGGCAGTTTCTAAGAACATCGTTCACTAGGGCCTGAAAAACAGCTGGGGCATTGGTGAGACCAAAGGGCATCACCAGGTATTCAAAATGGCCAATGTGGGTGTTGAAGGCTGTTTTCCATTCGTCCCCTTCCCTGATGTGAACAAGATGGTAGGCATTTCGTAAATCGAGCTTGGAAAAGATGGTGGCTCCCTGGAGAGGCTTGAAGGCAGAACTGATCAAGGGTAGGGGGTACTTGTTCTTAACAGTTATACTATTCAAACCTCGGAAATCAATGCATGGCCTTAGTGTCTTGTCTTCCTTTTCCACAAAGAAAAACCCTGCCCCTAGTCGTGATGAAGATGGTCGGATTATACCTGCTGCCAGGGAGTCCGAGATGTACTTCTCCATGGCTCCCCTCTCAGGGCGAGACAGGTTGTAGAGTCTACCAGAAGGGAGCGGGGCTCCTGGCAGCAGGTCAATAGCACAATCATAGGGGCAGTGTGGTGGCAAGGACAGGGCCCGATCTTTGCAGAAAACCTTCCGGAGGTCAAGATATTGAGAAGGGAAGCTGGACAGGTCGGGTGGTTCTGGTGCAACAGAGGGGCTCCAGCCAATTATTCTCCCACAAGACCAGTCGATGTGGGGATTATGACGAACTAACCATGGGTGACCCAGAACCAGAGGGGTATCAGGAGCATCGATAACATGAAAAGTGATGGTTTCATGGTGATTTCCAGACAGAATGAGTGTGACAGGGGATGTCTTGTGGGTTACCTTAGCCAGGAGACTACCATTAAGGGCGAGAGCAGTAATAGGGTCTTCCAGTAGTTCCAGCTCCACCCCAGCTTGGACAGCGAGTTGGTGGTCCAAAAAATTACCCTCCGCCCCAGAATCAAGGAGGGCAAGTAACGGGAGAAGCAGTCCGTCCATGCAGAGAACGGCCTGTATTTGTAACCGGGACTTCAGTGGGGCAGGAACAGTTCTGAGTTTCGGGCTCATCAGTACCCCCACCGCTACTGATGAGCCAGATCTTTTGGTCGAACCAGACAGTGTGCAAGAAAGTGACCGGGCTTACCACAGTACAGGCACACGCCAGCTTGTTACCACGGTTGGTTTCACAACGAACTGGCGGAGGCTGGAAGGGAAAGACCGGCTTAAGACAGGTATCTGGTGATTAGTGTAGATGGACCGGAGGTGAGTGGAGCAGCAGATGAGAGGAGTCTGGCTGATGATCAGAAAGTAGGTCAGCCCTGGCCAACCTGAGACAACACTGACAGACAGAGGAAGACAAACATGCAACAAGAAGGGAGGGGAAAACATAGGAGAAACAAGGGAAAATTGACAAGGCACAGCAGATCCTAACAGCAACATTGCACTCTAGCTGCAGGCTGCAAAGAGCACTTGTAGCTGAGGACACGAAACTGGTTGTCTGTGAGGGTCGCAGGGATGTTACCCCCCTCTAGCGGCAGATAATGAGATGAGAGATGAGATGAGATTGGTTGTCTGTATTGGCGGCCAGAGGGAAGGAGTGTGAAGCATGGGACAAGGGGTGTCAGGGGTCATGTGCTATAGTCACTGCTCTGTGAGTGGTGGTAGTGTCAGTAAGGGCTGGCAGGTTGAGAGTGGTGCTACCACTCATTTTAGATGATAATTGATGATTTTCAGGAGGGTTATCTCTATTCTGAGTGTGTGCACTGTGAACTAGCAGGTGGTGCAGAAGCAAGAGGGGGGGTTTAATTGAGAAAGCCCTAAGTTTGTGGATGGCAGACAGTCTTTGTTGGCAGTGTTTATGGATGTCTGGTGTGGTGGTCAAAGCTCAGTTTATTGAGTCGGTTGATGCCGAGATACTTGAAGCTCTGCACCATGTCCTCTGGCTGGCCATAGATGGAAATGGGGCAATAAGGTGGACAGTGTATTGCAGGTGTCAAAGATGAGTTTTGAAGATGTGTTATCTCATGAAAACTGTTGATAGTTTGCTGCATGTGCATGTGTCTTTGCCACTTTTTGTGGCTCATATCACCATACATCCAGGCCTTCTGGTTGGGGAATGATCTTATTGACTTGTCACCACATCATTAACACACTTACTTTTGTATATTCTTT
Organism: Pagrus major; assembly: GCF_040436345.1. NCBI lineage: Eukaryota > Metazoa > Chordata > Actinopteri > Spariformes > Sparidae > Pagrus > Pagrus major. The sequence continues at coordinate 2,114,522 of NC_133219.1, read as the reverse complement.
AAGATTGGTGTGGTTGTTTTGGGTGTTGTTGGTTGTATCTCTGAACATGTGCCAGTCTGTGAGTCTGTGGGGCTTTTGGTAAACCCTAAGGGACTGTTTCAATGTGTTGGGCTAGAGTAACCTTAAGAACCTTTAAGATATTTTGTACACTTATTACTTACTTTTTACTTCCATCAAAGAATCATAAAATCAATGTCCACAACTTCTACTTTAACTGCATTATGTTGGTTTTATTGCATAGTTTCAGCAAGGGCAAAGCATACAGCTCATACTTACCTTAATCACTGTTAATCTTCATTAAAAATTACCTATTGGTAAAAATCACAATTCAATATATAATAAAAATTAATCTAAAGGAGCTGAGGCTGTTTAAAATACTTATGTTTGGTAGAGATGAGAGGGTCAGGCCGTTGAGCTGGATAAGCCTTTCCCTTCCTGCTGAAAGTCCAATCCTTGAGGTAATTCTCGACCCCGCCTGAAGTCCCCTAATTTCCTCAAAGTCCAAACTTCATGCCAGCAGAGTGAACAAAAGAACTCCAATGTCCAAATTGTAATACACAGTTTGTTGGTAAAATGGTTAATCTGTTGTGCTCCTATTTCCTTGTCAATTTCTGCTGTGGATTTCCTGAAGTCCTTTCTGCGATGTTTAGGCTGCTCACATACTCCGTCTCATGTGTTGATCCAAGGAAGAAGTGAGAGGAAGAACCCCGTTCTCTCAGTGGTTTTGGTTTATGTACTTTTTTCAATTGAGCCCCCTCCACATCTCTTAGACTCTGAGCACATCATTCCTTAGGAATGCATGTGCGCAGTGCTCTGGACAGTGGCTTCGTTTATGCCCTCATAAGGACATTTCAGCTTGTAGAGCAAGCAAAGATAAGATGGCAGCGCGCATGAGTGCAGCAGCTCTTAGCTCTCTAGTTCAACCTTAGATTTACATACATACATATACATACATATATATATATATATTTATTATTGTGACATTCTCGTATGTTTTTATGTTATGTCATATTGTATTGCACCGACTGAGATGCATCTGTGATTTCATTGTAAGCTGAGCTTACAATGACAATAAAATAATTCTGTTCTATTCTATTCTATTATAATCATGACAGAATCATTACATGTTCAACAGAATATAATAGGCAGAGCTTTGGTATATTTCTAAATCACAATTAGGACTATGTATAATGTCCTTTATACTTGCATTTGTGTATGGCAGGAGTGTGTGGATCTCAACTTTTCTGACACCCCCTTCTTGAGATCAGGTACTGCTGACAGAAGTCCTTGTAGCTTACTGCGTGAGCATAAGACAATCCTCCTCCTCACTCTCCGAGCTTGAAGATGCGTCGTCTGCTGACGATATCGACGACAGAGCCAGGGGCCCTTGGGAGATTGCCTCCCTTTCGTCGATGATGATCAGTTCATCCATGCAGGGGGTGCATTCCGTAGAAGTTGGCACTGATGGAGCATTGGTTGTCTCCATCGCTGCCTGGTCTAGTTGTGTCTCTATGGCCATGGTCACGCTGTTGATTTGACTTTCCGTTGCTGTTCCTCCAACAGCAGGATTGATCAGCAGAGATTCTCCCTGCAGCTTAGCAGTAAGATAAGGTAGCGTTGCTGCCGTGGAGTGAAGTGACGCCGAGGTGTCAGTAGCATCTGAGTCACTGTGGGGCGTTGGGGGACCTTGCTCGACAATGTCTCCCATTGCTTCTTCCCAATACCAGCTCAAACAGCCTGTCTGGGTGGCAGCATTGGCAGTAGACTTCTTCAGGGAAGGAGTCAAAGAGGGAGTCCCCAGCACTGGTAGCCGAGGACTGAATGCTGCAAACCGTCCATTGCTCAAGTGTGAGGTCGAGACTCGGGTCCCATCCAGGTATTCCCACATCATGCTGTGGAATTCCAAATTACTCTAGTTTTGGCTTCTCCCTCAAGGTTTAGAGCAATAGCTACCAATGCCATGTATGGCACACTCTTGTGGCAAAAAATTTACAGTAAAGTTGTCCACATAGCAACGCTTGCACCACAGCGCTGGGGTAACAGCCCAGAGATATTTGGCCTGGATACAGCTTGCTCCAAAGTCTGATTATAGATTATAAGGGTGTCAAGCATAAGCATGCCTGTAGAGACCTATACTTTCCAGGCCTCTATTTTAGAAATTCCATCTGGAGCGTCTCTGAGCCAAAGAGACCAGCCAGGGGGATCTCAGCATGACTGGGGGAGTCACCCCTGGGCTGGTTGCAGTCTTGTTGCTGGGGAAAAAGGCAGCGTATGTCATGAACCAGATTACTATAATTACTTGGTCAACTAGGCCCAGCCAATACAGGATTGAGAGTATTCCCCAGCCGAGGCCCCAGAGGACAATAGCGCTGAGTCTGATCAGCCAACGCCTTCTTCCTCTTTCTTGCAGCGCCAAGGTCATGGTCACGAGGTATACTAGCAGAGTTGTTGCCATCAAAGCTGTGTAGATAGTGTTAGTGCGAATCTCAGTGGGGCATAGAAAATAGTAGCTGTATCTAGAATCATCCAGACTAGGATTGCTGTGCCCTGACAAAGCCCCACTCTGCTGGTGTTGATGATAATGCAGCACAGGATTTAGGTAGCAAACAGGGACATGGCTAGGTCGCATATTCTGAAAAATACATTGGTAATGATTATTTTAGCGCATCCTTGTAGTAGAGCCAGGATCCTCATGGGCTGATCCAGGGACCAGGCCCCAGTGCAGCAGTAGAGGAGCCACACAATCAATATGGGGTATAAAACTTCCCTGTACTCATTCGGAAGAGAGTTGTTGGCTCTAGGTCAGTGGTGTTGTTTGCCATAGTTGCAAAATAAATTCTTCTTGGTTGGTTCAAATGACTATGTAATCTGCTTCTAGGTCCTTATCAAGAATCAGGAACTGCAATGGCCAGAGTTCATGGGTGCCTGGTGTCTTATAGGCTAGTTTGCTCCTCCTCTTTCTGGAGGAGGTGTTTGTTATCTTCTTCATGTTTTGTGGGTGTCTTCTTCCTGCAGGGGCGCATGGCAGCCTTGACTCCTCCTTTAATGAATGCAATCACGCCCACGATGACGAAAACGATGAGCATCAGCAAATAGGGCCAAAGTTGGGCAAACAGCTCTCCTACCCATCCCCCTATTACTGAAAATCCTTCTCAAATTATCTCTATGGCTTCTTTGACTACTGTGGAAATGGCTCCATTGACTGTACTTGCTACTGTCTCATACCAGGTACATGCATGTATCCGTCTTCCTGTGCCATAAGTCAGCCAATGTTCCTCGGGGAGTGACAGGTTCCATTGTTGTAGAGTCTATTCGGCCCCAGCCATTCGTACCCTGCAGTTTCTTGACCCCCACACAAGCTTTTTCTGAAAGCATGTCCTTCGGCAAGGACTATAGTAGGATTTGCGACGAAGGGGAAGAATTCTCCATTGACATCTTTCCTTTGTGACATACCATGACCTAGAATAGATTTGGCACATACAGCCTTAGGTGGGAATTATCTTTTCCATACGTTCTGCACCTTCTTCTTGATCTTCTTCATCTGGATCTTGTGGGGTCCCGGGGGTGCCCCATGGACTTCGGGTTTGGTGTAAAGGCATGTCCATCCCTCTGTTGTCTCTGCATAGCTGCGTCACTGTGGTTCGTAGAAGAAGGTGTTGGTTCTCGATCACATAGCACCTCCGATCTCTCTCTTGCACGCGGAGATGACGGTACATCTCAGGACTGCTGCTCCAGATCATATACGATCCTAACCAGACGTCTACATACATTTCCTGTATCAGGCTGGCATAGTGTGATACCCACCTGGATCCATGGGGATCCTTCTGGACAACTAAGCACTGGTTGCAGTTTTCTTCTGATATGTTGATATATCTCATAGGGTTGATATCTTTGTAGGTCTTCTTCACTAAGTATCTCGGACAAATACACTCTGTGTCCTGGGACTGTCAGATCCGGTCTTGCGCGTATTCCCATTTGCTGCAGAACAATCCTCCCGAGCCATAGCAGTGCGGCCCCACAGGTTCAAAGTCTCTCTTGGGATAGTTCAACCATATGAACTCGTTTTTGAGCTCCAAAAATGTAATTTGATCGTTGTAATTTATTCTGTTTCGGGTATAAGGGTCAATCCTAGTTTCCGTAGCATTGTTCACAAACAGCTCTCTTTTCTTCACAAATTTACTGTCTCTTGCTTCTCTCTGGTCCCCAACTTTTGGAGAATGAGCGCCGGACCCAGGATCTTAGGCGTCCCCTTTCTTCTCTCGGTCCTGGCTCTGATGTGGTAGGGTTTGGTAGGTCTTCAACAACCTTGACGTCTGCCCCAACCGAGTACATGGGGACTGGGTATGGGACTGTGGCCATTTGTACTGACACTTTTACCCTCAGGGTTTGCTCCAGCCTTATGGGTGTGGCTGCCTTGGCGGCCAGAGTGCCGGAGGCTTGCATCACACCGTTACGATGCCATACCTCTGGGGTTACAATGAATTCAGTGCTCTTTGCTCTGGCTTTGGCTCCAGTATTCCCCCAGGCATCGAGATTAGTGCCCCTGTCTCCTCCCTCTCAGGGGACGTCAGGTAGATCCTCCAGCAGGGCGTCTGGATTTTTGACATCCTCTTCAATAAGGTCACCCCAAGTGCTGATCTCTCATGGTCCATCCCATCCGTTATCTTGAGCCAATTCCCTCATGTCGTCAGTTATTTTCTCTAATCCTGACGTGTATCCTGGACCAGCTGGGTCCCAATATACTCTCATCACCAGTGGGACTTGGGTTGTAGCTACACGCCACCTGCCCGTAGAGGGGAACTGTATGGCAATGCTGCCCGAACTGCTTCCTCCAAGAGGGACCGGTTTGGGGGGTGTAGGGTGGCGAGTAGATTCTCATCACTCCCTCTCGTTGACACCACTGGTCCACTTGGGCATTGCGGAAATGAGTGCCATTGTCTACGAACAGACAATGGCACCTTGGGTACCCCAATGTTACTGCAGACATGGTCAAGCATACTAACGACACTGTTGTCGTTAGCTTTTCACACTGGTTTGACAACCACGTATCCTGACATTGAGTCTACTAGCACCAGGAGGTATTTCTCACCTTTCTTTCCTGTCACTCCCAGGGGGCCAGTGTTGTATTGGCCACATACTTCACAGTCTTTGAGAACACAGCAAACTTGGCTTCCTGGAACTCGTATGTTGCTTCTTTTCCAACTCCTTTGGCCTGCACCACTCCCTGCATGGACATTTTTGGGACTACCCTTCCTTTGTGTGTTTCGTCCCACTCCTTGATCCCAACAAAGATGATTTTTCTTTGCTCCACATAGCGATCTACTTTATTGTTTCATTTACATTTAGGGCATTTAGCAGATGCTTTCGTCCAAAGCGACTTACAATAAGTATATTTGTCACAAGCGAGAAACCACAACATATCACCACTGATAAAGTAGAAAAGACAGAAACAATATTCAAGCCCTCATCTGAGCAAAGTAGCTGCTATTTATCAAGGATACCTTAAGTTCATAAGTGCTATGACGTAAGTGCTAAAGGTAGGAACATACAAGTGCATATGTTTTTGTTTGTTTGTTTGTTTGTTTGTTTGTTTTTTTTAGGGTGGGGGGGGTGGGGAGGGAGTCACGCTATGCGGGGTCGAGGTGAAGTCTGAACAAGTGAGTCTTGAGTCTTTTGCGGAAGATGGCGAGTGACTCTGCTGTCCTGACATTGGTCGGGAGTTCGTTCCACCACTGAGGCGACAGAACAGAGAAGAGTCGGGATTTCACTGGGCGGCCTTTGTTTGCTCTCAGCGATGGCGGTACCAGCCGGCCAGCTGATGTAGTAGAGCGAAGTGCTTGCGCAGGGGCATGTGGTCTGACCAGTGTTTGGAGGTAGATGGGTGCAGTTCCATTGATGGCCTTGAAGGCCAGCACCATGGTCTTAAACCTGATGCAGGCCGCAATAGGAAGCCAGTGGAGGTCACGGGGGAGGGGGGTCACATGGGAGAATTTGGGTAGACAGAAAATGAGGCGCGCTGCAGGGTTCTGGATATGTTGCAACTGTTTAGTTGCAGAGGCTGGGAGTCCAACCAAGAGCGAGTTACAGTAGTCCAGGCAGGAGATGACCAGCGAATGGACCAGGAGTTGCGTCGCATCTTTTGTGAGGAAAGACCGGATCCTGCGTATATGGTAAAGGGCAAATCTGCAGGATCGGGCCATGGCAGTGATGTTGGGGGTGCAGGTTAGTCCGTCGTCGAGGATTACACCTAGATTACACCGTGACGTCCTCGACAGTGACTGACAGGTCCATGTGAGGGCATTCTTTCCCTGGGATGAAGAGGAGTTCAGTTTTACTAAGGTTGAGCTTGAGATGATGTGCAGTTGTCCAAGCAGAGATGTCTGCCAGACATTCCGAGATGCGCGTGGCAACGTGGGTGTTGGAGAATGGGGGAAAGGAGAGGAACAGTTGGGTGTCATCAGCATTACAGTGGTAAGAGACCACTGTTATGTTTCCTGTTTCCTCACCAGTGAGCTCCTTCCTTCATGTGGGCTTTCTGATGCACCACGTTTAGGTCCATGTTCAGCCGCAACTCAGCTATCTTTTTCCTCAAGTCCTGGTGGGCCACCATTTTGCCATTGCTCCCTCAAAACCATTTTCTTCCCAAATGGTGAGGTCCTCATTGAGGCACAATGGTGGCTATCTGTTATTATCTTGGCATATTTTTTTCTTTTGTCCAGTTCCAGAAACCCCTCCAGTACTGCGGTTACCTCTCCTTCTTGTGCACTTCTGGAAGTTCGGCCTTTCTGCCTGAAGCGCTCTTGTCCGTTTTGCTTGAGAATGAAGCCCTAGTAAGCTGTATCGTCCCGTCCCTTCCTGGATCCATACGTATAGAGAACCCATTCATAGGGTCTTACTTCTGTTGGGTCCGCTTTCTGGGGTTTCTTGATGGACGGCTGAGTTGGGTCAATGTCAAGGCCAGGGTCGAGCAGGATATCTTCCCACCTTCCCCAACTTGTGTTCGTTACTTTGGTGCTTTCTACTGTACCTTTCCTAATGTATCGGTGAACTTGACTCTGGGTGATGACCTTGATCCTCTGGCCTTGCGCCAGTTCCTTCAAGACGCCCCAGTACTTGGCCAGTACTGCCAGCTCTTTCTCCTCTGGAGGATATATCTTCTCCACCATCAACAAGGTATAGCTCCACAAGATCACCATTCCCTTGTTCACCCTCAGCACCACGTCGTTGTCCTCACAGCTGACCTCGGCTCAGCCTGGTGGTAAGGATCCTTGGTTCCAACCTTATGGCTGCCTGAATGGCTGCTTGCAACCTTTCCAGGTTGTCTTGGTCCGTAGCCCACCATGCCTAGGTTTTGTTGGGCTCACCATCCTCACCATCCTCACTATCTCCTTTCTTCTTTAGGCAGGCATAAAGTGGTTTGGCATACTTCTGGTAGCTGGGGACGTGGTCTCTTGCATAGTTACATAGTCCGAATATCTTTTGTAGGTCGTTTTCCGAGGTAGGTGGACTGATTTGCTTCACCTTCTCCCGGTAACCGTCTGAGAGTCCCAGGTCCGTGGAGACCTGGAAACCTATGTAGTTCACTTGGAATTGTCCAAACTGACATTTCTTAAGGTTAAGCTTCCGTCCTGCGGTAGTGATCTTTCCTATCACTCTTCCTCGGTGTCGTCAGTGATGAACACATCGTCGATGTAGATAGTTGTTCCCAGGTCACTTAGGATGTCCATCACCACTGACTGAAAGACATTAGGGGAGTTTTTATATCCCTATGGCAACCTTTGACACACATATGCCTTGCCTTTGTGGGTGAAGGCTGTTTTCCTTTGCAATTGCTTGGATAGCCTCAGGGAAAAGAATCTATTTGCCAGATCTATGCAAGATTTTAACTTTTTTACTTGCAGCATCTTCAGAGCTGGAGTTAGGAGACCAAGGAATTCCCTAGATAATTATATGATCACATGCAACCGCAGTTATAGGTATGTGTTATAAACACAACAACACCAAGTGTTCCCAACCGAAGCATTAGAAGAAGTGCTTGTATTTGTCTCTTTTTTGAGGTTTTTGTGCTGGCGTCAGCATGGAGTGTTTTATTTTGAAAACTAACCGGATGTTATGTTGTTTTTTCAGTGTGTGACTTCCTGTCTGCTCTGTGCTGAATTCGGCTGAATTGCTGCCCCGTACTCCGGCATCCACCAGAAATAGAAGTCCTGCATAACTGCTCTGGAGGGCTGCAGACTGCCGGAGCTGGGACGGAGCAGACATGCAGCGCAGCGGACCTGGTGGAAGTTAACACAGAGTGAAAACCAATCAGCTCCGCTGCCGTGGCAGAGCCATGACAGAGTGGAGCCGGACCAGACATATATCTGGTGGAATCTAGCCGTCAGGCTTTTTCACTGCCTGTATTTGGCTGTTGGGGATGCTTAGTTCTTTTACTATCTCATGTCCATCTCTTCGACAGCCCCTGGATTCAACGGGTACGGGTAGGTGTACTCCCCCTTCAATGGTGTGAACATTATTGGTTCCCAAATCTCCACAGTTGTTCTTGAATCGAGCCACACTTGCTTGGGAGATCATCCACCTCAGCTTCTCCTTCCCAGCCGGGGAGAAGTCACTCTCCTGTACCTTTTGTTCGGTCACCATTGGGATGTCCACCTCATTGTACCAGCCTTTAGGTGATTCATCGCTCTTGTCTGCAACTTGTTTAGCCGTCATTTCCATGAGCCTTGAAACCTCCTTATTTTGTTTAGTTCTTCCAAGTCTTTTATTTGGACTAGGTCATATGGGCCTTTCACCCATGTGATACCTTTCCATACACCATATGGCATTTTCTCAATAGTCCCATTGGCAAGTTGGACCTTGAGGTGTCCTACAGTCTCAAGGCTTCTGAGGGTCATCGACACCTCAGCCCCTGTGTCAACTAGGTGGTGGGTGTCCTCCACTTTAGCGTAGATTTCGTTCCCAACATAGTTGGCATTTTCAAGGGTGACTGGTGCCTTAGAGGCCATTACTTCCTTAGCCCCCCAAGCCACCGCGTTGCATCCTTTGTCCTTTGTATTCCTCTGGAGGTATGTAGCTGACCTATTGTACTGGTGCCAGCTTAGGTCTTGGCTGTGGCAGTCCTGCCTGGCTGGTTGTTGGCCTCTCCGTCTGTTGTTTGTACTGTTGCGGAGGTGGTGTTCTATACTGCGGAGGAGGAGGTGGCCTGGCTGTGCAAACTTGTAGGCTGTTTTCTTCATCCTTCTCAGCATGACGTCCTGGGTGACAGCCAGATATGCTGTTCCGAACTTGCTGGTCAACTCTTTGCAGGCGGCTAATGAAGAGTAGGTTGGCCCACTCTCCTACGGTAGCCTTTACCTCCAGGGTCTGCATTTTGCCCAGTCTGTTGAGCCATGTATCTGGGAGGTCATAGCTTGCTTGTCTAATTTCTGGGGTATAGGCCTGTCTCCCATCTCTGGTCATTACAAATCCCCAGTTCAGGTCCCTGGCCATCCTCTCGGGGGTACGGTGCACGTTGATGATCTCCATGGCTTTCTTTTCCCCCTTGCGTTGTCCTATTCTCAGGTCCTTCAGTACCACCACGTTCTGCTCGGCAGCTGAAGGTACACTCACTTCATTGTCGGCATTGTCCCCCTCTCCTCCCGAGTCACTGAAATCGTCTCCTGGAGCTGCGGGGGTCACTACCTGGGACAGCGAAGGCATCTTCTCCAAAGGTCTTGAGCTTGACGGGTTGGATCCCTTTTGCTCTTGGTCTTGCAGATAACTGGCCGCCAGCTAGTCCTTGTCCCGGCAGGGAGAGGGAGTGGATGTTCTCGTCGGTGTATTCAGTCACACTCTCTCTGGTGGCGAAGGCTTCTCTGCCCGAGGTGTGGACTGTGAACTCTCCTGTCCTGGTTGCATTGCTTCGCCTTCGGCTGGTGGTTCCTTTGTTATCTTGATTTTGATTTCACCCCTCAACTCTTCCTCCCTTTTCATTGTTGTCAGGACCTTTGCCCTCCGCTCCTGGTGTTGTGTAGAGGAGGTGGTGATCACAATCTCTGTGCAGGTGCGGTGTAGGATAGGCATCCGCATGTGCAGACGGCTATGGCAGCTCTTTCTGCTTCCTCCCATGGCAAGTCGTTGGATCTCAGTCCATCGATGCAAATGACCACTCTATGGTGGCCTAGCTCGGCTGCCTTGGATACACCTTTTTCTAAGGTTGTTAGCATTTCTTTTTGGTATCTCTGAAGGTCCGCAGGCCCATGGTATGCCTCAGTTGGCAGATGCAGTACCGCATAGTAACAAAGATTTGCCCTACTTGTTACCACTTTCCCTGGAGGCCAGGGCCAAGTGGGTCGTTGGCCAAGCTGGTCTCTAAACTCTCTCCGGTCTTCTTCTCCAGCCTTCTCTATCAGTTTTCTCCACTTATTGTTACAGATTTTCAGGTTTTTGTTAGTAAAGACTATCAGCCCATCACCTCCAATGTCCCAGGGGCTCCCGATCCAATGGTAGACCTTTAGTCCAATCATACTAGAGATCTTGCGGGTCCCCTCGGGAACAGGTCATAGCTCAGGTGCCAGCTCCTCTATTCCTGTTGGGGGCTGCCTGGGATGTTTGCTGTCTGTCTTTCCTTTTCGCTTTGGCCCTTTAGCGTCCGAGGCGTGCAATATTTTTCGCATGCCACCATATATTTCACGTTTTTCCATTTCACTCCATCTCTGTCTTCCTCATTCCCTCGAAGTGGGATGTTAACCTCTGGACTGCTGGCTGCGGTCCTCAGGGAAACTGAAAGAGCCATGGTTTTAGGCTCCGGTGAGTCAAGCCACAAGTTGTCCTCTAGTTCCTCTTCTGCCGAGTTGGGTTGGTTGTCGCCATCGTGATCGGAGTGGTGACTGCTATTGCCGTCCGATCCTAGGTCCGCCTAATGACTCCCAGCGACACTGAGCTTCTCTTCCTCCCCCAGTACCGCAGCGTGGACTCTCTTTTTTGCTCATAGTCTGTCCAGATGGGGCTGACACTCTTCGTAGAGGCTAGTTGCTCTAGCCTCTGGATTCACCAGCACTGGATAAATTCCCTCTTCCCCGGGCATCATTTTTATTATGGGGTCGCACTCTTTGGATGGGTGTACCACGGTAGTTATATTACCTTCTGGCCAAGTGGTCAGCTCCACGAGCCACCAATCCAATCACGTTTGTATGTCCTTTTTTGTCTTTGGGAGCGCAGGATTTCCCACAACTGCCACCACCTGGTCTCCCAGGAGTTGTTCTGAGTAGTAGATCTCATCCCTCCCATTCGTATTCTTCCAACTCTTCCCCTAGGGTGCTTTGTCCCTTGCCTGGGTTACACTTCTTGAGGAAGTCGATGACTGCTGGATCCTAGGAGTCGATCCCACCTCCCCTTAGGATTATGCTGCAGGGGAGCCTGTTGGTTGCTCCTGATACTTTAGGTACCTCAACCTCCTCACCTCCTCCTTGGCTGAATCAGAGGCCGCTGGTTCCACTGTCACTGGTGGCTGATCCTTTTCAGCCATGTCGCTTCTTTTGTCGTGTCGAGTCGTCTGACTCTCAAAGCCTCTCGTCGCGCATTGAGTCAGGGATAATTGGCAGACTACTGGGTTATTCTGCGCTGTCGGCTGGACTTGGCCCTACCCCCTCCCCACTGGGGTTCTTTTTGGCACGATGATTCCTACCGTTGGGTGCCACGTATTAGATCCTGAGTTTACCCCTGTCCAGGAGGTACTGGACCAGCTCTCAATTATAAAGGGTTAGGTCCCAAACCCTACAAAGTGTTACTTTGAAATGGGATTTAAATTTTTGAACAAACGCCCCCCCGACCATACCATGATCCTCTTACCACCTCTAGAGCTGTGAGATAGAATTTAAGTCAAACTGGTGTTTCTACTGAGAGAAAGGCCACACAGCCTTTGGGGATGATGAATTAATTGCATATTAAGTCTGAATAGAAGTGGTTAACGTTTATATCACTTCACAATATCACAACATTTGAAAATAACCCAAGGTGTATTGAGCAACGTGGAACTTGGGAAGAAAAATACCACCACAGCAGAATTTGTTGAAAATGAGTTTTAGTGGGCTAATGTAGTCAGAGATGCCAAAAACATGCACACTTCACGTGAACAACAGTGAATGAACCAATAAAAAAACAGAAATCGCTCGTGCGTTAATTAATGCGCTCGAGGCTTATTAAACATTTGAAAAGCAACGGTCATTGCCTGAGGACTGAGACGTTGACATGAACCAAGGAAAATAAGAATTTTTAAAAAGCCTATTTTAAAGAAGGGAACCATATAGCACTGTACACGCTTTATTTATTTTCAAAGCAACCTAGTGAGAGCCCTGTGCTTGGTGGGCCGCTGCCAGCTTTTTCACATCTGGACACTGGGATGTTAGTTTCAGTCTGAGAGCACCAGAGCTAACCAGGTTCAGACGGTTGCGGTATTTTGTCTGCATGTGGAGAACTTGGCTGAATCCCTGTTCGATGAGATACAATGTGGGGAAAGCGAGGAGCAGGAGATGGACCCTCTCCCCCAACGGGGGAAAACGCTGACCTTGCGTTACCCACATCGCACGCCAACCAGAGGTCCGGAATGTTGCTTTTGCCTCTTCGTCGTTCTGGAGATCAATGAGGCTCTCCTGGATTTCTGGCTCACAGCTGACAGCATCTGCTTGCCATGGCTCCATCACCCTGTCAGGCACATCTAACTGCTCGAGGTCCCTGAACCGAATCGCCATGTCAGCCTTGACTGCCTTCAAGTGGTCGGTGTAGAGCAGCAGGTGACTATCCGTCAGCTCATCCAACACCTGAACAGGCACAGTAAAACTATTATTTCATTTTATCATGAGAGCAGAGATAAAACGTAGTCTAAAGGCCTGTTCATACTCATGGTCAGGGCATTCATAGGCTAGCTACTTCAGGAGAAACTCCTGGGAGTCCCTCATACGCACCGCCCACTGCAGTACACGTAACGCGTGCTAAGGGAATCCCCTTAGCGGAGCTGGCAAGTTTTGTGTTGATTGAGGAGGAGGAGAACAACACGTTTGAATTAGCTTATTATGCGTGATTGCGGAGGAGATGGAAAGAAAGAGGCAACGGAGGTGGCAGTCCAACCTCTAGTATGAAATATGAAATGCCTAATATTTCCACATTCTGACCAATCACACATTTCTTTCTTCTTGCATAGTATGAACTGGCCTTAATTCAAAAACCTACCTTGGCTAACTGCGGAAAGTGAATTAATTGTCGCCTCCCCAGGTTCTGTTGGTAGAGCTCCAGTTTTGCAAGGAAGCTGCAGATGGTGGCCTTGGAGTGGACCAGCGTCATCCCATCCCCCTGGAGCTTCAATGTGACCTCATTCATCTTCCCGTCGAAGTCGGAGAGGTAAAAAATGTCATGGCGACAGGACCACAGCTTGGCCTTCAAGGTTGCGTCTGTCTGGTCGAGAAATTCAATAACTGACGGGAAAAGCTCGCACAGCCTGGCCAAGCAGTTGCCCTTTGACAGCGAGCGCACCTCTGTGTGGAGCAGCAGGCGCTTAAAGGCCTCATCATTTTCCCCACACAGCTGTCTGAAGAGCCGATCATTAAGCGCATGGGCTTTTATTTTGTTGATCGCCGCGACATCCAGGGACTGATGGAGTGACGGGGACATTTTTTTGCCACCAAGTTGTGACGGTGCAGTGCACTGTCAACACCTGGGGGACTTGCTGCTTGAGGAGGGTGGGGAATCCCCGGTATCTGCCGACCATAGCTGGCGCTCCATCCGTGGCGCAGGCAATGATGTTCGTCACCGGGATGTCCCTCTCCCGCAGGAACTCCGTCAGGGCGGCGAAGATGGTTTCCCCTCGCGTGTCTGTGGCCAGGTATTCCCCGAACAGGAAATCTTCAAGCAGATCCCTCCCGGACACATAACGGACATAGGCCATCAGGAGAACTTTGTTGTCGGCCGTGGTGGTCTCATCCAGCTGGACACTAAAGCGACAGCCGCGCAACGTAGCACACAGCTGTTGCTCAGTGTCCATGGACATCTCCTGTATGCGCCGGGCCACACTGTCGTTGCTGAGCGGGATGGCCTTGGTGACTGGCGCAGAATCGCGACGGCTTCATCCCCTCATTCGAGAAAACCTGCTCACATAGCAGGCACATCGGCAGATGTACATTCGTCGGTGATGGAATAAATCCATAATTTATGTGATTTTGCATTGTACTGCCGGCACTTCTTCTTATTTTCCGCCATGTTTGATTGTCATGTAAATGGATTGTGATTAAATGTGATTACGTAGGCCTAATCGTGCTTGTGTACGTTTTCATTGGTTATTGAAGTGTTAGCCCACGAACCATTAGATGGGCTCGAGGCGACAGCTGTCAAAAGTAGCCAAGTGTCAGAAAGGGGTCTCAAAGAGGTTTCCCGGGATTTCCCGGGGTTTCCATGCTGCTGTGGTTTGTTTACGGGCGTTACTATGGAGACCGCTTCTACTCTCGCTCGCTCACCTCTCTCGACCACACACACACACACACACACACACACACCGCTCTCGCTCTTAAAAGGACACACACCGATCTCATAACATGTAGCTCAGTAGAATTTATTGAAACACCCATAAAGTAGACTATTTAGGTCGGTTATTTGCACTAAAAAAGTTGGGAAACCATGAAAGTTTAAAATGTAGAGTTCAAATGAACTTTGTACAAGCCAAGTTGTGGCGCCCCCCATTCGTGCCTGAGCGCCCCCCTCTCAGCCCTCACACTCCCAGCGCCCCCCCACAATGTTTAGAACGCCCCCTGGGGGGCGGTACCGCCCCCGTTGAGAAACCCTAGGCTAGAGTAACCTTTGAGAACCTGTCAGATATTTTGCACACTTATTACCTAGTTTTTACTTCCATCAAAGAATCATAAAATCAATGTCCACAACTTCTACTTTAACTGCATTATGTTGGTTTTATTGCATCATTTTAGCAAGGGCAAAGCATGCAGCTCATACTTACCTTAATCACTGATAACCTTCATTAAAAATTACGTATTGGTATCAATCACAATTCAATATATAATAAGAATTAATCTAAAGGAGCTGAAGCTGTTTAAAATACTTATATTTGGTAGAGATAAGAGGGTCAGGCCGTTGAGCTGGACAAGCCTTTCCCTTTCTGCTGAAAGTCCAAGTCCTTGAGGTAATTCTCGACTCCGCCCAAGGTCCCCTAATTTCCTCAAAGTCCAAACTTCATGCCAGCAGAGTGAACAAAAGAACTTAAATGTCCAAATTGTAATACACAGTTTGTTGGTAAAATGGTTAATCTGTTGCGCTCTTATTTCCTTGACGATTTCTGCAATGGACTTCTTGCAGTCCTTTCTGCGATGTTTAGGCTGCTCACATACTCCGTCTCATGTGTTGATCTAAAGAAGAAGTGAGAGGAAGAACCCCGTTCTCTCAGTGGTTCTGGTTTATATACTCTTTTCGATTGAGCCCCCTCCACATCTCTTAGACTCTGAGCACATCATTCCTCAGGAATGCATGTCCACAGTACTCTGGACAGTGGCTTAGTTTATGTCCTTATAAGGACATTTCAGCTCGTCTCTGTTTGATGACTAATAGTCTTGTGATATCCGGTCAATGGCTCTGCTAAACTGATTAGATTCTTCATTTTGATTCTAACTGTTTCTTATTTTCATTATGTTTTTAACTTCAATCATGGCTAAACATTACATGTTCTTTCATTGTAATCACGACAGAATTATTATATGTTTTTTCATTATAATCTTGACAGAATCATTACATGTTCAACACAATATAATAGGCAGAGCTTTGATATATTTCTAAATCCCAATTAGGATGATGTATAATGTCCTTTATACTTGCATTTGTGTATGGCAGGAGTGTATGGATCTCAACTTTTCTGACAAAACTTTTAATAGGTTATGAAACAGTCACAGTTTAATACTGATGCCTCTATATGACCTACATAAGCAATAAGCTTGCATCAGCAAGAACTGGCTAATTCTTCACAATTATTAGATTAATTCTAAATGCCTGTCATGAGGTCAGATTCCAAACTTTATTGGTTGGATAAGTTATAAAATTTTAACTATTTTGTATGGTAGAGTGCTGAGCAGCCTGAGGAGAGAAGCTGCTCTGTAGTCTGGTGGTATGGTGCGGTGCTATAACAATGTTGATTTTGTTTCACCACCATCATCCTTTGTCCAAAGCGGCTGCCAGAATCAACAAAAAATTAAAGCTCCTTGTTGTAGCTATAAATAATTATTTAAACAGTAATTCAACTACCAGAAACCAATAGTTAGAGGAGGAAAATGAAATGTAATTCAAACAAAACGGGACTGGAGTTTGGGACTTAATAAATACTAGATAGGGTTTTTTAGCAAATAATTCACAAAGTGTGAATGCAATGCACATTTATCACAGTTTTCAATTTTCTGACTTTATTTTCTCTCTCTTCCTCTCCTCTAGATATGATAGAGAGAGCCATCATCAACACATTTGTGGGCCACGATGTGGTCGAACCTGGTAACTACGTTCAGATGTTCCCCTACCCATGTTACACCAGAGACGAGTAAGAAATGGCCTTTGTCATGGTTTCTCTTTTGTGGTTCTGTTCATGTCATAATGTTGAGCATGACAGTAGCCAGAGATGGAGAAGAATATGTATCATAAAAATATTTCATGTTCAATTTGAAACATTGTGTATTTCAAACAGTTTATATAAATTGCATTAATTTATATCATTTATTAATGTTTGATGATTTGATTTTATAGGTGTTACACATTTGGAATTCTGAAGACTGATGCAGTTGAAATGTGGTGTGGTCTAAAAATGTGTGTATTTGGTACTTACCTGATACCCTGTATTGTTGTTGATGTGTTTTCAGTTTTCTGTTCGTGATTGAGCATATGATGCCTCTGTGTATGGTGATCTCCTGGGTTTACTCAGTAGCCATGATGATTCAGCACATTGTGGCTGAGAAGGAGCACCGGCTCAAAGAGGTTAGACTGTCTGATCATCTGTCTGTCGCCAGTCACCACTACTATGTTGTGTAGTATTATTATTATGGTAATTTTTAACGATAAGATGGGTTATATTCTATATTTTCCTTGCTGTCAACAAATCCCATGTGAGGAGCCAAACCAATACTGAATGTATCCTACTGACAAGTGTTGTGCTTGTACTAGCCTGACCCATCTTCTTCCCCTCAATTATTTTATCAAAAACACATCAGTGAGACACATGGTGGCACTGGGTGACATGTTCCTTTACCACATGATCACACACACATACACTGTAGTTTATTTTGACTCTGTCCCACATACACCATCCTGTTGCCACAAATACTCACTGCAGCTCCAAATGTGGGTTAAGCAGCTGCTGAAAATAGTCCCCAATAAATCCACTATTTGCTAAAAAAACAACTTTATATTTATCAGGTGTTTTAAAAGATGTATGTCTTCAATAGGAACCATGGACCAACCAATGGAGCTGAGGGACACAGACAGGGCGGGGAAGTCATAAAGTATTAAGGGATGGACTAACATCTTGCTGGTTTAAGTCATTTTTGGGTTTTGTTGGTAACAAAAAAAATATAGAGAGCACAGTAGCAGTAGTGGTAACAAACAACATGTATGAGCAGAATTGTAATTGTAATGTAATTAGTATGACTTAGATTCAGTTTGTCATGATACTATTACTACAATACTATTTCAGTGGTATTTCAACCCTGTGAGGAAAGAAATTTTGGGAAAACACTGAATAACAGTTGCCATGCAATAGTCAAATGTAAAATATCTAATATCATAGCACAGCATATTATCTATCAGCACAACTAATCCAGTTAATCCTAATGAATAACAGTGCTGATCTTTTTAAAAAAAACATGTTGAATGCAGCTGCTCTCTCTCTCTCTCTCTCTCTCTCTCTGTATTTATTTCTTATCATCATACCTGTGTGTCTGTGACCCTTCCTTCTTGTCTGCACTCTCTTCTTTGATAAAATGTCCATGTTAACAGAGTGACAACTCTTGCACCTCCCTCTGTCTTTTACAACATGTTTGCTGAAACTTCTCAGTCACAGCAAGTCACAGAGTGCCTGAAGGCACAATGTCCTTTCTGCTCCGATATTTCAGACTTCTGACTCAGCTGAAATCTCCAGCTGAGCCAGCAGTGGCAGCACTGTTAAGATTTTAAAATAACAATAAAATAACAACCATTGTTTCTCTAAATAGCATCCACTTATCCACTTGCAAGGCTTGCCAAATGCCTAAAGAGGCCAGGCAGAAGCCCACCATATCACCCCCTAAGTCAACTAGGAAGACAAAAAAAGTAGTATTATTAATAATATAATAGCAAAACATAATGTATAAAATGATTTTGGTCATCATAAAAAAGATACCCTCCAGTTTACAGAAAACTGTCTAAAATATATAGATATAAAAATATATCTAAAATATATAAATATATTATAAAGCCTGTGTTAGCGGCTGGGGCATATCATTTGAAAGAGGATCTAATTGAGAAGCACTGCCCCTATCATACCACAGATGCATTATTGGAAGTATGGGATCCACTGAAGGGGATTAAAAGCCACTGTTGCACAGATATTTACGAATTAAGTCACATTATTTTAGAGTGTGTATCAAAACCTCAGACACACTACCACTCAAAGGTTTGTGCATTGTCATTTAGAAAGTTCCTTATATTTGAAAGAAAAGAACAGTTCTTACAACTAAAATAACGTTACAATGATGAGAAATACAGTCTTTACACAATTAATGCAGTGAATGACTATTTTAGCTTGACTTGGCTGATTTTAAATGGAATATTTACATTTTATTTACTGCAAATGGTAGAGTAAAAAGATCCTTGCCACCAATAAATAACCAAACAAACAAACCTACAGCAGCCCACTTTAATGGATGTGTAGGACAAAGTAGTTACAGATTCTGACTTAGACAGATTTTATTGTCATTCTGTGAGCAACAAATGAACACAGAACGAAATTTCGTTTCAGAGGCTCAGCATAGAATTAAAATGAAAGTATATCAAAAAATACGAAAAAAAAGAAAATATCAAAAACAGAAACATACTAAAAAGTGCAAATGTTAAATGACATAGTTAAGTTAAGAATAGACGACAATTTTCACTTAGAGTTCAGCAGTCTGATGACATGGGGGAAAAAGCTGTTATATGACTTGACACTATCATGTAACTTCTATCACTACATTAACATTATCATGTAACTTCCTCAGGTGATGAAGATGATGGGTCTGAACAATGCTGTTCACTGGGTTGCTTGGTTCATCACTGGCTTCGTCCAGCTGTCCATTTCTGTCACCGCTCTGACAGCCATCTTGAAGTATGGTCGGGTATTGCTCCACAGTGATCCCTTTATCATCTGGCTCTTCCTCACCATCTATGCTGTGGCCACCATCATGTTCTGGTGAGATCTCATAGTTCCACTCACCTAAACATGATTCCCTCTCGATATGTGATGTAAGGAAACACTGTGCTCTCACCACAGGCTGAATGCATCTTCAGTCCTCAGTCTGTGTCTACATAGGATGCATTCAGGCACAGTACTTAGTGTAGGTCAAGCTTTTGTCGAGGATTGCTAATTTTGACTCTTTTAATTTCATGAAACTACTACATGATGAAGAATCTCATGTTACTTCCCTTTGTTTTCCAGCTTTTTGGTGTCAGTAATCTACTCTAAGGCCAAGCTGGCTTCAGCCTGCGGAGGAATCATTTATTTCCTCAGCTATGTGCCCTACATGTATGTGGCCATTAGGGAGGAGGTGGCCCATGATAAGATCACTGCCTTTGAGAAGTGCATTGCAGTAAGGCCTTTACTTTTTTTTCAAACTTTTTCATTTGAATCTGAAAACATTTGGGGTCAGTTTATAAAATGTGCCACTTGTCTTGTCACTGTGACGAATTACCTAAATAATCCAGATGATACTAGGTGAATAACCACTGCTTCATGTGTCTCCTTCAGTCTCTGATGTCCACCACAGCTTTCGGTCTTGGCTCCAAGTATTTTGCCCTGTATGAGGTAGCAGGTGTTGGCATCCAGTGGCGAACCATCAGCCAGTCGCCGGTAGAAGGCGATGACTTTAACCTGGGTCTATCCATGATGATGCTCATTATCGATGCTGGTGTGTATGGTGTGCTCACCTGGTACATAGAGGCTGTGCATCCAGGTATGAAATCATTACTTTCCCAATCCTCACCCTCCTGTTCTTAATATATATTTTCAGATAGAATAGAGCAGTTTGTTACTTAATTAGTTTGAAGTCAAATCAATGATTTCTTCAGTTATCAGTCAAATATCCAAAGTGTGACTTCTCGATTAAATTGATCTTCGTTCTCCACTTCAAAGGAACACACAGAACCACAACTGGGTCTAAATAAAAATGTTTGTTAACTTAGTTAATACTTACACAAGTGACTTAAATGACATGATTATCAGACATGAATATTTACCATATATAAGCAGTCAAAATGATGATAGTGAGTTGTATGATGAAATGGGGAATGGTGGAGGAAATAATCTGTTCAATACGGATTCTAGTAACTAGTACTGAAAGAAGATGTGAAATTTGGAGCTTAAATTATTGTCAGTAAGATTATTATTATTCTTTATTTATTTATTTTTACATCAAACCAGTCATTAGCAATTTAAGAAGATGGTTTGTCCTACTTTGAACTGCGCAGGCAGGTCCAGAGTTTAGAGCGTGGTAAGGATACACAGCAATGGAATGCACTGGACGGAACCTCTTCACAGCGAGTCTGGGCGGCGGTGTCCTGGATTCAACATGTGGTTTGGTTGAAGGGGTCCCGTTAGTCTCTTTCTCCTGCAGTGGTCTGGCATTGGAAGTCTGCCAGCAGACACTATTAATCCAGTGTTATTGGCTTTGCCAGTTAACTGGCGCTGGCCGAATGACACAAAACAAAACTTCCAAAGGCTTCAGAAAAAAAATGCAAGGTTGTATAAAACTGGTGGCAAAGTTATAATAGACTTGCATCATTAATGATAGTTTTATGGCTGCTAAGTGGGGAAAAAACTGTTTTTTTTAATGTACCTACGATGACCTGGCCGTGGAATGCAATCCTGCTGAGCTGTGTCCGCTACAATACCATAGTCATTATTCTGAAATATGCCATTCTGCATCAGTAGTACTTCAAGTATAATTTGATGTGAATACTTTTGTACTTTTACTTAAGTAAAAATGCATGAGACTTTTACTTGTACCAGAGTATTTATTCACTGTGTTATTGCTATATATTGCTTGCTAAGTACAAGATCTCAGTACTTTTTACACTTCAATGCTGTTCTTGCTCAGGCAGCACATAAAATAAACTGGTGGTCTCTATTCTTCCTCTCATGCTGTAGATGTGTTTTCCCTCTCTTACAGGAATGTATGGGCTGCCCCGCCCATGGTACTTCCCCCTCCAGAGGTCCTATTGGTCAGGCAGTGGACGTGTTGAGACCTGGGATTGGCCGTGGTGTGGAGGCAGTTCTGCCAGGCTCAGTGTGATGGAGGAAGATCAGGCGTGCGTGATGGACCAGCGGAGGACTGGTACAGACAAATGATCATTTAGCATCTACCATCGACCATGTATCTCTTATATGCAGATTTTCTTTTTCTACATTAACACACTCTCCTCTGACTCTAATTGATTATTTAACTTCTGACTAAAAATCATGAAACTTGTTGTATTTCTATTCACCTTGAGAACTTTTGTCTATGTCATAACTTTAAATATTGATCAATAGGGGTGTGAATCGTTGGCAGAGTCTATTCCAACCTGATTCTTGGGTGTCCCATTTTTTCAAAATGGATTCTCAATTCAGACTCTCGACCGAGCAGAGGGTGGACCCAAAATGCAGGACACAGATCTCAGAGAAGACAAAACTTTAATCCAAAAACAGGTTCGGTACACAGATAATCAGTCCAAGACAGGCAAACAAATCCAAAGCGGTCAGGCAGAGGCAGGGTCGGAGAAACAGGCAAAAAGTCAGGTAATCAAAACACACTCTGAACTCTAGGAAATGGCTGGAACGTTAGACGAGCTAGGACAAACTGGCACAGGAGTTGGAGGAGACAGACTACTTAAGCACACAAGGGGGTGAGATGATGAGACACAGGTGAAACACATCAGGGCGGGGACAGGTAATCACACAGGATGTAAGGACACAGGGGCAGGAAGTGACGGAGCTAGAACAGAGACAACAGGGTAAGTAACAAAATAAAACACAGAAAGCACAAGACAGAAACTGACAAAATAAGAGGGAAACACTTAGCTGGGGAGATATGACATGCTGCACTGCCCTTGCAGTTGAGTTCCTCCTTTTTCATTCCTTCAAGATCACCATATTAACTTTTAGAGAAGAGATTTTTGATGTTATGTATGATGTGAATTGATTCCTAATCATAGAAGATAAGACTCACTATTTTTATGTGAAGCAATTTTTCCCCCACCCATATTGGCCAGCCAAATATGTTTGTTTGCTTAGCTTTCTGAGAGCTGCAGCTGGTTAGCTTATCTTAGGACAAATACCAGAAAACAGAGCAAAACAACTTACTAAAGGTTAATAGGATTGATTTTGTTTGTTTTCACACAAGAATTACATTTAAATGATTAAACATTGCCCAGGTTGCTCTGGACCATCCACACAGTGCTTTGTCAACAGATTTTATACAGACTATTTCTTCAGTAGAAAGTAGTTCCAATGGGAACAGTCCACAGTGAGGTCTGTGAAATTAACAGGGACATTGTCCTATGAGCACAACAAACTAAGTTCCATCTCCATTGGAGGGTGAAATTAAATTTTTACTGTAACAATGTTGTATATGGACCTCGCCATGGAACCTCATACTGTAGCTTTCATTAACAAAAGTCATATAAATAAATGGTGGTGACAGGGGACCGAGGGGGGATGACATTACATCTGTGCTCTGTGTTGTTTTACCCTTTTGACCATTCTGAATAATATATGTGTGTGTTCATGTACACACTCTAGTCCAGCATGTAAGTGACCACAAAATGATCAGGTAAGAGAGAGTGCTAATACAAAAACTAAAATCATAGTGAGTGAGAGAGGTGGAAGTTTTTTTATTTCTATTTTTATATTTAAGTAATATCTTACAACACTTATTTCTCCCTTTCTCATTCTAACCCTAGAGGAGATGCGGGGCATAGAGGAGGAGCCGAGCCACCTGCCATTGGTGGTGTGTATAGATAAACTGACCAAGGTGTACAAGACCGGCAGCAAACTGGCTCTCAACAAACTGAGTCTCAACCTCCATGAAAACCAGGTGGTGTCCTTCCTGGGGCACAACGGGGCTGGAAAGACCACAACCATGTAAGGGAGGACTAGTGTGTTTATTTGTGCATGTGTATGATGATACAAGTCAACTCTGAAGATCAGTGTCCAACTGAAATACTGTTATATTAAAAAGACTGTTAATGTTATCCAACTGTGATGTAACCATCCTTAACTTTTATTCTTCAGCTGACGTGCCCCGTTAAAGCTCTCTTTAAAGAAATGCCATCCCACCTTATATACACTGATTCATTTAGTTTTTTACATTAGAACCCTTGTATATTGAGGGGATTTTGGCATGAACAGATGAACAGTTGTGTTATTAAAAGCCCCTGAAAACATGGCTTCAAATTTTACAAAGTGTTTCTTATTCACATTTAATAGTAGTAACTAAATGAGCAACAAAGTCAATTAAGAAGTAAAAAAAAAAATGTTTCAAGTTACAGTATATGTCTGAAAGAATTCAGTCTTGGTGTTTAGGCTTTATGAGAATTTGAAAATGTGAAAAAAAAGTGATAATATATCAGTGTTTTGCCTTCAAAATCAAGGAGATTTACATCTGTCAAATTATTTCTGTAAAAATGACCTTAACAACCCTGATTCCCAAAAAGTTGAGACATGTTAAACGTCAGTAGGAACAGGATGCAATAATTTTCAAACAAAGAGTTTTACAAAGTGCTCCTGAGCACAATCATGTGTTTGACAAAAGTGTTTGACATCCCTGCTAAAAGGTGAACGACTGAACCTTTTCGAGGATGCCCCTTTCCATACCCAATTATGATCCTATCACCTGTTACCAATGAACCTGTTTACCTGTGGAATGTTCCAAACAGGTGTTCTTGGAGTGTTCCACTACTTTCCCAGTCTTTTGTTGCTCCCGTTACAACTTGTTGGAAACGTGATCCTGCCTTCAAGTTCACAATAAGCAGATACAAAAATCAATAAAGCTGATGAGGTCAGACTTTAAATAAAATGTCTTTGTACTCTTTTCAGTATGTCAGAAAGGATTAGCAAATTATCAAATTAAAGTAAAACGTTAGTCAGTTAAAATGTACTCTGAGTAAATGTTAGTGTTTTATTTAGAAAAGGGGGTGAGCATATGATAGGAACAGTACATGAACTGCCACTCTGCAGCCTGTGCATTATCACTTATAAATACACAACGGCCTTTGTCAATAATCCATTTATAGAATTAATCGCAAAAGAATACAAAACTTTTGTGCAATTAAACAATAGCAACAAAAAAGGGCTTAGAAACCACAGCTGTGTGGAGCCTGACGCTTCCTTTGAATAAAGCATCACCACGTCAGACAACACTGAGATGTTTAACCTATATAAACTAAAAAGCGGCTGCTGCCACAAACACACACAGTAAAGTAAAAAGAGATCATATAAAGTTTTTGTTTAGTGCACAGATACACAACGCTTTGCAAGGAGGCGGTGTTGACGGTTCCTCTGGAGATAGACTTACAACAATCAGTGAATTAGTTCTTGCACCTGTCTGTCTGAACAGCATTCTGGGAGGAAAACACAGCACACCTGTGAGCTGTTAATGAATTAATTAAGATTAGGTCGACAGTTATATTTTAAAAAAAGCTACCGAATCCGTTCATCATTAAGTCGTGTAGTTTATGCTGATGGCATTAGGTACGCTGCAGAGGTCCATGCTATTGATGCATGCAACATACAGATCTTGCTTGAATTACCTGATACCAATGCTACTTCTATTGACTGCCTACCCTGAATTGTCATAGGTCCATCCTGACAGGCTTGTTTCCGCCCACTTCGGGCTCTGCCACCATATATGGTCATGACATCCGCACGGAGATGGAGCGCATACGTCAGAACCTGGGCATGTGTCCACAGCACAATGTCCTGTTTGACAAGCTGAGCGTGGAGGAGCATCTGTGGTTCTACTCCAGACTCAAAGGCATGGCTGAAGAAGACATACGCAAGGAGATGGACAAGTCAGTACAAGTGCACTGCATTTCACTTAATCCTTGGTCAGTCGTTTGCTTGTGGCATTCAGACGGATATAATAAAACATTACAAATAAAAACAGCTTGGTATACAATGATAAAAACAGAATGCAACCTCATATTTAAAGGGACTTGGGGCAGGATCAAGAAATAATACTCAATAGTGACACAACGGCCGTTGCGGCCTTTAGGGTAACTGCAGCCATCAGACAAGCCGGTGCGTGAGCAGGCATGAACTCTTCACAGCAGTGCAGCTGATGACTTATCCCCTACACACACGAAGCAGCCGGGAAGCCGGCTCGCTGTGTGTAGCGACACACAAGCACAGCGATTTACCGTTAAGGTTGATGCAGTCTGAAAGGCACAGGCGAAAGCAAAGACGACATAGTGAGGGACAGAAATATCGTCTCTGATATGGGATTGCTGTGTGTTAGCGGCTAATGTTGCTACACAGACACAAACAAACCGTTAGCCTGTAGCTACAGCCAGCTGCTAACGTCACCTCCCGGATAACAGGTTGGGCTTTTGGTCCCATATATAAAGGGACATATTTCTAACTATTCGGTTTCAGAATAAAGGACCGTGGAAAATGTGCAGTCTGTAACTATTCAGTGTTACACAGCGGTGGACTAAGTTACATGTTTGCAGCTAACGCTACTTTGCACGTTAGGTCACTCTGAGTCCTCGGTGATCTCATATGATTTTCAAATCAAGCTCTAAACATGACCTGTAATGTTTTCTTACCTGGTTACTAGGAAATGAGCCATGTCAGCATCTGTTTTCAGTCCCAATTTAAGTTGAAGCTGCCTCCATGAGTCGAACGCGTATCCGATGTTTATCCGGGTGGTGGGTCGTTTGCTGGCCGTAGCAGAATCCATTACTACCCAAACACTAGTTTGGGTCCACCGCGCTTGTCTTCTTCGTGTATCCAAGTCGAAAGACGTCGAGGATACGCATTCAGCGTCATCTTACGTCACGTCCGCAGGACTGTGCGGGAAATTCGGACACCGAATTGCAGTACATTATGCAGCACACAGCCTGTTCAAGGCAATGGAGAGATACGTGGGTGGGCTCATTAGGACCCGAGCACGAATCTCATGTGAGGACCTATTGTATCTGTAAGGATTCTTTTTTATTTTACTTCTTTATCCTTCCGAACGAGCGCATATTTGGCAGCTTCAACATACCCCAAAACTCACCAAACTCGGAACATACGTCACATGTGCGCGCCCACATCAGAATTCAAAATGATTGGGAGTGGGTGTGGCCAGGGGACTCCATAGCGCCACCTAACGTCGGGTCAGGCCGCGAAAACATTCTCGGATTGTCTTAAAATTTACAGGAGTCATGGGTCTCAAGGATTTAGGCTGGAATTATTTTTGTCGGAATTTTTGCCGCAACAGGAAGTCGGCCATCTTGGATGGTGTGTGGCGATTCTCATTTTTCCGACGCTGTTTTCGGGACTTTAGGATGATCGCAGACTCACCAAATTTGTCTTGTAGCTCCCTACCCATGAGTACGTTAATTTGGTACCACAACTGCCCTCATGTGCGGCACGAGATCTCAGTAGCGCCCCTAACGCCCCTCTTATGGGTTTTCCCATTCATTTTTTTCATGTCTATGCCTCGTACTTTATTTAACTCGTCCTACAGATCTGACGCCACAGACTTCACACTCACTAAATACAGACCTTGATGATGAAAAGTTGTAAAGATCTTTCGCCTCCGATATACCTGGTGGGCGTGGCAGTGCGGTGACCCCTTATGGCTGTTCCCATTCTGTAGAAACCCATTTCTATGCTTCGTACATTGTTTAACTTGGCCTACAGATTTTACGCCACAGACTTCCCTGTCACTAAGTATCATCCTCATGCCTTGATGATGAAAAGTTGTGAAAAGCTTTTGCCTACGTTATTCCTGGTGGGTGTGGCCGTGCGGTCTATTTTGATCCTTCGCCATCAAGCAGGAAGTCCTTATACCTTCAACATACAATTTCTCATCTGCACCAAATTGGTCACACATGTAGAGGGGTTTTTCCTGAATAGGTCTATGCATTAATACTGTGTCATATCTATAGCGCCACCCACTGGACACAGGAAGTCACTGAAGATGTCACTGTTGTGTTTTGTGTGACACGTATCCCATTTACAGTAGGTAGAACATTTCCACAGGCAACGGGCAAGCGCACATCTGGGCGTACAGGCCTCCAACGGCGCCACAGCCCAACGTACGTGGGGCGAGGGCCCCTTCATCGCTGCTTGCAGTTTTAATTCTTTTTGGTTTTGAACGCTTCATCATCCATTAGCATTAAAAAACTTAAAATGCATGTTTATTTTTTCACAAATCCTGCCCCAAGTTCCTTTAAGCATAATATCTCAATGATTTCATGTCGGGTATGCCTTAGCGTTAGAAAAAGTACCCCGTACCATATTCACTAAAAAGAGGATATGATACTGAGCAGCCACAGACATAATAACATCTTTATTAAATTGAGATATAAGTATTAACCTATACTAAAATAATGATGATGATAATAATAATAATAATAATAATAATAATAATAATAATAATACTTATTGTTGTGGAATTTCGGCTCACTTGACCATTCACGAGAGATGAAGAAAACTCAGAGACACCGATGACATTAGTTGAAGTAGTTTATACAAGCCTGATCAAGGAGGAACAAAATAACAGCACAACTATATGCAGAGGCCATTGTCAAGTTATTATTCCCAAACTTTCTCTAGTTTCAGGTTATATCCTGTAAGCTCAGGAAGCACCCCTCCCATACATGGTTATCTGTTTAACAACAAATAAGTGGAAAGTTACTGCAGAGCTTCTCACCTCTGACTTAGTGAGGAATAGAAATAAAATGCATAGAAGACAGTAAGTCTGCTACCTCAGATAGATCGAAGGCCATCCTATGAGAGCCGTTTTGTAGACATATCTACAGCAGCTTCAAACTGCTAAGTTTGCAAAGACAATGAGAGATATAAACTCATAGATCGGACGTCACTATGCCCTCATTCATACCTTATTGGGCCTAACCTTTATACAGGGTACGTACGACATCTTATCCTGTGGGAGTGTTCTGGGCTGTAGATTTTTCTCCCACACTTATTTTTATTATTATTATAAACTATATATGCTGAGTTGTCCACCATAATACTTCACTAGCATTGATGACAGAACATCATCCCTGCAGAACTTGAGAGGTACCAGTAGTTGCCATGCAACCAGTAGCTTTCTACAAGTTTTTCATTCCTAACCTGACAGATGCTTGTTAGGGGAGCACAGTATTGAATGTATGTATTGGAATGGAAATATTAAAATATAATTCATGCATTTAATGTCATGCTTTGGGGCCACACAAAATGTTTCTGAGCACAACATGGTCTCTTTTGTGTTTCCCGGTTTATTCATTCAAATCTTGATAATAGTTAACAACCAGTTTCTTCTTCTCAGTTTTCTTCATAAAATCATGTGCATTTATAAAGCACATATTGCAAGGGCGTAGGTTTGGTCTCAGCTTTGGTAGTGACATTACCAGGGGTGGACTGGGACAAAAATTCAGCTCTGGCATTTTCTGTCCAGACCAGCCCACTATATTATCAGCGGACACCACGAAGAAGTCCACAAATCTCGTGGCGTCCTTTCTCACACATACTACAAAGGAGAGTCATATTCCTTGATAGCAGTTAACAAATAAAGCACGTAGCTATGAACTCAAGGACTAAAACTGACAGCTATAGCAATCAACCAATCAATCTTTGTTCATTATAGTGTCAAATCACAACAGAAGTTATGTTATGACCAGGGGTGGGACGAGACTAACGGGAAGAACCCAAAACCAGAGACGGGGTGGAGTTTTTCTCACATCATTACTTACATTTGCACAACAGTTGGTGCATTTCTCAAAACAATTAGTACAAACTGCAAAACCTTGTTGATAACCTGCAAAAGCATGTCACATGCTCAAAATAGAGGTCATTCCTCAAAACCAAGTATTCCTATCAATGAAAGTGTGTGTGTCATAAAAAAAAGTCCTGACACCATCATTTATGAACAAGGTAGTCAAATGGCTTTGTCGTGTTTTCATTAGGACACTTTACTAGTGTTTCCCAATGCAAAAAAGCCAGATCTTTGTGACCTGAAAATGCTCAAGACTATACACTAACACTATACACAGCCATTTGAAAACTACAGTAAAAGTAACACATTTACACACAAATTATACCTATTAGATAGTTATCACCTCAGTAAACAATAAATGAATTGAAAGATTACAATAAATTCAATGGTAAATATTGCAAATTAAATTTATTATTTGCTATAGGTTTACTTGTGTTTTGTATCTCTGTTTACAGCTCATCAGGCCACGTGAATGTTTACTGTTGCTATGGCAACAAGAGACCGCTGACGTTAGCATCTGTTAGCTAGCTTAGCTAAATCATCTGAACAATAATAACCCATAATATCACAATTCGGCATATTTGAACAAAATCAACCACAACTACCAACAGTCACAGCCCTTTAACTCTGGGCTGATGTGCTGCCACATGTTAGATTGTCAAAGTTAGAAAATAACGACTTCAGTCCCTGAGGAGCTACGTTAGCATTAGCGGCAGCTGCGTTAGCATTAGCGGCAGCTACGTTAGCATTAGCGGCAGCTGCGTTCATCAGTATGCAGTTAGTGAGGTCGCATCACATTCAATGTAAAAACGTTTTTTTACTTTGTTTTGGACATGTCTCAAACATTTAGCCGAGCCAGCCCCAGGCTGACGTTACTGACCCTGTCTGCCTCCACTCGATCATCATCGTCAGGTCCTCCTCCCTCGTCTCCCGGCGCAGCAGCACCTGTGGCTGCTGGCGGGTCGGTGTCACTGGTCCCGGCACCAAAAAGCTCCGTCAACTTCGCACATTTAGCAGCCTCCACCTCCAGAGACTTCAACTTTTTAATCGCTGTTTCTCAGCTGTTTCTTCCTCTTATCCATTTCAAGTAGCGGACACAGTTTGGAAGATGCTCACTACTACCACTCACTAACGTTACTACTGGCTCAGCAGCAGACAAATATTGGTAGTGACTATTTTGCAATCCTCGAACATTGGTTGTGACATGTCACGACCATCTATATAGAAACCTACGCCCATGACATATTGAATCAGCACTACAAGAGTCAATGCATACGCACCGCCCTGCTGCTCCCTGTTCCACTTCTCTAACACAAACAGTTTTCATTAACTCATTATTTCTGGTTGCTTTCACTTTGACATTTTTACTATAAACTACTGTAATTGAAGCTCAGTGGAATATATGAAATAATTTGGATAAATGAGTGAATGAAGATGTCTCTGTTAAACAGAAAAACTGGGAGCAGCAGAGTGGTGAGTATGACATGACACCAACAATGGTGTCATGTCATACTCACCACTCTGCTGAGTATGACACAACGCCATTGTTGCACTGATGAAATGGACATTATACTGAATTCATTGTATTAGCTTTAACAGTGCAGATAACAGGTTATACAGAAGCTACTACAGCTATATTCATAGACACTGATATGGATGGTTGTATCATCTCTCCAGCGCTTAACACATTGCTTTGCTCTGTGTGTGTTTGTGTTTGTGTTTGTGTTTGTGTATGTAACCAGGATGATTGTTGACCTGGAGTTGTCCAACAAGCGTCATAGCTTGGTGCAGACATTGTCCGGTGGGATGAAGAGGAAGCTGTCTGTGGCCATTGCCTTTGTAGGCGGCTCCAGGGCTGTCATCCTGGACGAACCCACAGCAGGCGTTGATCCCTACGCTCGCAGGGCCATCTGGGACCTCATCCTCAAGTACAAACAGGGTGAGCAGAGGCTTAATACCAGAGGATAATTTTGCATTATGGTCCAGCAACTATTTTCAAAAAGTTCTCATTGCGTTCTTTGGTAGTTTTTAAGAAAAGAAAGTTGTAGCACTCTAAGACACTAAGATTCTTTGTCCTGTTACTATCTACGCTTGCTTCAGTAAAATTGGTTTAACTTCAGGTATCTGCTGTATAAAGCATGTCCCTAAGTAATCCAACATCTTTGCACATCAAAGAATTCCTTGGCTTGGTCTTCATTGCAGAGTATAAGGCTGCCTATGGTCATCCTCTGCATAAAGAGGAAGAAACACTTAGGCCTTGATCACACCAAGTCTCATCCTCACAGATGCAGCCACTTCAAAAATTCAAAAATCTTGGAACAGCGTGTTGGGCATGCAGCATGGTGCGCCTGTGGGGCACGGCTTTGTGTGCAACTGGGTGATCTACTGTAATTAAAGGAAAAGTACTGCAGCTATACTTGTTGTGTTGTTTAAAACTGCAGGACATGTCTTGGACATGGTTTTACTGTGGTAATTGCACAGTCCACATCAAGCTGTTCAGTGACTGTACACTTCTGGTCCTTTTTTGTTTTGACGTTAACTGTCATGCAGACCAACTGCTGCATTTGTGTAGAAAGTATTTGAGTGTGTGTTCTGCCTCTGCCCCAGGCCGTACCATTCTGTTGTCCACTCACCATATGGATGAAGCAGACCTTCTGGGAGATCGCATTGCCATCATCTCACATGGGAAACTCAAGTGCTGTGGCTCGCCTCTCTTTCTGAAGAGCACCTATGGAGACGGATACAAACTGACACTGGTCAAAAAGCAGAGTGAAGGCCGAGGTGTGTGTACATACACGTGTTTGTGAGTCCTAAATGGCTCATGTTCTCAGTTTACCCACCAGTAAGGCTGTCAGACTGTGAATTATCGTTTAAATAATTCAGATAATTCATACATTTACTGTATTTATCGTTGTTTATGTGATGAATGTTGTTGCACATGTTTTTATTCAACACTACATTGTAGAACTGTCTGTCAGTTATTTGGTAGCCAGAACCGAGGACCTAAACTTGTGTGTCAGCGTGTGACCAACAGTGTGCACCACCTCTCTTCGCCTTCTCTCTCAAGTTGATGCCACGGTTGCCTGTTGTTTTGCAGAGGCAGAACTGTTTTCTTTTCCTTTTCTGTCTGACTCTTCTCTATTGCACCACATCCTCTCCTGCTCCATCCATCCTTCATGTTGTGTGTTTTCCTTTCATCCTTCAGGCCAGGGCAGTCAGCTGCAGCCTCCTTCGTCTCTGTCCCCGTCCTGCTCTCTGTCGCCTTGCTCAGAGGCCCGGGTCACCCAGTTTATTCGCCAGTTTGTGGCATCGTGCCTGCTGGTTTCCGACTCCAACACTGAGCTATCATATGTCCTACCATCTGAGGCCGTCAAGAAGGGCTGCTTCGAGAGGCTGTTCCAGGTATTCAAGTATCCTTATTTATTTTATTTATTCCAAAATGTAATTGGAGTTTATTCCTCTTGAGATAAACCATCTCGTTTTTGAGGGGGACACAAAACATAAACGTTTACAAACATTTAAACAAACAACAATTGCACACATCCCAAACCACACCCACTGCATCAACAAGTCATCAAATGTCATCTGTAAAAATAAATGAAAAATAAAACAAATGAAAAGACCAAATAACATTATGTCAAAATAATAAGTCTACTTATGAGCTGGAAATTAAGGTCAAAACAAGAACACTTAGATCTGAGGTAAACAAACAATGAAGTCTTTGAGAAGAAGAAATCGATCTGAGAGAGTGAGGCACATTGTTCCAGTCCCATGAAAACTTACAATCATGTCTCCCAATTTCTTTAAAGATTCTGTTCTCAATATAAGAAAAATTTGCAGAGCATGCCTGAGTGAATATGATGATCTGAATGAAACTTAAAGCTGTTTTAAGTATAGAGGATAGTTAAAATAAAGATTTGAAAACAAAGGGCAGCCAATGAAAATGTTTCCTAGAGTGAAGTAGTAGCCAGTACATTGCATTATCCATAAATCAATGATGCATGTACCGAGGACACGAATTAAGAATATTATTTTAAACTACATTTAAGGGGAAAAGATGTGATTCAAAAGTGTACTGGTGATGATGTCACCAGAATCAATAATGGTAAATAAAAGCTGTTGGACAATTTGTTTTCTTATTTGTAAAAATATTAATAGTAATTGACCATTAATTGACCAATATAGCATTCTGAGATTAGCATGTGTTTTATTTCTAATATAATCAATATAAGGGATAGGGTAAGTCCCAAGTAGGGGAGACCGGGGACGATAGTAACACTTTTTGTTTGAGCAAGTGTAACTCAGTGGTTGTTTGTGCTAGAGATCTCAAATTTTGACATGAGGTACCCACATTTGTCTGCTGTATATGACATACACTTGGACTTCTACTACACCATCACAGATTATGTAAATTAATGTCAAATACAAAGAGGTATGTTGTTACAACCTACCCCAGTACCGGGGTGAATTGTAACACTACTTGAGGATGGATGTAACAATTAAATTATTATACTTAAAAAAAGATCCACACTTAAAATGTATGCAAGCACTTTAATGAATAATAAAGAAGGAACCATAAACTTGTCAGAATACAAAAATAATGATAAAAAAATTAATAAAAAGTATAAGTTAAATACAATAAAAATAAATACAGTAAAATAAATAAATATATATAACATAAAATAAACAGTTGTCAGTTGTATTGAACTGCCAACTGGTAGGCAAACTTCCTGACCTAAGACACACATCAGAAATACACGTTATCAACTATTCATTTGCTATTATTTATTACTGTTGCTCTTTTGTGTATCATATTGCAAAGTGTAAGCAGTGTAAGTTACCTCTCGAGGGTTTAAGCCATAGTACAGGTCAGCTGCTTCCTTTAAGTACTCAGCCACAAGTTCCTCCTGTTCCTCACTGAAGACCTTCTGGCTACTACGGTAGCCTACATGGGGTTTCTCACTGCTACCCTCTTCTCTTAGCTTCTCTGCAGCTTTACAATATCTGTATAAGGTAACATGGCAGATGTTGTGGGCCTTGGCGACTCGTCTCACAGATGTTCCCTGGATGACTTCAGCTGCTGCCTTCTGGAGAACTTCTACTTCCATTGCCTAGGCATGCTGTAAAAAGGAAACCAGTACAAAATGTCAACATAAGGGGAAGGTTTTAACACTTTTTAAGAACAGTTACAACCCTCCCCATGCCAGGCAGCCATTAAAAAGCTAACCATTTTTAGCATTTAGCTTCAAAGCTAGCACTAATGCAACACATCAAATTAAACTAGAGAAACTACTACTTGAGCTTATGTAAGTGACACAAATGTATCTACAACACAATGGACACTATGCAAAAAATATTTGTGATCAAAATTTTTACTTTCTTACCTGAAAAATCGTTTTTTGGCTCCAGAACAGACAGTTTTCAACTCAGAGACATGAGGCTTCACCAGTGAGCTCAATTTGTAAGTGGGCATGGACTGTATTGATGACATCACCACAGCTCGTTTCTGATTGGTCAAACTGAGAGTGTTACAACTATCCCTTTGTTACAACCATCCCCGGTCTCCCCTATATTAATGTTGTTACTGCGGTATAATTATTAATCGCCAATTCAGCAAATGAATGATTAGGATTATATCCTACAGCAAATAACATACTACAAAACATCTGCTTGTGTTATGTTTTAAGGTTACACTCGATGAGGACCCAAGTGCAGACACACAGGCACACACACAGGAGGCAGGATAGGGGGAAACAAAAGGCGAGCCTTTAATAAACAAAGCTGAATTACACAAAAATTAGAAATACAGAAAAACTAAAATGAGTCACGTAGATAAAAACAAAGTAACAACTAAAGGCTAAAGTACAAATCAAAGGAGAAACCAGAAACCAAAACTAGAAACATACCAAACTGGAGACATGAGGAGACACTGGATGAAAACACTGGGGACGAAGCTAGGAGGCAACACGGGGAAAGACAGACCAAGACGGAGGATGACGGACGAAGACGGACACAGGCTAACACAGGCTAGGTCGGGCAAAATAGGGAGGGCACGGCAACAGGAATGGGACATCAAAGGATGGGAAACGAAGTCTCACAGACACCACGGAACACGGAGGGAAACAAAAATGATCTGATGAAGACATGAGGGAGAGCAAACACTAAATACAGACACACTAATGACAGGACGAGGAACAGGTGGAGTGAGGAGGGACATGGACAGGCAAGGGCGTAGGTTTGGTCTCAGCTTTGGTAGTGACATTACCAGGGGTGGACTGGGACAAAAATTCAGCTCTGGCATTTTCTGTCCAGACCAGCCCACTATATTATCAGCGGACACCACGAAGAAGTCCACAAATCTCGTGGCGTCCTTTCTCACACATACTACAAAGGAGAGTCATATTCCTTGATAGCAGTTAACAAATAAAGCACGTAGCTATGAACTCAAGGACTAAAACTGACAGCTATAGCAATCAACCAATCAATCTTTGTTCATTATAGTGTCAAATCACAACAGAAGTTATGTTATGACCAGGGGTGGGACGAGACTAACGGGAAGAACCCAAAACCAGAGACGGGGTGGAGTTTTTCTCACATCATTACTTACATTTGCACAACAGTTGGTGCATTTCTCAAAACAATTAGTACAAACTGCAAAACCTTGTTGATAACCTGCAAAAGCATGTCACATGCTCAAAATAGAGGTCATTCCTCAAAACCAAGTATTCCTATCAATGAAAGTGTGTGTGTCATAAAAAAAAGTCCTGACACCATCATTTATGAACAAGGTAGTCAAATGGCTTTGTCGTGTTTTCATTAGGACACTTTACTAGTGTTTCCCAATGCAAAAAAGCCAGATCTTTGTGACCTGAAAATGCTCAAGACTATACACTAACACTATACACAGCCATTTGAAAACTACAGTAAAAGTAACACATTTACACACAAATTATACCTATTAGATAGTTATCACCTCAGTAAACAATAAATGAATTGAAAGATTACAATAAATTCAATGGTAAATATTGCAAATTAAATTTATTATTTGCTATAGGTTTACTTGTGTTTTGTATCTCTGTTTACAGCTCATCAGGCCACGTGAATGTTTACTGTTGCTATGGCAACAAGAGACCGCTGACGTTAGCATCTGTTAGCTAGCTTAGCTAAATCATCTGAACAATAATAACCCATAATATCACAATTCGGCGTATTTGAACAAAATCAACCACAACTACCAACAGTCACAGCCCTTTAACTCTGGGCTGATGTGCTGCCACATGTTAGATTGTCAAAGTTAGAAAATAACGACTTCAGTCCCTGAGGAGCTACGTTAGCATTAGCGGCAGCTGCGTTCATCAGTATGCAGTTAGTGAGGTCGCATCACATTCAATGTAAAAACGTTTTTTTACTTTGTTTTGGACATGTCTCAAACATTTAGCCGAGCCAGCCCCAGGCTGACGTTACTGATCCTGTCTGCCTCCACTCGATCATCATCGTCAGGTCCTCCTCCCTCGTCTCCCGGCGCAGCAGCACCTGTGGCTGCTGGCGGGTCGGTGTCACTGGTCCCGGCACCAAAAAGCTCCGTCAACTTCGCACATTTAGCAGCCTCCACCTCCAGAGACTTCAACTTTTTAATCGCTGTTTCTCAGCTGTTTCTTCCTCTTATCCATTTCAAGTAGCGGACACAGTTTGGAAGATGCTCACTACTACCACTCACTAACGTTACTACTGGCTCAGCAGCAGACAAATATTGGTAGTGACTATTTTGCAATCCTCGAACATTGGTTGTGACATGTCACGACCATCTATATAGAAACCTACGCCCATGTGGACAGGTAAGGGAATTAACGGAAAAACACACAGGAGGAACTGAAAAGCACGATGCGACACATAAGGGTAAAATTTCAAAGTAAAACAGGAAATACAGGAACAAACAGACACTGAACCACGACAGCTTGTTTAAACAGAGTTATTAAAAAGGGCATCTTTGGACCGGCATGTTTTACTTTTTTCAGCATTCTGTGTTGAAGATTCACCTAAACATGTCAAGTCAGTGTGTCCTGTAATTTAATACTGAACACAGTATCCCATCACCTGAAACAAAACCATTTCATACAACATGACAAATTCATGGCCAAGAAAACTTAAACTACAGAAAATTGTCCTTTGATTGATTGATGCCCTTTTTGAAGATGAAGATGCAAACAGACGTAGCTGGTTCAAGTTTACCCAAATGCTGTATCGATGAGCTATATGAGCTATATCAACATATATGAGCTATATCAACATTTGCATCGTATTTTTTTAACCTTGCAAGTTAGCACAGTGTCCACGCTTGGCTTGGCTTCATCAGCAGAGCTACACACAAAACAGAGAAAGAGGTCACGGTGGACACCTACTAACACTTGACCAAAGTTTGATCAGCTAATTCACTGGTACACTGTACAGTAACACTCTCTTCTGTTGTTTGTGCTTCCAGGCTTTAGAGCAGAGCTTGGACAGCCTGGCCCTGACCAGCTTCGGGGTGATGGACACCACCCTGGAAGAGGTCTTCCTCAAAGTGTCTGAAGAGGACCTGTCTCTGGAGAACAGTGACGCTGGTGAGACCATTTTTCATCCCCTGTATCGTCAGAGAGCTGATCAGCTCAACAAAGGTTTTAGTTCAACAGAAATTAAATTTCTGCAAAATGTTCACTGTCTGAATAAATATTATAACACGTTTTAAGTTTATTCTTTGGCTCCACACTGAGATGATAATTTTCTCACTGTCTGTCTCACCCTGTCTGTCCCTGGGCAGACATGAAGGGTTCCCCAGGGGGCAGCTCAGTGGGGAAATCTTCAGTGGGGTCAGCAGGCCTGGGGGGCCTACAGGGTGAGACTGGAACTTCAGCAAAGATTGAGAAGCCGGAGGTGGAGCTGAGTAATCTGGTGATGTGCTCAAGGCTGAGCCAGAGCCAGTCGTCCTTGAAATCCTCCTCGTCCATTGGCTCAGTGAGGGGGGATGAAGGGGGACTCTACGCAGACTTCTATGGAGATTACTGTCCACTCTTTGACAATGGACAGGAGTCTGACTCAGCCAGCCTGAGGGGTAAGATGGCAGCTGCAGCCAGAGATGTTGGTTGATACAGCATATGATATACATGTTTTTAACTTCAGTGCTCACATTAGGTCTAATGCAAGAACATCTCCTATGAACAGACCAGTTCTTAAGTGGCATGTACAAGTAATTAAGGATAACTTGTGGCAATCAAATATTTTCTTTTATTTCAATTTTTCTTTGGACTTTGAATATAACTAAAATAAAGATCAAATAAAGTAAAAGTTAATGTTAAATTAATTTTCTGTCCACCATACAAGTCTGATGTGTGGCACAACCTTTTATTTAGTATTTTATTGACATAAATACTTTGACACAATAACGCTACATTAACTCAACTGCCTTCCATTTCAGGCATGGGCTGTGTGCAAGTTCTTTGGCATTTTGTTTCACATCAAACCATTCCATGCTTATTTCTGATTCTGTGATGACACGACATTGTCAGTTGTAGTGATATTTTCCCATTTTTTAAGTTCCTTAATGGGGACCTCCACTGATTTCACATAAAAATCTGTTTAGAGATTTCTCAGAGTACTACTGTGTGTGTTAAAAAAAAGTTGTATAAAGCCGTTAGTGTCTCTAGAGGCAGATCTGTGCTGGTTGGGGCTGAAGACTACAAGTTTGAAAATGAAAATAATCTGGAGGCGGAAAGAATCTTGACGCCTGCTTCTCGTCTCTACTGAAGGATTGTGGCTTGATGCTTCTTTAGCCACTTCTACAAACACAAACGAGTCTCCAACCCAATTGTCAGCTGTTAAGTTTCATTGTGAGTAACATAGGCACCAGGTTTTGACAAAGA
The DNA here is from genome assembly GCF_040436345.1 of Pagrus major. NCBI lineage: Eukaryota > Metazoa > Chordata > Actinopteri > Spariformes > Sparidae > Pagrus > Pagrus major. Next base: position 2,075,416 of record NC_133219.1, on the reverse strand, counting down.
AGAATATGTGAAATACAAAAACAATATTGCTGGTTCTGCTGCATCAGTATCATCCTTTGTCAAGTTATAACAAGGAAAATATTCATAAACTCACATCAAGAGGAATTGGTGATTTCAGCTTGGATATTTTAGGCCCCTATAAACTCTACTGCAACCAGACCATAAAGACAAAAGGTTTGCTTTTTACAAGCGTATAAACCTTAATATTTCCTCACTTCATCAATACAGTTGAATACACTGTTGCCAAGGCAATTGTCTCTACTGAGATGTTAAGTTCAACTTGAGCAACAAAAAACAAAAAGAAGAGAAAGTTATACAAGAACAGAGCTTGTTTCTTCTTGAAGAACAGAAAAAAAACAATAAACAGTCAAGTGAACAGGAGTGTGGAGATATCCTGTATGTTCATGTTGCTGCCACCACTCTTCAACCAGTGTCACAGTGCCACCGTGCCAGCCGGGTTGCCTTGTCCTGTTTCTGTGTTTTTCCCCCCGTCTACCTTCTCCCCCTCCTTTTTCTCCCTCACCTGCTCCAGTGTGTGTGTGTCTGTGGGCGTGGCAGCAGCAGCAGCGAAGTGGCGCACCTGATTCTCATCAGCCCATCAACCTCTGCCTATATTACCCTGGTCTCTTCACTGCTTCAGCGCCAGATTATTCCGTCCCGTATGGTGACTACACTGTGCCTCAGTATTAAGTTCTCGTACACTTAGTATTTCTTGTTCTCATGTTTGCTCTTGTGTCAATGCTTCTGTGTGTTGGCTTGCCCTGCAGAAACCTTCAGCGCCTCTCCGCTCTGTTCCTGCTCACCAGCTCCTCTGAGTTCCTCCTCACCAGCTCTGGTCTACACCTGCCTGCCTGCCCGCCTGCCCTCCTACCTGCCAGCCTGGTCACCTCACTCATGTTACCACCTGAACTCACCATTGCAAAATAAATCTTTTGCTTCCTGAAAAGTACTGTCTCTGATCTCTGAGTTTGGGTCTGCAGAAAACCTGAACTTAACAGAATGATCTGGCCACATGGACCCAGCGGCGACTGAACACCTGCGAAACGCCATCACCTCTCAAGGAGTCATGCTCGGACACCATGAGCAGACCCTCCGGGAGGTTATGGAAGCTCTTCGTGGGCTAACCACCAGTGTCATGCAACTGGGAGGCCGCATGGACCAAGTATGCTCTCAACTAACCTACACTACTGCTGAAGCCAATCCATCACCACCACCTGCTCCTGTGGTTCTTCCCTTCTCCACTCGTGAGCCATACATTCCCGTTCCGGCTCCCATTTTACACCAATGTTCACTAGTGTTTTACCAACAGCCTAGCACCTACGCCACTGATAGATCTATGATCGTGTTTGTTAAGAGCCTATTATTGTAGAGCAGCCCAGTGGGCTGTAGCTGCCTCCAAGTCCCAGGCCCCCTTTTGTCATTAATTTCACCTGTTTTACGCTGAGCTGCGGGTGGGATGAGGTTGCGCTTCAGGGGGTGTTCTCACAGGGATTAGCTGATGATATTCAGGATGAATTAGCTGCCTGTGATGAGACCTCCTCCTTAGAGGAGTTAATTTCACTAGCCATTCGTCTAGACGACAGGCTGAGACAGAGGGAAAGGGCCACTAAATTTCCCCCTGTCGCCCCTCAGTCCAGATCTCCTACCTTTGTGCCCCCTAGCCCAGCTACCACACCTCCACCTTCGGCCACCCCTGTTGAGGAGCCCATGCAGCTTGGGCGAATGCACCTCCCCCAGCAGAACGCCAATGCAGGCTCCAGGGCGGACTCTGCCTGTACTGTGGTGAGACTGGACATATTATCGCTCTCTGCCCCAATCGACCAAATGCCCGGACTCATCACGCTACAGGGGAGTGCTGATGAGCTGAACCACCACATCTACTACTTCCCCCTCTTGGATCCAGCTCCAGGGCACCCTCTCTTGGTCCCTACAGACTCTCCCCATGCAGGTGCTCGTTGACTCAGGTTCTGACAACAACTTCATTGACACTGACACAGTAATTCAAGCTCACATTCCTACACTACCCCTCTCTGCACCAAAAGATGTTTTTGCTCTTGACGACAGATTATTAGCTTACGTTACTCACTGTACTGTCCCTTTGACTCTCCTCCTGTCTGGCAATCACAGTGAGAAGATTCAACTATTCATTATCGCCTCACCTCAATCACCTCTAGTTCTTGGTCTTCTGTGGCTAAGATTACATAACCCCCAGATTGACTGGTCATCATCCAAGATTGGAGGCTGGGTTGTTCACTGTCACTCTAATTGCCTTCACTCTGCTGCCCCCTCCTGTGTTAATGTTACTCCTACCGTCCCGACACCTACTAACCTCACCTCTGTCCCCTCACCCTACCATGACTTAGGTGACGTTTTCAGTAAAGACTGCGCACTTTCATTACCGCCCCACCGACCTCATGACTGTGCTATAGACCTGCTTCCTGGTGCCACTCTCCCATCAAGCCATCTCTACAACCTCACTCGTCTGGAACAGGACGCCATGGAGGTCAACATCCGGGACTCTCTCGCTGCCGGTCTGATCCATCCATCCTCTTCACCAGTGGGGGCGGGGTTTTTCTTTGTGGGAAAAAAGGATGGATCGCTGCGGCCCTGCATAGACTACAGGGGATTAAACGACATCACCATCAAGAACAAGTATCCATTGCCCCTCATCGACTCTGCTTTTGGCCCCCTGCACCAAGCCACCATGTTCTCCAAATTGGACCTGCGCAACACGTACCATCTGGCATGTATATGCGAGAAAGACGAGTGGAAGACGGCTTTCAATACACCCCTGGGCCACTTTGAGTATCTGGTCGTGCCTTTTGGTCTCACCAACACCCCAGCTGTTTTTCAAGCCCTCATGAATGACGGAGCAGCTCATCCCTTCCTCGTTTGGACAGATCACCGAAACCTCACCTTCCTGTGCTCGGCCAAGTGGCTGAATTCCCGCCAGACTCGCTGGGCGCTGTTCCTGGGACGTTTCCATTACACCCTCACCTACATCCAGGCTCCAGGAACACCAAGCCCGTTGCCCTCTCTCGTCACTTCTCCGTCTCCGATGAGGAGGGCGCGGACGAGCCCATCATACCCCCCCACCGGTCTGTGTTTGCTGCAGCCAGGTGGGACATTGAGTGATCTATCAAGGCAGCACAGTGTACTCAACCTCCCCCGAATGACTGTCCACCCGGCCGGATGTTTGTCCTGGACACTACCAGCTCCCAGGTGCTCCAGTGGGGGCATTCATCTAAGCTGGTGTGTCACCCGGGTTTCCAGAGGGCCTTATCTCTCATCTGTCAGTGTTTTTGGTGGCCCACATTGTACGCTGACACCAAGGAGTTCTTCTCTGCCTGCTCTGTCTGCGCCGCAGCAAAGCCTCCCACCGTGCACCTGCTGGATTACTCCAACCACTGCCGTGGACTTCATCATGGGCCTGCCTCCCTCCGAAGGTAACACGGCAGTACTCACTATTGTGGACAGGTTCTCTAAAGCTGTTCGTTTTTTTCCCCTATCCAAACTCCCCTCAGATTTAGAGACCGCTACCCTCCTTGTCCTGCATATGTTTAAACTTCATGGGATCCCTGTGGACAGTGTGTCAGACCGGGGGCCGCAGTTTATCTCGCAGGTTTGGAGGGCTTTCTGCCAGGCTATCAGGGCATTGGTCAGCCTCACCTCTGGCTATCACCCGCAGTCCAACGGCCAGACGGAGTGGGCGAACCAAGACCTAGAGGCTGCACTGCGCTGTGTGTCTGCCAGACATCCCATCTCTTGGTCTACTCATCTTCCCTGGGTGGAGTATGCTTATAACTCTCTGGTCTGCTCCGCCACAGGTATGTTGCCGTTCATGGCTTCAAACGGCTTTCAACCCCCCTTATTTACTGAACAGGAGGCTGATGTGGCGGTTCCATCGGTTCAGGACCACCTGAGACGCTGTCGCCAGGTTTGGCAAGCTGCCCGCGCTGCCCTCCTACGCACCACTGCACGGAACCAGCGCCTGGCTGACAGACACTGCACACCAGTCTCTACCTACACCCTGGGTCAAAAAGTCTGGCTTTCCTTTAAGGATCTTCCCCTTCAGACAGACTCCTGTAAACTGGCACCCAGGTATAGAGATCTGGGAGGATGAATAATCCTGTGGTGGCTCGCCTCAAACTTTCGGCGTCACTAAGAGTACACCCCTCTTTTCATCCGTCTCTGCTGAAACCCGTCTCTTCCAGCCCACTGAGCCCTCTGTCCGAGCCCCCTTCACCCCCCCTGCTTGTCGATGGCTATCCAGTCTACTCGGTCCATCGCCTGTTGAATGTCCACCGCCGGGGCAGGGGTTTCCAATATCTGGTAGACTGGGAGGGTTGCAGTCCAGAGGAGCGCTCATGGGTCTCTCGATCACTTATTTTGGACAACTCCCTACTTTTATCGGGAGTTTCCTGACAAGCCTGGTAGGGTGCCCGGAGGCGCCCGTTAGGGGGGGGGGGTACTGTCACGGTGCCACCGTGGCAGCCAGGTTGCCTTGTCCTGTTTCTTTGTTTTTCCCCCGTCTACCTTCTCCCCCTCCTTTTTCTCCCTCACCTGCTCCTTTCCCAGTGTATGTGTCTGTGGGCGTGGCAGCAGCAGCAGCAAAGTGGCGCACCTGATTCTCATCAGCCCATCAACCTCCGCCTATATTACCCTGGTCCAGGGGTTGGCAACCCACAGTATTAAAAGAGCCATTTGGGGCCATTTCCCACCAAATAAAATACCACCTGGAGCCGCAAAACCTAGTTGGACCCTAAAATGAAGATACGCAGCATATATAGTTTCATTACACTTGTATGTATGTATGTTGCTATGTATATAAGAACTATAGTTTGTTTCATTTATGAAATCAAGGAACTACAAACAGAAAATGACTGACATTTTATTTCTGTTTGTAACAAAGCAAAACACCAAATTCTTTTGAACTCTTTTGACTGGCACTGGCACGTATAAGTTTACTTTCAAATAAAATACAAAATGCAGTCCTGTTTGAGTGATTATTTCTGGAATTTAAAAAAAAGAAATCAGCCAGCTCCAACATTCTAAAATCATACAGCTGCAGCATATTTACTTTAATTAAGTAAGAGTAAACAAAAAAATTGCAGTTTATATTTCATAATGACTACATTCTATTTCAGTGTGCCATCATCCTCTTATTTCCCCAGTCGTGTACAGCAGTCAACCGTCAACTTGAAAATAAAACACAACTATGTCCGTTCAGGGTCCAATATATATTTGCAAAATAATAGCTTATTAAATGATTTCTTTCACCTGGTTAATGTGATTTCTGCTCCCGAACTTCACTGCACAGCTTATCGATATCAGGGTTGTAAGATGTCACTGTGATCTTCACACAGGATTGCAAGCTGTCATCTGTGAGGCTCTTTGCTCTTTATGTAGTTCATGCTTAAGAAAACCTGCTCGCATAAGTATGTGGATTCAAAGATCGACAGGACTCCAAATGCATACTTTGTCGTGTTCATATAAGTGTCAGGAATGGCATTCCATGTTTCGAACACAAGTTTGTCTGGTTTGGGGAGGTTTTCAATATCACTCCATTTGTGCTTCTGAGCAAGAGTGGCCTTCTGATGAGCAACATCCTCAAGATCAGCTGTCAAGCTCCTGAACTTAGACACCCATACGTCTTTGTCAGCTATGTCGGCCAGTTCGATCTCAAGATCGGGTTGACTTACACCTGTAAATGCAGTCATATTCAACAGGGATGGATCGGTGTTCAGGGGGGTGACGGGAAAGGATAATGTGTTTTTTTCCTCGCCGAAATCGCAGAATCTTTTTCCAAACACAGTTTGCATTGCGATGATTGCACGCTGCAAATGTTCGTAATTTATCTGATTGTGTGCTTCTGTGAACTCTCTCAAAGAGGGAAAGTGAGACAGCGTACCTCTCTGTACATCTCTGGCAAACACTGTCATCTTGCGCTCAAACGCCAAAATCTCCTCCAGCATCTGCAGCACCGTGCCTCCTTCCCCTGAAGACTTTTGTTCAGCGTGTTAAGGTGCGCTGTCATATCCACTATGAAGTGCAGCTTTTCCAGCCAATCTGGCTGTTCCAGCTCAGGATAGGTGAGCCCTTTGCTTTCCAGGAAAGTTTCAGCACCTCCCCCCGGATAGCCACTGGACTTTGTTGTGCAGCAAGAGATCAGGATATGTGCTTTCAACCATGGGCGTAGGTTTCTATATATATGGTCGTGACATGTCACAACCAATGTTCGAGGATTGCAAAATAGTCACTACCAATATTTGTCTGCTGCTGAGCCAGTAGTAACGTTAGTGAGTGGTAGTAGTGAGCATCTTCCAAACTGTGTCCGCTACTTGAAATGGATAAGAGGAAGAAACAGCTGAGAAACAGCGATTAAAAAGTTGAAGTCTCTGGAGGTGGAGGCTGCTAAATGTGCGAAGTTGACGGAGCTTTTTGGTGCCGGGACCAGTGACACCGACCCGCCAGCAGCCACAGGTGCTGCTGCGCCGGGAGACGAGGGAGGAGGACCTGACGATGATGAGTGAGTGGAGGCAGACAGGGTCAGTAACGTCAGCCTGGGGCTGGCTCGGCTAAATGTTTGAGACATGTCCAAAACAAAGTAAAAAAACGTTTTTACATTGAATGTGATGCGACCTCACTAACTGCATACTGATGAACGCAGCTGCCGCTAATGCTAACGTAGCTGCCGCTAATGCTAACGCAGCTGCCGCTAATGCTAACGTAGCTCCTCAGGGACTGAAGTCGTTATTTTCTAACTTTGACAATCTAACATGTGGCAGCACATCAGCCCAGAGTTAAAGGGCTGTGACTGTTGGTAGTTGTGGTTGATTTTGTTCAAATACGCCGAATTGTGATATTATGGGTTATTATTGTTCAGATGATTTAGCTAAGCTAGCTAACAGATGCTAACGTCAGCGGTCTCTTGTTGCCATAGCAACAGTAAACATTCACGTGGCCTGATGAGCTGTAAACAGAGATACAAAACACAAGTAAACCTATAGCAAATAATAAATTTAATTTGCAATATTTACCATTGAATTTATTGTAATCTTTCAATTCATTTATTGTTTACTGAGGTGATAACTATCTAATAGGTATAATTTGTGTGTAAATGTGTTACTTTTACTGTAGTTTTCAAATGGCTGTGTATAGTGTTAGTGTATAGTCTTGAGCATTTTCAGGTCACAAAGATCTGGCTTTTTTGCATTGGGAAACACTAGTAAAGTGTCCTAATGAAAACACGACAAAGCCATTTGACTACCTTGTTCATAAATGATGGTGTCAGGACTTTTTTTTATGACACACACACTTTCATTGATAGGAATACTTGGTTTTGAGGAATGACCTCTATTTTGAGCATGTGACATGCTTTTGCAGGTTATCAACAAGGTTTTGCAGTTTGTACTAATTGTTTTGAGAAATGCACCAACTGTTGTGCAAATGTAAGTAATGATGTGAGAAAAACTCCACCCCGTCTCTGGTTTTGGGTTCTTCCCGTTAGTCTCGTCCCACCCCTGGTCATAACATAACTTCTGTTGTGATTTGACACTATAATGAACAAAGATTGATTGGTTGATTGCTATAGCTGTCAGTTTTAGTCCTTGAGTTCATAGCTACGTGCTTTATTTGTTAACTGCTATCAAGGAATATGACTCTCCTTTGTAGTATGTGTGAGAAAGGACGCCACGAGATTTGTGGACTTCTTCGTGGTGTCCGCTGATAATATAGTGGGCTGGTCTGGACAGAAAATGCCAGAGCTGAATTTTTGTCCCAGTCCACCCCTGGTAATGTCACTACCAAAGCTGAGACCAAACCTACGCCCTTGCTTTCAACTTCTTCTAACGATGAATGGAACTGTTTGTGGTTTAATCCTTTTGCCATTATTTTGTTCACTATCTGAATGACAAGATTCATCACTTCTGTGCATTCCAGAGGAAATATTTGAGCACACAATTCCTCTTGATGCAGGATGCAATGAAACGTCAGCAGTTTTCTATCCAGCGACTTCTTAAGTAAAGTCACAAACCCCTTCTGTGCTCCTGTCATACTCAGTGCCCCATCAGTAGCCACTGACACCAGGTGGTTGGTGTTTATTTCTTTGGTTTTTAAACAATCCAACAGAGCCTCACAGACGTCCTCCCCCCGTGTTTGGCCTTTCAGTGGTATCAACCCAATGGTTGAATTAATGTCCTATATTTGTCGACTGGTGATGTTTTCTGCCATTTTTATGGTCCTGTCCTTGACAGTCTTTGCAGAGAGTGGCATATCTCTAATTTTCTGAACAATTTCACTCCTGTTTTGAAGTCCGAGAATAGATGTTCTGATATCTTAATGAACGATTCGTTTATATATTGTCCATCTGTGAATGGCCTCCCGTGCCTGGCTATGTCCTGAGCTGCAACAAAACTAGCAGAAGCACTTGAATTTGGAGATTTCACCGACCTCTTCAAAGTACTTTTGCTCTGACAAGCTTTCCGCAGCAGTACCGAAACTGCTCTTTTTCTTTCATCTCCAGCTGGGTATGTCTTTCAACATTTGATTTTTTGTTGTTTGCTAACTTCTCGCTACATATTAAGCATACAGGCAAACCAGCTTCGTCAGCAATGAAAGCAAATGAGTCTGTCCATGAAGCATTAAACGTTCTATTTTTGTCAGAGACTTTTCTTTTTTTGGATTTATCCATGGTTAGCTAGCTTACAGGGGGTCGGATATTCAAATAAAGTCACTCGCCTGGCGGCTACAGGTGACGCATACAAGGTGTGTGTCATATTTTAATCGACAAAATATTAAAACACATTTTAATTTTATGTTACAAGATCACCTCAATCTCAAAAATAGTAACTATTACATTGAAAAAAGTAAATATATATAAAAAAAATGTTTTTATTTAAATAGCCATTATTTTTTCAATTTTTTTTTCAAAGCCTCAGGGAGCCATGGCAGAGGGATGAAAGAGCCGCATGCGGCTCCCGAGCCGCAGGTTGCCGACCCCTGCCCTGGTCTCTTCACTGCTTCAGTGCCAGATTATTCCATCCCATACAGTGACTACACTGTGCCTCAGTTCTCGTACACTTAGTATTTCTTGTTCTTGTGATTGCTCTTATGTTAATGCTCCTGTGGCTCACCCTGCAGAAACCTTCAGGGCCTCTCCGCTCTGTTCCTGCTCGCCAGCTCCTCTGAGTTCCTCCTCACCGGCTCCGGTCTACACCTGCCTGCCTTCCTACCTGCCTGCCTGCCTACCTGCCAGCCTGGTGGTCACTTCACTCACGTTACCACCTGAACTCACCATTGCAAAATAAATCTTTTGCTTCCTGAAAAGTACTGTCTCCAATCTCTGCATTTGGGTCCGCAGAAAACCTGAACGTAACAACCAGTGGATGCCAGATACCACAGTGCCATTCTGTTCATAACTTAAGATGGTTATGATAGTTATATGAAAAGGTCAGAGGTGATCACTGACATACAGAAGGTGTTTTCATTTGAATGGACTTGTTATTCAAGTTTCTGAGATATTTATCATAATTAATCAAGTTCAATGAAGGACCAATGGCGACAGATCACATAAAAACCCTGAACTTGGGAAGCCCAGTTCCAGTACTGTGCACCTTACTACTGGAATGAACTGCAAAACAAACTAAATTTAGAGGAACTCATAAGTTGGAGGGACTGCATGGTTTTAGTTAGAGATATTTTGTGATATTATTTATGTGTTTAAAGGTTTATTGTGTTTGAGGTCTGCTTTCTCTGACTGAATTGTCCAGTTGCAAAGTTGTATATACTGTATGTTCATTTTTCTCTGTTGTAGAAGAGATCTTGTTTTCACTTAGATCTCTTGAATAAATAATTATAGCTATGAGCAAAATTTGCACTGCAAAATGTTTTTCGTCAAGTCTACAAAGTCATCCAGACAGGCAGACATGCACTTTAACTGTTATTCATTTCATAATTAATCAATTTTTTCTCTTTCATCTGATGTCTCCTTCACCTCCAGGTGATGCAGAGAACCCCTCATCCCCAGAGTCAGAGGTGCTGGAGGGGCAGGGCAGCTTCAAGCTGGACGGCTGGTGGTTAAAGCTAAGTCAGTTTCATGGCCTCATCGTCAAGAGGTTCCACTGTGCCAAAAGGAACACCAAGGGCCTCTTCTCTCAAATCCTCCTACCGGCCTTCTTCATCTGTGTGGCCATGACCGTGGCTTTATCTGTGCCTGAGATTGGTGAGATTTTACACATGTGGTAAATAGTAGGTATTTTTTCCTGCTGCTCAGGAGAAAGAGAATCGCTGTCCTTAGTGTTTAGTGCTGTTATGACCAGCTCGCGGGGGAAAAGGAGTGCAACATAAAGTCAAATGATTTAATATTTGTGCTAACAGATTAGTTATTTAGCTGACTGCATCAGTCTGCTCTACTGGGTCATTCACTCAGTTGTACATTAGTCCCTTAATAGATGGCTGGAATGAAACCAAACATCAAGCTCCTGAGGATAAAAACAGTCCTCAACCTACACTTAAGTATTTCAAACAACTCCTACTTCTGCTTCTCTATGAAATATAATGTGTTCTGATAACATGGTATTGCCAGTGGTAGAAGAAGTATTCAGAGTCTGTAGTAAAACAAATTTATTGAAATTTATTGAAAATTTATGATACAGGATATTAATCTTCTATTCCAGACTCAAAACACACAAACTGAACAACAACAACAAATTAAAAAATAATACTGTAATATACAGATTTAAAACCACATTAAATTCATAATTACAAATCAGATTTATAATAATATAAAATGTCCTTTGATGACCAGAATTTAACCAACCAAGTTTTAACAGAGCCCTCACATTTTCTGGAAGCTTGTTCGATGTTGCAAGTGCTTGAAGTGGAAAGACATGTTTTCTCTTATCAGATGAACACGTTGTGTGTGGAATGATTTTAAGGAATTCCCTCTTAACTCATACCTTTTATTCCAAAAAGGATGATAGGCTCAGCTGTGATATTATTTCTTCCGTGAACAAACTTATAGGCCTCAATCATGTCACCTCTATGTCTTCTGTATACAAGAGCTGGTAATCCTAATTTTCTTAACCTCTCTTCATATGACATAATTTTTAGGCTTGGGATTCATTTAGTAGCTCTTCTCTGGACCTCAATCTTTCCTATATGTTTTACTTTACAAGGACACCAGACTGAACTTGCAAATTCAAGATGAGATCTCACCAAAGATTTGTATAATGGCAAAAATATGTCCTTACATAAATTTTGAATAATTTTTTTAATTGTCGCCATCATAGAATTTGTTTTTTAGATTTTTCTGAAATATGTTCAAGTGAACCATCCACCACTACACCTACATGTTCTTTTCTTCCCACACTTGCTGAACCACAAGTTCTCCAACTGTAGCAAGATCGAGACAACGGAGGCTTACAAAGAAGAGAAGATTTAAGCCAAGTGTCCCCTCTCTCATCATGGGTAACGTGAGATCGCAAGCTAACAAGTAGGAGGAGCTAACGGCGCTAGCCAGGAGTCAGAGGGAGTACAGGGAGTGTAGTTTAATGTGCTTTAGGGAGACACATCATGAAGACCCTGGAGAGACTCGTCTTGAAGCAGCTCCGGCCCTTGGTCAAACCACTCTTGGACCCCCTACAGTTCGCCTATCAGCCCAAACTTGGAGTTGAGGATGCCATCATATACCTGCTCAACCGTGTCTACGCCCACCTGGACAAACCAGCGAGCACTGTGAGAGTCATGTTTTTTGACTTCTCCAGTGCATTCAACACCATCCGTCCGGCTCTACTGGGTGAGAAGCTGACAGTGATGCAGGTGGATTCCCCCCTTGTGACCTGGATTATTGACTATCTGACTGGCAGACCACAGTATGTGCGCTTACAACACTGTGTATCAGATAGAGTGGTCAGCAACACCGGGGTCCCACAGGGGACTGTCCTCTCTCCCTTCCTCTTCACCACGGACTTCAACTACTGCACAGAGACCTGTCATCTCCAGAAGTTCTCGGATGACTCAGCAATAGTTGGATGTATCAGTGAAGGTGCTGAGGATGAGTACAGGACTACTGTGGACAACTTTGTCACATGGTGTGAGCGGAACCATCTACAGTTCAATGTGACAAAGATCAAGGAACTGGTTGTGGTCCTGAGGATGACCAAGGTGCCGTTGACCCCTGTTTCCATCCAGGGGGTCAGTGTGGACATTGTGGAGGATTGTAAGTATCTGGGAGTCCACATTGATAATAAACTGGACTGGGTTAAGAACACTAACGCCCTATACAGGAAGGGACAGAGTCCATCAAACCATCAAACTGTTCAATTCCTCACTCTGAGTGTGGCATTATTGCTCTGTATATATGTACATTTCTTGTATTTTTGTTTTGTTTTTGTTGATATTATTATTATTATTATTATTATTATTAATTAATTAATTAATTAATTAATTAATTAATTAATTAATTTATTATTATTATTATTATTATTATTATTATTATTATTATTACTTCTTCTTATTATTATTATTATTATTATTATTATTATTATTTCTGCATATTCTGAACTTTGAATGGGAGCGGCTGTAACACAAACAATTTCCCCTCAGGGATAATAAAGTATTTCTAATTCTGATTCTGATTCTGACTTGGCTGGACCTCTGTTGAATTAGGTCAGTCACTTTAAAGGGGATGAATACTTATGCAATCAGTTATTTTACATTATATATTTTTAATCAATTGACATTACTTTGTAGAAATCACTTTGACATAAATTGTTGTCAAAAAAGCCCCAAAATATTGATCATGATTCCATTTATATATAACTGTTTCTTGCAATGTTAATAGCAATAAAAACAAATGATGTGCATTGTCACTAAATGCTGATCAGGGCCGCCCCTGGCCAAATTGGGGCCCTAAGCAGAATTTTATTTTGAGCCCCCCATTACAAAATGACTGTATCATGAAAGGCCATTTAGGTTTACAACCTTTATTAGTAGGAACAAATCAAATGAACAGCCTCTTTCAACAATGGAACAAGCCTTTTACAGATGCAGGCTGCTTCAGTAGACATGGTGCTTGATGGCCCTTGTGACGTACTGGGCGCTGGCTCCGTGTCACCCTTAGTAACAAACTTAAGCATTGACCCTGTTATGACAAGAAATCCATCATACAGGCAGATTATTAAGATTTGTTTTGGTCTTAATGGTAAATTACACAATGAAATTAATGTAAACACTAGCCTCACAAAGATTAAAATTAATGCAAATAATAATTATATTCATTATGATTTGATTTTATTATACTATTTTAATCCCACAAGGCGGCGCCCAATGAGCATTGTTAGGGGTCGGTGCCTTGCTCAAGGGTACCTCGGCAATGCCCAGGATGTGAACTAGTATTCTCCATTACTAGTTCACATCATACTTTTTTTTTTTTTTTTGTCCGAGCGGGACTTGAACCGGCCACATCTGAGCCCCCAAGCCAAGTCCCTACGGACTGAGCTATTGCCGCTATTTGATACCTCTATATTTAAATATTTTTATATACTTATTTTTACATTTTGTACTTAGGTTCTATATTCCTATACTGCTGTTTGCTGCTGCAACGCTTTAAATTTCTCCATTGTGGGTCAAATAAAGGATTATCTTAAATTCACCAAGAGATGGCGACATTTTACCTCCATAAAAATAGCCCAAAACTTCTATTGATAGCATAGATTGATAGGCTATAAACCTGAGCCAACATACGACCACCAACTGGTCAATTAACCACTCCTTTTTCAACAGAGGTGAATGTATATGCAGTTAACAAGACATTCAATAAATGATAATCAGGGCCGCTGGAAAATTTAATCTCCAGTCCAGAATTATCCTCTCTTCTGTCTCATGATTAGCAGGCTAGCAGCTGGGGTGTTCCTCCTCTTGTTTTGACTTTGTCTTTCTTTTGCTTTCTCCCGATTCATACTGCCATTTGGAGGCCATCTCTCCACCTGCATCCAACTGCCTGTCGGCGCATCTGACCGCTGATTGGTCAGATGCTGCGTGCTGTCAATCATTGCGCCAACGTGTGCGGTGTCAGATTACTCGTTTTTTTTTTTTCTCTCCTGCCTCGGGCTGACTTGGTGCTCTACGCGCGCCTCACGGCAGCGATGCGCATCCTTTGTGCATTTGCAGAGAATGTGTCCCCTTGCGCAAAATGGGGCCCCCCATGGATCGTGGGGCCCTACGCACAGCGCGTGTTCTGCGTGTAGGGAGGGGCGGCGCTGATGCTGATGCTGCGCCTACCTTTTAAAAAATTAAGAAAACCCTAAACTTGTTGATGAACATTATGTTTGTGGTTTTTTTTTTTACAGGAGATTTACCACCCCTAATCTTGTCCCCATCTCAATATCATAACTATACCCAACCGAGAGGCAACTTCATCCCCTACGCCAATGAAAACAGACCCCAGTACAGGTAAGATGACATTTGTTTAAAGTCATATTTGCATATACATCTTATGTCTTGGCAGTGAACAAGCCACAGAAACTGAGGGGTCGGGCTTATAGATAAGGATAAATGTAGAAAAGAATGACGGTCGGCCACAGCAACATGTCAACACACAGCTGGCTCTGATGTCCAAACTCAACAGCTTCAAAATGAAGGTACACACTGATGCCTTGCAAGGATACTATTCATCATGTTCACCATGTTAGTTTAGCTAACTTAGTTTAGCATTAGCATGCTAACATTTGCTAATTTACTTATGTAGAGATCATGTATATTCATTGTCAATAAAAGTAGTTTGACTGTGCAAACCCCTTGCAGACAGGATGTTAAAAAAACATTTTACATTTTGTTTTCAGATGACATTTACTTCTGACCAGTTTGTACTAAAATTTAAAGGTCCTGCACATGCATTGCGAACCTGCACAAGTTATTTTTGATTATCTTTGGCAGATTGACTCTTCTGTTAGCTTTGCTGCACGTGCTAGGGCGGGATAAATTACACCTATATTCTGTGGAATGCTGTAATCTCAATCCCCAGCATAGCTATAATCAAGGTCTAACTAATGGTGAATGAACTGCATTTATATAGCCCTATTCTAGTCTAAGACTACTCAAAGTACTCAATACTCAGTACTAGTACTAGTACTACAATACGTTCACCCATTCACGCACACATTCATACACTGATGGCATGCAAGGTACTGACCTGCTTATCAGGAGAGAGAGAGCGTTTTCTATCCAAAGTGCCTCATGAAATTGTGTGTGTGTGTGTGTGTATATATTGGTGTACATATTTATATTTATTATTATATATATATATATATATATATATATATATATATATATATATACATACAGTATGTATATATATATATATATATATACATACAGTATGTATATATACTGTATATAGTATATACACCAATCAGGCATAACAATATGACCACCTGCCTAATATTGTGAAGGTTCCCCTTGTGCAGCCAAAATCAGCTCTGACCTGTCAAGACATGGACTTAAGACCTCTGAGGGTGTCCTGTGGTGTCTGGCACCAGGACGTTTTATAGTGGATCCTCTGGGTCCTGTATGTTGGGGGTGGGGCCTCCATGGATCAGACCTGCTCCAGCACGTCTTACAGATGCTCGATCAGATTTGGATCTGGGGAATTTGGAGGCCCGGTCAACAATTTGGGCCCTTTATTGTGTTCCTCGAGCTGTTCCTGAGCAGTGTTTGCGGTGTGTCAGTGCACATTGTCCTGCTGGGGGGCCACTGCAATCGGGTAGTGTTGTTGTGATGAGGGGGTGTACATGGTCCACAACAGTGTTTGGATGGGTGGTGAGTGTCAAGTGGCATTCACATGAATGCCAGCACCCAAGGTTTCCCAGCAGAACATCGCATTGTGATGAGATGATCAATGTTATTCACGTCACCTGTCAGTGGTTTTAATGTTGTGGCTGATCGGTGTATATATATATATACATTTTTTATTTCTATTTTTTTTTCAATTGAGCCATTTGGGGATCAGTATCTTGTCCAGGGACACTTGGAACCACGACCCTCCATTCCGTGTTCCGTTAGTAGACGACCCACTCCACCGTCTGAGCCGCAGCCGTCTGAATACTGTAACCAAGGCCATAGACACTGGAATAACCCATTATTTGAAAAGAAAATCATGTCACACAGCAGTGGTTTTGTTAGAGTCTATTGCACATATTTCATTTTGGAATAGACTGTCTTTGTGACTGTCAATTACCAGTGTAGAATCCTAGAATAGCATCTTTGTCCTTCCCTCTCAGGAGTAAGCTGTCACCAGACGCCAGCCCGCAGAAGATCATCAACACCCTCCGTCTGCCCTCGGGTGTGGGTGCTACCTGTGTCCTCAAAACCCCCTTCAACAGCACCCTGGACCAGCTGGCCCAGACCCTCAACCCCAGCGCCAATAACTCCAAGACTCTGGCTGCTCGCTACTTTGACTCCATGTGTCTGGACTCCTTCACCCAGGGAGTCCCCCTCTCGAACTTTGTACCCCCACCTCCCTCACCAGCACCTTCAGATGACCCAGACCCTCGCTTTGAGGATGGACTGTGGAACTTTACAGTCGCTCCTCCGACCACAGTCCATGGTGAGTCCGTCTCATAAGGCTGATAACTACTTTCATACACTACCAGTCAAAACTTTGGACACACCTTCTCTTTCAATGGTTTTTTCTTTATTTTTATTATTTTCTATATTGTAGATCAATACTGAAGACATTCAAACTATGAAGGGACATATATGGAATTATGTAGTAAACAAAACAGTGTTAAACAAACCAGAATATGTTCTATATTTTAGATTCTTCAAAGTAGCCACCTTTTGCTTTGATGACAGCTTTGCACACTTCTGGCATTCTCTCAGTCAGATTCATGAGGTAGTCACCTGGAATGGTTTTCAATTATCAGGTGTGCCTTGTCAAGAGTTAATTTGTGGAATTTCTTGCCTTCTTAATGTGTTTGAGACCATCAGTTGTGTTGTGCAGAGGGAGGGTTGGTACACAGTTCAATACAGTGAATAGTCCTATTCGACTACTGTTGTAATCCAACTCAGCTAAGTAAAGAGAAAAAACAGTCCATCATTCCTTTAAGACATGAAGGTCAGTCAATCCGGAAAATATCAAGAACTTTGAATGTATCCTCAAGTGCAGTCGCGAAAACCATCAAACACAGGATGAAACTGGCTCTCATGAGTACCACCCCAGGAAAGCAAGACCAAGAGTTACCTCTGCTGCAGAGGATAAGTTCAGTAGAGTTACCAGACTCAGAAAACACAAAATAACACCACCTCCGATTAGAGCCCACATAAATTCTACACAGAGTTCAAGTAGCAGACACATCTCTAAATCAACTATTCAGAGGAGACTGCGTGAATAAGACCTTCATGGTCAAATTGCTGCAAAGAAGCCACTTCTGAGGGAGAACAAGAAGAAGAAGAGAAGTGTTTGGGCCAAGACACACAAGGAATGGACATTAGAACAGTGGAAATCAGTACTTTGGTCTGATGTGTCCAAATTTGAGATTTTTGGTTCATTTGGTTTGTCTTTGTGGGACGCAGATGGTGTCTACATGTGTGGTTCCCACTGTGAAGCATGGAGGAGGAGGTGTGATGGTTTGGGGGTGGTTTGCTGGTGACGCTGTTGGTGATTAATTCAAAATTCAAGGCACACTTAACCAGCATGGTGACCACAGCATTCTGCAGTGACATGCCATCCCATCTGGTTTGTGCTTAGTGGGACCATCATTTGTTTTTCAACAGGACAATGACCCCAAACACACCTCCAGGCTTTGTAATGGCCATCTGACCAAGAAGGAGAGTGATGGAGTGCTGCGTCAGATGACCTGGCCTCCACAATCACCCACCCTAAACCCAGTTGAGATGGTTTGGGATAAGTTGGACTGCACTGTGAAGGCAAAGCAGCCAACAAGTGTTGGAAAACCATTCCAGGTTACTACCTCATGAATCTGATTGAGAGAATGCCAAGAGTGTGCAAAGCTGTCTTCAAAGCAAAAGGTGGCTACTTTGAAGAATATAAAATATAAAACATATTCTGGTTTGTTTAACACTTTTTTGTTCAGTTCAGTTCATCATTCATGAACTGAACTGAATGAACACTTTTTTGTTTACTGCATAATTCCATACGTGTTCCGTCATAGTTTTGATGTCTTCAGTATTGATCTACAATGTAGAAAATTTAAAAAATAAAGAAAAAACATTGAATGAGAAGGTGTGTCCAAACTTTTGACTGGTAGTGTATATGCAACCCACTTAAAAATGTATTGTTTCAACTAGAGACCATCTTGTAATGCCCGTCAACATGTTCAAGTCCAACCCATGAGTACTTGGTAGTGATTACCACATTATTACATAAGATCATGTGCATCTTCGTATTCAACCTTCATTTTGATCTGAACCACACACCTGTGAAGTTTCTTCACTGTTTAACAGTTGTGAAGTTAAATCTAACCTTGATAATTCTTTCATGAATTAATGTTGTGGGAGAACAAGCCACTTTGATCCTTAAGTAACTCCGAAGGTCGGAGGAGCACAACCAGATATATTGTTCATAATTGACACAAAGAACTACAACAAGCCGTAACTTGTGCCTTCGAGAAGAGCCGTCTCTATGCTGCTGACAGAAACCAGACTGAAATTAATCAAATAAGTTGTTTTCCTCATCATTCAAGCCATAAAACCATTGTGAATGTTATTATTTCCACCTGTGCTCAGAGCCGGTGACGTCTCCTCCCACCCTCCCCCTTTCTATCCATGAGCTGGTGCGTTGCACTTGCTCCATGCAGGGGACAGGCTTCTCCTGCCCCAGTGGGGTGGGAGGGCGGCCCCCCCTCATGAAGGTGGTGACAGGTGACATCCTGGTGGACATCACAGGTCGTAACGTCTCTGAGTATCTTCTCTTCACATCTGACAGACTGCGCCTGCACAGGTAGGAGTGCTATGGGATCGTTTCATTAAGAAAGCTCTGAGATTCGGTCTCTTCCAAAACCACATTTTTTTCATTACCTTACTTTGAAAAATATTAACATATTTTACAATCATCTTGGCTCAGTTTTCATAACAGAGTTTAGAGGTGCAAATAATAGTTAAAAAGCACTTCATAGCATTTTGCATTTTAATATCTCACTTACTGCTGCTTCCATTTTTACTATTATTTTTTATATCTTTATGTTATATAAACCAAACAACTTAAGTAAAACCAGAATAACTTAGGTACATCTGGTAAGCATGTTCAAAAAGTGCTGTGAAGACAGCGAGTTTTGGTGGTGATTGAGTTTGACCGAGAAAACCATTTCTGAATAGTTTTTCAGTTCAGTGTCTCTGCACTTAAGTAGTGATGTAATAACATTCAAATTTGTGTTGTCTTTTTTGTTCACTGACTTTGTTCTCAATAGATATGGTGGTTTAACAGTGGGGAACATCCAGAAATCAATCCCTGCATCCTTTGGGAGAAAGATACCTCCAATGGTACGCAAGATAGCAGTTCGCAGATCAGCTCAGGTAAGATGAGTACTCTGAACTGGACGAGTTCATAGATACAGTATAAACCACCACTGACAGAGTGACTGCTTGTGTGCAGGTTCTGTACAACAACAAAGGTTACCACAGCATGCCAACATATCTGAATGTCCTCAACAATGCCATCCTGCGTGCCAACCTGCCGTCATCCAAGGGCAACCCTGCTGCCTATGGTAATTACATGTGATACAACAGATCCCAGTTAAATGCCATGTCATTATCAGTGTTGTTAAATAAAGTTGTGTAGTTGTGGGCCAGCTTCTGGTTTGGGTTTTATAATCTACATAAATGAGGTTGTTGTGTTGTGTGTGTGTGTGTGTGTTCTGCAGGTATCACACTGACAAACCACCCGATGAATCGAACCAGTGCCAGCCTCTCTTTGGACTACTTGTAAGCTGCTCAGCTGGACTGATATTTAAAGGATGCCTTAATAGAAAGCTCAGAGGACTATATTACATTATCATTACTAAGAGTACAAGTAAAGCAATAAAATGAACAGCTGAGTGTGAATGTTTCTGGTGTTTATCATTGAACTATACTTATGTATAGTTTGACTCAAGTTTGACAAGGTAACCTGAGCTAATTTGCCCTTGTAAATTCAGGATTATAAAGTCAATTCATGGATGGATTACTGTAGTGTAATTGTCATCTCATCTCTCCCTATATACCTCCTCTCCTGTCCTCTGTATCTCCAGACTCCAGGGCACAGATGTGGTGATTGCCATCTTTATCATTGTTGCCATGTCTTTTGTGCCAGCCAGCTTTGTGGTTTTCCTGGTTGCAGAGAAATCCACAAAGGCCAAACACCTGCAGTTTGTCAGTGGCTGTGACCCTGTCATCTACTGGCTGGCTAACTACATATGGGACATGGTGAGGAGGATACATGTGTGTGTGTGACTGACACTGACACTGTTTGTGCAGGTGTGAACATGTTCTCTCCTCTCATCTCTCCTCAGCTGAACTACCTGGTACCTGCCACTTGCTGTGTTATTATTCTGTTTGTGTTCGACCTGCCGGCCTACACATCCCCAACCAACTTCCCTGCCGTCCTCTCCCTCTTTCTTCTTTACGGGTGAGATGTCTGATGCTGTGATGCAGAGCAACCTGACTGGTTGAATTTGAATGTACTCATAATATGGGTAATTTTCCCTTTAATTAAAAAAAGAATTAGGGAATATTTTATACTCTCTGACTAACAAGAGGAAGAGAGAGAAAGAAAGAAAGAAAGAAAGAAAGAAAGAAAGAAAGAAAGAAAGAATACTTGAATGTAAACTGAATTATTGCTCTCCAGTTTCTTTCTGTCATGTCCTAAAGCTTTGGACATCCTCTGTCCCAGGTGGTCCATCACTCCAATCATGTACCCAGCATCCTTCTGGTTCGAGGTTCCTAGCACAGCTTACGTGTTCCTAATAGTCATCAACCTCTTCATAGGCATCACTGCAACTGTTGCCACTTTCCTTCTCCAGCTCTTTGAACATGACAAGGTCAGTTTGACTCTGTTATTTTAACCCCAGAAACTTACTCAACATTCTCTGAGGGCTTCACCCAAAGATAACAATTTATTCTCAGGCTACAGCAAGACTAAAGATGTTTACAGTCAGATGCGTCATCTCACCTACATATTTAGGAGAAGATAAAGCAACATAAGAAAAAATAAATCCTACTAAATTGATATAGTGCGTTTGCTTCTGTACTGCAGCAGATTACAATGTGGCTTTTGGATGTTTCTGTGTTTAATTATTCACCCTTTTCTTCTCCTGCAGGATCTGAAAAAAGTCAACAGTTACCTGAAGTCCTGTTTCCTCATCTTCCCCAACTACAACCTGGGCCATGGCCTGATGGAGATGGCCTACAATGAGTACATCAACGAATATTACGCTAAAATAGGTACACTCATCCCCAAACTGCCTCACACAGAGAGAATGTGTGAGACACAGTCCTTCAAGTTAACAAACTGAACACTATATAACAGTATTATGTTGAATATGTGTTTGAACAAAGATGTTTTGCTACTCAAAGATTACCTCTATTGTTTTCCACAGTTCTACAATTTAAGCATGTGTACTGACACACACAATATACCGAATATATGTAGATGTTCATGTACTTTTTTTCAAGTGTAAACAGGATAATTTCAGAATTTTGGCACTTTAAGTAATGAGCTGAAAAAAACAATAAAATCAAATAAGGGAATTGGGACAACCCACCCAAAAGAGATGATTTCCAGCCTTACATTTAAAATTACTAAACAAGTTTGACCTGTAACAGTTTTACTTCTGACACAGACAAATGTTTTTGAGCGAAGTTGTCGTGAATGTGTGCTTTCAGGCCAGTTTGACAAGATGAAGTCTCCGTTTGAGTGGGACATTGTGACTCGAGGACTTGTGGCCATGACAATCGAAGGCTTTGTTGGCTTCCTTATCACCATCCTCTGCCAGTACAACTTCCTCAGGAAACCCCCGTGAGTCAAGTGTGTCTCTGTCTGAGTCTGTAATGTGGCAGGTTTTACTGTCACTCCCTCACAATGACCTAATCTGAAGCTGCCATTTTACATCCTTTCACATCACAGAGAATGCCATTAATACACACACACACACACACACACACACACACACACACACACACACACATAGAATACACAATATTCATAGTTTTCACGTGATGTCACGCTCCAGGGGAAACCTTCAAGCTTGTGTTTAGACTGATAAACTTTGTTGGTGATTTTTTTTTGGTGATGTCCAGGGTACATATACAATAATAATATTAATACGATAATGTTCAATATCTAGTGTTAGATACTCACCTTTGCTTTTACAATGAAGAACCGAACGGCGGCATTATTTACCCATCCAGATCAAAAATACATATAACTGTCCATACTTTTATCAGCTTTCATCCTGGCAGCAGTATAAGGTGAGGGATTCTCCACAAGGTACACGTCACCTAAGTGGAGCTCTGGCAGGGACCTGGCGGTTTTTAACGGCTGAGATACAGCAGCGGGTGCTGTATATGGATCGCAAGTGCCCAACACTTGCAGTGTATGTCCATATCGTTCCTTTTCTATGATTGACAGGTGATCTAAATAACTGTGCGAGGGGAAATTTACCAGCTTTTGCCATGTCTCTACGGGAAGTCCAGTATGAGCCGCCATCTTGGTTTACTGTTTTGCCCTCCAGGTCAGCGCACAGGTCACGTGACTGAAAACTATGAATAGGGGCACAGTGGACATGATGAAAAGGAATACCGAAAACTCTGTGTGTGTGTGTCTGTGTGTATGTATGTGTGTGTGTGTGTGTGTGTGTGTGTGTGTGTGTGTGTGTGTGTGTGTGTGTCTGTCCAGGAGGGTGCCAGTCAGTTGCCAGCCTATAGATGATGATGATGTTGATGTTGCCTGTGAGAGGCGAAGAGTGCTGCGAGGAGACGCTGACAATGACATGCTGAAGATCGAGAACCTGACAAAGGTTTGTACAGTCAACAGTCATCAACATTTAAAGAAACATTCAGAAGCTATTCATTTGTTTTCACAGAACATTTACACTTGCAGAAATGCTTACCAATGTGCTCACAATTGCACATTTTACTTAAACATCACCATTATTTGTCCATTTATGCCAGTACAGTAAACTAGTTTAAATGGTCATCATACACAGTGTCAATGAAATATAAATGATTTGTTTTTTTGTTTTGTTTTTTCAACTTAGATTTTATTAGATTTTTTGACAGAGAAACAGGTAACAGCACAGTTCATCAACATTGGGGAGGGGAACAAAACAACAACCCCCCAAAAAAACTAAACAAACCGAAAAACACCACCATCCTCAATACTTATATTAACAAATATCCTCTCCATTTTGACCATTTTGTCATGTATAAGTCATTCTTCAATCTCAGTAAGAAAGTCAGTCTCTCCATCTCATGGACCTTCCCGACAACCTCAAGCCAGTTGTCTACCGTAGGTGGATCAGTCTGTAACTATTTACGATGGTTTTTTCGCTTTCTTTGCTGCTACAATCAGTATTTTCAGAAGATATCTGTCATTTCCTGTTATTTCCTCTGGCAGGTCACCCAAATTGAATGATATACATTAAAACGGAAACTTTCTCCCAAAAATATGTTGCATAATTACGTCCCCAAAATAGTTGTATCTTTGGGCAGCTCCAAAAGATGTGGTGGTGGTTTGCCTCATCATCCCCACATTTTCTCCAACAGCTATGGTCTATTGATGTCAGGTATGTCTTCATTTTAGGAGTAATGAAAAAACGGACAAGGTTCTTCCAACAGAATTCACGCCAATACATAGAGCAAGAGGTAAATAAAGCAGTTTTGTACATGTTCGCCCATTGCTGATTGGATATCTTATCATTTAATTCTTTCTCCCATGTCTCCTTAATATAGGACGTAGTAGCCGCCCTCCCCTTCGTTATTCCCTGGTAAAGTTTAGAAACCACTGATTAAGAGCCTCCCATGTATGCTTTAACTGTTAATTGTATTATTTCATTGGGATCTGTAATTGCCTCATTTTTCCCAATTTCTTTCAAAAAGTATTGGCGTAGCTGTAGGTATCTAAAAAAGTCATATTTTCTAAATTATATTCATCTCTCAGTGTCTGAAAATTTTGTAATGTATTTTTCTCCATTATGGTACAGTAAGCAGTAATACCTTTTTTCGACCAGTATTTCAATCTAGAATCCATACAGTTTGGTTTAAATTCTGTGTCATGTGCAACCCACCTAAGTTTTTTCCGCTTCAATATTTTTTATTAAGGAAAATCATGATACAACACAAACAATGACATAAGCACAAAAATATTAAGTAAACATTGAATGCAAATCGCGCATGTATGAAAATTGGATACAATCACGAGAACCCAGCTACCCACGCACACTAACTAATTAACTTCGCCTACCTGCCCTTGCCAACTACACCCTTCCTAGCGGTGACGGGCCTGGGCCACTGCGTGTTCAGCTCCCATACCCGGACCCGCCCCCGCTGACTAAACTATAAAGTGCGCAAGCAGCCAGGTGCCCATGTATCCCAACTTAATTAATAATTTTGCTGTATTTATAATAATAAAATGAATGTAACGTAACAAGACATGACACGAATTGCAATACAAAGTAAAAAAACAAAAAAAAAACAAAAACAGACCAAAAAACAAAAAATAAATAAATAAAAATAAAAGCAACAACAAGACATAATATATGATGATGACCAAACAATAATGTTAACAACCTTATATTTTGATAGATAGTCTGTGATAATGTTGCACATAAGGAGATCTGTTTGTAATTCCCAAGCTAATAACATCTGACCATTCTTCTTTCAAGAATATGGACAATGGAGACCAGTCTCTTACGAATTGCTCAAGAGTGCCTCTTAGCACATGTGATAATCTCTCCAGTGGTAAAATGGACATTAGCTTTTCATACCAAGTTTTTATATCCGGAGGATCTTCGTCCAACAACTTCTGTAATATTGTGAGGCGTGCTGCATAAAGAGCAACTCTAAGAATGTACTTGTATCCATGATTGAAGTCTAGTCCCAGTACAAGATTATGTGGATTTAAAGGTATAGCTATCCCAAGGATTTTATTGATCTCGTTTTGGATAGCTATCCAAAAACTTTTAATTTTGGGGCATGACCACATTGACTATATGTACCACAACTGTTTTTGCATTTCAAACATAATGGGGAGCACATGGCGTCATATTTACATCTGATATTTGGGGTGACATGTAAGCTGTGAATAATCTTGTATTGGGTTTCATAGGATTTGTTGGAGCATGTCATTTTTTTTGCATTCAATAAAATATCCCGCCACATGTCATCATCGATATGGGACCCAAATTCTTCCCCCCAAGATGTTTTACTATTAATAAAAGGGATGTTAACAAATAATTGATCATAAACATAGCTTATAACCTTTGTCTGTAAAGAAAATGCTTTCAGTAATATTCTTTCCAACTGGTTAATATGCAAATCATTCTTATATGTTGGTATAGACTGGAGATAGCTCCTAAATTGTAAGTAGCGAAAGAATTGTGCTCGAGTAAGATTAAATTCGGACATAAGTTGAGAGAAGGATTTGAGAGTTCCATCTAGAAAAAGGTCCTGTAACTTAGTAATTCCAACATCATTCCAGGTCTTATATCCTACATCTGAACACGAGGGTACAAAATCAGGATTGGATACAATAGGAGCAAGTATAGAATACTGATCTATTATTCTAAAGTGCTTACGTATCTGATGCCAGGTTTTAAGAGTATTTCTAATAATATAATTTTCTTTCATTCCCTGTTGTGTGGTTGCATTATGTACAAACGGCAAATCTGAGATAACGGACGCGCAACCAGTAATTTCTAAATCCAGGTATGTTGAGTTGGGATAATTTTTTTATCCATTCTGTAATGTATCTAATCTGAGAAGCCCAGTGATAGTACATTATGTTGGGAAGTGCTAGTCCTCCTTTATCAACAGGTAACTGCAATTTCTCTAATTTAAATCTGGGACGCTAATGTTTCCGAACAGATTTGCTAATCATACTATATAATGTTTTGAAAAATTTAACTTGAATATAATTCGGCAGCATCTGCATCGGGTATAATAATCTTGGCAGGACATTCATTTTTATAATAGCAACCCTTCCAAGTAGTGAAATTGATAAGGGATTCCATCTTTGAAAGTCTTTTTTAATTTCATTCACCACTGGGTGTAAATTCATTTTAATCATGTCTTCAAAATTATAGGACACAAAAATGCCAAGGTACTTGAAACCGTTAGGAGATAACTGAACAGGGCTATATGCTGATATATCAGTACTTCTTAAATTTCCAAGTGGTAGTGCAAGGGATTTCCCATAATTAATCTTGTATCCGGATATCATCCCAAACTCATTAACTACTTTAATTGTAGCAGGGATTGATGACTCTGGGTTACTCAAAAATAAAAGAACATCATCAGCATATAACGAGATGGAGTGTACTTTCCCGTCAGTGTGAATGCCAGTAATTGAGGTATTCGATCTAATCATTTCTGCCAGGGGTTCAATTACTAGGGCAAATAATAAGGAGGATAAGGGGCATCCTTGTTTTCTGCCTCTACCTATTTCAAAAGGAGAAGACAACATCGCATTAATAGAAACTGATGCACGGGGCGCTGAGTAAAGCAATTTGACCCAATTAATAAATCCCTCTCCAAAAGAAAATTCCTCTAATGTTCAAACAAATATTTCCATTCTATACGGTCAAATGCTTTTTCGGCATCTAACGTTACTACTAACGCATCAAGTTTCTTTATCTTGACATATTGTAAAACTGTTTGAATAGGATTGTCTGTTTTGAATAAAACCTGTCTGATCATGTCCCACAATTTTTGGTATAATTTGATTGAGCCTAGATGCCAAAAGTTTTGCTAAAATTTTGCAGTCTGTGTTTTGGATACTTATTGGTCTATACGATGCCGGGTTGTTTGAGTCTTTATTTTCCTTAAGTAAAACATTAATAGTAGACATCTGTAATGATTGTGGGAGTTTCTTGATGGATAAGGAATGTTTAAACATTCTTACTAGGAGGGGGGAGAAGATACCTTTAAAGGCTTTGTATATTTCTCATGGAAGACCATCTGGTCCGCAAGCTTTGCCTGAAGCCAAAGTGTCTATCACATCCTCCAACCTCCTTACTTGTAATATCCATATCACACATATGTCGATCTTCATCAGAAACCTTGGGGAGTTTTATACATTTAAAGAAACCATTCATCTTATCCTCTATACCCCCAGATTCCTCTGAGGAATACAAAGAGGAGTAAAAATCATTGAAAACATTAGCAATTTCAGAGTTAGTATGAAAAAGCTGACCATTATTGTCCTTAATTGTGGAAATAGATGTATTTAGGGATTTTTTGCTTATTAAATTGGATAAGTACTGCCCGGATCTATGAGCATATTCATATATCTTATGTTTTTGTTTGAACAACCCTTTTTCTGCTTTCTGAGATAAAAGTGTATTGAGAGCTGTTCTAGTTCTCAAAACTTTATCCCAGTTTGGTTTACTTCCATTACGTTTGTGTTCAGATTCAGCGTCCTGTACCTGTACCTCGAGGCATCTCTGCTCCTTCAGTTTTTTCTTCTTTTTGGTTGAGCAATATGATATAACTATGCCCCTCAAAAAGGCTTTAGTCGTATCCCATAGATTTGAGGGATCTGTGTATTCATTATCATTCTCCTGGATGAACATCTGAATTTCCCTTTGAGCCATGGAGCGAAAATCTGTATCAGATAAGATAGATCTATTACATGTCCAGGTGTATGTCTTTGACTTGTTATTTAAAATAGACATTACTAAGAAAACAGGAGCGTGGTCTGAGATATGAATAGAACCAATATGACATCTCTCAATTAATTCGACAGAAATTTGAGGAACCAAAAAAAAATCTATTCTAGAGTAAGTCCTATGTGGATAGGAGTAAAATGTATAATCTCTATTGCTGGGGTTAAACAAACACCAAACATCTGTCAGGCCAGCCTCTTCTATCATTTGATGAATAGTTTTCTGTCTAGGGTTTAAAATGGATGAGGCAGTATTAGGTTCCCTGTCTAATTTCCCATCCAGTATACAATTCCAATCACCGCCAATAAGTGTATTAGGACAGCTATACTCAACAAGCAGGGAAGTTAGTTTTGTAAATATACTCAGTTGAATATTAGGAGCTGCATAAACATTTAAAATACTTATCATGTATCCATACAAGGAACCATGTAGGAAAATAAAGCAACCATCTGGATCTGATTCATAATATTCAACTTTAAGTGGGACTTCCTTATGGATTAATATAGCAACCCCCCTACTTCTGCTCATTTGTTAAGTGAGTCTCCTGTAGCATTCCAATAGATAGTTTCTCTTTTTAAAAAAGGACAAAACCTTCTTCCTTTTTATGGGATGGTTACAGCCTTTGATGTTCCATGAGCATGTTAAAAGAGTTTTTTACTGGCATAAGTCAAATGTTGAGAAATATTTTGTTTATGCGTATATTCAACTTTACAGGTTGTCGCATTGTTAATTATTTCATGAATGGTAACACTAAACACAAAAACATTACAAAAAACAAAGAAACAAAAAAAAAAAAAAAACACTGCCAACAAAAAAACACACAAACTTCACCTTTGAGGTGGGTGAAACACCAAATCCACCCCGCCCACCCACATAGTAATAGGTCCAACCCGATTCCGAGGAACGGAAGTTTTGCCCAACCATTCCCTAATCCCTGTAGGAAGGAGCCAGTGTCTACCAGATTATCACCACAGCATAGCAAGAACTGTTAGTTTGTTTAGTTTCTTGTTGTATTTGAAAATGAGACAAAACTGTAAATAGAGTCTACATCTTGCAGCCTTTACGATAAGGAGGTAAACTGATAAAGCACCGATGGTGGTCAAACTCAAACACCAGGATTTTTTTTTTTTTTCTTTAATTATTTATTTATTTATTTATTTTTCTTCCCTCTTCCCAGTTATATTATTAGCCTACTGTCACCGTTAATAGACCCGTGATTCTAACGGGACATAATAGGTTATTCAAGGCCATGAATAAATCTATATAGGAGGGAGTAAAATAATAGGGCTACATCAGGCTTGCCTACATGGCACAACCAAGGATTCCAAGGCAACAAAAAAAAAACAGCTAATCAAAGCAGTCTTTCTACTATCCGGAGGATGTTTTACAATAGACCTAGTATACATTTACGCATCAGAACTAGGCTCCTTGTCCTCCTCCATTGAGGAATCACTTTCGCGGCCCTGGAACATTACTTTCATAAAGTCCTCTGCCGCTTTAGGTGTGTAAAACCTTGATTTCATGCCCTCATAGTCAATAGATAGTACCGCTTGGAAGATCATGGCATACCTTATTCCCCGGTTTTGAAGCTTCTTTTTTACTGGCAGGAAAGCTTTGCGTTTGGCCCGGACTGCTTCGCTGAGGTCGGGAAAAAAGTAAATTCTCCTATCCTTGAACTGAAGCTCTCTAAGCTCCCGTGATAGCCATAGAATCTTCAGCTTATCCTGATAATTCAGGAGTTTCGCTATGATGGGTCGAGATTTCTGTGGATCAACCCTGTTACGCGCAGCGATCCGATGGCTCCTCTCCACGGCTATCGGCTCTGGAAAGTTATTAAGTAAGGTCCCGGTGTCGGCTCCCTCCGATCCCTCCGGGACTCCAACAATCAACAGGTTTGACTGTCGGCTCTTATTCTCCATATAATCCACTTTTGATTGAAGTGTGGCCACAGTAGTCTCCAGCTTTTTTATGGAACTTTACGCGGTAGCCAATTCATCCTTGGTTTTACTCACTCTTTCTTCCATTGCGGCGTTTAGGTCTGCCAAGTTTGACATGGACAGTTCGAGAATAATGACTTTAGCTTCTATTCCTTGAAGATTTGTCAGAAGTTCTTTTTTGCTGGCCTCAATCGTCTAGAGTTTCTTCTCCATTTCACCTGCCATTGTTCTATTGTTTGACATGTGGTGCGTAACGCGTCTGGTGGTGTGGAGAGCGTTTCTCACGGCGTAGCCTGCAGCCTACTCGTTTAGGAGGATTTGCAATGGATCAGTTCAGCTTTGAGTCTTTTGTTCAGAATGTCAGTGTTCTATTCAAAATCTCACTCTGAAATCATTTTAGTTCAGTATATTTTTGATCAGACAGGCTCGGGTGCAGAGCTCGGTCATGCACGTCCTTCCACTTTCGCCATCTCAAAACCTAAGTTTTTTCAGCTGGGTCCACAATTTAATTGCTTTACCACTTCAAACCAGGTGTGCAAAGTGAATGAGGTAAGTGGTCCTGACAAGTTATTGTTAATTTATCTGATCTCCAATCATTGCCTGTATTGGGACACCATTACATTCTCTCTCCATCTCCTTTTACCTTGCCTCATATTCATTGTCGCACAGGAGAATTATAGTCCTTAGTTGGGCAGCATAGTAATATCTTTTAAGACTAGGTTTAGACATATCACCTCCCACCTTACTGGTGGTTAATGTACTATATTTAATCCTTGGTTTCTTACCATTCTAAATAAATCACAAAATTTGTTTGTCCCATTCATGAAATTGACTGGTTGGGATTTTAACTGGTAATGACATAAATAGATACAGCAATCTAGGTATAGTGTCAATTCTTGCACTAAATTCAGTAGGGATTTTGACCAACTAATAAGATCCTCTTTAATTTTCTTGTTTACAGTTTCATAGTTTTTTTTTATACAACTCACCAGGACAATGTGTTAACCAAACCTCCAGGTATTTGATTGCTTTTTGGGACCAGTTGATGGGGATTCTTTGCTTAAGCCCAGGCGAGGGATTGTAATTAAATGTTAATATTTGTGTTTTTTATATCATCGTCATATCATGCTATTTTGTGTTCCCTATTATTGACCACAATTCCCCGTATTGTACAGTCCTCTTTTATTGCTTGAGCCAAAGGTTCTGTGTAGAGTGCAAAAAGGGTTGGTGAAAGGGGACATCCTTGGCCGGTAGATCTTTCCAGTTTTATACAGTCAGTAAGACGACCATTTATCCTGATTCTTGCTGTAGGGGGCAGAGTATAATGTACTAATACTGTTAATTGATTTTTCAGTAAATCCAAACCGCCAAACCGGTTTGTCAGTGTCGATTAATTTTTTCCGTATTTTCCTTGCTAATAATTTTGTAGCTTTAGGACCTATCTCATAGTAAGTTTGTTTTAGAAATTTATATTTTTTTTATCTTATTCTTCTTTATAAATGTTGGTGATCTGATTTCTAGTTTCTTTGATTTTATTGTTGCTTTTCTAATTCTTTTAAATTATTTTCGAGCTGTTTAAGTTTATTTTCTTTAGTTTTTTTGACTGCTGGACTAAGTGATATCAGTTTACCTCTGACAACTGCCTTTAAGGTGTCCCAGCGTATATTTGTATAATTTCAACTTTAACTTGTTGTATTACCATTTTACTATTAAGCAAGATTGTGTTTAGTCTCCACATTGTTTCCTTGGGCCTACTATCCAAGTGTAACGTCACGTAAATCAGTGAGTGATCTGAGATATCTCTAGTTCCAATATCACAACCCAAGACTCTGTGTGTATCATTTTGAAACATAAAAAAGTAATCTATCCTCGAATACACCGCATGGGGGGCAGAGTTAAAAGTGTAACTTTTGTCAGATGGATGAAAATCCCTCCAGACGTCTAGTAAGCCCATTTCACCTAAACTCTTTCTCAATAATTTAGTCTGATCAAATTAGTCAAATATGATACATCTAATAAAAAGAGGATCATAACCCCTTTTTATTAGATGTATCATATTTGTTGTTTATTATTGTATTAAAATCACAGATTAATGTGCCTTGTGATTCTGAGGAAATTAATTCAAGAATCTTTTTCAGAATGTTTTGATTGCTTTTTTGGGGGGGAGATAAACACAGAGAAGTGTGGCCATTTTATTTTCTATTTTGCCTTGCACTAGAATATATCTGCCCTAACTATCTCTGATCTCCCTAACCAATTCAAAATTAATGGAGTTATGTAATAGTATTGCAACTCTCCTTTTTGACCATTTTTAAAGGTGCTGTAGAATGTGTTCTTATACCCAAATTTCTTCAATTTTTCATGCTCACTCTGAGATAGGTGAGTTTCCAGTAGGAATATGATTTGGCTATTTTCCCTTCGCATTTTTGTCATCACTCTACTCCTCTTAATTGGGTTGTTCAAGCCATTCACATTCCAGGAGGCAACTCTAAAATTACTGTACCCCATAACACTAGCTCAACATATATGTGCCTGCAACATAAACATATGAACTGTGACAGTAACAAATAATGTGAACAAGAACAATATGAACCAGTAGAGCGGGACCTACAGTGTGTATATGCATTAACCTGAGTGAGTCTAGGTTACGAATTGCATCACGTGCATATTACCCAAATGTTTATGGAGTATTTTCATGCACAATTTTAACTGTGTGAAATTATATGAACAATACCTCGTGGTGCCTGATAATACAGTATTCACACGTTGGAAATCTCTGAGCCTCTCCCAGACTTGTCCGGTGCGATCTCCGTCCTTTTTGCTCCAGTGTGCGCCTCCGCTGAGCCTCTGTTTCCAGTCGGTGGTCGTGGTTTGTGGCGGCTAGTCCATGGTGTAGCCTCTCCTTCTCATATCATCGGATACCTCCGCTGCACTGTTATAGACGCAGGGTCCGTTTTCCCAGTGAATCCTCCTCTTGGCAGGGTACGGTGTCTAGAAAACAAGTGATCTTCTTTGCCCAAGCCAGTTTTCGTATTTTGTCTTTGGTATCATATCTCTGGAAATTGACCAGACGGAAGCCGTAGTCTGAAGCTGAAGTCCTCGGACATTTTTCTTTTTTCTTTCAAAGTTTCAAATCACTAGTGCAGGCAGATCCCTCTTGTGTTTGTGTGTTGCTCACAGCTGGATGTAAATACCGGTGTGTGTCTATCAAGAGTTCTCATTGATCTTGTCTGGCGCGGCTTCCGTAGTGTGAGCAGGTGTGAGGGAGACTCGCGTGCACGCGGGAGCGTGCCTCCAGGCAGATGTAGCATAGTGACTGTTTAGGCTAGAAAAATG
The DNA here is from genome assembly GCF_040436345.1 of Pagrus major. Taxonomy (NCBI): domain Eukaryota; kingdom Metazoa; phylum Chordata; class Actinopteri; order Spariformes; family Sparidae; genus Pagrus; species Pagrus major. The sequence goes on along the minus strand of NC_133219.1, from coordinate 2,042,265 downwards.
TACTAAATGACATCATTTCGAGTAAACTCTGGATGTCGCCACTTCAGGACACTTAGATTGCAGCGGACGAGCAGTATGGAGGAATATTACAAAGTTTTTGTGTAGTTTTATGGACCTTTTCGTCTCGGGCACCATTGACGCCCGTTATATGGATTTTTGCTGCAGGAGGGTACCCCCGCGGGTCTCCAGCTGCACTTTGAGGAATAAAAAACTACACCAGATTTCTCATCAGCATGAGGGTGAGTTGATAATGACTGAATTTCGTTCTAGAGTGAACTATTCCTTTAAGAGAGTAAAGCAGAGCGTCCTTTAGCTCGGTGTTGGCTGTCTCCGTTTCCTCCACCAGTTGCTCTGCTTCAGTTAGCCTTGTGCCGTGGTTGCGGACATCTCCGACAATACTCTAACTTTTGATTTATCTCTGTCTTGAAAGTGTTGAGATCGTTTTTGAAGTCCAGTAATTCCTGCTTGAGTTCCATTTTCAGGTTCTGTATATCTCTGCCCAGGTTTTGAATAGCTTTAGCAATGATTAAGTCGCCCTCCTCGCCACCTGACTACATCCTTCCCACGCTGGGTTTGCTGTCGTTCCTGTTTTTCTTTTCTTTCCCCTCATCGTTGTCTTTGTTTTTCCCCAGTGCTTTCTTGCTTTTAACCCCATTCATTCTAGGTCATTTTAGTTTATACTAAGTGCAATATTCGTGTTTTGGTGGAGTTTAATGTCAAAGTGACCGGGAGAGTTAGGGGATCTATGCCGCCATCTTGAAGCGCTCTCCAAAAGTCCCAATATAAATGATTTGTACTGTAGTTTAGGAGCTATATGTAATGTGTTGTACATCTGAATGTGTTCTCTACATCTCCTTCAGGTGTATAAATCCAGGAAGATGGGTCGTATCCTGGCAGTGGACCGGCTTTGTCTTGGTGTCCGGCCTGGTGAGTGTTTTGGACTGCTGGGAGTGAATGGAGCTGGAAAGACCACCACCTTCAAGATGTTGACAGGTGATGAGTGCACTACTGGAGGAGAGGCCTTCATTAATGGAAACAGGTCAGTGCCAGAAAAATAAAACGAGTATGTAATGCTCACATGAATCCTTTATTGTTCAGCAGCAAAGTAAAAGCAGATGCATCATGACTGATTCATCAGACAGAAATCAGAATGAAAACTGATGATGAGGAAAGCTTTTTCCTCTGTTGCCAGATTCAAGATGGGTACGTTTAAAACAGCAGATATTTGGAGCCGACATCTGTCCATCTTTGGTTTGAGACAGATTGCATTACTATTGTTGGGAAGCTTTTATTGCATTATCAGTTACCTACCGAGTTGTAGTCAACTTAAGTAACGTTACCTTCACTTCACCTGTCCCTTCTCTTCTCTACTCCGCTCCGTGTGTGTGTGTGTGTGTGTGTGTGTGTGTGTGTGTGCGTGTGTGTGCGTGTGCACAGCATCCTGAAGGACCTGTTACGTGTGCAGCAGAGTATTGGCTACTGTCCACAATTTGACGCTCTGTTTGACGACCTGACCGCCAGGGAACATCTGGAGCTTTACACTCGCCTCCGTGGTATTCCCTGGAAGGACCAGGAGAGGGTTGGTCTCACACATGCACTTGTCTTTTCATTTTTTTGTGGACCCTAATCGACATACTGACTACCCCTTAACCTTAACAATCACAACTATATGCCTATAGTGGTTAAAAACTGATATTGGTCCTCACAAAGATGCAATAAAAGACACACAAAAAAGTAATTCTAAACAATTTTTCAGCTACACAAAGTTCTAAAATTAAAACCTGTCTTTCTTATTAGAATAAAAAAAATGGATCGTCTCTCCCAGGCCCACTAATTGAATCACTATTATTCAAATTTCATGCCAGTTATTTGTTGGTGGAAATCTTATTCATGTCTTTACCTCTGTCCCCTCCATACCTTAACAGCTCCATCACAGACTGACATTACCCTTCTGTCCCTCTAGGTGGTGCAGTGGGCATTGGAAAAGCTTGAGTTGTCAAAGTATGCCGACAAGCCTGCTGGCACTTACAGTGGAGGAAACAAACGCAAGCTTTCCACTGCCATTGCTCTGATTGGATACCCCTCACTCATCTTCCTGGTAAGGAACATAATGGATGTTTTTTTATGCTGCACAAGGACACAATTACAAAAACTACATGTAACAATCAGGTTGGAAACAAACCACCAGGTTAATCCAATTTATTTAGAGAAGAAAATGACGGCAAACGTGAAAATGATTACCCAAAACTTATATTGTACACATCCATAGACCAACAGCTGTCCTGTCCAGTGAGGAATTGTTAACACCATTTCAGATGTGCTCAATTCCAGATTAGCCTCCAAGTTTGACTTCTTTTAGTGATGTCACTGTGTTGGACACATAAAAGAATAAGACCATCGATGTAATAAACTGGAGTGATCCTTAGATATATATTTATTTTGGGGGTTTTCTGGGGAACATGGTAGAAGGCTAACAAACACAATAGTGAGAGTTAACTGTAAATACAGTAGCATGTCTAGCTACCTATAAGCTCCTTAACTGTATTTTGTGGGTTTTCCAGGATGAGCCCACCACTGGGATGGACCCAAAGGCCCGCAGATTCCTCTGGAATTTAATCCTTGACATCATCAAAACAGGACGCTCTGTAGTGCTGACATCACACAGGTGAGACACCTCAGTCCTTACATTCACCTTTTCCTGTTCTATCTTATTTTGTTTGGTTTTCACTTAGAGTGTGCTTCATATATTATTTCATGCTGTCGTCTGCAGCATGGAGGAGTGTGAGGCTTTGTGCACCAGACTGGGCATCATGGTGAACGGCAGGTTTAAATGCCTGGGCAGCATCCAACACCTCAAGAACAGGTGAGAAGAATAAAGATTTGCCTTCCTTTTACCTTTGGTGATTTATTTACTATCCACATCTATACCAAAAGTTAATGTGGTCTATTCTGGGCTGACACCCATCCTCCATCCAAGTTTTATGAAAATCAGTTCAGTAGTTTTAGTGTGATCCTGCTGACAAACCAACCAACCAACAGACACTGGTGAAAATATAATGACCTTATCGGAGGTAAAATAAGTATACAAAAAAGAACTTGAAGCATTTGTCTATGATCATGTTCCAGGTTTGGGGATGGCTACATGATCACAGTGAGAACCAAGAGCAGCTCTAATGTGAAGGAGGTGGTTCGATTCTTCAACAGAAATTTCCCTGAGGCTGTGCTGAAGGTACAGCACTGTGGCTACCTCTGTCATTTATACCAGTAAATTCTCCAAGTCAATGAGCACCAGAAAAAGAAGAGGATTGATATACATGACCATATGACACTAGTGTAGACATTGGTTAGCTGGTAGGCCTACTTTAAAGTTTAATAATAGATAAATTACATATTTATGAGATAATATCTGTTAGTAATGCTTATTTAAATACAGCTTTAAATTGTTTATGTTTTTAACAGAGCAGATTGAGGTTCGATAAATGTCTTAAAGAAGAGTCCCTCTTTCTGACTGAAGCCATCTGTTGTCATATTTGCAGGAGCGTCACCACACCAAGGTCCAGTACCAGTTGAAGTCCGAGCGGATCTCCCTAGCTCAGGTCTTCAGTAAGATGGAGCAGGTGGTGGAGGTGCTGGGCATCGAGGACTACTCTGTCAGTCAGACCACTCTGGACAATGTGAGTCAATGTGTAATACACTACATGTCGGATATTAACAGGAAAATTTAAACACATTTAAAATATCACCTTTTTTGCTGCCCAGGTGTTTGTCAACTTTGCCAAGAAACAGAGTGACAACCTGGAGCAGCAGGAGGTGTCGCCCCCGGGTGGTGGACAGTCCCCCCTGCAGCGCATCCTCAGCCTGCTGAAGTCTCGGCCGGCCAACACAGAGCTCAACGCCTTGATCAGTGAGGCGCCTGAGGAGCTGGAGAGCGATGATGATGAAGGACTCATCAGCTTTGAAGAGGAAAGGGTAAGTGCATCACACCTGGGGTTTTATTTTCATTCATCAGATTATTTACCAATGCCAAGATTGTAGCTTTGATTTTTGGTATCTGTGTCAAGGATTGGTCTTGTTGCAGCAGAAAATAGCATGTCAGGGTTATTGAGATAAGGGCACAGTGCGCAGATGGAAGGAAGCGGTGATTGGTGGATTTTTTTCTTTTTTGACGGTGAGGTTTCTTTTATGGATTTGTAGTTTGAAATGTAGCATTATTAGTGAAAAGTTATGGTACGTCCCCTGGACACATGGATAGTGAGTTCACTGTGTCCTTTGGAAATCTGAGTAGTCATAAACATGACTGGTAAATGAACTTTGACATGCACATTGTCAGTTGTGTCATGTTTGCTTGATTATTGTTACTGCTGCAATGTTACACAGATAACCTGTACATGTTCGTTTGGCAGGTGCAACTGTCCTTCAACACAGACACTCTCTGTTGAAATGAGCCACTTCAAGAGCAGAGAGACGAGAGTAACAGAGGCCATCTGTCTGAAGTCTTGAGGCGGAACAGAGCTGCTGACTTTACCCTGAAGAGGACCAAAACTCTCTGCACCATGGATCATAGGACCAATAGTTCAGTATTCAGCCTCAGATTCTACATCCCAAGAGGGACTGAGGTGGTTTAGGTCAGCCCATACAGATAGAGGTGATGACCTGCAGAGCCCCATCTGCAGCTGGAGAGACAGCAGCAGGAGTGCTTGCATTTGGACTGAAGACATTGAATGTTTCCATATTAATTTTTTTTTATGTGTATCTCACTATATGGTTTATGGGTCCTGTAGGTAAGCTATCTTTGTTAGTGAATGAACATATCTCTGGTGATATGTTGGTTGTATGCACTCCCACATGTAACCAGAGTGGGCCCTTTTTACTGTACCAAACTAGACCTGCCTTGAGAGCATGTTGTGATGAAGTTGATTCTCAGTGGTAATGTAATACAGTATATTTTTCTGTGTCAAGAAGAATGATTTATTTTGGATATCGAAGCAGCTACTGACGTGTGTGAATTATTTTGCGATAACAGGATGTAGTGAAATGCACTTTGGGAATTGGACATGCGTGCAGATGTTGACCTTTTCTTTGAACTTGATGTCGAGATATGACAGAAATCTCCATGGCATGGTTATTATCCTGATGGTGCCTCCCTACTATCAACTTGTTTTGACACTGTACATTTGGTCTCTTTCTACTGAATGCTCTCTTTTGTGCTTTTAACATATCATTATGTTGTGGACTCTGCCAAGGTCCTCTGTAAACCGGACACAGTGTACAATAATAATATGAATAATAATAATTATTATTATTATAATAACAATAATAACAACATCGCCATCTCCAGTGAAGGTAATCAGCTTTGTAGCAGTCTGAAACTGAAGTGAACTCTGCTCATATTCCCTGACAATAACTGCACTAGCATCACTGTGATACTAAAGGGAACTCTCAGATCACTATTGTTTAACTTTTGTACAGTACATGTTTTATGATTTGCAGAGATTTTTAATGGAAATTGGAGAACTATTGACAAATATTCACATTTACAAAAACATGGATGTTTCTCTGACTGTACGTAAGCATGTGGTTTTAATTGGTCTCTCACAGAGTTTTGTGATGATTGCGTTGTGACATATCCTGTCAATAATTACTGTTTCACTACTTCTTTCACAGCTAATTGCAGTCATATTTTTGGTGATTATTATGGCACTGGTGGGCTGTTTTCCTACTTGAAGGGGTCAGCATTAAACAATAAAAACTGACTTGTAATTTTCTTCTTTTTCATTGAGAATGTAAAAGTAGAGGAAAGTTGGTTGATGAAATATTGAATATTTAAATTAATTCAATTCTAAAATACAGTCAAAAACAAAAAATACTACTGATATATGTGAACCTAACCCTACATGATTATTTCTTTGAGTTAAATTTAGATCCTTCTTTGACTGGAAAATCTTGTTGGTACAACAACAAGAAGAATCAGGGATCTGTTGAATAACAGAAACATTATGGTGTCAAACATTGAAGATGTTAATGTCACCAGCAGCCACTGGAGTTAGGTGCAGTCAGAAAATAAATATTTCAAATATTATTTAACTTTGCTCTACATTTAATATGGATTTCTGACTTTTGGGGAATGTAAAGCATCATCAGATTCTCATTTGGACAAAACATATATGCTTAAAGAGTTGTTTCTGAACTCTGGATGGTTGTGCTTTCATTTAGCTGTGTGAAAAAGATTTAGTGTCACCCTCCACTCAGAAATATGTTTGGCTTTTTGTTACTTCACTTTGATGTTTGAGCTTCAACTGTGCAGAATGATCCACTGTATGTATGGTGTGTTCAGAGTTTAGAGACTCTTGAAGGCTGTGAAAGTTTCTGTGCTTTACTCGAATCACAATTTAAAGGATAGGTTCAATCTTTTTCAAGACTTTCTTTAAACAATACATGCCCAGGTGTAGAGTGAATGAGGTTTTCATTGGCTGCTGTTTCTGGTCACAAACAGGTCCTTTCTTAAAGGAATTCCATTGTAAGAGATGCAACTTCAAAAGACAGTCACTTGATGTTTCCCACTGCTAAAACCTCATGTTAGCGTCAGTTGAACTTTCAAACGTATACTGCATACTGAACAAGGACTGTGGACTTGGCCCCCCATTATTCACCTTGGAATCACTGTTATGCCCAGCTCATGGGAGAGCATAACAAAGGGGGAGGTCCACACAGTGACAGTTAAAAGTAATGTAACTTTAATAAAGACAACTCAAATCGAACTTACTCTGTGAAAATCAGTAATCAGTGGTGAGGTGTAAGGTGTATGGATGCAGGTGTGATATCACAAAAAACCACAAGAACCAAACAAACATAACAAAAAGTCAAACAACCCTGCTGAGTGCCCAGGAGGCATCTGCCATCCAAGAGGGAGAGAGGGCCATCTTGGTTTCCAGGACTCTTATAGAGTCTGAGCAGGTGTCTGAAACGAGAGGGGAGGAACCAGCCAGACCTAAAATGGAGGAACACAAAGAGAACAGGGACAAAATGGACGATGGCCATCATCCCCCCCCCCCCCCCCCCCCCCCCATAAACACAAGACCCCAACCAACAGGGTCTTAGTGTAAAATCAATAAGGTGCCCGAGAGAGTGCATCAGCCATTACATTATCACAACCTTTAATGTGATAAACATTCAGAGTGTAAGGCTGTAAGAATAGCAGCCACCTCATAAGCCTACTATTGGCATTGTGCATGCTATTCAAAAAAATTAGTGGGTTATGATCGGTGTAAATAGTCACTGGCAGAGAGGACTCAACATACACTTCAAAGAATTTCAAAGCCCAGATCAAAGCCAAAGTCTCCTTCTTGATAACCGAATAATGCAATTGGTGACGATTAAACTTACGGGAGAAAAAGCACATGGGATGGTCAATTCCCCCCTCCCCTTCCTGGAGGAGCACTGCCCCAGCACCAACGTCACTCGCATCCACCTGGATCTTAAAAGGTTTATGGAAGACTGGAGCGGAGCATATCAAGGTTTTCACACATTCAAAGGCATTTTGACAGGAGAATGTCCAGACAAAAAGGTGTATTCTTCTTCAGTAAGTTAGTCAGTGGAGCCACTACAGTGGAAAAGTTGGGACAAAAACTGCAGTAATACCCCACAAACCCCAGGAACCTCATCAGCTCTTTCTTGGATGCTGGCACTGGATAGCGAAGCATAGCCTCCACCTTAGCCTGCACCGGCCAGACCTCACCCTGCTCCACCACCTTGCCAAGATAGGTAACTGTTGCCTTAGCAAACTCACACTTTGCCAAATTAACAGTTAAATTTGCTTGTTTTAACCTGTCAAACACTGCACCCACCCGCTGAACATGAGCTTCCCACGTATCACTGAACACTATTACATCATCCAAGTAAGCTGAACACCCCTCCAACCCAGCTAACACTCTATTCATCAGGCGTTGAAATGTTGCGGGAGCATTTTGGAGGCCAAATGGCATTACAGAATAGGAAAACAGACCCCACGGTGTGATAAAGGATGAAATATCCTTAGCCCTGGCTGTCAGTGGCACCTGCCAGTAACCTTTTAGAAGATCTAGTTTTGTCACAAATTTTGCCCCACCCAGATGATCAACGCAATCCTCAATCCGAGGAAGAGGGTAACCATCAGACTTGGTGACTGCATTAACCTTTTTGAAATCTGTGCAGAACCTATCTGACCCATCTGCCTTATCTGCCAACAAACATGGAGAGGCCCAGCCTGAACATGACAGCTCTGCCAACCCATGTTGCAACAAATACTCCACCTCCCTCTCCATGCGCTCACGCTTCCCCACTGGCATCCTGTAAGCCCTCTGCCTGACAGGCAGGGCATCCCCCACCTCTATGTCGTGCTCAATCAGGTTGGTACAGGTTGGTGTATCTGAAAAGAGAGAAATGCGATGAGAGCAACCTCACTAGATCTTCCCACTGAGAATCTGACAGATGACTAAACTGACTGGGAAGACAATCTAAATACTCAGAGTTTTTAAGCTTCCCTGTCAAAATAGGATCAGATGGAACCTCAATATCATCTGAAAACCCAGTCCCAACCATGACCACTGACTTTGTCACACCCCCACCCACAGTGAGATCACCCTCCTTCCTGGCTGAGGGAGCAAAAAAGGGTTTCAACAGATTCACATGACACCACTGCACTTTCCTCCTATCAGGTGTCACAATCAAGTAGTCCCGGTCAGACATCCTGCTCTTCACAACATAAGGCCTACTAAATCTTGCCTGGAATGGAGAGCCAATCATTGGCAACAAAGCCAGAACCTGGTCCCCTGGCTCAAACAGCCGGAACTCCGCCTTCTGGTCAAAAACCTCTCATTTTCCCCTGGGCTCCACCCAGATTCTTATGAGCAGCAGCACAGGCCATGTAAAGTTGACGGCGAAAATCATTTACATAGTCCAAAACATTGTCAGAGGAGTTCCCTAGGTTTCAAGTCAACCCCCAGCACTGCTAGTGGACCCCTAACAGCATGCCCAAACACCAATTCATTGGGACTGAACCCAGTACTAGACGGTGACACCTCCCGTATTGCTAGCAACAACCACGGCAGGCCTTCCTCCCAATCGTGGGAGAGCTCAGTGCAATAGGAGCGCAACATAGACTTCAACGTCTGATGAAAACGTTCCAAAGCACCCTGGGACTCTGGATGGTAGGCACATGATGCTCAACCTTCAACTGCTTCAACACTTGAGAAAAAGTGCGGGACATGAAGTTACTGCCCTGGTCAGTTTGCACCGCCTTTGGAACACCAAAGGTTGAGATAAAGGAAGTCAATGCCTTCAGCACAGGTTTGGTTTTAATAGAGCGCAATGGAAACGCCACAGGATAGCGTGTACTCTTACACATCACTGTCAACAGGTACTGGTTACCAGCCCTACTCCTTGGAAGCGGCCCCACACAATCAAGCAACAGGTATTCAAATGGCTCCTCCACAACAGGGATGGGATAGAGTGGAGCCGGCTTGATCTTCTGATTGGGCTTCCCTGTCAACTGACATGTCTTACAAGTTTTACAGTATGCAGCCACATCCTTCTTCAGATGAGGCCAGAAGAAGTGGCGAAACACTTTATCATAGGTTTTCTTCATGCCAAGATGGCCTCCCACCCCATCATGAGACGTGCTTAACACCAGATCTCTGAACCTTAAAGGAACCACAACTTGGACAACGCTGTCAACCTGCACTCCCATTACCACTCTAACCCACTTCCTCAACAGCAAACCATCACTGAGAAAATACCCCCCTGAGGCATTCCTGAATTTACTCTCTGAACCACCCAACTCAAACAAAGGCCTCAAAGTGGTATCTGCAATATGTTCTTTAATCCACTCCTCCCTAGAAACTTCAGGCAGAAGGACCGAAAAAAAGTTACACAAATCCTTCCCCTCTGTGGGACCTGCCTGAGAACACTGGCTCTGCTCTAACAGAGCATTACTCTGGGCCCTAGTCACAACACCAGAAGAGAAGACTGTAGACCGCTCTTCAACACCCCCTGCAGGATCTCTAGGTCCTTGCAAGACCGAACCCTCATATCTCAATGGTGGACCATCTTTCCAAATCCTTGCCCCGGCCAAATCATTTCCTAGGATGATGTCCACACCCTGAATGGGCAGCTGAGGACGGATGGCCATGTCAATTGTCCACACACCAACTGAGAATCAAGGTGAACACGATGCACAGGAACCCCCAGTAGAACCATTCCCACCCCAAGCACAGGCACTTTGGCCCCAGTCGCTGTGCTAGCCGAAAATGGCAGAATCCCACTCAAAATAAGACTGATTGGCTCCCGAGTCCCTCAGAATCTTAACAGGAACCTTTCCCTGTCCTATCAGAGACACAAAACCGTCGGAGACAAAAGGTGCATACAAGTCATCTACAGGCTTAGATGGTAAAGACTGGTAGAGGAACAGCACTGGGCCTGGCAGTGTGAAGCACAGAGGAAATCAGGCCAGCTGGCTTCACATATACACTGGAATCAGCTGATTTCTGGCCAACCTTACTCAGAGGACACTCCCCTTTCCAATGTCCCTTGTTCCTACAGACGTGGCAGATCTTGACTAGACTAGATCAAACCTGCCATCTGTACCAGGAACTAATCTGACCCCCACCTGAGAACCCTCATGACTTTCTGGAGGCTTATTAGGTCTAGGCCTAAAACTCCCCCTCCACTGTCCCTCTCGATGACTCTGACCGCTTGTGGGGCCACTGCCATGTGTTAAGACATACTCATCTGCCAAAACTGCAGCTGCTGCAGCTGTTGTAACTTTCTTCTCATTGATATAAGTTGCAAGGTGGGCAGGCACTGAACTTTTAAACTGTTCCAACACAATCAGATCACACAGGCTTTCATACGAATCCGCCCCCGAAGCCGAACACCACCGACTGAAATGGGTAGAAATGTCTTGGACAAACTCAACATGAGTCTGCTGATCTCTTCTTTTCCAGTTCCTAAACCGTTGCCTGTAGGCCTCAGGCACCAGTTCATAGGCCTTAAGGACTGCAGCCTTAACCTTACCATAATTGGTACCATCAACAGGACTAAGGGCAGAAAAAGCTCTCTGGGCCTTACTTGTCAAAATACACTGCAGCATCAAAGTTTGATGGGCATCTGACCACCCCCTACTGCCTGCTACCCGCTCAAACAGTGCAAAAAAGGTGTCAGGGTCTTTGTCATCAAATTTTGGCAATAAACGCAAACTTTCAGCAACATCAAACCCACGATGCCCCCCTGCAGCTTCACCTCTACCTTCCTTTCTCAGCTCCAACTTCAACTGCTCTAACATAACTCTTTCCCTCTCCATGGCTGCCTCGGCCTTCAGCTTCTCCTGCTCCAGCTCGAACTGGAACCTCTCCCTCTCCCATTGTCCCTTTTCCCTCTCCATCTGAAGACACTGCTCAAATGACCAAGTCCCACTACCAACACCTGGACCTCCCTGAGCTACTGGAGCCTGAAACCCTGCCTCCAAAAACTTGGCGGAGACAGCTAGCCCCTCAACAATACCCCGAAGCTCAGCCTTTCTTGGTACTTCTCTGCTTTAGCCCAACCCAAATGAACTGCCAAGTCAACCAAATCAACCTTTGCAAACTGAGCTAAAGTGCTGCGAGATGGCCGTTGGAGGAACTCTGAAACCAAAGAATTATTGTGTTCCATCTCCATGTTAACTTTTACCTTAAACCAGCCACAACATCAGGGACCTCATTCAAGAAAGAACAACCAAGTCACACCACATAAAACCACAGGGAGATTGAGTGGCAAAGGAGCGCCCCCTCCTAACTGCCTAACCCCAACTGACTAACTGCACCCTAGTCTTCATGTGTGCACTGGCGGCGGGTAATTATGCACCTACAAACCGTCTGTATTGGGGAGACAACTTGTCTCGGCCAATACTTCGGCGTGCTCCCGAGACAACCGCTGCTAACCACATGGGCAACACAGAAAGATAAACAACCCTGAAAAAACAAAAAAGAGCAACCCCTCCTTATGAGAGGACTGCCACTACAGCCTATCTGGGGGTAACAAATGCTCCAGCCAGACAGCCCAATGTGGCAAAGCCATCTAGACACAATCTCCCCACAACTCTACCCCGTGCGACTTCCACCCCTTCTTCCCCTTGAACACACCTCAAGCACAAGCCCCTAGAGAGAAAACTAGATCTTGCCTCCGTACCTGGGTAACATTACACACAAAAAAAAAAAAAAAAAAAAAAAAAATCACTAAGCCTCCCCACTGTTACCGTCATCTCCAAACAAGACACAACTCTACAGGTTCAAAAAGTTGGACGAGCCCCCACTTGTTATGCCCAGCTCGTGGGAGAGCATAACAAAGAAGGGGGAGGTCCACACAGTGACAGTTAAAAATAATGTAACTTTAATAAAGACAACTCAAATCAAACTTACTCTCTGTGAAAATCAGTAATCAGTGGTGAGGTGTAAGGTGTATGGATGCAGGTGTGATATCACAAAAAACCACAAGAACCAAACAAACATAACAAAAAGTCAAACAACCCTGCTGAGTGCCCAGGAGGCATCTGCCATCCAAGAGGGAGAGAGGGCCATCTTGGTTTCCAGGACTCTTATATAGAGTCTGAGCAGGTGTCTGAAACGAGAGGGGAGGAACCAGCCAGACCTAAAATGGAGGAACACAAAGAGAACAGGGACAAAATGGCCGACGGCCATCACACTGTTAAGAAAGAATCTATTTGGGCCCACAATGAACAAGAGAAACAATTACAGTGAACTAAAAACCTGTGTACTGATGAGCAGTCGGTGATTTGTCTGATTTGATTATGTGTCTGACTGAAAAAAGCAGAATTATAGAATAAAACTCTTTAAAATGGCACCCATTCCTTTCTCCCTCATTAACAATCGCAGACTGTACATGTTAAACAGCTGGAAACAATACGTCTTTTAATATAAAGTCCATTCTTTCTTGTGTGTGCACTGAGAATTGACTCAGGTTTCCAAATCGCACGTGGGTTTGCTGAATATTGGACCAGGATCGGTTCCCAAACTATTTGTGATATCACAAATCATGCTCGTAGCTCTGCCGCTTAAAATCAGATTGTCAGTGAGTTCAGAGAAAGCTAACACTTTGTTTAACGAATGTGAAAACATTCTACATCATTCTACACAGTGAAGCTCACACATTCAACTGGAGGAACAACATGAAAAAAACTTTGACTGGAGGGGACCTGAAGCATTTTTATAATGCTTCTTTGTCAAAACAAGACCTCTTTTGTCTTTGTTGGATAGTACAGGTGAAGATAGACAATAACAGGAGAGTGAGAGGGCATAACATGCAGCAAAGGACCATGGATTAAAATAAAACCTGGGACAATGGAGGAAGCCTAAGTACATGGGCCGCATGCTCTACTCAATTGAGCTACTGGGGACTTTAACACACTGTATGTAGCAGGTAGAAAGAGGCAGTCTGGTAAAATGTCCCTCACGAGTAGCCGCACTTTACTTCCGGGTCTTAATTGACCAGCTGGGTTAGCATACATAAGCCGTGGCATGTTAACGTTCTCTCTCTCTGCTCCTTGGTGCGTGACTGGGTCAGCGTGTGTGTGTCTGCAGTCCTGGTCCAACTTGGTGCCGGTTTCTCCCTGCTTCTCCGCGACTGTCAGCGGGTGTGTGTCTGCGGTCCTGGTACAGCTTGGTGTCGGCTTCTCCCCGCTTCTCCGTGACTGGGTCAGTGTGCGTGTGTCTGCGGTCCTGGTCCAGCTTGGTGTTGGTGTCTCGGTGACAAAACTTTGCAGACACAACACCGGTGTATGAAGGGAAAAGGCGGACTTTGTTTTATATTGTGTATTTTATTTTTTACAGTGGTTTAAATTGTTTGTTCTGTTTCGTTGCAGATTGCCACTGCTGCTTTGTTTTGCTTAGGTTTTGCTTTTGTTGTTGTTCTATTTAGGTTTTATTATTAGGTTTATTTTGGTTGTTTAGTAGTTTTCCTGTATAGGTTGTTTCGTTTTTCTCTTGCTTAAAATTAACTCTTTTTGTTTTTTTTCCCACTGAGAACTAATAGAGCTGCATTGTTGCATTTTAATAGAGTAACGTGTTTTCTCTCTCTCTTCTGTGTATGAGTGCTGTAGGGGCAGCGGCAAGCGTGGCCGGCCTGACGGTGGAGGGTTTGGTGGCAGAGTCTCTCACCTGTACTTCACACACACACACACACACACACACACACACACACACACACACACACACACACACACACACCCCTGATTTCGTGTGCTTGGTAGTTTTTTGCACTTCCCTCACTATTTATAGACGATTCCCTTCTTTTGGTTTGGTTTTGCTGTGTGTGTGTGCGTAGGGCACTGGAGTGGGGTGAGTACTGTCCCAGTGTGAATTGTCCCTTTACTGTCTGCGGCCTTGGCCGCCCATCCTCAGCACTCTCCTACAGTTATTTTAACAATAGCCCTAATAAATTGTTCCTTGTTTAATATGATTAATTGATGTTTGCAGCGCTCTAATAAAGTTTGTTATCTTGGTGGGAGAAAAATCCTTGTCTCAGTCCATCATTGAGTTAACTATATCAGAAAAAAGAATCTGTGGCATCTGTACTGGTTGACTGGAGCATTTAAAGGACTAGTTAGAGCTTAAGTTGTTAGTGAGATCGCGGGCCTTGCCACGATCCGGTCACATGTAGTGATGACAGGGCTGGCCAAAGTGGGGCCTGTGGACCAAATTTGGCCTGCCAGATTTTCTAGCGATAAAGGCTTCCTAATAATTATTTTTAATAATCTGAGCATGGTGGGCAGAGTGACAAAGTCAGTCAATTAAGGTAACTTTGGATCCTAGTTCCATTTTTGCATCAAAGCCATACAACACAGTGTTTGGTTTGGGCCAACCGTTAAGTTTCAGTTTTGGCCCTCCAAGGCTAAAAGTTTGGGCGCCCCAATATAAACTTTACCTCAAATCATTTATAGTCACGGTCAAAAGTTTACATCCGCTTGTAAAGAACATGTATAACATGGCAGTCTTGAGTTCCAATGATTTCTACAGCTCTCATGTTTCTGTGATTAATGAGTCGAACACAAACTACTTCTGAAAATATGACCAAATCTGCTGGCTCAAAAATATGCGGTCAATGCAGCTTCATTTCCTCAGTCACATTATCTGCTCCATTCTTAGGGTTACATCAAACATCTATAGTGAAAACCACACTGCTCGTAAAAAATTAAGGGGACACTTAATCACACATCAGATCTTGATGAACGAATAATTCAAGTTGAAAATCTTTACTGATGTACATTGTATAATTTTTTGAGAATAAAATTACGTAACAATGGTCAATGGAAGCCAAAACCATCAACCCACTGAAGAAAAAAGTAAAACAATTGAAATCACAGACTGATCCAACTTGTGTTAATTTTATCATGACAACTCATAATGTGACTCAGTAGTGTGTATGGCCCCGAGTGCCTGTATGCACTCCTGACAATGTCTGGGCATGCTCTTGATGAGTCGGCGGATGGTGTCCTGAGAGATCTCCTCCCAGATCTAGGGCATCGGTGAGATGGATCATCAATTTGTCAATACTTCTGCAGTTTACAGAGTTACAAATGTTCCTTACATGCATCATTTGAAAATTGCGTCGTTAAGAGGCTGAGCAGTGCGCACAGGGAGTTTTTTCCTTGAAAAACACAACCCCACATGGCTACCGCCAAGCATGCAGCTGAGACAGGTGAATGGTGTTGGATAAATATATACTGTACTGTGCAAAAGTTTTAGGCAGGTGTGAAAAAATGCTGTAAACTAAGATTGCGTTCAAAAATATAAATAATTGTTTATTACAATCAATTGACAAAATGCAAAGTGAGCGAACAAAAGAAAAATCTAAATCAAATCAATATTTGGTGGTACTACCCTTCAAACCAGCATCAATTCTTAAAGGTACACTTGCACAAAGTCAGGGATTGTAGGATTATTGTCAGGTGTAGGGGTGGCTCGATACGATACTCAGGATCGGTATCGGTCCGATATTGGTCAAAATTTCAGGATCGACCTTAGAAAAAAACAACTATAGCCCGTCCGATCCGATACCTAAGCCCAAATGCTCAACTTCACTTTCCACGACATGCCGTAAGACACTATTGCCTCAGCAACAGCAATTGCGCGACGTGCTGTTGCGCAGCGTGCCGTAAACAGAGATGCAGCCGCTGCAGCATGTGTAAACAGAACGTCGTGAGTGACAGCCTAGCGATTTTATCATGTCAGCTGTGTGGAATTACTTTGCGCACAAGCAGGGTTTCCCCCAGTGTATTTTAAGCCTGGCAGGCCGCCAGGTCTTACTTACCCTCCCCCGCCAGGCTAAGCATTGTTTATTTATTTTTTTAAAATCAGTTTTTGCGCTCCATCAACACGTGACCAGGTGTCTTTTTCATCACCTGACAACATCACAACTTTGTCGCGCATAACGGGACATGTCACGGACATCATGCTCATCAGACCGCTGCTTCACCAGCTGACCGAGAGGAATGCACCAAGTTGACGTCGACCTCGTAGCCGTTAACGTGTGCCGAGCCGCGGCTCTAGAGGCTCAGCCAGCTGCTGCAGCGGCTAGTAGCTGTTAGCTGTTAGCACGTCGTCCCCTGCAGCATCAGAGCTCCGGACTTCTGTGAGCCGAGGTGCTTTCACCAGATGTGAAAATGACCCAGTGTTTCATTTTTCAGCTCGTACTGTTCGCGTTTACACAGTTTGTTTTCTCTGGTCCAAACAGTAGATTACAGAGTATCTTTGGTAGTTCCGTGATTGTCACGTTTCCATGACGACTGACCAGAAAAAGACGCGTGGTCATGTTTATGTGACTCCAGATTGTAAAAATCTCTGAGGAAAAAAATAAAAATCTCTGGAGACACCAGGCAGTTGTTTTTTAGTTTTTAGTGCAGACAGTTGATATTATTTATCTAAATAGTATTTTTATTATTTATTTATTTTTGTGGTTGGTTGAACAGCATTTCAAGAGTGCAATCTGTAAGACCTGGTGTTACATAAATGTCTATAATATAATAATAACACATGATAATGATAATATTTTCAAATTTCCAGTCAACTTTTAACATTGATCTTAAAGCCTTATGGAATCACTCCTTCTAAATTCTACTACTCCATTAATGAATCTGTTACCTATAGGGCCCTGCCATCAGTCAATGGTCAGGGTCAGGCCCCTGACACAAAAAAACACGCTTGGGCACCGGTGGGCCGCTGATGGGCCACCCTACCACCGGGGTGAACAAGTTTTCTGGGGGAAACCCTGGATTTTATTTCTTCCTTTAGGGGAGCAGAATATTTGTTGCACAGTTTGAACATGGTGTTTTTAGATGTCCATATTAAGCAAAGTACGTCTATACAAATTATATGTATTATTAACATGAACAGGAGAAAAGACGGTATCGGATTGATATCGGTATCGGCAGATACTCTAAGTTGCAATATCGGTATCGGACATGAAAAAGTTGTATCGAGCCACCCCTAGTCAGGTGTATGATCAACCAATTATACCAAACAGGTGCTAATGAACATCAATTTCACATGTAGGTTGAAACACAGTCATTAACTGAAACAAACAGCTGTGTAGGAGGCTTAAAACTGGGTGAGGAACAGCCAAACTCTGCTACCAAGATGAGGTTGTGGAAGACAGTTTCATGTCACAGGTCATACACCATGGCAAGACTGAGCACAGCAACAAGACACAAGGTAGTTATACTGCATCAGCAAGGTCTCTCCCAGACAAAGATTTCAAAGCAGACTGGGGTTTCAAGATGTGCTGTTCAAGCTCTTTTGAAGAAGCACAAATAAACGGACAACGTTGAGGATCGTAGACGCAGTGGCTGGCCAAGGAAACTTGGCAGAAACATGCAGCAGATGAAAAACACATTAAGCTTATTTCCCTTCGAAATCGGAAGATGTCCAGCAGTGCCATCAGCTCAGAACTGGCAGAAACCAGTGGGACCCAGGTACACCCATCTACTGTCCGGAGAAGTCTGGCCTGAAGTGGTCTTCATGGAAGAGTTGCAGCCAAAAAGCCATACCTCCGCCATGGAAAGCGACTTAACTATGCACGAAAACATAGGAACTGGGGTGCAGAAAAATGGCAGCAGGTGATCTGGACTGATTTAAATAAAAAAATTTAAATATTTGGCTGTAGCAGAAGGCAGTTTGTTCGCTGAAGGGCTGAAGAGCAGTACAATAATGAGTGTCTGCAGGCAACATTGAAGCATGGTGGAGGTTCCTTGCAAGTTTGGGGCTGCATTTCTGCAAATGGAGTTGGAGATTTGGTGGATTAATGGTGTCCTCAATGCTGTGAAATACAGGCAAATACTTATCCATGATGCAATACCATCAGGACGCGTATGATTGGCCCCAAATTTATTCTGCAGCAGGACAACGACCCCAAACATACAGCCAATGTTATTAAGAACTATCTTCAGTGTAAAGAAGGACAAGAAGTCCTGGAAGTGATGGTATGGCCCCCACAGAGCCCTGATCTCAACATCATCGAGTCTGTCTGGGATTACATGAAGAGACAGAAGGATTTGAGGAAGCCTACATCCACAGAAGATCTGTGGTTAGTTCTCCAAGATGTTTGGAGCAACCTACAAGCTGAGTTCCTTCAAAAACTGTGTGCAACTATACCTAGAATTGATGCTGTTTTGAACGCAAAGGGTGGTCACACCAAATATTGATTTGATTTAGATTTCTCTTCTGTTCATTCACTGCATTTTGTTAATTGATGAAAATAAACTATTAACACTTCCATTTTTGAAAGCATTCTTAGTTTACAGCATTTTTTGCACCTGCTCAAAACTTTTGCCCAATACTGTATATAAATGTTTTTTCTATCTTCCATAAACCTGTGTTGTGTGTGTGTCTTATTGCTGTCTGCTACTGCCAATCTCCTTAAGAACCTAGTAAATGAGAGGAGCCTGTAGCCAAATCCACACCTAAGTTTTGAGTCCAGTGTACTTTGGTGAACCCTAAGCACTGATACCAAGAATATTAGGGCCAGGATTGGTGCCATAGGCTTTCTATGGATAGATCGCCCCCTCTCTCGGGTTACAGGCGTTACAAAAAGTGGTGAGCCAGCGAGGAGGTTGGTTATTATTAGCCATCTGATCTTCCATCCCACATCACACTCCCTCTTAGTAACTGTTTTTTCATAAGGTATTAGTGAGATATGGATCTTTGCAATCGTTTTGAGGTTAACAGTCAGAACTCTGTTTATGCAACAGGTATTGAAAACACTTATGCAGATGATGAAATAGCTAATGTATTTAAAGAAAACGGAAGCCAGAGAGTAGAATCCTGATAGAATATGCATCTGAGAGGTCCATCTCCAGAGTTGACCCCATCACCTTAGGCACTGTACCAAGTCCCAAAGACCCTGCTGTAGTGTGGTCAGCTAGGACCATGCGGGATATCTACCAGGAGGAGCTAGAGAAAGAGTTAGCTCGTAGGTACCTGGATGAACTTAAGGCTGTCACAGGTAGTAGCAAGGCTGGCTTCTTAAGTGTGCTTCAGGGTGAGCTGCAAGGGAGCCAAGGTGACAAGCCATGTTAATATGATCTTCATTGAAAAAAACAGTGCTTTTCTTTCAAAAATAAGGTCATTTGCAAGTGACCCCAAACTTTTGAACGGTAGTGTATGTATATACATATATATATACCTACATTTATATATATATATATGTTTATATATATATATATATATATATATATATATATATACATATATATATATATATATACATATATATATATATATATATATATATATATATATATATATATATATATATATATACATATATATATATATATATATATACACATATATATATATACATATATGTACAAACATTTCTATCTTCCATAAACCTGTGTTGTGTGGGCTGGAGTTCAATTATTGCTCTTCGTAGAGTCTACTACTGCCAATCTCCTTAAGAACCTAATAAATGAAAGTAACCTGTAGCCAAATCAACCCCTAGGTTTTGAGTCCAGTGTATTTTGGTGAACCCTAAACACTGATACCATGAATATTAGGGCCAGGATTGGTGCCATAGGCTTTTTATGGATAGATTACCCTCTCTCCCGGGTTACAGGAGTTACATCAGCACAGGTAGAATACTGATATACCAGAGCTGTAGTCAGGGATTTCAACTGTCACAAAGCTGTCAGATGAAGGATCAATGAGTCAGACAGACTAGACCAACTCATTCACAGTAAGCGTTTTTATACTGGACAGCAACCTGCCAATTTGGCTGTCCTTTTTGCGGCTAAGTACGCGAATTTAGACAGACCACGGTATATTGGGGGTCTGTTTTGGTCCGCCAATATGATGCCTCGGAGGGTACACTTTTTGCCACCTCCATTGCTATGTAAATCCAAGTCGTCGATGTGCCGGAAATTGCTTGACATGGGCGGTGTCGATAACGTGCACTGTTGTGTGACCCACAGCCGGGAGTTTTAAAAGCAGGAAATAGCTGATCACAGCAGTCAGCTCATCACTTCCTTCCCGGACGTCAAGATGAGCAACTGGAAAGCCGCTGAGATCCGAAAGATGCTAACCATCACAGCCGAGAGAATCGTCAATAACCAGATCACTCGTCACTGTTCACGCCCAACTTCGTGCTTCACGTCACATCACATGTTTACGCCTACCCCAATGGCGCCTTTTTTGATTGATTGCAGCCTTTACCTGGCTGCAAATGTGGCGCATTTTCTAACTAAAAGGGGCTAGTGTGATGTTGAATCTGCACAACCTTTTTGTTGGGGACATGAAAATCAGTAAGTGAGGGAAGAGTTGATGCAATTCTAATTAGAACATTTAAGATTCAAAGGATTATTCATAACAGAGTATTTTTCTATCGCTAAAACTGGAGGGATTTGGTGCGATTTACATCTATTGCATATATAGCATCTTGATCATCATATTTGGTAGAGCTCAGGAGCACCATGTGATAGAGGTGGAACATGGATCTACAGGAACATGGTCGAGACTCAATGTGACCAAGTGAGAAGCGCATCCCATGGCCATTTTAAAAAAAATCAGCACATGAAAAAATCTGTTCTCTTCATTAGTCTAATAAACAATTCATTCACATAACAAACAGACTTCCAGAGTGGACATATCAATTACTTAAAAAATAAATGTAAAAATGTAATTAAATTACACAAAAAAAAAAAAAAATTCTGACTCCAGGGATTAGAATTCACAGAGGACAATTTCAGTCACACAAAGCGCCCTTATCAAATGGGTTACGAATGAAAAAAGTTTCAACAGCAGTTGGCAATAACCCCTCTGGAAAATAAAGTACATGTAGCCCTGTATATTATGTCTAGTCTGCTTGGATCTCCAAAAAACCTGAATATGAGGTGGATGAGCTTGGCTTCTTCAACCTTTTTTTCTGTAAAGATGTGAATTTGTTCCAAATACAGCGCTTTTTGTTTGACACACATTCAGAACTAATTTGTTGCAATTTATTATTTCTTTTATTTGCAGATGGGATGAAATAAAACCTTATTATACAACCATTATAATAAAAGTTACAGCATCATTCAAGACGGAGGTCTGAGACGACATTCATCACATTAAAATAAAATTAAGAATATTTTTTAAGTTTTCATTGTGATTGAAGTTATGTGTCATACAAGCTGGGATTTTAAAACCATATGCATTAATTCATACTGTTGTGTTAGTGGATTAGAAAAACATTCATTGTTGGTTGTGCAGCAGAAGGGTGAGAAAATGGAGCAGAAACAGTGTTCGTGTTGTCTGAAGGATCAGTCTTCATCTGCATCATCAAAGGCCACGCCGGTCGCTCGCAGCTTTCTGCAAAAACAGATCAACAGCTGTTGGTTTACATTCACTGAGATCATAATAATGTAGCTACTGTTCAGAGGTTTATGAGAGACACTGTACTTTTTAGTTCCTGGGTTGATAAGCGAAGTCCCTGCAAATCTTTTCTTCATCGGCACTGATGGAGCACTATTCTGCTGCTGCCGGGGCTCAAACTCTGAGGAAACAATATCTTATCATCTCTGTCAGCTGGTGGACTCAACCGCCAACAACACCACCAACAATTCACCACAAGCGTCCACTTATTTCACAGCTGAACTCTGCAGGTAACTTAACAGCTGTGTTGTTTGATCAGTATACTGTCACATGATAACAACAGGCCAACTTCATTCACTGATGAAAATTTAGTTGAAAGCTCAAAGTAGTTAGTACCCTAACTGTACCTGGAGTTACATTATTTTGTCAAACTATTGTTCCCATTTTCAAGAACACACTTTCACCCTCAAGTTATATTTACATGCATACATACATAATGCTGCATTTATATACATTTCTGCCATTCAAGTAAATAACACATTATGACATTATGATGACTTAAATGTTGTCATGAAATCCTATATAACCAGCTACTAGGCGCTGGGCGATATATCAAATTAATTCAATTCATATGATTTTTTGTGGCTTCACAATGTGTAACATGTCACATAGTGCAGCCATGTATTCAGCCTTAAAAAACATACCAGTGGGACACCTTTGGTGATTCTTCATGGGAGTGAGGGGGGGGGCTGCACCTGACAAAACACAATCAGCATTGATTCCCAAGTAGCAGTGACTTTTAACTCATATGCATAAGCTCCTATAAATGAATCTGGGGAATTACCCAAAGGATATAAGTGGCCATTACTGTGGTGGCGTCTCCCAACAATATCTGCGTTTAGCTTTTTAAAGTGATGTCTAGGAAATTTGTAAAGAACCTGTGCAGTTCTCAGTTGCTCCAACTGTTTCAGCAAACTTCAACTTGGGCAAAAAAACTGAATGTGAAAAACACAAACCTTTACCTCATGAAGAGTGCACCTGTCTGAGACCTAACACTTAACATAGATTCTCTGGATGTGCAGAGGACAAAGATGTTCACCAGAAGAGGATCAAGAATATTATAATTATTTTAATAATTACAATTGAGGGGTTTTTTGTAATCGTATGAGTGCCCTGTAGTCGGCATGTTGTTGCCTGGTGATTAATGAATAAACTTGAATATCATATATATAAAAACATATTCATGATGTGATCATATTTGTTTTACTAATGTAACTGGTCTGTAATGAATACATGCAGCTCTTAATTGACTATGCTGGTTAGCAAGTACACTAACATTAGAGTATTACAAAGTACCTCATCACAAATGTGGTGGATGCTCAGATTTTTTTCTATTTCTAAATTATTTGTCCTGGCTATTGTCTAGCCAGTGCCATATGTCAAATTTGAATGTTGTTGATATTGCCATCTTTATAAGGTAACATTGGCAGTAACTATGGGTCACTGTCTAACATCTTTAAAACGACCACCCATGCCACTGTCACTTTCAGCAGGCAGCAGCAGACAGTGAGTTGCCACCACAGTAATGGCAGCGACGCTAGATGGCTGAACACACAAATCTGTCACTGGATTTGTCTATAAGGTTGAAACCCACAATGACAAACAACTGCAATGAGTCACAAGAACAAAATGTATTTACTGTCAGGCTGAGTGAGGCTGTCAGCCATCCCAAACAGCAGCTCCTTCAGTTCTGCTCTGGCCTGTGGGCCTTCCAGCCTGGAAAGGGTCACAATCAGATTACGTGGACTGGAGCCCACATGGAGCTCTGAGCTGGTGTCATGTACCACAACAGACGTGTCCCCGCTACCACAGGCCGACCTGAGGGAAAGAGGAATATTCAGACTTAACAACCCAAGGATGGTTTCATGACCAGACAGCATTTACTGATCTGTAGTCTCTAACACACACTTACATGTGAGTAGGGCTGCAGCTATCGAATATTTTTAGAATCGAGTATTCTACCGATTATCCCATCGATTAATCGAGTAATCTAATAAAAAATAATTTTTCATTATTAAACAACAATACCAAATAATGCATAATGAAAATGACAGGCCTGTTAAATAGACCAAGCAATTGGCTTTTATTCCTGAAAAAACATACAGGTATTTATTCCAACTATTCCTAACACCAGAAGTAAGGGTGTGTGTTTGCTTGTGTGTGCACGCGTGCGTGAGGGAGAGTGAGAGAGACAAGACGAGTGTGTGTGTGTGTGTGTGTGTGTGTGTGTGTGTGTGGAAAGGAGTTATTTGGTGTAGGCTATTACTCTCTTGCAATTTAACACAAATTAGTTTCCACATCTTAACATGATATCTAGTCATAGCGACATCAGGCTACAGCCTCTACAAACACCGCACGCTCTAACTAGCGATGGTAGGCTACGTTGAATTAGCTAACATCAATGTTCACGTTAGCTTGTGTCGGCGACGCTTGGTGAGCTGGTGTTAACAACTGGATGCTTTCGGTTCAGATGTTGAATCATTGTTGACGTACTGTTGTGGTACGCCAGTTCTGCTTTGCAGTAGACACAATGCACTTTGTTATCTTCTTTTTTAAGTGTGAAATGATCCCAAACTTTGGACCTTCTCTGTCTTTTACGGACGGTTTCTTGGCTCTCCGCCATCGCGCCCACTCAATTTTGAATGTAGTGGTGTGTGTCCACAATAACAGTCCGTGTGGAAAATGATCCCTGAGCTAAGCAGGCCACATAACGCAGGTGATAGGAATTAAACGAAGCCTCGAGGCAGAGATTTTGCTTCAATCATTTTTTGTAATCGAATTATTCAAGTAATCGTTTCAGCTCTACATGTGAGAGCTGGTCAGTGCAAAACACACTGCTGCTGGCTGTGCAGTTTCACTGGCTGTTCTGTTGTAGCTTACTAGGAGTAATTCATGTGATCTCACCTGAGTTTTAGAATATAATCCTCTGTAGATTTCAAGGCAAACTTCTGTTTCTAAACAAACAGGTACAGTTACAACCAAAGCCACAGCAGGAACAGGTCAAACTCATGGAGGTCTACAGGTGAAACTCACAAACTGATTGAGCTCTTCCTCAGTGTACTCTGTGATCCAGAAGTCAGCAGCATCTGTCAAACTAGAGACAGAGACAAGGAGTGGACACTGTCACACACACAAACACACCTTATATATACATATGTATGCTGTCTTAAGGTTAGCATTGTGATCCGAACTCAATTTAAATAGTCGACAATATTATGTTTCCTAGCTTACAAATTTAAAGCACTGTGAAAACATATAAGTGAAAATGATTGATTTTGGGAGGGACATACAGCCTACCTTCACCTTTATTCCCACTGTCATTCAATACTGTCGTAAAATGGACATGATGAAATACAATATTATATTATTACTACATCAGGCTATATTAAATGTTTATCGGTTATGTCATCGTATTAAAAAGGTTCGCAATAATTCAGTACACGTCTTGTTGTATGTTCCTGATAATCACAGGAACAAAGAGCTGAAGATAGTTTGACGTTAGCAACATCTCCGTTCAGTCGGAAACACGTTTCCAGCTGTGAAGAATGGACTTTGCAGCCCACGTCCACACAGGATGGTGGCGACAAGACACACTGAGGTTCGGTGGTGATGAGGTGAAAAACACAGCAACGGCAAACGTGGATGAGGGTGAAAAGTGCAGATTTATTTACAGTGCAAAATAAAAATAGGTGTTCCAGTCCAATGGCAACAAAAGAAAACTTCAAAAACAAAACAAACAAACAAAAAAACATGAACCCACCGGTTCCTCAATTTTAAAGGCACTGACTCAATTCTCTCTCTCTCAATACAACCTCTCGGCAAGTTGCTCTCTCCAGACTCCCACACCCTGAGGCAGAAAACCCTGGCTTTAAATAGCCCTTCAGTTCCTCTAATTGGAAGAAACCAACGTGACAGGGTATTTTGTAGGTACAGACATTCAACAGATATTTTACCCATCACCCACAGCTGTTCCAATACTAATAATAATAATATTAATATATTAATTATTATTATTATTATTATTAATGAATATGATTAAATAATATTTACATCTCTTTATAGTTAAACATTTTGTAATGTACCCATAGCTTCCCCACTCAAATCAACCCTTTCCCCTGTCCCAAACCGGGAATAAATTCGTCATCGTCGGGGGACTCGTGTTCCTTGGGGAAGCAAAGTGATGCGGGACCAGGAAGTGAAAGTGAAAGTTATCAATGTACTGTTGGTGTTTGCGTGCATGATGTATGGACAAACGGAATGAAATGAGTTATGGAGCCGAATCGACGGGTACCGCGTCGTCCGCTATGATGTTGGCAGAAGTTTGGTGAGTAACTGAAAGATGTGTAAAATAGTGATTGCGCATGAATGAATTACGCCGCGGTTGCCGGCGCCGCGTGTAATTACAAACGCCCGAAGCTCCGTGTGTGTATGCGTGTAAGTGTGTGTGTGCGTGCGTGCGTGTAATAAACAGTAGTCCATTTAAATGGTGCAGAAAATGTCAGGCGAGTTGGGGGAAAAGAGGGCTAACTTTTCACACTTCCCTCCTCCTCTGGAGGCTCGCCACTGGGGTGGCGAGACAGAAAATCTGCCACCATGTTCTGCTTTCCTGCTCTATACTGCACCTGAAATCTGAAGGGCTGCAGAGCCAAAAACCAACGGGTAATGCGAGCATTAGTGTCCTTCATTTTGCCCAGCCATTTCAAGGCTCGGTGGTCCGTCTCCAGAACAAAGTCTCTACCTAAAAGGTAGTACCTGAAAGTGTCCAGTGCCCACTTTACGGCCAGGCACTCCAGCTCGACGGCGGAATACCGTGTCTCCCGGGGAAACAGCTTGCGGCTCATGTAAGCCACCGGTCGTTGCTGCTCTCCCTCACCCTGGAGTAGTACTGCTCCCAGACCAACTCCAGAAGCATCAGTCTGTACAGTCCAGGGCTGGGTAAAGTCCGGGCTCTGCAGCACAGGGCCGTTGCACAGAGCCTCCTTTAAATCCATGAAAGCTTTCTCATGCTGCTCCTCCCACCTGACCTTCACCGGACCAGACTTTCGGGTCAGGTCAGTGAGGGGTGCTGCTCTGCTCGCAAAGTTTGGCACAAACCGCCTGTACCACCCCGCAAGCCCCAAGAAGGACCGAATATCCTTCTTGGTCTGGGGCTGCAGGCAGTCCCGGATAGCCTCAATTTTGTCTTTCTGGGGTCTGATTACCCCACGTCCTAGGATATGTCCCAGGTACCGCACTTCCTGCTGGGCCAAAGCGCATTTCTTGGGCTGGGCAGTCAGTCCTGCCTGATGTATGCGCCGTAGCACCTCAGCAAGATGCCCAAGGTGCTCGTCCCAGGTGGCACTGAAGATTACTATGTCGTCCAGGTATGCGCCTGCGAAAGCACCAGTCCCATCCAGCACACGATCCATCAACCGCTGGAAGGTGGCTGGCGCTCCCTGCAGGCCAAACGGCATAACTTTAAACTGGAACAGTCCCTGGGGTGTCCTGAAGGCTGTGTAGGGCCTGGCCTCCTTAGCCATTGGCACCTGCCAGTAGCCCTTACACAGGTCCAAAGTGGAAATGAAGTGCGCCTTTCCAAGGCGCTCGATTAGATCTTCCAGCCTAGGCATGGGATATGCATCAAAGTGTGATTGAGCATTTACCTGGCGGAAGTCAATGCAGAAACGCATGCCGCCATCCTTCTTTGGAACAAGGACCACAGGGCTGCTCCAGGCGCTCTCTGACCTCTCAATCACGCCAAGTCTTTGCATCACCTGCAGCTCCTCCTGGAGGGCAGGCAACATTTGCTCCGGAACTCTGTACATCCGCTGCCGGAGTGGTGTGGTGTCTTTCAGCAGGACGTTGTGCTCGGCCATGGAGGTGGCTCCGGGCTGGTCACTGAACAGGCCGTCAGGGATGACAGCTCGCAACTCCTGCTGCTGTTGTGGGGTGAGATGTGTGATGTCGATCTCTCCTGCTGGATGGTCGGTAGGGAAGAACTGCTCCGGAGTGTCTTCCTCCTCCTTCACTGCTTGTACCAGCAGCTGTTGACTCAGTGGCACCTCTCTCTCGTGCCACTCTTTCAGCAGGTTAATGTGAAATACCTGCCGCTGCTTTCTCCTCTCTGGCATTTCCAGCTCGTAGGTGGTGGGCCCCAGCTTCCTGCTGATGCTGTAAGGTCCCTGCCACTTGGCCAACAGCTTGTTCTCCTCCGTAGGCAGGAGTAGAAGAACTTTCTGGCCTGGCTGGAAGGTACGCTGCCTTGCTCTCTGGTCATACCAGCTGGTCTGGGTCTTTTGTGCCTGCTGAAGGTTGTCCTTTACCAGGTTGGTCATCTCTTCCATCTTCTCCCTCATGGTGATGACATAGGTGAGGATGTTGGTGGTGGTGGGCTTTGGTGACTCCCAGGCATCTCTGAGGAGATCCAGAGGGCCTCTCACCTGTCTGCCAAACAGGAGTTCGAATGGTGAGAACCCTGTTGAGGCTTGGGGAACCTCCCGGTAGGCGAACATGAGGTAGGGGAGCCAGCGGTCCCAGTCTTTGCCGTTGGCAGCCACAAACCTCCTCAGCATGCCCTTCAGTGTCTGGTTATATCTTTCTACCAGTCCGTCAGTCTGGGGGTGGTAAGGAGTGGTCCTAATACCCTTAATCCCCAACAACCCATACACCTGCTTCATGGTGTTTGACAGAAACGCTGTCCCCTGATCAGTTAGAATCTCCTGGGGAATCCCTACCCTGGAGAATAACTGCAAAAGTACGGGGGCAATGGTTCTAGCCGTGACCTTTCGGAGGGGAAAAGCTTCAGGGTAGCGGGTGGCGTAATCACAAATTACCAGTATATATTTGTAGCCTGCCTGTGTGCGCTCTAGGGGGCCAACAATGTCCATCCCTATCCTAGTGAATGGCACATCAATAACTGGGAGAGGCTGTAGTGGAAAAGGCTTGACTTTGTGTTTGCTTGTGAGTTGACATGTGGGGCAGGTTTTGCAGTGTCGGTGTACATCAGTATACATGCTCGGCCAGAAGAATTTGCCAGCTATTCTCTGGAGTGTTTTTACACTACCCAAATGCCCTGCCCAGGGAATGTCATGACCTAAGCTCAGGATCTTTGGTCTTAGGCTACAGGGAACTACTAGCTGCTCAGTGCTGCTCCCTTCAGGCTGGTGATATAGCAGGCCCTGTTGCACAAAGTAGAATTCTCCTGAAAGAGCTTTTGCCTGACCTGTGCTCACCCCTTCAACCTCTGTAGCCTTACTGAAGAGTTCTTTTAGGGACTCATCTTGCCTCTGCAGCTCTTTTAAATCATGGGGAATTTCCCAGATATCTTCCCTCACAACGGGCAGAGGTTCTGGCTCTGAGTCCGCCATAACTCGAACTGTGCCCAACAGCTTTTCTCGTCTGCGCTGCTGACGGGTCTTTACAGCCTTACATTTCTCCTGAGAACTGATCTCGTCTTGGCTGTATGGCATCATCTCTAACAGCCTCTGGGTCTCTGTCTTTGTCTGAGACCTGGTAGCAACCATACTCACTGGCAGAGTAGACTGCACCAGTTCTGGCAGTATGAGCACATCCTGACCCAAGACAACTGGATGGCTCAACCCTCTGACAATGCCAGCTTTAAGCTTGTAGGTCTGCTCTTGTACCTCAAGACAAATCTCAGCTATAGGGTACTCATGCTCATCTCCGTTGACACAGCACACTCTGAGGCGTTCCCCTGTCAGCGTTTCGGGCTGATCCACCAGGTGGGGTTGCACGAGAGTCTGGGTGCTGCCAGTGTCAAGAAGAGCCCTTGCTGGCCTGCCGTTCACTGTTACCTCTATGGTCTGTACCTTGCCGACATATGAGGGTTCTTTTCTAGTCCCAGGACCTGAGCACATGTTAGCACTTCTTGCTCTCTTAACTGGGCATTCTCTGATGAGGTGTCCTGGCTTACCACAAAAGTGACATACAAAGCTGTCTTTGCTCATGGGGGTTCTGGTTATAGGTGGGCTTGTAGGTCTGGCCTGAGGGTTGTGCTGTGGTGGGTAATATCTGGTGCTTGGACCCCTGCTCTGCTCGCTATACCTAGGACCAACTCCACTCCCATACCCCACAGACTTACCCTTAATCATCGGTCTGCTGGAGCCTTGCTGGCGGAAGTCTTTTGTTCCACGGCGAGCAGCCATGAAAGAGTCAACAAGTTCTGCGGCGTTGTGTCCAGTCTGTGGGTCATGCTCCTTGACCCACACCCTCACCTCTGGAGACAGGGAGCGCAGGAACTGCTCCAAAATGAGGAGCTCCCCAATCTCCTCAACGGTCTTTTCGGCTGGCCTAATCCACTTGTGGTATAAGTCCTTCAGCCTGGTGTAGAACTCCCTCGGCGTCTCCCCCGGTTGCAGGTTTGGTTCTCTAAACCTTTGCCGGTACACCTCTGCACTTATCTCATACTTTGCTAGTATGGCATCTTTCACCTTGCTGTACTCCACTGCGTCGTACGGATCCATGGCTACATACGCAGCCCGTGCCCTACCGGTCAGATATGGCACAAGGAAAATAGCCCAGTCAGCTTGGGGCCACCTGTAGGCTGTAGCCAGTCGCTCAAAGGTGGTCAGATACTGCTCCACATCGTCCCCTTCCTCCAGCCTTGGCACGGCTGCTCTGGTCCACGTCGCTGGAGACGCCACCACTGGTGGTGCAGCAGGCAGCTGCGGATCTGCGGGTGGAGCTGCAGGCATCCACAGGGCTGCTGGCGGCGCTGCTGGTGCTTGTAGGGCTGCTGGCGGTGCTGCTGGTGGTTGCATTCCACCTCCGACACCTCTCTGCTCCAGCTCATCTCGAAAGCTGTTGAGCTGCACTTGCACATTTCGCCACCTCTGCTCCTGCTTGAATGACTCACGTTCCTGGGTCTGCAGGGACTGCTGTATGATGTTATACAGATCTGTGAGGTCTAGTGTCCCACCAGTGTCAACCCCTGGCTCCCCTCCTCGGGCTCCTTCTTCCTCCTGCTCGTGCAGGTCCTCCTGGGCCAGCTGTCCGTACGACATCGCTTGCCGTACTTCTCCCTGTCTTCCTGGCCTCTTTCTCAGTGTCCTTGAGGGCGCCACGATCCCACTTCTGACACCAACTGTGAAGAATGGACTTTGCAGCCCACGTCCACACAGGATGGTGGCGACAAGACACACTGAGGTTCGGTGGTGATGAGGTGAAAAACACAGCAACGGCAAACGTGGATGAGGGTGAAAAGTGCAGATTTATTTACAGTGCAAAATAAAAATAGGTGTTCCAGTCCAATGGCAACAAAAGAAAACTTCAAAAACAAAACAAACAAACAAAAAAACATGAACCCACCGGTTCCTCAATTTTAAAGGCACTGACTCAATTCTCTCTCTCTCAATACAACCTCTCGGCAAGTTGCTCTCTCCAGACTCCCACACCCTGAGGCAGAAAACCCTGGCTTTAAATAGCCCTTCAGTTCCTCTAATTGGAAGAAACCAACGTGACAGGGTATTTTGTAGGTACAGACATTCAACAGATATTTTACCCATCACCCACAGCTGTTCCAATACTAATAATAATAATATTAATATATTAATTATTATTATTATTATTATTAATGAATATGATTAAATAATATTTACATCTCTTTATAGTTAAACATTTTGTAATGTACCCATAGCTTCCCCACTCAAATCAACCCTTTCCCCTGTCCCAAACCGGGAATAAATTCGTCATCGTCGGGGGACTCGTGTTCCTTGGGGAAGCAAAGTGATGCGGGACCAGGAAGTGAAAGTGAAAGTTATCAATGTACTGTTGGTGTTTGCGTGCATGATGTATGGACAAACGGAATGAAATGAGTTATGGAGCCGAATCGACGGGTACCGCGTCGTCCGCTATGATGTTGGCAGAAGTTTGGTGAGTAACTGAAAGATGTGTAAAATAGTGATTGCGCATGAATGAATTACGCCGCGGTTGCCGGCGCCGCGTGTAATTACAAACGCCCGAAGCTCCGTGTGTGTATGCGTGTAAGTGTGTGTGTGCGTGCGTGCGTGTAATAAACAGTAGTCCATTTAAATGGTGCAGAAAATGTCAGGCGAGTTGGGGGAAAAGAGGGCTAACTTTTCACACCAGCACACAATCTGACTCACCAAACACTAAATATTCCGTTTATTCTTCTTGTGTAGCAAATGAATCTGGACTGG
This sequence comes from Pagrus major, assembly GCF_040436345.1. Taxonomy (NCBI): domain Eukaryota; kingdom Metazoa; phylum Chordata; class Actinopteri; order Spariformes; family Sparidae; genus Pagrus; species Pagrus major. The sequence goes on along the minus strand of NC_133219.1, from coordinate 2,010,173 downwards.
CTCTGTTTGTCCAACACAGTGCAGTATGACGTTCGCTTCTCATCCATGTTTCCCTCCACAGCTCACTGATACTTCACGGACGACTCTTCTGCTGCGTCTCAATTCAGGGGCTGCATCCTTCGAAGGGCGCATTTGAAGGCCAATCACGTCACAACGCCGCGCGAAGGCTGTCCCAATTCGAAGGCTCCTTCAAATGCGGCCTTCTTTTCCCTCTTATTGGCATGGATCTATTATCCATGCTTATTGGAGGACGCACCGCTACTATCCTTCGCGGCCTCCCATAGCCCAAGATCCTTTGCGCACCCGACACAGAAGAAAGAAAGAAAGAAAGAAAGAAAGAAAGAAAGAAAGAAAGAAAGAAGGAAAATGGCGACATCAAGTGGTGTAGATCATAGACGTAGACGCCTCATTGAGCGCTGGACCGTAAGTCGACGTCGCCAAAAAAAATAAAATAAAATAAAATAAAATAAGTCGACGTCGCCGCCATATTGGAGGAGGCAGCTCTGCCCCGTGAACTAATACAAGTGAATGGAGTGAACTTTAGAAAGCTCCTTCTACAAAGTGCTATAAGTTAATGTCTCTCATTTACACATTCACACACGTACGAATATATTCAGGAAACAGACAGGAACCAAAAACAACGTCTGTAAGGTCCTCTGATGATTATAAACGTTAACTATTCCTTATATGTTCAGCACCAAACCACCGGATGTACTTTTATAATGTTTTTATGAGTAAACTTACAGCTGCCAACGTATGTAACGCTGCTACTGTGATGTTAAATGACGGTTAAATATTGGATCTGTGTCTATAATAACCAGATCCTGACATGTAAATGTGACATCTGTCTACCATACTGTCAACTTAAATAACAATAATAATAATAATGATAATAATAATAATAATAATAATACAAACTATATATATAGTGCATATTTATAAAAGTAGCCTACTGCAACTTTACTTTTTTTTTTACCATGTAATGTTATTTTATACAATATCATATTTTATAATGTTCTGTCATGGAGTTTATCACTTCACTGCTAAAAGAAAAGAAAGCAGGCTCACTGCCAGTTGCAGTTTCTTATCTTGATTTGCGGACTTTTTAATTATTTGTCTCCATGATTGTTAATTTTATTACTTAGATTATCAGAAATCACTGTGTAAAAACGACGTTGGTGCTTTTTATTCCAACAAACATCACATTTACATGTCAGGATCTGGTTATTATAGACACAGATCCAATATTTAACCGTCATTTAACATCACAGTAGCAGCGTTACATACGTTGGCAGCTGTAAGTTTACTCATAAAAACATAAAAATACATCCGGTGGTTTGGTGCTGAACATATAAGGAATAGTTAACGTTTATAATCATCAGAGAACGTTACAGACGTTGTTTTTGGTTCCTATCTGTTTCCTGAATATATTCGTACGTGTGTGAATGTGTAAATGAGAGACATTAACTTACAGCACTTTGTAGAAGGAGCTTTCTAAAGTTCACTCTGTAGTGTATTGAGAATATACTACTAGAGTGCACAGCCCCCTTGTGGTCATGTTAGGCAACAACCCGATCTGTAACCTGTGTTTTAGTTTTTTGTTGACGTCTGAGTAAAGTCCCAGTCTGCACGCGCAGTCCGGTCTCCGTCTGAGTTATTGAATCCATATCAATATATTACAGTTTGGCGACGAGGATGGGATATAAAAGGGACAAAAAGCATCCCGGAAGACGAGAGACATAAAGTTATAACCGGCAGATCACAAGAAAAGAAAATTGTGGCACCAAAGTGAGTGGCTAACAACGAGCTAACAAGCTAACGTGACTGCAAGTTATTAGCAACGGGACGGACTGCAGCAATGGCCCTTATCGGCAGTATATCGGAATACAAAGAGGGTAAGGAAGATTTTGAATCTTACCTGGAGAGACTGGAACAGTGGATGGCCGCAAATACAGTGGCAGATGAAAAGAAAGCCAGTGTTTTCCTGTCGCTAATTGGAGCGGATGCCTACAGACTTTTGAAAAGTTTACTCCTGCCAGATAAGCCAAGTACAAAAAGTTATGCACAACTCACCAAAGCACTCAGTGACCATTACAAGCCAAAGCCACTTGTCATTATGGAGAGGTTTCGATTTCAGAAGAGAAATCAACAAGAGAGTGAATCAGTGAGTGACTTTATAGTAGCTCTGAAACAGCTGTCTACTAACTGTGATTTTGGAGCTCACCTGGATGATGCCCTCCGTGATAGGTTTGTGAGTGGACTGAGATCAGAGGCAATACAGAGGAAACTGCTGGCAGAGACCAATGTAACTTTTAAAAGTGCATGTGACACGGCACTGTCCATGGAGATGGCTTCACGAAATACTTTGGAATTCTCTGGAAAAATAAAAGAGAGTACAACAGTTAATAAAGTGTTCAACCACAGTAAACAGAGAGATGACAAGAGAAAATCAAGTGACACAAGCTACAGCAAGAGTACACCCTGGCAAAAGAGCAGCGTGGATGACAAGCAGCAACAGCTACGTCAGCCCTGCTACAGATGCGGAGGTAAGCATCCAGCTACGGTGTGCAGATTTAAACAAGAAAAATGCCACCATTGCACAAAAGTGGGACATATTGCACGCATGTGTAGGAATAAAAAGACACCACACAAGACCCATTATGTCGAACAGGAGTCTGAAACAAGCCCGGCAGAGGAGGATAATGAAAATTCGTTTGGACTGTACACAGTACACACAGCTTCAGATGGTAATGATGGCTATGTGGTTGACGTGAACGTTGAAGGCCAGAACATTCAGATGCAGTTAGACACGGGAGCATGTGTGTCTCTTGTGTCAGAGATCACCTACCAGGGATCACTAGCTCACTTGCCACTTTGCCCGTGTAAAATACCGCTGTCTACTTTTTCTGGAGAACCCATCCCAGTGTTAGGGAAGGTGGTTGTGAAAGTAGAATATGAACAACAAGCAGCCAGAGTACCGCTGGTTATTGTGAAAGGCGACCGACCAGCGCTACTGGGCAGAAATTGGCTCAAGAAATTAAGGCTGAACTGGAAGGAAATATTCCAAGTCAAAGCAGCCGGAGATGTTACTGATCCAGAAGTGGCAGTGATTCTACAGAGGCACAAGGGAGTATTTGAGGAAGGCCCCAGCATCATCCGTGAGTTTAAGGCTTCGATCAAGATGAGGCCAGATGCGCAGCCAATATTTAAGAAAGCAAACCCGGTACCATATGCTCTAAAAGAGGCTGTGGAAAAAGAGCTGGACAGACTAGAGGCTATGGGAATCATATCAAAAACAGACAAAAGTGAATGGGCTGCACCTATAGTGACTGTGCCGAAGGCTGACAAATCAATACGGATTTGTGGAAATTACAAAGTGAACATAAATCAGTGTGTGGAAGAGGAAACTTATCCATTGCCCAATACTGAAGATCTTTTTGCGACACTGGCTGGAGGCAAGCTGTTCACTAAGCTGGACTTATCACATGCCTATCAGCAGTTGGAGTTGGATAAGGACTCAGAAAAATACCTTACAGTTAACACGCATCGGGGGCTCTACACTTACCACCGGTTGTCATATGGAGTCTCAAGTGCCCCGTCCATCTTCCAGGCAGTGATGGACCAAATCCTACAGGGGATAGAAGATGTGACCTGTTTCCTGGATGACATCTTAATCACAGCTGGTTCAAGAGAAGAACATCTGCGTAAACTGGAGGAAGTGTTGAGTCGTCTGGAAAAGTACAATGTGAGGGTCAAACGATCAAAATGTAAGTTCATGACAGACAAAGTGGAATATTTGGGACATATTGTGGATAGTGAAGGGCTCCATCCCACAGACGAGAAAGTGAAAGCCATTGTAAACGCACCGAGTCCCACCAATGTCACAGAGTTACGTTCCTTCCTGGGACTACTGAACTATTATGGCAGGTTTATGAAAAATCTGTCCATGCAGCTGCGACCTTTGCATGAGCTACTGAAACGAGAAAGTGTTTGGGAGTGGACATCGGAATGTGAGGCTGCGTTCATAAGTGCAAAAGATCAACTACTACAGAGCACCATAGTGGTTCATTATGACACTAAAAGGCCATTGAAACTAGCCTGTGATGCTTCGCCTTATGGTGTCGGCGCTGTCATCTCCCATGTGATGGAGAATGGAGAAGAAAAGCCAATAGCATTTGCATCTCGTACATTAACCGAAGCAGAAAGCAAATATGCTCAAATAGAGAAGGAAGCCCTGTCTATTATTTTTGGAGTGAAGAAGTTTCACAAATATCTCTATGAGAGGAAGTTTACTCTCATTACTGACCACAAACCCCTCTTGGCTATCCTTGGGCCGAAGTCAGCTATTCCCACACTTGCCGCTTTGAGAATGCAGCGGTGGGCGCTCATATTGATGGCCTATAACTATGAAATAGAGTATCGCCAGTCTGCAGACCATGCAAATGCAGACGCACTCTCAAGGTTGCCAAGTAAAGTCATAGATAACACTGCAGAAGAAGGGAAAATCTTCTATTTCTCTATTATGGAGGATTTACCTGTGAAAGCTAGTGACATCACACAGAGCACAAACAAAGATCCTGTGCTCAGCCGAGTGAGGGAGCTCACTCTAAATGGATGGCCAAGTCATGCAAGGGAGGAGACACTCAAATCATTCTTAGTAAGAAGAACTGAATTATCAGTGGAACAAGGATGTGTTCTCTGGGGAATGAGAGTTATAGTCCCTCCAGCTCTCAGACCAAAGCTGCTAAATGATCTTCACCAGGGTCATCCTGGCATGTGCCGCATGAAAGCCTTAGCAAGAAGCTACATGTGGTGGCCCGGTCTGGATAAGGACATTGAAAAAGCTGTACAAGAGTGCAGTGCATGTCAGACAGTGAGACAACTACCAGCAGCGGCCCCACTGCATTGTTGGAAATGGCCAACTCGGGTGTGGCAACGGATACACATAGATTTCTGTGAGAAAGATAAACAGTATTTTTTAGTCCTTGTAGACAGTCACTCAAAATGGTTGGAGGTGGTTCACATGACAACCACAACATCAGCTAAGACTATTGAAGTTCTGCGCAGCATTTTTGCATCTTATGGACTACCTGAGGAAGTGGTTTCGGACAATGGGCCACAATTCACATCCAGTGAATTTAAGCAGTTTTTGAGAGGAAATGGCATCAAACAAACCTTGGTCCCAGCTTATCATCCCGCTTCTAATGGAGCCGCTGAAAGGTCAGTGCAGACTGTCAAATCTGCGCTGATGAAGCAAGTGTTGGCAGATAAGGGGTCTGTTACATTGCAGCATAGACTAGCAAATTTCTTACTGATGTACAGAAGCACACCACACACAGTAACGGGTGTTTCACCAGCTGAGTTGTTTCTTAAACGTCAGATGAGGACCCGGTTTAGTCTTCTGAAGCCAAGTCTCACTGAAACCGTTGAGGAGAAACAACGGAGTCAGAAGAAATACCATGACGCAGGAAGAACCAAGTTGAGAGAGTTGTCTGAGGGTGATCATGTGCGTGTGAGGAATTTTCGTGAGGGGAAGGAGAAATGGATCAGAGGAACAGTTGTAAAACGACTCGGACCTGTTGCTTACCTGATAAATGATGGTGTGAGAGAGCGCACAGTACACATTGACCACCTGTTACTCTCGCATGAAGAAGTTGTGGATTGCAACACCTCAAGTGATGATACTCACCTGACACCAGATCTGGATTCACCACAACCAAGCAGCAGCATCCCGGAGGCAGAAGGGATGATTTCTACTCCAATACCAGCTCGCTCTCTGGTGAAGCCTGCAACTCTTCCTGAAAGACTCAGCCCTGCACCCCGTCCACACTCTCCAGCCCAGTACTGGAATACTCCAGTGAACCCAGCAGAGCCCGTGGCTGTCTCAGCTACCACACAACAACCAGGGCGTCGCTATCCAGATCGCTTGCGGGTTCCACCTAAAAGACTGAACCTTTAAAGAGCAAGGAAACTGTTCCTTTTTTGGGGTCAAGTGTTCTGATTATCCTAGTTGTTTCTGAATAGTAATTATTAGTAATAAGTTGGAGCTAATTGTTCATAATAAGCAGCTGGAATGAAAAAAAAGAAAGAAAACACAGTTTTAATTTGCAGAAGAAGACTCTTTAAGTTTATGTGAGGTAAAAGTTTTGTTTACTTTATTGCTATGCTCATTGCAGTATTTTGAGTTTTGGGGGTTAAAATTTAAAGGGGAGGAGTGTAGTGTATTGAGAATATACTACTAGAGTGCACAGCCCCCTTGTGGTCATGTTAGGCAACAACCCGATCTGTAACCTGTGTTTTAGTTTTTTGTTGACGTCTGAGTAAAGTCCCAGTCTGCACGCTCAGTCCGGTCTCCGTCTGAGTTATTGAATCCATATCAATATATTACACACTCCATTCACTTGTATTAGTTCACCGGGCAGAGCTGCCTCCTCCAATATGGCGGCGACGTCAACGTATCACAGCAGCGGGCCAACCCGCTCAGTGGGGCGTCTATGTATATATGTCTATGGTCTATGATCGTCACTTTTTTTTTGTTTAAGTCAACTTTATTGCTAAAAGTGGTTTACAATTCAGATGAGACTTACAGAAATAAATGTAGGCCTATGTAATAAAGAACGAACATATACAATACAAACAAGGAGAAATAAAACTTTGCCAGGGGAAGCTTATAAGTTACAGAGAAAGAGGACCATATGTTGACAGTTTTAAGTGCCTTTCTGTTGTTGGAGCCAGAAATCAAATTAATATAGCCTAATGTACAACTTCATGGAGAAAAGGTACAAAATTAGGTTTTTTACTGCTGAATTTACATTTATGAATGTGGAATTTTGCCAACAGAATTAATAAATGTATAATGAAGTACATATTTTCTTTATTTTGACTTCTATAAAAGCAAAATACCACATTCTCCTACAATAAGGCAAAGTCTTTATAAATATGGTCAATGACAAATCTGTTGAAGTTTTGCCAAAATGTTCTGGTGTGTAAGCAATACCAAAAGAGGTGCAAAACAGTTTCTAGGTGGTCTTCACAAAAAGAACAGTTTGTATTGATGTCTCTTTTAAATTTAACCATGTAATGATTAGCAGGGTAATATCTGTGAATTATTCTGAACGACACTTCTTTCACCTTGTTTACTATCAGGTATCTGTGAGGAATCATCCAAACTTTTTTCCAGTCAATGTTGTTTACAAATTGGTTCCAATAAAACATAGCATTCGGAATAGATACAATTTCTTTCTGAAACAAGGCACAAATGTTCTTATTATTTCAAGGAAGTTTAGAAAAACAGATTTTTCCAACAGGTGATTCAGCCACAGCGGGGAGGGAGACAGAAGTGGGTGGAGGTCTGCCAGTATTTCTAAAAAGCATTATTGAGCCTGATGGAATGGCGTCAAATACAACTGCAAATTCTCGTGGCGTAACTGGAATATTATATGTTGATAGAAATTCTCTATAAGAGAAAAGTTGCCCCTCTCCGTTAAATAGCTGGCCCACCAGCAGAATCTGATTCTGTACCCAACTCTCAAAAAAGAGTGACTTGTTTTTATATAAAATATCTCTGTTATTCCAAATTAGACACCTGTGAGGTGAGAAATTGTGCTTATAAATGAGAGACCATGCTAAAAGGACCTGCTTATGGAAATTGGACAGTTTTACAGGGAGTTTGTCCACATTGTAATTACAGTTTAAAATAAAGCTCAGACCACCAAAGCGAGAGAGTATATAGTGGGGAATAAAATTCCAAATTGAGACAGGGTTTTTTAGAAAATGCTTAGCCCAATTTATCTTAAAAGTATCGTTTAGTGTATTAAAGTCCAAAAAGTTGAGCCCACCAGATTCATAATTATTCATAACAACACTTTTTTTATATAATGTGTACGATTTTTCCAGATGAAGTCAAAAAGCATTCTATCAATATCTTTACAAATTTTATTGTCCAGGTGTAAAGAGAGAGCTGCGTATGTAAGCCGAGATATCCCTTCAGCCTTGGTAAGTAACACTCTGTCTTTCTTTTAAGTCCCTTTGCAGCCACTGATTCAATTTGTTTTGAGTTTTTTTAATGATTGGAGAGAAATTTAATGAACATCTCACTTTCTGATCTTTAGTAATAAGAATACTCAAGTATGTAACTTCTTCCTTGATCGAAATGTTACAAATAGTTCGTATATTACAATCTTTTAAAGGTAACAGTTCACATTTATTTATATTTAGACATAGACCAGAGGCCTCTGAAAACTGGTTAATTACATGAATGGGGACAGGTATCTGACTAGCATTTTTTAGAAAGATTGTGGTATCGTCAGCAAGCTGACTGATGAGGATATCCCTACCCGCAATAGAAATTCCTTGTATAACACTGTTAACAACATGAGATGTGAGAATTTGTGTACAAAGTAAAAACAGATAAGGTGAAATCGGGCATCCCTGATGAATGCCCCATTTCAGATTAAATCTAGGGGAAGTTCCATTTTTCAGTTTTATAGAGCTATTGCCATTAATATATAAAGTTTTAATTGCTTTGCAGAAAAAATCCCCAAAACCAAATTTTTCTAAAGAGATAAAAATAAATTGGTGTTCTATTGTATCAAAGGCCTTATAGAAATCTAAGAAGAGGATGAAGCCATCTTCAGATATCAGGTCAGAGTAGTCAAGAATATCTAATACTAGTCTAATATTATTAGAGATGTGCCTATTCCTCATAAAGCCTGACTGTGTCTCATCTATAATTGTGTCAAGAGTTTCTTTAATTCTCCTGGCAAATATTAATGCCATAATTTTATAATCATTATTTAGCAGACAAATGGGTCTCCAGTTATCAATAAAAAGCATGTCTTTTCTAGGTTTGGGAATCAATGTGACCAGACCTTTAGTGAGACTAGGAGGAAGCGCATCATTTTCTATACTCTCCATAAAACCTGTAGTAAAAAAAGGTGCTAACTGATCTGAGAACGCTTTATAAAATTCTGCAGTTAAACCGTCAGTGCGGGGAGATTTATTGTTTGAGTAGAGCAATCGAATCAGTAACCTCTGCTATTGTAAGAGGGGTGTCACAATAATCTTTATCTGCCATATCAATCTTTCTCACGTTATTTACTGAGTTTAGAAATTGAGTGGTAACTTTTTCATTATATTTTGAGCTGTATAAATCACTATAAAATTTTGAACAAAAATCTGAAATTAATTTATCGTTATCAGTAATGACCTAATTAATATTTAAATTATGGATGGAATTGGTTTTGGATCTGTATTTTTCAAGATGGAAAAAGTAGGCAGAATTTTGCTCTCCCTCCTCCAGCAATCTCTTCCTAGACCTTACAAAGGCTCCCTTTGGTTTTTGTCGATACAACTCGCCTAATTTGTTTTGGAGTACTAATAGAAGTAGCTTATCCTCCTCTGAAACTACATCGGGGGGTCTCTGATAGAAAGTAGAAATTTTACTTGTACTTACTGATTTTCTCTTCTTCTGCTCTTTTAGCTTTGTTCCATACTGTCTTAAAGGTCCCATATTATACTGTTTTTCATCAATTTCACACAGCTGTCAGAGGTCCAACAACACTGTATTCGAAATGTATTGCCCCAAACCCATCCGTGGTCCTGAATTTCAGCTGTCTAAAAGTCGCTCAAGTGAGCGCTACTGAGGGCAGCTGTTTCTGTGCCTGCACCTTTAATGCTAATGAGCTCCATCCTGCTACACGCCCCTCTCAGCTTACGCTAGCGGTAGCATGCGTTAATGTTTACAGTGGATGTATCGCTATGGCTCGCCGAGATGCTGTCGTTCAACCACACCAGTTTGACCCAGAATCGGACCCAGAAGGAGAGGCTCAGAAAAATACAGACTCTGCGGCTGCAGCAGGACTCCCCAACACAACCACCCGGCTCCCATCCCCCACTGACCTGCAACAGGTAACATCTAAAAACAGCTAGCGAAAGCTGTGTTTGTCTCCAACACAGTCTCCAAACCCTTGGACACTGTTCGCATAGTCTCTGTCTCCAGTCTGCATGTTTCCAGACTTTTTACTGTGACAACCAAGCTCCCTCGTAATATTATTAACATTAAACTCGCTTGCCGTTGCATAGCGGACCGAAGCGGAGCTAACTAGTTAGCCAATTTCAAGCTGACTTCAGCATACTCGTAGGCAACTGTAAATACTATCAAAACGTGGCGACACTTACCTGTGGCTCGGGTGCAGTTGCTGGGTCCCATATGGTTGGGACTGATCCTTTTACGAGGGTCAGTGTCAAGGCAAAGCCAGCTTTGTACTGACTGAAGCAGTCGGGAGGCAACCGCCATTCCGACATACCGCCATTCCGACATTAGGCCCTAATTGTCGGAATGGCAACACTTAACCCTTTAATTAAACGTCCCATCATTTCGACATTTTTTACCTCCTAAGGTCGGAATGCTGGTATTTATTTCTTTTTTAAATGTGTTGCCATTCTGACAAATCTTTTAAAAGTGTTAGGGTTAGGGTTACGGGTTACGGGTTGTGGGTTACGGTTAGCCTTGTGGGAATGCCAGGACGAAACTTTGTCGGAATGGCGGGACGTTCGCATGTCGGAATAGTGGTATGTCGGAATGGTGACATGTCTGAATAGTACAGTGTCGTAATGGCAGTATGTCGTAATGGCGGTCTGTCGGAATGGCAGCATGTAACCGAAGCAGTCCGATGTGAAGTGGTTAGCACACACAAACAGACTTACAGGAACCGTAGCCGGCACGTTGTTGTTAAAAATGAAACGCTCGGATATCTCCGGGGAGAGGGGGGAGTGTTTTCGCGCAGAGGAGGCCGACCTATGAAAATCACTCCTTTCGTTACGTGTCACTCACTAAAGTGAATCGGGTTTTCGAGTCACTTGAGTCAGTCACCCAGAGTGTGCGCCACGGAACGTTTGTTTCTCAGGTAAGGGAGGGGCTCTACGAGCTGGGAGGGAGAGCGAGTGAGCTGTGAGCTGCCTGTGAACTGCGAGTCTGAGATGCTGAGTCCTGAACGGTGCGCAGCAACGAGTTTCTTGGGTAAGGGAGGGGCTCTACGAGCTGGGAGGGAGAGCGAGTTAGCTGTGAGCTACGAGTTGCAGCTATCGAGTCCTGAACAGTGCGGAGCAATGAGTTTCTCAGGTAAGGGAGGGGCTCTACGAGCTAGGAGGGAGAGCGAGTTAGCTGTGAGCTGGAGCTACTGGGTCAGTCAATCGTTCTTTTTCTGTATCAGCCTGTGATACAGCTCAGCTCGGGGAAGAAAGGAGAGGAGACAGGGGAGTTGAGTTGAAATAATGACCAGAGCCGATGCTTCAGCCACGGAGCTAATACAGCAACTAGCTTGATACATATGGAATTGCAGTTAGAATAACAGTTGTGTGGCATTTCTCCTCTTTGCAGTTAGCTGGCGGTAGCAGCGGTGAGTCAGTGAACAAGTTAATGCAGACAATGACTCGTAACTCCCGAGTCAGTAAAAAGAATCTCGAGTTTTCCTCATTCTGGCAGTTGGTAGGCTCAGGGAGGACCAGTTTCTATATGTAGAGACAAGAGAAAACGTGTTTTTCATAATATGGGACCTTTAAGAATTTTCCTAACTCAAACTTAAGTAGTTCCCAGTTAGTAGGGAGAGTGGGGTAATTTGTGCCAAGGGGCAAGTAGTGCCACCCCAGTTATCTAGAAAACCATAGAAGAAGTTGGTCATGTGACCACATATTTTTGAAGAGGCATCCATTTCACTCATCCTGCAAAGAAGGGAGACACATGGCTTGAGAGGTAAGCACATTTAAGTTCAAAAAACAATTTTTTGCCCTCCAAAGTAAAATTTCTATGATCAAGGTTTTTTGATTGCTGTGTTTGAACAATTAAAGACAACTTTGAAAACAGTTCACACATGTTTTAGTGCTTTAGTAAGCTACACCATGAGTCTATACAGTTAACATGATGCTAGCTCAAAACAGCTGGGGGATGCATTTTTTTCAAAATGGTGGGCATGGGGTAATTTGTGCCAACTTATGCTTATTTACTATATATTACTTTATTGTATTTTACTGTTATTGTACATTGCATTCTTACATTTGATCACTAAAACTATGTGACATTCTTTATTTTAGACCAAAATCCATCATGCCACGCATATAGGGTTAGTTCATTGTGAAGTTTGCTGGCAAAAAATCAAAATCTTACAACTATGTTGGATTGGTGGAGATTGTTGAAGGTGATGAAATATGTGCAAGGTTTCTGAAGCAAAGCTGTAGGTCTGTTGATGGAAAGCCAATCTTCACATTTAGGGAGAATGATGAAGGAGTCATCCCTAGAGGTGATGTGCTCAACAAACTGCCCGCCCCACAAAAACTTGGTGGTACAGCCAGAAGGGAGCACAAATTCACATTCCCCTGCAGCCTTGACAAGTGGGATGTTCAGTAGTAGGCAGTTGCAGATGATTAGGTGCTCATTTAGGAATTTAAATTTTGTTCTGAGTATGTGTTCATGTGGTTCTAGGCCTTGTTATAGAAAAGTGTCCTTTGATGTTATTGAAACTTTAAATAAACGTTAAATAAGTAATTTTGTCTTATTGAATTTGTCTTGCTTTTATATAGCATTATCGTTTGTGAGATCAAAATGATCTGTTTTACTTCAATTATCAATGGCACAATTTACCCCACTGTATTCTCTCCAATGGCACAACTTACCCCGCACCAGGGGCAATTTGTGCCACAACACCACTTTTTTTTCTAAAGTTGTATTTCTAAAATAGTTTATTTAAGATCCAAAGTGATTGTTCCCAGGGATGCACAACATCCTAAACTATATGCACATATTTTAGTTGGAGGCATTACTGTAATCCCCTTGCTTTAAAGGCACTTTAAGTAAAAATTGGCACTACTTACCCCACTCTCCCTATTGTAGGATTTTTCCCTTTTAGCCTTGTTGTAAAAAAGAGTAATTAATTTAATAATTTCAGTCTTAACCTTTTCATGCTTTAACAGGGAATTGTTTAATTTTAAATAGCAAGATCTACGGATTGTATTAGATCCACTAAATTGGATGCTTATATGGATTGCTCTATGGTCAGTGAGGGGCGTAGCAAGGATGTTTACTGGCTGGATCCTGATCTGTTGCTCCAAGTGAAGGATCTTTCATCAGGTAATTTTTCTCTCCATACATCCACACTGTTAAATTTTCCCATAAGTGTTTTAAGGTTTGTGCTGAGGGAGTAGGGCCGCCCAGGAGGCCACCTGTCAATAGCATTATCTAGAGCAATATTAAAGTCTCCACCAATTAAAAGAAGAGAGTTTGGGTATTTGGTGAGCCAAAATATAATTATTTCCTCTATTGAATCAAGTAACTTATCATTCTCAAGTTTGTTATTATTACTCTATTTATGCCCTGTTACTACCCTGTCCCTGCTACTCCTTCACAACCTATAAAAGACCCCTGTTTCCCTTAAAAATGCCAACAACACCCTGACCTGTGCTCTCTCACCCATACTCAATACCCCTCTTAATGTAAGTTCCTGAACCCCTAAAAACCTACTCTTCATCAGCTCTCTCTGCGTCTCACGCCCCCTGCAACTCAGGATTACATGTTCCACCGACTCCTTCACCTGACACCCCTCACACCAGCCTGCCTGGTGTTTCCCCACCATTTTTAATGTTTTATTTAGTGCACAGTGTCCCAGCCTCAACCTTGTCAGTATTCTTTCCTCTCTCCTACGTCCACTACTCTCCATGGAGAGAGCAATATTAAAGTCTCCACCAATTAAAAGAAGAGAGTTTAGGTATTTGGTGAGCCAAAATATAATTCTTTCCTCTATTGAATCAAGTAACTTATCATTCTCAAGTTTGTTATTATAACCGTAAAGATTAATAATTGTGATATAAATATTATTGACTCTAACTATAAGACATAGTGTCCTAGGGAGTCACAGTCTGAGTGTAGGACATCACCAGTGAAAGTATTTTTAAGCTTGGTTACTCCAGCAGATCTCTCTGAGCCCTGAGAGAACCAAATATCATTACCCCATTGAGATTTCCAAAAATTGACATCAGCAGATGTGGAATGACTTTCTTGAAAAAACAAAAATCCGTATGAAGTTGTTTGGCAAATAAAAATAAGGCTTTCCTTTTACAAATCTGTCTTAATCCCCTGGCATTTAAAGAAACAATAGACAAAGACAAAGTTATTAATGAACACGAACAAGAAATAAACTTGAAAGTGATCAATAACCAGTTAGGTAAGGGTGTATCACTGGATAAGGGGACCGAGTGCTGCATTATATACTGAAAATAACGGTAAAGGGGAAAGAAAATAGTCCCGGCCAACTAGAAAACACAGCGCTCTTAATCAGCTGCACGATTATTAAATGGCCTTGAAAAGCAAAACATATAATACAAATGGCAGCAATTTTGTAAACTAAAGTAGCTTTGCAGAGTCTTAGTTATAGTGCAATAGGAGCTATAACATTAGAATATCAACTCTGAGTGTAGTGCAAGTCAAACCAATAGGTGTCCTTCTGTTATTAGGCATTAGGCGAGTCTGTGTCTTAGGTGGGGAGGGGGACTTCTGACCCTCTGATAAATCCACAACCTCCTATGAAGTGTGCTGGCTTGCCCTCCTCTCGAGCTTTCTTTATAGCTGGCCACAGTTTGTTCCTTCGTTCTCTGTCTTCCTTAGAAAGATCCTCCGCAAATCTTAATCCGTTGTCGCGCAGGTGTGGTGACGTCTTGGCAGCTTTCCATATGGCATCTCTGCAGAAACGTGCGATGAACTGGATGATGATGCCTCTGGGTTTGTTGTCATTCTGCTGCTTGGTGCCGAGCCGATGTACGGTGTCGATAGTGTCCGCCAGCCTGCTCTTCTCCTCAGGCAGAACAGCCTGACAGACCTCGATGACCGTCTTTCCTATATTTTCCTTTTCCGATTCTTCGACTCCGTAAAGTCTCAGATTCCATCTCCTGGAGTATCTTTCTAACTCTGAGACCCTTGGCTGACACGTGTCTACTCGTTTTTCTTCTTTTGCCATTTTTTTCTCAAGTGTACACACTTTGTATTTCACATCCTTCATCTCAGCACACACAAAGTCAATTGTCTTTTTAAGCCCTTCGATTTTAAGTGCATTGGCACTAACCATGCTTTCAATGTTATCTGACCACGTGTTTATCAGAGCTGAAAGACTAGCTATGATATCGTTCAGGTTGGTTTGCTCAGACCCGACTGTGTACATCATTTTCTTCGGTGCTGGCGACTTACTGGGAGTGATAGGCAGCGGTGGAAATTCATCCATGAAGTCTTCTGCAGTGTTGAGAGGCAGGGAAGTGGAGGTATAATCGTGACAATTGTCAATTAAAGCGTTGCCAGCTTTAAGAATAACATTGCTAGCATCTGGCTTTAGCTTCCGTCCGTTTAGCTCTCTTGGCCTCTTTTCCTCTCGTGTTGGTTTGACATTGATCAATTGTTCGTTTTATGAGTGCTGTATTATTTAAGAAAACAGCATTTGGTGCTTGGCGAGATAATAAGTTGAATTTTACCGTTTCCAAAACTTTCGTTTGCAGCGCTCGGTAGAAAGCGTCTACTCACTCGGCCATCTTGGCACCAGCCCCCAGATCGTCACTTTCGCGGGCCTGGGTGGCAGAAATCATGACGTAAGGGTAAGGGGCAGGAACATCTGGTGACGCAACCAGGAAATGCTCCGAAGGCTAGACCGTCCCATTTAACAACGGTGGACGCGGCTTTTGAAGGTACCTCCGAAGGACTTGCCTTCATAGGCCGCAAAGGCCGCGTCCTTCGAAGGATGCAGCCCCTGAATTGAGACACAGGCTGTGTCTCAATTCAGCTGTGTCTTCGCCAGTTCATCCACCCTATTCATTCCCCCTCACTCCTACATGTGCTGGCACCCACAAAAATTTACCATGACGTCCCTGATTTGCTATCTTTGTAAATGACTGCAAGACTTCATACATTATGTCTGGTTGGCTGTTTGAGTGGAAAGATTTTAAACTTGCTAATACTGAGGCAGAATGTGAGCAAATCAATACTTTCCCATGTCTCATTTGTTCTACCCTTACTATTCTGATAATGAAAAGAAAATAATAACAAACACAAATAATAATAATTATAATTATAATAATTGAATAAATATAGAAAAAATAATTAATCCTTGATCCATCTATACATTGGGCCTTTGACCCATAATTTACCTAGTTTAATTAATAAACCCGCCTTCCACATCATATCATACGCCTTCTCTATGTCAAGAAAGATGGCTACAACACTTTCCCTATTCATTTGTGCTCTCCTTTTTTTATGCTCTAAACATAGAGCTGGGTCCATGGTATTTCTAACTCTTCTAAATCCACTCTGATATCTTGATACATGTACATAGTATGTTAATTCTTCATTTATTATTCTCTCCATTATTTTACATATATCTGATGTTAGGGCAATAGGCCTATGATTCCCTGGGTTTGTATAATCTTTTCCTGGCTTATGTATTGGTACAACCACTGCCTCTTTCCATATCTGTGGTAATTTCCCCTTCTCCCAAACTTTATTATATAACTCTGGTAACATTGTTTTAGATGATTCACTGAGCTGATTTATCATAATATAACATGTCTGATCTTTTCCTGGTGATGACATCTTTGTTTTCCTGAGAGCACGACTCAATTACGCCTTTGTGAACGGTCCATTTATTAGATCATCTGTATCTTCATTTTGCTGTAGTAGTTCCTCATTCTCAGTTATTGTAACTTCCAGGAAGGGAAATATCTTTACTGATATTATTAGAGCTATGCACTAACATGTCTGCTTTTTCCTCATCTGTCACTACTGTAGTTTCATTGCCAAATTGCCGACAGGATACTCATACTCTCTTTTAATCCTATTCATTCTTTTTATCATTCCCCATACATTAGTAATTTCTTTCTCCCTACCTATTGAATTAGAACATTTCTTCCAATAGACCTTCTTTGTACTTTTAATTGTTCTCCTTACATTAGCTTGCAACCTTTTGTATTCAATAAGATTATGGAAATTATGAGTACTTTTTAACCCTTTTAATGCTTTATTTTGAGACTTTATTGCATTCTCACAGTCTTTCGTCCCCCATTGTACAATTTTCTTTTCATGCTTACCTTCTTTCCTTTGAATTGCTTGCTTTGCTGCCCCTGGATAGTTTGACAAACATAAAGATTTAATTCATTAACATCTTGATTAATATGGATGTTTTGCATTTTCTTATCACTTATCTGCCTACATTTTTCCCAATCAACACTGCAGAAAACCCATCTGTCTGATCTGTCATTTTCATGCTGTTCTAAATTCACTCTTACTTCAGTTGTTATTGGATAATGGTCACTTTCTATTGTTGTTTCTCTTACAGTTTCCATATTGCAATTATCTGCCACTGTTTCCGATACTAAAGATACTAACGGCCTTCTTTGCCAAAAGACAGAGGCCAGAGAAAGAGAGAGACAGGTGACAGCTAAGGGGGTGATCCATGGTGCGATCCCACCTAGATGAGACGCAAGAAACGGGACGGCAGGTTTATATAGTTAGTAGTGAGTGATTTCGAACACAGTCATTGTTTTCCTATGGTCAGCTTTGGCGCTCCCCAGGCGCTTTAAAAAAAACAAAAACAAAAAACAACGCACATTTGATGTGTCCGCGTTTCTAGCGTCTCCCTAAGACGTCAACATATTCACAACAGTATCTCTGTATGGTGAAGTTAATTAACTGTACTCTGTCAATTTTTCCAATGATCTACCACTTCTAGCTAGTCAGAATATGAGGGTCAGACTGAAACCAGACATGGCTGAGTGAGTATACTGTACAAGCAGGAATGAACTAGTGTATGGTAAACACAGTTAAACCGCTGGTTTATTGATTTAAATTGCTTATTTGGTTTATTCTTTCAGTCCAAAACTCTTGAGGAGACCATGCTGTGGCTGATCTCTACCTCTGCCAGGGAGCTCTACCCTCAGCTAAGCCTAGCTGCTGCAATCGCTCTGACTGCACCTGTTCAGACAGCGGATGTAGAGAGGCTGTTCTCTGCCCTGAAGCTGGTGAGAGCAAAGATGAAAAAGGATGCATTTTCACTAAGTACAGAGACAATGACATAAAATGTTAAATAAAAATGTTTTTCATTATCTTTGTAGGTGAAGACCCCACTGAGGAACAGACTTAGTGGGGTCCACCTTGATGTGTGCTGCAGGGTTGCAGTGGATGGGCCACCACCAGACACACTGGACTGGAAGGATCTGGTCAGGCATTTTTACAAAGCCAAAAAAATGCGGAGAGTCACATGCAAAGACAAAAAACGTACAATCTGTTCCTAGGTTGATTTTGTGGATCCAAAATAAATAATATTTTGGTATTGTTGTGGTTTTTTAATATTTTTGATCCATCTTGGTGTAAAATAAGATTTTCATTAGTAAAATCATGATTTTTCACTTAATACACCACACTCTCAAGGTCAGCTCACATACTTTGCACGCGCGCATGTCATCCAGGTTCTCCAGCCTTTGCCACCTTGGTCTCAAAAAAAACCCAGGGAAAACCCTGCTATCATTTCCAAATCTTTCCCTTTCTCCAATACTCTATACTGCATTCCCTGCTTCACAAATATGATACAGCCCCCACCACTTCCCTCCACTCTATCTCTGCGTGTACTATCATAATCTCTGACCCCAGTTTTCCATCTGCCTCAAGCCTTTTGTTGATTTGTTCCCAAGATACATCTTTCATAGCAATTCCCTTTTGTACTTGCACTCTCTTCGCTGCTTCAGCATAGCTTATGTTGTGCAACTGTTTTCACTTGTTGGATTCCCACTGCTCTTTCCCTGACTTCACAGCCTCCATATGTGTCACACTGTGCTGGCCAGCACAATAACAACATTTAGCCTGCACACTCTCTCCACAGTCCTCAAATCTGTGATCACCTCCGCACTTAGCGCACCTTTGCTTTCCATTGCAAACCTTCGCTACAGTATATGCCCATACCTCTGGCATTAGTAAAACCAAAGTGGAGGAGGAACATATAGTCTCACTGGGAACTCATACAAACTATCCTTATTTTATCTGGAAGTACTGAGCCCTGAAACTGTATCAGCCCTGACATACTGTCCACTCTCTCACCTTTTATTGTTTCCATCAGTCTAAAGTCTCTGAACACTCCATTGGAGTTTTTCTAGGTCTTCTGGAATACCAGTAATCACTGATCACTCCCAGAGTAATTTTGTTCTCATCCACAACTCTTCTTTCACACACTGCGTTTTTACACATGCTTTCAACGAGCAATGTTTTCTTCTTCTGTTCTTCACCAATAAGTTCCACTGTGGTAAAGCCAGCCTCCACTTCGAAAAACTCGGTAAAGCTAGCCCCAACATTGTTTTGCGCTACGCCTATATGCTAGGCATTACGGTAAGAGCGACGAGGAACCAATTTCAAAATTAAAGCGATCCTCCGGTGGACATGTTTTCGCATTCATTCAGTCCATCAATAATGAATGAACAAATACATTAATAAAAATACAAACTAGTGAAAAATGAAACTATTAAAACCAATGCTGTTAAAAAATATAATAATTGAAATGCTTTCTCATGTCACAGAGAATATTAGGCCATTCCCATGCAGAATTTCAAAAATTAAAGCTCTATATAAAATGCTAACGTAAACTACCTTTTTTTCCACATACCAGTGTCACTTCATATTGATAGTACACCACCTCAGTGTCACTCAGAAGATATCAGGACATTCCCATGTAGATTTTAAAATTTAAAGTCCTCTATAATGTCATACAACAGTTGTATTCTGTCAAAATCAAACTGATATTAAAAGGAAACTTTTTCTTCCCACACACCAATTTCACCTAAAAACATTAGAGGCTAAGCAGATGGTTTGGTGCAGTCACAACCTGTGGCTGAAAATGCTGAAGACAGACACTACTAGTCAAAAGTTTGGACACACCTTCTCATTCAATGATTTTTTCTTTATTTTTATTATTTTCTACATTGTAGATCAATACTGAAGACATCCAAACTAAGAAAGAACACGTAACGTATTATATAGTAAACAAAAAAAAGTTAAACAAACCAGAATATGTTTTAGATTTTATATTCTTCAAAGTAGCCACCTTTTTCTTTGATGACAGCTTTGCTCTGGCATTCTCTCAATCAGATTCATGAGGTAGTCACTTGAATGGTTTTCAATTAACAGGTGTGCCTTATCAAGAGTTAATTTGTGGAATTTCTTGCCTTCTTAATGTGTTTGAGACCATCAGTTGTGTTGTGCAGAGCTAGGGTTGGTACACAGTTCTATACAGACAGTAGCCCTATTCAACTACTGTTCTGATCCATAATATGGCAAGAACCACTCAGCTAAGTAAAGAGAAACAACAGTCCATCATTACTTTAAGACATGAAGGTCAGTCAATCCGGAAAATATCAAGAACTTTGAATGTATCCTCAAGTACAGTTGCGAAAACCATCAAACACATGATGAAACTGGCTCTCATGAGTACCACCCCAGGAGAGGAAGACCAAGGGTTCAAGTTCAGTAGAGTTACCAGACTCAGAAACCACAAATTAACAGCACCTCAGATTAGAGGCCACATAAATTCTTCACAGAGTTCAAGTAGCAGACACATCTCAACATCAACTGTTCAGAGGAGACTGCATGAATCAGGCCTTCATGGTCGAATTGCTGCAAAGAAGCCACTACTGAGGAAGAACAACAAGAAGAAGAAGAGAAGTGTTTGGGCCAAGAAACACAAGGAATGGACATCAGAACAGTGGAAATCTGAACTTTGGTCTGATGTGTCCAAATTTGAGATTTTTGGTTCGACCCACTGTGTCTTTGTTAGACGCAGGAAAGGTGAGCAGTTGGTTTCTACATGTGTGGTTCTCACCGTGAAGCATGGAGGAGGAGGTGTGATGGTTTGGGTGTGCTTTGCTGATGACTGTTCAAAATTCAAGGCACACTTAACCAGCATGGTGACCACAGCATTCTGCAGCGACATGCCATCCCATCTGGTTTGTGCTTAGTGGAACCATCATTTGTTTTTCCAGTGCCAGCCCTGACAAATTTGGTGCCCTAGGCAAGATTTTAGCTGGTGCCCCCTTGCATCGCAGTCAATTTCACAATCAGTTTTCATACACTCACACAGAAACTGCATGTATGTATTCAATATTTTAAAAGTGCATCTGAAGAGACAAGAGAAGTATATGTGACCACTGGATGTTACATTTTAATAAAAAAAACAGCAGATGCTTGGTGTATGCTATACATAAGACTAATATAGACTAATAATGAAAACATGATGAGATTCATTCAACTTTATCGTCATTGCAATGCAATTCAGTCTAACCAGAGTGCAAAAAGCAGTAAAGTGCAGTGAAATTAATATATATATTGTTACATGCCAAGCAGGGGCCGAGGGTTTGTTTTCTTTCTCCCTCTCTTCTCTGTCTCTCCCTCCCCTAGTTTTCCTTCAGGTGCTGATAAGGTGATGAGCTGCACCTGAGAGGCCATGAAGCCACCGCCCCCTGTTGCAGTAATTTCTGGCGTGGCCAATCACCTGACTTGAGGCCCAATAAAAGGGAGCCTGGCTGGGGAGCTCACTCTCTCTCATTTTGGCATTTGGTCCTCACATAATACACATGCTCTGTCAGACTTGGTTTTGTTTTGGATTTGTAAAGGTATGTGGTGGGAGAAAGGAGTTAGTTGGGGTGCCCTGTACATTTCATCACGTAGTAAACTCTGTCTAAAAACACTAGTTTAGCGGTGGATGGATGCCACTGGTGTATAGTTTTGAACTCTCCTTTTTTAGAGGAGACAGAGGTTTTTGTGTTGTGAATAAGAATTAGTATAGGCCTTCTTTTGTTTTATTGATTTCATTGCTTTGGCACTCCACCTCCCTCCTTTCCTCCCCCACATATTGTAAACCAAGTTGTGAGTTAAGTTCATCCTCATTAAAACATTTTTTCTTTAACCGTTAACATTGTCTTGTCTGAATTCTTGGTTTGTTGTGTCTAGATATTTACTGATTATTAAACAATGCTTCTATTGTCCGAAGTAAGCTAGCAAGTTAACACTCTGCTCAAACAGTGGTAACTACGATGCATTAAACTATTAATTTCATTCACTTCATCACATTGACGTTACTGTACCTATATCTTTTTCACGTTTTTCTTCCTCTTCTTTCCTTCTTCTCCTTCCCTGGGCGCCGGATGGTTTCAGTCTTTTGGACATTGTGGTTCCGTTACAGTATCAATACTGTCTCTCTCTTGGTCTTGGGGTCACAGTCCGGTCAGATTCAGGCAACTCGCCTCTCGACCCCGCTCCCACCCCAGGCAGGTACAGTGCAACAAGCCAGCCAGGAACCCAGAAAAAAGGCCTCTCCGTTATTTAATAGGCTTTGCTATGAAGTTATGTTGCTGTGGGCTTATATAATATTTTGAAATAATAGTAGTAATAACACTGGTAAAAAATAGTAATTTCTTTTTTTCTCCCCCCGTTTGCGGAGCCCCCTGTGGATGACGGCGCCCTTAGCATTCGCCTATACAGCCTTTGCCAAGGGCCAGCTCTGTGTTCCACCCAAAACACACCCATAACTAATTCAGAGTCTAAATACCACCTCTTTGTGCCATGCGCCACACTTTCGCCCAGATTATCCGCCGTTTAACTAGCACAATGGACACGTCCTAAACGCACTAGCACGCTGTGCCTTAGATCATGCGCTATAGACTAACTATCACTAAATAGTGACAACTGTTTAAAACTGTGTCTGTCTTGCCTATTATATCCCTATGATTGGTGCTTTTCTTGTTCAACGTTTAAATCCTGGAAAATCCAATCTTCCCTAAAAATTCATACCAGGTGTTTAGTTTTATTTAAGATGCACAGATCCTTCAGTATGTAACCTGCTCTGGAACACCTCCATTCACCTCTTCAACAGCCTTAAAGAGCAACCAAGAAATGATAAGCACCTTCCCCTCTCATTACTTTTTGTCACAAAATCTGGTGTCTCACCTTTGGCAGGGGTGTTTGGGTTTTATGTAGTTCTACTACAGGAAACTGTGTTCTTCACTGTTTTTATGGGTTCCTCGTGTGCCAAGTTGAATATTGTCTTATATGTCTTGTCTCTAGCCTGCATGATCCCCTGCCTGAACTTTGGACTTCTGCCTCTCTGCCCAAAACTTTTTGGATAAGTTTTTCCTGTTTTGATTAAGGATTCAGCTGAGGTTAAGGGTAGACATTGGGTTTGTGTGACCTTGTTTGTTTCAGTTTCACATCCCATTTCTTTAGAAGTCTAAAGGGCCTTCCGAAAATATAAAAAAGGGAACACATGCTGAAACTGCATGACAGAGGTATCAGGAGGTTAAATCAGACCTTGCCACCAGAAGTACAAATCTATACTATACTGTAAAGATGTGCTTCAATCCAATAAAGAGGTAACTAAAGCGACTTCATCACTATAGTCTGCTGACTCAGAATTAAGATACAAAATACTGTTAAAGTGACTGCACCATAGATTTTAAATAGAACTAGATCGTGAAACCAAAGATGGCGCCCATTCAGTACAATGAGACACATATGCCAAAAGACTTTCTTTTTTTTCTTTTTTTTCATGTTTACTCTGGTTATGTGGCCCATTAAATATGCACAGTAGAGTTTCTCCTGCTGGCCCTGCCTGCAAGTTCCTGCTCAGCCCATAGACTTTACACTGTGATGACGTCACAATTCTTAAATCACTTTTCTTGGCTGAAAAGTTGTATGGATATATAACCTCCAGGGATCAAGAATCCATAATATGCCTTGTTGACCCTGTCAACAGTTTTATAAACATCTCTTTTATAATGGTGCTCCTCCCGCTTCAAGGGAATTTGTAGCTGCAATACCATGAGTGGCCACTGGGCAAAATTGAAAGCAAGACTGAGCAGCCCCGCCATATCCAGGTCTATAATACATACATTGACTGTACATACTATTGGATTCCTGACTAAAGCAACAAAGGTAATCAGATGTACATTATCTTGAACAGGTCAGTATTTCCTGTCAAAGGACTTAGGATCATGTTAGAATAAAACAATAAAAAGTAATCTTGCATGCTGTTCTGGAACAAGAAAGAGAGTGAGATTATTCAACAGGTGGTCCTCGAGTTACTGCAACAGGGTGCCAAATTAGTGTTTGATAATATTTTCTAAATTTTTATTTTTGTAAAAATGTAAATGTGTCTTATTACACACATTAACATGACTAAAATGTTAGTAATGAAAATTTGTAAAAATAAAAACTACCCCCCCAAAAAATGTAATGTACACAACATTCACAATAGTCTAAACATGATTCCTCATGCAATCATGTGAACAAGCTAACCTAACCATTCGCTAAATCAGTGTGTGACACCTATTCAGTGTGAAGTCAGCAAACTAAAACATATTGGTCAGTAATCGGTTGTATCCCAAGTGTACAGACATTCTTGTGAGTCACAATGGATCGTTTTTAACTTATCAAGCAGGAGACTGTGACATATGCTCCAACTCAGAAAAAAAAACGCAGAAACTGCAAAGGGTGACATTTACGCAGCTAACATTAGCAATGCTTGTTTACACATGGCCGCGCACAAAATTTTATTCAATATATTGTATGTAACAGGAAGTCCCTGCTCCAACCTCTATCAGCTCAAGGGCCCGTATCCACATAGCATTATTTTTTTGGCCAGAAAAAGCACTGGCATTGCGCTGAGAGAAAAAGTGCTGCACGTGCGTCTTCTCTCTATGATTGTCATAATAACTAGTCTTAATTTCCATGGGTTCATAACAACTCAAGGTACTGTATGTATAGTAACTGTGATTTGAAACGAATGTGAAAGTGTCTCATCTTACCCTGTTCTCCTGTACTGGATACACCAGGTCAGTGCTGAGAGGCTTGGGAAGAACTTCTTCCCTCCTAAAGGTTCCTAAATTAGGGTATTGCCCTAACAATCATAACGAGCGAGCCCAGAGATGCAGCAGTTGCAGTGAAGAGTGTGTCCAGATGATGAGTGACCTCGAGAGGAGCAACAGAAGCCCAGGAGAAAGGCTGAAGAGATGGTGTCTTTACCCACAAAGCTACAGCTCATAAACTGCCGTAAACAGAGCGGTTTATGAGCCATACTTACTTTGAGTCAATAAAGCCATAAAAGGCACACAAATCAGACAAATTAAATACCAAAATCAAAATCTTCGCCTATTTTTTAGTTCCCTATTTTTGATCTGAGCATAAAATCAGAAAAACAATGTTTTTTTTGTATCACATTCTTTAACAATTAATGAGGTAACAGATCATTTTTTTCATTTTCTGATTTTGGATTCTCAATTGAATATAAAATAAACAAATGATACACAGCACATTACTTTCCCTATCACATTTAAACTCTTTCTAACGCAAAAAATGAAGGAGCTTGCAAGATTGCATTTATCTGTGATTGTACCTTTTATATTATTGAATGTGACAAACTTGACTCTTAAGCACCAGTATGTTGGCTGGAAGAGGCTGTGACATCAACTGTGTCACCAGGGCACTGCATACTCACCAATGGGGGTCACGCAATTAGGCCACTCGCATGTCCATATTTACAATATCGTGTTGAGGAAGTGATTAGGGGAATTTCCATCCAACCACACAGAAGAGGAAATATCCAGGGAAGAAATTCAGAAATGAAACTGAAACAATTGCATCCAGTCAACTTAATCAGCACAAATGTGTTTTTCATCCCATTGACTTGGTTAAGCAGAGCAAAAGCTGACCTTCACTTGGTTTCAAGCCACCTACACCAATATCTGAAATATAACTATATCAGTATATGTATTTATGTTGCTATGACTTCATAAGATACACAGACTGCAAGTTATCTTTTAATTTGATCCCTGTCTTTAGGATCTTGTGCTGTTTTTCCATATCTTAGATAAACTGTCCCTTTTGTGTCCTTATTTGAGGGCTGAGAGGTGATTAACAGAAGAGTGAAGCAGAGAAACATATTTCTGCTACACAGAGAATTATGTTATCTATAATAAATTAATAATACATTTTATTTATAACTCGCTTTTACAGGTGCAGTTACATGTTGGTGATGAGTGGGGAGATGACAGGGAGGCAGTCCTTAATGAGTTTGGATGGGATGGGGTCCAGGGTGCAGGCGGAGGTTTTTATCCCGGTTAGAGAGTTGTTAACCGTGCTGGAGATATTGGAGAGAACTGTGACAGGGGATGGATGGTGGCAGGTGGTGAGGCAGGTGGTGAGATAGGAGGGATTCCATAGGTGTTGAGGTTACTGTAGATGGTGTCTATTTTTGTTTGAAAGTATGAAAGGAATGATTGGCACTTTTCAGTTGTGAATGATGAGGGAGTGTTGTCATGGGGTTTGAGGAGTGAGTTTATGGTGGAAAACAGAGCCTTGGAGTTGTTTGAGCCAGGGTGGATGAGGTGGGAGTAGTAGGTGGTCTGGGCTGCGTTGAGTGCATCTTTGTATTGTTGTAGGTGGTCTGTGTAGGCAAGAAGGTGAACAGATAATCCAGTTTTCTTGCAGAGTCTTTCCAGTTGGCGTTTCCGGGATTTCATTTGGCGGAGTGCGGGGGTGTACCAGGGGGCAGAGTGGGTGAATGAGACAGTTTTTGTTTTGGCGGGGGCAAGCTGATCCAAGCAGGAAGAGAGTGTGCTGTTGTAATAGTTGACCAGGTCAGTGGGGTCATCAGAGGGCAGGGGAGGTGAGGCAGACAGACAGTAGGTGAGAGAGGCTGAGAGAGCTGCAGGTGAGAGGGAGTCAAGGTTTCTGAAGGTTATTGTCCGGCTCTGGATTGGGGTGGGGGTAGGGATTTCAATGTTCATTGTGATTGCCAGGTGGTCGGAAATGTGCAGATTGTGACTGGATAGCTGTTGAATGTTGAGTTTAGTGGAGCAAACCAAGTCCAGAATGTGACCACGGCTGTGTGTTGGGAAGGTTATGTTGTTGAGTGAAATTGAGGCATTGCAGCAGTTCTAAAAATTCTGTGGCCGGTTTATTGTCTGTGCTGTCAATATGTAGATTAAAGTCGCCCAGAAGGAGAACAGATGGTGAGATGGCGGATAACTGGGTCAGAAAGTCAGCAAAATCAGAAAGGAAGGAGGGATGTGGTTTTGGGGGGCAATAAATGATGGCTGTGACCAGAGGAGAGGGACCAGACAGTTTGTAGGTGAGGTGTTCAAATGAGGGGGGTGGAGGAATGGGGATGGTGGATGTTTTGATATTTTTTCTGAGCATGGCAGCAATGCCACCTCCCCGGCCCACTGTGCGGGGTTTGTCCATGTAAGTGTATCCCGTGGGGGTGGCTTGGTTTAGTGAGAAATAGTCCAGAGGTGTTTGCCAGGTTTCAGTGAGACAGAGAAAGTCCAGGTTATTGTCCATTATGAATTCATTGAGAAGGAGGCTCTTGTTGTTGAGGGAGCGGGTGTTGAATTTGAGGTGATGTTGCTTTGTGAGGGGCTGTGAGGACCGGGGAAGTGGACGCAGGTTGACCAGATCAGTATGTCTTGTGCTCAGTGGACGGGGGCGCCTGCATCTGGTGATGGTCTGAATGTGAAAAGTTACAGGTTGTAGATGTAATGACTGATGTAGCCAGGGGGAGGAGCTAGAGGTCATGAGCGAACTGTGTGTGCTGCCAGTGAAGCTTTGGGCGGAGAGGAAGAGTGAGCGGGGTGAGTGGAGGGGGTGTGGCATGTAAACAGTCATGCACATGTGGCAGTATGGATGGCGTGCTGCAGGTTAGCCGCTAGCATGCAGCTACCGTGCCGGTTTGGATGAAGGCCATCATTTTTGTAGAGGGAGGAGTGGTTCCAAAACAGATTGAAATTATCGATGAAGTCCAGGTCGCAGGTGGAGCAGGCGAACCGTAACCAGGTGTTGAGACTGAGAATCCTGCTAAGACTTTCCGCAGCTGGTTAAAAAGTTTAAGATGTCCTCAAAATCATTTTTGTCAGTTCAGACTGTCTACGAGCAGTGTCATTGGAGCCAACATGGACAACCACTCGTCTTATGGAAGGAGAGAGAGAGCGCAGTAGGGCTGGGAGATTTTTCAGTATGACAGGAACTGTGGACCCAGGGAAACAGTGTGTGGCGGCGTTAAAGAAGCGGACGATTCTGATTATGGAGTCTCCAACTATTAATTTGGTTGGGGAGAAAAGCGGGCGAGGAGATGACTGCAGCTTTCCATCTCCGGGGAAAGTGGAGCTGTGAGAGCGGGACGCGCTGTGAGAATTGGACGTGGAGTGAAGACGGGCCGGGTCGGTGGAGGGGACAGCAGCAGCAGGGATGGGAGAGGGATTCCTTGATACTGGCTCTGAGTGGGGAGGCATCCCGGAGCAAGTAGGCACGGCCTCTTTCAAGAGCTTTTGTGGGGCAGATAGATGGAGGAAACCGGCTTCGATGGCGGAGGGGACTGATGTTTTTTAAGCGAGGGAAAATGGTCCTCGTCCAGGATGGAGAACGTGTTGGACAGCTGCAGGGGCTGGGATGTGGGTGAGCTGTGTTGGGGCTTTCCATGTCGAGGAATCGACCACGATTTCTCGGGACGGGTCCGGGGAGTGGGGGTGAAATTCACCAGAGCCTTGGGCCTTGCCCCCAGCCGGGACCAGTGAGCTGCGGCCAAGACCGGCGCGCTGCCCGGACACTGGAGGGGGACAGTCCTGTCTAGTTCTCCGGTGGATGTGGAGTTAGCAGCGGGACCCAGGGCGACAACCATCGAGTCCATGAAGTGCTCCTCCTTCCTCAGCTGGTACAGCGTGGACATCCTCCCTTCCAGCTCGTTGATCCTCTGGCTAAGCCGGTGGCAGCTGTCACAACCAGGCGAGGTGAGTGGAGCCATGTCACGGTGGGGTCGGTGGAGGTTTTCTGGGGAGGAATAAACACAACTGTGGCCAGTATTGGGGTTGAAGCAAGTGACACAGGTGAGGGCTGTAGTTGTTGTTGTTATGGTAGTGGTAGGCCGGTGAGGTAAACAGAGATAGTGGCACAGGGTGAGACTTACTCGCGAGGGCTCCACAGAGGGAGCCCACAGCGGAGAATAGATTCAGCTGTTCACAGTTCACACAGGGCAGAGTTGATCAGCGACACTTACCGGGCGGAGTGCATTAGATCAGCCTCCGGTAAGCTGGTTTGGTGGTCCTCAGTGCGGGTTAGCACAATGCTAACAGCGTTGACGACAGCAGACAGCAGACCAACTGGAGCCAAAACGTCTCGGCACAGAGCTGGTGTTGGTTCCTCGACAAGATGTTTAGTCAGCAGCAAAGACAGAACTGCAGATATGGTCGCTTTGGGGAGATTTCTGTATCAGTTTGCTACTAACCCGCTCCTGGGTGTCAGCGTGTACCACTACCACGGCTACCTCTGTTATCTTTGTTTTGTGGTCATGCTAGCAGCATTTTGTGATCATTGATTTTCCATCTAGCACCATCAACAGGTCAAACAGAATCAGAATAGGAAATATTTTATTGAACCCCAAGCAGGAAATTGTGTTACAGCAGCACCTTTTAGAATAGAAAATATCACACTATGGATAAAGACAATACATCAAAGTAAAACCAAAATATATGAAGTACAAAAAAAATAAAGTACTGAAATAGAAAAGTACTATCTATCTCTCTTTCTCTCTATATATACAGTACACACATATATAGATATACACACACATATATACATATACACTGAACAAAAATATAAACACAACACTTTTGTTTTTGCTCCCATTTTTCATGAGCTGAACTCAAAGATCTAAAACGTTTTCTATATACACAAAAGATCCATTTCTCTCAAATATTGTTCACAAATCTGTCTAAATCTGTGTTAGTGAGCACTTCTCCTGTGCCGAGATAATCCATCCCACCTCACAGGTGTGGCATATCAAGATGCTGATTAGACAGCATGAGTATTGCACAGGTGTGCCTTAGGCTCGCCACAATAAAAGGCCACTCTGAAATGTGCAGTTTTGCTTTATTGGGGGGTCAGAAAACCAGTCAGTATCTGGTGTGACCACCATTTGCCTCACATCTCCTTCGCATAGAGTTGATCAGGTGGTTCCACTAAGCACAAACCAGATGGGATGGCATGTCGCTGCAGAATGCTGTGGTCGCCATGCTGGTTAAGTGTGCCTTGAATTTTGAATAAATCATCAACAGTGTCATCAGCAAAGCACACCCAAACCATCACACCTCCTCCTCCATGCTTCACAGTGCGAACCACACATGTAGAAACCATCCACTCACTTCTTCTGCGTCTCACAAAGACACGGTGGCTGGAACCAAGAATCTCAAATTTGGACACATCAGACCAAAGTACTGATTTCCACTGTTCTGATGTCCATTCCTTGTGTTTCTTGGCCCAAACACTTCTCCTCTTCTTGTTGTTCTTCCTCAGTAGTGGCTTCTTTGCAGCAATTCGACCACGAAGGCCTGATTCATGCAGTTTCCTCTGAACAGTTGATGTTGATGTGTCTGCTACTTGAACTCTGTGAAGAATTTATGTGGCCTCTAATCTGAGGTGCTGTTAATCTGTGGTTTCTGAGTCTGGTAACTCTACTGAACTTGAACCCTTGGTCTTCCTCTCCTGGGGTGGTACTCATGAGAGCCAGTTTCATCATGTGTTTGATGGTTTTCGCAACTGTACTTGAGGATACATTCAAAGTTCTTTATTTTCCAGATTGACTGACCTTCATGTCTTAAAGTAATGATGGACTGTTGTTTCTCTTTACTTAGCTGAGTGGTTCTTGCCATATTATGGATAAGAACAGTAGTCAAATAGGGCTATTCACTGTTTGAACTGTGTATCAACCCTAGCTCTGCACAACACAACTGATGGTCTCAAACACATTAAGAGCCAAGAAATTCGACAAATTAACTCTTGACAAGGAACACCTGTTAATTGAAAACCATTCCAGGTGACTACCTCATGAATCTCATTGAGAGAACACCAGAAGTCTGCAAAGCTGTCATCAAAGCAAAAGGTGGCTACTTTAAAGAATATAAAATATAAAACATATTCTGGTTTGTTTAACACTTTTTTTGTATTTTTTTTGTAAGTATTGATCTGCAATGTAGAAAATAATAAAAATAAAGAAAAACCATTGAATGAGAAGGTGTCTCCTTCTCATTCAGTGTAACTTTTGACTGGCTGTGTATATACATATATATATTAGGGGTGGGAATCTCTAGGCACCTCACGATTCGATTACGATTCACAGGGCTGCGATGCGATGATAAAACGATTATCGGTGCATCTTGGTGCACCTTTTTTTCTATACAGGATTTATTTTTTTCTCACTGTGTGACTACTTGGTACTTTCAAAGCAAAGTATTTGTAATGGTCCATACTGAATTTACTTCCAATATACTGAACTGAATGAACTGAACTATCCCAGCTTTGCAAAGAACCAACAGGAAAAGTGTGCCTGTAACAGCATACATGTAGTAAATTAATACAGCTTCAGCAAATTCTGAATCTTAAAAAAATAATAGATTTCTAACCAACATCCTCCTGTTATGTGCAATGAGCAATATAATTCTTCAGATAAAAAAAACCAAAACATTTTGCTGTACCAAAACCACAAACAGCTTTCATTCAAAAATACAGCATTCTGTACCAGCAGCTCTCATACAAAAATAATGTTTGTGGACTTCAGCATATTCTGAATGACTAATAACATAAAATGCTGTCCTTATTCACAAATAAATAATAAAGGGTCCAAGACTTCCTGAGCATATAATCCCTCAGACCAAAAAACAAACAAAACATTTTGCTGTATATCACAATCAAAAACAGCTTTCATACAAAAAAGATCTTAGGCACTAGATAAACATCTGTAGAAAGGAAAGTCAAAATGTTGTGTCACTTTTTCTAAATGGCTGCACTAATACACTCTGTGGAGGGCAGTACAGTAAACCTACTCTGGGTTTACCTGCAGATCTGTTTACAGCATATTGATGTCACAGCTAAACAATACAGAAAGCAGCTCTCATACAAAAAAATATAAAATTGGCCACAATGAAATCATACTAATGCCTGGTAGTGTGCTCCGCTGTGCAGTTACTATATCTCCTGCCATAGAGAAGACTCTCTCTTCAGAGACACCGGGGCCAGGAATACACAAGTATCTTTTGGCCAACTTGGAAATCAGAGGAAACACCCCCTGGTTCTTACTCCACCAGCTGAGAGGGTCCTCAGAGAGAGGGAGTGATGGAGCACTACCAGCACCGTAACGTAAACATGCGGGGGCCCCCCGCGACTATCCATGAGTGGGCCCCTATTAAAAACATTTTTTATTTTTAAGGGTTGTCGGGGTGGGGGGCGGTCTGCGGTCTGCAACATGTGTCTTAGAGGCACATGTTGCAGACTGCAGACCACCTGGTATTATCACCTTATTTATTACCTTTGTGATCAGATGACAAGTGGACAGCTCTAAGTACGTCTGTTCACACAGGCATTTAAATGCGTCTCACAGACCACTTGGATCTCACTTCCCCGCTGATAAGCAAATGCAACACGCACATCATGTCAAGACTGGTGGGACAGAATTGTAATTGGTAAATTTACCGACCAACACTTGCTAGATAACACACATTTAATCGCTTTTTTTTTTTTATGTGGGAAACTGCGACCGCTGCTACACATAAACACACACATTAGTGCGCGCAGCCGGTAATGATGCCAGGAGGCTCTCCCTCAACTGATACTGAAGCAAGGGGATGCTCTCCTTGAATTGATGTTGAAGCCCTGGGGCTAGGCTCGCTCTCTCCTGGCGCTGCAGCTGCGAGATGCACGGTGCTCTCTCCCCGACTTGATGTTGAACCCACGGGCCTGCGCTCTCCCTGTCCTGGCACTAAAGCTTCAAGGCACACAGTGGACTCATCTGAAGGTAACACTGGGGTGTCTCCCTCATCTATAATGTACCCTGTTTGTTGATCACTATCTTTGCAATCAGGCTGCCCTGTTTCATCCCCGTCAACCTCACTGTTGCTTTCTACATCTTCCTGGCCCGCTGTGTGTGGCTGTGTGGCTATAACATTCATGCCGGTTAATATTTTTATTATAGCTTGTATTTTTATTTATGAAACCTATCCTGTATTTATGACTCTTGTGTGGCAGGCAGTATGTCTGTAGGCTATAGCCATTTTGTACCTAATTATAAAGACAAATTATCTGTAGGTTAGGCTATATGAAAGCCGTAATGTTATATTATTCTGATTATGAAAAAACTCAGCATAACTAACTAACTTCACACAATTAGGCTATTTATCTTGCTAACACCGTCGGTACGTTAGCTGTCTAGTAAACACTGTCGGCTATATGAGACTACTCACCTGTCTTACTGCATCCTTCACGTCTGACAGGATTTACCGTTCCAAATATAGTTGTTATTTTCGGAAGCTAAATTCATCAGATTTTAGTTTATTATGCCGTTTTTGGGCACCGCTTTGATATTTGCGTGTCTTTGACCGTGGTGCTGAGCTGTACTGAGCTGTACTGATTTGAATTTCCTGCCTAACGTATCAATTGGACCAAAAGTCTCTGATGTATCAAAGAAAACTATGGACCAGTAAAGTTTTTATTTTATTAACCCTACATTGCGGTTAAAAAAAAAAAAAAAGATTTGAAAGATTGTTTTACAGGCGGTGGCGGGGTCGCCCCACCTCGCGGGGGCTGCGGGGACATACTTTACAGCCCAGAGCACTACAGAACTTGGTCACTTCCTCCTCAGCTCTGGCTTAGGCGGGCATGGGCTGCTGCTGGACTCTAGCATCAGTAAAAGTCTGCCCCCAGCAGATTCTCTAGCAGAGAAGATGATGACAACCTTCTTTTAGAAGCAGGGCTTTGTTGTTGCTCCTCAATGGTTGGAGTGTCTTCTTCCTTTAATGTGCTGTGCTCTGGGTTTTCTCCTCTTCTACTCTCACCTCTTGCTGTGTAGGTAAACACAATGAGAAGGACAGGTAAACACAAAAGCCTTACATTTTTAAATTACAATGTCATTATCTTCAATCCAAACCACATTTGAACAAAATTATTAACAAAACAAATGTATTTGTTCTATTCAATATCAAAAACCTTGTATTATTATAGAATATTTGTTATTTGGTCAATTGTATAAGTTAAATAATTAAATGTCTTAAGCCCAGAGTGACATTTTACATGGCAGAATTACCTCCAGTGATGCAGCCTCAGCAATCACTCTTCCATACGTCTCCACTCTCTCCACCTCAGAAAGGAAAGGCAGGCCTTTGGATCGCAGGTCAAGAGCAGAGGCTGTGAAAAAAGTGTTTCTCTCTTGTTCACTAGTTTATCTCTTGCTGAGGTCCTGATTGATGGCCTGCTTTATTTCCCGGACCATTGATGACTCTCCAATACTGTCCTTAGTGTCCTGGATAATTTGAGCTTGCAAAGGAGCAATCAAACAGGTGGTGGGGCTGCTCTCCTCTGACAAGAGAGTAGTTGCATCTTTCATTGGCTTTAGGGCCTTGATCATATCCTCTGCATTTGAGATGTCTGCTTCACTGAGAGTGCAGATGTCAGACTCTCTTCTCCTCACCCGAGGAGACAGCAGGCAGCGCAGACTGTTGCTGCAGGCTGTTGCTCCAGAAACCTGTCAACCATCTCATACACACTGTTCCACCTGGTACTCACATCTGTTTTCAGCTCGTCTCGGCACCCTTCCTAGTAGGGTGGCCCGGAAGTTATCTCCCAGGAAAACAAACTGGAACTCATATCCCAAATTCATCCTG
Source organism: Pagrus major (assembly GCF_040436345.1). Lineage (NCBI taxonomy): Eukaryota > Metazoa > Chordata > Actinopteri > Spariformes > Sparidae > Pagrus > Pagrus major. The sequence continues at coordinate 1,975,415 of NC_133219.1, read as the reverse complement.
GGAGACTTCAACCACTGCTGAGCTGACAAGTCACTGAAAGGATTTCGCCAATATGTCACCTGCACCACCCGCTTGGGGAAGATTCTGGATAAATGCTATGGATCCGTTCCAAATGCATATAGATCAGTTGCTCTTCCCCCCCTTGGCCTTGCTGACCACAACACTGTCCTGCTGGCACCAGCCTACACCCCGGTCATTAGGAGGACAGAGAAGGTGATCAAACACATCAAGCAATGGACCAATGACAGCTTTGCAACTCTGGAGAGATGCTTCAAATCCACAAACTGGGATAACCTTCTTGCCCCCTCCAGCAACATCAGTCGGTGCTGTGCAGAGCAGCTGGGGGGCGTGTTTCAGCTCCTGTTTCAACGATCCATGGATAGCTGCACAGTTCCCCAGCTATAGAAGCACTCTACAGTGGTCCCCATCCCCAAGAAGAGCTCAGTCAAAGCTCTGAACGATCTCAAGCCTGTGGCTCTCACCTCTCTCATGATGAAGGCTATGGAGAGGGACATTAAGAGACACATCATCACGGTAACTGACCCACTGATGGACCCTCTCCAGTTCGCGTACCGTGCAGGCAGAGGGGTTGATGATGCCAAAACATGTTTGTTCCACTGTGACATCACAGTTAGTTATGATTGTTACACGGTGACATCAAAGTTGTACTTTTTTTCCCATGATGACATCAAAGTTGGTTATGTTTTTCCCACTGTGACATCACAGTTATACTACTTGTTCCATTGACATCACAGTTGGTTATGATTGTTCCACTGTGACATCACAGTTGATTATGTTAGTTCCACTGTGACATCAAAGTTGTTTATGTTTGTCCCACTGTGACATCACAGTTGTACTGTTTGTTCCACTGTGACATCACAGTTGTGCTGTTTGTTCCACTGTGACATAACAGTTGGTTGTAATTGGTCCACTGTGACATCACAGTTGGTTACGAGTGTTCCACTGTGACATCACAGTTGTACTGTTTGTTCCACTGTGACATAACCGTTGTACTGTTTGTTCCACTGTGACATCACAGTTGTACTGTTTGTTCCACTGTGACTTAACAGTTGGTTGTAATTGGTCCACTGTGACATCACAGTTGTACTGTTTGTTCCACTCTGACATCACAGTTAGTTATGTTTATTCGACTGTGGCATCACAGTTGGTTATGTGTGATCCACTGACATCAAAGGTGGTTTTGTTTGTTCCACTGTAAAATCAAAGTTGGTTATGTTTTTTCCACTGTGACATCACAGTTATACTATTTATTCCACTGACATCACAGTTGGTTATGATTGTTCCATTGTGACATCATAGTTGTTTATGTTTGTTATGCTGTGACATCACAGTTGTTTATATTTGTTCCACTGTGACATAATAGTTGTTTATGTTTGTTCCGCTGTGACATCACAGTTGTTTATATTTGTTCCACTGTGACATAACAGTTGTAGTGTTTGTTCCACTGTGAGATCACTGTTGGTTATGATTGTTCCCACTGTGACATCACAGTTGTACTATTTGTTCCACTGTGATATCAAAGTTGTACTATTTGTTCCACTGTGACATTATACTTATCATGTTGTTCCTCAGTACAGCTGTGATGGTACAGTGGAACAATCATAACCAACCGTGATGTCACAGTTTGTTTCACTTTGACATCACAATTGTACCGTATGCTCCACAGTGACACCACAGTTTTTCATGAGTGTTCCACTGTGACATCACAGTTGGTTATGTGTGATCCACTGACATCACAGTTGGTTGTGTTTGTTGCACTGTGACATCACAGTTGGTTGTGTTTGTTGCACTGTGACATCACAGTTGGTTTTGTTTGTTCCACTCTGACATCACAGTTGGTTATGTTGTTCCACTGTGACATCTCAGTTGGTTTTGTTTGTTCCACTCTGACATCACAGTTGGTTATGTTGTTCCACTCTGACATCTCAGTTGCTCATGTTTGTCCCACTGTGACATCACAGTTGTACTGTTTGTTCCACTGTGAGATCACTGTTGGTTATGTTGTTCCACTGTGACATCACAGTTGTGCTGTTTGTTCCACTGTGACATAACAGTTGGTTGTAATTGGTCCACTGTGACATCACAGTTGGTTACGAGTGTTCCACTGTGACATCACAGTTGTACTGTTTGTTCCACTGTGACATAACAGTTGTACTGTTTGTTCCACTGTGACATAACCGTTGTACTGTTTGTTCCACTGTGACATCACAGTTGTACTGTTTGTTCCACTGTGACTTAACAGTTGGTTGTAATTGGTCCACTGTGACATCACAGTTGTACTGTTTGTTCCACTCTGACATCACAGTTAGTTATGTTTATTCGACTGTGGCATCACAGTTGGTTATGTGTGATCCACTGACATCAAAGGTGGTTTTGTTTGTTCCACTGTAAAATCAAAGTTGGTTATGTTTTTTCCACTGTGACATCACAGTTATACTATTTATTCCACTGACATCACAGTTGGTTATGATTGTTCCATTGTGACATCATAGTTGTTTATGTTTGTTATGCTGTGACATCACAGTTGTTTATATTTGTTCCACTGTGACATAATAGTTGTTTATGTTTGTTCCGCTGTGACATCACAGTTGTTTATATTTGTTCCACTGTGACATAACAGTTGTAGTGTTTGTTCCACTGTGAGATCACTGTTGGTTATGATTGTTCCCACTGTGACATCACAGTTGTACTATTTGTTCCACTGTGATATCAAAGTTGTACTATTTGTTCCACTGTGACATTATACTTATCATGTTGTTCCTCAGTACAGCTGTGATGGTACAGTGGAACAATCATAACCAACCGTGATGTCACAGTTTGTTTCACTTTGACATCACAATTGTACCGTATGCTCCACAGTGACACCACAGTTTTTCATGAGTGTTCCACTGTGACATCACATTTGGTTATGTGTGATCCACTGACATCACAGTTGGTTGTGTTTGTTGCACTGTGACATCACAGTTGGTTGTGTTTGTTGCACTGTGACATCACAGTTGGTTTTGTTTGTTCCACTCTGACATCACAGTTGGTTATGTTGTTCCACTGTGACATCTCAGTTGGTTTTGTTTGTTCCACTCTGACATCACAGTTGGTTATGTTGTTCCACTCTGACATCTCAGTTGCTCATGTTTGTTCCACTGTGACATAACAGTTGGCTATGATTGTTACACTGTGACATCAAAGTTGTACTGTTTGTTCCACTGTGACATCACAGTTGGTTATGATTGTTCCACTGTGACATCACAGTTGGCTATGATTGTTACACTGTGACATCACAGTTGGTTATGTATTTCCACTCTAACATCAAAGTCGGTTATGATTGTTCCAGTCTGACATTGCAGTTGTACGGTTTGTTCAACTGTGACATCACAGTTGTAATGTTTGTTCCACTGTGACATCAAAGTTGTACTGTTTGTTCCACTGTGACGTCACAGTTGTTTATGTTTGTTCCACTGTGACATCACTGTTGTACTGTTTGTTCCACTGTGACATCACAGTTGGTTGTGTTTGTTGCACTGTGACATCACAGTTGGTTTTGTTTGTTCCACTCTGACATCACAGTTGGTTATGTTGTTCCACTGTGACATCTCAGTTGGTTTTGTTTGTTCCACTCTGACATCACAGTTGGTTATGTTGTTCCACTGTCCATCATGGACACGGTACACAAACACCTGGAACACCCCAACACCAAAGCCAGACTCCTGTTTGCAGACTTCTCCTCTGCATTCAACACCCTACAGCCACACATCCTAGCAGAGAAACTCTCCACCCGCTTCCACCTAGATGACCAGCTGATCCTGTGGATTACAGACTTCCTGACCAACAGATCACAGAGGGTGCTGGTCAATAACACCTTCTCTGACATCTCGGTCACCTCTACAGGCTCCCCTCAGGGCTGCGTCCTCTCACCTCTGCTTTTCATCCTTTACACCGATGACTGCAGGTCAATCCATCCAGGCTGTCATCTGGTCAAAAACACAGATGACACAGTTCTCCTGTCCCTGCTCTCAGGCCCCTCACATCACCACAGCTCATGAGTTTGTGGAGTGGTGTGATAAATCGGCCCTGGAGTTAAACATGGAGAAGACCGAAGAGATGGTGGTGACCTTTCCCAGCATCAGAGGGAGCTGGCTGCAGCTGCCATCAGCACAATCCACGGGAGGAATGTAGAGCTTGTGGAGGAGTACAAATACCTGGGCACAATTTTTGACAGTATGTTTAAATTTGCCTCCAAAACCGAGGAGATCCTCCTGAGGAAGCTCAACACTTTTGGGTTAAATAAGAACATTCCACGGACATTTTATTACTCCTTCATAGAGAGTGTCATCACATTCTCCATCACCTGCTGGTTCCACTCCATAAGCCTGCAAAACAGGACACGCCTGCAGAGCACAGTCAAAGTCTGCTCTAAAATCATTGGACTGCCGAGCACTTTCCACCATGTGTGAGCAGCAAACACTGAGGACAGCAGGCAGGATCCTTCAGGACCCCTCCCACACTCTGTTCCCAGTGTTTGAGTGGCTCCCCTCGAGACGCCGGCTCCGCTGCCCGGGCTGCAGAACACAGAGGAGGAGAACAACCTTTGTTCCAAAGGCTGCTCAGCTCCTAAACTTCCATCCACCCCTGCCCCTCCACCCTGCCACACTGGACAATACTGAAACAGACAATAAGTAACTTGTTGATGGTCACTGCATATCCCACATCCCCTCCCTCTCTATTGCATTTTTCACTTTTGCACATTTGCACTAACTTGTTGCTGCCTCTTAATGCACAACTCAACCTGACTCAATTAGACTTTGCACCTCATGTAAATACTGTAAATATCTTTTAAGTTTATTTAGTCTATTTTATTCTATCCGACTTGTTTTGTGTCTGTGTAACTAACATGCTGACTTGTTTGTGTCTGTGTACAACTACTCCATGTGCCTTTAATTGTCCCCACAGAGTGTCAACAATGTAAAAAGAAATATATACAACAGAAATATACAAAATAAAGCACTTTTAAAAGGCAGCACGTGAAAACTAAATGAAAAAAGCAACAATAATAATAATAAAACAGTGCAAATGTGAGCCATGCAATTATGCATGTGCAATTGAAAATGTAAACAAATGTAAACAGTAGGGACAGTTATATGAGGTAGAGTGATTGTAAACTCCTATCCGCTGTTTAGGAGTCTGATGGCAGTGGGAAAGAAAGAGTTCTTTAGTCTGGTGGTCTTGGATTTAACACTTCTGTTCCTCCGGCCTGAGGGTAGAAGTGTGAACAGTCCGTGCTGGGGGTGGGTGGGGTCCTTGAGGATGGAGACGGCTCTCCTGCAGACTCCGGCTGGATGCTCTGCAGAGAGGGCAATTTAGCGTGTGGACATAGCATCTCACATGTAGGAATTTACCCAGTCCAACAGCAACAACCGTGTTTGATGCGGTATCTGTGACTAAAACTAAATCTTTCTTAGTGATCTGCCACTGCTCTGCTACATTCTTTAATAGCTCAGCCATATTTGCACCAGTGTGGCTCTCATTGATTGCTCTTGTTTGGAGCACATGTGACACGACCTGCCACTCATTGGTGATGAAATGCGCAGTTACAGTGACATAAGATTCTGTGGCAATGGATGTCCACGTTTCACATGTTACAGCTATCCTACCCACTTTCTTCAGTGATTCCATGACTTTGGTTTTGGTCTCGTTGTAGAGTGTCAGGATCGCTGTGTCAGTAAAATATCTTAGGGGACGTTGTATCTCGGCCCCAAAGTGTGCAACATAGCGTGAAAGCCCTGGTTCTCAACGACTGAATACGGACAGAAGTCCTTGGCAATAGAAGTTGTAGTAGAGTTTGTAATTCGCTTCACTCTTTCCGAGTTCGGTGGAAGCTTTGATAACGCTTGCTCGATGGTCCTCTGGCTGGCAGAAACTATAACCGGGTGTTTTTCTTCCTCCTCTAGGTGGAAACGTGTAATATGGTTTCTCATGTTTGTCGTGTTTCCAAAATATTTTAGTTTAGTTTGACACAACTTAATTATTGTGTGGCTCTTGTCCAGGTCCTTTTTCCCTTCAACTTCATAAAAGCCAAAGTGCTTCCATAAGCTAGCTTTTAATGCAGAGGGTGCCGGTCTGATTTTACGCTCTGCCATCTCATGTCTTTGTTATGTGCACACCATCGACTTTCGGGGTGCTGCACTTCCGATATTTTAGATTTACATTTTTAATAAATTTGCAAACATTTCTAAAATTCTGTTTCTGCCTTGTCATTATGGTGTATTGAGTGTAGACTGATGAGGGGAAAAAATATTTAAACAATTTTAGCATAAGGCTGCAACATAACAAAATGTGAAAAAGTGAAGAGGTCTGAATACTTTCCAAATGCACTGTATATCTATATAAATACACTGCTCAGTGTATAGGGATATCACTGTGTCCATTTAGGAAGCACAAGTGATTGTGAATCAGTTTCACCTGCTTTGGTGCAAATGAAAGTGACAACAGGTGCAATGGAGAGGCAAAAACACGACAACCCCAAAAGGGGATTGGTTTTACATGTGGTGGCCTAAGACAATTGCTCTCCCATTCTCCTTCCTGACTGATTCTTCTCTAGTGTTGTGTTCTGCTACTGTCCTTGTCACTACTGGTAGCATGAGGCAGTACCTGCAGCCCAATCACGTTGCACAGGCAGTCCAGCTCCTCCAGGATAGCACATCCATATGTGCGGTCACAAGAAGGTTTGCCGTGTCTCCCAGCACAGTCAAGAGCATTGAGGAGATATCAGGAGACTGGCTATTACACGAGAAGAGCTGGCCAGGGTGGTAGAAGGTCATCCACCCAGCAGCAGGACCGGTATCTGCTCCTTTGTGCGAGGAAGATCAAGAGGAGCACTGCCAGAGCCCTAGAAAATGACCTTCAGCAGGCTACTGGTGTGCATGTTTCTGAAAGTTTGGTGGTCATTGTTCCTGGATAGAAATGTGATTTATTGTGCACTCACATGGCGGCAAAGCTAACACTAGAATCCACAAAATGGAGAAGCTCAAATCAGGTCATGATGAGCACAAAGAAAAGCAAATGGCAAACAACATTTTACAGTGTAAAGCAAGCAGCAAGTTGGACTTGGCGACAGTGGCGGTTCTTCAAGAGGGGCGCTAGGGCACCCACCTGTCCTACATGAAGAAGAATCATATAGACCTTCATTGGATAAGACATTTTTAAATGAGTAACCTAAATATTATATAGTTAGCGAGTAACATGTATAATCTGCAAAAAAAACGTAGATTCAAAATGTTCTATGTTGTGTAAAGTTACTGAGAGGTGACGTATTTCTGGCCCCGGGCGCAAAAATCTTTGGCCATAGCTCCGTGTTATAAGTTGTACATGCGCACTTCACTCGCTGTAATACAAGAGATAGGAGCTTGCTTGGTGCTGACTTTCACCGGCCCAAGGCTGTGATAGGTGGCGTCACGTGATGCAGCGAGGATAGACGGACACGCCACTGAGTGTTCCCGACAACACCCAGTTAAAATTATCCTTTTACTGACTAATTTACCCAGCCTCCTAACCAAAGTTGATGTCAAACGGGCACATGGACACTAGTAAACACGAACCCGGTAAAGTTTTTCCACTGACTGGCTCCCTTCTGCGCTGAGCCCTGACAACTTCTCCGATTCCCATTATCATAGAGCGGGCACACAAGGCATTATTCCCCAGACCACCATCGGACACGAAGCCGAGACCCGTCATAATCAGATTTCCTAAGTATCAAGATAGAGAGGGTCCTACTCGCCGCTGCTTCAAAGGAGAGAAACACCATTCAACACGCTGGCACACCTGTCATGTTATACCCTGACTTGAGCCCCACTATCACCAGACGCCAAAAAGAATACGACCGGAAGAAGGAGCTGGCTGCAAGGAAGATACCTTTCGCATTGCTTCACCTGTGACGTTGAGGATACTCTACAATGGCCAGCGGCGATTCTTCAAAACGCCTAAAGAAGCTACAAGATTTCTTCACAAACTGCATCCTGACGGTGAGAGCCAGTCCGAGTGATGCGTTCACGGGCGCAGGGGACAATTGAGCTTAACTGGACACTTCTGAATGGTTATGTGGCGGGTTGACCAGCGAGCTGGTATAATTGAGGAGAAGCCAACAAGGCCACCCAATTTTCGAACAAGCTTCCAATAGCACATCCGTCAGTAACGTCTAGAGTAAGAATGACGGTCAAAAAACCTTTTTTACGCGGTCAACTAGCACCTCTGCTAATTCAATGTAAATGTGTTCCTGGATTACTGTGCGCATGCGCAGCGCTACTTCAGGTGCTCTAGGAACTTCCGCTGGCTTAAGCACACACAACACAAATCTAACCAAAAAATGTATCTCAACTATAACGAAGATTTAGCTCTCTTGGCGTTAACTTTGGCTCCTACATATTCCAGCCCCTAATTGGGAGGCGGTCAGGCTACCAATTACTCACATAATAAACACAAAAAGGAGCCATAAACCTAAAAATACGCATAAGTGATACAAAAAGATACATAAAGTGCACACATGTATACCTTTTTTTTGAATGAGTCACATAGCGGACTTTTTGAGTCCATTTCGCATATAAGACAGAGCTTTTCAACTGGTCTTTCCAGAGTGTTTGATTTTGTTTTAACCAACACTCTGCGCACAAGTCCTTTTGCATCCGGGATGGTCTGAATGACTTGACCTAAGACCCAAGAATTTCTTGGTGCAGAGTCATCAACGATCATTACCACATCTCCCGGAGCGAGGTTCTGTTTCACTTGGGTCCATTTTTGACGCTCTTGTAGAAGAGGGAGATACTCACGCACCCAGCGCTTCCAAAACAGGTCCGCTAGGTACTGTACCTGCCTCCACCTTCTTCGTGAATACAGATCATCCTTTTCAAACAGTCCGGGTGGCAGCGACGGCTGCCTTTTCAGCAAGAGGAGGTGATTTGGGGTTAAAGCTTCAATGTCGTTCAGATCATCAGATGATGTTATGATGGGCCTGTCGTTTATTATTGCTTCGACTTCACACATGAGTGTCTGTAGAGATTCGTCGTCAATAGTTTGCTCTTTGAGTATGGATCGCAGGAGTTTTCTTACTGACCGAATTTGCCTCTCCCAAACACCTCCAAAGTGGGAGCCTGTAGGCGGATTAAAAGCCCACTCTACTTCCTTTTGACGAAGTGTGTCCTGTATTTTGTTTTGATTCCACTGTTGCATGACATCACGAAGTTCTTTTTCTGCAGCGACAAAATTGGTGCCATTGTCTGAACGTATTGTAGAGACCTGACCTCTTCTGCACATGAACCTTCTAATTGCATTCAAACACGAGTCGGTGTCTAGTGAATGTGCGATCTCTAAGTGCACTGCTCTTGTTGTTAGACATGTGAATAATACTCCGTATCTCTTCGCAGTCGAACGTCCTCTTTTAACCAGAAACGGTCCAAAATAGTCTGTGCCGACGTGTGTGAATGGTGGCTCGTCTGGCCGAAGTCTGTCTTTGGGCAGGTCGGCCATTTTTTGTTCTTTTCCTCTGGCTCTGACCTTTCTGCAGATGACACATCTTGACAGAAATTTTCTTACAGTGGAATTTGCAGTGGGGATCCAAAATCTTTGGCGCAGCTGGGACAACATGTAGTTTCTTCCACAGTGACCAATTCTCTCGTGAATATCTCTCAGTATCAGAGTAGTGATGTGAGAGTTTTTAGGGATGATGACCGGGTGCATGGCCTCTGCTGGCATGCAGGACTTGCTCAGATGGCCTCCAACCCTTAGCAATCCATCTTGCAGCATTGGATCTAATTTACTCAGAGGGCTGCTTCTTTTTAGATTACAGTTTCCTCTTTTCAAACTTGAAATTTCTTCTCGAAACTCTTGATTTTGACAGAATCTGATAACCTCATACTCTGCTCCTTTTAAATTTTCAACAGTTAGAGCTGTTTTAGCAGCCGTTGCTTTGTAGGCTTGCATTTGCTCTTTAGCCTGTTGTCTCTCTTTGTCGGTGCTGTCTTTCTTTAGCGTCTCCATTTTCTTCTTCCTGATTTGCATGAGTGTTTCCTTGAGCTTGAGTATCCAGGCCACAGCCTTTTTCAACTTGTACCAGCTAGAATAGTGGTGGATGAGTTTGTTTACAGTGTCTGTGCTTTCAGCTGCAGTGACGAGGTTAATGGTGACTGGCTTTCTCACCTCTGTATCATCCTCTTCAACCTCCAGTTGTTGTGGTTTCCCTGGCCACTGACACTCTGGCTCATGCAAAAACAATGGACCTTGAATCCACCGGAGGTTGCTCATTAGCTTTGCTGCTGTTTGGCCTCGAGATGCACAGTCTGCTGGGTTTGTAGCTGTATTGACATAGCCCCATTGTGCTGGCTTGGTCAGCTCCCGAATAGTGGAGATCCTATTGGCTACAAACGTCTTGAATCTGCATGTGTCGTTTTCAATGTACCTTAAAACGGTTGTACTGTCTGTCCAGTATGCTGATTCCTGGAGTTCCACTTGAAGCTCTTTTTTCAGCATTCTGTCGATGTTCACTGCTACTACTGCTGCTGTTAACTCCATTCGTGGAATTGTCGTTTTTTAAAGGTGCAACCCTCGATTTTCCTAGCATGAATGTGCAGTGAACTCGTCCTTCAAGATTTGTCAGTCTGAGGTATGATACGGTCCCGTATCCTCTCTCACTTGCGTCTGTGAAGTGATGAAGTTGGGCTGTGGCAACATCTCCGAATCCTGCAGGTTTCAGGCATCTCCTTACAGTGAACATGGATAGCTGCTTCAAGTCATTTAGCCATGCAGACCATTTCTGCGCAAGCTTGTCTGGAACAGGCTCGTCCCAGGTGAGTTTTTCTTTGATCAGCTGCTGTAATAGTGATTTTGCGGGGAGAGTAAACGGAGACAGGAATCCTAATGGATCATAAATGGAACTCACTGTAGACAGGATTCCTCTTCTAGTGACCGGTTTATCTTGTGAAACGACCCTGAATCTGAATGAGTCTGATTCTATGCACCACAGAACTCCAAGCGCTCTTTCAACTTGAAGCGCATCTTTACTCAAGTCCACAACTCTTACTTCTTTGGCTTTCTCTTCTTCTGGCAGAAATGCCAGAAACTCTCTGCTGTTGCTTGTCCACTTTGTTAGGTTGAATCCACCTGAGGCAAGCAGTGGTTTGAGATTATTATACAATGACTTGGCTTGAGTTACATCTTTGACAGACTTTAGGCAATCATCAATGTAGAAGTTGTTGAGGATAGTTTCCACAGCCTCTGCTGATGCTTTGATGCTGTTGTCCTGTGCTGTTCTTTTTAGGGCGTAATTTGCGCATGAAGGGGAGGATGTGGCACCAAATAAATGCACAGTCATTTTATGTTCCACCATAGGCTGCTCAACATCCCCTGCAGGCCACCACAGGAAGCGCATGAGGTCTGTGTCATCTTCAGGGACTTTTACCTGGTAATACATTGACTCAATATCTGCCATTATAGCGACTTCCTCCTTCCTGAAACGTGTTAGCACACCAACCAGCGAGTTTGCAAGATCTGGGCCCTGCAGAAGCTCATTGTTAAGTGAAGTGCCGTGGAAGCCGGCCGCACAGTCAAAGACCACACGTAATTTTCTCTTTTGAGGATGGTAGACGCCATGGTGCGGGACGTACCATAATTTACCATCCTGGCGGCTTAGCTGGTTCTCTGGAACTCTGACGGCGTAGCCCTTTTCGATCATGTCCTTCATGAAGTCACTGTACTCTTGATAGAAGATAGGATTCCTTTTGAATTTCCTTTTCAGTGTAAGGGCTCTTTGTACAGCAACGCTGTGATTGTTGGGCATTGTAAGGTCAGCCTTCTTCTTAGGTAGACCAATAACATAATGTCCATCAGCATGGTGTGTAGAGTCTGTCACACGGTTCATAAACTGTTGATCTTCCTGTGACATTTCCACCTTTTCATCACACAGACGTTCTGGAAAATCCTGATGGTACTGCTGTAGCACAAGCTGGCCTATGCTTTCCACTGATATGCGGTTTACTGCAGCCTGTGAATGTCCATCACCTTCTGTGTCAGCGTTTGTGTGATCTCTCAGTGGACCGTTGACCGTCCAGCCGAGAATAGTTCTGACGGCATATGGCCCGTTGCCCCTACTGTTGATCACGTGCCATGGTTCTAATGCTTTGTGCACATTATTCCCGATGAGAAGTCCAACATCTGCATTAATGCTGGGTATCCTGACCTCGTTGAGATAGGGCCATTTTCCTATGTCTTCCCGTGTTGGAATGTTTCCTCTTGACACTGGGATGCTTTTTTGTGTATAAACTTTAGGCAGGTCAATGAAGTTGTTGCTCCCAATCCCACTGACTTCCAGATTTGTGAGCAGATAGCTTTCCACTCGATGCTTAGGGCTCATAGTTTTCAGCTCCAGTTCCGTGCGTCTGCCTTGTAGGTTCAGCTGTCTGGCGAGTGTGTTGGTGCAAAATGTTGCAGAGCTTCCTGGGTCAATAAAGGCATAGGTCTCCACAACTTTGCTGCCTTTCTTTGCCTTCACCTGGACTGGTACTATTGATAGAATGCAGTTGTCTCCAGCCCCGGTGCATGCACTTGTTTCGACACTGGCGGCCAGCAACATGCCTGAAGCGGTTGAGATTGTGGCAGCGTCCTCCTGCACTTTTGCTTCTGCTACCTGTGGGTTGGTGGAGCTCTCTTGTCTTTCAAAATGCAGAATACCAGGATGTTTCAAAGCACAAACAACACACGTCATTCTTTTTTTGCAGTCTTTGCTTACATGTCCTTTGGTTAAGCATCCAAAACATAGTCCTGCTTTCCTGAGGTAGTCAATTTTTTCCTTATGCTGACAACTCTTTATCCTTTTGCACTCCTCCAGTGTGTGATGACCTTCACAGAACAAACATGGTTTACTGAAGGCGCTGTTGGGGCGTGTCATTTCTGCCTTTGTCCTTTGCGTAGCAAAATCCTCGCTTTTAACTGGAGTAGCATTTGTAACGAAGCTACTTCCTCTTTTTCCTTCTGGTTTAATGCGTCGCTTGAGGTCAGACTTTCCTTTGTCTTTCTTTTCATCTGCCGTTCCCTCCAGCAGGTTGCCAAACAGTGGATCTGTGGTTACTTTAGCTTGCTTGTCCACAAACTTTACAAGATCAGCAAACTTGGCTCTTCTCCCGTAGTGCTCCTGTATGTCATATGCCTGAGCCCACCATTTCTCCATGAGCTTGTATGGTAATTTTGACGCCACAACCCTCATGTTACTTGGATTGTCTAGCTCATCCATGTATTCAACATCATCCATTGTATTACGACAGCTCAGGAGAAACAATGAGAAGGCTCTTAGTGCTTTGCCGTCTTCTGACTTGATTTTAGGCCACTTGAACGCCTTTTCCATTAAAGCAGAAGCGATTTTTACCTCATTTCCATAATGTTCGCGCAGGAGTCTCAGCGCTTCACCATATCCACGACTTGCTGGCATATGCTGACAGCTCTTTACCAAGTCTCGTGGTTCGCCCCGTGTGTATTGCTCCAAAAAATACAGCTTGTCTGCATCATTGTCTGTTTTGGAGTCGATAGCATGGCCAAATGCTTTTATGAAGGATCGAAAGTCAAGTGGATCTCCGTGGAACAAAGGAATGTCTCTTTGAGGTAAGCATGACATCTGTTGGTTTTTTACAAGCAACTCAGTAATATCAGTTTGACGTTTCATCACTCTGTACAGATCAGCTATGTCGTCATTCTGCTGTCGTGGGTCGGCTGCACGTGTAGGGCTTAGACTCTGGTGAGCACGTACCTTTGGCCTTGTTGCTGGTGGATTTGTTGACATCACAGGCCAGACTCTGTGTTGCCTATGTGGTGATGCATCCTTCCTGCTTTGTCCATCAGTGTAGTCCTGCTGAGCTGAATGTGATGATGCAGCAGCGCCGCGCTGTTGTTGAGGTGATTCGTAATCTTTGTATACCTTGAGTCGTGCTGTAGACGCTGCCAGCTCTGTGGCTAACTCCAATTGTTCTTTGTCCATCTTTAACCGGGCTTCTTTCAGTTCCAGCGCTTGCTTTTCCTTTAATGCAGCTGCTTTTGCAACGAGTTCCGCTCTTTTCGCCGCCTCTTTCAGGAGTACAGAAGTACCTGAAGATGCTGTTGAACTTGTGTGACTGCCATGCTTAGATGACTTGCTATTTCTTCGTTTTGTATCCACATTTGAAACACTGTCCATAGGAGTTATGTTTTTTCCACTTGTATCTACCAAGTCTGCATCAAGTTTTACTTCCTCGATCCACTTCTCTGCTCTTTTCATGAAGTCATGGCAGTTGGATGCTTTGGGTTTAAACCAAAAGGATTGATCAGTCTCTAATTCTTCTTCTTTTAAATAAAACTTCACTTTCTGGTTCTGGTCGATGAACTCCTCATACAACTTGTAGTAACTTTTCATTTCCTTTAGTTCAATATGCATCATGTTATTATCATCTTCCATAAGACGTTCTATTTGGTTTGATTTTGCAGTTAACTGCCTTAATTTGGACCTTCTTGCAGTTATATACTGATGCAGTTTCTCCTCAGTACCTTTTTCTGTTAGTATGACCGCCCTCTTGTGGCCATCGTCGGGTACTGCGCGTCCCTCGTCGTCAATCTGCGGCTCCTCCATTACCGTTTTTTATACAGTTCCAAATAACAGGGTAATGAGATCCAGCCAGAAACAACAGGATAGTCACTCAGTTTTATCACGGGAATGGTTACCAGGCTTATCCGGGTTACCTTCTTTCAGCTGTCCGTACGGAACCTTTGTACATTCCCACAGCGCTGTCCACTTCGCCCGCCGCGACGTTATCCTTTTGGGCGCCGTCTAATTCCTGGATGAGTCGTGTCCGCGACATGATCCAGGTCGATGTTCAGTCAAAAGGTTTTTTGACTTGATGTAGTGGCAAACTCCTCACTTTAACTTATTCATAAGCCACTTTAGCCGTTTTAGCAGAAGGCTAACTCAATTGTCTTCACGCGTGCACCTTACTTCCACTCACAAACACCGGAGGCTGGTCGTCCTTCTGTATGAGTTTTATTTTGACGTTCCGTTATACATTCCATCTTATTTGGGTCACAACGGTCGAACAAGCTTCCAATAGCACATCCGTCAGTAACGTCTAGAGTAAGAATGACGGTCAAAAAACCTTTTTTACGCGGTCAACTAGCACCTCTGCTAATTCAATGTAAATGTGTTCCTGGATTACTGTGCTCATGCGCAGCGCTACTTCAGGTGCTCTAGGAACTTCCGCTGGCTTAAGCACACACAACACAAATCTAATCAAAAAATGTATCTCAACTATAACGAAGATTTAGCTCTCTTGGCGTTAACTTTGGCTCCTACACTGACTAAATGCTAGAACACTAAATGCTGGTTAGCAGCTATAACAGCACAATAGACCTCCTGCCTGTGGTGAAGGACCGACCGCTTAAAGTGTCAATTAACAGCAGAACAACAAGAAATAAGACACAGTTAACGAAAAAAACAACACAAAACCAGAGTAATGGTGGGGCTAAGCAGCTAGGCATGGGTAAATGAGAAATGAACAATGAAATAAGATAAAGAAAAACAGAATCAACTACACAAAACAATATTAATGGGGTTAGAGGCAGCGAGGCAGTTCAAAATTAACCAAACACAAAATGAGGAGTTAAGCCCCACTCACAACACACTACGCTAAAATGGCTCAAACTAAAATCTCTAGGGACTAATGACAATAATGGTTGTGCAGAAAGAGGCCAACAGTCATAGGCCGGCTGTAAGCAAAACCAGCGGTAAGCAAAGCAGCGGTAATAGCACAGCGGTAAGCAAAGCAGCAGCATAGCTATAGGTGAGCCAGAGTAGCTGCTACATTTCCCAGTCAGGCTGCTGACCACCAACACTGACCCGCAGCCCCGATCCAGCCGTGCCTGTGAGCCCGGGGAGGGGAGCAGACGAGAGCCTATGGTGCTATTCTGCCACTATGAGCAAATTCCTATAATGAAAACAGCCATTTAGCAACTACACGCCACATAATGTCACGGCGCACGGTATAAATGGACCTACCAGCAGCGATCGGTGAGAGCGTCACGTCCACAACAGGGATCTACAAAATCATATATAACTAGTTTTAACAACACGCTAACCAAACAGAAACTAGGTCACAAACGATACAGTAGTGATGTGTCCTTCAGTGTCTAGGCTTCGAAGCGTGTGTCGAGTAATCCAGGAAGATTTTTGTGAAGCGCCTATCGAGGCTTGTGTCGATGAATTATGTGGTGATGCCGTACCACGTGACTGATTCAGGAAATGGTTCGCAGGTTTGGCGTGTGATTCGAAATTTAAGGGGCAACGAAACGCAATGGACCTCCCCTGTCACCTCATATTTTGTGGATTTGGGACTTTATTGCACGTTTGTTTGCTATCTGTTTGAGCTTCTTTTGTTTTTCCAATGGAACCAGCAAGAAAGGAGATTTTCCTGTCTGGAAACATTTTGAGCTGATCTCTCCTAATAAGGTATGCACATAGTAATATAAATATAGTAATATAAATAAGTGACAACACAACGTATCCCTTGTTCTAATTTATTTCTTCTAACTTCTGGTATTTTAAAAGGTGAAGTGTCTGTTGTGTTCAAAAGAACTGGGATACAACAATAACACCTCTTCTATGCTGAGGCATTATAGAGCCCTGCATGAAAACAAGGAGACCAACCAAGGTGGACCAAGCTCAGGTAAGCCATTTTAGGATGCAATGATAAGACAGCATACAAACATAAAATTACATGGTATGTTTGTATTAGACAACATTAATTCACATTTTAAATTTGACTAATTTATGACATATGTAATTGAATACCACATTTTTTATTGTCATCAGGAGAAGAGACTGATGTGGATGAGGCCTTGGTCAATTTGGTGATTGAGGATTCCCAGCCCTTCACTATTGTGGAGGACAAAGGGTTCAAAAAGCTTGTTAGAGCTTTGAACCCTACCTATGTTCTCCCCACAAGGCAGGTGCGTATGTGAGCACATGAAGCATTTTTCCCCATTTCCCCATATTTGCCATTCCAGGAGTGTTCTCTTCTTTCCTTTCCTTTCCTTAGCTTTTATGGTGGAGGACAGATATAAGGAATCCAAGGAGAAAGCCAATGTCATTGTGTCGAAAGCATCTGCAGTTAGTTTTACATCAGATATGTGGACGTCTATCAACACTGATGCGTATCTAGTTGTGACATGGCATTGTATAGATACAAGCACCTCTTTGCATTCTGTTGTTTTAGGGGTGCTGCATTTCCCTGAGGCACATACTGCTGAAAATGTGGCAAAAGTAAAAGCAGCACTTATGTCAGAGTGGGGTATTACACACAAAGTTACTTGCCTTGTGACTGATGGCACAGCAAATATGGGTGCTTGTGCCAAGGAGCTTCGTTTGCATCACACAAATTGTGTGGCACATACTTTAAATTTACTCATTAAAAAGGCTCTTGGCCAAAACACTGTGTTGTCTGACATCTGGGCAAAATCTAGGAAGATAGAGGGCTATTTCAAGCGCAGCACCACTGCAAAGGTGAGTTACTTTATTTCATTGCAATATTCTAAATGACACTGTTTTTTTTTAAGTTGCTGCTGCAGTGACACTTGAATTAATCACTTTTTGTTGGCTAATTTTATAGGAGAGACTGACACAGGTGCAGGAGCAAATGGGCCAGCCGGCACTGAAGCTAATTCAAGAGGTGGATACACGCTGGAACAGCACATACCATATGCTCCAATGTGTTTATGACCTCAGGGAACCTGTAGGAGCAGCTTTGGCAGGCCTACGCACTGACATTGCCCCACTCTCATCAGAGCTGTATGAAATCATTGCAGAAAGTCTAAAAGTGCCGTTCCCATTTAGTGATGCCACAGATGAGCTGTCAGAGGAGAAGAGAGTGTCTGGATCAAAAGTCTTTTATCAATGCTACACCACGCACTGGAGGAGGAGGAAATGGGAATTGTCCAAACTCCAGAGAGCACAGCAGTGACTGAGAGTCTGCCGAAACAGTTAAGGGAGAAGCTATACTCGTTGCAATCAATGAGCATCATGTCACTGATGACTTTGCTCAATCACAGGTTAAAAAAGAGGCTTCTTTAGCTCCAATAAAGCAGCAGATGCCAAGAAGAGGCTCACTTCTGTATGTGCTGCTGTTATACAAACAGTGTGTCTTCCTCCTCCTCCTCCTCCTCCTCCTCATCATCATCATCATCATCATCATCATCATCACCATCATCATCATCATCATCATCATCGTCATCATCGTCGTCGTCATCACAATTGCACATATCAGAAGCTTCTCAGCCTGTGACTCAAGATAATGGATACATTCTAATTGTGTTATTGGGTGTCTGTCGGTGTGGCTAACGGGTAGTGTTAGATCTACACTTGGGGACATCAAACACGCAACTCTGCATAGAAAGGGACTTGCACTGTATTTGTTCAATGTATGGGAGGGGATTAAGAAAGTTCTATTTTCTGAGGGATGAGTTTTACCTTCTTCTTTTTTTACATGTTTTTTTTCATTTTGATCATTATCAATGTGTTACCCGACGTAATATCCGAATACCCTAGCCCAACCATTCACCATGTGAACACACCAAAGCCTAAGCTAACATTGATTTATTCGGCATGATTATAAGGCAACAACATGGTAATGTGGTGACATTTACATCATTTAATATAAATGGACTGAATGGACCAGTTAATAGAAAAAGTGAGAAAAAACTTAGAAAAAACTGAGATAGCATTTATACAAGACAGCCATCTCACCAAATCTTCATCAAAATTAAAACATCAAAAATTAAAAAGGGACTGGGTAGGGCAAGTATACGCATCCTCATTCAACTCACGATATGTACTGATTCAAGGCAATATGTACTCTAAAACCTGGACATTTTTTAATGTATATGCTCCAAATTATGACGACCACTCCTTCATTCAAGAAATATTACTTAGAGTGTCTGAATGCTCTGGAAATATATTGATAGGAGGAGATTTTAACTTTTGCCTCGACCCAGTTCTGGACAGGTCCTCAGACACTGTTGTGACAAGGACCAGAGCAGCCAGATCCACATTGACTTTTATGAAAGATCTAAACCTTTGTGACACTTGGAGACACCTCCACCCTACAACTAGAGACTACTACTTCTATTCGTGTCCCCATAATTCTCATAGAATAGAATAGAATAGAATAGAATAGATATACTTTATTGATCCCAAGCTGGGAAATTAAGGTGTAGCAGCAGCATTACACACAGAGACGAATGACAACACAGTGAAATGAAAAGAACAACCTAGACATATTAACAGAGCATTATAAAATGTAATATAAAAACTTCAAAAACTTCTGTCAGTTTGTGAGAGACCAAATCAGGATCTTTTGTGAAACAAACTGTGCCTCTTCCTCCAATAGCTTTATACTGTGGGACACAATGAAAGCAGACAGATAATTTCTTACACCAATGGCTTAAAGAAAAGACACATGGCTGAAATTAGTGAACTGGAAAAGGACATTTCACACTTAGAAAAAGAACATCAAATCACACGCTCCAGAGACATATCGAACATTAGTAAACAAAAAGCTGAAATATAATCTGTTAAACACTTACAGAATAGACAGAAATATCCTGAGAACCAAACAGATACTACGAACTGGGAGAAAAGGCACAGAAAGTCCTGGCTTGGCAGTTGAAGAGAGAGGAGACATCGAGAACCATTAATTCTATAGAAACTGAAAATAGGACTACTACAAGAAACCCAAGAGAAATTAATGATTGTTTTAAACACTACTATTCTTCGTTATATACATCGGACTCCCCAGATGATCTTACCATGATTGACTCGTTCCTATTAAACATTGAACTACCAAGATTAACATTAGAGGACCAGATGGCGTTAAACTGTCCTTTCACTCAAAAGGAAATTGAAAAAGCCATCTCCTCATTGCAATCTAATAAATCACCTGGTGAGGATGGTTTTCCTCCTGAATTTTACAAAGAGTTTAAGGACCTGCTTGTCCCTTGTTTTATGGATGTTGTAAATTTGGTAGCTGAAACTTAAACTCTGCCCGATTCATTCTCTATGGCCTTAATAACGGTTATTCATAAGAAAAACAAGAACCCCGAAAAGTGCTCCTCCTATAGGCCAATTAGCCCTCTTAATACAGACTTTAAGATAATTTGTAAGACCTTGACCAACAGATTAAATAGGTTCCTCCCCAAACTTATCAATATAGACCAGACAGGATTTATAAACAAATGACTCTCGGCTGATAACCTCTGTAGACTCTTACACATTATTCATTTAGCAAACACCAGAAATGAAACCACTATTGTACTATCTTTAGACGTGGAGAAGGCCTTTGACCACCTTAAGTAGCCATATCTCACAAAGGTCTTGGACTGTTTTGGACTAGGCGCATCTTTCCTTAACTGGGTGAAAACCCTATACCACAAACCACAAGCAAAGATAATCATGAATGGCATAATGTCAACTCTGATCACACTACAAAAAAGCAGCAGACAGGGTTGTCCGCTTTCTGCCGGGCTTTTTGTCCTGGCAATAGAGCCGCTGGCGCACACAGTGAGACAAGACCCAGACATAAGGGGAGTCCAGGTTGGTCAGCTAACTCACAAAATTAGCCTCTTTGCTGAATTAGCCAGCCTGATGTCGGGCCCGGCAGCGCAAATGAGATTTCTCCTATCTTTGTTCTCCCCCTTCTTGGACACCAATTGAACTGCATGACTTTGATGAAGAGGTGGGAAGTGACTTCATTTATAAATGGAACCCAAAAAATAGTACAACCAAGAACCCGCTTACTGTCCACCTGGTCAGGTCATGGTATGAGGTTCATAAGATGATTGGAGTGAGAAATGATTTGTCACCCAAAACACCCTTGTGGAAAAATAAACTCACACCAATGATCTCTGATAACAAAATTTTTAAGCTTTGGCACGACAATGGGATAAGATACCTTGAACATTGCTTTTAGCTGTTCAAAGGACATCAAGATGTCATTACTGTAGTATGATTTAAGTATGATCTATCCAACAAACACTTCTTCTTTACAACTGAGAACATTCCTGAAAAAAAGCTTGGGTGATCAAATGACAATACCTGTCCAGACAAAGGTGGAGGAAATACTTTACAGTAACAAAAGTTCAAGACAATTTACTAGGAAGCTGTATTCAATAATGATGGAGGACTGTCCAAAACAAAACATGCACCAATCAAGAGAGAGGTGGGAATCTGACCTTGGCATCACTATAGATGAGGACCTATGGACTTATGTCAGAATAGCTTATTCGCTTCTCTAAATGCCAGATTGAAACTGGTTAGTTATAATTTTCTTCATCAACTTTACCTCACCTCCCAAAAATTACACCAGTATAATCCTGCAATTCCAGATGTCTGTTTCAGATGTGGGGTTGCTGAGGGTACCACATTACACTGCACATGTCAGTGTACTAAAGTTATTGCATTTTGGTATGATTTATGTGACACCCTGACTATAATCATGGATACACCAATTCCATTAGACCCAGAACTCTGTCTTCTAGGAAACATAACAAACTTGAATCAGAGTTCCAGAGAATTCATTGATATAGCCCTTGCTGTTTCTAGAAAGTGTATTGCATTAACCTGGAAGTCAGCTTCCCCCCTCTCTATATCAAAATGGATATCAGAAAATAGGATCTGTTTGCCCTTAGAGAAGATCACCTATGTCCTGAAGAACAGATACGATGCCTTTTTAAAGATCTGGCAGCCTTTTATTGAATACATAGAAACATTATCTTTATCAATTGTAGACCCGCTTTAAACTGGCTCCATAAATTAATAATAACGTCCAGGTATCATGGTTGAGCTATTTTAGTGACAAATGTGTCACAATGTGACAATTGTATACTTTTGTTTTGTCTTGTCTTATTACCATTATTTGTTTCATTCATTTTATTATTTTATTTTTAGTTTATTTAGTTATTGTTGTTACTCTTTTATCTTAGTCTTTGTTAACCATGTGTTTATTATATAGGTATAGGTATATAGATAAATTGAATACGTAGATGATGTAGAAGTTCATAGAGAGTTGAAGGAGCCTTGTGTGATAGAGTGAGTTGCGGAGAATAGATCGAAATGGAGATAGAAAATTCAGTGAAGTCACTGAAAACAGCATCGTTTGAGAGGACAACACTGCAGGAGAAACTTAGAATGAAGACGGACCTGACCAGCCAGACATTGTGATAAAACAACAAGCAAAAGACAGAGGAAGAAGTACACCCGGTCTTCTTCATGGGGCTGGTTTGCCAAGAAGTTATGGCAAACTGCATGCAGTGAGGTCAGCACTTTATTTTGCTTTCCTTTTTTAAAAGTTGGAACCGCACCAGCATGGATCCAGTCAGGTATGATTGATTTGAAGCACTTTGCAGAAAAAGTGAAAGGCATGAACAAGCTAAGAGCCACATGAAAAATGTGTCTCAGCATGGTAGAGTAAATATTGCTGCTCAGCTTGATGAAGGCTACAGGATAGGGATCCGAACACAACGAGGAGGTTGACAAAAACAGGCACATCTTGTCTAAAATAATACATTAAAGTTCTGTGGTGAGTTTGAGCTAGTCCTGCGTGGCGAAAGTGAACACTCAGAAAATCCGGGCGTTTTCTGAGGACTGGTGGATTTTGTAGCATCACTAGATACGGCAGTACAAGAACATCTGCAGAGTGCTGCTGTGTTTATGAATATCTACAGCACATAATGAACTCAATACTGTGAACGAAATTTTAAAAAAGTTTGCAAAACTTCGAGTTTTTAATAAGGGTCATTTTAACGCATGAATTATATTTTTTTGTAGAAAAACCATATCAGACAAATATTACGGTTCCAAGTAGAGTATTTTAATTTTAATTTATTTAAATAGACTGGTGTGATGCATCAATAGGGTGCTTTGGCAATCCTACTGGTGATAAAGGGTTATAGTGACAAAATACTTACAATACTACATACTGCGGGCTGACGGTGGCTGTTCTCAACGTTGTAGCAGAGGAAACAGCAGAGTGGACATGGGCGAAGAAAATGGGGCTCAGCAGCAGTCTGCTTCCCTGAGGGAATGTAGGAATGAAACTCTTCTGGATCCGGAACGTGTTTGGTAAACATGTAGCAGTTTGTGGCTTGTAACGTGGGCTGGTGAAGGGGAAGGTGATGGTCCACTTTAGTGTGGGTGACTCTGGTTACTCAAGAGACAGCAGGCAACATGTGGGGGTTTTCGCACAGCACTTTTATTCATATTGTACTGACCATACCATGCCAGGTCTCTATGGCACTAATGTTACAGGCATACATGCGAATGAACACAGGCCGAGGTTCTTCTACCAACACTTTAAAAAATAAAAACAAAATAAAAAGGGAAGTCTTCGCTCTGTTGGCGATATTCATTTTCATGGGGAGCGGAAATACACCTGCTCTTCTTCATCGTATAGGTCACATTACTCATTAAACAAAAAGCTACATTAAATAACTCTGACTGTTACAGGCTCTTCCAACCAGGTTGAAGACTGTGGCCTAGGCGAAGGTAGAATCCAAACATTTGGGTGCTCCCTTTCAGTAACTGCTTCCAGTAACGCGTTATGGTGGGACTGCGGTAAGTTGCGTGCAGCTGTACTTAAGATATCTCTGTGCATCAGGCTGTCACGCTGGAACTGACGGTGCATTCAGGTGTGCTTTCAGTCAATGGGAGAAGGGACTTTCAAACCTGGGGAAATGTAACAGCCATGTATAACTGACTGGACACCAGGTTTTCCTCCAGGCTTTCTTGGTGCACGGAGGCAGGATATTAGGCTTTGTTTTACATGCAGGCCACTGTATTGTTAGGAACACATGGTGAGGTCCCAACAACTGCAAATGATAATGTGGATGCACCTTCACATAAATCAATGTCCACAGGCTATCCCCTGGGCTGTCCGAGTACTATGTCCACTGTCTTTCATATGTGGCAGAAAGCTAGAATTACCTTGAATTGGATTAGTAAGGGGGGTGTAACACACCTCAAGACCAGAGGGATGTAGTGTGAGAATCGTGATGTGTTTTTATATGCACGCATGTGCATGGTTTCAGACTGGTATATCATTCTTTATTTTAAAATTGTAATCCTGTAGGTTATCCCTTTTCACTAAATGTATCTATAATCTAACTTTCTGTACCTGCAACAGAATACAGTTACTTTTTTTGTATACTAGTGACATAATCCCGTTACATATATTCCATTACTCCCAAAGCCTGACTTTATAAACATGCAGTAGGCTACTACGGTGGCCAAGGGAACTCAATGCCCTGTACCTTAAGAAAACACATGCAAATAGACAAAGGACAACCAAATTAGAAAACATCTCCATTATTTTTGAAAACACATGCACAGCATTTACAAAACACAATGCAAATACACACAACACAACCAAGTACCACATACCATATAAAGTGGCTTTCAAGAAATTGAAAACAACAATGTAGAAAAACACATTTCTCTCAATTTCGAATCTTGGAATGACAAGACTGTTAAGTTGTAAGCAAGTATAACTTGATTATTAGATCATTTATTGAGTTTATCCCCTCATGTAAACAATGTTATAAAGAAGGCATTCTATAGACTGAAACAATTCTCTGAGCCAAAGCTTCTAGAGAAGAAGTGTGTCTGTTTCTTGTAAATAGTCTTACTGAAGGAAAAAGGAAGGGTCAAAGAAAGTGAAAGTTACACTGGAAAGTGGAAGCATTGCATCATAATGCACAGTATCATTGTTTGAGTGTTCGCCAGTATATAAAGAGATCGATCCCTTGAGCTTTACACCATCAAGACTCCAGACTGAAGAAAGCCACAGTGGAGTGGGAGCCAGAACCTGTCAACAGCCACAACTATGAACTCAGTTGCCATTGTCTTTCTCACCTTCCTGCTGGTCTTCTATGCACAAGGTACTGTGAAAAGTTTAGTGTTGTGTGATTATCTTGTCCTTCCTTCTTGTCAGGACATTACAGTTTACTTGTAATAGAACTTTAAAGCTGCATCTTTGAGCTCATTGTTTCTAAGTCCACAACTCTATTGTTTTGGTTGATTCTCATCACTCTCATCAGTTGTTACCGGCTATAACAGGCAGCTATTTTCAGGGAAAAAGCTCAGCTAAACCAAATGTACACTACCCATTTAGAACCATCAGCAGATCGACAAAGCTAGTGACTAGCTGGTGAACACAGTGGAGCATTTAGCAGCTAAGAAAAAACCCAGATATTTTTCTTAGGAGTGGCTGAAGACCAAACCACAGCTAAAAGGGGGAGTGAGAATTGGACTTACAGGTAGGTGCAAACATGATCCCTAATGAATGATAATAATAAAGTTGCTTTTTGTCTGCTGGAGGTGTAAATGGGCAACTGTTTGCTAACATGATCCCATAAAGACTTTATAAAGTAATATGTCACACGTTGTGTTAACAGGTTCTTCCACTGCCTCCTTCAACTGCTTTCATGTAAATATAGGGAATCATAGACTTGATTTGGCAAGTTCTCTATTATAGGTTCGGGTTGACCAAGCAATTTTTAAAAAATTCTGCCACAAAAAGTCTGACCTTATTTCCCCACAGCTCACTGTGAGAATTCCTTTCAGCTCAACTGAGTGGGAAATTATAAAATCAATCAATCAATCCTAAACAGAAAATGGCTCTGTCGAGCATAATCCAAGACTCTTTGAGCCCAGAGATTCCAAATTGATTAGAAAAGATGTTATTTAAGCACTTCTTAAAGCTGAAATCTTCAATAGGTTAGCTTGCACCACATCTGAAGTAGGAGCTTGACTGCCTTTCGAGGGTGCAAATTGTGCTGACAAACCAACCAACCAACAAACAAACGGGTGAAAACATAACCTTCTTGGCAGCAGTAGAAAAAAAAACTAAAACAACAACAATTTTGCATTTAGATATGTGAGAATTATAGAAAACAAATAACACTAATATCAAGAATAATCATTATATATATTTCCAAATGGAAGAAAGCTTTTTTTGTTTTTTCAATTATCAACAAGACTGTCAGGCTTTATTACATTTTCACTTTATCTTTATCACTGGGCTGCAGTCTGTCAAAGCTGACTTTTAGCTCTATTCACTGTATTAAACAAGTGACAATAGTTCTGACTCCAGAGCAGTCCTGCCTCTGACAAAACATGAATTCATGCTCATTCTTTAGTCTGCTGACTGATTTAAAAGGTGATAAGATTGTCTATTCTTCCCACAGGTCAACAAAGCAATGGATCTAAGTGCAAATGTTTAAATGGTTATATCGGCAAGGTGAACCCAAAGCTCATTAAGTCAGGGCCAGTCATACACAACCCAAGTATCTTCTGTCCACAAACAGAGATTATGTGAGTAAAGGTTTATTAAGCTACATTTCCTAACATTGCATTTTCCTGCATTGTTCAAATTTCTCTGACAAAGCACTTTCTTCTCTTACAGTATCACAACAACAGCAGACAAGGAGAAATGTGTGAATCCTGAGTCACCATTTGGAAAACTCATTCTAGAAATCAAAAACAAGTAAGATCAGTTGGACAACATGACGCAGTGTTCATGCTCATGCTCTTCAATATCAGGTATTACTGTGAAGGTTTCTGATCTCATTGCTTTTTACTCATTGTGTCATGTGTTGTTTCAGGCATGAGAAGAACGGAGCTGTGAGCACAACAACGGCTGCAAGCTCGACGGGCCTCCACACAACACCCAGGCTGTCAGACTCTCCACCACTGCGCCAAAGAGGATAGACCTGAAACACTGTTGTTGAAATTAAGGAGTTCATCATCATTGCCTTTGACTACTTATAGCCACTTATACTGTTTACATGACAAAGTGTCAATGGCCAGTCCTCTGTTTGTTTCCTCTTAAGTTAAATTGTGTTCACATGTATGCACATCAAGTCAATCACCTGTATATACTTTTTAAATTCCAAAAATAAAACACACCTGATTGGGCTTTCTGTGATTTGTTTGTTTTGGTTCATGCATGTAAAAAAACAAACAAACAAAACACACACACACACACAAACTGACCTTATCTTCACCTAAGCTTACCTTAACCAGCTAATATAATGTAGCATGCAGTCTATATGTTCCATACTGTGTATGGCCAAAAGTATGCAAAAACTTAAACACTCCACTAATAAAACATTGGGCATTAATCAGCCAAGAGATAAGAACCTAGCTGCAGGGATTTAATTTCTTTCAGGCAGAAGAGCATCAGTAGCTGTGTTTACAATGTGCCTTCATAGACCAGAAATAATCCGAATAATAACCCAATCAGAATAAAAACACCTCATGTAACCACTTCAGTTAGAAGAGACTGATCCAATCTTACCTGATCTGAATGAATGTTTAATGAGACAGAAAGGGGTGTTTTAAACCTTTGATAATCTGTTCAAAGATTACAACCTAATAACCGTGTAAACATTAACACAATAAATTCTCTCTGGTTGGAATATATATACATGTGTATATATATATATATATATCCATATATATTTCTTTTCTTTTTTTTTCTGTGCATGTTCACCTCAAATGGGGTTCACATTGGGGAATTTCATTTCTGGGAAGGACAGAAACATGGCAGTAGCAAAACAGAAGTCATTTGTTGGCGATCTGAAAAGATTCAAGGATTTCAGATTCAGACTCAGACTCAGACTCAGACAACTTTATTAATCCTTTTGAGAGGTTCCCTCAAGGAAACTGAAGCTCCGTGTCACTCACAGCACTGTTACACACACAGTAGAAAGTATACATATAAATAATAATAAAGTTAAATGTATTATATACACACACTTGTATGTATATATGTGTGTGTGTGTGTGTATATATGTATATATATATATGTATGTATGTATGTATGTATATATATATATATATATATATATATATATATATATATATATATATATATATATCTTTGGAAGGAGCAGCCTGTCGCTGAACCAGCTCCTCTGGCTGCTGATGACAGTGTACAGAGTGTGGTTGGCATTATCCAGGATGCCCTGCAGTTTGTTAAGAGTTCTCCTCTCTGCCACTGTCACCAGAGGGTCCAGCTTCATGCCGACCACCGAGCCGGCCCGCCTGACCAGCTTTTCCTGGAAAGGTCAGCCTTTGATGTGCTGCCGCCCCAGCACACCACAGCATAGGAGAGAACACTGGCTACCACGGACTGGTAGAACATACACAAGAGCTTCCTGCAGATGTTGAAGGATCGTAGCTTCCTCAGGAAGTACATCCTGCTCTGAGCCTTCTTGTACAGCTGCTTTGTGTTGCTCATCCAGTCCAGCTTGTTGTCCAGCCACAGCCCAAGATATTTATAGGTCTCCATGACCTCCAACTCCTCTGCTCTTAACAGAACTGGTCTGGGTCTGGGTCTGTCCCTCCCGAAGTCGATGACCAGTTCTTTAGTCTTTGAGGTGTTGAGCTGCAGGTTGTTTGTGTGGCACCAGACAACAAAGTTCCTCACCAGGCTCCTGTATTCCTCCTCTTCATCGTCTCTGATACACCCCATGATGGCCGTGTCATCTTCTTTGGAACTGGAACGATGCATGATGTTTTCCAGAGGGTGGGCATGGAGCTGGGGCTGGTGTGAGAGGGGGGTGGGAAATATCTGGAGAGAGGTGAGGGAGGGAGAACAGGGTGGGGGGTGGCTGCAGCCATTGGAGGGGAGGAGGGGAGGGGAGGGGAGTGCTGCTGTGCTGCCTGGGTGGAGATGCACTGGGAGGGGGAGGGGGGCTGGGTCCAGTGAGGGTGGGGGGTGGAGTGAAGTGGCTGAACCTATTAAAGAAGTTGTTCAAGTCGCTCGCTCTCTCCACACCCTCCCCCACTGTGCTGGTCCTTGCTTTGTGGCCTGTGATGGTTCTGACACCTTCCCAGACCTCCCTCATGTTGTTCTCCCTCAGCTTCTGCTCTACTTTCTCCCTGTAGGAGTCTTTTGCCTCCCTCAGGCAAATCACAGGATTTGTGAACGCATTGATGGTCAAAAGGCTTGAAACAAGTTGTTCAACCAAGTGTCTGGAAAGATGAATGAAGCTGGTATCCACAAGACCAGAAACGCAAATATTGTTCCCAGGACACAATGTGGGTCCATCTAAAGTAATTCTACTAACAGGCAGAGCGAATGAATGAATTGTATTTTCTCAATAAAGATCAAGTTTAAGATTAAGATTGTCTTTATTTATCCCGCAATGGGGAAATTCACATGTTACAACAGCTCGAGGTGCAACAGTACAAGTAGAATCAGAAAAATATGCATAGAAATATTAAATAGAAAATAAATAGAAAAAAACACAAGATATTTACAAAAAACAATAAGATATTTACAAAAGCAAACAAATGGGTGGAAAGTGACTGTTCATGTAGTGCTTGAGTTAAACAGTCTGATGGCTGTGGGGATGAATGATCTGCGGTAGCGCTCCTTCTTACACAGTGGGTGTAAGAGTCTGCTGCTGAAAGAGCTGCTCAAGGCTTCCACAGTCTGGTGAAGGGGGTGAGAGGTGTTGTCCATGATTGACGTCAGCTTGACTGACATCCTCCTCTCACCCACCACCTCTATGGAGTCCAGTGGACAGTCCAGGACAGAGCTGGCCCTCCTAACCAGTTTGTTCAGTCTCTTTCTGTCCCTGTCCGTGCTGCTACCTCCCCAGCAGACCACTGCATAAAGGAGCGCTGATGCCACCACAGTGTCATAAAATGTTCATAGTAATGTCCTCTGCACCCCAAAGGACCTCAGTGTCCTCAGCAGATGGAGGCGACTTTGGCCCTTCTTGTACAGGGCATCCGTGTTGTCAGTCCAGTCCAGTTTATTGTTGTATTTTGCCACCATCTCTATGTCTAAACCCTGGATGTTCACTGGTGTGATATGTGGTGTCTTCCTCTGGAAGTTGATCACCATCTCCTTTGTTTTACTGGTGTTTATATGCAGGTGGTTGCATTCACACCAGTTAACAAAGTCGTTGATGACCCCCCTATATTCCTGTTCGTTCCCCTCAGAAACATATCCAACAATGGCTGTATCATTGGAGAACTTTTGGAGGCGACAGTTCACGGTGTTGTGCGTGAAGTCTGATGTGTAGAGGGTGAAGAGGAAGGGGTGTCGATGAAGAAGACAGGTTAGGGGGGAGAGCAGGGGTTGTTCTGGAGAGGTATGAAGTGGGGTCAGGGTGGGTTGACGGGGGAGAGGGGCTGGACTCCAAACAGCAAAAAAAGTCATTTAAAGTATTTGCCCAGTCCTGGTCTCCGATGTCTTGCTCTCTCCCTCCACCCTTTCCATGACCAGATATCTTCTTCAGTCCTCTGCAGACATCCCTGGTGTTGTTCTGCTCCAGCTGCTGCTCCAGCTTCCTCTTGTAGCTGTTTTTCCCCTTTCTAATTTCATGCCTGAGCTCTTTCTGGACTCTCTTCAGTTCCTCTTTGTCTCCTGATTGGAAAGTTGGTTCTTATTATTCTTCAGCTGTTACATTTCCAGCTGATTAGACACTACACAGCACATGCAACCACCAAGTGTGTACATGCATCTTGTGTTAATTGCATCCTCCTCTTAATGTTTGAAATTACTTCATTAATTCACTTTAATCTCAGTTTTTTTTTTTTTATCCCTCCAGGAATCTGTAGTACATTTTTTGGACTGTTGTGGTCCGAAATGCTTGATTTCACAGCAGCTTTAAAAAAAAAAAAAATTAGTTGTGAAAATTGCAAAAATAGTTGTGATTTTGCTGTGGATGTGTTTGTCAATCAGTGACATTCATTTGTGTTGTGTCCACCACAACATTGCAAAGCAGTTTACTCTTGCAGTCATGCAGAGCATCAGGGTAGTGCCTTGCACGGTCTTCAGCAGTAACCTTTTTTGGTAAATGTGAGACGTTTGTGTCATGTCTGCATCTTTACAACCAGAAACAAGCAAGTACAGTGGGTACGGAGAGTATAAAAACTTGTTGCATCATTCCCAAGAAGACTCATGGCTGTACTAGCTCAAAAGGGTGCTTCTACTCAATACTGAGCAAAGGGTCTGAATACTTATGACCATGTGATATTTCAGTTTTTCTTTTTTAATAAATTTGTAAAAATTTCTACATTTGTTTTTTTCTGTCAAGATGGGGTGCTGAGTGTACATTAATGAGAAATTAAATGAACTTTTTTGATTTTAGCAAATGGCTACAATGAAACAAAGAGTGAAACATTTAAAGGGGTCTGAATACTTTCCGTACCCACTGTAAGTCTGGTGACATACCCGTATGGCTCATTGTTTTGCCCAAGAGATGGCTAACTTGCAGGAAACCACAACGGTTGTCAAAATTGCAGAAAAGTTGTGGTAATTGAACAAAATGGCAAGGGTGCGCAGAATTCACAGGGATTGACTGAATTTGCGTTACAGATCACAATACTGCAACATCCTGGAGGGACTGTTTTATGTTACAACATATTCTCCCACTGTAAGTTAGTTTTATGTTCTATAGACCGAAACAGTAACCGTAACCTTGTGCAAACAAACTCACTTTGCTTTAAATAAATAGCACACACATCCTCAACATTCTTTATACTCATTGCTTTAAATTCAGCTGTTGATACCAAACATTACACACACATATCTTGTCAGCAAAACAAAATATTGTTTTATTACATCCCAATATTATTACAGCTGATATAAATGTTTTCAATAAGACACGGTTAAGAACTGTTAATAAAATATGTTTAAAAAAATCAAACACAGGAGTCAGAAATACTGTCAAGAGTTTGTGATCCACATCAATACTCCCTTAGCTCAGCATGCCAAGCTTTTGTATGTAGTTTTGGCAAAGTAGCACTACTTCAAAACAAAAACACTGACCACACTGTTGCCTAAAATTACGGCTCAGAACCAACTGCAAGATTTACTGACTTAATGGAAGTCCTTTCCTGCAAAGCGCACCCTGTAAAATACTGTTAGTGGTCGTAGTGTTTGGCATTAGAGATCAACTGATATCATTGATGGCTCATTGGCATTTTTTAGACTGGAGTTAACAGTAGCTTCAATAAGAATTCTATTTCCCTCAGGCAGCACTAAAACTATTCACTGCAGCAGAGAATAACGACTTTCCAAGGCATTTCATTGAGTCATCATGACTGTTGAAGGCAGTTGCATCTGAGTGCAATCCACAAAATACATTTAATACTGGTGATGCATTGAGAACATATGGATGAGATGTTATTGATGAGAACTTAAACTTGTCAACAAAAACTTACACAGAGCAAAAAGACAGAAAAAGTAACAGACTTGTCAGAACAGTACAGAGGTCACGAGGAGGCAAGCTTTTCTTTCTGGTGCAGAGAGTTCGGAAGCATAGAAAAGCTGTATGATTTATCTTACAAGTCAGTAAAGCTAAGTGTCAAATATATCCACTATTGAATACTGTAATTAAAGTACCACTGAATTTATTAAATCCAAACACATCTACATGTGTATATACAAACTCAGGCTTTCGTCTTTACGCTCTGTATGCGTTCAGTATGTCATTTGACTCTACTACTGCAGAAATGTAAAAAAATAGATCAATCGCTTCAGTTTACTCATGCCTCTGAAGAATGTGAAAAAATTATGACAGCAAAAAATCATTGCTATTGCTGAAAAAAAAGGCAGGAGTGCTGGTAGAAATGTACTTATTGTAAAAATACATAAGTTGATATACTTATTTTCATGGGTGTAGGAAGCATTTCAAATGTGGGTGGGGCAATCTAATGAGGTTCTGGGGGTTCTCCCCTAGAAAATTAGTAGAAGTAATTTCTTATATTCTGGTTCCTTTTAAAGTGAAACTCTGGCCAAAATGCAACCTAGGCTTTTTTTGTGAATGTGTTTGAGTCAAGCCTTCATGTAAAAGCATAGTTACGACGGAAAAGCCACTTTTAAGATTCACCATAGTTTTGTTTCCGGGTCAAACTCATTTTCAATGGTGTGCAGGGGCAACTTTAGGGTAGCATCAAAATCGCTATTTTTAAAACACTTTAAAGACTCGACACAACATGAAACTTTGCTCGTAGCATCACCAGGGTCTCTACACATGAACACGAGCATTGAGAACATCGTTTGTGTACACAGAGTTTACTTAAAAGAAGGTTTTTGAACAACTCACGTTAGCAGTAGCAGTAGCCGACCTGCCAGTCGAGATGTGTCGATCCCCGAGTGCGGCGTAACATGGAGGAGAAAGCTCCATGTTACTCCGGGGATCGGGAATCGACGCATCTCGACTAGCAGTACGGTGATGAGCAGAACAAGCTAAAGCTAACGTGAGTTGTTCAAAAACCTTCTTTTTAGCAAACTCTGTGTACACAAACGATGTTCTCAATGCTCGTGTTCATGTGTAGAGACTCTGGTGATGCTGCGAGCAAAGTTTCATGTTGTGTCGAGTCTTCAAAGTGTTTTAAAAATAGCGATTTTGATGCTACCGTAAAGTTGCCCCTGCACACCATTGAAAATGAGTTTGACCCGGAAATGAAACTACGGTGAATCTTAAAAGTGGCTTTTTCGTCGTAACTATGCTTTTACATGAAGGCTTGACTCAAACACATTCACAAAAAAAGCCTAGGTTGCATTTTGGACAGAGTTTCACTTTAACAGGTGGATTAACACTTTCATCTGGACAAACTAGCATGAGAAAAATTATGGGTACATTTTCATCCAGATACATGTTGAAGATATTAAAAAGCTAGCGCTAGCAACGTTAGCTAGTGTAACAAATTAGCAACCACTTGAGGGAGCAGACAGTTGGAACAACAGCAGTATTGTGGGATGTATGTAATGGTAGTGGGGGATGGAATGCCACATTTAGGGGCTGAATATTATAAATAACACCTTTAATTTGGCCCTGCGTCATCTAGCAGACCATTTTAAATGATCTGGTCTAAACACAGTCGAATCAACACTCCTCTAAAGCAGTGACAAACTGTGGCTACACACTGCTGTGTTTATGTGTTTTGTTTGCATCAAATGATGTCTGACAGCACCTGGGGGACAAAAACAGACTGAGAAAGAAATGCTGAGTCAGGCAGTAGCTTGGCACATAGGTGTCGGAGGGGCAGACCTCCTCTTTCACTGCTGCAGTGCATCTTGGGAAGTGGAGTCCCGAGTTGCTTGTGCAGTTCCTGTGGTGGAGTCTTGAGCCAGAAGCTGCTCTGGTGGACGCAGGAACACCAGAATAACTGTGATGTTATCACTAGAACCGGCTGCCTTAGCGTGACCTACCAACTGTTGAGCGACTCTCAGTCCAACAGACTGCTCAGACTGTTCTTGCGGAGCGTCTCCCCTACCCTCTGTGTCACCAGACTGTTGGAGTGCATCCAGGACTAAATGTGGGACTTCTGAAGGTTTGACTGCATCAAAGAAGCCATCGCACGCCAGAAGTATGTAGTCCTCGTCCCCAAACAGCTGGGTTATCGAGCAGTCAGCTTCTCCGGACACATAGGGCTTCTGGTCAAAGTCACCTGGAGGAGTGAGGCAATATGTGGTCAGCAAATGCAGCTAAACACAGCAGTAACTCCTAACCTGTAGAACACTGTATATTAGATGTATCATATTCTATAGACACAGACAATAAAACTGTGGTGAAACCCTGGTATGATGTTGATATGACTGTCTACAGGTATATACAGGACTATTTTTGCCGAGTCTGTGTGCGAGCTGCAGTAAAAATAGGCAAGACTACAGATCTCTAGATGATGCACTGCTGCAGCTCACGCACGTGAGCCGCACTACTCACGCAGGCAGTGTGTTCACCCCGTTATGCTGACTCAGCCCACGCCTATTTTGTTTATTCACAGGTGAATTATTTGGTTAAAATAAAGATCAATAGTCATCACAGGCAATCTTACTAATCTTACTCCCATGAACCTCATCTGGTTGAAATGAAAGATTAGATTTTCACAGATATATAGATGCCATAGTACACATTTTTGTACCTTTTATGCCCTTTAGAATATCAAGCTTTTACAACTTGCTCTTCTTTTCTTCATTACAATCTTGAGCATTTTCAGGTACCTCATTTGAACTTCCAGTTTTGACAGTATTACAGTTACCTTCCAGCTTTT
Organism: Pagrus major; assembly: GCF_040436345.1. Taxonomy (NCBI): domain Eukaryota; kingdom Metazoa; phylum Chordata; class Actinopteri; order Spariformes; family Sparidae; genus Pagrus; species Pagrus major. The sequence goes on along the minus strand of NC_133219.1, from coordinate 1,940,275 downwards.
CTAGCAATAAATATTCATTTCTTACCTTCTTAAGCTAATGAAATTCGACTTCAGGATTTTTCAGCAGTGTGGTGCAATGGATTTTATTTAATTTCAGGCAGTCCATTCACATTTCGCATATTCTGTGATTCTTTCAGAATCACTTCAGTTGACAGCATTCACACTGTATTTTCAGAGGAAATAGTTTTCTAGTTAGTGAGAATGCTGAGTCTGCATTCACACTATTCTGGAATTTATTGTTCTTCTGGAATGACGCTATCAGCATTACGCTCTCAGAATTCAGGGATCCTGACAGTTCCCAGGGTTAAAAAGAAGTCAGCTGGCTGCAGGGCTTTTTCCTATCGTGCCCCCTTCCTCTGGAATAACCTCCCAGCTGACCAAACTCAAAACTTAATTCTTTGATTTAGCCTTTAATTAGTCCTTGCCTTCGATTGCTAGCTTCTTCAGTTGGTTGGTCTCAGTCTCAATGATTTACCTATAGTATTAGAATTCACATTGTTCTGCATACAAATGTGTTTATTCTGATTAACATCGCATTTCTCTAACTTTTGTTTTTGTTTTCTGTTCGCACAAGCTGCAAGCTGTGTCGCTCTCTCACTCTCTATAGCTGCTTCCTCCTCCTCCTCCTCCCTTTTCATTCAGGCTCCCTTTTTCTCAATATGGCAAGTTTTTCTTCACTTGAATCAAGGGTTTAAGGACAGAGGATGTCATTCACTGTACAGTTTTCTAAAGCCCACTGAGGCAATGTGATTGTGATTTTGGGCTATATAAATAAAACTGATGTGATCAGTGCTGCTGATGCAGCATTCACACTATTGTTCTTCCCGTTTATTATTATTCCGCCATCTGTAAATTTTCTAAAGGTCCTCCTTCATACTTTGTCGTACAGAAACTGTTCAAATATCAAACCATTCAGCTCAAGGACATTAGGGCTATGATATGCTTTTGGTATTTCTATCTATTATACTTTATGAAATATTCAGCTTTTTCTGCAGAATTTTCCCCATTTAGCGTTATGGGGAATGTTTCAACTTTCTTTCTGCTACTGCTTCAGTATATGTTCAGCTACAGAGACCATTCAACTATTGAAATGTTCAACTGTTTTCCTTTTGCTAACCTTTATACGTTTTCAAATATTCAGCTTTTTCAAAAATAATTTTACAATGGAAGCAAATGGAGAAATCTTCAAATCATCTTCAAACCCACCCTGCTGCTCCTCTATACTTTGAGCTACAGACACTGTTCAAAATTTCAGCAGTTACAAGAACTATTCAGCATGTATTTCAGCTTTTAACATTTTTTTTTACAGTTTAGAAATAAACACAGTTTTACTTTGTTTTTTTAGCTCGTCTTCAGATTTTATAATGGGTGTGTATTGCAACTTTCAACTACTTCTACTACTTCTCTTAGAACCACTTCTACTTCTCTTACAGCTATTTCTGCTACTACTACTACTTTTACTACTTCTACCACTTCTCTTACAGTTACTTCTACTACTTCTCTTAGAACTACTTCTACTTCTTTTTTTCTTTTTTCAGTGCTCTTTTTATTGATTTTTAAGTTGAAAACAAACACAACATATAACATCCCCCCCAACAATCTCAGCAATAAGAAAATAAGAATAAGTAAAAAAAAAAAAATTAAAAATAATAAATAACAATAATAACAATAGTAATAATAACAACAGGAAGAAAAATAGACAATAATGTTTATCATTGTACTAATAAAATATTGATGATCAGTTCAGTTAAAGGGGGTCTTGCTATTCTCTAGTCCCAATTAAAGAAACTTGCTCTAGCTGTAATAACCGGATACGGAAGAAGAATACATAATCTAATTTGAAGAGGATGTAACTACTTCTACTTCTCCTACTACTTATACTACTCTTACAACTGCGTCTACTACTTCTCTTACAACTACTTCTACTACTCTTACAACTGCTTCTACTACTTCTCTTACAACTACTTCTACTACTCTTACAACTGCTTCTACTACTTCTCTTACAACTGCTTCTACTACTTCTCTTAAAGAAGTTGCTGCTAAAAGAAGGTCATTTGTAATTTGAGTGAGAGCTGTTTCTGTGCTGTGATTGGGATGGAAACTAGACTGGAAAGGCTCAAAGAGGTTATTGTTTGATAGATGGTCTTGAAGTTGGCAGGCTACTGTATGTTCAATAACTTTTGAGATGAATAGGAGGTTTGAGATAGGGCGATAGTTATTGAATTCATTCGAGTCTAGGCCAGGTTTCTTTAATATGGGTGTGACTGAAGCAGTTTTGAGTAGGGAGGGAACAATACCATTTGACAGGGAGGAGTGCACAATTTGTGTGATGAGTGAGGAGAGTGTGGGGAGACGAAACTGTAAGTTGCCTCCCTTTAGGCTTTCATTTACCATGTTAAAGTATGCTTACTAATTAGCCTAAGAGGCTGTAAGTTTGTGTCAGTTCATTACTGTTTGAAGTGAGGAGCCTTATTTGGAGATGTCAGAAGAGTAATTAGGTACATAAAGTGGATTCCACAGTTCAAGGTTGTTGTTAATATTACGGTCTGAAGATGCTTTATGAAAATTAGAAATGTGCTGTAAGATAATGCTATTTAAAAGAGGTTTTGAGGAGATTGACCAGTAATAACCGTTGTGGAGTTACAGTATGATCTGCAACATCACTGCAACATAACTTTATGTACACCATTTCACATCTTACATTATATTCTAGTATTTTTTATGGGTTTCAGAATCCACACAAATTGTCATCACTGGAAGTGAATTATATGCACCCTGAAGAGAATTAAAAGGACACTTTGATAGCAACAAGGCCGGACTCTCCACAGCAATTCGAACAACAATCCAAGCACTCCACAATATAGTCACTATTTTTCAGTGACAGAGCCACAGACTTTGGAGGAGTTAAAAGTGGTCTGATTTTAAGCAAGAGGCCAAGAGACGCATCTCTGCACACAATGAGAGTGTGCGAGCTACTGTAGGACGAGATGGGATGGTATGCATGTGTACCAGTACAAACAGTCTCACACTCTGTGGATTTTTATACATTCGGAAATCTGTTTGGAAAGTGGCAGTGTGAAAGATATGTATCAGCACACATGGTAACAACGCCCATAGACTTTTATACATTTGGAAACCTGCGTGGAAAATGGTATATGTACATTGTTCGTGTGAATGCATGGTTTATACATTTGGCCTCTGGTTGTCTCCGACATTGTGGTAAATGAAGGCCACTTCATGAGAATTTAGTGTATTCAGCCCACAAAAACAACAGGAATGCCACACAAATGCATTTTGCGCTGTTCTTGTTGCTTGTAATCAACTTACCTATAGCTCTGGATACAGCATAGGTTCCATTAACACGCCAGCATCCCATGAAGGTGATACAGCCACCAAGGTCCTCAATTCTCTGTTTCTCATCCTATACAGTGGAGGACAAAAGAGACCTTACCATTTTTTATATGCAGCAATTTTTTTAACAATCTTCACTGTTAGGTGAATTCTAACTCCACATGTGCCATGTAGCCGTCATTGGTCATGTACAGATGCTCAAATTTATCAACTGTTTAACGGGGTAAAGTTTGACCACCGGGAAGTGCTGAAGGAAACAACATGAAGTCTTTAAAATGAAAAGGGTAATTCCTTTATGCCGTGTTCAGACCAAACGCGAAGAGGCAGCTCCTTATTTGTCCTGTCTTGGTGCGAATAGATGTGTTATTGTACAGCTCTGGGTGTCCGCAAACGGCCATGATTAGTGATTATCTCCTCCATTGTTGACATCAGCAACATTAACATCATGACTTCAGCGTGAGCTCCAACGGTGATAGGGTTTGGCGACACAGCTCCATGCGAAAAAATATTCAAATCACACCCATTATAAAATCTAAAGAGGAGCTAAAAACCCATAAAACTAAAACTGTGATATTTCAAAAACTATAAAAGACTTTAAAAAGCTGAATGCAAGTGTAATAGTTCAAAGTATTGGACACTGTTTAAAGTTTAAATGAAACCTGAAGCTCAAACTATGAAGAAGCAGAAGCATTACAAAGTAGCATGGGTTTGAAGAATTTGGAGATTTTTTCATTTCTCCTACTCCTACATTTTGATTATTCAATGGTTTCTGTCACTGTGGCAATTAAATTGTTTTACATTCAGAAATCAGTGTATGATTTAGAACATATCAGTATGTGAGAGAATGGGAGAACCAGGGTGGGAGTTTTCAGGGCTAGAACAGGTCAGGAATTCATATGAGGGGCAATTATTTTTGCCTAAGAATTAGTAACCTTTCAAACTTCAACGAGGAGAATTTCCCTAACGTAGCCTGAAAGATGCAGAAGTAGTTAAAGATAAAAAAAAAAACGTCTTAACTCGCTCCGGTGATTGACACATCTCTGGATGATCTAATGTGCATTTGCATGTTCAACCTGTTTAAACTCACATACAACTGTCCAACAACGCCAAAACACACCGCCCTCGTCCGATCCACAACTCTCTCTCCAATACTTTCCCACACAGCTGATATGAAAGAAGCAGGTGGGTCTGGTGTCTCATTTGAAGTCGGCATAAGTCATGCTGTCTTCTTCTTTGGCTCGTTTTATTGGGTCTTCTTCTCTATTGATTGCTTAATAGCAGGAAAAAAACTGTCCTGTAACTTCTTGTGAGTGTCGCACAGTAACATTACAGCGAATGCAGTCATGTTTTGGGAAAACGTAAGTTAACATCATTTTGTGAAATAAAAAACATTTGTTTAATCCACGTTGATGTAAAGACAGTAGGTATTCCACATGAACCAATCATTTTCTTCATCCTTTGGGCCGGCCTACTGTGTGCAAGGAGCACCGTGATGCGTGACAGCTGTCAATCAAAGACAGTTGACAGATTCTCTCACAGATAATGATTAGACAGGATAAATAAAGGATTGTCAATTTTTTTTGCTATTTTATCACTAATAAAGGTTGGGTGATAGGGGTTACACATAAAATAATAGGCTAGCTTGTTTGTCCAATCACATAGGCATAAATCACTGGGGGGCAGGGGGGGCACTACGTGGGCGATATGTTAAAAATTTCCAACCAGCCGACGGTCAGCCCATCAACCAGCGGCTGCCGATATATTCGGCAGCTGTGTGTGTGGCGGAGAAAAAAAAAGAGAGGGGGGATGTTGTATTCATGTGATGTTGGAAAAAATCTAAAAATGACTTTCAGAATGGGATAATTCACATGAACGCCACGTCATGTCAGAAAAAACAACTCGGCAACTCGGATCTTCCAACATCACATGAATGCAGCAAAAAAGTTTAGCGTGCTTTGCGGGCGCAGGAGGCGAGGCTGCAGAAGGACGCATTCGCTCACAGCCTCTAAATGAGCAAACAGGTGGGACATCAGGATAACATACCTGTCCTATTATAACGATCGGGGTGCACAACTGCACATCTTTTTTTGATGTAGTTCTCAAATATGGTTTATGAATTAACGTTACTTTCAGCTCCGCCATTTTGTGAAAGACTCATCGGAAATCATATGTGAAGCTGCCAGTTCCAATACGCGCACACTTTGAATTGTGCTCTACATAGTAATTACGGACTATATGTACCGTGTTGAATTCTGTGGAGGCAGACTATTAATTAAGCAAAATAAAATGACAAAAATCGCCCAAAAAAATCACAAAAAATTAAACCAACTGTGATGGACTCAGCCGATGGATGATTGGCAATATATTCGTCCAATCACCCAAGCCTAGTAGAAACCTCCCAACATCGCACTTTGCAAATGTACAAAAAATCTTTGCGCATGTGACACCACTGCTGCTACTCCATGCTAGGGGAAACACTGATCAGTATCAGGTTCATTTATCCAATATTTTGGAAAAAAACATTCTCCTATATTCCTGGGAGGTGACCTTTGTTTTGTATCTTGACCTTCCCTATTTTGAATACAAAACACACTGAAATTCCAGGCAGCATAGAGCTGTGTGTGTGTGTGCGCATAAGTCCGTGTATGTTTATGAGATCTTCCTACCTCTCTGTCTGGTTTATGGGGGTCCATAAGTGTTACAACTTGTCCCTTTCTGACCAGTATTGCTTGAGAGTCTCCCAGCCAGGACACAGTCAGCTCCTGATCCTGGATCAGCACTGCCACACCTGTAGTGCCACTCCGCAGACGCTGACAACAAATAAACACATCTTTAATCAAGGTTTGTCTGCAGCAGTGTACATAGGACAACCAGAAAACACCAGAAGCCGACAAAACAGTGGTAGGACCTCTGTATGGCAACACATAGCAGCTGTACAGTCAGCTCTGTGGGTTGTACTTCAGTGAATTTCTTAACTTAAGGAGCCACACTGCTTACATGTCTTTCAATAAGAGCAGACACAAAATGGAAAGTGTAAATGTTGAAGCAGGACACAAATAAAATTGTTAGATGGGATATGAAGCGGACAATAAATGTAAAAACAAAAAGTTAAATCTAAAAGCCTTTTAAATTAATTAATTAATTATTATATAATTAGTATTACAAAAATTAAGATCAAAAAAATAATTCACCATTTAGATTATCTAAAGTTAAATTCAATACTAATTATTTTTTGTACTTTGAGATTATGACACATCGTTACAATTTTAATAAATTGATTTATAGAATTTTTTTGTAATTGGTTGACACAATCCTGGATTATAATTCAACACCGTGAACATCTGTGATTATACCAGTGGCACATACAAATACAAATGTTTGTAATATGGATGCACGATATGGATTTTTTTTTCAGCCGATACCGTTAACAATTAATTACCTGCTTCTAATGGCGATACTGTTGCAATAACTGATAATTTCACATTTTTGTATTAAAAAAGAGGATAGGAAAGGCTAAGATATAGTGAGCAAAGATGGTTAATATAATATGTTCCATAACTCCACTAACATTTGTTGACTTTTTCCCTCCTCTGGGAACCCGTGTGGCACATTTTCTGCAATTTACAATCATGTAGTGAAACCTCTGAAACTGTAAAAAAAAAAAACATCCACCCCGGCAACATGTTTGGCTCTCCTGTCTACACTGCCTGGCTTTACCCAGCTGCAGAACCTTGATGTTATAAGCAAGCATCACGCAGCTCTTTTTCTCTTTATTGGTGGATCGCAAAAAAACTCTCAAAGTGCATATCATCATCTACTATATTGAAGCGTGTAGATGCTGGGATTGTGAAGTTAAAAGAAAGTAAGTTGGCTACATATTATTGGTCCTAGTCATAATTAAAATCAGCCAGATATACTATATATCCCTAGTGTGTAACGATGCATACGTCAGAAGAAACCTGTGTGTTCAGGATGCTCAGTACCTCTCTTTTGGCTTTGGCCTTGAACATGTCATCTGTGTGTTTGAAGGCAGTTTTAAAGGCTGTGGCGGCATCATTCTGCAGTGTCTCCTGTTTACTCAGAGCAACATGGAGGTGAGTGGCTGCATAGGTGGCGGAGTCCACCCCTCCATGGCCATCGAACACAGCATAGTAGGCACGCTCCAATCCGTCCTGGACCATGGTATAGAGACAAAGACAGACATGAAGTTAGTGATATATTTTCATTCTGTTTTTCTTCAACCTTTTGGAATTATGAACAACAAGACAGGAAAACCAGTGTCAGGCAGTGTTTGGTGGTACAGTGAAAGTCTTGGACCTGGATTCCAAAGAGATGGTTGAACTCAGCCAGGGCCAAGTATTTGTCCTCCATCTTTCTCCTCGTGTTCTTGATGGCATGAACAGAGCAGCGGAGGAACCGAGAGGGGGCGGGTGGGAGCTTGGGGAAGTTTTGATGCCAGGCAAGTGCCACATCTATCAGCTTGTTGAGGAAGAGACGTTGAACTTTGGCTGACTGAAGTACTGATGATAAGACAAAATAAACAGGAAATCAATCACAGCTTTCTGGTTCTTACTACTTTTTCCTCTTACGGTACAATACATGAAAGAGTATACAGAACGAAACAGACTCCACTCTCATCAACCTGGTTTCCAGAAGGTACAGTCGTGGTGAAAAGTTTATATACACAACTCTCATTTTTTTGTGATGGAATAAGTAGAACACAAACTACTTTGTCACAAAAAACATTCATGAAGTTTGGTTCAATAATTAATTTATTATAGGTCCTCTGAAAATGTGACCAAATCTGCTGGATCAAAAATATACATACAGCAACTTGTACGATCAGTTACGGTGATTATTGAAAGTTGCGTGAATCAAATTTTTCTTTGTAGCCTTTTAACGTCCTCTGAGTGATTATGATTGATAACAGCGGATTACTTTTCTGGGCCCATTTTAATAGGGCTTGTTTGATACACCTGTTAGAATCAGTCACAAACACTATAATGGGAAACTCTAAGGAGCTCAGCATTGATCTGAAAGAGGACATTATTGATTTGAACAAGTCAGGAAAGTCACTTGGCCATTTCAAAGCAATTACAGGTCCCAAGATCAACTGTACAAACAAGTAATTCAAATGTTGCCTTCCAGAATATCAATATGCAAAAGACATAGGGAGATGCAATATAATATTCTATATAATGTCTATATATCTCCATATATTCATAGTAAGTATACAGGAGTTTCTCCAAACTTTCCCAAATTATTACACATAATGTCCAAAAAACTAACCCTAACTTTAGATAGTCCTGAGTAACAAACTAATATCCAAACAGGACTTTGATTCTGAGAGACAGTAAAACGCTAATTAATTCCGCTTCAACACACACTTTTCAATGAGAAAATAAAACAGCATGTCTGGTTCCAGAAGGAGGAGAGGGAAGCTCAGGGCCCCGATGTGTTCACTGTAGTCTGGACTGCTACATGTGCCACCTGGTGGTTGTTGGTGCACCATGCAGCTAATGCAAAATCTGCTGGATAAATTAGTCTCCCCTCCTTTTCTGCTGTGTCACGGCACCTTTACCTCTGTCTACAATAAATTCTTAACTATTTGGGCCTTCTTGTTAAGTCAGCAAATGTTATACATAATTGGCATTTCTTATTTGTGTAAAAAACATGTATTCCACTTGTCCCAGTGATGTACGCATTTATTTACATACAGAGCAGGGTATTGAGATCTGATCACAAGTGGTCACTTGTGTGAACTGATGGGTCTATCTGTCCACTTATGATCAGATCACTCAGGATCAATGTTAATATCAGGTCTGAATTCCACCAATGTTGTGTTCATAGCTCGTTACCCCTAAGTGGCAGTGGAGATGTATTCCTGATGCTTCATCCTGGCAACAGACCTCCCATTTGGATCAATGAGGGTAGAGTAAATATTATAGACACACCTCAGTATAACACAATTAAATTTAACAGCACCACAACCTACAGCCTCCAATTTAAGCATCAAGTTAAATACTTACAGACTACTTGCTGCTCCTCTTCCTGGTTGGCCTCAGCTTCCTCAGGGCAGTAGAAAGGTGAAAGGTCATTCTGCAGTAGCTCAGACAGCGCTGCCTGGCACAGGAGGGAACTGAGGCCCGCAGGAGCCCCCCTGAAGCAACAAAGACAAGCAGGAATACATAATGTGTTGTTTGTTAAGACCTGAACATAATACATGATTACTCTCACCAGACAAGTGATACGTGACCATACAGCCAGAGGTGATCCACCTCAGCTAACAAGCCCAACACTAGCAAACAGAAATTGCCAAAATATAACTGGAGCATGATCAATGCTCCAGTTATATCAGCTCACATGCCAACTCACCTAGGGAGTACCAGTTCATATCATGGAATTTCTTGAAAAAACTTTATGTTGAAACTTCCATTAAATTCATAGGATCTTGCCAAATCTTATAGCTGTACTCTGAATAGTTTTTAAGTTATGAATTTTTGAAGTTTGCATTTCAGCATTTTTAGGATTCTTTGTATGTGTATTCAAAGCCTCTGATAACGGTGACCAGAGCGGTTCTGTGTAGTATTAATGTAATTCTACCACATCTACATTATTTGGTCCTGCATAAAAAAATGAGTGCCACAGATCTTGTTAAATATAGCTTTTGAGCTGAAAAAAACATCTTTTGGGTTATTCTGACTATATTATTTTAATGTCCTTTAAACTTGTAGTGTTGATATTTATTACATATATAAAAAATTCAAAGATGTTGTATTACTCCTTCATTGTGTAAAATCTTTTTTAATTAGCTCATTTTTCACACTTTTCACTGGCTGTAATATTACATTAAGTGATTTCATTTCATCTGTCAACATTTGTGCTGTGTTGACATCAAGGTTTTCTTTCTGTCAATACCTATTGAGCCTGTTTTTCATTGGGTTATGGAAATTTGTTACAACTTGAAATTGCTTGGTTTGTTGCATATAGGTGATGTCATCCTCTTCTGTGTGTCTGGACAAAATATTAATCTTACTTCCTTAGCTCAATACACATTTCACAATTTCAACTTTCTAATTTAAGAAAATTATAAATGATGGAGTAATATAACATGTTTGATGTTTTTTAATTCAGTACATACAATCAACAGTTTACATATTAAAGTTTCAAGGAAATTAAAATAATCCTTCTTGGGAAAATCTACAGTCAAATGAACCCAAAAAGTGGGCTTTTCAGCATCTGAAGATATATTTAACAAGATCTATGGCTCTCAATTTTTTATGCAGGACCAAATAACTTCCAAATGTGAAATACATTAAGGCTACACAAAAACAAATTTGGTTACAAGAAGGAGAAAACTAGTGGAGATATGAATTTTTGAAAATGACAGATTCTTAGTTCTGGTAATAAAATTACTTCCTGTTATTAATTTGATTACTGTTACTTTTCAACAACAACTATTTGAAGGAATGAATGTTGCCAAGTTCCATTAGGGTCTAATTTAGGGGACACATTTCAACATGATTTTTTTCAAGGAAATCCATGACATGAACCCTCTGTCAACCGTCACTCCTTTTCCTTTACAGAATTACACTTCTATTGCAGGGACAATTGGGCTTATGAAACAGGAAGTGGGGAGAACAATGGTATTTCTACAAACAGGATATTGAGTTTCCTGACAGGGCAGACTAACCAAAAAAAAAAAAAAAAACATGAGTGGATGAGATAGCACTCAGAGCAATGATTCTCATTTGTTGAATGTTTCATCTCTAACTTTAGCTGAGCTCGAAGGTTCACTAATAGCTGTTCTAAGGCTCGTCATTACATTTAAGGAAGACTAACGCCCTCAGATGCTGAAAAGCCTGCTAATGCAAGTTAAATGTTTGCTACTTCAGAAGTTATTCGGGAAAAGGCGCTTCAGTCTATTCCATCTATCTATCTATTAGGTGCATTAGCAGTTTTGCAAATACATTGATGAAAACACAGCTTATCTTTATCAGGACTTTCCAGTGGAGTGACCAGACTGCATGACTTAGAAAAAGTTGATCCTTCCTGGTTTATAATGATTGGCATTTGCCCTGGAACCATGATGTCATGAGAATGTGTAAAACATGTTCGTAAGACTCTTTCATACATGCATCTTGTTACATAATCTGATAGTAATTTTACATACAAGTCTCATATCTGAATAAATGGCTGAAACACTTAATGTAACATCTCCAAAACACTTTCAATACAGCACTAGTCGAAATTGAATGCTGTCATATTTATGTTAAGGCTGCCTCAGTAAAGAGAGATATTAAATACACATCTTGTTCGGCTTATTATGTGCATAGTTGAGCACTTTATTTCCACTCGCTGTGAGTGGCAAATGATTCACCCATGATTCTTTCAAGGAATCATTTGAGAACAGTGAAATGCATATCTCAAGAGTCCAACGTAATTCACTTTATTTGACTAACAGCTAGACAACACAAACCTATGACCTATGATGACATTATAATGATAAAACAGAATAACAGGCAAATGTTTAGTATTGTCTTCATCTTCATCCGCTTTGTCCGGGGTCGGGTCACGGTGGCAGCAGGCTAGATGAGATATATAATCTCTCCGGCGGGTTCTGGGTCTGCCCCAGGGTCTCCTCCCAGTTGGACGTGCCCAGAAACCTCCATAGGGAGGCGCCCAAGGAGGCATCCTGATCAGATGCCCGAACCACCTCAACTGGCTCCTCTCGACGTGAAGGAGCAGCGGCTCTACTCCGAACTCCCTCCGGATGTCTGAGCTCCTCACCCTATCCCTAAGGCTGAGCCCAGCCACCCTACGGAGGAAACTCATTTCAGCCGCTTGTATCCGCGATCTTGTTCTTTCGGTCACTACCCACAGCTCGTGGCCATAGGTGAGGGTTGGAACATAGATGGACCGGTAAATCGAGAGCTTCGCCTTGCAGCTCAGCTCCCTCTTCACCACGACGGCCCGGTACAACATCCGTAATACTGCAGATGCCGCACCAAGCCGTCTGTCCGCCTCATGCTCCATTCTCCCATCACTCGTGATCAAGACCCCAAGATACTTAAACTCCTTCGCTTTGGTCAGGAGCTCACTCCCCAACCGGAGGGGGCAATCCACCGTTTTCCGGCAGAGCACCATGGCCTCAGACTTAGAGGTGCTGACCCTCATCCCGACCGCTTCACACTCTTCTGCAAACCGCCCCAATGCCTGCTGGAGGTCACGGGCTGAAGAAGCCAACTGAACCACTTCATCCGCAAAAAGCAAAGACGCAATTCTGAGGTTCCCATACCAGATACTCTCCTCACCACGGCTGCGAGTCCAACACCCACTGGAAACGTATTTGACTTTGTGCCGAGTATACGGACACAACTCTCGGCCGGGCCCCATGGGCCAAGGCCCGGCCACCAGACGCCCGCCGGCGAGCTCCACCCCCGGGTCTGGCTCCAGGGGAGGGCCCCAGTGCCCCCATACCGGGCGAGGTACTCCTTGCCTGTGACTGCCAACTCATAGGATCGTTTTGACTGTACTTAATAAATAATATTTATTACAGCATGAGTATGATTATTTTTCTGTCAGTGGACTAAAGCTACTATTTGCTTCAGCACTAAGGTTGGGTATCGTTTGAATTTTATCGATTCCAATTTCTGTTTTGCTTATAGATTCCGGTTCTTATCGATTCCAAATTTCAATTACAATATTGCAGGTGCTTGCAATGTGCCGGTGCTGGCTGAGGCTGACACACTCGGGATCGGAGACCGCTAGACATCAAACGTTCGCATCAATGCCATACTGCCTTAAATGTTTCGTCAGATTGGATGTGCAACGTGACTTGTCCTGTTTTTCTTTTACAAGGTGAAGCCACACTTTGGACCATTTTCCACAGTCCATCTTTTGTACTGTGACTGCTGCTTTAACACGCTAGTCATGCACACTAGCTCTCCAGCTCCAGCGAGAGTGTAATTTAATAAATTAGTGTCAACAACTTGAACAACAATTCTGTTAACCAGGTTGCATTGATTCTGTTTCTACTTTTCACCACAGGGCCATTAACCCTTTCGGCAACCCCTGCTGTCCTCATCATTACTGTCTAAATGCACTACTCTCATTCAGAATGAATGGGAGGGCTGTTGTTTTAGTCTGAATTAGGCCTATCGTCAATCCACACTTTGTACTGTGCTGAGCTTTGGTGTATTCTTGTGAAGAGTGACAGTATCAGAGCCTAGATGTCCAACACAAACACTGTACACATTCTACATTCATACAATCTATGAGAGTTCTGATAATGAAGGAGCCTCTGTTTTGCATCATTTTTATGCAAATCTAATCAAAATATGAAGGGAGGGGTCTGTTGTTTTGTCACAGGTCAATTCTCTTGCTGCTCTCTTGTTTGGTATTTCTCTGCCTTCAAATTTATACAGTATGTCAGCAACTATTCTAGTGTCGATCCTTGCAGTGTGATGTTAAAACGCAATGACAATCATGCATACTGAATGAGCAGGGTAAGAGCAGGGCAGGAATGTGAGGAATGCTGCCAGACATGCACAGACTGGGCAAATGCTGCAAATAGCACCAAGCACTCCTGTATGAGCTACAGTTACAGTTGCAATCAAAATTATTCAACCCCCACTACAAATTAGGTTTATTGGCAAAATGTACAAACTAGCAGCTGTTTGCAATAAATAAATCAAACAAGAACAATTTAAATTGCTCAACACAACTAATATTACAAGTGGTTTCTCCAAATTCAATACAAAATGCCACTTTTAATGACTACTGCAGTCTCAAAATTATTCAACCTCTTCATGACAAGCATCTTTAGTACTTAGTAGAGCACCCTTTTGCCATTATGACCTGCTGCAAACGTGATGCAGAGCCAGAAATCAGCTTCTGGCAGTGTTCCTGAGGAATCTTAGCCCATTCCTCATGGGCAAAGGCCTTCAGTTCACTAATATTCTTGGGTTTGCGTGCTGCAACCGCCTTTTTCAAATCCCACCAGAGATTTTCAATGGGGTTCAAGTCAGGCATGACATTTTCTCCCAGGATTTCCTGATACTTGATTGAATCCAACTTGCCCTCCACACACTGCAGGTTTCCAGTGCCAGAGGAAGCGAAGCAGCCCAAGAGCATCACTGAGCCACCGCCATGCTTCACTGTAGGCAGGGTGTTCTTTTCAGCATATGCTACATTCTTCCTCCTCCAGACATACCGCTGATTCATAGGCCCGAAAAGTTCCAGTTTTGTTTCATCGCTCAACAGAACAGAATCCCAAAACCTCTTTGGCTTATTTATATAGTTTTGAGCAAATTGGAGCAGACTTTTCTTGTGCTTTTGGGTCAGTAGTGGTGTACGTCTTGGAGTTCAGGCATGGAGCCCTTCAGCGTTTAGTATGCGCCTTACTGTGGAAACTGAAACCTCAGTGCCTGCTGCCACCAAGTCTTGCTGCAGGTCTTTTGCAGTCAGTTGGGTTTTTGACCACTTGCCTCCTCAGGACTCTGGTGGCAGCCGTTGATAGCTTCCTCTTTCTGCCACTTCCAGGTAGTGTAGCCACTGTTCCTTTAACTTTAAACTTGCGAACTATGCTTCCAACTGTATCTCTAGGAACATTCAGTGCCTTTGCTATCTTTTTGTATCCTTTTCCTTGTTTGTGCAAGGCAATGATCTCTTCTCTGAACGTTTTGGACAATTCTCTTGACTTAGCCATATTTCTAACATGCAATGAAACGTCACCGTCAACAGTCCAGGTATTTGAGGTGTTCTATCTCAAGCACACCTGATGCAACTAATGAAGCCCTTGATTGCTTGCATCAGGTGTGCTTGAGACCACACCTGATTTGCAAATGTGTGCACTTATGAGGAATTCTATAGAGGTGGTTGAATATTTTTGAGACTGCAGTAATCATTGAAAGTAGGATTTAGTGTTGAATTTGGATAAAATCCTTGTAATATTAGTTTTATTTACCTATTTAAACTGCTCTTGTGTAATTTGTTTATTGCAAACACCTGAAAAATTTTAAATTTTGCCAATAAACCTAAAATGCAATGGGGATTGAATAATTGTGATTGCAACTGTAAGCTACAGTCTAGTGTATGATAGGGCTGTGCAATTAATCGAATTTTGATCGTGATTTCAATTTTTGGATCAAACAATCTCCAAACTAATATAATCGAGTTGAAACGATTTATTTGGCATTTTTTGTTGTACAGTCTGCCTAGAGATTTTCTGAAAGAGACGCGCAATTAAGTCCCTCCCCCAAAGCATTCAATGCTGCCCTGCTGACTGGCACTCACTCAAGTTACGTTTTTCTCTAAATTACATAATTACATAATTGCCATCAGTCAACAGGACGCTGTCTGACTCTGTCACTTGCAGGGAGGGATGATGTTTTCTGGAGGAAAGTTCACTGAAGTCTTGGTCAGGAGGGCTGACCGTCACGGTGATTTTTTTCACCGCGACAAACACTTGGTGAGTTTAAGTTTTTTGCCGGGGACAGATGCTGTTTTTCGGGCAGAAATGTGACGAAGAGTCAGTCGGACAGACACTTCTCCACGTATAACTGCTGTATTTTTTTCCTCTTATAAGTTGCCAAAGACATGACCGGCTACTACGTTACTGTTGTTTGGTTCTGTAACGCTGCTTTGTGGGACATTTCTCTATATTTTGTTGAGTGAAGGACCTGTTTAGTTATCAGACAGTGAACACCATCAGATCGACACACCCTCGCTCCGCACCGCCGTTCACACTGGTTCGGTTCGCCAATACTACGCCTCTGACACTATCTCTGATACTACCTCTGATACAACCTCTGATACAACCGCTGACACTACCTCTGACACTACCTCTGACACTACCTCTGACACTACCTCTGACACTACCTCTGATACTACCTCTGATACTACCTCTGATACCTCAAGAGGCGCAGCGAAATTTCACCCCTTGCCGCATCTGAGATTTTCGTTCCAAGTTACAAAGTGTTTTTTTTGGAGAGAAATACTGAATAAATGCATCATGTTTCCAAACTCAAAAATAATCGTTTAAATAATCGTGATTTCAATATTGACCAAAATAATCGTGATTATGATTTTTTCCATAATCGAGCAGCCCTAGTGTATGATATATTAAAAATAATATAAAGCTGAGACTACTATGATGTGGAAACAATAAAAGAAACGTTATAATTGTGCAGCGATTTCTCTATTTAGTTAGGTAAGTTTATGACACATGGACACAATTGGATTTAACTTTCAATCTCAAGGCCACGATTGTATTCAGTTTTCACTTTAAACTTTTTTTGTTCCTGTACTGACCTTTAAAAATGAAATAACATTTCAGCAGTCAATTGGGAACAAACTGTTTAAAACAAAACAAAAACTCTCTAGATGACAGAAGGGTGCTTATAACAACAGTGTTGATTTTGTTTTTCATTGGACACGCCTTGTGACACAAGAAGGTGTGGGTGGAGAGAAAAAAATGGAGAATTGCTGATCATGCTTTTGATAATTAAAATTGAATGCTACTTTCGAAATTAAAAGGAATTTAAGAATTGAAATTATGACACCCCTATTGATCTGTAACAGGCTGTGAGGGGATGGAAACAAATTAAAAAAGCCCTTTTCAGACATGGAATTCTGGCTTTATCTGTCGGTTAAAGTGATGGCTTTTTGTCATTCAGGCAGAGCTGTCTGTTATGTAAATGTTTGTGGTTACTTTATTCGGACATGACAGGACGTTTTCAGAAAGAGCTAGAATGCTCATATAATATTCGTCATTTGGTCCACAGAGGGAGCAGCGTCACTCCTAGAGAACAGTGGTGAGTTGGAAAATAATGATATGATGTTAGAAAACTGTTGTCAGTTCTCTCAAAAGCTGCAGAACTGATGGATTTTAAAACTCAATTTACAATTGAGGAATTCATGACCACCATGAGAATAAGGGACACCCACTTCCTCTTTTTAGTGAATCCCAAACATGTTCTCACGCATGTTATAAAATTTTTTAAAGAATACTGATGCCTGATTTATAAAGCACAACAGTACACAAATAGAGAGCGATAGCCATAAAGAGAAAAGCTTTATGTTAAGATTTATGTTGTGATTTAATATAATACTAAAGTATGTACATTTTTGAAATTGAAAATAATTGATATTAGATATAACAGTGATGGGCCTTCAGTCTCACTCTGTTGGTATTTAATCCAAGTGTAAACCCACTATGACAAGTTGGCATTACAGTCATCGCTTCTTTGTTTCTGTTTTTTAGGTACAACTTACCACTATTTGGATGAGAGGTTGGAGCAGGGGAGGATATCCTGATTGGATCTGACTGAGATCCTGAGGACACACCATGGACTTGTCAATCACAAGGTAGCCATGCCCTAAAACATACCATGCTTGTTGGTCTGTTTAACTCTAAATGGATCGATAATTTACAAAAGAATCATCATGTTGTATTGAAGAGGACTTTAAACTAGTGATTGAGACCATAAAATCAATAGGAAACTGTTAACTAAGGTAATAAATGAAGTGAGAAGTAGGTTCATTTTCTCATAAGCTTAAATGTGATCAGACTTCCTTATGAAACCAGTGGAGTTGCCACCCTGCTGGTCATTTGAAAGAATGCAGTTTTGAGGCACTTTCATACTGGCTTCACTTTTCAGACTGAAAAGCTCTGTCTGTATTTTCTACAGACAATATTTTAATCTTGCACTGCTGAGGCTTTCATCTATCCTTTAGGCCTGTCAAACACATGAAATTAATTTTGTTTGTTGACCCCCCAACCCCCACCCCACCCCCCATTCGTACCTGGCAGCCAGAAACCTCAGGCCTAGCTCCAAACTCTCTCCATGCAGCTCCTCCAGTGACACGTTTTGGCTCAGGGAGCTGACCGGCAGAGGACTGTCTTCCTCTAGAGCAGCTGGGAACTCCTCTACAAACCTCCCCAGGAAGCACCTGGCCTCCTTCTCCATCCTACTGACTCTGGCTGCAGTAAGCTCTCAGGTGAACAGGGGGACAGGGCTCACAGGTCACAAATGGAGACTTAAAGGGTAGACAAAAAGATAGACTTGCAGTGACACTGTGATGGAAAGTGAATGCAGTGTACACAACACAGAGGGACATTTGAATTCACCTGGTTAACACCTGTGAGTGTATTTACTCACAAATCAAATCAATATTTTTACATTTCTATCATAATTTTGTTTCAGCACACTTTGCAACACAACCTATCTTGATTTACTATCTCAAACTTGCGGGATTTAATACCAAACTTTGATTTATTATGTTAAATTCTAGAGACTGAGTCAAAATTAATGTGTAACGTTAAATTTAGGGAAGGCGTAGCCTGAACTTATTCACACCCGGTATTAAAGGAATAGTTCACTCTAGAACAAAAATTCAGTCATTATCGACTCACCCTCATGCTGATGAGAAGTCCGGTGTAGTTTTTTATTCCTCAGCCTCGCCAGACAAGATCAACGAGAACTCGCGATAGATACACACCGGTATTTACATCCAGCTGTGAGCAACCGAGCAACACACAAACACAAGAGGTATCTGCCTGCCAGAGTGATTTGAAACTTTGAAACTCACAGCAGGATGTAAATACTGGTGTGTATCTATCGCGAGTTCTGTTGATCTTGTCTGGTGCGGCTTCCATAGTGCAATCGGCTGTGAGGGAGACTCTCGTGCACACGGAGCGTGCCTCCAGGCAGATATAGTATAGTGACTGTTTAGGCTAGAAAAATGTACTAAATGACGTAGTTTCGAGTAAACTCTGGATGTCGCCACTTCAGGACACTTGGATTGCAGCGGACGAGCAGTATGGAGGAATATTACAAAGTTTTTGTGTAGTTTTATGGACCTTTTCGTCTCGGGCACCATTGACGCCCGTTATATGGATTTTTGCTGCAGGAGGGTACCCCCGCGGGTCTCCAGCTGCACTTTGAGGAATAAGAAAATACACCGGACTTCTCATCAGCATGAGGGTGAGTCGATAATGACTGAATTTCATTCTAGAGTGAACTATTCCTTTAAGGTGTGCAGAATTATTAGGCAGCTTCATTTGCTGAGGTAAAATGGGCGAAGAAAGAGATTTAAAAATTGCAAAACACCGAACTATGAAAAACTGGACAGTCAGACATTTTGTGGCAAATAGTCAACATGGTCGCAAAAAAGGTGTAGATTAACTGCAAAAGACTCTAGAATAATTAAAGTGAAGCTACCAGGAACCAGTTACGCTGCAGGGCCACCATATTCCCGAACTGCAACCTACATGGAGTGTCCACAAGTACAAAGTGTCACATGCTCAGAGACATGAAGGCTGAAACACGACTATCATTGAATACGACTCGTAAGCAGACGCCTGAGGGCATGGGTAACTCTTGATGGAACAGATGGATGGGCCCATGGCAGGATAACTTATGGAAACAGGGCACAATTTCAAGTCAGGCGGCAGCAAGGTGGTGGAAGGGTACTAGTATGGGCTGTGCTATCAGTAAGCACGAGCTAGTTGGACCTTTTCGAATTGAAGAATCATCTCTCAAACTTACTTACTTCACTTCTACTTCTTCAGGCAGTGGTACAGGAAGAAGTCTGCAGCATTCAAAAGGGCTATGATCTTTATGCAGGACAATGCTCCATCATATGCATCCAAGTACTCCACTGCTTGGCTAGCCAACAAAGGTCCAAATGACCGAATAATAACCTGGACCCTTGCCTCACCTGACTTAATTCCTATTGAGAGCTTGGAGCCCCTTCTCAAACGTGAGATTTACAGTGAGGGAAGACCATACCCCTCTTTGAACAGCATTTGGGAGGCTGTGGTTGCAGCTTCAGCTATAGTTGACCCTGAACAGATCAAGAAACTGACAAGACTCCATGGATGGAAGGCTCACACAGTAACTGTGGCTATATTGGTCGCTGAATAGTTCTGAAAGGCCAAAAATGTTACTTAACAGTCATTTTGAGTTACTTACTCTAAAAATTAAGACTAAACAAGTGAGTTGGGAAAAAATATTTTCGTAATTTAGTTGCCTAATAATTCTGCACACATATTTTCCTTAGAAACATAAACTCACGTTTCCTTTGTTAAAGGTTTGAGGCTCAATAGCATTTTGGGTTGACTGAGAGCGTGTTCTTTTTCAATACTACAATTCTGAAGAATACAATTTAAATGTTATGTTAATATAATTCGCGGCTATATGTTACACTGTGTTGGTGAAAGGTTTGTTTAGTGTTCATGCTGAAACGGCATTTCTTGGAACCGGACGACGTGGGAGCGGTCTTGCGAACTACGCTAGCAGTGAAACTGGCTAACTGTTAACAATGTGGCTGAACTGAAAACCGAACATGTAGACAAGACTGACACATTATTTCCACATCAGAAGGAGAGGTCTGTGCTAAACCTATCCACACTGTAGTCATACAGCGACTAAATGCTCGCAACAAAGCTACTCAACTTTTCAAGATTTACATCATTTCGTGTTTTGATTTACCTAACATGTAAAAGTCGCATGATTTTAGCGACGGCTGGTGACATTGCGTGCTCCAAGTTGTCTTCCCGTGTGTTACTCTATCATGCATAGGGGCAGCAGCATAAAGTATTACATTAATGCCATTGCTGGCTAGATTAGTTTAGAAATTAACATTCCCGACAAGCAAAAAGCTGTATCTTCATCTTATTTGGGGCTAGCTAAATTGTAACAATCTCTTCAGACTACAGACTACCGACAGCTGAGGGAAACACAGCTTTTGGCGAGACTAAAGAGATGCATTGATAAAGAACACAAATACAAACCTGTGCTAGTAGACCTGTTGGCAAATCAACTGATGTTGATATCAGTGTCCAATCAGTAACGCTAGGAGATCAGCCCTTTGCTGAACACACCAATGGACCACCCTCCTACACGTCATCACACTTCCTTCCTCCGTCTACTAGTGGTGGGCGGATCGATCCAAATATCGATAATATCGATACCAACGTTGGTATTGATATTGATCAATACCAGTGTAATGAGATCGATACTTTAGTTTCAGTCTCACTCCTGTATGCACTGCTGCAGTTTCATCAGAGAGGCGACCTGGCTGCCTGTCTGTCTGTCTGTCTGTCTTCTTCTTCTTCTTGATGTTTTATGGCGGTTGACAAACAACGTTTTGGTGCATTACCGCCACCTACTGGTATGGAGTGTGGATCGGGACTTTATACATTCCTGATTTAAAAAAATAAAAAATAAAATGAAAATGAAAATGAAAATGAAAAGAAAAGAAAGAACATCAATAAATAAATAAATAAATAAATAAACAACAAAGTTATATACTTTCTATCAAGTTTGTTCTCCTCAGATACTGAAACAAAAAAGGATAAGGCTGTCTGTGTAAGTGCCGCTGCTTTCAAGTGGTGCTCCTCACAGCACGGAGCAGGCACACTTTGCTCCTCCTCCCCCTCTTGTGATTTGACGTTGTACCGTCACGTGACTCAGGCAAACAAGCAAGCAAACAGGCTCAGCCAGCAGTACACACACAAGCAGCACAGAGACGGAACAGAAGATTGTCAGAGAGGGAGAGCAGCGCCGTGTGGCTGTATTTTCTGGCCGAAAATGAAACAACGGCAAGCTGTATAATTTGTAAAAAGGCTAAAAAGATACAGTGGTAACACAACAAATTTATACAAGCATGTGAAAAATCATGCGAAAGAAAACAAAAAAAAAAGAATTTGTTTTAAATGTTTTATAAGATTTGTTGGGAGTGATAATTGTGTAGCTACACTTTGTTTATTTAAGAAAAAAACCCAGAAAAGAAGTGCAATGAAGGGAGACATTTTATTTAATTATTGTATTGTAGTTTCTGAACAATATAAAATAATTTGTTTTAATTTGTTCTCGAGTGATAATTTTGTGCACTTTGTTTATTTAAGAAACAAATCCAGACATGACAATGTATGGGGAAAAATTGTTTTGTTACTGTTCTATTGTTTCTGAACAAAAACTTTTATTATGATAATAAAGTATTTTCTATTTACCTATAAACTTTACCCAAATTCTGTCCTGGCTTTAACTAATTAATAATCCAAAGGAAAAATCACAAAAACACTTAAAAGTCATGAAAATTCATTCAGATTTAGCAATTTGATGATGCATCCACCTTAATTATTAAAAAGTATCGGTATCGGCGATACTGGCCCTGTATTTACTTGGTATTGGATCGATACCAAATCTTGCAGTGTCGCACACCACTACAGTCTACTGCCGATTTTAAAGAACCACACCCACATTTATGTTTCTATATGACATGATTTCACACACAAAATAGGAAATGAAGACAGGAAAAAAGTAAATAAAATATGATTAGCAACAAAGGCTTATCATACTATCAATAAAGGCTACAAGAAAGAGAAAACTGAAATACTTCTTTGATAGGGCTGCAACCCATTTAAGCAGTTGATTAATCTGCTGATTATTTTCTCTAAATCTATTTATCAACTAAATGTAAGAAAAATGTGTATGGATTGCATGGATTGTAAAACTTATATTGGAGAGTTTAGGCTAAACTTAATTATTTGTCCTGGAAATGTAAAATTAAACTTATTGCATGCCAACTTACTAAACGTTGGCATTATACAGTAAATGGTGCATTGACCTTCATACAAATGGAGCAGTTGTGTCTTATAGCATGGTACAAGTTTATGTTAAAAAGCTAATTGTATGTGTGCTAGCAAGTGTGGCACTGCAAAAACAATTTGGACTGGATTATTTCTACATAGTTTTGTTGAAAACAGTATTTACAAGTTGACAACATATATGAACTCTTTTTTTATAATGGTGAAGAAACACAGCAAATTTCTTTTAATACCTATTTTACTAAGCAATTAATTAAGCACATGTGAAAAGAGATATCCTTTTAATGACATATTCATGCTACGTGTCCAGCACTACCAGGGCGCACTATACACAGATTCTATACAAAGTAAGCTGCCAAGGCAGCCATCTTGTCTTTAGGTTTTTTAGGATTGCCACGGCGTCCCCTGCCTCGTCCCCTTCCTCCTCGTCTAGCACCCCCGCCTCTAGGGTGCCTCATGGTTGCATGTTTGAGCTCCACCAGATCCTGGAAGACTGGATCACAGAAAACACAGCCGGTGTGTTGGGTCTCACTGGCAGGAAGTGGAGTACGAGTCTTGTTGAAGTCCACTGCAACAAGAGAGGCGTCACAGGCATCGCAGCTCTCCTGAGCAACCTACAAGAGGAGAAAGGGTCCTTAGAGTCAGCATAGAAGATCAAGAGAAATTGTAAGAGCTGACAAAATGACAAAACCTTAAAGAAAAAAACAAGATATCTTAGAAACAGGGGAGGGGGAATAATGAGCTGAGTTGACATCACCCCGCAGTTGACAGTGGAGCTTTGGCTAACTGAATCTTCTAGAAAGTGTTCAAAATCATGTTGAGGAGATGAGGACTGAGGACACTTCAGAGAAAGGAATATGCATGTGTGCCATGTATAAGTGATTTAAGAGACAAATTATGCTCATTTTCTGGTTCATTATTTATTTTTGGGTTACAACTGCAATAGGTTTACATACTTTGGTGCTCAAAAAACACTCAGTTTTCTCAAACTTTCCAGTGCTGCAGCACTGTATTCCCCCTCTGTCTGAAAAGCTCTGTTTTAGCTCCTGTCTCTTTAAGGCTCTTTTCAACAACATACTATGCACTGTATTTGGATTATACTGTAGCTCCCTTGTCAACATAAGTATATCTATCAGTGTTATTTCCAATCAGTAACGGTCTCCCATCAAATCAAAGATTTTTTCTTTTTTCCAATTTTCTCTCTCGAAGAAGGTCTTCATGGCAGGGGACAATGACCACACTTGGACTACGCCCCTCCTCTATTACCCTCAGCCCAACATTCTCACAGGGATGGACTGATACCCAGACCAGGTAGAAGTCACATCCCGAACACCCCTCTCTGCTCTCTTTGAGAGGCTGGTTCTACAGCACCTAAGGCCCCTGGTATGTGACTGCCTGGACCCGCTGCAGTTTGCCTACCAGGCTGACATTGGTGTGGAAGATGCCATCATCTCCCTGCTTGACCGAGCTTACACACACCTGGAGAAGCCTCGGACCACTGTCAGGATCATGTTCTGGTCGGACAACACTGATGCCCGTTACAGGAAAGGACAGAGCAGGCTGTTCTTTCTAAGGAGGCTCAGCTCCTTCAATGTGTACACTAGGCTACTACAGATCTTCCACCAGTCTGTGATGGCCAGTGTTATGGTCCTCCATACCATCAGTCACCAGAATGCACAACACCTCAACCTCCGGTCCCTTCTAATCCACTAAGACTCATATCACACACAACTTACAGTTAATGACAGATATTGCACCTGTATATACACAAACTGCCTGTATGAGTGTATACTCTGCTACTACTGTATGTTTATCTTTGGCAGTTTTTGCACGTTGCAAATTTAAATGAACATTGCACAGGTATATGTACACAGATCCATCTAGTGTATATAGCATTTCTATTCTATTATACTTTATCTACACTGAAAAAAAAATAAAAATAAGGGAACACTTAATCGTCACAGTACAACACCAAGTCAGTTAAACTTCAGGGATATCAATCTGTCCATTTAGGAAGCACAAATGATTGTGAATGAGTTTCAATTTTCTGCTTTGGTGCAAATAAAAGTGACAACAGGTGCAATGGAGAGGCAAAAGCAAGACAACCCCAAAAATGGGAATGGTTTTGCATGTGGTGACCTCAGACAATTGCTCTTCCATTCTCCTTCATGACTGATTCTTCTCTCATTTTGTGTTCTGCTAGTGACCTCGTCACTACTGGTAGCATGAGGCAGTGCCTGCCAGATCAGGTTGCACAGGTAGTCCATCTCCTCCAGGATGGCACATCCATACGCGTGGTCGCAAGAAGGTTTGCTGTGTCTCCCAGCACAGTCTCAAGAGCATGGAGGAGATACCAGGAGACTGGCCATTACACGAGGAGAGCTGGACAGGGCCGTAGAAGGGCATCAACCCAGCAGCGGGACTGGTATCTGCTCCTTTGTGTGAGGAGGAACAGGAGGAGCACTGCCAGAGCCCCTACAAAATGACCTCCTGCAGGCTACTGGTGTGCGTGTTTCGGACCAAACTGTCAGAAACAGACTCCATAAGGGTGGCATGAGGGCCCGATGTCCTCTAGAGGGACCTGTGCTCACAGCCCAGCACCGTGCAGCTCGATTGGCATTCGCGAGAGATCACCAAAATATGCAGGTCTGCCATTGGCACCCCGTTCTCTCCACAAATGAGAGCAGGTTCACACTGAGCACATGTTACAGGTGTGAAAGACTCTGGAAACATCATCCAGCATGACCTGTTTGGTGGTGGGTCAGTGATGGTCTGGACAGGCATATCCTAGGAGGGTCGCATAGACCTCCATGTCATAGCCAATGGTACCCTCACTGCGGTTAGGTACCAGGATTAAGTCCTCAGAGCAATTGCAAGACCCTACGCTGGTGTAGTGGGCCCTGGGTTCCTCCTGGTGCAGGACAATGCCCGGCCTCATGCGGCCAGAGTGTGTAGGCAGTTCCTGGATGACGAAGGCATTGATGCCATTGATTGGCACTCTCGTTCCCCTGACCTAAATCCAATTGAGCACCTATGGTATGTTATGTATCAGAGCATCTGATGCCGCAAAGTACTGCCACAGACTGTCCAGGAGCTCACTGATGCCCTGATCCAGGTCTGGGAGGAGATCCCACAGGACACAATCCGCCGACTCATCAGGAGCATGCCCAGATGTTGTCGAGAGTGCATTCAGGCATGCGGGGGCCATACACACTACTGACTCACATTATGAGTTGCCATGATAAAATTCCCGCAAGTTGGATCAGCCTGTGATTTTGGTTTCCATTGACCATTGTTACGTCATTTTGTTCTCAACAAATTATACAATGTACATCTGTAAAGATTTTTGACTTATATATAATAATTTGTTCATCAAGATCTGATGTGTGATTAAAGTGTTCCCTTAATTTTTTGAGCAGTGTATATGCTCCAAATGAGGACAAGCCATGGTTCATACATATGATCTTCTCCACAATGCGACAGCACAGCTCTGGAATTTTACTGCTAGGATGGGATTTTATTATATATTATATTAGAAATTGGACTTTTGTGTGATTTGGCACCAATTACAATTTGGACAATTAAAAATTTGAAACACAGGCTGATCCAAGTTGCGTGAATTTTATCACGGCATCTCATAATGTGACTCAGTAGTGTATATGACCCCCGCGTGCCTAAATGCACTCCTGAAAACGTCTGGGCATGCTCCTGATGAGTCAGCGGATGGTGTCCTGTAGGATCCCGCCAGACGTGGATCAGGGCATCAGTGAGCTCTTGGACAGTCTGAGGTGGTACTTGGCATTGGACGCACCGATACATCATGTCCCATAGGTGCTCAATTGGATTTAGGTCAGGGGAACAAGAGGGCCAGTCAATGACATCAAAGCCTTCATCATCCAGGAACTGCCTACACACTCTGGCCACATGAGACCAGGCATTGTTCTGCACCAGGAGGAACCCAGGACCCACTGCACCAGCGTAAGGTCTGACAACCGGCCAATTCTGCTGTTCTCTCGCGAAT
The DNA here is from genome assembly GCF_040436345.1 of Pagrus major. Lineage (NCBI taxonomy): Eukaryota > Metazoa > Chordata > Actinopteri > Spariformes > Sparidae > Pagrus > Pagrus major. The sequence goes on along the minus strand of NC_133219.1, from coordinate 1,913,285 downwards.
GCCAGTCGAGCTGCATGGTGCTGGGCTGTGAGCACAGGTCCCACTAGAGGAAAGTGCCATGAGGGTGCCCTTATGTCACCCTCATGGAGTCTGGTTCTGACAGTTTGGTCCGAAACATGCACACCAGTAGCCTACTGGAGGTCATTTTGTAGGGCTCTGGTAGTGCACCTCCCGTTCCTCTGTGCACTACGGAGCAGATACTGGTCCTGCTGCTGAGTTGATGCCCTTCTACGGCCCTGTCCAGCTCTCCTTGTGTGACGGCCAGTCTACTGGTATCTCCTCCATGCTCTTGAGACGGTGCTGGGAGACACAGCAAACGCACTTGGGACCACACGTATGGATGTGCCATCCAGGAGGAGATGGACTACCTGTGCAACCTGATTGGGCTGCAGTTACCAGCTAATGCTACCAGTAGTGACAAGGAGACGAGCAGAACACAAAACGAGAGAAGAATCAGTCAGTAAGGATAAGGAGAGAGCAATTGTCTTGCTTTTGCATCTCCATTGCACCTGTTGTCACTTTCATTTGCACCAAAGCAGGTGAAACTGATTCACAAGCACTCGTGCTTCCTAAATGGACAGAATTGATATCCCTGAAGTTTTACTGACTTGGTGTTATACTGTGATGTTGATGTTGTGTTCCTTTAATTTTTTTAAGCCGCGTATATCCATAAAACAGACTTCTATTCCATCAATCAATCCATTCACCATTACAAATCTCCTTTCAGAGGCCCTGTGGACGTTAGTTGGGGTAAAGTTAACCCGTCTATGTATCATAACAGATACCCCTCTCCTTCTGCCTGATTGGTGTAACAAGTGAAATACTTTGCTCAAAATCTTTATGTCTGATAAGTGGTTCTCTTGCAAAAATGCTATCTGACAATTGGCTCTTTTTAATGAATTTAGGATTTTCTCCTTTTTTATGGGACTATTGAAACCTTTGACATTGTAGCTTATCACCTAAAGTGATCCGATAACTCAAAGGCAGGACCAGAAAAATATTAATATTGCCTTTCAATAAGGTGATGGAGGGAGAAGATGAATGCAGAGAAAGAAGTTGAAGGTGGAGTATGAAATATCTGGATGTAATGGAGTGAGTGTGAGGCATGTTTGTGAGGCATGTTTAAAGATTGACGTTTTAAGACATTGTATGTGACATTGTGCAATATACATAATGGTGGGTTCAGACAGAAATCAAAGCAGTGTGTAGATTACATACTAAGTCAATGCAAAGACACAAATAGACAACAATTCATATCTATTCATGCTGGCTCAGGAAAATGGTACAAATTACGCCAATATGCCAAATTTGGGCCAGGTGGAGTGGGGAGGGACAGTTGTGTCTCAGTTTCTCAAAGCAGGGCAACAATGGAGAAGAGTCATCTGCAGAGGCAAATCTTCTGAAGCAATAAACACACACACTCTTGGTGGGTGCCTTTGCTCGCTAGCTTATGACTATAATGAAGTATATTAAAGTAATCTGGCGGTTTCGGCCGCATAAACTAAAATGATCCCAATATCAAAACACATCTTAAGAATATATAGACAAAAGATGTAGCACTATTTCTTACCTGCACTCTGTGTGCATGTTCAAAGAAGTGCACCACCACATTGCATTTATTACAGGCCATCCTCCATTTTGGTCCAGAGGTGGGATCCAGCACCAAAACCCCACTTTCACACTCCACACACTGTCCAATGCCATAAGAGTTCAGGGAGTGCTGACAAGACGGATGGGTACATTCATTGCATCCCATACCTGGGAAAAAACACATTAAAAGAAGGGGTCAGAAGGCTATATAGACCAAAAATAAGGGCCAGATTTACTTTCAAGGAAGTTGACCCCGCCAGATAATGGGCTGTTTCTTTTTTTGATATGCTGGTTATTCTAGCAGCTGTGATGAAGAAAATAACATCTAGATCCAAAGAGAAGCCATTTCTCCAGGGAGATCCAGCAATCCTGCTGAAATAAAGACTTTGAAGTCATTACTCCGGTTCTGCTTTTTTACACTGAACAAGAAAATTCCCACGTAATGTCATCTCATTGTATAATTTTATGTCAAACAATATCGCGTCTGTGACGGCGCCATCAACAGCAGACACCATACAGTGCTAGTATTTTCTTTGCGTTTCATAAATTAAGACAAATAACGTCACAACACTGTTTTGGGTAAGATTTATCATTTTATTATTAACTGTGGTTTTCATTATGATACTAAGTTTTCAATTTAAGTGCACACATTTTGGTTAACTTTAAGTGGTCATAAGTTCCTTGTAATATTAGTTTTATTTAACTATTTAAACTGTTCTTGTGTAATTTGTTTATTGCAAACACCTGATTTTTTTTTAAAATGTTTCCAATAAACCTAAAATGCAATGGGGGTTGAATAATTTTGATTGCAACTGTATATATTTATATATATATTTACACCCCTCGTTTTGCTTCATTCATTGGGTCGGTTTTGTTCAGTTGTTTTTGTTATAGCATTGTTTAGCTGACCTCATCTATGTTAAAGGACCCAGAGCAAAAAGAAGCACGCATCCCGCAAAACAGAGTACTTCTGCCATGGTCGTGTGCGGTACCAGGCAGGATTGAATGATAGCAATGTTGTGCCAAATGCACGCTTTGGGTAGCTACCCAATATTGGCTGAGATGACGTATTGCAATTCAAGTCACTGACAGCCTAGAAAGTGGGCTGCTTTGGGGCAGTGCTTGTTGGGGAGGGTACAGGAGAAGCAGTGCTTGTGGATGGTATAGGAGTAGTAAGGTTAGCCGTGATGCTGCTACTGCTATTACTACAGGCATGAACAGCTCTAGGCTTTTTAATAGGTCGGAAAAACAGATGCATCATACAGTATCAAGTCAAACAGTAACTTGTGTTTTTTTCGGCGGATTTGGCAACTACTGCGATTAATTGCATTCATTTTTAACGAATTCATTTTGTGGGTAATCTTTTACATTTTGATTTTTGATTTAAGGGGGCAAAACACTTATTTGAGGAAGCTCTGCCCCCTCTTGCCCCTGCATAGAGCCAGCCCCGCGTCCCAGACACATACTGGAAAAAGTCAAATCTACTGTATTCCTAAAATACACATTGTTTTGGGGCTTTTAAAAAAAGCTTTTTGGGCTTTTCGAAACATGTGTGGGCCCAGCATGACTGAGCTTGACTGATCCGATCTGATCCGATTCACACATTTCAATTCCTATAAAATATATCCCTATAATATAGTATATATTCTTCACAATAGAAGTCACAAAACATGTTTGTTTAAGGGGGAGAAAGGGGGGTTCCAGTGGTTGGCCACAATTGTGAGATGTCGCAGCAGTCTGCTTGGAGGCGGAGCGGGCTCCCTTTGGCCCCTTTCCAGGGACAGTCCATCCTGCGCGTCTGAACTTGTGCATTAAAACTGGTAGTGGAAAAGCAAGTCAGCAAGGCCTGGCTTGTCGCGACGCGAAAAGGGCCTTAGAAAGGATTTTGAAAAAGGCTTTGATTTTTCTAGATAATTTATCATCATCTAACAAACTTTTACAAAGTAACAATGAATTACTAGTGTTTGGGCTGGTTATAGGTTTGCTGTCGGGATCACAAGGCTCCAGCTAATTAAGCACTACGTAACAACCGCTAGATTTACAACAAGTTAACATTCAGGTTTACTCCTACCTTTCTTCATGTCCCTGAAAGGCGGATTGCTGAAACAGTAGGGGCACAGGGGGTAGCTCTTGCCCCGGGCCCCAGATGTCCACAGCACAAGCTCAAAGTCATCCAGTGGACAGCGGAGCTCCTTGTAGAGCTTGATGGCTCCATTCTGGGGAAGACTATAGGTCTCATCACAGTGGGAGCAGTGGAGCCTGCTGGGCTTGGCCTGCAGATACACATTAGGATTAGATCAAGTGCATTTTTCATTATGGGAACTTCAAATCCCCAAACCAGGAACCTTCCATGACCTGAACTTTGAACCTGCAAGAAGTTTTGGCTCCAGGTTCTGGGTTAAAGTGATAAATGACTTCTACTTACTATTGACTTAAACTCTACCTCAGTGCATCTATTACTGGATCTCAGTGCTTTTGATACCATAGATCACCATAGAGCATACTGTCAGGTTGACTTGAATGTCAATTTGGCATCTCTGGCCTGGCTCTTGCTTGGCTTAAGTCTTACCTATTGGAAAGAACACAATGTGTTTCTTATAATAATACTTCTTCAATATTTACTGATGTGAAGTTTGGAGTTCCCCAGGGCTCTGTTCTTTGCCCTTTGCTCTTCTCTTTATATATCTTAACTCTTGGCTAAATTATTCAGAGTTATGAAATACATTTCCACTGCTATGCGGACAATACTCAGCTGTATGTGCCCATGATGATAAATCTCAAATAATTAAATTAGAGACCGGCTTGTTTGTGTTGAAGAAATTGATGTCAGAAAACGTCCTGCTGATTCTCTTCAATCTCTTTTGATCAGCACAAAGAAATCACCAAGATTGCATTTTACCATCTACGCAACAAAGCTACAATAAGGTCTTTCCTGTCCACAGCTAATGCAAAGATCCTAATTCATGCCTTTGTTTCATCTAGACTGGATTACTGTTATGCTTTATTTTCGGGTCTGCCGCGCAAGAGCACTAAAAGTCTTCAAATGGTTCAGAATGCTGCAGCTACAGTCTTAAAATGCACAAGAAAATGTGATCATATTACACCAATCCTAGCCTCACTGCATTGGCTCATGACATACAAAACTGTTAACGGCCTTGCCCCATTGTACCTGTCTGATACCATATATTCCACCTTGCGAGTCTCTTACCCATAGTATTAGAATTCACATTGTCCTGCAGACGAGAAACAATATGTTTATTTCTGATTAACATTGTATTTCTCTAACTTTTTGTTCCCTCAAGCTGCAAGCTGTGTCACTCTCTCACTATTCTCTCTCTACAGCTTTCTCCTCCTCCTCCTCCTCCTCACACGAGGGAGGAGGACTCCCTCGTGTGACTTGGCCACCACTTGGCGATGCCTTGGCCTGCTCAGTCATCCTCCTAGATCCACACACTTTACATATATCATATAATCATTTGTATCAGATATTCTAACAATTGTTATTGTTGTTCTGTTTTGTACTTGCGACATCTACTACATGTCTGTCCGTCCTGGGAGAGGGATCCCTCCTCTGTGGCTCTCCCTGCGATTTCTTCCATTTTTTTTCTCCCCGTTAAAAGTTTTTTTTTCTCAATATGGCAAGCTTTTCCTCACTCGAATTGAGGGTCTAAGGACAGAAGATGTTGTTCACTGTACAGTTTGTAAAGCCCACTAAAGCAATGTGACTGTGATTTTGGGCTATAGAAATAAAATTGGTTTGATTTGCTTTGATTGCTCGCTGTAAATTCCCCTTTAAACGCCACCAACCTCTTTGGCTCACAGCTGTGTCTCTGGGCTAGAGACAGTTGATAGGCAGAGGGCTGCCTCAACATACAAACCTTGCTTGAACAATTTGGTTTCAGCAAGCCGGCGTTTGCCACTGGATTGCTCGCGGAGGGGCACCCTGCCTTTTGGAAATCTGGCCTGTCCATTGTCTCTGGCTCAGAGACACTCTGGCAGTGAATACTGGCTCCAGGGGAGGAGTATATACCAAGAAGAGCAGCAGCCTGCCGGTGGACCACTGTCTGGTCCTAAAGAGAGACTTTGAGTTTGGGTTTTCTCCTCCTCCTGCAAGTTTTCAATCACGCGTAGGGATGTTTCAAGATCTTCCTGGCTGATGTTGAGCTGGGTTGACTCAGTGCAGCCTGCTTCTTGCTAGGGTGTTGTGGTTGGGAATGATGCACCTTTGGATCATAGAAGTGACTGCAATGTGCTCCTTAAGCTGAGCATTGGGGCAGAGATTTGAGGTTGATGTTCAAGACAGATTTGGGCTCTGTTGTTTTAGTCAAGGTTTGTTTGCACTCAACAACACATCTCATGGCCAACACACGTAGCTTTCGACCGTCTTGTGTCCGGGACAGGCCAGAATACCTTGATTATAACTGATTGTGGGATGGAGGTTCTTAATGAAAAGATTTTTGAAATTCATGTCTTCTTACATTCCTAGTTAATTTCTTGAACCAAAGTAGCCTTGCAAGCGATGTTAGTGCTCGTTGGGAGACTCTTGGCATTGTTGTTTGACTGCCAAAGCAGCTGTCAAACCTGTTTGTCGTTCAAGGTCTGAAAACTCCTGTATTAGGGCTTGTCGCAGCAGCTGATGATCAGCTCAGATGAAGTCAGTCTGGCATTCCATGAATTTGCTGGCTTTACCAGCTGGAAGTCACTTTGATCAGATAGATTTAGTCATCTATCATAGCATTTGTTTACTTTCTCAAGAAGTAGTCAATGTCTGTTTGATAGATGTGAATATCATGAGCTTCTGTTGGGCTTCAGTCAAATTGCACAATGTTGCAGGCGATTTTGGCAAGGTCTCTGTCAGAAATTACTCAAATTTGGTCAGTAAAGCCAGAACACCCAAATGTTACTTTCCTCCAAAAATTGTGACTTTTCGTCAAATGGTGTTGCCATGGCAACAAACTATTCGCCATGAAACAGGAAATTGTTGTTGAGGGGCTAGCAATACCCGAAAACCTACAAAGCTTGGCACACATGTCAAAAGTAGCAAAACGTGATATTTGATATGGGTATCAGGATTACCGGTGGAAAAAGGGCTCAAAAACGCCCCTTAAAAAACTTCCTCTACATTTCACAGAGGTGTATGAAATTTGGCAGGCAGGCAGATTGAACAGCTTCAGACATATAAGAAAAAAAAAGTCTCTTGAAGCAAATGTGTAAACCCAACAGGAAGTCTGCCATTTTGTGAAATTTTAGTGTATTCTTGGCCATTTATAGGGGTCATACTTTAAATGGCAAATGGACTGTACTTATATAGCACAAGTCTAGTCTTAGCGACCACTCAAAGCGCATTACAACACAAGTCAGCATTCACCAATATATTCATTAACTGGTGTCAGGGTGCCACCTGCTCATCAGGAGCGATAACCATATGCACACATACACAGTTGCTGTCCTTTGACTGCCTGGGGGAGGGGTCTTGACACCTCTCCACCCCACCAGAGTCAGAAGCCGTTAAATATTCCACCGTTATTCTGTCTCGCCATTTGTATGATTGTTACAGAGGTAGAATGGGGCCGTTCACTTTTTGACAACTAAGCAGATCCATCATTGGATGCTCAAAAGACATTCAAAATACAGAGAGATGTCTGACTCTTCAACCCACTTAAGCAACGTTATAAGCCCAAATAACAGTAATGTGGTAGCAGGCTTTTCTTTGGCATCTTATCTGAGGAAAAATTATACGTGGAAAAAGTCACTGTCACACTGTCTGTCCTTCCGACTCTTCGTCACACTTCTGCCCAGAAAACAGCATCGGTCCGCAGCAGCAAGAGCCCAGCAGCCCCCTCTGTTGACTAGTGGTGATTATGTGACAAATTTTCAAGCAAAAAATCTTTAACTCTCATGTCTTTGTCGCCTTCTCTTATTGTGTTGTTGTAGTTACTTTATTTGGCAACAAAATAAAATCGCCAAATATAATGACGAAAAGTCTCCATGACCCTGTCAGCTCTCACTACTGAGTCTTAGGTGAACTTCCCCCCGGAAAACTGCATTCCTCTCCGCGAGTGAGAGCCAGACAGGGTAATCTATTTACTGAGTGTGATTATCGCTTTCCACGATGCATGGTGGGTCAGGATCTAAATCACAGTACAATATAACAGCATGCATATGATTATGAACAGTTTGATGAGACAGATTTACGGGGGGAAACTGGATGGAAACACACTAAAACCCACACAAAGATCTCAACATTATGATGTGTACTGTCAATCCTCTTTTGGTTCCAAAACACTGGCATGCTGTATGAAATGTCACACTGGAGTGGCTTAATGCCAGCACTGCTTGGTTCAATGTAAACCAAAAATCCAAAACCAAAAAAAGGGCAGTGTAGAGGCGAGCATTCATTGGGGCGCTATTGTGGAATCTCTGTCTGAAAGGGCAAGAGCAAGCAGTCTATTCAGACAGACACAAAGGCCATTTGTACATTGTGAAGTTTAATGTTGGAGATGATGATAAATGCTCCCACTACATTTTTAGGTTTGGCAGAATATTAATTAAATAATTTCTCCTAGGAAAAGAGAGAGAGAGAGAGAGAAAGAAAGAGAGAGAGACAGAGTGACTTAAATAAACTTTGGGCCATGCCATTTAATGAAAACTCGAGCTTTTGATTACTTTTCATCACAAAGGTATTAAGATTGGCCATTGAATATGTGAAGTTGATCGGATTAAAGCTGTAGGAGGGGTTCGTCAAAATACTACAACAAATGGCTTACTTCCTGCTGGATTGATGAGTTTTTTTGTAGCTGTTGGTGCCATAGATATGTGCACAGAATTTCAAGCAATATGTCAAACCAGCTGCAGGGTCTGTTGTAAGAAGTATAGAAAAATTATATTTCCTGTTGACACTAGGTGGCGCTATGACTATAACAGAATCTTGGCATATCAATGTCTTCAGGCTGGGACTCTTATCAAACATGTGAAGTTTGATGCAGATTTGACTATGTACAGCCGAGTTATAACAATTTCTTGTTATATGTCGCCACATCATCCTTCACCTTGGCCTTCAATGAACACTTGAATGTTCACAATACAGCATCATCAAACATGCAGTTTGACAGTGTTCTCTTACCATGTCTAAATGGCAGATTCGGTCATTCGGCGAGGAGGAGTACATAACTTCTTAAAAAATTTAATTTCCTGCCGCCAGTAGGGAGCACTATGAAGAAATCTAACTTTTAATGACTTTGAATCACAAAGTTGTGATGATTGCCCTAGCAAAATGTCAAGTCGAACAGGGTAAAGCTGTAGGATGAGTTTGTAAAAGTACAACACGTGCAAATCGCCAAAAATTAGCCCTAAATTAAAAATGGCTGACTTCCTGTAGGGTTTAGGTCATGGCACCAAGAGACTTTTTTGTAGGTCTAGGTGCAATACACGTGTACCGAATTTTTGTATCTGTTTGTATCTGAACGTACTCCCACGGTCTGCGTTTTAGGGGGCGCTAGCGAGCCATTTTGCCTCGCCCATACTTGTCACCCACAAATTACTTACATTTCCAGCACTTTTGAATTTTGTGCAAATTTTCAAGAGTTTTTGAGCATGTTTAGGCCCTCAAAAACACAGAAAGAACAATACTTCCTTCAGTTTTAATAGGGTCCTTGCACCAGTCCATGCTCGGGCCCAAATAATTCCCTGGATTTCAAAAGGGTCCTCAGACTGTTTCAGTCATCCGTGAACTTAATTGCATTTTTCATGGGCTAAAGATGCTCGAAAAAAAAATTAAGCCTTACGTGGGTGTCTCAGCCACAGGCATAGAGAATTGGTTCAATAGCGCCCCTTAAGCACATTCAAAACTGAAGCCCCCATCTTGAACTTTGAATGGCATTCACAAAATATGGTAGGCAGATGGAGAATCTCCAGACTTAAAAAAAAAAGCCTCTTGGGCTTATGCTGTGAACTCAACGGGAAGTCAGCCATGTTTAATTTATTATGAAAATTCAGTGCATTTTTGGCCATTTCCAGGGGTCAAACTTCTGAGCTTACTGGCAAAAAGTTATCAAAAGCTTGCATTTTTGGCAAACGGCATAGTTTTGGCAAGGTGTCAAATTAGATTATGTCACAGGAAGACAAATATGAAACAGGAAGTGGTGTTTAACTCTACTGAACATGTTCGAATCGGCACCGAACTTTCCATGGTTGTTGAGAGTATAGGTCTGAACACCGTCATATGCAAATATTTAGTAATAGTCATGACGCCACCTACTGGCAACAGGAAATTACATGCTTCAAACACTGATGTACTTCACCTCCTGGGTTGAACAGATCCACTTCAAATTTGGTCAGAGAAGCCTGAAGACCTCAATGATGCATCATTGCATCATTGCATCATAATTTATCCAATCTGCCCCAAACTGCATGTGTTTGATAAGAGACATAGCTTGAAGACATCTACATGCTATTTTTCAGTAATAGTTTTAGTGCCAGATACTGGTTACAGGTGCCATACTCACAAGTTACAAATTAGTCCAAGTAGATTAACCCAATCCACCTCAAATTTGGTCAGTAAAGCTTCAAAACCTAATAATGTTTCCCTCCAAAGATTGTTTTGTCACACAGTGTTGCCATGATGATGTATTATTTGCCATGAAGCAGTAAGTTGCCCCCTGCAAAACTTTAACAAGGTAGCCCTAAGCCTACTTTTTTTGAGATATACGAAATTTGGAAAGCTGATGGGAAATCTTGAGCGTGAGCTTCCAACTTAAGTTTTTAATAACTGATCAAAAATCAGGTTATTAAAAACTTACATTTTCTGCAAACGGCGTAGCAATTTGGTATACATGTGTAAAACAACTAGACCTTCAAAAAAGTTTCTTGTTGACATGACCTAAACCCAACAGGAAGTCGTCAATTTTCTGCTCATTTTTGGCTAACTTCACGTGTTGTTCTTTTATAAACTTTTCCTACAGCTTTAATCACACCAATTTCAAACTTTGTCAGGGCAATCTTAACACGTTTGTAATGAAAAGTAATGAGTTTTCATTGAAGATTGACGTCATGGCAACACGGCAAATATCCATTATTTGCCAATAAACACAGAAGTTGCTGGAACTTGTCCATGGTCGAATCTGAACCAATATTCACACGTTTTGTATGCGTACAGGCCTGAACACATTTATGTGCAATTATTCAGTTTGGTCATAGTGCCCCCCAGTGGCAGCAGAAAATGTAATTTTTTAAACAGTGAGATCCTCCTTCTAGCTGGATGATCACATCAACCTCAAACGTGCTGAGGAAACACTTAAGAGCTTGATTATGCTATGTTGTAAACATTGTGAGATCTGTTGAAGGGCCTGGTCTAACCCTAACCCTAACCCATGAAACACACAATTGCTGTATAGTAACTCCACTGTGCATGGTCGAAAACTTCACGTTTGATAAGAGTCCCATGAACACATGAATATGGTAATATTCGCTTACAATTGTAGTGCCTCCTGATGGCTTTAGAAAATTACAATGCCCAAAGCATCACACTGCCTCTGCCAGCTTGCCTTCTTTGCAAAGTGCATTCTGGTGCCATCTCTTCCTTCACAGAGCCAGCCATCCACATGATGTAAAATAAAACATAATTCATCAGACCAGGCCACCTTCTTCCATTGCTCCTTGGTGCAGTTCTGATGTTCATGTGCCCATTGTAGCTTGTAGCTTTCATCAGTGTACAGCATGCGGCTATGTAGCCCCATACACAGCAAGCTGCAATACAGTTTATGTTCTGACACCTTTCTATCAGAACCAGCATTACATTTTCAGCAATTTGTGTTACCATAGCTCTTCAGTAGGATCGGACAACACAGGCTAGGCTTTGCTCCCTACTCGCATCAATGAGCCGAGCGCGTCCATGACCTTGTTGGCAGTTCACCTGTTGTGCTTCCTTTGGTAGGTATCAGCCACTGCAGACCAGGAACACCCAACAAGACCTGCAGTTTTGGAGATGCTCTGACCCAACCATCTAGCCACCACAATTTGGCCCTTGTCAAAGTTGCTCAGATCCTAAAGCTTTCCCATCTTTCCTGCTTCCAACCCAACAACTTCGAGAACAAAATGTTTACTTGCAGCCTTATATATCCCACCTACTGACAGGTGCCATTGTAACAAAATACTAAATGTTATTCACTTCACCTATCAGTGGTTATAACGTTATAACTGATCAGTGTGTATCAAAAGGCCAGAGGTCATCACTGACATCTAGAAGGCATCAGCATACCCATGCCTCAGAGGCATTATGGGTTATTGTGTGTAGAGATAGTGGCTGAAAAAATTAATTTATACCATAAGTTAAAAAAAATGTAATCCATTACACAATGAAGGGTGCTAGAAGTGATTGGGTTTGCATACTTTTTCTAGCCATTTTATGTCTGAAGAAAATGAAGTATTACTAAAGAACATTACACCACCATGTGAATCCCAGTAGCTACTGTACATGTGCTTGATTCCTAATACAAACTTTCATGACAAAGTTCCTTGAAACTCTAAAAAGGCCAAACCAGCCAAATGTACATCTCCAGTGCATATGAAGCAATCAAAACACGTGAGTTCCTCAGCCTACATTGCACTCAGAGAACTTTATACAAGGTCCTTGTGGTTTCCACCTGAACACGGTACTTAACCGTCATACGCAACCTACTAAGCATGTATTCAGAAACTATGACAATGAATCATGCATCTACAGCCTCATGATTTATTCATGAATTTAAAAGGGGTTCTGACATCAGATGGAAATAATAATAAAGGGATCAGTCCACTTTGGCATTTTTGACTTTGAAGGCCAGAGCTCAACAGCCAGACATCACATGATCCAGAAAGGAAGGTAAATGGAACTTTCGTGATTTCAAATAAAAAATAATAATACAATTTTTATGCAAAGATTTTTGATTTGATGATAGATGCTAGAGGCAGTCATATTTGTGGGGAGAATGGGGATATACTAGGAATCCTAGGAACACTGGGAACCCACTATTGAGGTTATTCCCCTGTTTTTTCAACAGTTTATAAAACTCAAATAATAGCAGATTTGAAGAATCCTAGAAGAAACTGATAATGGAGAGGTCAGCTCAGAAATTTTCGTGGGACATACTGTTGTCAGGGGGAAATTTATACCTATTTGTGCATGTAAAAATAAAGACTATTAAGATGAGCAGAACTAAACAGAGAAATCAAACAGCTTGAGCCAAAACAACTAGAATTACCGCCTTGCGGCTGTATGCAGGGTATGCCAGGGTGATCAGTGGCCAGATGTATAAACGATATCTACACACAAAAAACATGTGCACGCCTTTTCCCACACATGAACTGATATTTATAAAGGGGAGAATGTGTGGACAGAATTTTCTAGAGACAGCTGCAGGTGAAATGAAAAGGTGGACATGAAATATAAAAGTGAGAGATGTAACGTTACAGTAAAACATTGTTTAGGTTTTTTGCCAGTGATTGGGTGATTATTGTCAGGCTACACAGTATTGTATAAAATGCCATTCAGAGGCATACTTATAAACTTATTTTAAATTATTTATGAGTGATGAATGTTATCACTTATGGTGGAGACATTACTTCTCAGTTAATCATCTTTTTATTTGATCCTGAACTGTGGACCACGTTTCTGTTACAATATGAGCTCGACTGATCAATCTTTGATCATTCTTCTGACATCTAATAATGATGCCTGAAATATAACCATGATGATGGTTTATAGGTACATTTGTGGGAGGTTTAATTAGCTACAGTTGTGTGTAGTGACAGTTGTTCTGCTGCTGTTGGAGAACCTTACTATCAAACACGATGAGTCGGACTAATTCTTCTTTGCTGTTCTTCTCATTGACAGGTCTAATGAAGCTACAAATTGTATAATGTGGATGCTTTACACACATGTTCACTCAGGCAGCACAGATCTCTACAATCAGCACAGTTTCGAGGTGTGGACACCAAAGTTTAGGTTCACCAATTCAGTTCCTGACCAAATGTAAAATATGGTCAAGATCTCCCCTTCTGTTCCTGAGTTATGGCATTGAAAAATGGCCAGTGTTACTACAGAACAGATGCAGATGTCAGTTGACCTTTGACATTTTGGATATAAAATGTCATCACGTCATATTCATCATCAAAATCAAAATGCCTCTGGCCACAGCAATTGCTGTTGCAGAGTCATAAAAAGGAGCCAAATTCAAATCCTTAAGTACAGTATAAAGATAATAAGGCAGGAAATAAATGTACTATACTTGCAAGAAATGTAATAAACACAATTTATGGGAAACAACAATATTAAAAATCTGGTTCAAAATTTGCAACGCTTCTGACAAGGAATCTGGAAAAGCAACACGCCAAGAATGCAACATGCAGTCTGTTGCAAAATTGGTTATGGTATCCCATTGTCTTGTCTTGCGATGTTAATTGTCGCGGTCTGGAATGGTGATAATAACAACAATAATAACGGCCTGAGCCACAGAACATGTCATTGTGGCATATCTACTGAGGGCTCCACACTTTGTTCTAATGTGTATTGTTCACCTTTGACACTACCCTTTTTATAAATGTACAATAATCTTGATGATTACATCTGCAATCATGCTTTCTTCAAATTGACAAACTGCTGACCTGTATGTACTTCATGAAGCGGTGGCACTTGCCACAGCGGGACAGGGGCTTCCCAGTGGCAGCAATGGGTGAAAAGGAGACCTCCATCAACTCATCCATGCCTGTAAAACACAACAGACAGAGCTTTGGGCTGGAGTTGCGTAGGAAAAAACTACAAGATATGTCAGACAGATACTTCCTTAAAATCTTTAACCCTTTGCTGTATCTCCACTTGCAACACTTTTACTTTTCAAACCTTGCTACTGAATTATCCCACATCCTTTTATTGACAGTTTCATGAACAAACAACAGTAACGTAGTAACTGGTAGTGTCTTTGGCAACTTATATGAGGAAAAAAATACAGGATCTCAATCACAACACATCATAACACCATCCATATGATTATAAACAGTCAGCGGGTACATGTTTAGATTAACAGGTAGACACCGGGGGAAACACATTGAAAAAAATGCTGTATGAATTGAGACACTGGTGTGTCTTTATGCCATGCTGATTGGTTTTTGTGTGAACAAAAGAAGGTGGAGAATTTGCGTACTTCGCTGTGGAGATAATGCGGAGTCTCTGTGTGAAAAGGTCTAGTGAGAAATGTTTTAAAGCTTAAGGTGATGTTATCAAGTTGTTCTTTGTGTTGTTTTACAGAGATCTGAGATTTTCAATATACTGTATGTTTATGTAAGACAAAGAAAATGAAAAGATTCTCCCTGTTGAGAGGCTGAAACCAGCAAATGTTTGCCGTTTTTTCCAGATGAATGACTTGGTTACCAAATGGTTGCAGATGAATTCCTTTATAATTGATTTATCAATTAATCAACTAATCGCTGTATTTCTACATTTCAGCAGTGAATAGAACTCACGTCTAACATAGTCTCATGATCACAGGTTGTCATTTCTCATTTTTGATTGGTTGCCAAGCTTACAGAAAACGGGTCTAGCACTGCTGTCAAATACCAAGCAAGAGCAGAAGAAAGAAGAGTGGGGAGTGGCATGCTGCTGATGGTGCAACTCTGATGGATCGTGATGGACAATGATAATAACCCTCACTCCAAAACTACTTTGGTTTAGTCTCTGCCTGTTTTGTTGACCTAAATAAACTGAAATTGACCAAGTCCAAAATTAGTGGCTGGCACTGCTATTTGTGGTTTGACAATAGCAAGTCATGAATTAGTTGTATTTATAGTCTCTGTATTAAAAGCATTGAGACAATTCTTATGATTGCATGAAGATTTCATTTATGATTGAATCTTTGTTATGAATTTAAAAATGTCAAAAGCCATTGTCACAATGATGTACACACAATACCACCATTTTGCAGACAATCCCTTAAAGAAGTTTGTGACACTGTGCTCCTGTGGCTCCAGAGAACTTACTGGGGATGGAATCCACGAAGTAGTGAAACTTCCTCTTGAAAATATCCAGCGTGTGCTGCAGGACCTGTTGAAAGTTGGCTTTACCCAGTGCGATGAGGTTCAGCTGCTTCTCAACAGCGCTGCGTATGGTGGGCAGCACCAGCTCTGCATCTGCAAAACACACACACACACACACACACACACACACACACACACACACACACACACACACACACACAGAGCGGTGTTTTAAAGATATATGTAGGAATTCTGCATAATTCTATATATATATATTCTATATATTTTGTTTAGTTGTGTACTTACAATATCCCAAAGTTTTCCAACAACTTTCAAACCCAGAGAAATCCACAAGTTAACTCAACATAATGGTACGTTTCATTTGGTCGCCTGTCATTTCTTATAGGGTTTTTAGTGGTGGTTCACCACTGGCCAAGCAAGTCTGACTGCAGGATCATTTTTCATTAGCCGTAAGCTAGCTTTAGCGAGCAATGGCACACATGTACCTGTTTGAAATTCAGTTCAACTCTCAGTAAATTCAGCACTCACAAGAAACTCTGATTCTTTTGCTTCCTTTCCCCTCTACTCTCTTTGTGTCCATGAAAGAAAGTACATTTACCCTCCAGGTCCAGTCAGCAGTCAACATTACAGTACATACACACCAGAAAAATGGAGGTTATCTCTGCAGTCAATGCTGCAGCCATGATGATAAACAAGAGTGAAGATAAATCCATACTCAATCCCAAAAGTTAAAAACCCTTCCATGGGTAAACAGTTCCAGATCTGAGCAGAATCCAATGTTTCTGCAAATGTTTATTCCTCAGGTCTGGCTTTGTCCCTGACACGCTAAATGGCTCTGAGCAGCTAAGCAGCAGCTCCTCCAAACAAAACACTTGTAAAGGTCTTTGGTTTTGTTTTTGATAAACAGTCAATTACAAGCAGAAATTACTAGTTGTGCGTTTAATGGCATTCTACAAAAGCCACCTTTAATGAATTGGACTATTCTGTCTGGTTCAATATCCTGAAAGGTTTATTATAACTACCTGTATAATTTGACATCATGTGCAACAATAATTCAGTGATTTTCAAGAAATCTGCAATCAATGCACAGCTACAAATCCCCAAAAGAATGTACAATAATAACCTGTCTTGTAGTAGCCATGTACCAGGACAATACCCAGGTTAGTTGGCTTCAACTTGCGCCCATTTTCTACTGTCACATAGTTCCTCTGGCAGATGTTGTTGATGTGAACAGGGATGCTGGCATCAGTACCTGGAAGGCAGAGGACAGAAGAAAACATGTGAAAACTGTGCATACATTCATATTATTCTTCCTTGGCAGATGAATGCTGCCATGCCAGTCCTGTATGTTATGTAGTGCTTTATAAAGAGCATCATTAAGAAGTGAGTATTGACTTATATTAATTTACATAAACAAAATAAAAAAGGCAGAATCAGCTGATAGTGTCTTAGCAGACCAATGCCATTTTTACAACAAAAGTAGGGCATATAGGCAGGTTTTTTTAAACACAGGTAAACTCGCTAAAAATAGGCGATGGACTCTTTTCCCATTGTCAGTAGAGAAGTCTGGCTTTCATAAACGCACTGGAAAAAAGGGTTGGTAAATGGTAGAAAGCAGCATGAATGCCAGTGACAATGTTGCAGTGGTTACCATTTTAAATATTTTACTTCAGTCTCTCTTGCAAACTCAACGCCCACTGAACGATGCTCATTGTATATACAGTGCCTATAAAAATATTCACCCCCTTGGATGTTTTCCCTTTTATTGCTTTTATAATGGAATCATGGTCAATATAATCTGGCTTTTTGACAAGAATGTAAAAAAAACTCTTTAATGTCACAGTGAAAACAGATTTCTACAAAGTAATGTTAATTTATTGGTTCATGCTTAGACCTTAGGCTCCTTAGGCGTTTGATGAAGACCATGAAAAAAGAACTGAAAGTTTTACAACACCCACTTAATGGACATAGTGTTGAGATTATTTTCGCAAAGGAAATTTGATAATTTGATTTCAGTGATTAAAATTCACTTAAAAAATAAATGTCAAACTGTCCATTGGACGATTTCCCAGTGATTCAGTATACATATGTTGTATCGTTACAGGAAATAACCTATAACATACTGACGGTATGTGAAAGCAACTGGAGACATAAATGTGTAAATCCCAATACACATGCATCTATACTGTATTATATATTGATATCCCATGAAGGGTACTGGATCAAGGAGGAGACTGTCTTACAGTTTTTTGATAATATGTGAATTCAGAGTTTTACACTTGTCAGGTATTCCAAATTAATTTTAAAGCTGCACTGATGAATATATTCATATTGAACAATGGATTAAATTAATTTGAATTAAGATGAATAATGTGGAGATACATAATCATTGCAAGGAACCTGCAAGAATGATCATTAAATGCACTTCTAAAGCATGTTATTGCCTTTTTTTATCTCATTGTTTTGGTTTTCTGGCCACAAGCTCCATTCTCATCCACCTCGTGTGTTCGATGTTTTTAGAGAGAGTGTCCATACATGACTCCAAAAGAACGATAATGCTGCTCAGTGTCTGCTCAATAAGTAAACAGGCAACAGGATGCTTCATCTCTTATAAATACGTTCAGTTACAAGATATAAACAGCAATTATGTCCAACAGGTGTACCAATGCCATGTTTCTCCATGAGGGTGATGAGTTCAGCCTCAGTCAGGTAGTCTGGAGGGCTGGTCTGCTTTTCCACCAGCTTGATCTCGTCAACTGTGAAAGTTTCTCCACGCTCGCAAGCTGGCAAGGCCTCTTCCAGAGGGATGCCCTGCCACGGCATCACTGCTGTGTAACCTGTGAATAGAGTACACATTTAGCAAAGACTGGGTCACACCAGCTATTCATTAATCCTCATTAGGTTTTTCTAAGGGGAGCTAATTTTAAACTACTGATTTATTAAATCAGTTTTCAACATGAAAACTTGAAAACTAATGTGTTAATCAGTTGTGAACGAATATCTGTAGCAATCAAAACCAATTAACTATGTATACAGGAAGTCACTGTAGCATGACAAAGCTGTGATGGGGGGAACAACACATTGACCTTAACTTACCACAATTGGTATTCAGACGTTTTTTTGGTTTATGTATATAAGCACACATGGAGAAATATGTGTGTATCAGAGTTAGTAGTATTCATGCATATCAGAATGAGAGGTACGATTAGATTATGCAGACCTTGTTGACGTTAGGTCAACTAGCAAAACTCTACTGGCATAATGTTATGAACAAGACACACACTAACAGTACCTGACAGAGTTCCGATCCCCAATCCCCGGCGTAACATGGAGCTTTCTCCTCCATGTTACGCCGCACTCGGGGATCGACGCATCTCGACTGGCAGGTCGGCTACTGCTACTGCTAACGTGAGTTGTTCAAAAACCTTCTTTTTAGTAAACTCTGTGTACACAAACGATGTTCTCAATGCTCGTGTTCATGTGTAGAGACCCTGGTGATGCTACGAGCAAAGTTTCATGTTGTGTCGAGACTTCTTAGTGATAAAAATAGCGATTTTGATGCTACCATACAGCTGCCCCTAGCATGCATTTGAAAATGATTTTGACCTGAAAACGAAAATACGGTAAATCTTAAAAGTGGCTTTTTCGTCGTAATTATGCTTTTACACGAAGGTTTGACTCGGGTACATTCACGAAAAAAGCCTAGGTTGCATTTTGGCGAGAGTTACACTTCAATCTCTCCATTCAATTACTATAGCACTATAGCTGAGCTATTGACAACTTCTGAAGGGACTGAAACATGCGAAGTGCAAACTGCAGCTTGGTACTCTGCAGGAAGTGAGCTGAACATGTGACCAGCTGGCTTTACCTTCTGATATCAGAGTTTTGCCAGTACATGAGAAGGCCTCCGTTCCAATCTTGAAGTCTATGGTGGTCTGTAGGTACATGCAGTCCTGACTCAGAGTGGCAATGAAATGCCGTGTGATGTACTCGTACAGCCGCCAGCCATCACTTCCTGTGGAAGTGCAGAAAAGGAAAAACATGGGTTAGAGCCTGAATACAAAGGGGTCCGTGTTGGAATCTAAAGATTGTGGTGTGACATTGTCCGCACACGCTGGACAGCCAAATTGTATATGAATGTTCCAAATATCACACTCGAGCCTGAGCCAAAAGCCAGCTGTCACAAAGAGGGGGGACTAGCCTAACCCAATAACTCAAATATGCAGATAACACACACTTCAAGTGTGTACATCTGATGACTACTACAACTACTACTAGTATTACTACTACTAGTACTACTACGTTTTCTGCTTATAATAATAACAGTAATAATAATAATAATAATAATAATAATAATAATAATAACAATGAACAGCCAAAACATGAACTATCCATTACAAATAATTGGATTAAGCATAGCGATTAATTACTAATATAATTAATAACACATTGTTTTGTTTTGGTTTCTTTTTTTCTGTGAATCCAGAATCCATTTTTTTCACCCATAAGAAACTTTGAATTGCATTTTGATTTGCTTGAAAGGTGCTAAATGAAATAAAGACTGATCGATCGATTGATTATCGGGGGGGACACTGTTTCTGGTAAGATATTGACGACATTGCTGCTAATATTTTGTAATCATCAAGAGATACCAAGAGGTAAAATGCAGTAAAATGTTTAATCACACATTTTAATCAATTAGATTAAGGAGTGTGCGCTGTTGTTCAGTGTAAGGTTTTAAAAACATACTTCTTCATTCACTCTTGGTAAACAATGAATCATGAATCAGTCCATCATCAGTACATCATATACAATAAAAAAAGGCTACTTTGACAGCTGATGATTATCGATGATAATCTATTTAGTTGTATGACTCACCCAGTTCCACTTCTGAGGCAGCACGCATGGGAGTTATTGGTGGATGATCTCCAGCATCTGTTCCTTTCCTGGGTCGATTTAATCCAATTGAAAGCAGTGCCTTCACCTAATGAAGTAAAGGTAAAACATCTTTTTAGAGACATACAGTTATGTGTATTCATCAAGCATCATATTCCAACTGCCCGCCTGTGAGTACAATACAGTCAGTCTGTTGGCCCTCACCTCCTCTGCCCAGATGCGATTGTTGGTCTGCTGCTTCAGCGCTCCCTTCAGGTCGAAGTTCTCTGGGTAGTGGGTCGTCTCAGTACGTGGGTAGCTGATGTAGCCCTGTGTATACAGGCGCTCTGCAATCTGCATGGTATGCTGGGGACCCATGCCTGAACACAAATTTATTTGGACTCAAACCAACATAGACCCACCTGCTGCCCCAAATACTCACTAAATGCACAATTTCCTGTTTGACTTAAGTTAGCTAAAAACTACAATGACCATCTGCTATAGGACATTAATGAGTGGTTTAAGTGGTCCTAGCTTCACTACTTGCTACTGGGGCTACGAAGCTCCAGAAGCGAGACTGATGAAGACTGTCTTGACTTGCAAAATTCTCTTAAACTGACAATCAACATGTGTATTTCATGACACAATTCAAAGGGATCAAAAAATGATCTGTCTCTCACCTTAGGCTCTGGAAAATTGTGATGGGGTGTTTTCACTATTTTCTTACATTTCAATTTTGTGTCTTAAGTACGTAATTTTAAAAACACAACCATAAACAGAAGTGATGCTATTTCCAATAATGGGGAATTGAAATTCCAGGAGATGAGTGGTAAGAGGAGCAGGAAAATAACATTTGGGAAGCACAGCATGAATATTTCATCATTAATATAATTTACATCATTTATATAATTTATAATACATAATCAGTGTGTTTTCCTGACAGATTTTCTCACGGCAAACAATAGAAAATAGAACAGACCATGAAACTATTGTGCTCTGTCTTCAGCCCAGTTGTTTTAACATGGGTGTCGTAGTTACGTGAGCAGTACTTTCGTCACTTTCGTCTTTTTTGTGTCCGAGGTGTCCACTGATTGCATTGGCCAAACAACAGAGCTTGCGGAATTTATGTCTACTGCACGTCGCATCAATGTTGCCAAGGGGAGAGAAACAACTTTCAACACAAGTCAGCCCCTCACCACCTTGCAACTACTTAAGTACTGTTGAAATTGAGGATGAGCGACTGTGCAGGGTCTTCTGTAGCCCCACAATGAGGCAGGACTCTGGCACCAATCTCATTGGCCTTGACAGGCGTTTTGAAAGAGTTTCTTCAGGTTGGTCTCGCAAGCTCACAATCCCCTGTACTTACATGTTGTACCTCTTTTGCCTCTCTCAAGGAACATTGGTTATATGCCTTACGTCCAGTTATAGGAAAATAACAACTGATGAAATGCTGCTTATGTTGATGTGAACATACCTAAGGCAGAGCTGGCCACTCTCAACATTTCCACTGTGTTCAAGGCCTGGGGTCTCTGCTTGGCCTTCTCTTTCTTACTCACTGACTCCACCTGTATTAAGAGAGATCAACTAAGGTGAGCTCTAATTTCGGTTTACTGTGACCTGGGTGAATCAATCAGGTAGTGGAATATGACTTATGTAATACAAATTCTCTTGACAGCTGAAGTTCTCTTCGTCTTGGGTAATTTAAAATACTGAAACATACGCCGGTACAAGATCCAAACAGACATTCAAGTCTTTACTATACCAAAAATACAGTATATCTTCAATCTTCAACAGGATCCTAGTCTAACCACCGCAGGAATTTTGAGACCAATAACGTCAACACTTGACACATTCAAAAGCTTGGGGTCATTTAGAGCTCCTTTGGTTAGTTGAGCATCTGGAGGATCAGCATGCAGGATAAAATGTGATGGTGTGGGGGCACTTTGATGCTGATAAAGTATGAGATTTGTACAGGGTTAAAGGAATTCTAAATTCTGAGTAAGGAAGGCTAACACTCAGCGCTTGATTGGAGCCAACTTCATCCTACAACAGGATAATGATCCAAAACACAGCTCCAACTTAGGCAAGAACTATTTAGGGATTAATAGCCACATGGCATTCTGTCTGTAATGGAGTTGTCAAAGCTGCAACCAGATCTCAACTCTACTGAGTTGTTGTGGAAGCAGCTTGACCATATGGTAGGTAAGAAGTGCCCATCTTCCCTGTGGGAAAAGCTTCAGGAGGCATGTAGTGAAATTTCTTGAGATGACCTCAACAAATTGACAGCTAGAATGACGTGACTTGAAGGCCTGCAAGGCTGTAACTGCTATAAATGATTCTTTAAGGAAAGGCAAAGTTTAACAACATTATCATTTCTAGTAAAAATCATTATTTCTTAACTTGTCAGTGTCTTGAGTATATTTCACATGCAAAGTGTGAGATTTCATGGAAAATCTCAAAGAAACATGGCATTTCAGGCAGGCTGTTTCATGTTCCAGTGAATGCCTTCTGGTGGAAATGCAGTGCTACTGAAGTCTTCCTGCTGGTGGGCAAGGACTTACACTGTTACTGAAAATGTGACACGCCCTTCCCCAGGTATTGACAATCAAAGAAATTGACAAACAAGTCAAATATGCTTATTAACAGTCTGATTGCTAAATAAGAAGCTACAGACAGTCATCAACTTACCTACATAAGTACAAAGACTGGAACCAGGGGGGACTGGCTTAGTCAAGTAAGAAAATTCACATACCAGCACCTCTAAAGCTGACTGATAAACAACTTATATCTCTTTTATTTTTAAATCCAAATAAAAAGTGACCTGAAAAATAATTAATATCATTGTAAGATTAAAAATATAGTATCAGTCTGGCTGCAGACACATTCTGTTAGTAAATAAAATAATAATAAATACCTGGGCCTCCCTAGATGTCTTGGCCAGGTTGACAAACATCTGACCCACCTCCCTGTCGAAGACCCTCACCCTGTGCCAGTCCAGTGTCAGTGGGCTGTCCTTCCCTTTGAAGACCTGACCAAAACACCAAAACATGTCCATTAATGGAGCATGGAAGGAATTGATTATTGATACTGTGTGGGGGTAAGTGAAACCAGAGCTTTACCTTTGCCTGGAGGACCCAGTACGTCTCTGGTTTAAAGGACTGGATCTTGTCATGGCGTTCCACACAGAAGCCTAGTGTTGGGGTCTGGCATGGGCCGAATGAGATCAAGGAGGAGTCTAGATTGCCATATTTGCCCTGGAAGTACTTGGTCTGGAACCTGATATTTGGACAACAAAAGACAGTCTAAGGCAACATAAACTCTTACCTGAGGTCAGTTGTAATCAAAGTTGTAGAGCAGGTAATGAAACATGCATCATCCTGGACAAAGCATCTGATGAAATTTTGATTATTATTTCAATTTAACATGGAGTTAAAATCTCATATACCTGAAGTTTTAGATGAGGGTGCAATTGGACAATAAATATTGTTTGACCCCCACACCTGCTTCACATGGTGATGAGTCAGCTGTGTGGAGGTGAGACTGTTGGCAGGGTTTGAACTTATCTCAACATTATGAAGGCTTATGAAATTGTGCTTTGTTATCCTGTTGTATTTAAACAGTTACTGCACTTATTATTATAACAATTATTATTACTGCATCTCGTCTTTCTCTATTACGGCTGGCTTTTCACACATCCTTCAGTGTGGCTGCACAGAAAAATGATGAACACTTCTGTCTTCAGAAGTAGTTTAACAACACGTCATACAAACTATTTCTTTATGAGCCTTTAGTCTTGTTTCCTAACTAATTGTGAAATGGCCAGGACTGCTACTTATATACCATACTATTGGCCAGGTATGTATATTATATTAGAAACCCTGATTTCTTGTTTCTGCAGTTTTCTTGATTTTATTTTCATTTTATTGTAATTTCCTTTACGTCCTGACTTCTGGACTTCTAAGAGAAAATTCAGAATTAACCGGTGATTTTGAGCTGTTATTTGATGATTTCTGTAACTTCAAATGCTTTGCACAGTACATCACATGTACAATATGTCTGTCTACAAACAAATAGAAAAGAGACATGATTCTACATAAGTTTCCAGTGCCTTTCAGATTCTGATATTGTGCTCCAACCTCTGTAGCAAGACATGAGGTATTTAATCCAACCACCAAAAAACCTCAGCCACCTGCCAGCTAGATGGTAGAATTAAAGTGACTGAGTGTTGTGTGATGATGTGCATTAAACTTAGAGGTCATGAGGCATCCCCATGACACCAAGTATTAAAGTTCTTGGGTGTGTACTATGTAATGTAGTTAAAGCAATTCCAAAGAAATATTTTTGATTTTTGAGTCTCAATCTCAGGTCGTCAAATATGGACAATTCTGGTTGGTGGCTCGCGTCCGATAAATCCAACCCCCAACCAATGCCAAAATTAGAAGGTCATTCTGTGAGAAACATTGTTTGAAACCAATATACAGTACATTTGCATAAAAAATAAAAATCTTCAAAATTTTGAATAAGCAGTGATGGAATGTAACTTCAAGTACTGTACTTAAAGCAACACTACATTTTTTGACCTTTAAACAACAACTTCAAAATTGTTTTGATAGTACAGTGTCTTGTAAATGGGTGAATGGTGTCTCTGTCTCAGCCACTGTAACTTAAGTGAGAGGGTAGGATAACAGAATTACAACCATGTTTAATTCAACATACAAGTTTTCGTGGCTATGACGTAATGGCTTTTGTTTGTAGTTAGCACCTTCATTACGTTTGACAAATTGTTACAGACCTGGGATTTGTATTTATTTAAGTCAGTGGTGTTGCACTCAGACACTGTGGGGGTCACACACAGTTTCTGAGTGCTGAGAGTAATTCCATTTTCTGCTGCTTTATACTTCCACTACACAACAATTGATCATTTTAGATACTAATTAGTTTGCAAACTTAGACTAGTTGATAGACTATTACTGTTGATGTGTAACCAATCAACTAGTGTAGTGGGTGGGACATTGAGTGAGACCACAGAGTGGTGACTATCAGAAAATGCTCAATATCTACCCCGATAATTTGCCAGACCAACAATTGATCTGTCCCTAATAGAAAGCAGTGTACCTGGTGAAGGCACAGCCAATGCGCAGATCCAGCTCCTGACGTGCATCCACTGACAGGGCCTCATTGCGGTTGGGCTCTCCCAGGCGGTTCATGGCGTTCCAGATGTCAGTGTCAGTAATAGAGCTGAACTTGGCACGGTAAACACTCTGCTCCCTGACACTCCCTCTATTCATCACTGGCTGGATCGCATCCAGTACCTGGGAGGCAAGAGAAGCTGTGACTGAGCAACAGATCAAACTATAAATAACTACATTTAAAGGAACAGTCACTGCTTTCCATATGATCTATCACCCCTAGGAAAACATAGCTGCAATGGCCTCTACGGGTGGAGAGGTAAAATTACAATATTAAAGAAGAAAGTGTATAATTTCAAAGTAAGGTGGTTTTATTCCAAATTAAGTGGTTCGATTCAACTTTTATCTATCAGACTTTATTTTAAAAAAGGCATTAAAAAGTATCAATAATTATCAATGATAACTGAAATGAAGCATTTCATCATGCTAAATCCCCCAGCCTTAGGACAAACAGAATGAAATTTGGTACCCATGGTACACCTGGCATTTATATGTGATCTATATCTGGATACAGTATCGGATTAGGCAAAAAATCATGTTCACGCCAGGTGTAAATGCTTACAGAGCACGTCGAGATTGAAATGCAATCAGATCAGCCGGACACTTTTGGGGGTGGTCAGTAACCACAACAAAAAACAGCAGTGACCACAAGAAAAAAAACACCTGACAAATTGAAAGTTCACTCAGCCTCCTCCTCCTCATCAAAGGAAGAAGAAGTATAGCCCATACAGCAGCATTATTTCCCTTGACCTTGGATGTGGCATGTTTGTTGTATAGTCAGCCAACCCTGCAGAACTAATTTGCATGCTGAGATCGGATCACAATTGGATCTCAATCGGCACAATTCGAGAATTAATTTTACTACCAGGTGTGAATGCAAAGACCCATGGACTGGATATCATTATCCAGATAACATATTCAGAGACAGTTCAGCAGGTATAAATGGAGCCGGATTTACCTCAAAACAGATGTTCTCTCCTTCTTTATCGCAGTCCAACCATAAAACCACATAGTCACAGCCTCTAGCTTCAACCTGACATGACACCAGAAACTTGGGATGAATACCAACAATACAAGACATGACACAGTGACAACCAGCTGATTATCCAGAATGCAGTAACCATCAATGTCATGTGATAAAAAAAAAAAAAAAAAACTACTTGGTCAATCGCTCTAAGGCCTACCTGGAGGAACTTGACCATGTTGAGTTTGGGGTTGGCCTCCTTCTTTTCTGTGGGAGCTTGGCTGAATAGTTCTGCAGGGTCCACCTTATCCCAGTTGTTGTACTTCCCTTGAAAGAGAAGAACCACACTCTTAAATAGTTCCTTTCCAGTCCATTCACTTGATACAACACATATAATATGGAAAGTCCCTGTGTGGAACTTCCATAAACGTTATTTTTAGTGACACCCGTGGTTGTTAAGTGAACTGCAGTCAGCATGCTGCTGCTAGCTCTCGTAGGCATGCTCACATGCTTCGTATTTATATTATGCTCAAGTAATGTAACGTTACTGGTCTAGTCAGGATAAACACCTGCACTGCTCCAAAACCTGTACAGTGTAACCCAGTAGTGACAAGCATCATAAACAACTCCGACACTCACAAACATTTATTTTTTGCAAAAACACAATAGATCAGCAGCAAAAAATAAGACTTGAGTACCAGAGTTTTGCTTGTTTCCAAGTAACGTTACTGTCCTCAATGGGTCTGGCAGTAGGATGAGACAACGAAAATCTAACCTTGCTGTATCACTACAGCTTTCAATTGTTTATTTCACTGTTAGTGTCGATCAGAATACCTCGAGTATGGAATTTATCAAAATAAAAGTAGCCATTTCATTCATTTTCATTGTTTTCTTCTCAAGAGTCTAGCTCTGAAGGATTTCCAGCTCTTATGGAGGGAAGCAGTACCAGGGACTCTAGAGGGGGGGAGGGGGAGAGGCAGAGCTGCAGGTGGAGTGCAGGGCATGCGCAAAGATCTCATTTTTTACTTCAGGTTGCAATCTGCTCATACAATATAATGGCAATAAAATAGTGATTAATACATGTACATTGCTACAAGTTGTTACATAGAGGGCCTAATATGGATGATACCCACCAATGAAATCCAGACTCATCACATGTCCACAAACAGACGTCATCTTGAAGCGTGCGGTTTGGCCCTGGAAGCTGCCGGTGTATTCCAGCACTGAGCATGCTCCATTGAGTCCCTTGCGGCTTGTACAGTTACCTTAAGTCCAAAGAGAACAGATAGGTAACAGGTTATCATTTAAAGGTGCAGGATTTTATAAGCGTCTGACCACAAGGGAATTAAAACATTTCAATGCCCATTTTTCTACTAAATCTTACAGGGTAACTCCACCATCTTACACATTAAAGTGTGTCTACAGGGCTTAGGGAGTACTATTGCATATGTGAAAAAAGTAGTATTAAGCCTTTTTGTGGCTCCAGAGGAAGCTGCATGTAATCTGATAAATTGCCTCCAGTGATGTCACTCAATGACATTTTGGGTGATGTCGGCATCAAGTTTGATAAAAGCTTTCATGAGGACAAACTTCTGTGTTACATAAAGACGTCTTGTTATATTTTCAATGTTAAGATACAGTGGTGTAGGGTGGAACAAATGTTTGGCATGACACAGAAATAAATAAATAGCTAACTACAGAAGGATGGCAGCCTTTTTTCTATTACATTTTCCTCAAGAGAATCAAGTCTCATCTCACTGAAATACAACTTTCATGAAGGCAAACTTTTACAGTCAGACTTGGAAAGGGTGAGCACTGTGGTGGGTGAGGCAGGAACATGAGACCTCTTATAGCTGTGTCCCTTTTCCACTAAGTGAAGGGGTAGCTAGGTTGAGCCCTTGGTTACCTGGACTCAATGCTACATGCTGACGTCTGCTCTGAATTAAATGATTCTCTCAAGGCTGAATGCTAATGACAGAGACAAAGGATGTAACTATTATGACGGCAAACAGAGTGACCAATATGACCAATACCCCCCCAACACACACACACACACACACACACACACACACACACACACACACACAAACAGCCATATATAGAGGGCTGTGTAGACACAGGTCGCAGATCGACTTCAAGCCAAGGGCCACACAGAACACAGAAGACACCAATCTCCTGTCATAAACTTCGGCCATGGAACAGCTGCAGGTAAGAAACTTGCATGATGTCGATAGTGATGATTCCGCTGGCCTCTAGAGGTGACGAGTTATGGTTTAAAAGGACATAACACAGATGAGCAACAATCTTTCACTGTAAGCTAACTGGTTGATTGGAACGTCGTTGTTTTTTTATTGAACAAAATGAAATGGATCTGAAGAGGCAGCTAGATAAAAGGTCAGGGGATCACCAAAATTATTAAATGTATCTTTGGGGATCATGAACTTCTGTACCAACTTTCATGGTGCCATTGTTTGACTTTTTTTTACAAAGTCCCTGAAGTCACACAGATAGATCTAATATATTGTGCATCCAATTATCTTTGCCCTATAGATCTATGAACAAGATATAAAAAGTATCCTCTTTCAGGACTTCGAGGCTCCGTACATTACACCGTCTACAGATGGCCAAAGTCACACCACTTCCGGTGGACCTCATGGGACCTTATTTCGGGGAAAAAATGTACAGTAGTCAATGGGGAGAGACAAATAAAATTTTGATCCTGTTTTTAAATTTTGTTTTGTTTGTGAATTTAAAAGAAATTTTTTCAAGTTAATAAAGTCACTGTTTTTCGTCTTTCATCTAGTTTTGTGTTAAACCACTTAGCTAACTACATCATCTCGGCCATCACACGTCACCAACACGGCCACCAACTCGACCCAGAAAAGGTACTAAAAATCAACTGTAGTTAGGTGACAGAGTAGTTTGTCAGTTTTTTTGTGAGTTGGTAATATACAGGACCAGCTATATAATGTTTCAGTTACGGATTTAGGTGAACATTCAACGAGACAGTGTCACCAACGCGACTGTTAGCTGTAGTCTTACATAATAATAATTACATATTTTCATAGTCTTGTATTTCATTAGTTTTATGATTAACTGTGACTTTCTCAAGTTGAAAAACTATCTTTTAAATTGACATTATATGTGTAATTCATGGCACAATTCAAATGGGATCAAAAAATAATGTCTCTTCTCCATTCACTACCATAAAAGTTTTTCCAAAAAATAAGGTCCCCTGAGGGAAACCAAAAGAGGGCCGTGACTTCGGCTCTCTATTAGGCATTATTGACTCAAATATATGCACAGTGTATGCAGAGTAAGCCCAGCTAGACCAGATCTTTTTCAAACAAACTGACAGTTATATCAAGCCAAAAGTAGGGCCAGGTATATTAAATATACCTGGCCCTACTACTTCTGAATAATTAAATAAATAATTTATTTAATTATTCAGAAGTAGTGACAATATGATGTCCTAGGTTTGGTACTGACACCTAACAATACTGTTTCTGATACTTTACTTCGAGTAAAATTTCATGTTAAGTATGTGGTAATTACCAAGCACAGTGAATCAGTCCACACAATCCAGCTATTCTGTGTGTCTAGCTGCTGCGTGTCTTTCTGCTGTGCCTGCTGGCCCTCCACCAGTGTCTGGCCATGCCACTGGGCAGCCAGTGTGTGGATGAATCTTTCTGTACATACAGCCTGCAGGACTACTACAGTCAGCTGGTTAACCTGCCCAGCCGTATCAACGAGCGCAGCATTGCAACCTGGAGCTACGTGTGAGTATACATGCAAATATATCTTTTGTTATTATGTTACAATACAGATTAATGCTGAAAGGTTCGCTGATAAATCCATTAGCTCATTGACATAAAATTCGAAAATGCTGGTCAAATGTTGATTTTAAGATTTTTTGGCATTTATATAATTTCAAATGCAGTATTTACATCGACTGATACCTCAATTATGAAAATAATTAGTGGCTGTCCTACATAAGAGACAACATTTGACAGTGTATGGATATCGGAGTTTACACTAGCAACAGCTGACTAAAGGGAGCACAATAAAAACAAAGGACAAAACACCAAGTTGACATATAAACGTGGCCTGCAACTTACGATTATTTTCATTAACAATTAATCTGCAAATTAGTTTCTCAATAAGTCGATTCATTGTCTGTGCAATAAAACACCTGTCAAATTTTAAGTGTTTTAGCAGAAGACATTGATTTAGGCAAACTGCATTTAAACGCTAATAAAAGGAGATCAAACATGATTAAAGAGTTTTGTAAAATGTAATATATCACACATCGGAACACAGTTCATTGCACTGAACATTAGTTATATTTTTAGATGATTTAGCATACATTTGTAATAGTGTTATGTATATGGACATCATTTAAATATTTCATGTCAGGCTGCAACTAAAGATCGTTTTCATTATTGATTAATCACTTGCGCACATCTTCAGTCATCTTGTTTTATCAAACCAACAGTCCAAAAAGAGGTTATTACTTAAACAATTTAGCAATTATCAGCATTGTTGTATCTTCAGTCATCTGACAAATCATTAATCATTAAGCACTAGAAATGTAGGTGAATTTGCATAAATCTGCAATATTATCATATTGATTACTATCTATTCATATTATTTGATGTCATATTGTTTCGACTATGTCATCCAACCCCCCCCCCCCCCCCCCCCCCCGACACAAACACAACTCATATATATCTCTTATCATGAAAATGTATATATTATGTTAATACAATTTATGACTATGTACTATTGAATTTTAATTAGTTATTATTAATTAGTGATGTTTAATTATTTAAATTAGTTAACAACCTTTACATCACTTGCATGCTCAAACAAAGACCAGGAGCTGTGAAATACTGTGTTGTGCTGGACGACGTTGTACTAAACTAACGTTAGCTACTATTGCTCTTTATTAGCTGAGTGGAGGGAGGTCTTGAGACAAGGCACTCGAAAATGTCCATAAAGTCACATCCTTAGGACTGTCGTGGAAAATCGGACCTGAGTCCTTCGTAAAGAAATCCACATTCCAGCAGCAGTTTGTATTAGCAACCAAGAGAGACGGAGAAGGTGTCATTTTTCAGGACACATTACAATCCGCTCATATGTGGCCGGTAAAATAGTTATTCATACATGTAAATTGCTACAAGTTACTATATAGAGCCCCTTTAAGAGCAACCGTTTTTTTGGTCTTTGGGATGGGACTGGGATGTGGGATGGTCAATTAGCCTGAAATTTGAAGAAATCCCTCTGAGCACAGCTGTTGACTGACAGAGCATAATGTATTTAATAGACCAGACTGCTTAATGAATCCTTGGATGAAGAAATCCTGTGACTTCCAGTCAATGAAGAGAACAAGAATATTAAATAAATATTTTCAATGACAGTCCTACAGTTATTGAGTATAAGCCTGCTTTGCCTAACACTTTCACAAAATGAGCAAATGACTGAATGAATGCCTGACTCTTATCTCCCTGCTCCTCATCTCTCATCAGGGAAAACATTGACTTGAACCGAGTACCCCAGGTCATCCACCAGGCCAGCTGCCACACCGGCCATTCCTGCAGGGGACTCGACAATACGTTCGGTCTAGAGACCATCCCTGTGTCCCTGAGAATGCCTGTCCTCAAGAAAAACCCTGGCTGCTTTCCCACGTCCAGCTATTCTCTGGAATTTGAGCTCATCACCATAGCGTGTATATGTGCTATCTCCAGGCACAGCTGAACAGGACTGACTTCTATCATGTCAAGGACCTTAGGACCTTGATGACCATCAAAAATAAGCGTTGTTCTGAAGAAGGACAGCGTGAAGATGGGGGTTTCTGAAAAATAATCCATTTCAGTCATTGTTAATGTTTACCATTAGACATTGAAAATGTTACCATTACAGACATGTCTGTTAACATCGTAGCATAGTAATTAAAGACATTTTACATTACTGGTATCATTATTGTGTCCATATGGTGTATTCTGATAGCATCTTTGTCACAATATTTTCCTGAATTACTTGACGTCCAGCAACATAGATGTTATCTCGTCAACAGTGCCTCCCAGATTCCACCAAGACGGGCCCGATTAAAAAAATTACTTCAGAGAGTCAAGCCAACATCAAGCGTCATAATGGAGTTTGGCGTGCGTTCACATAAAAGAAACAACGCACCAAGGTTAACTGTCCCAAATAATTATAACTCTCGTAGCTCTCCAGTTCTTACTTTTCAAACTTCTGACACAAGTCAGGGTCTTGTCCCCTGCCTCACCAAAAAAATCTGTTCAGCTTCAAATGTCTAAATTGGCCCATCAAGGTTATTGATAGGCCCTAATGAGCATTCATGAATATTTTCACTTGTGGCTACTCTGTAGTGGGCTATTTATTCTAATCATGTACTTGGCATTTCCAATACAATAATACCACAACTTGTGCAACAGTTTAAATTTATGTCCCTTATATCTGAAGATGCCATAACCAACAAAACACAAAACTGAACACTTGTGCAGGCGACTTGAATCCTCCCTGTGTTTGTGAAAATGAATCAGATCTAAAATAGCCTACTTTATGATACATTAAACATATAGCAGCATCCTAGCTTTAAAACAGTTCAAGTAAAAAAACTAAACTAAACAAAAAAAAAGGTCAGTTTCTATTTAATTTTGACTAAATTTCATCTCAATGTGAGGTAATCCTCTTGTCTTTTTTCCTCAGCCACATACAGCATTCAACCCTCAGGCCTGAGCATAAAGCACAACAATATCAGTTCAGGTTCATTCAATTCACTGACAGAAATTACAACTTGCTAAAACAGATAGTATTCTGTCTCACTCTAGGCTTACAGCAGTGTGTATAAAAATAGCCATCATTCATTTTCTTGTCATTCTTTATCAAAGTCACAGGGAGCCACTGCAGAGAAGCAAAAAAGCCACATGTGGCTCCAGAGGTTGCTGACCCCTGACCTAAGTATTGTAACTTATAATAAAGGAATGTATGCAACCACAAAGCGAAATTATATCATTACTCCTTCCAGTTGGTATTAGCCTGGATGTGCATTCGTACTAAAAATGAAAGTCTCCCTTTACATCATATTCAATATCTATAAGTTAAATTTGTACTCACCTTTAGAGAGGATTTTGGCAATCGACTGAGCCAAGGATGGTTTTTCTGCCACCATCAAAACAGTTTTCATTTTGAATGAAGTGCTAACAGCCTCTCTATCCAATTACTCAGTCAGCGCTTAGTATGATAGAATGTACTGAAAGCGCACTATTGTTGACTCAAACCTGATTAACAAGTTCTGACAATTAGCACTCCCCCGTAAATAATGTTAATTTTACATTTAACAGCTCGCTTATAGGCTATGTTGTGAACCATGAGTGCGGACAGTTTACAAATGATTCCCTTCCGGGGTAAGATCGACTAACGTGACGCATTTCCGGTATGTGTCTTCCGGACTTCGGAGGTGCTTCTGGTGCCTCTTATTTGTCTTATTTGACGTTTCCTCGCTCCTCGCTCGAACCGGACGTGGTTCCTGTACGCCATCTTGCAGGCCATCCTAATTATCTTATTTGTGCTCCAAGGATTAAAAAAAAAAAAAAAAATTGTGCTCCAAGGAGCGAGGAGGAACATGGGAGGAACGAGAGCTGCCTTCACGGAAGTCTTTGACCGGCCGACACGCCCCCTCAGTCATTGATTGGACGCTGCAGCGGATCAGACTGATCTGATACATCACAACATGACTGGAGTTTCATTCGGAGTGAAGACAGATAACAGATTAGACTCAAGCGTGTCACCATCAAGTTTTATATTTAGTTTGTTTTGTGATTTACCAGCGAGTTAAAATGTGTCAACCCGACTGTAGGAGAACTAAAGGACCACAAACAACTTTCTTCATTTACTGGAAACATTTTGCTTTTCATGGTCTGTTATAAACACGTCAGGCTGATCATTCCTGAGCATCAGGTTTTATATGTTACATCATTTCAGCTTTCCCTGAAACGTTTAGTCTAAAAATAGTTTCCAGTGTCCAGAAGACACCATAATCACATTCTGGGTTATTAAATGATGATGTCACGATCAGAATATCACTTAATACAGAGGCAGATAATGAATAAATAGATACAATACATTCTGTCAGTTGAAATGGTTCCTGTGCCTCTGAGCAGACACCGTACATAGTATAAATACACAGTTCACAGTATACATACACAGTACACAGTATACATACACAGTATAAATACAGACTGCAGCTTGCTCTTCATGTGCAGCTGTTTGTTAAACAGGAAACAGACAAAATCACAGGCACAGTTTGAACTTTAAGGTAGTGGGTTCACAAAAAAAGTCAGAAGAAGTTTAATGTGTTTAACAGAAGCTTCGTTTGTATGAAAATAAATAATCAGGATATCAGCAGGTGCATCACATCCTGACATGTCCAATGAGAGATAAAACTGAGAATGAAACAGGAACTGAACTTAAACCACAAAACCAGACAGCAAAGCAGATGCAGATCTAGCTGTTAGAGTTTCTCCAGAGATCAGCCTTTGAAAAAATAAGGTGATCATCCAGCAAAGATATTTAAAAATACATAAAGAACCTGTACTTTATATACTTCTCTGTTAACAGAGCTGTGCGCAATTACGTACGAGGCACATCAGTTTAACTTGTAGGCTAACTGTTGATTATTTATTTATCTCGACAAGTTTTAGTTCTGTGTTATAATTTGAATATATATAGATAATGGCAACTTGGCACAAATTCATCTGACGTCTCTACAGCTGTTAAAGCCGACTGACAGATGATCCAGCTGTGATCAACTGCAGCCGTCATCAAAAACGGATGTCGCTTCACGTGTCGCTGCAGAGGACACGACGTCTCATTTGTCTCAAACAGATTTCCTCGGTATTGTTGGTGCAACCTCAGAGGTGTTAAGCGTCTTATAGAACTCCTTAAATCTGTCGATAATGGATTTTGGAGTTTTCAGAGTTTCTCCGTTCTTAGATAGAAAAGCAGGTGAAGCTCTAGCTTTCTGTAGATGGTGGGCTAAAAGGCTGCCTGCTTTATCTCCAACTTCAAAATATTTGCTTTTCAATCAATATGTCTAACTCTGTCTTTTTGTTTAATAATTCTGACTTCTGTTTTTGTTTTAAGCAACTTTGTATAGATCTGGTAATTTTTGGGTCAGCTTTACTGCGCAAGCTCCAAATCAGACAGATCCTTGTTAAGGCTTGTTTAGTTTTTCTTTTTCTTTTGGTTTGATGTTAAACTAATAAGCCAGCCTCTACAAGTGGCCTTATAGGCTTCCCAGACTGTTGCATAGGAGTTTGCAGACTCACTATTAATGTTGGAGAAAGCTTTTTTCTGATGTGATTATTAGAGGAACAGAATGACAATTTCATAGGACAGTGGTCACTATAATTGAGAATCTGTATTTTTGTATCCCATATGGTGGACAGTATATGTTGAGTGACCCAGAAGGCATCTATTCTAGAGTACGTCTTATGGGGATTTAAGTAAAAAGTATAGTCTTTAAGGGTTGGGTTCAATAGCCTCCAGACGTCTGACAAACCTGCGTCTCTGCAAACCTCAATGAAAGCAGCTGAATTGCTCAGTCTAATAGAAGGGGTTTCCTGGATCTGTCAATAATGGGGTAAAATCCCGTAATAATTGGTTCCCCTGAATATTGAGAGAGCTCAGAGCTTATTTTACCAAAGAAGGGGATGGGGTTATTGTTAGGACCATATACACTAAAAATAACCACTTGTTCATTATATACAAGTCTTTCTAAAATAACGTATGCAACGTAACTCTGTTGCTGTGTCCAAATTCAGGGGCTGCAGCCTTCAAGGACGCAGCCTTTGCGGCCCACGGAGGCCGGGTCCTTCGGAGAGACCTTGAAGGCCGCGTCCACCGCTGTTAAATGGGACGGTCCAGCCTTCGGAGCATTTCCTGGTTGCGTCACCAGGTGTTCATGCATTAAATTCTGTTTTGGTTCAAATCTATGAAACGTGTACATTTATTTGTGTGTGTACAATGTGTCAAATCTAAATTGAATTATCAACATTACAAAATAAACATTAACCCATTGGTGAATAACAACTATGTTTACCATAGCAGTACCAGCGTCACGTATTTCAACTGAAAGTTGAAATTTGGAGGTTTTATAGTCCCTTGAAGTTTAACATATTGTTGGATGTTCAAATGACTAAAAACCGAGTATAAACCCATTACTTAAATTTGAATGTCATGTCTGCGCCACTTGATGTTGCCATTTTCTCTTGCTTCCTCTTCTGTTTCGGGACTGAGCAGCAAAGGATCTTGGGATATGTGAGGCCGCGAAGGATAGTAGCGGTGCGTCCTCCAAAAAGAGGGAAGAGAAGGCTGCATTTGTGGGCTGCATTTGAAGGAGCCTTTGAATTTGGACAGCCTTCGCGCAGCGTTGTGACGTAATTGGCCTTCAAATGCGCCCTTCGAAGGCTGCAGCCCCTGAATTTGGACACAGCCATCATGTCTTTGAGTTCTGCTCCCCCTGCAACCATTGTGAGAGGAATGGAATACCTGGTCAACCCACTTCTGTTTCAATTTACTGGCCTCTGAGTCACATAGATGAGTTTCACTTAAGTAATGGTGTTTCTGTTGTCATGAGTCAGTCTTGTTCTTGTCTTTCCTGTTTTATTTTGATATTATGCCCTCATGTGTCACTTCTTGCTTTTCAGTTCCCCGTGTGTTTTTCCCTCCCAGTGTTTTTCCGCTCGTTCCCTCACCTGTGCTCTTCCCTCCTCACTCCACCTGTTCCTGATCCCCTCGTTAGTGTGTCTGTGTATAAAGTCTTTGTTCTTCCTCATGTGTTTGTCAGTTCATTCCGTGATGTTCCACGTTACGCCGTCTTGGTCTGTCTTCCCCAGTGTCTCCTCCTGTGTCTCCACATTGGTATGTTTGGATTTTGATTAATTGATTTTTTTTTTTTTGATTTTTTTTTTTTTCATTTGATTTATACTTTGCTTTTTGGTTGAACTTTGTTTAAGCTTTTGTTGCAACTTTGTTTTTGTCCTCATGACTCGTTTTGGTTTGTCTAGTTTTCTCGTGTTTTTTGTATTTCGACTTTGGTAATTAAAGCTCGCTTTTGGTTCCCCTATTTCCTGCCTCCTGTGTGTTGTCTGCATTTGGGTCCTTAAATGGTTTAGACAAAGTGTAACATCTATCTCTAATTTTAGGAGATGGGCCAGTATTCTAGAGTGCTTCACTGGTCTGTTAATTCGCCTACATTCAATGCTGTGACCTTTTGCTATGATTTTTCTGGTATTATTAATAATAATAATAATTATTATTATTATTATTATTATTATTATTATTATTATTATTATTATTATTATTATTGGCTCCAAGAGTAGTTATTTTTGAGCTCTCCTCAAAACAATGGAAACAAGAACAGAAAGTGTTAAAAAAGAAATAAAAAAAACATTTGGAAGCAGCTACCTTTTTCTCAAAATGAACTATGGACTCTCTATGGAACAAAAACGTGTTTTTATTGTATGTAATAAAAGATGTGAATCTTCTGTAAATTGCTTTGGCAAAAATCAAATTTTATTCATATAGTCCCACAATCACATTGCCTCAATGGGCTTTACAGTCTGTACAGTGAACGACATCCTCTGTCCTTAGACCCTCGATTCGAGTGAGGAAAAACTTGCCATCTTGATGGGGGGAAAAAGACCCTTTCTAACAGGGGGGAAAAAAAGACGATGGAAGAAACCTCAGGAAGAACCACAGAGGAGGGATCCCTCTTCCAGGACGGACAGACGTGCATGTACAGAAAGAACAGCAAATCACTTTTTACAGGTTGCATTGACAGAAAATCTGAAAACAATTTTGTTCATGCCAATAAAGCTATTTAAATGGTATGAAATTAATGTTATTGAATAGCCCATCTCTCTACCTACACTATGGCCTATGTGCAGTCCTTGTTGTCACCATACGCTCCACTCCAGTGTGGTCCTATTGCTCCAGATCATTTTTTTCAGTGGTCTGTGGAGTACTGTTGTTACACGGAATACTTAATCAAGTAAAAGAATGTAAGTATAAGCAAAATGTACTTAAAGCATCAGAAGTTAAGCTCATTTTAACTAATCTATATAGGCTACTGTTGGGTAGTTAGGGTTAATCTACAGCAATGCATTATCTATAGGTCACCATATGTTTGTAGTGTGGCTGTCCTGTGAGAATCTAGTGTCTCTAAAAAGTTTACTTTCCATAGTCCACATGGACCACACCACAGCTGGTCTGGACCTCATAAAAGAGCAGGTCTTGACCACATGGTCCATGCCACGGACCACTCACTTTCTGGTCCAGACCACGCCATGGACCACTCATTGACCACACTGTGATTACTGGTGATAGATAGGAAAAAGGGATGCCTGGTCCAACAGCATATTTTTGTGTCATATGTTTAATAAACAAATGTTTATGATCTGACATGGATAAGTTTATTATTTAATAAACAAATGATTGTAAGCTGACATCTCAATAATAATGTATTTAATAAAGAATTATGATTTCTGACTTTTTTTTTTCTTTTTTTTTTTTTGATGGGGGAATGTGGATCAAGACCACACAAACCACTCCACAAACCGTGCTAAAGCTCAGTGGTCTGGACCATGCCACTGACCACTTTAGTGCCCCTAGCATTAGTGACCACTGGTCCATGTACAGACCACTGAATGTAGTTTCCCCAGTAAACACACTACACTCAGCGGCTGTTGCAGTCCTTCCTGACCAGCTGGCTGCTGCTCTTCTTAGATTATACTCCTACTCAGGAGCCTCTCTTTGCTGCCGGAGTATCTCTTGGCTAGAAAGAAAAAAGAATGGGGCAGCTGTAGTTCAGGAGGAAGAGCAGGTCGCTGGCTCGAATCCCCGGCTCCCCTGCCTACATGTTGAAGCATCCTTGAGCAAGATACTGAACCCCAAATTGCTCCTGATGAGCAGGTAGGCACTTTGCATGGAAGCCTCTGCCATCAGTACATGAGTGTGTGTGAAGGTTCAGTAGACTGGAAAAGCGCTATAGAAATGGGTCCATTTACCATCAATCCAACAGTTTGACATTATTATGTGTGTTCTCAAAACTGCACAAGAGAGTCCCTGCTGGACAGTAAAATGGCACCAGTCTGTCATATAGTGCCTGTCAGACAGACTGGAGACTGTTCCTAATTTTGGCCACTAGATGGCAATAGAGGACATGAAATAACTCAAGGTCCGTTCATTCATCTCAACATCAAACTTTCTCAGCAGATCACAGATTTTCTTTGTCAAGCATCTTTATTTTTGTATTTTTTGGCCTTTCATGGCTGTATTCATAGGACAGCTTGGAGAGATGACAGAAAATAGGATGAGGGAGAGGGGGAATGGCACGTAGCAGGGGGCTGCAGGTCGGATTTGAGCTCTGGGCCACTGTGGTGAGAGCAAGGCCCTCTGCGCAAAGAACCCATGCTCTACCAACTGAGCTACCAGGGCACCCCTTGTCAAACCTATTTTTGCTTTTATCACAATCAGATGGAAGCTCACCTGGATGGAAAAATTACATGAATTTGAATATCTTAAAAAGTGGTTCCATGCTGTCAGTTCTGTAATTTGCCACTTACTTACTGTGAAAATCACAGCTGTGGGTGACATTCTTTGGGTCTAGGCTAGGTCACTAAAGGCAAGAGGGTGAGTTGGAAAAGATGGAGAGAGCTGTATGTGAAGCTAAGGGGGGGTAGGGAGGCTTGTCTTTTGGGATGGTGATGGGATGAGGACCCCTAGGCAGATGGCTTGAGGAGAGAGCACGTGTGCATGGTTGTGTGTGTTGCTCTATCCATCCCCTCCTCCACACTTCAAAATGGGTAATCAATTAATGCATCTTAACCTCCCACGCGCCCTCGCCCCTCCCTGCCATCCATTGTGTGAGCAGATCCCCCAGAGCAGATGCAGGCCTGTGGTTATGACTCTGTGGGGATGTTTTGCATAACCTAGGGAGGGGTGAATTAAGCTGTGGTTTGAGGGTGGTGGGTATAGATAAGCCTTAGGGTCCCAAGATATGGCTATATCTTTACATGTCTGTGTACAATGGACTGATTTATTATGTTTGGGAAGGCCTAAAAAAGTGCTTAAACCGTCATTTGGCACTGAATTGACAAATTAAGTTATTGTTTCTACATCCTCCATTCTCTTACCACATATATGTAGTTTACAGTGATAACTGGTGAAATTTACCACTGGTGCTAGCTAATTAATATTAGCTCTGTGTATTAGGTGGTAACACTCTCAGCGGACTAGCTTTAAAACGAGGGGCCGATTAAAGGGCCTTAAATATGTAATTCATGGTTCCATACATGATTTGCCAATAATGACGTTAAATTACAAGTCTTAGACAATCAGCAGCCTGTTTGGATGCTAACTTTAGAAAAGCATACTTGGACAGGCAACACAAACATTACACTTTATAGACTGCTGCAGGGATGGGTTATTTTTGGAGGCTTACTTGGAAGCCAATGCGAGTTTTAAATTGGATTTTGGATTATTGCAGAAAATAGGCCCAGTGACAGACACAAGTTTATGATACTTACACGTTTTGTTCGACAAGATAATCCACACAGATGAACACCACTTTTATGATTTTTGAAGCATTAATGAAATCACCAGAAGTAAAAAGCTACCGTCAGGCTATGAACGAACCACATCACATTCGCATGACTTTAGCATCACCACCAGCTTCTCACTACACTATACTTTACACACTTTGCTGTAAATCAGTGTTTCTCAAACTTTTTCAGACCAAGGACCACTTAATAAAAAAGACCTCAAGGACCACCTAACTTCCCACCATCCCCCACAACAATACGGTACAAGGTAAATTACAAGAATTACATATTTTTTGACCATGGTGTGTTGAGGACGAGTTCAGGAGTCTCATGGTCTTGGGAATGAAGCTGCTCTGAAGTCTGGTGGTACAACAGCAGATACTTCTGTATCTTTTTCCTGATGGCAGCAGGGTGAATGGACT
This sequence comes from Pagrus major, assembly GCF_040436345.1. Taxonomy (NCBI): domain Eukaryota; kingdom Metazoa; phylum Chordata; class Actinopteri; order Spariformes; family Sparidae; genus Pagrus; species Pagrus major. The sequence continues at coordinate 1,871,590 of NC_133219.1, read as the reverse complement.
GTGTCTGGGGTGGGTATTTTAGTATCCTTTGGGCTCTGTGCAAACATCTCACTTCACCGATGTCACAGATGCTCTGTAGTTGGGTACCAGTAATGTTCTGGGCGGTTTTGATCACCCACTGTAGAGCCTTCCTGTCCTGGGCTGTGCATCAACCATGCATGTTTGTGATTTGGCTTACTTCAACAGTATATTACAAATTACAGCCTAATTAGATGACAATCTTACAAAAAAAACATAGCTCACTCATCATCGTCTCTTGCAATCTTAATGGGAAGAATTGTGCTGCTCACTAGTCCCACAAAACCCATGGTGCTGATAAATATAATAAAAAAATCATAACCATACCAACCTACTTTTGTTAGTGTCACAAAAACGGCCACAATACGGTCAGCTACGTCGTTGAAACCTGACAACACAGCAAAACAGCCAATTCAAATAATATTGGTTTAATTTACATATGAGTTGATTCAGTATGAAAAAAACACATCTATTCTACTCACTATGAGGCTTGGGAATTAATCAAAGTCACAGACAGTTTGAGAAACACTTAGGGGACCGCTCTCGTCTATAAAGACGGACTAGTCAGTAGATGAGACTTCACGTTCAATATAATGACGTTTAATGTCCCTGACAACTTCTGTAGTCTCATTTAGCCAGTCGTGATCTCATGGCTTCAAGGTTACTTCCTATAAACTCCATACTACAGTATACTGTAAACGATTTACTATGAATTAATCAATCTACCAGTTGTAAAGTGAGAGTTTAGTTTTTAAACCACTGGTGGCAATAGCTTAAAGCTGCTGTAAGACAAAGCTGCTGTAAGTGTTGTTGTTGTCGTTTTAGCTAGCCTCCTGTCCGTTTAGCAGTTAGCAATCGCCTCTCTCCTCTCTACATCACCACATTTCAAGCATTTTTCTTCATTTGGCCTGTGTGGCAGTAGCCTACACAAGCAGGGCAAGCATTGGCAGCTCTTCCTGTTCAGCCATTGCTGGTGTAGCAACCAGAACAGGAGGATCCTGTTCACTGCATATTCCCTGTTCTGATTGGATAAAGTGGGCAGGGATACTGTACCATTTATTTTCTCTTTTAAGCTATAGTCAAGCGTACGCAAATTCAGTGCTGAATATGCACAGTGCAGGATGCATGACAGACTGAACTCATTGTGCTGGTTTGTAGTCTGTGGGATCAACCACATCTTTGCTATTGGTTGTGGCTGCAATATTGCCAATCAAAGTTCACCAATGTTGAACTCTATGCGGAGCAGAGATGCAGATTTGCTCTGCAACCGGATGCAAATGGGTTTTTTTGCCCCTTCGCTTGCATACAATGGGAGTGAACAGGAAGCAACAGCCTTACTTCAAGTGCAGGGGGAGGAGAGACATGAGTTACTGACCAAACACTCTTTAGAGCTATTTAACACTGTTTTTGAGAAGAAAATAACACTTACAGCAGCTTTAAATGCTTTTCAATTCAAACGTGGGGTATTTACTGATGTGTATGTCATAGAACAAAACATGAAAATCTCTAAAAGCTTGTGTTAACTACAGACCTTATTTCAGGCATTTAACCAAAAACCCAAGAAACCCTTTGACTTTGGGATAAAAGTCTCCAAAGAGGTTGGATGTGAGGACAGAAACAATCATGAGGGCAAGATTCAAATGAGATGACGTCACACTTACAGAGTTGAGATATCCAATACATCAAGCTGCCATTGGTTTATACCATATGCATGCATGTCCCATAAGACGGTGCCTGGAAAATCCAAAAGGAAGGGGGGGTTCACTTGTGATTTCTCGACCGTATCCAATGTACACCTTCCTGCTGATCCAAATACTCACTAGAACTCCACTCCATTCCACTCAACTCCTGGGGACTATTTTCTGGAGCCACTGAAAATAGTCCCCAACAAATGCACTGTTTCCTCATGTGGGAGTAAAATTTACTAACAAATGCACTGCCCATAAAGATGGAAATAAAGTGCTTTGAATGATTCAGAATCATAATCAGCCTTATTGGCCAAGTATGTGTACACATACAAGGAATTTGACTCTTACTGGTTCAAAACGTCATGTTTAGTTAACAAAAATAGGATTGTATAAGCTGGTGGTCTTTCATGGTCATTCGTTTAGCTGATGACAAGGAAGTAACATAATGTATACTTATATAAGCTATAACTAACAGTGCTTTCCATCACAAGAGAGGTTGATAATAATAACAGAAGCCAGCCATTTTGGGATTGTGGGGGCTGATTGGTCACATTAAAACTGTGACAAATAGTTACTGAGACATCAAAAGAGCTAGGGAGCGAAGTTCAAACCCTGGCTTCTTTCTCACTTCCGCACAGCTGACCAATCACTGTGTGTCATGGGTTTGAATGTTGGATTGTTTTGGAAAGAATGGTTGACACATCCCAAAGAAAGTCAGAAAAAGTGTGGAGGCAGGGGTTTTTCAGTGGGTATTCAACCATTTGTCAAGCAGTTCTGATAGAGTATATGGTCATTTTACTATGCATGGCAAGCAAACTTTAGTCTAGTTTCATTTGGGATGAAGTAAAAAAGGTTCAATTACCTTCCTGCTCTTTTTTTGTTTTTTGGAAAATGTGTTTGACATTTTAGTTTAGAACTATATACTGAAACTGGCAAAATTAACAAATAACGTGAATAATGAATAAAATAAGCAGAAAAAAAACAAACAGAAAATGACTTACAACCCCAATACCAGATGCCTAAATGGATGTGTATTCTGTTCTCCAACTCACAGCAAATTAATAAAGTAATACAAAAAATAAATGAAAATCAATGAATGGTTTTTCACATTACACCATAGTAGAACTTTAAACCTAACCCTAACTCTACAAGAAATAAAAGACAGAAAAAAACATTAGATTAACCCTTACATTGACCAAAATCAATTAACCTCACCAACTGTTTTAACATACACACAGTCCCAAACAACTAGGTCATTCATGTTTTTTGTTGAATATGTGATTTTTTTTTGCTCATAATATTCAAAATGTAAACACATTATGAGTGTGTGACTCAATCTTAATGTGTGTCTAGCACAGAGGTTACTGCAGCGACATCAGTAAAACTATTTTCTATGTTCACTTGTACCTCACTGAGACTTCAGCAAAAACAATGTACCACTAAGAAAAGTGCTAATTCTGTTGGAATTGACATTTTAAACATTTTCATGTTTAAATAATCATGATTGATCATATGTGGGTCCTGTGCTCAAGTGTAACATTTTTACATATGTTTGTTTTTGTAATTCGTGTAATTTATGTGATTATATGTCAGCCCAGTAACCACAAAACCAGTTGTCTGGAAACAAGAGAATTACATTTCAAATTGATAGACACTGTGAAAAAATCATGTAAAAATGTATAATACATATTCCAGATGAAAGAGTAGAATGTAAAACATTTTTAAAACTAAAAGCAGTGAATTTTCAACAATATTTATTCTCATATTGTTTAGTTGCTGACAGGCTTGTCTTCCTGTATCTGTTTGGGTGCAGACGCTTTTCTGCTTGCTCTCACTTCTGCTTGCCTTTTTTTCCACTGTTATTCTTTTTCTTCACTGAGAGATTACAGGCAGCGACTCCTGTATATATAATTAATTGGAGATAAAGTAGGCTGCTCCCTTATTTAAACATTTTTTCCGAACTCTTCAGTACTTTCTGAACGAGGCCTAAGAAGTAGCACGAGCCTGTTAGCAGCTAAGTCTAACTAGCATCAAAATACCTCCCTTTATTGTGGATGACTTTCAGAAGATCCGTCAGAAAATTGCTGTGCTGGAAACCAAGGTCCACCAGATAGAAGTAAATGTGGAAGTGATGGACTATGTGGGAACACAAACTACTCTTCCATGGAATCAGAACAGCAGACAAGAGCCTGCTAACACACGGCTAATTAGCCCCAACAATGCTATGATGAAACAGGAGTACTGTGGACTGGATAATAAACCCAAGAATATTCTTCCTTGCTGGAACACTCTTGGCGCAAAGCCTAAAGATAAATCGTTTCCCTCGGATATGGGAGAACGAGTAACCGGCAGAGCCCAGTGCCCTGAGATTTGTGATGCGAATGGTTGGCCTGCACTATCATCTGAAACGAGTGCCTCTTCAACCCCCGTACCAAGGAGGAAACAGCCATGGACAGCAGCGAAAACAAACAGTAAGAGCAAACCTACACAAATAACAAAAATACATCTGAAGAACAGATTTGCTCCACTTTCACAAGACCTCGCAAGCTCTCCGTCACATGACCTGAAAAACACCAGGAAAAACCACGAAAAATATGAGACCAAATCTAGAAGTAAAGGGCAACAGAGAGAGCTAATGACTGGGCCTCAAACACTGATTGTGGGTGATGTTGCTGTGAAGGAGGTAAACAGCTTTTGCAGCAAGAAGAACACCAAATTACTCTGATTTATCAACGATATGGTCGCTGACATCTCAGGAAAAATTCTGGACATCGTTGCTGGACATCCAACAGCGAAATATCTCAACACACTGGGACCTGTGATGTTGTGAAGCAACAATCTGAAGTTTTGAAACAAGACTTTATTGATCTATTGAGCAAAGTCAGATCTCTCGATACTGTGGTGTTTGTCAGTGGCCCTCTACGGACTGTCTGAAGAGGTGATGAGAGATTCAGCAGGTTAACATTTTCTGGGAACGCAGACACCTTTTTAAGGCAATGTGAACCAAAACAACTGATAAGACAGCCCTCGGGAGGAGAACTACTACTGCCTGAGATCGTCTCAAAGCGCTACATCACTGAAAACACCAGTGACATATTCATTGAGGCTTTCTCTTCCACACCTCCCCTCTCCAGGTTCTCTGTTAATGACCTTGTACATCATTTAAGTTCTAAAATTACAAATGTCATTGATGCCATTACAGCCACTAAAGCTTAACAAGAAGAAAAAATCTCCTTGGAGAAATGCCACACTGGTCAAAATGAAATAAAAGGAATGTCGGAAAGATGAGCGCAGGTGGCGAAAAACAAATCTCCAGGTTCAATTTATAACTGAAAACGTCAAGGCAGTCCTTCTTCTCAGACATTATCGCCAAAACAATAATAATGCACGTGCCCTGTTTGCTACTATCGACAGGCTAACAAACCCTCCTGTGCCAGTAGCCTCTGAACATCTATCTACCAGGGCCTGTGATGAATTTGCATCCTTCTTCACTGACAAAATTCAGAAAATTGGACAACACACCTCCTCTACCTTGTATGGTGGCACTGACCACTTGTCTATGTGTCCACCTAAAACCAACTCTAACACCATGACACAATTTGATCCAATCAATGACAAAAACCTGCAAGAGATAATACGGCATTTGAAATCTTCCTTCTGCTGCCTTGATACTATACCAGCAGGGTTCTTCAAAAAGACTGCATGACTCCAGATCTGCTACGGATTGTCAACATGTCTCTTCTCTCAGGTGTCTTCTCCCAAGCCATGAAAACTGCAGTTATTATACCACTCCTGAAGAAGAACAATCTAGACACATCAGTAATGAATAATTATAGGCCCATATCAAACCTACCTATTTTAAGTAAAATCATTGAAAAAGCTGTTTTTCAACAGCTAAAGAATTACTTAATAATAAATGGCTGTTTTGATATCTTCAAATCAGGATTTTGACCACGTCACAGCACTGAGACCGCTCTAGTCAAGGTCCTCAATGACATTCATTTAAACACAGACAGTGGCAAAATTTCAGTCTTAGTATTACTGGATCTCAGTGCTGTGTTTGACACGGTCGACCACAATATACTACTGCACCAACTGGAGAACTGGGTGGGACTCTCTGGTACAGCACTAAATTGGTTTAAATCCTATCTAAATGATAGAGACTACTTTGTGTCGATTGGTAATTACACATCTGAGTGGATAAAAATGACAAGCGGAGTACCCCAGGGCTCCATTCTGGGGCCACTACTATTCAACATTTACATGCTTCCTAGCTCAGATAATGGAAAACAACAAAATATGTTACCATAGTTATGCAGATGACACAAATTTATATAACCATAACACCAGGGGACTATGATCACATACAAACGCTGATTAGATGTGTTGAACAAATCAATGATTGGATGTGTCAGAGTTTTCTTCAGTTAAACAAAGATAAGACTGAAATCGGCAGGATTTGGTTAAACTTATCCATGCATTTATCTTCAGCAGACTCGACTACTGTAACGGTGTCTTTACAGGACTCTCTAAAAAATCCATCAGGCAGCTGCAGCTGATTCAGAACGCTGCTGCTCGAGTCCTAAGATCAAAAAAGTAGATCACATCACTCCAGTTCTTAGATCTTTACACTGGCTTCCTGTCAGTCAAAAAATAGATTTCAAGATCCTGCTGTTGGTTTATAAAGCACTGAATGGTTTCGGGTCAAAATACATTTCTGATCTGCTGCCACGTTATGAACCATCCAGACCTCTGAGGTCGTCAGGTACAGGTCTGCTTTTAGTCCCTAGAGTCAAAACTAAACAGCGTTCAGTTATTATGCTCCACATATCTGGAACAAACTCCCAGAAAACTGCAGGTCCGCTCCAACTCTTTCCTCTTTTAAATCAAGCACTTTGAGTTGCCTTGTGTCTGAATTGTGCTATACAAATAAACTTGCCTTGCCTTGCCTTGCCTTGCGCATTTTGTGGTTTGTCAAAATGTGTCTCAAGTTTTTGTCAACACCATCAGATATTTATGAAAAAGCAATAAAGTCAGGCATCCACATGGTCAACTATATTCCTGAGGATCTCTGTTCCACCATCCATGTTTGCTCAATGCAACAAGGTCAAAAAAGCTGCTAGAAGTTTGGTAATTTTTCAGTAATTTTTACGTATTTATTGATGTGTCTACTGTCACAACCATGACATGTCAACACTGTCTCTTTTGTATAGAAAGGATTATTTTAAATTATGACATAAATGTATGCATTTTAAGATGAAGACAGAGGCAACATGCAAACAGACAAAAAAAAGTGGTTGGTTGATAGTCTAAAAGGATTCAGAGGCCACCTTGATAACAGTAATTATTAAAATCCTTAATGAAATCATGGATAAACCAGCATGTTTCAAGTCAAAGATTCCATATCAGGGCAGTTATGCCGATGATGCTGATGAGGGGCATGAATGAACTCAGGGCATCAGAGCATTTATTGTTTCAGCAAATTTTGTTGATACTTACAGAACGATAAGATAAGATAAAATTTTGATTTGTAGTACCAAATTGTTAGTTGACTTGAGTGCTGAAATTTTAGTTGTAAATAGGCCATAGCTCCATGTCACCACTGTCAGGTCTGAGTCATCACCGTCAGATGGACACCCCCCCCCCCCCCCCCTTTATGAATATGTTTACATATCTGTTCCTCCAGTGCAGCTGATTTATTTAAGTAATTCTCTCATTAAAATTAAAAATGTTGTTTTTATGTCCAAAATTCTTATTTTCTACATTTTATGCTAATTAAAAAAGTTGCACGATGTAAGAGTTTCTAAAGGAGTACATGTGAAGTAGTATTAAAAATTAACAAAAGTAAATATTCAATATTTAACAGAATCAGTGTTCAGAAAAGAAAAGTGTGTTCTTATGGTACAGACATAATACTTTGTAAGCTCAGAATCTATGTAAGACTAAATAAATAGTAATAATTAGCTTTTATGCTGCCTGACGGTGTTGACAAAAACTGAGTCATGACAGAAAAAAGGATATTCAATGAAAAAAGTACAAACTCCGGAGGTTGCCCCAAAATATTGCATGATTGCTGAGACCTTGTTCTATCAACATATAACTTGAGATTTCTTAATTCTTTCTTAAAACCTGTTTTATCCAAATTCTCAAGAATCAGTGACCTACACCTACAGCTCAAAAATCTCAGCACTTTCCAAGCAATTAGTATTGACTGACAAACCCTGCAAATACAGTACGAGCCCATTGTACTGTATTTGCAGGGTTTGTCAGTCAATTTTGTGCTATGGAAATGAGAAACCATACATATTGTCTCTAATTTCTGCACTTTCATGACATTAAGGCTCCTGACACCCAACAAAAGCAGCTTCTTTCAGACACCGTAGCTACTAACTGGAGGAGTCGCTCAGAGTGAGTGAACCTTGTACTGCATGTACATTAGCCTGCACCACTCGTCTCTCCTTATACCATCCGAATGGCCGTGGCATGTGGCGTTGCTATGACAACACGCTCCCATTTTCCTCCCCGATGCCAAATCCATCTAGAATGGTGCTTAGATAGCATGCTCAGATACGTAGCTGCAGGTGGATGGTATATTATGGATCCCATGCAGACCGAGGTCGGGGAGGTTTCCAGTGACGTTGCAGTGCAGACAGGAAAGCAGTGATTTCTATGCAACATATGTATGTGTACACACAAGACTTATTACAGCAGCATGCACGGAAAAACATGCATTAGAGATATCAATTAGAAGGCATTAGTGTGTGTGTAAGATGGAGGCTGGAACTGAAGGGGAACTTGAAGTCCTTTTCCAACATGTTCAATTTTATGTTTGGCACTTTGGCCATCATTTCTTTCAGTAATAACAACACTGTACTTACCGGGTTATTTGCTGACATCTGGGAACATGGTGACATCACAAAAATAATTCAGATAACAAAAAACAACAACGATAAAGAAACGTAAGCAGTCAGGCAATCAGACAGGTTGGAGACCTGAGGTTAATCAAACATATTTGGAAGATAAAAGGAAAGCAGACAGTAAAATTACCATCCAAACAGTCCAACATTTCAAGTGTGCTCACGTCAAGTTTTCACTGCAGATAAAGTGTTTTGGACACAGATTATGGGGGTTATTGGAAGTCAGACACACAGGTAATTGTGGGCATGAGTGGGATATTGGTACTCAAGGACTATATCAGGAGATTAGAAATGTCTTCACTCCGTGGCAAATACAGGATTAGACATGATGTCATGAATAAACATGATTGTAAATCTGCTCTGATTAACAATGGATCAAATCATTTCATTCAATATGAGACAAGCTGTTTGTGGTGATGAACCCACTGAGAATTAGAACCAGTTCTCCTCAGTTCATCGGGCTTTTTTCATATCTTTCAGCTCACTATTTTGGTTTTATGGCCTGCAGCCTTACTTAAGTTTTGGTTCAGTCTCACTCTCTTCAACCTCCTTCACAGCAGCAGCAGGCAAAATGAGTGACTTGCTGGTGAACACAGTGAAGCATTTAGCAGCTTAAGAGCCAGACATTTTTGTTGGTGATGACAAAATTGAGCTAAAAGGAGAGTGAATATTGGATTTACATTTAACAGATGGACACAAACATAACAAATGAAAGTTAATGTTGCACTGTGTTTGCTGGATGTGTAAATATGAAAATGATTGCTAACATGTTCACCATAACAACTCATCAGGTGACAGATAATATTGCAGATGTTGTCTTTTTTAGCTTGTTCTCCTGCCTCAAAATGAATTAAAGCAGGTTTAACTCTCTTGGTGTCAAGAGTTACGACTGTTTTTACATCTTAACTTTAGCTCTGATCAAATGCTGTAGTAGTCAATTTACTTGCTTGGCATCAGTTTGGTTACCCGTTTGGTGATGAGGTAGTTGAGGTGGTAAGTTGATGATTTGCCATTTTTTTTCTCCTGATCATGTTCCAACTGAAGATGGAAGCAGAGGACTGGCTGTCAGCTCGTTGTGTATGGGGAGAGTGATAGAGTGTGAGTGAAGAGAGGTAACCAGAGAGTTACGGTGAGTACTGCAGCAGCAGGAGTTGTAGCCAATTTTGATGTGTGAATATGTTATGTTGTGTATGTCAGGGGGCATAGACAGGGAATCACGGTGGTAACATAGTCCATATAGGGGAGTCACAGGCAGGCCCGGTCTTACCATAAGGCAAAGGTAGGCAATTGCCTTGGGCCCCCCAACCTGCAGGGGCCCCCAACCAACTGCCCCCTCCCCAACCAGTAGGGGCCCGGGGCCTCCGGCCAATAGCCCCCCACCATTGTCTTTGTTAATTATAATTGTGTACTTCTAAACAGAAAATAAAGAAAAAACAACCAAATACATCAGAATTCCCAAATCGTATTATCTGCCCCCCCCCCCCGTACTATAATGGACTATTCCATGAGTCATCATGACCGCGAAAAGACGAGGGACCGCAGCCAGGAAGTGAAGTGCTGCGGTTTGTTTACGAGAGAGGTGTGCAGTCGGAGTTCTGGTAAAATGAAGCGTAATTATCCAAGCGGGTCTAATAAGAGGAAAACGCGAGAAGAAACTAAAAAGAAAAACGCCAAGTTTTTTTACTGTGCCACCACCGGTTGACACAAATAATAACATTAATGTCAAGGAACACGTCGTTGCGTTGTTGAGGAGCTACAATCAGCTGTTCCCAAGTCCGATAGTGCAGACAACCCAGTAGAGATGGTGGAGGAGCGACTGATGAAGACGAAGATATAGTGGTGAATAGGCCAAATAGCCCCCCTTCTTCTGACCACGAACGTGATGTTGACCTACTCCCTCTCGAGCTCTCTACATGAGTTGCTTTACACAATGTTAATAATTACCATTTCATTATTACAACCTCACTCCCATACACCCACTCTCTACTAGTCCAACTAAGCTCTCCCTCTCTCTCTCTCTCTCTCACACACTCACAAACACACACACACACTCCCTGTTTCTCTCTCTCTCTCTCTCTCTCACACACACACTCTCTCACACACACACACACACACTCACTCACACACACACTCACACACACACACACACTCCCTGTCTCTCTCTCTCTCTCACACACTCACACACACACACACACACACTCCCTGTCTCTCTCTCTCTCGCTCTCACTCACACACACACACACACACACTCCCTGTCTCTCTCTCTCTCGCTCTCACTCACACACACACTCCCTGTCTCTCTCTCTCTCTCACTCTGTCTCTGCTCTCTCTCTCTCACTCACACACACACACACACACTCCCTGTCTCTCTCTCTCTCTCTCTCACACACACACACACACTCCCTGTCTCTCTCTCTCTCTCTCTCACTCACACACACACACACTCCCTGTCTCTCTCTCTCTCGCTCTCACTCACACACACACACACACACACACACACTCCCTGTCTCTCTCTCTCTCGCTCTCACTCACACACACACACACACACACACACTCCCTGTCTCTCTCTCTCTCGCTCTCACTCACACACACACACTCCCTGTCTCTCTCTCTCTTTCTCCCACTAACTCATTCACTAATAATTCATCTTTGCAAACCCTCACTCTCTCCATCCCCTTCCTCTCACACACCATACTACTACTGTAGTTGAGCATACATTGCTTTGTAATTTATTTGTAATACATTGCACAGTAATTTGTAGTTATTGTTATATTGTAATTTCATAATTGCAATCTCATTCACTCTCTTTTTCTCTCACTTACACACACACACACACTCTCTCTCTCTCTCTCACACACACACACACAAACAGACACACAAAAACATAATTAATCCTTGCAAACCCTGCTTTATCCCCATCTCAATCCCTTCCTCTCATACACACTTTGTATACTACTGTTGTATGACTGTTTGCATACATTGTTTCGCAATTGCTATTGTTATATTGTAATTGTTAATTTTGTAAGTGCAATTTCACTCACACTTTACGCACAGTCTCACTTACTCATTCACTCACACACACACGCACACACGCGCGTGTCTGGTGAGATTTTTAGAAAAAATAAATATTTGGCATTTTGACATACACTGGTGTTATATCTGAAACTTAATTCTCACATTCCATTCACTCTTTATTTAGAGCAAGCACTGACAGGTGTCTTTGGGCTGGCCCTTCCTACTTTTTTTTGTGTTAAAAGAACGGATGTGGAGGGCCCCCAAATTGCTAAATCCGCCACTGGTCACAGGTGAACAGGTGGAGGGGAATTAGGATCAAGGAAGCCACAGTTTTTCAACCGTTCGTTTGTGTGTGTGTTTGTCCGAGATGTTTTCTGTTATATCGTAACATTAGTCTTTTCGGTTTTCTTTCATATTTACAAGTTGGTTTCAGTTCATTCAATACAGCCGGTTTTCTGTAAAAAATGGTAAAACGCATACGTCATGGCCGACCTCATCTTTTGCACAAGGACGCGTTGGAAATGACTACAAATTCCCTCAAGTGGCAGTTTGGTGGTTAGATTGCCACTACATTAAGTTGAAAAACTTTGCTTCAATGGACGGATCAGCTGATTAGCGGCGCCAGCGGCACAGCGCATCAGCTGATTTTAATCAATGGACACGGACTGACAAGCCACAGGGGCTAAAGCAACGCCGAAGAATCACGGATGGTTTAAGAATTGTTACAAGCTGTGTGGCAGGAATTGGACTTCTCACAACGGGATACAGGTAGCCTACATCCTTCTTCAATTCTAAAATATAGACTTCGGCAGCTCCGCCAAATCAATATTTAAATGAGTAAGGTGGACATGAATGCACCTGTCAACCAAAGTGAAATTGGAAAGAAACTTGGAAAAAGACTAGTTCAACTCACCGTTAAAGCAAGGGAAGAAAAAATATTATCACAACAAAAGGAAAGAGACTCCAGGGTAAAGAAACTCTACAAACTAAAAAAGGAGGTTGAGCAACTGATGCTTTCTAACAAAAATATGTCCGAGGTTCAATGCAAATATGATACCTTTGTAAAACAGAGTGTGGAAACAACAGAACTACATGAATTGCTGAAAGCACTGCTACCAGAGGAGGAAGTGTCAAGGCAAAATAAATGGTTTGAAACCCTAATGAATAGCGCAAACGAAATAATACAAAAAACTAAAGGGTGGTTGCTTGACACCAGGGAACAATGCAAACGTGATGATGATGATGATGATGATGATGAGCAAGGTGATGACAATGCTGTACTACACATGATTGTGAATGCTGATGAGATTGATCCAAATGACAGTATTTCTAATGTTGCTGGTAGAGAAAAACATGAGCTGGAGCTACAGGAGGAACAAATAAGACAAAAAAAGGAGGTGTTTGAATTGCAAAGTCAAATTGTTGCTCACACAGCAAAGGTCACTATACTCAAGTAGGAGGTTCGGATGTACAGAGCTCATTCAGATGGAATGAATTCATATCTGGAAAGCTCAAAGCCCAGATCTTCTCACAGATCCTCTGCTATGGAATTTGTTCCACAAAGTTCGAAGCAAAAGTTCCATCATCCACCAACAAGAGGCAGCAAAGCTGCAGTGCCAATGGAGGCACAGCCCAAAGACTCATACCATCAGTTCCATCATCCACCAACAAGAGGCAGCAAAGCTGCAGTGCCAATGGAGGCACAGCCCAAAGACTCATACCATCAGTTCCATCATCCACCAACAGGAGGCAGCAAAGCTGCAGTGCCAATGGAGGCACAGCCCAAAGACTCATACCATCAGTTCCATCATCCACCAACAGGAGGCAGCAAAGCTGCAGTGCCAATGGAGGCACAGCCCAAAGACTCATACCATCAGTTCCATCATCCACCAACAGGAGGCAGCAAAGCTGCAGTGCCAATGGAGGCACAGCCCATGGAAACCATTTTACAACATGGTGGACCAAACGCCCATGCTCTGAATCCCAAACCAAGCATGCCTCCAGGATTTCAGCAAACGTTTCACATCACACATAACCCACAGGAACCTGCCATGCTTTCCACACAGGAGTCCATTCAGCATGCTGATTTAGTGCAAACCAATATGGGCCACGAAAATCTTCTCACCATCATGCAAAGACAAAATAACATAACTGCTCTACTGGTACAGCAGCAGTCCTCACTATCATTACCACCAAGGCATATGACAACCTTTGATGGAGACCCTCTTGTGTACAGCACATTCATTCGAACATTTGAACATGGAGTGGAAGGAAAGGCTGCTAGCAGTATAGACTGCTTATACTTTTTGGAGCAGTACACCAAAGGACAACCCAGGGAGCTAGTCAAGAGCTGCCAACACATGCCACCTGAAAGAGGTTATCAAAGAGCAAGAACACTTTTACAAGAAACATTTGGAAACGAACATAAAATAGCCACTGCATACATGGAGAAAGCTCTTGGATGGTCACCAGTGAAAGCGGAGGATGTCAAGGCCTTACAAGCCTTAGCCTTGTTTCTACGCATCTGTTGTAATGCCATGGAGGACATTGGTTACATGTCTGAGATGAATATGCCATCTAACATGCATGCTATAATCATGAAGTTGCCCTACAAACTAAGAGAAAAGTGGAGAAACACTGCTTATGAGTTGCAGGAGAGGAACCAGCGTCAAGCAGGTTTCAGTGATATTGTCAATTTCATTGAGAGACAAGTGTCAATTGCTTGTAATCCATTTTTGGAAACATTCAGGACACATCCATCTTACCTCCAAAATATTATATTGGACATAAAATCTTAAAGGTTCGCACAGGAAGGGGAAGCAGTTTTGCTACCTCTGTAGCAGCCGCTAACTCTGGAACCACAACTCAAGTGCAAAGGGAGAAAAACTTACCTGATAAGTCAACAAAGGTGTCGTGTCTGCTGTGTGAAGAGGGTCACAGATTGGAGTTGTGCCCCAAAATGGAGAAGAAGCTCCACAGAGAGAAAATTGATTTTCTAAAAGAGAAAGGTGCTTGTTTTGGATGCTTGTCTGTTGGACACATGAGCAAAGACTGGAAATCAAATCAGAGGACACACAGCAGGAAAAAGGTCATCTAGTTTCTCCTAAGACTTATGGCCATATAGGGGCCGGAGCACAAGATGGTGTCTTGCCAATTGTACCTGTACAGATCAAGGCTATGAAAGGCAGCAAAATACTAAAAACATATGCATTTTTAGATCCCGGCAGCACAGCCGCTTTCTGCTCTGAGAGACTCATGAGGGAGCTGAAGGTGAGAGGAAGAGATGTCAAGATCCTGGTGAGGACGATGAATCAAGAAAAGTTTGTCAACAGTCACATCATTTCAGGATTGGAAGTGGCTGCACTCAATAGTAACACCTTCTTTGAATTGCCTGATGTGTACACACAGCGTAACATGCCTGTGACTCTTGATAACATTCCACGACAGGAGGAGTTAAGTTCATGGCCGCACTTACACTCTGTGGAAATTCCTGTCATCAATGCTGATGTGGAGTTGTTAATTGGAACTAAAGTTTCGAAAGTAATGGAACCACAGGAAGTGGTAAACAGCAAGGGAGGAGGACCTTATGCTGTCAGAACCTTACTGGGATGGATTATCAATGGACCACTGAGAGGAGGCAATGTGACAGGGAGCAGCTGTCCCACCATTACAGCCAACTGAATATCCATTGCTAACATAGAAGAACTGCTGGTGAAGCAATACAACCATGACTTTAATGAGAAATCAACAGAAAAAAAGCCAGAAATGTCCAGAGAAGATCTCAAGTTTCTGAAAATCATGAACAGTTCAGTGGAACTCAACAATGGACATTACTTCATGAGATTACCTTTCAGAGAGGATCATTTCACCATGCCCAACAACTGTCATGTTGCTGAGCAAAGGGCCCTCTGTTTGGAAAGGAAACATGGATGTATGGAAACAAATCTGCTCACATTGAAGAGGAAACTGATTTTTCCCCCAGGCTTGTTTGATTGAATGACAACGGTGGTCCAAGGACAAGAGAAGCTTCATCACAGGAGACATTGTCATTGTGGCGTACTCTACTGCTCCTCGCGGATCCTGGTTGTTGGGGAAAGTATTGCAGACCTTTCCTGAATCACGAGGACTTGTAAGGTCTGTTAAAGTCCAGACCAAATGCAACATACTGGAGAGACCAGTCACAAAGATTTGTCTTCTGCACGAAGCTGAATAAAGACTCATGGAATGGACATATACATAAACATTATGAATTGAAAGCACACACATGCATGATGGACTGTTCATTGGCTCCATTATTTATATGGTGTTTAAGTGTTATGTTATTATACAGTAACAATTATTTCTCTACATAAAATAAATGGTAAAACGCATATGTCATGGCCGACCTCATCTTTTGCACAACAACTCGTTGGAAATGACTACAAATTCCCTCAAGTGGCAGTTTGGTGGTTAGATTGCCACTACAACCGGTTTAAGCTTTTCAGGTCAAAAATATCTGGCTAAAGGTTCCCATCTTTGTCTTTCCTTTTTGATGAACACCTAATGCAAGAACTAATTCCAGGGCATCCTGAGGGACAGCTGGGAGCAAAACATGCTGCTGGCCCTTCCTTATGCAAAGAAAGAATTGTATCTGTCATGAATCAATGTTCAGTGAATACATAAAATCTGCATTATGAAAGATATATTTCACCAACATGTTTTGTTACTTTAATGGAATAACATTTACATAACAACTCCTCCCAATTAAACCACAGAATATGGTGTTTACAGCTGCCCTTTGGAGCGACACATATAACCTGAATTCCTTCTTTGCTCCATTATGACAAAGATCATAATTACTACAGCTAATAGGGGGTTGCTTGAACATAAAACATATGTTGTTTCAAGGTACGAGGTACATTTATTGTAATTTTTTAAACAAGGGTTTAAAAAATGAAAGTCCTCAAGTCGTGCTACATCTATATCAGACAGTGGAGTGTTGAGGATGAGTTCAGATGAGTCACACAGCCTGAGGAATGAAGCTGCTCCGTAGTGTGGTGGTATGGCAGCAGATATTTCTGTCTTTTTCCAGATGGCTGAATAGACTGTGGCTGGGATGGGTGTCGTCTTTTAGTATCCTTTGGGCTCTGTGCAGACATCTCACATTACTTTTTTTTTTTTTTTTTTTTTTATTTCACAATAATTCAGCACAAAAGACAACAAAAATATCTATCTTGATACAGTATCAGTGACAGAGTGACTGTACAGTTTTTTTGGGGGGGGGGGTTGTACCCACATCCCTACCCTCCCCGTACTCCCTCACTTTGGGATGTTTTCAGTCAGGATGCCTTCTACTGCTCCTCTGTAGAAGTTGCCGCCGCCGTCATAGCAATGCAAGTTTCAGGGTGCTTGCTGAAAGGAGGAAAGGCTCCATAGAGTTCATACCATTACCATTTTTGGACTTCCGGCTCCTCGTCTTGAGGTCTGTGGGTTTGTTTTGATTGGGTTTTCGATTAAATACCTGAAATAAGATGTACGGTTCACACAAGCTTAAGAGATTTTCATGTTCTGTTCTAAAACATAAACTTCATCGGTAAATGTGAATTAAAAAGCATTTACGTCTCTTTAAAAAGGTGGTTGCAAACAAGTGGCTAAATGAGATGACAGACGTTGTTGGGGACATTAAACGTCATCATGTCATCACGTCATCACTAGTCTGTCTTTACGGTGACCTTTAGCTTCAAACTACTCTAACTCCAACTTTACAACTTGTAGATTGATCAATAGTAAAGTGTGCATAGTAATTGTGTAGTAAGAAGCTTAGTGGTGGTGACATTTAAGGCTGGATTCAGACAGTGCAGCAAAAACGCAGTTCTTCCAATTCATTTTAATGAGGGAAGTCCGTTTTGGCTGCGGTGGTGCTGGCTGCAGGGGGTTCAGAAAAAAAAACGCAGCTGGTTTTGGTGAAAAAGTTGAAACCGATTGAACTTTTGGAGAAACGCAGTCCGACTTCACATTGCAGTGGCCAATCACATAGCAGCATGAATGACTACAACCACAGTGGATTTTAACGTAATGTGGCATGTGTTTTCAGTCAGTTTGGCATTGTGCACTAGTTAAAACACATCTGTGGATGCCGACGATCACTGTAGGGCCGGCATGCTTAACCTACTGTGGCAGAGGCATGACAGCAGATCAGAGGCAGAGTAGAATGGAGTCAGTAGTGGGGTAGGTTATTTATCATGGCTAAATGCTACAGAGGGAAAACAACAGACATTTGGCGTTATGTTTCACTTGTGATCACTCGGTTTTGTCTTGTGCCCCAGTTTAAACACACAGTAATGATCTGACTTGCATCCTGGTTGTTTACTGTTATTTTTAATCCGCAGATGAGGACAAACAATCACAAGTAGGACAAATATGCTAGTAGCATAACAACATAGCAGCTTCCCCTTTTGGCAAACTGATCAGCTTCCCAACACATCACACACACTGAACATGGAGTAACACTCCCACACCACTGCACAAACCTGTGGTGTTTTGCCACACATCCTGATTTGGTCTAAGTCACGCAACCACAGTTTTAGCTGAATAAAACATGTAAGTTGTCATGAGTCAGTGTCTTGTTCTTGTTTTCTTTTATTTTGATATTATGCCCACTGTCTTGATTCAGTGTCTTCTTGTTTTTCCTGTTTTATTTTGTTATTATGCCCTCATGTGTCTCTTCTTGCTTTTCAGTTCCTCACCTGTTCCTCTTCCCTCCTCACTC
This sequence comes from Pagrus major, assembly GCF_040436345.1. Taxonomy (NCBI): domain Eukaryota; kingdom Metazoa; phylum Chordata; class Actinopteri; order Spariformes; family Sparidae; genus Pagrus; species Pagrus major. The sequence continues at coordinate 1,853,204 of NC_133219.1, read as the reverse complement.
CACCTGTTCCTGATCCCCTCGTTAGTGTCTGTGTATAAAGTCTTTGTTCTCCCTCATGTGTTTCTCAGTTCGTTCCGTGATATTCCCTGTTACTCCGTCATTCCGTGTCCTGTGTAAATCTGTGAGTTCCGTGTTGTTTAATGTTACTCTGTCTTGGTCCGTCTTCCCGTGTTGCCTCCCAGCATTTCTTCCCAGTGTTTCCTCGTGCCTTCCGTTTGGTATGTCTCTGAGTTTGGTTTCTTGTTTCACATTTGATTTGAACTTTGCTTTTCTGTTGCACTTTGTTTAAGCTTTTTAGTTGCTACTTTGTTGTTGGTCCTTGTGACTCATTTATGGTTTCTCCTGGTTGGTATAGATTTCTTGTGTTTTGTATTTTCAGCTTTTATTTTATTAAAGCTCACTTTTGGTTCCCATATTTTCCTGCCTCCTGTGTGTTGTCTGTGTTTGGGCCCTCTTCTCCTGTGACAAAGTGTAACATAAGTATCATAAACTTGTGTTTGCCACAGAGCTTATTTTCTGCAATAATCCAAAATCCAACTGAAAACTCCCATTATATCAATTTTGTTAAGTCATTAATTAAGAGTACTTACAGTCCATCAGGTCTGCAGATGTTACATGTCAATCAATATGAAAGGATTTTGGTCCAGATTCTCTGCAGCTCAAGGAAAGTGAATGATGGTTGGATAGTCATAAGTTGTTTACATTCTTTCTCAGATCAATCTTCTGATTTGGCACAGGGCTCATGCAGAATTTGTCTTATGGACTTCTACATTATGGTTCAATTTCTCAGTGGTGAAAATTTCATCTTTTTGGATTCTAGAGTTTCTTCTTCTTCTTCAGTTGTGGTGAAAATGTATTCCTGATATGGGTCTTGTGCAGGGGTGTGGACCACAATCCTTAAACAGCAGCTCCCCAGCCCTGTTTGACCTACTTGCGCAAAAAGAGCCATTGCTTAAACCCAACAGGAAGTTTGCCATTTTGAATTTTGTGCTAATTTTTGCCGATTTGCATGTGTTCTACTTTAATGAACTTGACTTTAATGATCTTCTTGTCAGGCCAAACTTAACACCTTTGGAATGCAAAGGTATTAAAAGTCTCAACTTTCATTGAAGGGCCTGGCCGTGGCGGTGTGGCAATTTTTGATGATTCACCATGAAACAGGAAGGTACTGTAAAGCCACTGTACATGGTCAGATTTGCACCAAACATTACAAGTTTGGTAAAAGTTCTGCTTTAAACACATTAAAATGCAAACATTGAGTTACAATCATAGCGCCCTCTACTGGCAGCAGGAAATAACATTTATAAAGGAGTGATGGCCTCCTGGCCAGATGACCAAATCTGCCTCAAACATTGTGAGAAAACCCTTACGAGCTTGATGTTGCTGAATTGTGAACACTGTGAGTTTTTCTTGAAGGGCATGCCCGTGGCTGCATGGCGAAGGCTGATGTGTTGCCATGAAACAGGAAATTGCTGTAACTGCACTGTACATAGTCAAATCTGCACCAAACTTAAAATGTTTGATTTGATTCACAGCCTGAAGACATTGGCAGCACCTAGTGGCAACAGGAAATTACATTTTTCTATATTTCTTACAACAGGCCCTGCAGCTAGTTTGACATACATACATGAAATTCAGTGCACATATCTATCACACCTAGATCTGCAAAAAACTCTTTTGGTGCCACTACCTCCACCCAACAGGAAGTCAGTCATTATGAATTCTTGTGCTCATTTTTGGTGATTTGCACATGAACTCCTCCTACAGCTTGAACCCAATCAACTTCAAAATTTCACTGGCTAATCTTGGCACCTTTGTGATGAAAGTTAATAAAAGCTTGAGTTTTTGTTGAATGGTGTAGCTGTGGTGGCACGATGGAAATCATTTATTTGCCATAAAACAGAAGGTGGTTGTGCACCAAACTTCACAGGTTTGATATGAGTTCCATTCTGAACACATTTACTGTACATGCCAATAAAGTCACAGCGTCCCTATGTGGCTGCAGGAAAATACATTTGTGATGTACTCCCAGACAAATGATCACAGCCATCTCAAACATGCTTGGTGATTAACCATAAAACATGAAGATGTTGTAACTCTACTGTACACAGTCGAATCTGCCCATAACTTCACATTTGTCCCAGCTTGAACACATGAATATGCTAGCATTCGTCTGCAGTCATAGTGCCCCCTTTTGGCAGCAGGAAATGATATGTTACATGTAATTATACTCTATGTACTATGTCATCCACCTCAGATTTCATGAGAAAATCATTAAGGCCTTGATGATGGTATAAAGTGAAGGGATTATTTGCCATGAAACAGGAAGCACTTATTACTTCTGTGTAAATGGACCAATCTTTTCCAGCTTTCACATGTTAGAGCAGAGGTCCACCTATAACACTTGTCACTGTGCCACCTTTATTTCATTTATGTGACATGTTCAAGGTGCGGTCTATCCTTGACATCCATAAACCTAACGTGTAATTATAGAGTTTTCTCTAGTGCCACATAGCGGACACAGGAAGTTACATTGACCTGCTTCGTGCAGTGTCCAAAATACAAACGGTCAAGGTCTGTCATATACACTACCAGTCAAAAGTTTGGACACACCTTCTCATTCAATAGTTTTTCTTTATTTTTTATTATTTTCTACATTGTAGATCAATACTGAAGACATCCAAACTATGAAGGAACACACATGGAATTATGTAGTAAACAAAAAAGTGTTAAACAAACCAGAATATGTTTTATATTTTAGATTCTTCAAAGTAGCCACCTTTTGCTTTGATGACAGCTTTGCACACTCTTGGCATTCTCTCAATCAGATTCATGAGGTAGTCACTTGGAATGGTTTTCCAACAGTCTTGAAGGAGTTCCCAGAGGTTCTGAGCACTTGTTGGCTGCTTTGCCTTCACTCTGTGGTCCAACTCATACAAAACCATCTCAATTGGGTTTAGGTTGGGTGATTGTGGAGGCCAGGTCATCTGACGCAGCACTCCATCACTCTCCTTCTTGGTCAGATAGCCATTACAAAGCCTGGAGGTGTGTTTGGGGTCATTGTCCTGTTGAAAAACAAATGATGGTTCTACTAAGCACAAACCAGATGGGATGGCATGTCACTGCAGAATGCTGTGGTCACCATGCTGGTTAAGTGTGCCTTGAATTTTGAATTAATTACCAACAGCATCACCAGCAAAGCACCCCCAAACCATCACACCTCCTCCTCCATGCTTCATGGTGCGAACCACACATGTAGAAACCATCCACTCACCTCTTCTGCGTCTCCGAAAGACACGGCGGGTGGAACCAAGAATCTCAAATTTGGACACATCAGACCAAAGTACAGATTTCCACTGGTCTAATGTCCATTCCTTGTGTTTCTTGGCCCAAACACTTCTCTTCTTCTTGTTGTTCTTCCTCAGTAGTGGCTTCTTTTGGCAATTCGATCACGAAGGCCTGATTCATGCAGTCTCCTCTGAACAGTTGATGTTGAGGTGTGTCTGCTACTTGAACTCTGTGAAGAATTTATGTGGGCTCTAATCTGAGGTGCTGTTAATTTGTGGTTTCTGAGTCTTATCCTCTGCAGCAGAGGTAACTCTTGGTCTTGCTCTTGAGGATACATTCAAAGTTCTTGATATTTTCTGGATTGACTGACCTTCATGTCTTAAAGTAATGATGGACTGTTGTTTCTCTTTATTTAACTGAGTGGTTCTTGCCATAATATGGATCAGAACAGTAGTCAAATAGGGCTATTCACTGTATTGAACTGTGTACCAACCCTCCCTCTGCACAACACAACTGATGGTCTCAAACACATTAAGAAGGCAAGAAATTCCACAAATTAACTCTTGATGAGGAACACCTGATAATTGAAAACCATTCCAGGTGACTACCTCATGAATCTGATTGAGAGAATGCCAGAAGTGTGCAAAGCTGTCATCAAAGCAAAAGGTGGCTACTTTGAAGAATATAAAATATAAAACATTCTGGTTTGTTTAACACTTTTTTGTTTACTGCATAATTCCATATGTGTTCCTTCATAGTTTGGATGTCTTCAGTATTGATCTACAATGTAGAAAATAATAAAAATAAAGAAAAACCATTGAATGAGAGGGTGTGTCCAAACTTTTGACTGGTAGTGTATATTATAACTGTAAGCCTGGTAGGGCGTGCAGCAGCCCCGACGGCACGGGGGTGCAAGGGCCGTTCATCACAGCTTGCAGTTTTAATGGAACTTGTCTCCATTACTGGACCTACAGGACTTGTTTAAAATATATTTTGACAAACATTCATCTTACAGCATCCTGACTGAGGTGACTGAGGTGTTGGTCAGTAAGGATAGATCAATTAGAAGTGTATAACTATGTTTGTTGAGGTTAACAACAGAGATAAGACCCTATAGACGTGAAGCATCTTCAGTAAGAAAAGATTCATGAAGGTGGTAGAGAGAAGCCGGCAGATGGATCCGGGATCATTCTGAGGGACAGGGTGGTGCACAATCATAGGTCTGAAAGACAGAATGGCAGTGATATTTAAAGAACAACATCGGAGGACTGATTGGCTTGAGGAACAAACACGGGCAGAAAGAGCCATGGCCAGATAACATGATGTCAGAATTCAAATCAAATCAAATCAAATTTTAGTTATAGAGCCCAAAATCTTAATAAGGACTACAACAGTGCCTACCCAAAATGCCCTGCTTTGAGCAAATGGATCAGCCAATAGCGGTACTCCAAAGGTGAAGCATCAGAGTCACATCAGTCATCACAGCTTCATGCCACCTTGTCATGATTGGGCTATCCATCATCGTGTCCAATGTGATATCGCTTGAATATGTGGAAGCTTGCGAGAACACTTACAGAAGATATCCCCCCTACAGCCATGTTGGTAGTCTCATGCTATTTGTTGTTACTTTCCAACCAGCATCCTTCTATTTCTTTGCCCTGCAAACATACTGCAAAAATATATGCACTTTTTATGGTAGATGTAGATTTTGTTTACAGATACATTATTAAAAAAGAATCAGTGCGTGATTATATTCATTATGAATCTTACATCTATCTTACAATTTTGATGCAAACAGGACCAAAACGTTACCCTGAGCAGCTTTATAAATTACATACTGGCAGAGAATTGCAGTTTATTGCTGCTATTGAATCTCAGGCTGCAACCCATTCGCTAGAATAAATGTCGGCAGTTAATGTTTCTGCAAACCACGGATATGTTTCAACTTTACTTTTTTTTGGTTCAGTTTTCAATTTGATATTGTGACAACGTTGTGCTTATGGTTTGGTTAGGTTTGGCACAGAAACGACTTGGTTAGGTTTAGGAAAATATCATGTTTTGGCTTTAAATAAATGTTTTTGTCACCACAAACACAGCTGGAGATGTACTGACTTTCTGTAAAAAAATATTTATCGCCACAAACACTGAATAACCCTGGGCTGCAAGCAATGCTTCAACCAGATGCTGCAAAACATCCACCAGCAAACGTTTGGATGTGTGTCACACTGTATTAAGATACAGTTTTTTACTCAGGTATGCTTTCAGACAGATTGTTTCTTTGCATCCATTGTCTGTTTTTAGCTCCAATTCTTTAAGCTCTAACCCTCTCACTCATTGAAGTATTGATGACTCTTTGGGGTGGTGACAGGAAGTGTGTTTATACAGTTATGGTCAAAAGTTTACATACACTTGCAAAGAACATGTACAGTATATAATGGTAGTCTACAGTTCAAATGATTTCTGTTGCTTCCATTTTTCTGTGATGGAATGAGTGGAACACACACTACTTTGTCACAAAAACATTCATGAAGTTTGGTTCAATAATGAATTTATTATAGGTCTTTTGAAAATGTGACCAAAATATAAATACATCGACTTGAACGATCAATTTTGGTGATTATAAGAAGTTGTGTCAATCAAATGTTCTTTGTAGCATGGCCTCATAACTACTTCTGAGTGATTAAGATCGATAACTGGGGATGACTTCTCTGAGCCCATTTTAATAGGGCTTGTTTGATACACCCATTAGACTCAGCCACAAACATTACGATGGGAAAGTCGAAGGATTTGAACAAGTCGGGAAAGTCATTTGGAGCCATTTCAAAGCAAAATAATTGGAACTCAAGACTGCCATGGTATACATGTTCAAGTGTAAGAAAACGTATGAATACGACTGTATGTGAGTGTGCGTTGTGATATTGCACCTAAACACTCACCCCTCTGAACCCACTTCTCCTTATTGTTGTGTTCCCTCTCTTCCTCTGCATTACTCCTCCTCCTGACCTGGAATTCCAGGGTTGTTTGAACAGAGCTCTCTCTCTATTGCCATTGACAACCTCTGACCTTTTGGCCCACAGTGAGTGAGGTATGCAGGGCAGGCGTGCTGAACACTGGAATTCTCTGCACATCTTAGCTGTAAACCAAGCCCTGCTTACACTGATGAAGTCACACAAAAATCATAGTCAGACATTGTTTAGCTGAATATATTATGAATATGACTTCACTTTACCTGTACATAATTGAATCGAGTATTGGTTGGATTGCCTCCACACTCATATATAAAACAAGGCTGCTCTGTACTTTTTACTTCTTCTGCATTACATTTCACAGGGGAATATTTTACTTTATACTCACCTTAATTTATTTAGGAATTACTAATTATTATCAATATTTTACATTCAAATCATCACAATCAATTTACAAATTATGATCCATTGTTATAAATTACCCAACAATACCTAAAATACTTAAATGACCTCCACCTTGACCAGCTAAAACTGTTCATTATGTACTGTCATATACCCCTTTTCCACTGGTCAAAAATCCCCCTTAAACCCGCTAAGATCAGGCTTTTGTGTGCAATGGGAATGTGTAAACTTGGTATTTACACCCGGGTCAAAAGTATCCCTGCAGTAGACCCGGGTTTTTATCACCTTGGCTCGGCTCGGCTTTGATCTAAACGTAAGACCCGGGTGAACATGCTAAATTCTGCCACACGAAGTGATGACTCGTTATCAACACCTGGTGGTGGCCGAGTCGGCTAACTTCCGGTTTAGCGCTCCCAGCTAACCTGAAGGGGGATAAAATCTTTTAATTGTGCGGCTCTTCTAGACTTTCCAAATGTTATAATGGCTCAAATTATGAGTCATTTCGCAGGGGTTGTAACGCTCAAAATAATGTATCCACCGTTTTACAAATGCTTCTTTCACAATGGGTCTATTGGTGTTTTCTCTTCTGTTTCCAGCGCATTCGTGACATGAAACGTGCCGTCAGTGACGTACAACATTACACTTCAGATAAAAGTCACAGACTTGCCTGCAAGAAGTGGGAATGGGTTCAATAGGCAATTTTTAGCTGGTGTACCTGCGTTCAAAAAACCTGTCTAGACTCGCCAATTTTGGTGAAAAAGCGGCATTAGATGTTCCTTTAAACACAGCAGCATTCTGCAGATGTTCTTGTACTGCTGCATCTAGTGATGCAACAAAATCCACCAGTCCTCAGAAAACGCTCGGATTTTCTGAGCGTACACTTTCATCATGGCCACGCAGGACTAGCTCAAACTCACCACTGAACTTTACTGTCTATTATTTTTGACAAGATGTGCCTGTTTTTGTCAACCTCCTCATTGTCTTTGGATCCCTATCCTGTAGCCTTCATCAAGCTGAGCAGCAATATTTACTCTACCAAACATGCCAAGACACATAGCATTTTCCATGTGGCTCTTGGCTTGTTCATGCCTTTCACTTTTTCTGCAAAGTGCTTTAAATTGGTCATACCTGACTGGATCCATGCTGGTTTGGTTCTGGTTGTTTAAAAAAGGAGGCAGGGAAAGCAGAATAAAGTGCTGACCTAGCCACTTCTTAGCAAACCAGCCTCATGAAAAAGACGAGGTGAACTTCTTCCTCTGTTTTGTGTTGTTTTATCACAATGTCCGGCTGGTCAGGTCCGAGCTCTTTCACTCTAAGCTTCTTCTGCAGTGTTCTCCTCTCAAATTACAAATTACCTTCTCCATTTCCATATATTCTCAGTAACTCACTCTATCACACAAAGCTCCTCCAACTCTCTATGAACTTCTACATCATCTGCTGCTATGTCAACTCCTTTTCGCACTGTTTATCTCGGCCTTGGGGCGGTGAAAGTCAGCACCCAGCAAGCTCCTATATCTTGTATTACAGCAAGGGGAGTGTGCATGTCCAACTTAAAACGAGGAGCTATGGCCAAAGATTTTTGTGCCTGGGGCCTGAAATACGTCACCTCCAAGTAACGTTATACAACGTAGAACATTTTTAATCTGCAGATTATACATGTTACTCACTAACTGTATGATATTCAGGTTGCTCATTTAAAAATATAGAGTCTTATTCAATGAAGGTCTATATGATTCTTCTTAATGTGGGACAGGTGGGGTGGTGCCCTAGCACCCCCTATTGACAAGCCCCCACTGGCGAACATGCAAATGAATTGCTAGTAAAAATAATAAATCAGAAACTAAATAACACTGACAGGGGCCATTTGTCCAGCAAAATAAGTATTCTTACTTTAGATACTTAAAGCTGATGTTGCTCAATGGCACATCAAAATTAATTTCATCTCATTTGTGTGTTACATTTCTTGGTTCAAGCTTTTTTTAAGCACATTGTTAACTACTTATGCTTTTAAAAAGTGATGGGGACAAAATTGGTCATTTTAAAAAAGTCGAGGGGACATGTCCCCAGTTACGGCTGTTTTCATTGTAATGCATTAAAATAATAATTTACTTTTGATACTGACTGCAAATATTTCTCTGTCTGATCCATAAAAACAATTTTCTTGTGTTCCTAGCAGTTTTTAGTGGTGTGTAAGAATTCATAATTTTAGACAGAGTGCAAGTATTAGAAATACTATAGTTCATATTGAATTCAAATTGATGTAACTGTTTTTATTCAAATCAAAATTGTTTTTTATCCATTATTAAATAATATATAAATTCAGCTTTAGTGGAAACATTTACATTTGTAAGAGGAATGTGTAATCAGATATATGCTTTAACATAAGAGTTTAGTCAAATTGTCAATCGTTTTTAATAGTTCTTATTTGTATTGGCAGGGAGAAGTTAATGTAGCACATAAATTCAAATAAATTAGATCTTCAGGACACAGCTCCGACTCCCAATGGCTGCTAAATAATATACACAAAAAGAAGAATATGAAACCTTTTCCAGTGTTTCTCTATTTTTCCTCATGTATTAATTGAACCGCAGCCATTAATGAAATTGTTAGTTTCATATGAGATTCATTTGCACTGTCTTATTCATTTTGTCTGATACACGTTGTATTGATAATGATGGACCTAATGATCAACTTTTCATAAATTTACTCGTCTTTACTCGTTTTAAAAATATGAAACATAAAAGCAGCAATTCTGTCGTCAGAAAATACATAATATCATTGTTATTATTCCTGGTAGGCCTGTAATAAATTGTTTAAGGCATATAGGCCTAGAAAGAATTACTGCAATAAAACAATTATTCTTTCACTTTCACTGAGCTAAAAAATTACAAACAAATTTTATTACACACTGTTAACCATTTAGAACAAATCTGATTAAGGCATAAAAACAGCTGTCAAAAGAGAATCCAAAAAAAAAAAGAAACAGACTTTCTGTCTATGATTTATGCACCTACAGAGGTTAAAACTGTAGGCCTAAAATTATAAAATTATCCAGGCCAAATAATTTGTCCCAGTCGCTTGGCGTTTTGGAAATTCGTTAGAAATAATTCAGTCAGGCATGTTGACACTGATATCCCCTGCTGTGGAAGCTGTATAGGAATTATTTTATGACCTTTTATAGTTTTATTCATGGCGTTAATCCTGTCAAGTCCATTAGTTTGGCCTGTCTCGGGGAAAAATGAAGCGCTGGTTGATCCAAACTGCTTTGGTCAGTGCTCAGCTCCTTCCAACATGTGTGGTCCAGTAAGCTGCCCCGTTAACCCTCGCACGGCGGCGCCGACAGGGAGGTTCTTGTGTGTTTGTCACCAGTGGACATACATACATACACGGGTTAGAGAGCTCCTCCGAGGCGCGGAGTTTATTTAAAGCAATGACACGCAGCAGCATATTTAGAGCATTCGAAGTCGCTTCAGCCTATCACTCCGCCGGGAATATAGTCCCTCGGCGGTACACACAAAGGCCATTTTGGTATGTTGCTATGGTTACCAACTCTATACGTCAGTAATTGAGCTGGGCTGTGGGATACACGAGGTGGACAGATATGTTTCTGTAGTTAGGTCTCCACAGGTTAGTGATGCGTTCATGTAACACGAGACTAACCGCGGAGACGTTGAAATAAACACCTGCAACTATGAAGAGAGGGTGCGTTTTACCAACATGGGAGAAGTTTACTGTGACTTCAGTGAGCTGGTAAGTTGTTTTTTTTAATTATTATTATTTTTATTTTTTACCTTGTTAACATATCCAAATTGTGTGTTTTTTAAAAATATAATACAAGGAATATCATGAGCAAAATAATCCAGTTAACGCCATGGTTGATCGTTTCTACATCAGGACTGCAGTGTAGCAAGGACAGTCTTAAAAAAAAAAAAAAAAAAAAAAAAAAAAGATTCAGACAGCCAGGGTTTCGTATGTCACAAACCTAAAGAACCAATCCTGTCAATTTGTGCGGTGGGGCATTCCATCTCATTAACATAACGTTGCTGGGAAACTAGCTGTGTCCAGAGGAAGCCAGGTGTGCACATGTGGCTAATCATCTGTATTTCGCAGTCTGTGTTTCCCTTTCAACGAAATGCAGGTACGTTCCAGCTGCTGTAGAATGGGGGCGGGGCTAGAATCTGAGTCAATTTACATATAAATAGAATCTCGCGTATGTAATGAGGCAAAGTTGTAAGGTTACATCCGAACAATTTTAAAGCCAAGTAGGGATTTTTCCATGGAAAAAAAAAAATCCAAATATGTAATTGTAAGGAACAGAGATGAGTTTTCAGGGCTTTAATTAATGCAAGGAGAGGGACTTAAACGTAGATAAACTTAACAGCAATGATGATACTTTGAGGTTCTTGTACTTTACTTGAGTATTTCCATTTTCTGCTACTTTATACCTCTACTCCACTACATTTTTCAGGCAAATATTGTAGTTTTTACTCCACTACAGTTATGTGATAACTTTAGGTGCTATAGTTAATTTAGAGATTGCATCCTGAATCGGAGCCAAAGTAGTGCATTTTTAAATTAATTAATTTTTTCTAATTCTATATAAAAAACACTGATTCTGAATATTAGGAAACTGCTGAATGTTGATAATCAACCCATAGTATACAATGTAAACATACATGTAATTATATATATAATTTACTATTACTTTTGACACTTAAGTAAATTTAATATCAGATACTTTAAGACTATTACTCACAAAGTAAAATTTTAGCCGGTATCTTTACTTTTACTCAAGTATGACTCTTGACTACTTCTACAACACTGCCCATCAGCGATAATAGCTTAGGACACATTTTAGCATTTTTGGTAATGTCTCTTCCTATCTTTCCAATATCACATGAACGCAGCACGGGCTCCAACATTCGGCCCCACCCTCTGGAATGCCGGAAAGCCAAGCCCTGCCCCTATGCAGTAATACCCAGCAATGTGCTGGAGAGCACACAGCCAGGCAGGCGTGAAAAAACCTACATGGACTTTGACAGCATAAAGCCTCCAGCTCATCCAGTACAAAACATAAACATACATATCTGTTGTTTACATCTTACATGGCCCTGTCACAGGTTGAATATATTCTTTTACAGACAGATTTATTGGTAAATAGGTGATCAACAACCCAAAAATTAGGTCTTTAAATAAATGAATACCACTTAATAAATTAAGTTTTTTGTTTTTTGAACACAGAATGATTTAATCAGAGATCACTTTTTTTTTATATGCGATTGCTCTCTTTTATTATTTATATAACTTACTGCTTCTTCCTGCCCATTTCCACTATAGTGATATGATAATCATCCAGGCAGATATTGGTTGACACATAGTGTAAAGTATATACATACATGTAAACACATGTATAATTTTTACTTGTGCTTTTGATAAGTTAATTTATTGCCATAAAATTATTTTTGATACTTAAGGACAGTTTTATTTTTATCTGTAAAACTCTTACTTAAGTACTATCCATTTCTGTGACTTTCATTTCAAGTATATCTTAGCACAATATGTTTACTTTTACTTGCTTATGGATTTTGTTTAGTTTATACAACACTGGTAAATTTGTGTGACAATGTTTTTTCTTCTTTCCCCATCAATCATCTCACAACCATGCTGTGTAATACTATAGCTATTTACACATTCATGCATTGGTATAAATCATTTAATTTTGTTATATACAGAAATATATAAATATATAATATAAATACAATGCTGTGCTTATGGTCTGGTTGGGTGTAGTCACAAAAAACACTTGGTTAGGGTTAGGAAAACATCATGTTTTGGCTCAAAATACCTCCACAAACACAGCTGGAAATTCCACTGTGAAACCACTAGTGTGTGTGTAAAACTTTCACACTTGCAAATGCTGAAACGCAGACTCAAACTGGGGTCCCTGGCTTGCCAGCCTTGTTGCCTGTTTATTTCCTTTTTGATGGCTTTTCATAAACACCAGCAACTGGATGAAGGGTGCCATTTACGAAGAACATTAGTCAGAAAATAAGACAGAGCTGCACAATCATCCAGCTATTAGCATCTTGTGATCCTTGCTTTTCATTAGCAATCATCATCTGCTCAAGCTGGTTAAACCACTTAAATCCATCAAGACATTGAAGACAAGTTATAAACCATAGTGACCTACGCGGTTTCCATATCTATATTGACGAAATAGACTGTGAGTCAATGTATTCCAAAACAACCAATAAATATTACAAAATGATTCATATTCATATTTTTGGCTCTGTCACCTCTTCAGGTTTTCTTATGATGGTGAGGAAGACATACTTAAGAAAACATCAATGACATGGTTAAAAGAAACTAGGAGGTGACTACGAGGTTAACCTGGTTAAGAGGGACACTTCTTTGGCCCAAGAGGCTCTCAAAACTGTTTACTTACCAGTTGCTTGAAGGTAATTTTATTAATCACAAATTTAATTAGGTGTCAGGTACAATCCTCCTACTTCCATGTAAATAAAGGTAATGTATAGGACTCTCTCTTGGGTCCTAAAACAGGCTGGATGTTGGGTACACATCATTTTGCAGGGTGCTCTCTACGTCCCTCTCTTTTATTTGTGCCCCCCCCACCCCACAACCCTTGTAGGGGTGGCGCCATGTTGCCCAGAGTAACTCGAGTTGTCAAACGCCCACTCTAGTAGCCATGCACCCACTCCCCCATCCTGACATCTGGCTTCTCTGAGACTGCTGACCCCTGGGAGTCACAGGTCAGATATGTTGGGAGGGGAGGGGGAAGGTGATAGCTCGCAGTTTCCTTTTTAGTGCCCCACAGAGGTTCATTGAAGGGGGGAAGATGTCTCGAAGAATGGGGAGAAGCCTATACTTCACGTACAGGCTGATACATGAGTTAATATTCTTTGACGGAAGGTGATATTTCTATCAAAGTATTTCTTCCTCTAGCCAACCTGATAATTTATAATATTATCAGGGTTTATATTCAGCATTTGTGACATTATCGTTATCATGGTTGACATGATATGACATGGTGTGTCTGATTGTGGATAAATTAAATGAATGATTTCTACTGCATTTGCTACCGTTACTACTCATACTTTCAGTAGAAGCCTAGACTACTTTTTTTTTTACAACATGCTAATATAATATAATATCATTAATGGCAATTTGGACCCTGACACATTAACACAAACAATTAACTAAATATGCCAACGGGCCATTCCATACCAACTCACCCAGAATTCACAAACTTTGCCCAGTTCATGTCGTGCATTTTCTCAAAAAAAAAAAAAAAAAAAAAATGTTGTGCATGTGTAGAATGTTGAAATATATATAGAAACTTCAACTAAAGTCATGTGAAAATGGTTGAAATCTCCTATAGCTGTACTCCAAATACTTGTTAAGTTGTGATTTTTTTAAGTTTGGCCCTTCAAAACTCAATTTCATCATTGCTGTGATTGGGACAAACCTAATTCAGTAAAAGAAAAAGTTATTGGTGAGGCTTATAATCAGTGATGGGAGTAACGGCGTTACTAGTAACGGCGTTACTAACGCCGTTACTTTTTTCACTAACGAGTAATGTAACTAATTACTTTGACTGTCACTGTAACGCCGTTGCCATATCCGACACCCCGTTACCGTGCGTTACTAGTCGCATAATGAGTTTTTTTTCCCTTAACTTCATGATTGAACTCGTGTGTGCCTGTCTTAATAATAATAATAATAATAATAATAATAATACATGAGTTTTATATAGCGCTTTGCGTGATACTCAAAGTCGCTTGAGAGAGAGGAGGATGAGAGAGCCGTCTCAGCAATTATTGGCTGATGTGTAGTGAGATTACGTCTTCAGCCAATCAGAGAATTGGGTATGTGTTTCCGCACGCATAGCGCCGGGTACAGAGATTTGACAGAACTTTGGCGGGTGCTTTTAGCTTCTTCTTCCTGGGGTCCAACAATAAAATCACAAACCGTTAAAACTTCTACACAAATCTGTACATTCATTTAAGCACCATACATTGAAAAGAAAGAAGAAAAAAAAAAAAGAAAAAAAAACATTTAATATAAACTACTATAAAAATGGTTTAAGACTGTTAGATTGTGTATTTCTCTTTAAAAAAAAATGTTTTAAAAGTCTATCATCCATTGTAATTTATATGGAGTTACAATAAATGCAAAACTCAGGTACTTGTCTTTGTTGTTGTGCACTCTATTCATCTGGCTTATGAAACACACGCTGAGAAGGTGGGGGCCGGGTGGTGAGGGTTACGGGGGCGAGAAACGCAAAAGTAACGGAATAGTTACTTTTACTAGTAACTAGTTACTTTTATTGTGGAGTAACTCAGTTAGTAACTCAGTTACTTTTTAGGAGAAGTAACTAGTAACTGTAACTAATTACTTTTTGAAAGTAACTTGCCCAACACTGCTTATAATACACATGGTATTTTAAGCCTCACCAATTACTTATTTTTCACTGGATTGGGTTTGTCCTGAACATCCAAGAAACCCTAAGCATATGATGAGTGAGATGAAATGAGTGCCACAGATCTAGCTGCAGAGGTGAAAGTCGCATTTTAACATATTTTGACTGCATATTTTCCACAGAAGGTTAATTTTTAATTTGTGTTTATATTATAATATGAAATAACATAATTATAACATAATATATGTAAGTAATTCAAAGATTTTATGCTACTCCAGCATTTAATAGTTTTTTTAAATAGCTATTTCTCCAACTTTTCACTGGCTGTAATAGTACATTAAGTGGTTTTATTTGATAACTAGGTAATTGTATTGTGTTGACTTTGAGGTTTTCCATCTTAGTATGTTACTTATTCAGCCTGTTTTTCACTGGGCTCAGGAAATTTGCAAGTTATACCTTGGCTTGATTTGTTGCATACTACAGTAAATGATGTCATCTTGTTTTGTGTCTCTGGACATAATATTAATCTTAGTTTAATTACTAACCTTAGCTCAATGCACATATTATTTCCCAGTTTCAAATTTGTCTGAACGGATCCATGACATGAACTGGGAGGGCTTCGGTGAGTTGGTATGGAATGACCCTATGCCCTAATAAAGTAATTATAGCAGTATCAAAGGGTAATGGACACCATAATTAGGGTAAAATTATGCAAACTTGACTTCAAAAGGTTACACATCTTAAAAAATGTAAATTACATTAACTAAATGCATTCATTACTCACCACTTCGATACTACAAGTTAAGTTAGTTATAATAACAAGTTTTGGAAATAAGACAGATGTCTTATTCTGGAGGATGTCCTGGGACCGCCTGTTCCAAGACCTGCCTCTAATGTGTCTAACACTAGAAGCTAACTCTAACTATTTCCCACCACAGTAGGAAAGTGTTCCCAGGTAAAAAACAAACAAACAAACAAAAAAAAACTAGTATACTTAATGGTTTTAGAAATATAATTTAAATATACAAAAGTTATAACAAGTATACTTAAACTTGTTGTGCTTGATTTAAAATATATTTGAAATTTACTTAAAAGTATATTTCAGTATAGATGCAATTAAGTTCAACTTTAATGTACTGAAAATGAATATACTTATTCTACAATACGTTAAGTGGTATTTCAGTATACTTCTAAGAAGTGTACTTTTTTGTATAGTATATTGTAAATGGGACACAAATATACTTATAAGAATATACTAAATTGCAAATACTAATGTAGTGTGCTTTCTTAAAGTGTACTTTAATTTCACTTCATCATAAATGTGTTTAAGTATACTTAAAAACAGTGTAATTTGATGTTCATTCATTTTAAGTACTTACTTTCATGTCCTCTGTAATAAATATTTAGTATGCCTTCTTTACGTGTACTTTAACTTCACTTCATTTGAAGTGGGTTAAAGTATGCTAAAAAACAGTGCACTTCAGTGTTTGATTATTTTAAACTTCAGCATACTTTTAAAAAGCATAATTATTTTTATGTCTTTTGCAGTACATTATTAGCATGCTTACAAACAGTGCACTTTAAAGATACCTCATATGAGAGTGTTCGATTTAGGAGCAAAAAGTTCCCTTAATAAATGTTGGAGATGATATGCAAACAAAACCTGCAGCACTTACAACTGTGTTCCCAGTTGGTTGTAGTAGGATTTTATTAGATTATTATATTATAACAACCACAGGACACGAACTTCGGCTAACAGCAGTAAAGGATGGGCTTGTTTTGAGTGATGGGTCAGTCTGAATTCAAAAGTCATAACAGTTGCAGCTGATTGGGTGTGGAGTGGAGGAGGAGGACAGGGTCAGGGAACAATGGTGGATAAGGCGGCTCTGACCGAGAAGGACCATGGTCACGTATGTCTGAATGTAATGAGGAGAAACAGGACGGAGACACAGGCTCACGTTGAACTGGGTAGGTATTCAGTTATTATTATTTATTTAGAAATACTATAGAAACACATATTTAACTGAAGTTTAGTGTAGTTAATCACTTGCAAGGTCAGCTGAAGAAGGTAGGTTTCCACCAGCAGCCAATGCAAGTGCTAAGAATAGCTTGTTAGAGGTTGATGAAGGTTCTCAGTCATCCAGGTAATGGTAATTCTAAGTGCTATATTGTAAGGCAAGTGGACTTGTTTCAGTTTCTAATACCCCTTTTCCACTGGTCAAAAATCACACTTAAACCTGCTAAGATCAATGGGAATGTGTAAACTCTGCATTTACACCCACGTCAATTGACTCTGCAGTAGACCCGGGTTTTTATCACCCCAGCTCGGCTTTGATCCAAAGGTAGCGTGAAGTGATGACGCTTTATCAACATCCAGTGTTGGTGCGTAAATAAGGTAGGAATTTGGGATGCAGTCTATTAAGGACATTTTATTACTGGACACAGTGGATGCGGAGCCCTGTTCATTCCTATGAAAGCTGCTCAGTGGTGTTTTGAAGCCAAAAAAGCTTGACGTCCCAGCTGTGAAAATACCTGTGAAAAGACAGAGCGGGCTAACTTCTGGTTTAGTGCCCGGCTAACTTGAAGGGGGATAAAATCATTTAATCGTGCGGCTCTTCTAGACTGTCCAAATGGCTCAGACTATGATAGTGAAACGGTGGTTGTGACACTCAAAATAATGTGTCCACTGTTTTAAAGACACTTCTATCACAGTGGGTCTATTGTTGTTTTCTCTTCTGTTTCCGGCGCATTTGTGACGTGAAACATGACGCCAGTGATGTACAATGTAACACTTCAGATAAAAAGACGGGCTGCCTTGCCTGTGGGACGTGGGAATGGGGTTAATAGGTGATTTTTAGCGGGTTGACCCGCGTTTAAAAAACCTGCATAGTCCCGCTAATTTTGGTGAAAAAGCAGCATAATTGAAAGGGAGTTGCAGGCTTTTAACCCTGTGTGGCTGTGTCCTTACAGAGTTGCTAAGGTCACGTGTGAACAGAGTCATTTCAGAGTCATAAGGGCCACTTGTGAGTCATTTACTGGACTTCATGTTGGATGTTAGGGCTAGGTGAGCCCAGGTGTGAATGGTTGTTAAGCTGTCTGGGGAGAGAACTCAGTACTGCATTGTAGGTGGGTGATAAGTAATGTCTTAGGCCACCTCCTCTGTTCACAGACGGTCATTCCAGTTTGACATAGATGGATTCTTTTACTCCTCTTTCAAACCATCTGTCTTCTCTGGCCAAGATGTTTACATTGTTGTCCTCAAAGGAATGATTTGTCTCCTTCAGATGTAAGTGGACAGCAGAGTCTTGACCTGAGGAGTTGGCCCTCCTGTGTTTTGCCATTTGTTTATGGAGAGGTTGTTTTAGCTCCCCAATGTACAAATCTGTGCAGTCCTGGCTGCGCTGAACAGCATAAATTACATTACTCTGTTTATGTCTGGGTGTTTTGTCCTTAGGACGGACAAATTTCTGCCTCAGCATGTTGGTAGGTTTGAAGTGAACCAGGATATGATGTTTATTAAAGATCCTCCTGAGTTTCTCAGAAGTTCCCCGCAACATAAGGAATGACGAGGTTGTTATGTTTTCTCGTCTCCTCTCTGTCTGCTCTGAGTTTTTTAGAGGTTTTGACAAAGACCGAGTTAGGGTAGCCACAGGTTTTATGATGTGCTTTTGTTCCTTCTCCTTCCAGTCTTTCTTTGTGGGCACGGTTTCAGCCCAATGGTTTAGGGTTCTGATGACCCCCAGTTTGTGCTCCAGTGGGTGATGAGAGTCGAACAGCAAGTACTGATCTGTGTGTGTAGGTTTTTTGTACACCTCAGTGTTGAGGCTTCTGTCTTCTTCAGGTAGACTGGTTGGCAGTAGACTGTCTCCTCTGACAGCTTCCCGTGTGAACGTGATGTTATTGACCACAGCATTTATATGTTCTGTGAAGGCTTCCTCTTCCATTGCTCTGATTTTTACCTAGGTGCCGTCCATATATCTGAACCAGTGGTTAGGAGCAGGTCCCGTGAAGGTGATCAAGGCTCTGCTCTCAATCTGCTCTTCAGTTAGATGTTGCATGTTTAAGTTCTGATGCGCAGTGGGGTGGCTCATTGTCACAAGGGTTGTGTTGAATTTGTATGAATTAGTTCAGTGTAATGGGTAGATCAGTATGTGGATAAGGAACAAAGTACTGTCTAATTGTGTTTTTTCCCAGGGTGGGAAGCTGTTGCTGTTGTAAAATATGTTATCTTCTGGGCCTATATTTTAAGGGTTAAATGATCGTGACAGTCACCACATTTTTATTGTGTTAGAGTTAATACTTTTTGCTGTCGAAATATTAGTTATTTAACCTTTGAAAACAATTTCTCTTTTTACCTGAAAAACATGACAACTTCGATGTGCACAGAGGTTTGTCTGCACTGCCTCTATAACAAAAGATAAGTTTATTATTTTTTACATTATTGACATTTTACTTACTGTTATGCCAGCAGTTATGTTTGTAATGCGCAGCCAGTAAGTTAAAGGGTGGGGCACCGTTAGTGTGGTCCTTATCTACAGGGTTGGTTCAAAGTCTTGAGAGTTAAAAACAAAACAAAACTGGTTAGTTTAGGTACCTTGTAAGTGCTTGAAAAGAGGTTGAATTTTACTCCTAAAATGCGGTACAAACCTGGAAAACCAATATCCAAAAAGATTTCACTTAAACATCTTCCACTGCCTCTTAAGGATATGGAACTGATATGAGGTGAGTAACAAGTGTATTGTTATGTTTCCTCAGATCAGTAAGGAATCCATGCATCCAACATACACTCTCCCTTTGTCTACATTTTTCCTAAGCTTGACTGGTATTGGCTTCACATTCTCACTCTACAGAAGATGGGTAAACATGCTACAGATTGTTGCTCAACCTAAAACTGCTTATCTCAGCTTCAGACAGAGATGAGGCTATAATTTGTCCTGTTGAAAAACTATGGTTCTCATGCTATGTCTTCATTTTTAACATCATGTCAGGGCCCTGCTGAGCAGAAAGTGTATACACATCATAATGCTTTAGCCACGATATCCAACAGTATGCAGTGTTCCTAAGGATGTATTTTGTTTGTGACACACACTGCTTTGAATTTTGACTAGTAATTTCAAAACTACTGTCACCCAAATCCTCTCCGGAAAACTGCAGGTCACCTTTGGCATGGTTCTTGTTCGATAATAGTCCCTGTGTAGCCACACTCCCATAGGCCAGCTTTCTGAGTGTTCAGTGTTCTTGATGAAGTTATCTGATCCACTTTCAGTAGCTTAATGCCACTATTACACCAAAATTAGTGTGTATATGCAGGTTTTTCTTAAAACATGGGGAAACCCACTGAAAACAAACGATTGACTCTTTTCACATTGCCAAGAGAGGAGTTTGTCTCTTTTTTTTTTCTTGAGTAGGTAGAGAGCAGCAGATCATATACCTCTACAGACTCCACCCAGAAGATGTTAAAACTTGTTTTAAAAGGCCTTCATCAATAATATTCATATTCTGAAATTAAACACATCGTTTTTTCTGGAGCTGCTAAGTTGCTAAGGAGTGAGACGTCTTGCTTATTTTTTCATTTCTGTTAAGAGTTGCACATGCTAAGTATTGATCAGGCAGCTGACTTGGCTCACACATTTCTTTACATCTCTAGCTTCCTCAGGAGGCTCTCAAGTTTTAATTTGTTTCTTTTGGGTCATTTTGGAAGGTGGGGTTTTCCAGAAAATGTGTAACCTACCTGGGAAAGCAGCATATTTCAGTTGACCTCTATTAACTGCCTCCAGCATCATGCTGCACTTTATCTTTTAAAACTTGTTCAGTATTCTATGCTCATGGGCCCTGTTTTATTTTACTCAACAGAACACAGACAGCAGTGGAGCAGTGTGTGATGTGGTGTATGTCCTGAAGAGGGATTGTGGAGAGCCCGAGCTGACCCAGAGGATGCCTGTGTCCTTACTGGAAGAAGTGGAGGTCTTCAGTGGAATAGGGGGCATTGCTTTATTTTGACTCTTGATTTGTTTGGACTGATGCCCATCAGAGCTGAAATAAACATATGAGGGCCTGAAGACAATTTTCCTCAAAAGATCCAAAACCTAGATTGTTATGTATACCACTTAAGTGAATAATGGAGATGAAAAGGGGAAATGCATTTTATGACTTTGATTGTTTCTGTCACTTGCAAAAGTAGAATCGAAAGGTATGCCTTAGTTACAGTTTGTGTACAATACAATATTTGATTTTATTTTGTAACAAATACACTCAAACCATAGCCCTTTTCACACAGAGACTGCATTATCGGCGCAGCGAAGGCTCACCATTTCTCCGCCTTTGTTTGTTCACATGAACCAAGCAGCTCTGGCATAAAGCCGCACCAATGTGTCAATTCATACAGCACGCCGGTAATGTGGATCCAAAAGAGCCGTGACGGTACACATCATGACGTAGAGATCTGTGTGGTTTTTTTTTCAACATGTTTCCCCAGTGTCCACCTGTTAATCTGAACATGTATCCACCGACTGTTTATAATCATATGGATGCAGTTATAATGTGTTGTGATTGAGATCCTGACCCACCAAACATCCTGGAAAGTGACAATGTTAGGCTTTTCGCTCTAAATTACATAATTACATAATCACCATCAGTAAACAGTGACCCTGTTGGGCTCTCACTCGCGGGGAGGGAGGCTGTTTTCTGGGGGAAAGTTCACTGTAGTCTCGGTCGGGAAGGCTGACAGTCACGGTGAGTTTTTTCAATACAAATTTCCAGAGACAGCAACACGATAGTGGAAGACATGCGAGTTAGTTTTTTGCTCTAAATCACGTCACGCAATCACTGCGATTCAACTGCGGGACAGACAGACAGGATGACACTTTTCCAGGCATAACTCATATAAGTCAAAGACAACTTGTTACCACGTTACTGTTGTTTGGTCCTGTAACGTTGCTTTGTGGGTAATTTCTCTTTTATTGGATGAGTGAAGGATCTGTTTAGTTGTCAGACTGTGAACACCATCAGACCGACACACCTCTGATCCATGCCTCTGGCTTTTCCATTCACACTGACGCCCGGATCGCCTCTGCTGCGGCTCTGATACTACCTCCAGAGGCGGATCAGAGCTGCAGCGAAACTGTCCCCCCTCTCCGCATCTGAAACTTTCACTCCGACGGCGCCGGGAGAATTGCCGCATGATTCCCACATTGAAAGGGCAGTGTGAATGGGGCTCATGTAAAGTTTTTTAAAGAGTTCTGTCTCTTTATTAGTGAAGTAGATGTTCCTGTTACTGGCTTTTGTAGAGTATTGAGTGTACTGGTAATAAATTACCAATGAACTGATATCCTACTGAAAGTGTCCAGGGAACAAATTTATATGAAATTTAAGATATACTTAGAGAATACTTACGACAGGGAAGGGTTATTTAAATGTAATTTAAGGTAATGCATTGCAATTTGAATTATGCTAAATGTTCTTAAAGCTGTTCCATTTTAATACAACTACGTACAATAAAATATATTGCAGTTACCTTCATTTTGAATTTAAGCAGTTCTTTAAGAGCACTAAATATACTTATAGTTGTTCCAAAATAACACATTTAATATGCATGTAGTATAGCACAATTAAAATATAATAAATACATTGTAAAACTATACAATTTAAGTATATATCTTTTTCATCTGGATTGTCACAGTGTAGCAGATAATTTACTGGGAAAAGTGCATGATTTAGTTTTTTGTACTGTAGTCACTGTTAGTAAGGAGATTTCAGATAAATGTCAGAAGGTACTAGACATTACAGTAACTAAGATTCTTCTGACACAGTGTCAGATCTACAGTACCATCACTCAACAAACTTCCAACACAAGCAAGCAAACTGATGAATGAAACAGTTGGAGATTAACAGAGTTGAATTTAGGCATTGTGAAAAGATGATCCCTTCATCCTTCATTTAGATACAATATGATGCAATATTAGAGATTATATAAATCCAGTGAAAGTATACTTCAAAACACTACAAGGGGACATTCTTCATAGTACAAGTACTTCAAGTACTTCTACTTTTGATACCTAAAGTGTGAAAAAAGCATAAGGGAAACACAAAAGCAGGCTTAGGGACACTTAACAGCATGAATGAGGAACAGCAACAGCAGGCTCATGGAAACTCAGCAAATGACTCGACAGTGACTGAACAAAAGACTGGACTTAAATACAAACTAAGTTAACGAGGGGATGAGGCGCAGGTGGAGGGAGGAGGAGAAACACAGGTGAGGGTAATGATTGTAAGAAAAACTACAAACAGGGAAGGGGCTGATAGGCTGGAAAAACACTGAAGAGAGAAGGGCTTTTGAAAGAGATGCAGTGTAGGTGTGGAGGCAAAGCAGACTGGGGAGGAACACAGGTGACAGGGCTGAGCTAATTAAACAGATACAAGACAGGTGTGAAGAGAAAACACACAGAACACACATAAAGTGACACTGAAACTGCATGACCATGGCACTGCCTCCATCAGTCTCATTACAGTTTGGTGACCTCAGCTAATTCTGAGCAAAATTCTTCCAAACTTTAAACTGAGCAGAGGTCTAATTAGATGGACTCAATGTTAGAATGCCTGTAAGGCTGTGCCTCTAAAACCAAAACTGTACAGGAAAAATAATACATATTCAGTTTCTGTTCTTTCTTGTGAGGGTGGGAAAACACTGAAATTGATTTGGAACATCATGGACGCCTGATACTTAATTTGCATCACACTTGAAATCGTGTCAGTATATGATGATATATACAGTATTTTGCATGATATACAAATAAAAGCCATGTTGTAAATTAGCTCGAAAAGCTTTCACTCTCCCAGATTTAGGAATTTTTTCTCATTTTCTATGTTGGGCTTTGGTGGAGGCGTGCGCTCCATTTAGTACCATTCCTATTGATTAAATGACCCAACAGTGCATAATTTTACCTGGTTAAAATGAGCTACATCTCAAACAATAAATGTTACTTATACATTAATACATGAGAAATAATAAAATTGTTATCAAATAAATAATAATGAGCCATTTCCTGCAGTACATTTAATACCTTTTATACAATTTCCTTTTAATACTTTTGTATGTTTTCTGTAGAAGTCAGTAGGAATGCACCTTTAAGATTAACACTAAAACCTTTATTACTGAAGCTATGTTACTTCTTTTAGTAGAAGTACTTTAACTAGGAATAGTATTCTAAAGTAGCAGTAAATTGTATTGTCTATTAACCTGTCCTCTCCTGGAAGACAAACTCTTAAAGTTAGCGTCTTGCTCAAAGACCCCTCAGCACCAAGGGGATATTGTGTGGTTGGTCGAGGCCACTCTGTCACACCCAGTGTCAGATGCCATGCCTATTGTGACAGACTAAAACAAATTATAGCTTTTTAATCTGAATTAATGAGCGCCTTCTGGTTGTCCTGCAGCTGATCTTTACTTCACATGTTTACAGAACACAGCCTTTTTCCATGTCAAGATTGTTTAATAGAACCTCCAGTTGCAGCAGGCCCACTTTTCCAGTTGATTAAAGAATACATGGCCTTGGTTGTTTTCCTGTGAGAGACAGAAGTGTGTCCTGCTACTGACTGTTCACACCAGGGGGCAGGGCATGGACATACATGACTGTCTGTCTGACTTATTTTAACTGTGGTTGGCTTAGAGCCACTATGTGACACATCTGCCTGTCAGTCAAGGTTTTTAAGTTTTCCTTTTCTTCCTCTGAGGCTACAAACACTCAGTATACAGTATACAGTATACTCTGAATGGAGGGGTAACAGTCAAGTACATTAAAGCTACACAGACTCAATTCTGAGAAGAACCGTTTTTTGAAATTTTGACACATATTTTCCTCATTCAGCTTTGAACATCTGGGGAAATAACAGAGCAATGATGGAACTATTGGAAAATACACAACTCTCTCTGCTGATACCTTATCAGTTTCAAATAGATATTAGATGGTGATCAGTGGTACATAGTGGGTTAGGTGACCACCTTATTCAAGACCACTTTAACTGTACAATATGTATTTTGGCTAAGCTGAAATCATGGCTGATTGAGCGACACCTTCACACATAAAACTTTTGAAACAGGAAATGTGTAATGATTACAAGAATTTTTTAACAGGAAAGTTTGATGATGAATATCAGAAAAACAAACAGACTTATTTCCAATATGTTTCACAACATATACTGTTGATCCAATTTTTTGTAAGATTACCATGATTTGTAGATGCTTCTAAAATATGTTTGTTTTTATATTTGGTCTCCCTCTCAGTACAAACAGAAAGTTAAATCATTTTGTCTAAACATGAACCATCAACAGCAAGCAGGAAACAATTTTGTCAATTTAAGGGGATTTTGTTGGGCACTGCATCAAATATGTTTAACATTAGATTACAGTTGTCATCATATTTTGCCTCATTATATAAAAACAAACACTCTGGTTGAGTCCACATGGCCCACTCCTTTCATTTATTTTACTCAAATATGTATAATTTCCTATGAGATCTCTCTTCCTGTGTCTGTGGTTTTCCTTCCAATGTTTTACTCAACAACATTGTTAGCAAATCACAGAATGACCAACAGCTCACTTTCCTTTTATTTTGTCAATTGCAAATATGTGCATTTGTTAATTTGGAAAGAAAGAAAAAAAACAAGAACACTACAGGATTTTTAGACTTACTGGATCAGTCTGTATTTGTGTGTAACAAACTGACACAGGTCTCCTTGAACATCATCATGGTTTGTTCAAGCATGTTCTCTATTGTCCAGGAGCTGCAGGACCTTATTTCAACAACTTGCAGAGCCCTGGTTCATATGAAGGGCCACACTCATTGAAGGAATGAAGCAAAAAACCTTTGGCTATTTTCATTTTGCTATTTAATGTGCTGAGTAAAAAGATCATATTCCGTATGTAATTGTAATTGTCCATCTAAAAATGTTGTCTAAGCTCTGACTGATGAACACAGAGCATGTCATTGTGCAGTTACATGCGTAAAAGGAGAGCAGTTACAATACTGATGCTCATGTTGACTCTGTCGGTTCTCTTGCACAATTTTCAGTAAAAATTAACCTACTGCAGCTGCACTGACCCTGGACCCTGGATGACACACCCTGTGCTCGCAGAAAAAATGCTTTATATCTACACTGACTTCATTTAAGTTACCTTATATATCAGAATGAAACCATCTTTTACTATAATGGAAAGCTGCAGCCAAAATTTTTTTATATTACTGTCAATGTTGAAAGTGTATGATCCAATAAAAAGATGCTGACATTTTTAGAGAAAACCTTGTGTCTCCATAATATCAACTTTCCTGAGATAAGGGCAAACATATCACATGTCATAGAACCAATTATGCTTAGATGAAGTGACGCATTAAACCAAAAACACCATGTTTTAATGGTTGTACCATTCCATTAAGAAAAATCATACTACATCTGTATAAGAATCTAAAATTAAATTTAGTAGGTGTGAATGTCGCTTAGCCATATTTTTAAAATGTTCATGTGGTAGTCCCCAGCCAATTGAGGATTTTTACTAATTCAAAAAAGTTGACCTAAATTTGTCTATTCAGTAGAAATGGTTAAAGTTAAATGTTTAATAATTATTATTTTACACCATTAACAAATAGATTGTTTTCATATGGATTCCTCAGTGTATCTGTGGTCCAAAATGTGTGTTTATAAAGATTATAGAAACCTGCAGCTTTGATTTGATATCCTGAAAACACATTGTTTTAATGTTTTATGAGGCTATATATTTACTATAGACTGTGTGACCATGTTTGTAAACCATGTGTGTAAAGAACATATTTTCACTGACCTTCTGTATATTTTTCAGACACCCCTGTTTTCAAATGTGCATTTTTTTTATTTATTTTTTTGCATCATCTGCATGCCCTGTGTCCCCCAAACAGCTACACACAGTTGACTTTAAAAACAACAAGTCGAAGTGTACAACTAAGTATGGGCAGCATGTCAACCCGATCAGTCAGCCGACACGGCTAAATATGGGCATACTGCTTCCTGCGGCCCCACATACTTCGCTCGGCACCGCTACTTTACGCACAAGCGCACGCGTGCGCGCAGCACTACACCATGAGCAGGGGCTAGCGTGACCGCGCATTCCTTACATAGCATCTAAAGCACGTCATGGCGGACAGGTCTCTTCTAAAAACTCGGTGGCAAAGTAAAGAAAGTAAAGGGAGAGCTGGCTGTAATGAGAGAGAACTCACACTTCTACATCAACCAGTGTGTGTTATCACGGCGCTGTCGCCTAGACAATAGTCAGTGATGTTCCTTATTTATCAATACTGAAAATAATTGTTCAATACTTTTAATATTTTTTACAGCCTGTATGAGTGAGGGCAAAGCTTCTTGACAATAAAATTTAGGTTACTGCACTGGGCTGAGCGGGGGGAGGGGGCCTTTCTCTAGTCAACTCAAATCCAACAGGCTTTCTTAACAAGAATGAGCACGAGATGTTTTACATCTGGGCTCACCTGGAAATTTAATTTAGAGCATGCTTTAACTTTAACTTTAATTTGAAAAATAAACTATTTGAAATTTGACCAATTCTACACGAGGAATCATCTTTGAACACATTCTTTCTAGCTGGCACAAAACACTGAGCATCATACTGTCGGTTCCGTACCGGAGGAGAGAGGAAGAGAGGGGTGGTTGGTGTAAAGGCGGGCCTTTTTCCACCGGACAATGCAATTATTTCAGCTCCACTGGTCAGGAATGCCAGATTTCACAGGCCGCTACCCTCCTCCATGCTTCGAACGCAGCACCTCCAGAGAGTGCCATCGCCTTTAACCTTTTTTCCACACCGGTTGTCCTGTAGCCACCCCAAAACTACTACTGCGACCCTATGGATCACCTACCTGAGAGGAACTTCCTCAGCATCCCAGATAACAAAACTGTATCAGTTTCACAGGAGTGGACTGCCCGAGTGCCATCATTCCACGCGGTATGTGGTGTGGGCCGCAAACAATTCTTCTATCTGGGATATGGATTTGAATCAGGAGTGGCTTTTGAATTAGCAGCTGCTGTCATACTGACACATAAGGTGGCTGGAGTCTCCTTGTCAGACGAAGTTATTTTTGTGTCCTGCATTTTGGAAATGATTTGTGAAAACAATGTGTCCTGTGCAGGACGCAAACTACACATGGACTTACACTTAAACTACAAAAAGCAGTGGCTTGTATCCACATGTAGCCCACTGTATAAAATCTGGGTGGTCTTCAGTATGGACAGAATAGGCTAGTCCATCATTAATTGCCATTTTCTGTGTCACTGACAGGACTCCTGCAGGTGATACATTTGCAGATTTTTTTTCTTCGTTCCTTTGAAGCACAAAAACAGGACGTAGCGCCTCAAAGACGGGTAATGAAAAAATTTGTGAATGGAAGAGAGAAATTTGTGTTCATTGTTAAAATTAAACTATACAATGACGTCCCTTGGTATGTGGCCAATCCCGAAGGTGATGAGATAAATTTTCCACCAATGAGAGCGGAGACAAGCGCAGAAACGGACGAATGGTAGGCTGGCATGCAAATAAGGAATTTGTCTCGGCAAGAGCTGAATGTCAACTAGTCAAAGATGGAGTCCGGAGCTGGGAGGCCGTGAGGTTGCCAACAGACGAAATCCAGTTTTTCTAAGCGAGGGGCCGTTACGCCCCGCGAACCGCTGCTGCGGTCGAAACGGACGTACGTGTGGGAGATACGTGGTCACGGCCAGGACGTTTTACCCTGCCAAAGTGGGCAACTTGGCTCGGTTGTGCTCCTTTCTGTGTGTTGAGCTGTACGGACCGGCCCTGCCTCTGCCAGGTACCGTTCACCAGAACCTCTGTCTGCGTGAGGGGGAGCGCTGCTGCTGCGGGGCGGAGATGGCGTGGAGCTCGCAGACAAGACATTGAAGTCGGTGGGTCTGATTGGCCGTGGAGAGGTTCCGTGAGCTCTCGTTGCTTAAAAACTGTATAGCAAGCTATTGTGTGTGTGTGTGTGTGTGTGTGTGTGTGTGTGTGTGTGTGTGTGTGAGGGAGAGAGAGAGAGAGAGAGTGTGTGTGAATGTGAGGGAGAGAGAGAGAGACAGACAGAGAGAGAGAGAGAGCGATAAGGGGAGGCAGAGCGAGCGCGCGCACACTTGTGGGCACGCGTGATAAAGGGAGTGATTGACAGGTGTGTGCCTGTGCAAGGTATTATTCCTGGCCCCAAACTGAGATATCAAAAGTAAGTAAGTTAGGCTATTATATGAGCTAACCCAAAGTGGGGTCAGTGGGACACCCATGGCTCCGCCAGGTCAGCCCATTTATCCCAGCAAAACCACAAATTAGTTATTAATTTCACTACAATATAATAGCCTAGTTATTAAGCCGATAAGCTAATGTTTTAGACCTACAGTTGCAGGTACAGGCCTATTTTTGCAATAGGCTACTATTTTGCATAAAAATATTTTAGGTATAGTGAGCATAGCCTGCACCAGGCTCAGCTTCAGTGTGAGATATGTGCTTTAAAGTGGATGCTTTTATCTTTTAAAATGTACAGTTTTACACAGCTTCATACAGAATATTGAGTTATATGGCATTTTCTCCACAAACGCATATGTCTTTATGTTTGTTTCTTTATGTTTGAAATGGTTGTGGTTGAAGCTGTTCTCACCGTAGGAATGTGTGCTTGGTGTGGCTGCAACGTTTTCAAAACACCCTAATATTTTACACTGAGCTTTAACAGCAACATATGGGGGGGGTTCTGACACTTTGAACCATTTCTTCAGGGCTATTTGAGCCCGTTTTAAATTGTAACTAGAAAAGTTGGGTTAGCTAGCTGGTGATTTTGTGGCATTTGTTGGGTGTTGAGTTTTGGTGAGGAAAATGAGCACTTTGGCTGAATTTACTCCATACTAGAAATAACAAAGCCCATGACAGGCCCCCCACTCCTCGCTTTCAAACACGAGGAGGGTTTCAAATTGCCACTTTGGCTAAAGGGACAGGAATAGTAGGTATTAAATGAAGGTTTCTGGTATTGTATGGCAGAATGTGCTCTTTGCCCTATATAGAAAATGTTTTCTCCACCCTTGTTTCCTCCAGGCCAAGTCCTGTTTACTGCCTGATTACAGTGAGGCCGCAGCCTATAGGAACAGCTTGGTTTTGATTTGAGTAAATATGTTTCCCCTCACCTTCTTATAGCCTAATGCTGACTGGAACAAAGGACAGGAAAGGCGACAGACCTGCAGAGAGGTGCCACCCAATCAATCATATGAAACCACCACCAACAAACATTCCAGTTTTACTTTAAATTACTTTCTGCATAGCTTAACAATTCCTGTCCAATTTGCATATATTATAGGATTTCCTATTTATGCGCTTTACGCCATTTAGGCTACATTGTATTCTTAACCTAATAAGCCTATTCAGTGTTTTCACGGCTGCTGGTTTGCATATGGCTTCCAACATGTTAATAGTTGTTTGGTGGTAGGCTCACAGATATAGGCCCTGTACTGTCTACATAGTTTAGTAACATTGGAGCTGACAGCTTGCATGCTTGCTATTGAATAGAAATTGAAAGGATTTGAGGAGCAGCTTTGTTGTCCAAAGCCCTTTTTCTGTTGTACTACTGTGAAATCAGATGAGCAGTGCAATATTAAAAGGGCATTGGCTGACAACACACCAACACCACACACACATGCACATATACACACACACACGCTCCACACCTCCCCTCCCTTCTCCCCACCTCTCACTTCCTCTACTTACAAATCTTATTTGAACGTGACAAGAAAAATATAGAATTGGCTCTCATTTGGCCATAAATGGTCTGCACTCGTAGATAGCCACAGTGTGTAAAGCTGTGTCACAGCTTTAATATATTTAGATGCTCAGTTTGTCATCGTAGTATGTCTCCAGTGTGGTGTATATGTGTGTGGTACAAGAGCTGCTCACATTCTGTGTGTATGTGTGTATCCCAGCGTGCAGAGGTCAGCTGCTTTGACGATGTTGCACTACTGTACCATCCGCTAAAGCAGTGCAATAGTATTGTCATAGCATTCGGCCTTCGCCCTATACTACAACAGCAGTGCAGCAGAAGGACGATGCTGCCAAATGGAGAAAAATAGGCAAGAAAATAGAAACCATGGAGGAGCCTCTGTTGGTTCTTATTGGAAGGCAGCCCCACCCCTTCCTCAAGATTCTCTCTCTCTGTCTCTCTCTCTCTCTCACACACACACACACACACATTTCTACCACCAGTCATATGACCCAAGCCATAGGTTTAGAGTAGATTGGAGCCATTTTTACCACAGCTGGGCTTTGCTTGACAAGTGTTAGTTCAAATAACACATTGGAAAAATCCCAAGATCCAATTCCAGTTGTCATTTAACATCAAAACCCACATCATGAATAGATTGAATTTCTCGGGACAAGTGTAAACAGTAACTGTTGATACAAGAGATTTAAAGTCTGTTAAGTCTATGTCTAATTTACTCAATAACAGGATGAGGAAATATAATATATAATGAGTTCTTAAACGTTTTCACTTCAAACGTCCACAATTTAATGTAACCTTAATTTCAAAGAAAATCCTAAGGAAGCCTATCTGTGTTTTAAGGTGATTTCTTATATATTGCAGTAACTGCCCATTTAGTTTAGTTAACCATGTGGCCGAAAAAACAATACATTTAAATTTTCAGTTTTATTGGCTTAAAGCTATCCTTTTTTGGAAACTCCCTGGTGGACCGCTGGAGGTCCCCAGTTCGTAGTTGGGAACCAGGCACTAAGGCCAGACGTTCTTTTGACAGGAAGAGTCTGTGGCTTTTCTATTCAACCATGCTCCATTATTAGGGTGTATTTTACACAGGGAGATATAGGCCTCCTGGACCACGCCTCCTTAAAAAAAAATAGAACATTTTGTTCACAGAACTTCAGAGACTGTCTTGGTTTGCATCACAGACCATGTGTCAGATTAAGTAACATGCTTTAAGGTCAACTTTCCCAACTTTTCACACATTTTGTGAGACAGTCTAATGTGTTGCTTCATGCTGGCCCACAGTTTGAAATCACTTATAGTAAATCAGGTTTATTTTAAATTCTCCTGCAGGGCCCAGGCTTGTTATTTTATCAGATTTTACTATGATCAGAAATAAAAATCAAGAATTATGTGGAACCTGACCATAATACCTTTTTTAATCTGCAAAAGTGATTAATTTATTATAATACTGTAAATGTATGTCAATGTGGTGAAGCTAGTGGAAATTTGTATTTTAGAAACAGAAAAGGGATAAAAGGACTGTTCTGTAAAAAAAAAGAAAAGATTTGTTTTCTTCTGATATAGAAATGATATGCAGCCCTTTTTATTACACAATTTTAACACTGCTAATTATTTACCAGAAAATACAAAACAGCCCCTTTTTAAAATATGACTTAGCCTTGTTTAAAACATTTGTTATGTGTTTAAATATGTAAACAATTAAAAAAAACAGAAAATACAAGCATCTATTTAAAAATATCCACTTTGGAATACAATTTGGTTGCAACTGTGTAAAACTCTAGTTTATTGCGGAGACACATTTTACCTGTTATCATATGTTATTTTCCATAATAAAAAGAGCAACTGTATGTGACTGCCCTGTAAAGGAATGTTTGAACCTATAAGTTAATGCTGCAGTCATTTCGTTATGGCTGTGCAGTGTGTGTGTGTGTGTGTGTGTGTGTGTGTGTGTGTGGAGCACAGGGCTCTTTTTTCCCTCCCATTCAGTCGGCTTTTGAAAGCATAATTTGAATGTGCAGGCTTGAAGAAGTCACGGTGTGGGTGGGAAAAATGGGGTAAGTTTCCTATTTGGGGCAGGTTGTAATGGGGGGATGGGGCTCCTTGTGAGGAATGTGGAGGGCAGGGCCACTCTTGGTGAAGGGGGTGAGGGGGTGGGGTAGGTTTTCATCGTCCTTAGTCACTGCCTTTGCTCTCTCTCTCTCTCTCTCTCTCTCTCTCTCTATCTCTGTCTCTCTCTATCTCTGTCTCTCTCTCTCTCTGTCTCTCTCTCTCTATCTCCCTCTCTCTCTGTGAGTGTGCACGCGCACACCTTGGAGGATTTGAGCCTGTAGCATCATATTTAGCCACTGTTTTGCAAGCCACTGTGGAATTTGCTGTTTTGTGTCTTTAGGGGGGAAAGTGTTATAGTGAGGGATGGAGTAATGCCACTTATTTTTGGCAGTAATATCTTTAGCCTCAAATACATGAATCAAGTAGTATGAAAATAGTGCTGTTTGAGGGGGAAAAAAACTTTTGTCAAAACGAGTTAAATTGATATAGTCTCTATTGGTTTATCTCATGATGGTTCACCTTTTTTATTTGAAGTATTAGATTC